>NC_083412.1:49853537-51186751 GCF_020745735.1 Hemiscyllium ocellatum
TAGCAGCTAATGGGTCAACAGTACAGCAGTCCTTCTGACAAACTTCAAACCATACCTGAAAATGTCTAAATATGTACAACTGCTTGACTGTAGATTATAAATGTTAGACTGCATTTCTGATAACAACCCAATGGCCAACATGAGTATTATAAAAGAATCATGTATCACAATAAATTGCTGTGCAAAGCCATTGAAAGGTGTGCATGCTGCAGAGATTTAAAATTGTATCATCACAGTGTGCCACACTGAAGAAAGATTCATACTAAATAAATTGTAAGGGTATAATGATATAAAAGAACAGTAAATATAGAACAAATTACGGTAATACTTTATGAAATGTAATCTTGGATTGTCTCCCCGGAACATATATTAGATATCCTATCTTGTGGGTTTCTGTAAAATATGGCATCTCTTTTGCACTCGTTTTTAGGTTGTATGGTTACTGTATACAGCAGAAGTCCATTGGCTCTTGCTTGATCCATTTCTGTCTTGATGGAAGGTGACCTCAAGTACCAAACAGCATAAACTTTGCCATCACCTCATTTTCCAAACAATCAATAAGTGTTCCAATGCTGTACCTTCCCAGATAGTACCAAATGGTTCCAATGCAGCTTTCCTGTTGTCTGATGTTCCAACAATCTCACTACTACTCTATAGCCTTCCAAGGCATCCAGAGGTATATGCAAACTACTTAGAGCTTATCCCAGTCATGCTGCAATCATAATCCCAGCATCTAGACAACCATAAGAACAACAATGATAAAATGATATAAATGATCTAACCTCAAAATAAACTCTAGGTTTCTAGATCCAGCCATCTGTGGTGGCTTCAGCAATAACCTTGCCTCCATTATTAGGTCAGAAGTGGGGGTATTCACTGATAATTGCAGAATGTTCAAAACCTTTGACATCAACAATCTTCACCTTCATCCAAGTTTGGACTGATAAGTGTCAAGTAACATTTGAGCCACAAGTTTCAGGCAATGATCATTGCCAACAAGAGAGAATTGAGCCATTGTCCCATGACATTAAATGGTAATATATCATTGAAGCTCCCACAATCAACATCCTGGGATTACCATTGCCCAAACGCTGAAATGCACCATCCATACACATACTGTGGCAACAAGTGCAGGTCAGAAACTTAGAATTTTACAGAAATTAACTCATTCTTCCCAAATCCTGAACTCTATCTACAAGAGACAAATCTGGAGATCTCTGCACTTGCCTCAATAGTGCAGTTCTAGCAACTCTCAAGAACTTGTCACCATCCAGAATAAAGCAGCCTGCTTGATTGGCATTCCACCCACCATCACAACTTTCAGTCTATTCAATACTGACACCCAATGACAACAATTTATGTAGCCATCAAAATGCACTGCAGTAACTCATCTTGTCTTCTCCTGGACCACCTTCTAAATGCATGGCCTCAGGTCCTCAGATCTAATCTATATACTCAGGGTGAGCCTCTAACAGATGATTCACTTTTTGATTTTATTTCTATGGTGAGCGCTGCTGATATCGTGTGGTAGTTACCACCTCTAACTGATAGTGCTACACGTTAAGAGTGATTGAGGTAGTTCGTTGCCACCAATATTCCTTTATCTTTATGTTGTCTTGGATCTATTTAACAATGAGTGATAAAGTAATTAATGATGAAGGATGCACCACTGTAAACTATCTACAGAAAAGTCATGTTCTTGGATAATGAGCAAGTTTACAGCATGAAAGCAACAAGTACAAATTCATTTGGTCAGGCATTGTTACTCGGACATTAGGAAACTGGATTTAAATATCCTTCTCCTTCTGAAGCCAGAGTAGAACTCATTGTTTCCACTTACATACTGTATATGGCCTCATTGAAATAGAAGGTGCCAATGTAACATGAACACTAATCTCTTCAGAACAATTATACAACAATAACTGACAAAACACTCCTTTTTTGGATTCACTGGCATGCCAAAACATACCACTTTTCATCAAATGAAGAAAGTTGGATGTGCCTCTCAGCATCAAAGTTAAAAGAATATTATAAATGCCATGAAGAAAACTATTGTTGGCAATCTATTCATAACGTCCTTTATTTTGATCCTCAGGGAACTGATTGAAATCACTGCATCTTAAGCAAGTCAAGGTTGTCCAAAAGGATCTGAATCTATTATTATATTATTCACTACCCCTGTAAAATAAAATGGGATGCTTATCAAATCATAATTATAAAATCAGTTTATATCAAGTGTCAATCAATTTAGGTGGTTTTTAACTGAATTAAAGTTTCAACATAAAGCATTAATACCTGATGACTAAACACCAAAAATATTCAGTAAATGTCAGTCTCTGGGAATCACAATATGCTGTGAGATCATTGTCAGCAATTGCTGGCTAATGAATATGATCTATGAGATAAGGTTATCTATTTCTTTTTTATATAATTTTGGGTCATTGCTGTTTCACAGTGCAGATTGACAGAAGAAGGGTCTACAGATTACAGAGAATGAGACATAATGAAATCTGTTTTGTTAACACATGGAAAGCTATTGAATGCTAATTTTATAACATGACAAATAGACTTCACATATTGTTCTAGAGTAAATGAGACTTTCCTTGAATCATTTTAACTAAAGTATAGCATTGAATCCTAAAGTATTTTTGAAATAAAAGTGTCCCAAATGGAATGGACATCAAGCAAGTTACTTAATTAATGAAACAGTTGCTGAGAGTGATGTTGGCCATGAAAGTACTGTGAATTTTGACATATTCCTCAGTGTGTTCATATGTTACTCCATGTCCCATAAAAGAGGAAGTTGCTTGAAATGCAAATTTGCAATATAGATTATTATTGTCAAGGTGAGAAGCCTGTCAATTGGTTGGAACTACTAAGATTGCATTTTTTAAATCTCAATTAATTTAGTCATTCTTGCTTTAATGTTAGAAACTGAAGATATATTAATTTTACTGTCCTTCTCTACAAATACTATCATGAAAATATCCAGTGAAAAGTCAGAATTATAAATAACGATACAATAACAAGCCCGTAGTACTTTTGAGCTTTAAACAAAAATAAGGACAAAAACTATAATGAAGCTTTATGGTTAAGGAGGCGAAAGGGAAGATGTAACAGCATTTTACTGAAAGGAAGCTAGAACATAGCAAAATAGAAACATAAGAAGAGGAGTAGGCTGTCAGCTCCTTGAGCCTGTTCCACCATGTAATGGGATCATGGCTGATCTGTGATCTAATTCCACATACCTGACTTTGGTCCATATCCCATAATACCTTTGCTCAACAAAAACTTATCTATTGCTGATTTAAAACTAAGAAGTACAACAAATGGCATTAAATGCCATTAGTGGAAGGGGATTTCAAATCTCCTACTAACCATTGTCTATAAAAGTGCTTCTAAACATCTCTTCTAAATGGTCTGACCTTGACTTTTAGACTATAGCTCCTAGTGGAAGTAGCCTAACTTTAGTTTTTCCTGTTAATAAGTTAAAGACTCAATTGGATCACCTCTTAGCTGAAAATGTGTTGCTGGTCAAAGCACAGCAGGCCAGGCAGCATCTCAGGAATAGGGAATTCGACGTTTCGAGCATAAGCCCTTCATCAGGAATGAGAGAGAGTACATAGAACATAGAACATAGAAAGATACAGCGCAGTACAGGCCCTTCGGCCCTCGATGTTGCGCCGACCGAATCCTACCTAACCTACACTAGCCCAATAACTTCCAAATGCCTATCCAATGCCCGCTTAAATGACCATAAAGAAGGAGAGTTCACCACTGCTACTGGCAGGGCATTCCATGAACTCACAACCCGCTGTGTAAAGAATCTACTCCTAACATCTGTCCTATACCTACCACCCCTTAATTTAAAGCTGTGTCCCCTAGTAACACCTGACTCCATTAGCGGTAAAAGGTTCTCAGTGTCGACCCTATCATCTTATACACCTCTATCAAATCTCCCCTAAACCTTCTCTTCTCCAATGAGAACAGCCCCAAGTGCCTCAGCCTTTCCTCATAAGATTTTCCTACCATTCCAGGCAACATCCTGGTAAACCTCCTCTGCACTCGTTCCAATGCCTCCACATCCTTCCTATAGTATGGCGACCAAAACTGCACACAATACTCCAGATGAGGCCGCACCAGAGTCTTATACAGTTGCAACATGACCTCAGGACTCCGGAACTCAATTCCTCTGCCAATAAAGCCCAGTACACCATATGCCTTCCTCACAGCACTATTTACCTGGGTGGCAACTTTCAGAGATCTGTGTACATGGACACCAAGATCCCTCTGCTCATCCACACTACCAAGTAGCCTACCATTAGCCCAGTAATCCATCATCTTGTTACTCCTACCAAAGTGAATGACTTCACACTTAGCTACATTGAATTCCATTTGCCACCTTTCTGCCCAGCTCTGCAACTTATCTATAGCCAAGCAGGCTAAGATAAAAGGTAGGGAGGAGGGACTTGGGGGAGGGGCGATGGAGGTGGGATAGGTGGAAGGAGGTCAAGGTGAGGGTGATAGGCCAGAGTGGGGTGGGGGCGGAGAGGTCAGTAAGGAGATTGCAGGTTAGGAGGGCGGTGCTGAGTTGAGGGAACCGACTGAGACAAGGTAGGGGGAGGGGAAATGAGGAAACTGGAGAAATCTGAATTCATACCTTGTGGTTGGAGGGTTCCCAGGCGGAAGATGAGGCGCTCCTCCTCCAGCCGTCGTGTTGTTATGTTCTGCCGGTGGAGGAGTCCAAGGACCCGCATGTCCTCGGTGGAGTGGTAGGGGGAGTTAAAGTGTTGAGCCACGGGGTGGTCGGGTTGGTTGGTCCGGGCAGCCCAGAGGTGTTCTCTGAAGCGTTCTGCAAGTAAGCGGCCTGTCTCCCCAATATAGAGGAGGCCACATCAGGTGCAGCGGATGCAATAGATGATATGTGTGGAGGTACAGGTGAACTTGTGGCGGATATGGAAGGATCCCTTGGGGCCTCGGAGGGAAGTGAGTGTGGAGGTGTGGGCGCAAGTTTTACATTTCCTGCGGTTGCAGGGGAAGGTGCCGGGGGTGGAGGTTGGGTTGGTGGGGGGTGTGGATCTGACGAGGGAGTCACGAAGGGAGTGGTCCTTGCGGAACGCTGATAGGGGAGGGGAGGGAAATATATCCTTGGTGGTCTTCTACATTCTGGTGTAAACAGGCTTTCTATAATCACTTGTCAAATCATCATGCCTGAAGGTCCAGGATAATTCTTGTGAATCTCCACTGTAACGCCCCCCCCCACTCCACCCAAAGATCAATATATCCTTACTAAGGTGTGGCCCCCAGTTCTGCTCACAATACTTCAAGGGCGGGGGGGGTCTAACCAGATTTCTACATAACTCAATCTTTGTACTAAAGTCCTCCAGATATATAGGTCAGCATTCCATTAGCTTTTTTTTCTGTTCATGACATTTTAAAGATCTATGTACCTGAACCCCTAAGTCTCTTTGGCATCCACTGTACTTAACTTTATTTCATCTAGAAATTATCCTGCGCTATTCTTCCTTGTTATGAAAGAGATAATCTCACACTTACTTCCACTGAACTCCATCTGTCACAGTTTTGTGTATTCACCTAATCTATCAATCTTCCTTTGCAATTTAATGCTATCATCTACACTGTCAATAATGCCACCTGATTTTATGCCATCAGTAAATTTGGATATATTGCCAGAACTTTGCAATAGCTTTCTGACCTGTTTCAGCTAAGTTTTAGGACTAAAAAGATACTTAGGAATCTTGCACACAAGGTTTAAGTTGACTTTGTTACAGAATAGTTTCCTTGGTTCTGCTTTGGTTTTGCTCATTAGCTCCAGACACAGCAAACCAGGCTAAAATCCTCGAATAGTTTCAGGCTACAGTACTGTTATATAGTTAATGCTTCTGTCGGGTTAATGTTAATACTAATTTGGGTCAATCTTTTCTGCTGCTGTCACAATGTGTAGTTGGACACAAGAGATTCCACTCCAGGTTTTGGTGGGAGCATATATATCTGAAACAGCTTCCTAAAATCCTGGTAATTGTGCTGCAATTTTGCTTTTTTTTTGCTAACGTGCAACAAAACTTTTTGTTAGCAAAAGCAGTGCCTCTCCTGGAGGTACTCTGCAATAGTGTAATCTCTACCACTCGTCACTAGGGAAATCCAAGTCAAAGCAAAGGCAAAGGAGGATTAGTGGCAGCAAAACAACTCTTACCCAGTATCACACACTGGTAGAGGTGGCAAATTCAACAAAGTACCACGAGTACTTTGTCAAGGAAAATACCACAAGCACCATTTTCCACTTGAATCATCCTCGTGGCCATTGCAAGTGAGATTGTTAATCTTCCTGCCAATCACTGCTGAAGTCAGGAGAGCTTTTCTTTTTAGAGCCTTTGTCAACTTGAATAGACAACACTCAGGGGTGGGTTTAAAAATAAATCCATCAAGTTCAGCTGCCTTTGAACCCAGCATACAAGCTGAAAAGCTGTTTTTCAATCTAGGCGAAAATGAGGACTGCAGATGCTGGAGGTTAACGTCAAGATTGTGGTGCTGGAAAAGCACAGCAAGTCAGGCAGCATCTGAGGAGCAGGAGAATTGATGTTTCAAGCAAAAGCCCTTCATCAGGAATGAGGCTGGGAGCCGAGGAGGTGGTGAAATAAATGGGAGGGGGTGGGGCTGAGGAGGAAGGTAGCTGAGAGTGCAATAGGTGGATGGAGGAGGGGGTAATGGTGATAAGTTGGAGAGGAGGGTGGAGTGGATAGGTAGGAAGGAAGGTAGACAAGTAGGACATGTCATGAGGGCGGTGCAGAGTTGGAAGGTTTGAATTGGGATAAGGTGGGGGAAGGGGAAATGAGGAAACTGGTGAAATCTACATTGATGTCATGGGGTTGGAGGGTCCCAGAGCCAAAGATGAGGAATTCTTCCTCCAGGCATCGAGTGGTTAGGGAGTGGCAATGGAGGAGATGCAGGACCTGCATGTTCTCAGCAGAGTGCGAGGGGAAGTTGAAGTGTTCGGCCACGGGGCAGTGAGTTTGGCTGGTGTGGGTGTCCTGGAGATATTCTCTGAAGCACTCTGCGAGTAGGCTGTCTCTCCAATGTAGAGGAGACTGCATTGGGAGCAACAGAGACAGTAAATGACATGTGGAAGTGCAGGTGAAACTTTGATGGTTGTGGAAGGCTCATTTGCAGCCTTGGACAGAGGTGAGGAGGGAGGTGTGGACGCAGATTTTGCAATTCCTGTGGAGGTAGGGGAAGGTGCTGGGAGTGGGGGGGTGGGTTGTTGGGGGCGTGGACCTGACGAGGTAGTCGCGGAGGGAACAGTCTTTACGGAACACAGATAGAGATGGGGAGGGAAATATATCCCTGGTGGTGGGGTCTGTTTGTAGGTGGCAGAAATGGTGGAGGATAATGCGATGTATGTGGAGGTTTGTGGGGTGGTAGGTAAGACCGGGTGGTTCTGTCTTTGTTGAGGTTGGAGGGATGAGGTTCGAGGACAGAGGTGCTGGAAGTGGATGAGATGCACTGGAGGGCATCATCAACCATGTGGAAGGGGAAATTGCTGATTTTTTTACAGAATGAGACCATCTGGTATATTCTGTGGTGGAACTGGTCCTCCAGGGAGAATATGTGGTGGGGGCAGAGGAATTGAGAATAAGGAATAGCATTTTTACAGGAGGCAGAGTGGGAGGAGGTGTAATCCAGGTAGCTATGAGAGTCGATGTGTTTGTAGATGATATCAGTGTTGAGTCAGTCACCATTGATGGAGTTGGAGAGGTCCAGGAAGGGGAAGGACATGTCTGAGATGGTCCAGGTGAACTTAAGGTTGGAGTGGAATGTGTTGGTGAAATTGATGAACTGTTCAACCTCCTTGTGGGAGCATGAGGCGGTTACGATACAGCCATCGATGTAATGGAGGAAAAGGTGGGGAGTGGTGCCAGCGTAACTGCAGAGATGGACTTTCCTATGTAAGCAACAAAAAGACAGGCATAGCTGGGGCCCATGCGGGTGCTCATGGCTACCCCGTTCATCTGGAGGAAGTGTGAGGATTTGAAGGAGAAATTGTTGAGGATGAGGACAAGTTCAGCCAAATGAATGAGAGTGTCAGTGGAGGGGTACAGGTGGAGACGTCAGGAGAGGATGAAAGGAAGGACGTGGAGGCCCTAGTCATGGCAAAAGGAGATGTATACAGGCTAAATGTCCATGATGAAGATGAGGCATTGGAGGCCAGGGAAACGGAAGTCTTGGAGGAGATGGAGGGCTTGGGTGATGTCTTAAATGTATGTCGAGAGTTCCTGGACCAGGGGGAATAGGACAGTATCAAGGTAGGTGGAGATGAGTTTGATTTGATTTTCAAACTAGTCAACTGAACTGAACTACTTACTGACTTTGACTCACAAGGATTGATTTTTCTTTCCTATTCTTGTTGTTATGCAATGCACCAGACCTAAATATAACTTATATCTTTGGCTTTCAAACTACTATATACAATGTCATAAATATGAAGTTTGTAGGAATCTGACTGCATGACACTGAAACACCTGGCTGTGTTTTCTTCCAAAGAAAGTGAGTGATTTTATCATAAGACCATTTGGAGTGAATTCAACCAGATATCAGTCAGAGGAAATCTCTTGAGCTTTCGTTTTGCTATCATTCCTGCAGACACTGCAGGTTTAACTGGTCCCCTGTGAATAAGTAGGTTTTGCTATTGTGTTGTAGAAATACTTTTTAAAGCACTGCACTTCAAACACTGCAAACCAGACTAAATTCTACAGCCACAATTAAACAGATCCAGTGGGAACAATTCCTTTTTCACACTGATAATGTTTTAGTAGTTTTTAGTTCATTCTCACAAACCAGCACATCTGGATATTACCTTCTGAGTGTAGCAGAGTAGTAATATAAGTAGGAGATTGATAATAAAGCATTCATCTGACTGGCATGACTGACATGCAAATATGCTACTTGACGATTTCCTTGAGGCATTGTAAATGACGGAGAGGCTCCATGTGAAACAATACTAAAATGCATCCATATATTCACAACTATACCATGTTAGATTCTGTGGGCTGGATTTTCAAAGTTGGTGTGAGCATGAACTGATGACAGCATTCTTGAAGTCATCCTGGATCTCAAAGCAATTGATCATGCTTAAATTTTCAAAACAAGGGCTGGAGAAGGTGGTTCAGGATCCAACAACCTCCAATTAACATTTTGACAAGCACCTTGAGGAATTTCATAATGAGTCAGGGAGACAATTCTTAAAGTGCAGTATGTAATTGTGCTTCTTGAGTGGGGAATTGTTGGTAGCAACAAGATTAGATTAGATACAGTGTGGAAACAGGTCGTTCTGCCCAACAAGTAAACACTGACCCTCGGAAGAGTAACCCACCCAGACCCATTTCCCTCTGACTAATACACCTAACACTATGGGCAATTTAGCATGGCCAATTCACCTAACCTGCACATCTTTGGACTGTGGGAGGAAACCGAAGCACCCAGAGAATACCCACGCAGACACAGGGAGAATGTGCAAACTCCACACAGATAGTTGCCTGAGGCGGGAATTGAACCTGGGTCTCTGGCACAGTGAGGCAGCAGTGCTAAGGTTAGCTTGGATAGCAATTCAAAGTGAAAAAGAAATAGGGCAGGTGAAAATAGATTTGCTGGCATACATTTGGTCATTTCAATGCACTATAATGGGAGTTAGACTGCTGATCTGTTGCCTGCACCATTCAACAAGACTTGTCCTCCAATAGTATAGTCGACCATCACTGAAATCAAACCAGTCCTCTCACTGATGATTGAGCCAATGAGTTGATTTAAATTTGAAAATTCTGCAATTTCACAAATGCATCATCAAATTGAAACATGGAAAATTCATTTCCATCCACCTCCCTTAAGATGATAAGATTGAGAAGCAGCAGTAGGCCATTTAGCCGACCGAACCTGTTCCCTATTCAATGAAATCATCACTGATCTGAAAGTCCTCAACTCCCCGTTTCTGCCTTTACCCCATAACCCTTGATTAAAACCCGTCTATCTCACCTTTGAATATATTTAGCAAGCCAACCTTGTTAGTCCTCTGTGGTAAAGAATGTTATGGGTTCACTGCCCTTTGAGAGAAGAAATGTCTTATCTCTTAAGTATGTGACTCCTTACTTTGAGATCATGCTCTCTGGTCGTAGACACACCCACAAAGGGAAACAAGCTTTCAACAGGTAACCTGTCAAGTCCTCTAAGAGTTTTACATGCTTCAATAAGGTCTCCTCTCATTCTTTTAATCACCAATGAATACAGACTCAATATGGAGTCATAAAGCTATTCAGCACAAAACAAAGTCTTCAGTCCAACTTGTCCACGCTGCCAAGATAACCTAAATTAATCTAGTTCCATTTGCCAGCATTTCATCTATATCTCTTTAAACTCTCCCATTCATGAGAATTATCATACAGAGGCCTTTTAAATGTTGTTATTGTACCAATCCCCACCACTTCCTCTGGAAACTCATTCCACACACGCAACACCATCTGTTTGAAAATGTTGCCCCGAAGGTCTATTTTAAATCTATCCCCTCTCACTGTAAGCCTATTGCCTCCAGTTTTGGACTTCCCTGCTCTGGGAAAAAGATCTTTGCTATTTACCAAGCGGCTACCCATGACGCTCATGATTTTGTGAACCTCTATAAGGTCATCCCTCAATCTCCGATGCTCCAGAGAAAGTATCTCTCACCTAATCAATCTCTCCTTATAGTTCAAACCCTCCAACCCCGGCAACATCCTTGTAAATATTTTCTAAACTCTTTTAAGTTTCACAACATCTTTCCTACAATAGGAAGACAAGAATTGAACACAGTATTCCAAAAGTGGCCTAACCAATGCCCTGTACAGCTGCAAGATGACATCCTTACTCCTATAATCAATGTACTAATCAATAAAGGCAAGTATACCAATCGGCTTCTTCACTATCCTGTCTACCTGTGACTGCACCTTCATGGAACTATGAACGTGCACTCCAAGGTCTCTTCATTTGGCACTCTTTCCAAGATCCTATCATTAAATTTATAAGTTCTGCCCTGATTTACCGTACCAAAATACAACTCCTCACCTTTATCTAAATTAAACTCCATCTGCCACTCCTCAGACATTGGCCAATCTGATTCAAGGTTCTATTGTACTCTGAGGGTTATTTCAACCTCTCCCGATAAAATCTCTTCATACCCTTGTATTGTTCAACCTCCTTTAGACAATGTGGACCACATTTACACAGCTCTGCAGAGGTGACATTGGAGATAGGACAGTCATGGAAATTTCTAGACATGTACTGTATTGTGCAGAGTCTAATGCTACTCAGAGATACAATGGCCTATTTCAGAGTTTAAAGCTGAACAATTGCCTAATCAGTCTGAACCAAGTAATGGTCTTTGGCAGAATAATGCAAATGTATATGATGGCCACATTCTCCAAAGTTTGTGTAAATTTGGGGAAGGAGTCTGCAATTAGATCCAACTGCTCTCGACAAAAAACTGTCATATAATTTCAACCAATGAGTAGGAACTGGAAAGTTTATCTATTAAATAGCTGCAGGCTTAACCTTTCTCCTCTATCCTGGTCATTTATTACCTTAAATAGACCATGTTTGCAGAAATATGATGTAAACTTTTAAACAAAGGTAGAAGAAATGTACCCTACATCACTCTCATCCTGGTGTCCACCTTTGTGCATGGCTGCAGCAAACTATGTGTGAATCTTCAGTATGTAAGCAGCAAGTACTATTGATGCTGAGGTTCTATCAAACCCCAATGTTGCAAAGGGTCTGGCAGCATTGTGGTAGAATGCTCCAAGCAGTCAGAACAACCTCTCCTCTGTGGAAAAGTTTGTGTTGAAAAGGTCCTTTGACTACAACTCAAATTAGCTCTAAGTTTGCACATGTCTCTTACAGGCCTTATGGGAAACGGAAAATGTAGACTCTGCAAGATGTTACACTGAGCAGACTGTCGGAAATAACAGAATGCCTTATCAACATTAGATTAGATTACTTACAGTGTGGAAACAGGCCCTTCGGCCCAACAAGTCCATACCGACCCGCCGAAGCGCAACCCACCCATTCCCCTACATTTACCCCTTTACCTGCACATCTTTGTGACTGTGGGAGGAAACCGGAGCACCCGGAGGAAACCCACGCAGACATGGGGAGAACGTGCAAACTCCACACAGTCAGTCGCCTGAGTCAGGAATTGAACCCGGGTCTCAGGCGCTGTGAGGCAGCAGTGCTAACCACTGTGCCACCGTGCCGCCCACAACATTATAACCTACAAACAAGTACCAAGATGAAGCTTGTTTGATGGTGAGAAAGCACCCCTCAGATCCATCCTACATCCCCAGAGTGTCACTGACTTTACATATTGCCCTCAGGGTGACTGTGGTGGAGCAGAGCCTTATGCCCATCTCCTTCTGAAATGTTCTGTGTAAAGAAGATCTGGAGAAATATATAGTGATCTTGTCAAGGTTCTTGTTGAGTTGTTCTTTGTCAGAGGTCTTGGTACTTTAAAGGCCATTCCCAGAGATGCACATTGAGGTAAACATCAATTTTGCTGCAAGATCAATTAACTCAATGAGCGACACTCTTTGCCAGTACAAAAATTACTGTGCTTTCAGTGTAAAGTGTTATTCTTGATGAAGTCTTGTGCAGACTGGTGTATTTCAAGGCCCAAGATTCTGTGTTAATGGACACTTGGCTCTCACACATTAACAGTGGCAAACCAATTAAGACACTTAAAAATGGCATTAAATGTATTATAAGTGGAATAATGCACCTCCCACTGATTTGCTCCTCGGCAGATGAAAGGGGACAGTTTCACAGTGAGAGGATGCAGCCTCAGAACTACTAGCAGTATATAGCTGTCTCACCTATCACAGCATTGCCAGTCAGTTCTGAAATTGGGAAAATAGATTGCTCTGATGGTCAGATGCACGTCATTGTTCATATGGATACTAATGTTGAACACAATACCTACCTCATACTCCGTCACTCTGGCCCTCAGCAGCTCTCCATTACTCTCACAGTGGGGACTGTTGACCTCCATTATTATGGGCACTAAACCCCCATGTTAATGCTTTGGAAAGCTGCCATCGCCGATTGGACAATGGATACAGGAGTCACTTGTTAATTACCTGCTTCTTGTAAATGAGAGTTTAGGGTATATTTCCAAAACATGTGAGAGTGGGACCTGTAGGTTATTCTGATGTCACGTTCCCTATGTTCTTGGAAAAGTTCAGTCCCATAAAAATCAGGATATTTTAGGACAAGGATATTTGTGTATTTTGCTTTCGGGCCTGTATGTTAAATACTGACTTATTTTGTAATGTTGTCAGATCTAATTATGCTGAGATACTTTGACATATGCCCCAGTCAAATTGGCTCAAATTAGTTACAACGAAGAGGAGTAGAAATCTGTACAGACACAAAATCTAATTAGGTTGCAGTGTCACTGTAGCTACCATTATGCACAAGAGCTAAGTAAGAGAATGTAATACTGTTGCTTATATTTTATACTGTATGTATATATTGTATATATTTATGACTATATTTAAACATAATCCTCTTAAATCAGTCTCTTTAAGTGAAACTGAAAGACGAGGCAGAATTTGGCGCATATTTTAAGTAAATGGTTTCTGAACTTGATTAGTTTTACGATTTAATTATGCAAGTATGTGTGCGTGTTCTTGCCTCTCATCTGCACATCTGGCTGATCCAATTCTATCATATCTGGTGGAAATACGTTTTTTTTACCATTTAAGGGCAGACAAAGTATTGGAAGGACTTTCGATCTAGGTCAAAACAGAGTCCATCCCTCTTAAATGTTTGGCTATAAATAGAATTTTCTGAAAGGAGCAGACATATGTTTTCCATGCTCCTTTAACATTATTAATTTTTCAAAATCAAAATGAGATCAATGATCCCAAGAGAGAAAATGCTGGAAAATCTCAGCAGGTCTGGCAGCATCTGTAAGGAGAGAAAAGAGCTGATGTTTTGAGTCTAACTGACCCTTTGTCAGCTCTTTTCTCTCCTTACAGATGCTGCCAGACCTGCTGAGATTTTCCAGCATTTTCTCTTTTGGTTTCAGATTTCATCATCTGCAGTAATTTGCTTTTAAATGGGATCAATGATCACTGCATTGGAAAATTAGTTATAAATAGTCATTATTATGGTGTTGTAAAGCTAAATGTCTTGTCAAAATATCAGTGTGCAAATGTGTTGCTGGTCAAAGCACAGCAGGTTAGGCAGCATCTCAGGAATAGAGAATTCGACGTTTCGAGCATAAGCCCTTCATCAAGAATAAGAGAGAGAGAGCCAAGCAGGCTGAGATAAAAGGTAGGGAGGAGGGACTAGGGGGAGGGGCGATGGAGGTGGGATAGGTGGAAGGAAGTCAAGGTGAGGGTGATAGGCCGGAGTGGGGTGGGGGCGGAGAGGTCAGGAAGAGGATTGCAGGTTAGGAGGGCGGTGCTGAGTTGAGGGAACCGACTGAGACAAGGTGGGGGGAGGGGAAATGAGGAAGCTGGAGAAATCTGAATTCATACCTTGTGGTTGGAGGGTTCCCAGGCGGAAGATGAGGCGCTCCTCCTCCAGCCGTCGTGTAGTTGTGTTCTGCCGGTGGAGGAGTCCAAGGACCTGCATGTCCTCGGTGGAGTGGGAGGGGGAGTTAAAGTGTTGAGCCACGGGGTGATTGGGTTGGTTGGTTCGGGCGGCCCAGAGGTGTTCTCTGAAGCGTTCCGCAAGTAAGCGGCCTGTCTCACCAATATAGAGGAGGCCACATCGGGTGCAGCGGATGCAATAGATGATGTGTGTGGAGGTACAGGTGAACTTGTGGCAGATATGGAAGGATCCCTTGGGGCCTTGGAGGGAAGTGAGTGTGGAGGTGTGGGCGCAAGTTTTACATTTCCTGCGGTTGCAGGGGAAGGTGCCGGGGGTGGAGGTTGGGTTGGTGGGGGGTGTGGATCTGACAAGGGAGTCACGAAGGGAGTGGTCCTTG
Source organism: Hemiscyllium ocellatum (assembly GCF_020745735.1). Taxonomy (NCBI): domain Eukaryota; kingdom Metazoa; phylum Chordata; class Chondrichthyes; order Orectolobiformes; family Hemiscylliidae; genus Hemiscyllium; species Hemiscyllium ocellatum. The sequence goes on from NC_083412.1 coordinate 49,868,566, forward strand.
CGGAACGCTGATAGGGGAGGGGAGGGAAATATATCCTTGGTGGTGGGGTCCGTTTGGAGGTGGCGGAAATGGCGGCGGATAATACGTTGTATGCGCAGGTTGGTGGGGTGGTAGGTGAGAACCAGTGGGGTTCTGTCTTGGTGGCGGTTGGAGGAGCGGGGCTCAAGGGCGGAGGAGCGGGAAGTGGAGGAGATGCGGTGGAGGGCATCGTCGATCACGTCTGGGGGGAATCTGCGGTCCTTGAAGAAGGAGGCCATCTGGGTTGTGCGGTGTTGGAATTGGTCCTCCTGGGAGCAGATGCGGCGGAGACGAAGGAATTGGGAATATGGGATGGCGTTTTTACAGGGGGCAGGGTGGGAGGAGGTGTAGTCCAGGTAGCTGTGGGAGTCAGTCGGTTTATAATAGATGTCTGTGTTGAGTCGGTCGCCCGAGATAGAAATGGAAAGGTCTAGGAAGGGGAGGGAGGAGTCTGAGACAGTCCAGGTGAATTTCAGGTCGGGATGGAAGGTGTTAGTAAAGTTGATGAACTGTTCAACCTCCTCGTGGGAGGTTGTGTGGCTAAACAAATCCATGTATAGGATGTCTCTTTATTAAACACATAATTACAGTTTTACATTTCTATATATTGTTATTGTCACAACCAAATAAAAGCTGCAAAGTGTTAGTACAATTTTATTTCACTTTTAGTGTTGTTCATTAACGTTTCAGAATGCAATTATGCCTGTAGGCGCAAACTGTCTGATAGGCCGATGACACAATCCAATGACATGGGCAACAATCATAGACCTTGGTTGATTCAATGCGTGAGCCATCAGCACGAGGAACAGAAAGGTAGCAGTGCTGAACTGTTCTAGCCCTGGGCAAGGTTCTCCAGTTTGCAACAGTTGTCTGAGCCCCACGAAACTCTACATGACAATGATCTCCACTGCCTCATTCAATGCGCAAGTTTTTCTTTCCACGTTGCAGTTGTTACATGAAAAACCCTCGCCATTGCTCATCATATTTCATGACTGAAAGACAGTAAAGACTGCAGATCCTGGAGGTCAGAGTCAACAGAAGTGAAGCTGGAAGAGCACAGCAGGTCAGGCAGCATCCGAAGAACAAGAAAGTCAACATTTCAGGCCAAAACCCTTTGTCAGGACTGGGAAAAGGGAGGTTAATTATATTTATCACTGCTCCACCTCCTTCAAAGTCTCTGACTTCACAAATTTAGGCACTCTGGTAGTATTACTTGCACTGCTAAAACAATTCTCTTCAGGTTTGGTTTATTATAGAGTCATAGAGATGTACAGCATGGAAACAGATCCTTCAGTCCAACCCATCCATGCCGACCAGATATCCCAACCCAATCTAGTCCCACCTGCCAGCACCCGGCCCATATCCCTCCAAACCCTTCCTATTCATATACCTATCCAAATGCCTCTAAAATGTTGCAATTGTACCAGCCTCCACCACTACCTCTGGCAGCTCAGTTCATACACGTTCCACACTCTGCGTGAAAAAGTTGCCCCTTAGATCTCTTTTGTATCTTCCTGCTCTCACCCTAAACCTATGCCGTCTAGTTCTGGACTCTCCGACCCCAGGAAAAAGACTTTGTCTATTTATCATATCCATGTCCCTCATAATTTTGTAAACCACTATAAGGTCACCCCTCAGCCTCCGACGCTCCAAGGAAAACAGCTCCAGTCTATTCAGTCTCTCCCTGTAGCTCAAATCCTCCAACCCCGGCAACATCCTTATAAATCTTTTCTGAACCCTTTCAAGTTTCACAACATCTTTCCGATAGGAAGGAGACCAGAATTGCATGCAATATTCCAACAGTGGCCTAACCAATGTCCTGTACAGCCGCAACATGACCTCCCAACTCCTGTACTCAATACTATGACCAATAAAGGAAAGCATACCAAACACTTTCTTTATTATCCTATCTACCTGTGACTCCATTTTAAGGAGCTATGAACCTGCACTCCAAGGTCTCTTTGCTCAGCAACACTCCCTAGGACCTTACCATTAAGTGCATATGTCCTGCTAAGATTTGCTTTCCCAAAATGCAGTACTTTGCATTTATCTGAATTAAACTCCATCTGCCACTTCTCAGCCCGTTGGCCCATCTGGTCAAGATCCTGTTGTAATCTGAGGTAACCCTCTTCGCTATCCTCTACACCTCCAATTTTGGAGTAATCTCCAAACTTACTGATTGTATCTCTTATTCTCGCATCCAAATCATTTATGTATATGATAAAAAGTAGTGGGCCCAGTGCCAATCCTTGTGGCACTCCACTGGTCTCAAGTCTCCAGTCTGAAAACAACCCTCCACCACCACCCTCTGTCTTCTAACTTTGAGCCAGTTCTGTATCCAAATGGCTAGTTCTCCCTGTATTCCATGAGATCTAACCTTGTTTCTCAGTCTCCCTAGGAGAATCTTGTCGAATGCCTTACTGAAGTCCATATGGATCACAGCTATTGCTCTGCCCTCAATCTTCTTTGTTACCTCTTCAAAAAACTCTATCAATTTTGTGAGACATGATTTCCCACGCACAAAGCCATGTTGACTATCCCGAATCAGCCCTTGCCTTTCCAAATACATGTACATCCTGTCCCTCAGGATTCCCTCCAACAACTTGCCGACCACCAAGGTCAGGATCACTGGTCTATAGTTCCTTGGCTTGTCTTTACTGCCCTTCTTAAACAGTGACACCACATTAGCCAACCTCCAGTCTTCCAGCACCTCACCTGTGACTATTGATGATACAAATATCTCAGCAAGAGGCCCCAGCAATCACTTCTCTAGCTTCCCACAGAGTTGTCGGGTACACCTGATCAGGTCCTGGGGATTTATCCACCTATAACCGTTTCAAGACATCCAACACTTCTTCCTCTGTAATCTGGACATTTTGCAAGATGTCACCATCTATTTCCCTACAGTCTATATCTTCCATATCCTTTTCCACAGTAAATACTGATGCAAAATATTCATTTAGTATCTCCTCCATTTTCTGTTGCTCCACACAAAGGCCACCTTGCTGACCTTTGAGGATTCACTCGATCTATCTGTCTATACCTGACATATGCTTCCTTCTTTTTCTTAACCAAACCCTCAATTTCTTTAGTCATCCAGCATTCCCTATACCTACCAGCCTTCCCTTTCACCCTGACTGGAATATACTTTCTCTGGACTCTCGTTATCTCAGTTCTGAAGGCTTCCCATTTTCCAGATGTCCCTTTACCGGTGAACATCTGCCTCAAATCAGCTTTCGAAAGTTCTTGCCTGATACCATCAAAATTGGTCTTTTTTCCAATTTAGGTCTGGTCTATTCTTTTCCATCACTATTTTAAAACGAATACAATTATGGTCGCTGGCCCCAAAGTGCCCCCCCACTAACACCTCAGTCACCTGTTCTGCCTTATTTCCCAAGAGTAGGTCAAGTTTTGCACCTTCTCTAATAGGTACATCCACATACTGAGTCAGAAAATTGTCTTGTACACACTTAAGAAATTCCTCTCCATCTAAACCTTAAACACTACGGCAGTCCCAGTCGATGTTTGGGAATTAAAATCCCCTACCATAACTATCCTATTATTCTTACAGATAGCTGAGATCTCCTTACAAGTTTGTTTCTCAATTTCCCTCTGACTATTGGTGGGTCTATAATACAATCCCAATAATGTGATCATCCCTTTCTTATTTCTCAGTTCCATCCAATAACTTCCCTGGATGTATTTTTGGGAATATCATCCCTCAGCACAGGTGTAATGCTATCCCTTATCAAAAATGTCTCTCCCCCTCCTCTCTTGCCTCCCTTTCCAGCCTTCCTGTAGTGTTTGTATCCTGATTGTTAGGTCTTTGGTCTGAGGACTGTTGATCTTGCTTCTACTCTTGACAGTGTGTGATCTGAAATGTTCCTTTATTCTCATGGACATTTTATCTCATAGTCGTCCTTCACAAAGACAACTGTTCCATGATCTTGTCTTTAGGAAGTTTAATCTTATAGATTTCCTCTGGAGATGTTAGTTCTCCTGCTGAATGAGGCATTTGCTCTACTGTATCATCTGGAGGATCTTTACTGTTTTGAATTATCTTCCCGAAGAATGGCTACTCTATTTAAACAGATACTTTTTTTTGTTGTTTCTTGGATTTTTGAATGATGTAATCTTTTTGTTGCAGCAGTCAGGGAGCCTGTTGGTTCCTCTTTGATTATGCCCAGAATCTATGGATATTGGTCATTCCATTTCAATTATGGCTGCTAAGTCACTTGTGATCTAACTTAAATCTGTTCAAGAAATTGTTGTTTTCAGTCTCCCATTAAGCTTATAATGAATTATACAGATGCTGCATTTCAACTTTTTAATTAGATCAGACATTTACATTCACCAACTGTGGTTTCTTTATGGGTGAAACAAGTATGTTCGACATGTTCACCTTTTCGGTCATGTGACTTGAGGATTGCTACTTACATGTGAGATGTCTGTCATTGGTACTGATGAGTCTTCCTTTGCAGAGGAAGAAATTAAATGTTTTATTAGAACTTTCACCTCTTCAGCAACTGACATTGGGTTCAAGTTTAACATGACATTTTTTTTCATCAGACTCTATTGCAATCTGCACAATAATTAAAGTTTCATAAATGAGCTCAAGTAGGTTGTAAAGCTCATTGCTTTTTTGTTCTTCTGTATCTCCTGATAAACTTTCTTGCTCTTGCCATCTGAACTCTCCTCAGTGTGGAAAAACAAATTCTGCCAAATATGTAACATCACAGATTTATACCTTACTGAGAGGAAAAAAATTCTCATCTCAATGCAAGTAATGTCTGTGGATTCTTACTTTCCTTTTTGACTGCACCATGATTCTAAGAAACACCATGAAATCCTTGACTGGTTGTTTGCTGACTGGTTGCTCAACAACAATCAACTCCTTAACCTGTAGTGCCATAACTGGCTGTTCCTTCAACATTTGCAACAGGAATGGCCACTTCTGCAACAGTTGTTACATATTACCAGCAGTTACTTGGTCAGTTGTCCATAGGCTCTAACTAGCTTAACTCTTTCAACATATTAATTAAAATTGAGGACAAGACACATATTCATGCTCAAGAATCAAAATTCTTATTTGTGAAGTATATAGACTTCCCTATCATATAACCCTTGCAGAGTTGCATAGAGCATGCATATAGTTTCAATATCTCATGCAATTCTCCATGGCTTACCTCAATGTGCTTTGATGATACTGTAAAATGCATATTATAATTATTTTCTGTAAGTTTGAGTTCTTGGATTTTAACTAAAATGTGTGGGTTTGTCTGTGTGTTTGAAATTAACAATTAGCTTTTTAGAAAAACAAAATTACACACAATTTCATGTGAGAGGAAATTACTCATAGTCCCCAAGAACTATCCAGAGGGCTTTAGGGAAGAACTTTCCACACTTTGATTTTCATATTTAGTCAATGATGGGAAGTCATTTAAGACAGAAGCATGTACCAATCTCTGAATTGCTGGGAAGTGTTTAAGTGGAATAACCTGTACTGTGTAGCATTCCTAAGAATAAAATTATTATTAGTCCCCAACTGAATGTTGAGATATAGTTAATCAAATGTTGCTCCCAGCCTGGAATAGTCCTTGACAGTATGTATAGTAGGCGGAAAATGAGAAAAAAAAACTTTTGAGATCACATAGGTGGCATAGATGACATTTCATTGGAAATAGAATCTGACATAGATAAATGTACTGCCTCTTTATATCATCAGTTACCTGATTGACTGTCATTGTAACTGCAGGTACAAGGATCAAGGGATACCTGTCCTTAGCTACATAACACATTAGTTGAAAGAGAGATTCTCTTTCCTTAACACCCAAAGAAAATTAGATTTTATCATGTGATGATGTTAACTTTTATTGGACAGTAGGAAAAGTGGAGAAACAAGTAAACAGCTGCATTTGTTGATGTGAATTAACAGAGAATGTTTGCATAGCAATAAAGAACAGGTTTCAATTTATAAGTAATGATTTTGCCCAACTCACACCCATTGGAACCAGATGTCAATCAAGTCATGTCTGGCTTGAAAGCAATGGTCATGCTCTCCCAGTTCTTCAACATCCACCACATCCCGTCTTTGCCTGCTTCAACTGTGCAGAGTGCAGAATGTTCAGATTATGCAGCACTCAATGTATGGAGTGTACTGTGAAGCTCCCCCATACAACTCCAAGCACCAGAAGCTTATTTTCAGAAGGCATTTTCATAATGGCCCAGGTAAAAGAATGAAGTTCATTTATTAGTGTTCAGCCTCAGTCAGGAGGTTGCATAACAGACTATTGAGCCATGGCTGCAGAGGGCAGCCCCAATCTTCCAGTCACCATCCTTGTCAAGTATCTGACCCTTGAAAGAAAGCAGGGCCCTCAGAGTTATCAAGAATTATAACCATCATGGCAGCTGAACATTATTTAATGTCTTGATGAGCTGTAAGTCTTCAGCTGTAGTCCCAGATGAATATGAGAGTATACTGACTTGTTTAGCTTCAAGTTAGTGTCTTATCCACAAACAATTCTGTATCTTAACTATTTTCTTCAAGATGTCCAATTCTGTATTCTTTACAGAACATATTGATTGCATGTGTTTTTTTTTCCTGCTGCCTAATTGATTATTTGCTGATCTTCTTTTAAAGACTTTCAACTTAACAGTATAAAAATGCTGGTTTATCCTCCCTGCTGTAAAATATTTTGATTCTGTAATTTTATAATGTTATTACTTTTTATAGCTGAATGGATGGATTTTCCATGCTTAAGGAAGACAACATGGTGTTCTGCTGCCAAACTGATGGATTCCTGCCTTCTGTGAGTAAAATAGATGATCTCTACCTTTTTTTGAGCAATATAAATGATGCCCCACTTTTCTTTTGTGACCTATATCGATGAGTTCCATCTTTGATGGCCTAATAAACAACTCCCATTCTCTTCAACAGCTTTGCTGAATAAATCCCACAGCTCTTTGCTTCAAAGATGATTCTCTTCTCTCTGTGGTTTTACTGAACAAATTGTACTATTCGTAGCTTCACAAATCAGGTGAAATGGCCATGCTAAATTGCCCATAGTATTAGGTGCATTAGTCAGAGGGAAATGGGTCTGGGTGGGTTACTTTTTGGAGGGTCGGTGTGAACTTGTTGGGATGAAGGGCTGGTTTCCACACTGTAAGGAATCTAATTTTATTTTTTAATTTAACTTAATTTTAAATTTAAATTTAAATTGAATCCCATTCTCTTTAGTGGATTTACTGCTGGGTTGTTTTACGCTGTATGTAGCACAACCAACCATTCTTGTTCCTTATTATTCTCCCTAGATGAGTCCCACTGTCTGCGGCCACAATTATTTTTTCTCACCTTTGCCAGTTTAAATAATGGGTGTCCTACTCTTACTGCCCCCTCAGTGGTCTCATTACTTTCTACTTCTATTACCCATTGTCTGCCTAAATCTGAAGAAGGGTGATTGGACCCAAAATGTTAACTCTGATTTCTCTCCTCGGATGCTGCCAGACCTGCTGAGAGTTTGCAGCAATTTCTGATTGTGATCTTGTTTCTGATTTCCAGCATCCACAGCTCTTTTTTTTATGTTTGTTATATATAATGATGTCAACAGTGTGGGCTCAATTTCCACATGAGCTGCAGTTACCATAAAGAACTCTCCTACTCAATCTCAGCCCTTATCAGAAGCATGGTGACCATCAGCTTAAACCACCAGAAAGAGTATACTGTGGTCCTCTGGGACTATAGTGACTTCACCCTTACCTTACAGTGTATCTCATGGTTAAAACTCCAGGATGTCTTCATATTCATCCTTGTAGTCGAGTCTTTAGTTTAGGGTTTTTGATCACTGAAAGCTCTAGTTATGTCCATGTTTTATTCTGTGCATGAGCTAACTCACATTTTGCAGGTATAGAAAGACTAAATGAATGGGAAAAAAAAATGACAGATAACCAATAGTGTGGGAAAATGTGGGTTATGCACTTCATCAAAAAGAATAGAGGAGTTGAATATTTTTTAAACAGAGAAACACTGCAGCATTGAGGAATTTGGGATCCCAGGCCATGAATCACAAAACGCTAGCTTACAATTTCAACAGGTATAAGAGAAGACAAATGGAATGTTGATGTTTATTTCAAAAGGAAAAGAGTATAAAAATAATGAAGTCTTTCCAAAACTACAAAAGGCACCAATTTGACCACAGCTGGAACACTGAGTAGTTTAGTCACCTTATCTAAAAAAATACTGGCATTGGTGGCATCCTGAGAAGGTTCACTAAATTGATCCCAGATGTGGAGGGAGTGTCTTATGAGGAGATGTGGAGATTGGACACGTATGCAGTGGTGTTGTGAAGAATAAGAGTGGACATTATTGAAACATATCAGATTCTTAGGGAGCTTGACAAAGTGAATATTGAAATGTTGTTTCCTTGTCTGGTAAAGTCAAGGACATTCTGACCTTAATGTCAGAGTAAGGAGTCACACATTTAAGGCAGAAATGAGGTGGGATTTCTTCTTTCAAAGTGAAGTGAATCTGTGGAACTCTCTGACACAGAGGGCTGTAAGAGCAGGATGGTTAAGCATATTCATGCTGAGATAGTCAGACTTATAGTCAGTAAGGGAATCAAGAGTCATGTTGAAAAGGCAGAAACATGGAATTGAGAATAATCAAATCTGCCATGGTCTCACTGAATGAGGGAGCAGACACAATGGACTATATGGCCCACCTTTGCTCCACATCATATCGTCTTAAGGAGATGGTCACCAGCATCCAGTTATTTACTAGCTTCTCTAAGCAGTAAATCTGGCAGAGATGGTTTCAGGCATTGTGGAATGGAGCAGGTTAATGGTAACATGACGACTGCCAGGAAACCTGGTTTCAGACTGAGGGAGACAGCTGTTCATGTATACTCTAAAGCCATGATACAGAGCACACAAGCCAATATAAGCAAAGGTAATTTTACACAATCAGGATGTCATTTTTCTGATGTATTGACTCCATTAGCATCCTACCCTTTCCTGAAAAATGTGTTGCTGGAAAAGCGCAGCAGGTCAGGCAGCATCCAAGGAGCAGGAGAATCAACGTTTTGGGCATAAGCCCTTCTTCAGCCCGAAAGGTTAATTTTCCTGCTCCTTGGATGCTGCCTGACCTGCTGCGCTTTTCCAGCAACACATTTTTCAGCTCTGATCTCCAGCATCTGCAGTCATCACTTTATCCTACCCTCTACCACTTGACATCCTACACTCATGGCTCCTTACCCACTTGGAATCCTACCCACCTGAAACTCTCTTCTTAGCATGCTCCCCATCTGGCTTCCTGAAAACCTAGCACCTGATTCCGTCTAGCACATGTTCCCCTCCTACTTAGTGCCCTACCATCATGGCACTCCTGGCAACTTCACATCTACGTAATATACTTGCTATTTGACAGCAACTTTGAAAATGGTTCCCTGTGAACTTGAATCTTTATGTTCCACAGTACAGCAGCTGGCTGCTGTGCAAAGGGGACGTAGTTTGACTTGCCATGACAGATCTGCAGATCGATCAGAATGGAAGTATGGCTATGCATTTTTTAACAGGGTCCTGATCGGAATCTTCTCTCAGAAATGTGGAATTCTCTAGTTTAATAAAATGATGAGATTACCACTACTCAAAAAGTTCAACCCTTTGTCTCAACAACATAATAATAAAAGTTGATTTTGCCTTTGGTGTCTGTGGGAGTCTGATAAGCACAAACTGGATGCTGTGTTTTCTACATCACCAGAGCGAGAACACTTCAAAAACACTTCATTCTTATGAAGTGCAATACAACATTTTGTGGTTGTAAAATATGCTATATCAATGCATTTCTTTCTGTTATTATTAGGCTCCTCCAATTTCTGTTAGGCATTTTATGTGATCAAAGCAAACTTTCCTGCAGTGGCATCAGATAAATTTCATTACTGAGTGAGGCACTTACAAAATCTGTAGATGTGCTGTCCATTTTTCCAGAGCCAAATGGGAAGTCATAAAATGCACATCATCCCCAGTATATCTTAATTTCCTTCATTTATTCAATGAGTTAATTCCAGTTCAATTGCTTAACATAGTTGCAAAAACATATTAATATAATCGTGAACCTGGAAGTCATCTAGAGGTTCTATCTAAAACTAGGGATTGAGTTATCTCAGATTATACATAAAATGCAATGAATATTTAATTGGATAAAAGAAATTAAACCAAATTGGATTTCTTGAATTTCATTGCAGTATTGATAAAAGCTAAATAAATGGCCATACTTCCATGTAAAATCCCAGTTGTTGAAATTTAAATCTTGGAACACAAAGAATTTTTGAATACAATTTTATTTTGTCAATTAAAAACCCCAGTATAATTTATGGTATTGGGTGAACAACTTAATTCATAAAAGTTACTGTTAACAATATAATTTATGTATTTATAGAACACCTTAAATCTGACAATACTGCCCAAGGTGCTTTACAGAAGCATTAAAAAAATGTGACACTGAGATGCATAAGTAGATATTAGGTCTGATGATTAAAAGCTTAGTTACAGAGTTTTAAGGGATGTTTTAAAAGAAGGAAGTGGTAGAGTAGTGAAGAAATGTTAGAAGGGAAATCCAGTTTTATTGCCTGAACTACTGAAAGCAGAGTCACCAGTGGTGGACCAATTAAAATCATTGATATTCAAGAGACCAGAATTAAAAAGGAGTCCCAGATATACAGAAGGGTTGTGGGGCTGCAGGAAGTTATAGAGACAGATATGAGGTGGTAGAGGCATTTGGAAATAAACATAAGAATTTAGTTTCAAGATCCTGTAAATCCTTGAGTCAGTGCAGGTCAGTGAGTATAGGGCTTATAGGTGAATAGAACTTAACAAGCATCAGGCCTTTGGATGTATTTAGAGGGTAGAAAGTGAGAGACCAAAATGCAATCATCAAGCCTAGAGATAACAAAGATATAACTGAAAGTCTCAACAGCAGCTGGACTGAAGTAGAGGGAAGACAGTCAATGTTTCAGAGGTGGAAATAGGCAATTTTTAGTGTTGGTAGGAACATGTAGTCAAAAGATAATCTCTGGATCAAATGTAATACCACGGTCAGACTGACTTCAAGTCAAGAGCATTGCCAAGGAGAAGGATGCAATCAATGAAGTTGAAGCAGGGACTGAAAACAATGGAATCAATCTTCCTAATATTTAATTGGAAGAAATTTCTGTTTGTTCTGAATCTGATGTAAAGTGAGGAATAATTCAGTGACAGTAGAGGATGCAAAAAAGATGGTAGAGATTCATATCACCTGGTGCCCATATCTAATAAAAATCTGTCAATAGACATTTGGTTAATTTCAATTTATCCGCCATCCATAACCTTTTGAGGAAGGGAACTGCAGATTTTTATGACAGTATGTTTGAAAAAACTTTGACATGCTTTCGCTCTGAAATAATTTAGCTTCCATTTTAAAAGTATATCCAATGCTCTGGATTCCTCCAGCGGAGGAAATTGTTTCTGTATCAACAGCAACAACAGCTTTTATTCCTATAGCTCATAACAGACATAATATAAAAGTTAAATAATTAATGTCAGCCTGTAAAAACATGAGAAAAAAATCTAACAGGGATGTAGAGCAGAACCTAGATGCTGAGAGTACTGCCAAGTAAATGGAATTCTGAGGTAACTTCAGAGGAGGAAACATATCCAAACATAGAATACTGAAAATACAGGCAAACTTTAAAAGGAAAAACAGCCTACCAAGATGGATATAGAAATACTAAACAGAAAAGAAATTTAATTTAAAGTATCAGAACAGTGATACGTTATGGTGAAAGAATGATTAGAAAACGTAAGGTAAGCAACAAAGGAGAAAATGCTTTGGATAGATACTGAAGCAGATTCAAGGTAAAAACAATGACTGCAGAATGCTGGAAACCAGATTCTGGATCAGTGGTGCTGGAAGAGCACAGCAGTTCAGGCAGCATCCAACGAGCAGTGAAATCGACGTTTCGGGCAAAAGCCCTTCATCAGGAAGAATCACCGAAGCAGATTCAGACAGGAGAGAAAATATTGTGGAGGGGAAGGATGTTCATTTCACAAGTTTGCTGAGACTTTTGAGTGTAACATGACAAGTTCATGACAAATGTTCGTATCAATTCATCTGAGAGTTTGGTTTCAGATTTGCCCCTCAAGCCAAATAAGTAATGCAATGTTGAAGGTTGATAACATTATACAAGTAATTTATGGGGCAGTATTTTTATGATGGAGGGAAAGTGGAGGGAAACGTATTCTTGCTAATCACGTAGCACTGTGTTTTGTGTGTGAATGCATGTATAAGTTTGATTGAGTGCATACACCTATATGGGAGTCTGTTAGCTGAGACTATAATAAGTCCTGTTACAGATGCCAGGGGTGAAGAAGCACCCATGGGCTGTGGACCTTCTCATAATGGCCAGCTGATTTGAAAAGGTCTCGCTTGATGCAAGCATATCCCCTTTCCTGCCTGAGGCCTGAGTAGGTTCATTTGTCAGCCTTCACCCTTACCCCTGAACTCCCCCTGCCCATCTCAAAGTTGAGGACACTTGGCAGATAGCTCTTTAGAGGCCAATCATTGACAACTTAAAGATTTTTATGACTGGGATGAGGATAAGTGGACTGCCTTAGGCCTTGTTTACTTCATATAAAATTATTAACAGTTGAAAGTTAAACGGAAGTCTGCTGGGGAATTTTAAGCAACATACATTTCCTGAATTATTTGAATTGGTCAAACCTGATGTTTAAATTGATAACATAAACTTATTCTATTTGAGTATCTTTGAATTTTGCATTTACATCCGCATTAACCTATCCAATTTGTTGCTGAGTTCCTACCTATTCACTTGTGTAAATCTTGGAATTAAAGAGAGTCCCAGTGAAAAGTGGGTCAGACACATTTTGTGCTTGATGAGTGGTTTGTCACAGATACAGCAGTTTGCTTTGAGGTTTAGCTAATGGTCTATCATTTCCTCTTGTTACCCCTATTGAAGGTCATTGTGAATCACTTGAAATAAAGAGAATTCCAATAGTCTTAATTGAGATGTTACTGTTTTAGTGAGCAAGATGTGAAAGCTTTTCTAGATTCAAAACAATGCCTAACAAGCAGAATGACACCTCTCAAAATTATTATTTCGCACTTGGATGACAACAAAGGGTCAATACCAGAGATTACTGTTGGATTTGTAATGCACAGCATTCAAACTTCCCAACTAACATTAAATATTTTCAATGCTGCTGTTTCAGCTCCTTTCTAAATAATTCCCTTCGGCCTGCAAAATCTTGACGTATCACATGAGACTCATTCATCTATAAAGCTCATCATTCATATTCCTAGTCACGACTATATTCTGTAGCATCCCGGTCTAGAAGGAAATATACACTCAGCGCTTTAATCCTCTCAGGCCCAATTCAGAAAATTGCTTTTAATTAATTGTTCTGTTTTTCTAAGATTAATTCCTTTTGATAACAAATTTATTAAGCATAATTTACACATTTTAAGATTAAACAAACAAATGTTCAGTGTTGTAAAATGGATCATTAGAAAATTGACATAATTTCTGTTAATGCATGACTAGTTTAAGATTACAAGTTTATTCATCTGTTTTTATGGATACATTATGATGCAGCTCACTTCAGACACTATTCAGTTTCGTGAGAATTATTTTCATTATTATCAAAAGCTCCACTACATAAACATAAAAACTAAAAATTTCATAAATCAAGAAAACCTTGTACATTTAGGTAAAGCAAAACTGCTTTCGCAGACTATACATTCAGTTGTGATTTTCCTTTAATGAATAAATTATTTCATTAAAAAAGAAACCTTCTTTTAACTCAAATGTAATTGCATATATATACTAGAAAAAATTAAATCCAATAAATGATTTCACTTACCATGTAACTCACTAAGTTAATGCTGTTTATGTGACAGTGAAATCATTGCCTGTTCATATTGATTTCCTACTGCTCATCTTGTTTTGCACAGTGGAATGTGTCATGCAGATCCAATTGAATTCAATATCTTCAATCATAACCCGCCCAGAAATATAGAGGAAAATATCAGCATTTATTGTCTGTTTTGCATGAGAGATTTAATCAATGGGAAGAACAATTTTAGGTGTTATTTCCATGCCTGATCACCTTTGGTAAGTGCTGCAACCTCCAGATTGGAAGTTGGGGAAGTTTAGCTTTCCACAGCAGTCCCCATAAGTTGTCATTAGACTGATTGTATTTGCAATTCTGGGCTTTAATTCCAGTTGTAGGAACACAATTAAAATTTGTTCACAAGTACCTATGCTAACATGTTATTCCAGATTTTGTGTGACGTAGCTAACAGTTCTAACTGGGAGGTTGCTGATGAAATGGCAAGAGTTAAAAGATTCATTTCTACAGTGCTGGAGAGTTCCTCTTGGCTTTGTGAAATTCTGAAAACCATTGACAGCTCGTGTTTATCACACAATACCTAAATGAGCCAGCCAACCCTTTGATGATCGACCTACAAACTAATGTGAGGTCAGAACTGCACAGAATTCATCAGATCCTAACAGTAGAACTGTATCTCATGTCCACAGTTTGCCCGTTTCATTCAAATGAAGTCAATGACAAACTTAACTCTGGTCTCTTGCAAATATGATTGGATATATTTTCAGATCTCTGACTTCCAGCAGCAATTGAATTTCTCGGCTGTTGGCCATGAGTTATATTTTGTGAGCAATTGCAATCCATTTCTACAATCTCTCAATTTTGGAATAACAATCTTGTTTTTGAAGACAGATTTATGCCTGTGTTCTATTACAGGAAAAACAATTATTTTTAGATTAGTGTTCATCGAATTACTTTTTTTTAAATCAATGCTAATATGGTTCATTTTCACATTAAACTGACTTACAGTAACTGTGTTTAAACTGCTTTTTTTTCTTTCTCGTCAATCTGTCAGTAAAATTAATCCACTAATACTCAATCGTTCTGGCACACAAGATTTTACTATGAAAAGATTTCATTTGATAATATGTGTAAGACATTTTTATGGAAATTCTCATTCTGAATCTTTCTGCAACGTCAGCCAACCATTGTGATGTTACACATCTTTAATGCCAGAGTGTGCTTTGCATATATTACAGGATAGTAACTGCAATAATCAATTTCATACTTAAGAAGATACAAGATTTGCATTTATACAATAACTTTCATGACTTTAAGATGTCCCAAAACACATTATGCTAACAAAGTTATTTTGAATTGGAGTGACTATTGTAATGTAATATTCAATTTGAATGCAGCAAACTCCCACAAAGAGCAAAGTGATAATGAATGAATAATCAGTTTTTGGTGATGTTAACTGAGGGTTAAATAAAGAAATAGTGACATGAAATCCTTTATTCACACCTTCAGGAGCAAGTGGAGCCTTGGTTTAACATTTCAACCAAAACACAGCATATCTGACAGCCTAGAACTCCACAGGAATATCAGGCTTTATTGTTGTACAGGAATCTCTGAAATGGCACTTGACCCCACCAATGTTCAACACTGAAAGGTTAGCATGTTTCTGCCTGAGCCAAGACTGACAAAGAACAATTGCACGATATTTCTTCAATCCATTTTGTAGTTTTGTGCTAAAGACAAAAGAAATGCTAGAAATACTCAACAGGCCAGGCTGTATTGTAGAGAGCAACCAAATTGATGTTTCAATCAACAATTTTTTTTATCTGAGCTGGAAGAAAATCCAATAATAGCAATGAATAAAGAGCCAGGAATAAGGAGGCTATTGCTCATTCATTCACAGGGTATAATGCTGCTACATTTATTGCCTGTGGGGCAATTTCGAGTCCATTACATTTTTGTTGGTCTGGAGTTGCATATAGGGCAAAAAGGACAGGAAATTTCCTTCCCTAAAAGATATTGGTGAACTAAATGTTTTTGTTTGTTCATAATTGACAATGGTCATCATTGATCATCATTAGTCTCTTAATTCTAGATTTTTAAATTGAATTCAAGTTCGCCTATCTACTATGGCAGACTTCAAACCTGGGTCCCCAGAAAATTACCTGGGGTCTGTGGATTAATGGTCTAGTAATAATACCATAGGTATTAATACCCAATGCTGAGCATTTATTTCATTTAAGGCTTTAATTTAAATTTTCTTTTCTTTCTTTCCTATTTTTCTTTCCCAAGGGTGGCACAGTGGTTAGCGCTGCTGCCTCACAGTGATAGGGACCTGGGTTCAATTCCAGCCTTGGTGACTGTGGAGTTTGCAATTTCTCCCCATGTCTTCGTGGGTCTCCTCTGAGTGCTCTGGTTTCCTCCCACACGCTGAAGATTAGATTACTTACAGTGTGGAAACAGGCCCTTCGGCCCAACAAGTCCACACTGACCGGCCAAAGCGCAACCCACCCATACCCCTACATTTACCCCTTACCTAATACTACGGGCAATTTCGCATGGCCAATTCACCTGACCCACACATCTTTGGACTGTGGGAGGAAACCGGAGCACCCGGAGGAAAGCCACGCAGACACAGGGAGAACGTGCAAACTCCACACAGTCAGTCGCCTGAGTCGGGAATTGAACCCGGGTCTCAGGCGCTGTGAGGCAGCAGTGCTATCCACTGTGCCACCGTGCCACCCCAATTGGCCTTGCTAAATTGAACATGGTGTTCAGGGATGTGTAGGTTAGATGCATTAGTCAGGAGTAAATGTAAGGTAGAGAAATGGGTCTGGGTGGGTTGCTCTTCGGAGGGTCAGTGTGGACTTATTGAGCCAAAAGGCCTGTTTCCACATTGTAGCGATTCCATAATTCATAAATGGAAACAACAATTTTAAGTAGGGACAATTTTAACCAAGTCATAAAAGATTTATAATTTTGCAACTAAATAGAAAGCTGATATACTTTCATAAACATTGAATTATTTCAGTTAGCATTAAATTGTGTTGTTGCATACTACTTACAGCTCAGAAACAGGTCATTCAACCTAACTTGTCCATACCAGTGTCTCTACAAAGGAACCTTATGTGCTCTTTTTTAAAAAAAAGTTCCATAAACATATTCTTCTACACCTTCCTCTACTATATATTTATCTAGCTTCCCCTTAAATATGTCCGTATTAGTACCTTAACTTTTTTCTGAAATGAGTTTCATTGTTTGCCTAAAGATGTTTCTTAGAAATCCTGTTTGAATTTTTGCATGAATACCTTAACAATGTAAGTGCTAGTTCTGGACTCTGTACATGTAGAAATATTACAGGCTACATTCAACAGTCTCAGAAACAGTTCACAGGAATCATGAGTAACTACTCATTCCAAGAGATCCAAGTAACAAGCTAATTTTATCTGCCTGTAAAAAGTGAGGTCTGCAGATGCTGGAGATCACAGCTGAAAATGTGTTGCTGGTTAAAGCACAGCAGGTTAGGCAGCATCCAAGGAATAGGAAATTCGACGTTTCGGGCATAAGCCCTTCATCATTCCTGATAAAGGGCTTATGCCCGAAACGTCGAATTTCCTATTCCTTGGATGCTGCCTAACCTGCTGTGCTTTAACCAGCAACACATTTTCAATTTTATCTGCTTACTCATTTTTATGATTCCAGCATCCACCTAGATGTAGCCATACTGTTTAGGAGTGAATGCATGAGTACCTGTATTGCAAGCAAATGGCTAGTACTAATTACAACTAGTCTGCATTATTAGAAACTAGCCATGATCTTTTAAAGGGGAGATGCCATCGAGAACTTCAGGTTCATCATGTTTTTTTTTGCAAGAAGTGAGTCTGATCTGAGAAACTTCAAAGAATGGCACAAAATGGAAGCGAGCAGTCTGCATGTTTTGAATGTTGTGCTTTGGAAATTGTTGGATGGTGTGGAAAGGAAGAGCGATGTTCTGTGTATGTAGGAGACCTGTGTATATAGGTACCTATTAAGAGTTTACATGGATGATGCTAGGAGTCAAGTCCATCTAATCTTCATACAATTAGTTTCCTGATGAAAGGCTTATGCCCAAAACATTGACACTCCCCTGCTCCTCGGATGCTGCCTGACCTGCTGTGCTTTTCCAGTGCCACACTCTTTAACTCTGATCTCCAGCATCTGCAGTCCTCACTTTCTCCTGTACAATTAGCAGTGTAAGATTTTGAATTTGGGAGCAGCAGCTACTCAAGGTATGCAGTCAATGATTTTGAAAGGTAATTTATGAAGTTTATGAAGAAGCAACAGCATAGATGTAATGCAAAGGTCAAATAAGCAGCAAAAGTATACAACCATTACAGTTGGGAGTGGTGCTGACACCAAAAAGTCATAGAGACATGGCAACATAGAAAGCGACCCTTTGGTCCAACTTATTCATGGAGATTTGACACAATGTATGTTGATCTCTTGTATTTTGTGATAGCAAGATCCTGTTAGAGCTGATTGTTATGAACTTTTCCTTTGGTTTTCCTCCATCTTTGCTGGTGCAAATTCCATCTCAGTGTGATTGCAGAAAAGAACTACCATCTGCTGAGAACTCATTAATGTACCCTACCATAAAATCCGAACACCCATGTAGTCTAAAGATCATCAAGTAGGGATTTATTACACTGGCAGCAGAACATTACAAACATAAAGAAAATTAATTATTTTGGAAGAAGTAATTTGTTTACCTGGTTATTCAGCCCATCAGGCCTCCTTCAGGAAAACATTGTCATTTCTTCCTGAGAGGATCTGTTCAACAGTTCCAGCTGACCTCCTTCACAACCGCCACCTACTGCTGGAGGTCCAATTACAATAGTTTATTTCTCAGGGCCTCATTTACCCGATACAGTCACAACTTTGAGCCATTACAATGAAAAGGCCTGTCCGCCACTTACAATGTACAAATCAGAAGTGTGCTTTAATACACTGTACAAGATTGATTCAGTGCAGCTCCAACAACACTTAAGGATAATGATATATTCCAGGACAAAAATGCTCACTTGATCCCATCTAACACCTTTAACAATCATTCTTTTCACCACTGACAAAATGGCTATGTGTTCACCATTTACAAGATACACAGCTACAGCTCACCAAAGTTCTTTGGAAAGTCCCTTTCAAAGCAGTGACTACTACCATCAAGAAGGATAGGTCAGCAGGTATATGGGAACATCACCACTTGCATGTGCTGCTGAGGTGGAGTGTGGTGGTAAGAGAGATTTTATGGGGCCTGTAAGGGTGGGAAACATAGCTGATGGCATGGCTCAATTATGTGGGAGCTGAAATTTCACTTCTCCATTGGTGGATTTGCATTTTGAGAGTTAGTCTCACATTGTCCAATAGTGGCTTCATTCTCAATATATATTTGCCTGACAGGAATACACACGACATTGAAACATTTTGATCATAATGTCCTACCATCAAGATAACGTCAACGTCACATAGAAATCTCAAGGCACCTGGTTCACATTAGTTTCAAGGTGATGCACACCGTTCAGTTTTGTGCAGCTGTGTCCAAGGTCAATATGTTTCCTTGTTATAGGAAATTGAGGGAAACAGCTGAATGGCAGCTTGTATGCATTTTTGGGACTGGCAAGATGAGGCAGTGTTGAAGGAGGTGAGAGTGTTAAGCTAGACATGCTCGGCCTGTATCCTTTAGCATTTAGAAGTCATGGGTGATGTAGTTGAGACATATAAAATCCTGAGGGGACTTGACTGAGTGGATGCGGAAAGGATCTTTCTAGTGGTGGGAGAATCTAGAACCAGAGGTCATAATTTAAAAATAAGGGGTCACCCATTTAAGACAGAGATAAGGGAAAAAATAACTCTCTGAGGGTTGAAAGGCTTTGGAATTCCCTTCTTCAGAAGGCAGTGGAGGTAGAATTTCAAATATTTTTAAGGCAGAGGTAGTTAGATTCTTCATTACCAAGGACATGGCCAATTATCGGGGATATACAAGAATGTAGAGTCGACATTAAATTCAGACTCGTCCAATCTTATTGAATGGCAGAGCAAGTTTGAAGGGCTGAGTGCTGTGCTCTTGTCACTTCTTCGTATGTTTGTAAACAGATTGGGGACCATAGAGGAAAGGAAAGATCCAAGGAAGATGGTGCATTTGGAGGTAGGGAAAAGGACCCAGCATCCTGACCATGGTGGTGGGGACATTGAGTCAAGGTTAAAAAACGAGGAGCCTAAAACACGGTTTCAGCACTCTCCGAATGTATGTCCAACTCAGAGTGTTAACTGGCAAAGTCCTTTCACAACTTAAGAGTTCACCTACAATTTCTCCTGATACTGCCCTTGGACAGTCTCAGGAGGGCCAGCTGAGCCTGAAAGATGTGTCCTACAGAACAAGCAAGTACAATGTCTGACACTAGCATAAATATTCAATGCATTTTTTAAGAAGTGTTTCTTCTACAGTGAAGGAAAAGTCTCAGCTGCTCTGTAACCATCAACTTATTTCAACCTTGAGGTGTGCCAAAACATAGAACATAAAACATAGAACATTACAACACAGTACAGGCTCTTCGGCCCTCAAAGTTGCGCTGACCTGTGGAACCAATCTGAGGCCCATACACTATTCTATCATCATCCATATGCCTATCCAATGACCATTTCAATGCCCTTAAAGTTGGCGAGTCTACTACTGTTGAGGGCAGTGCATTCCACATCCCTACAACTCTCTGACTAAAGAAACTACCTCTGACATCTGTCCTATATCTATCATCCCTCAATTTAAAGTTATGACCCCTCGTGCTAGCCATCGCCATCCAAGGAAAAAGGCTCTCCCTGTCCACCCTACCTAACCCTCTGATTATTTTATTCGTATCAATTAAGTAACCTCTCAACCTTCTTCTCTCTAACGAAAACAGCCTCAAGTCCCTCAGCCTTTCCTCATAAGACCTTCCCTCCATACTACCGGACAACATCCAAGCAAGTCTTCTCTGAACCCTTTCCAAAGCTTCCACATCCTTTTTATAATGCACTGACCAGAACCGTACACAATACTCCAAATGTGACTGCAGCAGAGTTTCGTACAGCTGCAGCTTGATCTCAATGGTTCTGAAACTCAATCCTTCTACCAATAAAAGTTAACACACCGTATGCCTTCTTAACAACCTGGGTGTCAATCTTCAAGTGACAGAGGAACCTCGATTATCTGACTATCAATTATCCAATTATTGGATTATCCTGAAGAAGATCTCGAGGTCCTGATAGAAACATTACATCAAAGATATGTTTCCAACAGTGATCGCGTCTTTTATTTATGGTGATTAAATAGGCATCATCTCCAAATGACTGATCTCCTGCCCCTTCTCTCTACTCCACACTTGGCCTGAAGATCTGAACAGGGGTGTACCCTAAACCCCCCTTCCCCAGATAATCTCTCGAACATTGTTCTGTACAATGCAAAGGTGGAACCTGTCAAAACAGTACAGTAAAAGGTTGTGTGTGTGCACGCGCATGCTATTTGGAGACTCCCCTCCCCACCCCAAAGGCAGCAGCAGCAGCAACAGTCTTGTAGTTGATCCCAGTCCAGCTGCCCCAGAAAGGGGCAGGGGTGGAGGGGGTGCAGCGTTGGATGGGGTTGGAGAGGCGGTGCTGGACAGGGCTGCGGGGACGGTCTTAGACAGTGTGGGGGGGGGGGGAGGGTGAGTTGGAGGCGGTGTTGGACGGGGCGGTGTTGGACCAGCAGTGAGGTCAGTGTTGGAAGGGGTGGGGCACGGTTAGGGGATGGTGTTGGACAGTGTTAGGGGCAGGTGGGAGTGCTGTGTTGAACGGGTGGTGGGGCAAGAGCAGGGGTTGGTGTTGGACAGAGTTTGAGGGCAAGGGCCGGTAATGGACAGACAGGGTCAGGCAGGGGTGGTGTTGGACAGGGTTTGGGTGGGCGGGGGTCAGTATTGGACAGACGGGGGCGGTATTGGACAGTCTTTAGGGTGCATGTGGGGTGACATGTTGGACAGGGTTGGGGGCGTGTGGGGTGCAGTGTGGGACAGGATAGGGGGCATGTGGGGTGCAGTGTTGGACGGGGAGTTGGGGAGAGTGTGGGGTGCGGTTTTGGACAGGGGTTGGGGAGAGTGTGGGGTGCGGTGTTGGATGGAGGTTGGGGAGAGTGTGGGGTGCGGTGTTGGACAGGGTTGGGGGCGTGTGAGGTACGGTGTTGCATGGGGTTTGGGGAGTGTGTGGGGTGCGCTGTTGGACAGGGCTGGGGGTGTGTGGGATGGGGTTGGGGTGGGTGGGGTGTGGTGTTGAATGGGGTTTAGAGGGCATGTGGGTTGCGGTGTTGGATGGGGTTTGGCTGGTGTGTGGGGTGCAGTGTTGGATGGGTTTGGGGAGTGTGTGGGGTGCGCTGTTGGACAGGGCTGGGGGTGTGTGGGGTGCGGTGTTGGATGGGGTTGGGGGTGGGTGGGGTGCGGTGTTGAATGGGGTTTAGGGGGCATGTGGGTTGCGGTGTTGGATGGGGTTTGGCTGGTGTGTGGGGTGCAGTGTTGGATGGGTTTGGGGGGTGTGTGGGGTGCGGTGTTGAATGGGGTTGGGGATGTGTGTGGGGTGCGGTGTCGGACGGAGTTGGGGGGCATGTGGGGTGCGGTGTTGGACGGGGTTGGGGAGGCGTGTGGGGTGCGGTGTTGGACGGGGTTGGGGAGGCGTGTGGGGTGCGGTGTTGGACGGGGTTGGAGAGGCGTGTGGGGTGCGGTGTTGGACAGGGTTGGGGAGGCGTGTGGGGTGCAGTATTGGACGGGGTTGGGGAGGCATGTGGGGTGCAGTGTTGGATGGTGTTTGCGGTGTGTGGGGTGCGGTGTTGGACGGTGTTTGGGGGGTGTGTGGTGTGCTGTGTCGGACGGGAGTTAGAGGCTATGTGGGGTGTGGTGTTGGACGGGGGTTGGGGTGTGTGTGGGGTGCGATGTTGGATGGTGTTTGGGGGCGTGTGGGGTGCAGTGTTGGACAGGGTTGGAGGGGCGTGTGGGGTGCAGTGTTGGACGGGGTTGGAGGGGCGTGTGGGGTGCGGTGTTGGATGGGGTTTGGGGTGGCGGGGGTCAGTATTGAACTGATGGGGGCAGGCGGGGGGATGTTGGACAGGGTTGGGGGGCATGTGGGGTGCAGTGTCAGATAGGGGTTGGGGTTGTGTGGGGTGTGGTGTTGGACGGGATTGGGAAGTGTGTGGGGTGCAGTGTCAGATAGGGTTGGGGAGTGTATGGGGTGCGGTGTTGGACGGGGTTGGGGGGTGTGTGGGGTGCGGTGTTGGATGGGGTTGGGGTTTTGTGGGGTGTGGTGTTGGATGGGGTTGGGGGCATGTGGGGTGCGGTGTTGGATGGGATTGGGGAGTGTGTGGGGTGCGGTGTTGGACAGGGTTTGGAGAGTGTGTGGGGTGCAGTGTTGGACAGGGTTTGGAGAGTGTGTGGGGTGCGGTTCGGACGGGGTTGGGGGGTGTGTGGGGTGCGGTGTCGGACGAGGGTTGGAGAGTGTATGGGGTGCGGTGTGGGAACGGCGTTGGGAGGTGTGTGGGGTGCGGTGTGGGACCGGGTTTGGGTGGTGTGTGGGGTGAGGTGTTGGATGGGATTGGGGAGTGTGTGGGGTGCGGTGTGGGACCGGGTTTGGGTGGTGTGTGGGGTGCAGTGTTGGACGGTGTTGGGGGGTGTGTGGTTGTGTTGTTGGACGGGGGCTGGGTGGTGTGTGGGGTGCGGTGTTGGATGGGGTTGGGGTTGTGTGGGGTGTGGTGTCGGATGGGGTTGGGGGGGCCTGTGGGGTGCGGTGTTGGATGGGATTGGGGAGTGTGTGGGGTGCGGTGTCAGATTGGGTTGGGGAGTGTGTGGGGTGCGGTGTTGGATGAGGGTTGGGAAGTGTGTGGGGTGCGGTGTGGGAACGGGGTTGGGAGGTGTGTGGGGTGCAGTGTGGGATGGAGCTTGGGGAGTGTGTGGGGTGCGGTGTTGGACAGGGTTTGGAGAGTATGTGGGGTGTGGTGTTGGACGGTGTTGGGGGCATGTGGGGTGCGGTGTTGGACGGGGTTGGGGGTGTGTGGGTTGCAGTGTTGGACGGTGTTTGCAGGGTGTGTGGTGTGCGGTGTCAGACGGGGGTTGGTGGCTGTGTGGGGTGCGGTGTTGGACGGGGGTTGGGGGGCGTGTGGGGTGCGGTGTTGGACGGGATTTGGCCGGTATGTGGGGTGCAATGTTGGACGGTGTTTGGGGTGTGTGTGGGGTGCAGTGTTGGATGTGGTTGGGGATTGTGTAGGGTGCAGTTTTGGACGGGGTTGGGAAGTGTGTGGGGTGCAGTGTTGGACAGGGTTGGGGGGAGCGTGTGGGGTGTGGTGTGGGACGGGGGTGGGGCGGTGTCTGGGGTGTGGTGTGGACGGTGTTGGGGGGTGTGTGGGGTGCGGTGTTGGACAGTGTTGGGGGATGTGTGGGGTGCAATGTGGGACTGGGTTTGGGGAGTGTGTGGGGTGCGGTGTTGGACGGGGTTGGTGGGTGTGTGGGGTGCGGTGTGGGACTGGGTTTGGGGAGTGTGTGGGGTGCGGTGTTGGATGGGGTTGGGGAGTGTGTGGGGTGCGGTGTTGGACGGGGGTTGGGGGTTTGTGGGGTGCGGTGTTGGACAAGGTTTGGGTGGGGTGTGGGGTGCGGTGTTGGACGGGATTGGGGGGCATGTGGGGTGCGGTGTTGGACGGGGTTGGGGGTGTGTTGGGTGCAGTGTCAGACGGGGTTGGGGGTGTGTGGGGTGCGGTGTTGGACGGGAGTTGGGGGGCATGTGGGGTGCGGTGTTGACGGAGTTTGGCCAGTGTGTGGATGGGGTTGAGGGGTGTGTGGGATGCGATGTTGGATGTTGTTTGGCGGGGTGTGGGGTGCTGTATTGGACGGGAGTTGGGGGGTGTTTTGGATTGCAGTGTTGGACAGGGTTTGGGGAGTGTGTGGGGTGTGGTGTTGGACAGGGTTTGGGGAGTGTGTGGGGTCTGGTGTTGGACGGTGTTGGGGGGTGTGTGGGGTGTGGTGTTGGATGGGGTTGAGGGGTGTGTGGGGTGCGGTGTTGGACGGGGTTTGGGGAGGGCGGGGTCAGTGTTGGACAGTGTTGGGTTGCAGGTGAAGGTCCGGGGGCTTGCGCGCAGTGTGCTGCTGCCTCATCTCCTGTGTGTGGAATGGACTTTAAAAGCTCCAAGCCCCAGAAGATAGGCATTTAATCAATTAACTGAATAATTGATTATCCAAGTGAAATTGTGCCCACCCATCTCATACAGATGATCGAGGTTCCTTTGTACCTGGACACAGACATCTCTCTACTCATCCACACTACCAAGAATTTTACCACTAGCCCAGTAATCTGCATTCCTTTACTCCGTCCAAAGTGAATCACCCCACACTTTTCCACATTAAACTCCATTTGCCACCCTTCAGCATAGCTCTGCAGCTTACCTATGTCCCTCTGTAACCTACAACGTCCTTCGTCATTATTCACAACTCGACTGACCTTAGTGTCATCCGCAAATTTACTAACCCATCCTTCTACGCCTTCATCCACATCATTTATATAAATGGCAAACAACAGTGGACCCAAAACAGATCCTTGTGGTACACCACTAGTAACTGAACTTCAAGATTAACATTTTCCATCAACCACCCCCTCTGTCTTCTTTCAGTTAGCCAACTTCTGATCCAAACCATTAAATCACCCTCAATCCTATACCTCTGAACTTTGTGCAATATCTGACCACGGGGAACCTTATCAAATGCCTTACTGAAATCCATATACACCACATCAACCGCTTTACCCTCATCTACCTGTTTAGTCACCTTCTCAAAGAACTCAATAAGGTTTGTAAGGCATTACCTACCCTTCACAAAACCGCGCTGACTACCCCTAATCAACGTATTCCTTTCTAGACGATTATAAATTCTATCTCTTGTAACCCTTTCCAACACTTTACCCACAACTGAAGTACGGCTCACAGGTCTATAATTTCCAGGTTGTCTCTCCTCCCCGTCTTGAACAAGGGAACAACATTTGCTATCCTTCAGTCTTCTGTCATTATTCCTGTAGACTGACAACATAAAGATCAAAGCCAAAGGCTTGACAATCTCCTCTCTGGCTTCCCAGAAAATCCTAGAATAAATCCCAGCTAGCCCAGGGGATTTATCTAATTTTATATTTTCCAGAATTGCTAACACATCCTCCTTCTACACCTCAATCCCATCTTGTCTAGTAGCCTGTATCTCAGTATTCTCCTCAACCACATTGTCTTTTTCTAGTATGAATGCTGCACGGTGGCACAGTGGTTAGCACTGCTGCCTCACAGCGCTTGAAGACCCGGGTTCAATTCCCGACTCAGGCGACTGACTGTGTGGAGTTTGCACGTTCTCCCCGTGTCAGCGTGGGTTTCCTCCGGGTGCTCCGGTTTCCTCCCACAGTCCAAAGATGTGTGGGTCAGGTGAATTGGCCATGCGAAATTGCCCGTAGTGTTAGGTAAGGGGTAAATGTAGGGGTATGGGTGGGTTTCGCTTCGGCGGGTCGGTGTGGACTTGTTGGGCCGAAGGGCCTGTTTCCACACTGTAAATCTAATCTAATCTAAAAAAATGTTCATTTAGCACTTCCCCATCTCCTGTGACTCCAAGCACAACTTCCCACTACTATGCTTGGTTGGTGCTAATCTTACTTTAGTCATTCTTTTATTCCTGAGATAGCTGTAGAAAGCTTTAGGGTTTTCCTTGATCCAATTTGCCAATGACAACTGATGTCCCCTCCTGGCACTTCTTCGCGCTCTCTTTCGAAAACATTTAGTTTTCTGACTAAGCTCATCTCAACAAAAAATAATGATGCGCATATGAATAAGCTGAAAGCAACATGATATGAACGATTTAGAAGTGAAATGTAATTTTGAGAAACATTCATGTCACTTTCACAGTTTCAACAAATTTTATGTTAATAGCAGTTAGGCAGGAATATTATGGCTGTGATGAAGAGCCTCTGTATTTGTACAGGAAGCTCTTTTATGTCCCATCCATAACTTGCTTTGTCAGCAGTGAGCAAGCCAATGAAAAGTTCCTTCTATCATGTGGTCGCATATGTCTCCTTCATAGCCATTAGCACTTTACATTAATTGGAATCATGTAGAACTGGTAAAATAAAATGTAAAAGTGGAAGTGGAAGCACTTCTTGTTCAGCCATTGAGACCAACACACTACAAGGACAGGAGTCTGTTTGAGTTGGCCATGAGAATGCCTGTGCCAGTTTACTTCAGAAATAACTAGAGACCATAATCCCTGGATGCACACCGAGACAAACATCAACTACACTTGGAAAATGATCAACACAGTGAAAGACTCTCTGTGGTCTACTTGAAATTTGTTGGTCTTCCAAAACAAGGAGCTCACCTTGACCCGAGTGTTGCAGACTGGCATATTCCTAAATCTAGGGCTATGTGCTAAAGCTTAGGGCAGCTGCAGCCAAGATGCATTGGGGGAAGTCCACCATCTGAGGTTTTACTGCTGAAGTTAAATGGGAGTCCATTCAGTTACCAAATCCTCCTAGTACCTCAAATGCAGTTAAATATAGTCTTGTATATGTAAGAGATGTCTTTGGTTTGTTTGGATAGAGTTAAACTCCAATGTTTGTTTGTTCTACTGTATAGAACTGAACTGCATTTGTGACTATGTATGTATATAATTTTATGAATGAAGTATATTTTTGAAATTAAAATATAAGCATTTTGAAAGGGAAACCTACAGAAAAACATTAATGATATTCAGCTACTTGAAAGCTAATTACATAGTTGTTGGCTCAAGAAATATCTATCCATTCATTAGCATTTTAACTCTTACACATAGATCTCCACCCCCTCCCTTACTTGGGCAGAAAAAGCAGAGAAGGAGAGGTAGTTCATTGGAATGTCTGGGAAAGGGTACTGGAGCTTTTTTAAAAATGTTCATGAGATGAGGGCATTGCTGATGAGACTATCTGTCCCTGATTGTCCTCAAGAAGGGGACAGCAAGATCCCAGCTTGAACTGTTGTGGTCTATGAAAGGTAAACCCACCCACACTGCTGTGAGGAAGGGAGTACCAAGATGTTGATGCAGTGACAGTGAAGAAACAGCTATGTAGTTGTAGTAGTCAGTAGTAGTCACTCATTTTACGTGAACCAACACAGGACTAATGTAGACTATTCACCAGCTCAGAAAGTCCTATACACTGGAACCAGTAAGGGTGATGGTTGGGTGAGTCATACATGAGAAGTGATGATGGAAGTAGGGTCAGCAGCAAAGAATCAACATCAGAGGACAGAGGGTGTTTCAAGCTGAATGCAGACAATGAACTTTTGGACCCTCCAGTGAATAGCGGAATAGATGGTGTGTGAGACCTGGCATGTTTTTCATCCACAGGACGTCTGCTTGTGGAGTGATTCAAGAATAAAGTGGTTCTGGAAAAGCACAGCAAGTCAGGCAGCATCCAAGGAGCAGGAAAACTGACATTTCGAGCAGAAGCCCTTCATTCCTGATAAAAGGCTCCTGCCCGAAATGTCGATTTTCCTGCTCCTTGGATGCTGCCTGACCTGCTGTGTTTTTCCAGCACCACTCTAATCTTGACTCTAATCTCCAGCATCTGCAGTCCTCACTTTTGCCTGAGTGATTCAAGAAGTTCATTTCAGTATGTTGCATGCCTTTGTAGTGATGCCCTCATCCCTGACAACTTATATTCAACATCAAATATAACACTTCAAAAAAAATGTTTGTGGACCTTTTTTATTGCAACACTCCAAAGGCTGCCTTAAATAGGTTTGTGGGAAGTCTGGCCTTGTACTGCTGATACATAGCAAAGAGTTCTCCAGCTCAAAGCAGCAATGTATAGGTGGGCCTTCAGAGATCCTAACGGAGAAATAGAAATGGGAATTGGGACTTGGCTCAAAATGCTTCCATTTTTCATTAATTATATTTCCAGCCTCCACCTCCACTGACCACAAACAGTCAGTAACCCACATGCTGCCTGTCACCTTTGTGGCAATGTCTACCTCTGCAAAGGTGCAGCTAGTACAGTCTTTGACATGGCTGTCACTGGCTCCAAAACCCAGGAGATGTCAGCCAGGAGAAACTTAGCTGTCAGAAAAGAAACTGAAGTAGCCTTTCTCTGGCACAGGCAGTTACATTTACTGTACCTTCACTGCTGGCATATCTACCTTACATCTGCCTAAAACAACCAAAAACATTTAAGAAGGTTACCTTCTTTACAAAGGAACAGATCTTCCTTTTCATTTCCACTATAAATGAAAAGCAAGCTGTCACCTGCCTTTTCAGACACAGGGGTTGCAACTAGTTGAAATATAAGGAAGAGGAAGATCATGGATACGTATTTCCAGAAATTTATGCACAAGGGATGAGTTAAAAATGTTACAAATTTATGTGATTTATGAACTTCATATATATGATTAGTTCACATCATTTTACGGCATTCCTGCATTCTTAACATTGCAGTGACTTGCTCTATGACTGCTCTGGTTTCTGTTATCATTCCTGGTTGTTATTATCTGGATTTGCTTCTTAAAACATCAGGGTACTACCATCAAACACTGCATTCCCTCCCACTCCATCATTCCACAGTTACCATTCCCTCTGTAAAGCTGAAGTTAAGTTGAGTGAGTGGGCAAATACCTGACAGATGAAGTAAAATGTGGAGAAATGTGAGGTTATCCACTTTGACAGCAGGTTATTATCTGAATGGTGATAGTTCAGGAGGCAGGAGTGTGTAATGAGACCTCACTCTCCTTGAAAAACTCCTCACAAGTGTGGTTGGCAATAATGAAGGTAGATGTGTCTTTCCAATGAGAGGATTCGAGTATAGGAGCACGGATGGATCACTGCATTTGTACAGGACCTTGTTGATATCATCAATTTGAGCAATTTTTGTCCCTTTATCTGTGGAAGAATCGTCTGATTATGGAGGGAGCATAACAGATTCATGGGATGGTAGCACTGACATACATGGGAATATTGGATCAGTTAGGACTTTATTCAGTTAGATGCATGGGGCAGGGAGAGGCATCTCTTAGAAAGTTATAAAATTCTAACTGGATTAGACAAGGTAAATGCAAAAAGGATGTTTAGCGAGCTTTGAGACGATTTGTAGCTCAGGTTGAGGTTTTGAATGTAGGATTGCTCGCAAAGCTGTAAGGTTCATTTCCAGACGTTTCGTTACCTTACTAGGTAACATTCTCAGTGGACATCATGCGAAGCAATGCTGAAAATTGCTGTTTTCTATTTATATGTTTGGGTTTCTTTGGGTTGGTGATGTCATTTCCTGTGGTGATGTTAATTCCTGTGGTGAAATCGCTTCCTGTTCCCTATCTCAGGGGGTGGTAGATGGGGTCTAACTTGATGTGTTTGTTGATAGAGTTCCGGTTGGAATGCCATGCTTCTAGGAATTCTCATGCGTGTCTTTGTTTGCCTTGACCTAGGATGGATATATTGTCCCAGTCGAAGTGGTGTCCTTCCTCAGCCGTATGTGAGGATACTAGTGAGAGAGGGTCATGCCTTTTTGTGGCTAGTTGCTGTGAAGGGATACTCCTACAGGGGAAGGGTAATCAAGGTTCACAGTTTATGGTTTATAGATATTTTGGACAGAAAAAAGGAGAAATTTCTTAACCCCAAGAACGGTGACCCTGTGGAATTGTCTGCTGTGGAAAGCAGTTGAGGCCAAACCATTGGATGTTTCCAAGAGGCAGTTAAGTATAGTTCTTAGGACTAAAGTGATCAAGTGGTATGGGGAGAAAGTGGTATGAGGAACAGGACACTGAGGTGGGTGATCAGCCATGATCACAATGATTGGAGGATCATATTTGAATGGCTAAATGACCTAGTCCTATGCCATTTGGTTCCATGTCAACTCCAATAGGGACAAACACTAGCATCAATTGACCATACCTGTTCAGAAAGAGAACATCTTCCCAGAAGTTGCACAAGTCAATGGCCCCCTTCCTCCTAAGGTAGGCACATTGAGGAAGCTGATCATCGGGCTACATGCCTCCTTGATGGAGCAGCAGCCTCTGAGGTCAAGGCCACTCTTGTTTCTGCTCATGAGGGTGTTGCAGCTGGAGCCTTATGCTGCTAGTGTGCTGCTGGTGCTGTTAATGCTGCTGACCAGCTTAATCTTCATCTGAGATCGATACCAAAACAGCTTAAGCAGCAACTATGCTGATCTGCTCGATGACAGGTAGTGAGTAGACATCAAAAATACAGCATCCAAGGCAATGAAAGTGACCTTCATACTAGTGAAAATTACCTCTGAGGTGGTAGAAGTAACCTGTAAATTAGTGAAAGTAATTTCTCCCCTCTCAAGCCCAGCAGCATTTTGAAGTATCACTGAGGTAATGTTTAGGAATTTAGTTGCATTTCCCATCCCTCATTCAGACTTCCTCCACCCTACCTCTCTCTTATGCAATCTATTATGGATCAGGCCAGACCCCTTCAAAACATTTTCTGAAGGTAGCCTTCTTAAACGTTTTTGGTTGTTTTAGGCAGGTGTAAGGTAGGTATCCCAGCAGTGATGCAGCTGGTCAAATCACTCAGTTTTAAACAAAACAGAATTTAATTACAGACTACCGAATGAAGCACAAACAAAAGAGAATAGAATATAAAATAACTTAACCTATCTGAAAACCCAACTGACTCTATTGCAACTTAATGATGCTGTTCCAATTTCCTGCAACATCCCCATAAATACGTCCTTGGCTAAAAAGGTAAATTCAAACCAGAGTTCTTACAGGAGAGATATTAAAGAGCTCAGGATCATTTGCTGGAGCATGAAACCTCTTTTCACTGTAGCTGCTCTCCTGTCCTCAGCAGTTTTCAACTGCTAAACCTAAACCAAACTGGGAGGATCCCTGTACTAGGAGACTGGCCACTCCCCTTTTTTTGTACAAATGTTTTAAAGAAACTTAAAAGCTTTTTCCCTGATTGTTGCCTTGGGCAGTATCTGTTAACCATTAGCAAAGACCCCAAATGCCAGACAATTCCAAATCATTCCCCTTTACAACCCCTCTTGAAAAAAATACAAGCTCAACATAACCTTGTTAAAGGAGCAGCATTGTCACAAATATGTCATTGCTTCTTTGCCAGGCAGACGATGTTAAAGCAAAATCCAAACAGTGCAGTACAGGACACTCTGATGCTTTACAATTTCATTTGAGTTGACATTTGACTTTTAGTTTAACTAATTAATCTGAGAACAATTAGACTCAAAAAGTTGCTTTATTCTTCCTCTGCTAAAATTACTGCTGTCATCGGAGGAAAGCTGATGATTAAAGTCAGACTTTTTAGAGTAACGTCTGCCCACCAATTCCCAAACCATTTGGATCCAGAATGGGCAAAATCTTATCCTCTCTCAAATGACGGGGTTGAAAGTGGATAGGGCACTGAGTTGGGCAAGAGCATGATGGGTACACAGTCACTGTTTTCCTGCTTCCACTTCAATCAAGTCTCTAGGAGGTGGGTTGATGGTTGGCATTCCCACCACAGCATAAGTTGATCCCCTTGAGCAACAAATTAATGACTTCTTGAGGGCATCATCCTGGTGTTTATATGAATTCAGCTGTGGGCAGGCCTGTCATCGCACGGGGGAGCACATCATGAAGACTTGTGCTGCTTGCTTCTGGTCCTCACAGGTGGCCTGATGGAGGAAGCCAGCATTGGTAAGAGGAGTGCTCACTGACGTCCCAACACTCCTGGGCTTCCAGCCAATATGCGCTTCTACACATTATACACCACCCATCCCACCAACTGTGGCCTGGATCATCTATTGATTCTAGACTTCTGGTGGATGTCATTCCAGCACCTGCTCAGTAATGCTTCTGAACAAAAAAGTTATCTACCTCTGATTAATGGCAACTCTCAACATAGGTGGGGCCCACACCATATTGACTCTATGGAAAGTCCTGTTGGTGGATCTTCGACAGAGGAGGGTTTTCCAACTTGGAGGAAACTCCTGTCTCCTCCATAAGATTTTACAAATAATACCAACACTTGCTCATGAAAGAAACTTGATTCAAAATCTGACTTTACCAGTAGTAACTACCATAATAGCCACATTAGTTATTCCACTTACTTGCAATTGAGCCACGTGACCTTGACAAGTAAATTAATGCTGCACAGGAGTGATACCATGTCTTAGTGCAAGCACACAGTGGAAGGATTATGTAAAGGATTAACATTCAAGGTTAAATAGCGTGGGAATCAATGCAAACGAGAAGCAGGAGAGCTGTATAATTGGTGGCTTAATCGATACTGCCAAACCTGATGTAGTGCTTTTTTTCATTTCTAGCTGTGCCTGAAACTTTTGGAAAGGCCATACATTCATTGATTGACTGACCTTTGTTGGCACACATTCATTGGGTGGGGTTCTGACATTATGACCTTATATTGGACATCAATGAGTAAAATGTTTGTGATACCATTTGAATGCCATAACTGTGGTAAATTGAGAACTGCAATGTCAGTGGGAACACATCCCAGCTATGGTGGAATTTGAATAAAAGCAGATATAGGAAGACAGTAAAACTCTTTGTTTTTATTACAAGAACAATAAAAGTGTTGCAAGCTTCTATCTTCTGAGGTTTCTCATGACCAATTTCCCTTCTGAATGCCAGTTTCATCTCAATATCCAGCTTGGCTGAGGTGGGGGAAAATGGGGAAATCTGGCTGAGGGCATCCTTTTTCCCAGGCCCATCTCCACTGAACACCAAATGGTTGATCAGAACTTCCTTTCATCCATCTTTGTTGTCACAGGCTTCTTGCCCAATCTGAAATACAAGGTGGAGGCACACTGATAGCCCTGCTGTGTAATTCTTCTGCTTATAAACACCACTGACTCAAGGAAATTCATGGTCAAACCAGTTTTCAGTTTTGCAGTAAAAAAAATTTCATGTTTTAAAGATGGTGCCAGCCCACAGGAAAGCTGGATTCCTTTTCAAATTGCAGCCCATGTCCACCTTGCAAGAAGTGAATTGTATTGTATTGTAAAATGTATGAGGATGATTTTCTACCCACTGTAGAACACACCTGGCTTTCATTTTGGTGCACAAGCAGCAGTCACATGTTGAGAGCAGATTAAAGGTTTCCCACTGAAAATATGCGACTCTATTATTGCCCTGTCTATGGATTCACAGCATCCATTCATCTTTACATCAACAAACTCTGTGTGTGTGTGTGTGTGTGTGTGTGTGTGTGTGTGTGTGTGTGTGTGTGTGTGTGTGTGTGTGTTTTGGTGAGGGGTTGGGGGCATGTGTGGCCATCAAACCTTAAAAAAATGTGTCAGTTGGTGACCATATTAAAATTTACTTCCAGTTTGAAGAGATGTGGTTCGGGGAAAGGTTATCACTTAATTCTTGGGGCTAGGTGAGTAACTGAAATCCTTTAAGTACTCTGCACCTCCTTTTTATTTTAAATTGATGGATGTTGGGAAACCACTGAAGTGAATGTATTTCTTGCACTGTTTGTGGGACATTGTACCTCACCCAGGCCCAATAGTGTCCACTTATCCCTCTCCTGCAAAGCCTGGACAACATGCTATGCTCTCCGCCTCATCTGACATCTGCTGTTTTCCTTCCTGTCCCTCAGACTGGAAGTCAGCTAGGGATTCTGTTCAGAAAATTTAAAATGTTTCCCATCGTTAAGACTGAAAAACTTCTGGACAATTCACAATTTCAAGAATCCCAAAGAGAAGATAATTAGCTGGCTACACATAACAGAGTTCGAAGGGTCTTGTTCAGCACTACCAATGACCAGCAGAGGAATGGAGTCATTATTTGGCAACATTCTGTGATAGTGCAGCAACATATCTAGAGAACTAAAAGCATGGTGAGGACTGTGGTCTTCCACTATTCGCAGTAAATTTCTGCTCATCCATGACTAGTAGCCACAGTTCACAGTATGAATTCATTTTATTAAAAGCTGTTCCCTCAATAAACATGTTATTCTGTGGAAGTGGCTTCTTATGATATAAACACATTAAATTCAACTATCAACAAAGCAGCATTTGAAATTAATAGCCCAGAGTTTTCTGAGGTATTCAGTGCAGTCTAATGTTATTGCTTTATCAAACCTGCTGTGTTACCATAGAGTGTCTCTGGTTTGCATAAAAATAATGAATTATTAATTCATTTGCTACTTGAT
Organism: Hemiscyllium ocellatum; assembly: GCF_020745735.1. Lineage (NCBI taxonomy): Eukaryota > Metazoa > Chordata > Chondrichthyes > Orectolobiformes > Hemiscylliidae > Hemiscyllium > Hemiscyllium ocellatum. The sequence goes on from NC_083412.1 coordinate 49,903,674, forward strand.
AATGCTCACCTCTTGGGTCAGGGACCATGATAAAATATATAATTAATATATAGCATATCACCACTAAGCTAACACGTAATCTTGGCTTGGTGCATTTGAATGTCTTTTCATCTATTTTGTACTCATCACGTCCCAGCACCAATATAATTGTTCTATTCTTTTGACCTGATCAAAATACAATTGCTAGCTTAAAGTGAGAAAATAAATCAAAGTAACTCAAAATGTTGATATTTGCTATGACTATGCTTTATTCAAACTCCTTATTTGATGAAAATAGCATTTCAAGCAAAGTTGAACATGCCAATAGCAAAATAAATGTTGGTAATTTGGCATATAGAGTAATAGCCTTCATCTGAAATCTTCGATAAAGAAAGCATCAGATGTGTGATGATAAATGTAAGAACTTTGTTTTAACAGTATTGGTGGAGCATCCTCTCAGAGGCATAAACACTTTATTTAGCATTAATTCCCATTACATAGAACTCTTGACCCATGCATAGCACTTAAGAATGTAATGTTGATCAAGTCATAAATTGTTCTTCAATTATTCCTGTTTTTATTGCGCAGTGCACTGTCACTTGTATAGATCAATCATCTTTTATACATTAACAACTTCTTGTAAAGGAACATACTTTATAAAGTACAGCGCTGTCATTTCGATTCAGTTGCTGCACAACTGATTAAATGGGTTGAGTACATTACAAATTGGTCTTTTTTATATGTATTTTATTGGAATTCTGAACTAAACATAATCCTGAAAAACTACCCACGAGTGCAGTAATTTAACTACTTCTTTATCAGGATTCACTCCAATTAAAACACAAGAAGCTGTATTTTGGCTTTTGATTTTATCAGAATGCTAATCCAATAGTAGTGAAACCATCCAATTTATTATTTGTTATAACTGCAAAAATTAACTAGCTCAACAAGTCAGTGACAAATATTTCGACCTCCAAAAATAGTTCCAGTATGGCTTAATATTCCTTTATTCTTTATAAAGTTCTCATTAAGGAGTGGCATGTTGACCCCTGGGAAATGGAAACTTTTCTAATTGCAGGAAACAAATCAGAGCCGGGGTGGGGGGGGGGGGAGGTGGATGGTGGGGGGTGGGGGTGGATGGTGGGGAGGTGATGTGGAGGGGGTCGGTTTGCACTTTTCTGATGTTTTGTGAGAGCAAGGAGAAAATCTCCTCTCTGGTGTTAGCCTCGAGGCATTCCAGGTTGGGAATCTTAATGCTTCCTCCACTCTTACCTCATAAAATATCTCATATTCAACCACAAGTTTACATCCTATTGCACCAGTTGTATTTCTCATGCCTGTTATCCTGTCACCTATCCTGCCAATCACTGCAGAATTAACATCCAGCTTTACTGGCACACATGTTGCAGTCACCAAGACCCAATAAAAATGATACTCTTAAAATCGTTACACTGTCTATTTAATTGAATTGGATTTGTATCCAGCAATTTAATCGCATCATATTTTTACATCAAGAATCTGAAAAGTAGTAAGGAATGTTTTGCTAGTTCCCACATGCTTACTGCTAAAATTTAAGAAGCAACAGGGGACACAGGAATGGGAAGTTTTTCATTGCTAAAATCTGTTGTCAGCTAACAGCCTCTAAAACAGTCTTTCAGACAAATAGGAAAGCTTTCAAACATGAATGGCTGCCTTCTATAACATCTTCCCTGGCTAGCTGTTTGCTAACCAGCTTCCCTTCTGAGGTTGCCTATTACTGTTTTCATCCCTCTGTTGTTGGCTAGCAAAATCTCTCTTTGACGTATCCTTCTCCCACTCTCTTGGTCCAGGAATATTGGATGTATAATATCCATAAGTATTGCAGTAATTGAACTGTGTGAAGAAATAGTGTGAGAACATGCGTGCCCATAGATCTCAGACCCAAAATTGGAAACTAGCATTACTTATCAATTGTGATTGCCCACAACCAAAATTCCATGCATTACACACTGAAAGCCTTCCACTTCCATCTCCAACAATGGTACAATAAACACTGATGGAGACATTGCAAAATTGACTGTGGTAAAGTTTGCAATGGAATGCAATATGCTACACCATTTCTCTGTCACCTCCGTACATAACCTTCATTCCTCCCAATATCACTGTGTTCCTTTCTCCTGTGACCCTTCAACCTCCCCCACCATTACCCTCATCCCTGTCAGCCTTTAGTTAGAAACATGATCTCTCTTATCTGAGCCAACATCTTTTGCCTTTGACATTTCTCCTTTGACCTTATACTATCCCCACATACTTGTTGGAGTAAGCTTCTCTTAAAAGATCTTTGATTATGCCAAACTCTAACCAGACCTGACTCCTAACTGAATCATTACCTCCCCCGAATGCTCCCTCTATTAGCAACATCCTCAGATGGATGCACATATATGGATAATACAAGATGATCCTCTCTTCATTTTCTTACCTTGACTGATTGACATGACTATCATTCCCATCACACCCAGGACATTAGGACTTTTCCAATTCCTTCCTCCTTGCCTCTGACCACACCCTCTGTCCTCTGTCAGATCATTCTTGAACTTGTTTATGGCTCTCACCCCTCGCTACATCCCACTCTACTGGAATCCAACTGGCCCTTGCCGCAACCAAGCTTCCACGTGAGCTATCATTCTCCTGTTCCTTTCTTTTGGGCCACAGAATTCAACATGAAAAAACACTGGCTTCAGACAAAACTGCACAAAGTCATGTCACCTGTAGAAGGAACATGAACTGGGGGCACATGATTTCCACTGGCTTAACCTTGAAAATCCAATATAATTATAAAAATGTAATATAATTAGTATTTTTGGTGTCCATGTGTATTAGAAGTAGGAAACCTTCATAGGGCAACATGAGGCCTGATCCACACCTACAGCACTCCTAACCTAAATAAAAACCAAAAGAACCGCAGATGATGTAAGTCAGAAACAAAAACAGAAACTGCTGGAAAAGCTCAGCAGGCCTGGCAGCATTTCTGGAGAGAAATCAATTACTGTTTTGGGTTGAGTGACCCTTCCTCACAACTTAACCTCTGCATCTCAACTCATCATCAGGAAATTGAAATTTTGGCTCCTGCCTACTTAAGTCATCCATCCACCACATTCTTCATCCTCACAGGTCCCAGAAAACAAAGCTCTCAGCACTAGATAAATATGCTCCCCCATAGAACCTGTAAAATCTCAAAGATTGAGGAACTGCTTCGAAAGCAAATACAAAAAGCATCTTCAAAATAATTTTCAGAAAACAATGTGAGAATGTGAATCAATTATTCAATAATTTAAAAAGCATTCAAAGAACTGCATAACAGTAAAGAAATTCATTGAATAGTTTCAAAAGTGGTTGAGTTATTTTCTTGAAACATTAGTTTTACTCTGTCCACCACTTATCTAGTCCACGTGTTTTTCAGTGGAATTGCAAAGGCAAGGAATGTATATTCTTCATCTATGACTGGTCACATTGATCAATATGTTCTTTTCTGGTTTGGACCATTTATACTTTCATATGTTACTATATAAATAATACAACATACCAATTACAATATCTGATCTTTGTTCCAAACAAAGGCACCCAACATTGAACCACACTTTGACCTTTCCTTTAAGATCAAGAATGAAACATCATTTGCTTGCTTTAATAATTCACCACCTGTTCACTCAACACTGACTTGCATTCCTGCCTTTTGTATAATGTTCAGTGTCCCAATTATTTTACTTGCATTGCCAAACACAACTTTACAATATAATATTATCTCTCATGTATCAGTTCACTTCAAGTACACAACACAAGCAGACACACATTGCTTTATATTTACAGAGCAATTACACCATCCAAATAATTGTTGTGGAGTGTGCATACTCCAAGATATTTAGATCGGTGATAGAACAGAGGTTAACATAGAAATTATGGATTATTTTACCTTTATATTTCTGTAATTTTGAAGAAATAGGATATGCTGGATTTTAACATGTCATTTTGGAAACCAATTAATCATTTGGCTCATTAAATTGAGTTTTACTGGACCAGGTTTAAATTTTTGTGAAATAAATTTTGTTTTGCAATAAGTAATTCTGTTTTTATTTTTAGGAAGTCCGGCTTATGAATCTTTTTACCTTTTGTCTAATATAGTTAATGGTAAGTCAGAGGAAGTACTGAGTGAAACAATTTTATTTATGCTTAAAGAAGGACAGAGATAAAAAAAAGAAATAAGGAGAAAGAGAAAAGAGAGAAGGAAAAAGAAAGAAAAATGGAGTCAGTGCACACCTCCCATCTCAGTTAAAACTAGGGCACAAATATTAACACCTCCCTACTTGGCCGCATGCTCCCAAAGAATGGAGAGAGTCACCCCTCAGGTGTGCTCTCAGCTCTCTGCATGACATTCATAAATTGAAGTTGCATGACCTTCTTTGTGGTAGTGCCAAGTTGAATAGCCTGCCTATGAGCCAATGGGACATTGTATGTTTCTCTTAGCACTTCCTGCAATGTGGACTGCACTGCACAAACTACAGAGCCATATTTCACTGGGTTCTGAGAAGAGGTGCAAGGACACACATTGCTGATGCAGTGAGGCATTCAAAGGTGACCCAAGGGAAGGGCAACATCTCCTTATAAGGGGGAATGATGCAACACTTTCACTTCAGACAGTGATGTAGGCACCTAACTGTAAAACAAAACTATAGCAAACATTAGAAATTGTGAAAGTGAATACATATCTATATGTGTACTATTTCTATACATGCATGAAATGCTCATATTATTAAGCCTCACTCACAGGGATTTCTTCTTCTTTTGCTAATACTGGATTTTGGGTGGACCCAGCATCTGCATCTGGGAAGAAGCTTGCTGACTGCATGCCCTGGTGATGATGATGATAACTTTGGCAGATGTCTTTTATGGGCTTGGAACCTATAAGATCCCAGGCTGATGATGGTATAATGCATAAATACTAGTGCACTCTCCTCAGCTTGGTCACCTGTAGGCAATGGATTCACTGCCAGAGGGGAAGTGGAGTGGCAGGCAGGATGTTGGGTATTTTTGAGATGGAGTTGCCAGGTGCCTCTGTGCCACTTCTCCCTCTTAGAGGTACCAGTTGAAACCATTTTGTTTCCTTGAGAAGAAAAGACAACTGGAATGATGTCAAGATGCCACATCCCTCTTTTGCTCATGTTCTAAAATGTGGTCAGTTCAACGAATTGTGGGTAATCTGGTCCCTTCTGCTAGATCTGCTCTCCAAAGCAGCCAAACATTTGCTTTTCTGAGCTACTGTAGTAGACAGAAGACAGACGGATTCTTCCAGCTCGCACTTCAGTCTAGAGAGCACCTCAGCATTGCTACCTGATGTCCACCGGCCTCTCTCTGCATACTGACCATGTCACTTGGCTGAGTACAGAGACATGATGTCTGCATGAGGGTGAATGAGTGCTGAGTCTCTGGCCTGCATCTGATGTCAGAAACCTTGACTGCTTCTTCCTTCACTATCTGTATTCTAGTTTAGGTATCGTCCAAACTGGCATCTTATCCACTGACAGATGGCACAAGTAAACACTGAACCAATGCATCCTCTGACAGGTTTCCACCTCATAGCTGCTGGGTTGTGCAGCCCCTGAGGTCTCTCTTCCATTTTTCTGTCTATCGATGACGTAAAGGACCTTATGCAGAGGAATGTGTGAATGTGGCTATACATCTGATAAAAGCAACGTTCACTGCCTTCTACCATTCTGAACTCTCCATTGACATAGCATCTGTCCTGATCCTGTCCCAAAAGCTGAACTATATCTTCAAACACAGTGACGATGTAAAGATCCAGAACCTCTCATCTAATTTGGGCCTTTGCTTTTATATTGTGCACTACCTTGTCCTGTAATTAACTGAAGAGAAGTGTTGAGTGTGATGGAAATTTGCGCATGAACACTCAATGAGCATGCGTAGCCCAGGTAGATGGTGACCCCCCTCCCAGTAACTGAGTGGATAACACAATGCCCAAGACAGGTCAGAAGGTTCTTGGTATATGTTTGGCAGCATTTCCAGCCCCTTGACTGATTGCTGCAGGCAGGCATGACAAGCTGCTTGATTTTGTGTCTTCATTAAACAGCAAAGCAAGACAGAAGTATTGAGAATTGCGGTGAGACTGTAAGTTCTTGCTGAAGGGGTGAAGCGCAAAAAAGACAAAGAAAGGCAAGGCAGAGATGCTGTAGATATTCAACTGGTGCAAAATGAGTGAAACTAAGAGCGCAAGTAATGATCCCCGAGATGGATGCCTGTCCTGACAGCAGCATTCCAAGTATAGGTGCCAGTGTGTCCCTAATTGCAGCAGTGAAGTGTAATACTATGTTGCAGTTAGATTGGAGATCTACCATGATAATGGTGAGACTGGTACATGTCAGATGTCAAAGCCCTTAGCTAAGAATGTGCCCTGAAATGTTGGAAAAAGTGAGGACTGCAGCTGCTGGAGATCAGAGTTGTACTGGGAAAGCACAACAGGTCAGGTAGCATCTGAGGAACAGGAGAATCGATGTTTCAGGCATAAGCCCTTTGTTAGGAATCATTCCTGATGAAGAGCTTATGCCTGAAACATCGGTTCCACTGCTCCTTGAATGCTACCTGACCTGCTGTGCTTTCTCAGCACCACACCCTTGACCCTGAGATGTTGGATCCTGGTGCCCAAGATGGAATTCTGGAGATGCAAATGGTAAGATGGAGTCACCATATGTAAATGTTCTGATTTACATATTGGGAAAGTTGTCACCATCCAATTTCTATCCTGCATATTAATGAGGTGAGTTTAGATAAGAATGAGATGTTAATGCAGGGAAGTAGACCCCTTAACATTTACTGGCGACAATCTCACTTCACCATTCAAACTCCGGGTGGAACATAAAGTATTTCACTGTCAATATCAAGAAACTCCTTGCTGGTCACCCCACACAATTTTCCCAACTTCCTCAAAAATGCCGCATGTCTCAGGACTGGCAAGATTCTATGCTGTGTCTTTCTTATTGGCTTATGATTTATTTTTAAACTAATTGATCATTCATAAATAAATCTTCATGGGCAAGTTTGGGTTTTTGAGATAACCGCCTCCTAGATCGTCCAAATAAATGTCTTTATTTGGACGATCTAGGAGGATTTTCTTCTTGAATCTTCAGTTTCCTTGCAGTTTCCTGTTGCTCTCTTGTATTGGGTAACTGCCCATACAAGTCCAGTCCCAACTCACATCCAAGTGAATTTTCTTTTTTTGCATCAATGCCGTTGCTTCACAATGGGAAACCTCTCACCTCTATTACCAGATGAAAAGAAAACCATTGATCCCATAAAGAGACCGGAAACTGGGAAAGAGAATCCGGGTAAATGTTGCAAGTTCTGATGCCTGCAATTTCAAGGTCAAAGTCAAAGACAGAAGCCTGCAATCTGGAGTTATATTCAGGTAGATACAGATTAAGTGCATCCAAAGCCCTATCACAAAAGTACTAACCTGAACATAAAGAACCGTTCTTTAACTTGAGGATTTCACAGTTTTATTTTTAGTTTATTGATTTGATATTGCATTCTGCCTCTGCCTCATAAAGACCTGCAACACCTTACAGCAAAAAAAATACACAATTTTTGTACTACAAAAACGGTGACAATCCACTAATATTTCCCATAAATAAAAGCGGAGTGGCACTAGGCTTATGTTACTTTAACCATGAAGAGCACAATTTCTTAATGGATATCAGCATCATCATTCTGGCTCCTCAGAATCAATTTGAATTGGCTTCTATACCACTTATGCTATCCTATATAAAGTTTCCCACATAAAGCAGAAGAGATGATAGAACTTGTAGTTTATCATGACAGTAAAAATAATAAACTTTTACTGCAGGAAAGCCAATAATTCTAGAATTTGGAACTGATGTTTTCACTTAGTTAATTATTGCTCTCTTACATTAAACCAAAAGTCATTTGTATGTTCGATAAATAGTTAACTCATATGAAATTCTCTCTGCAACAGTACTGGAATCTTTGAATAGTTTAAAGTAAACAGTGATGAAGGCAATTTGATATAAGTGTGCATTTCTTTTATACTATCGCATTGTCAGCTAAATTTTCCTGAATAATGAATACTTCATCCCTCAATAATGGTGCTATATGGCTTCAAGGCAATACATTTCTGTCAGCCTTTTGTCAACATAATGTTAGTTCAAACATGCGATTACTTTGCATTCATCTAACACAGTGATTGGAAATAGAAAATGAACATTTTATGCTATTCAGTATATCATACATACCTGGCAGCTTGGTTTAAAGCTTTTTGTCAATCTCAAGAGCCCAGTTGACACTCTGAGATCATGCCATCAGCTCCACTTGACTAGATTACAACCCTTATTACTCATTGCTAGCTGCCAATTTTCCCAGTTATTTTCATAGAACTGATTGTATTGATAGTAAAAAGTGAGTACTGCAGATGCTGGAGATGAGAGTTGAGAGTGTGGTGCTGGAAAAGCACTGCAGGTCAAGCAGCACCCGAGGAGCAGGAGAATCAACATTTTAGGCAAAAGCCCTTCATCAGTTATGAGGTTTGTGAGCCAAGGAGGTGGTGAGATAAAAAGGACCGGGATGGGCCTTGGGAGGAGGTAGCTAAGAGTACAATGTGGAGGTAATGGTGATAGGTTGGAGAGGAGAGTGGGTGGATAGGTTGGAAGGAAGATGGACAGGTAGCATTGGTCATGAGGGCGGTGCTGAGTTGGAAAGTTGGATCTGGAATAAGGTGGGGAGAGGGGAATTGAGGAAACTAGTGAAGTCCACATTGATCCCGTGTGGTTGGAAGGTCCCAAGATGGAAGATAAAGCATTCTTCCTCTAGGTGTCGGATTGTTTAGGGTTTGGCAATAGAGGAGGCCCAGGAGCTGCATGTCCTTGGCGGAGTACGAGGGAGAGTTAAAGTCGGTGGGGATGGTTGGTATGGGTGTCCCAGAGATGTTCTTTGAAGTGTTCTGCAAGTAGGCGCCCTGTCTCCCCAATATAGAGGAGACCGCATCGGGAGTAACGGAGACAGTAAATGACATGTGTGTAAGTGCAAGTTTGTTACCCCCCCCACCCCAATCTCTTTATTTCCAACTGCCACTGGGACATTGACTGCCTTGACTGCTTTCGCCTGTCCAACCCCCTCACCGACTCCAAACTCTCACCCTCACAATATACAGCCCTCCACTCCATCCTCTCCAAACCCAACCTCACAATCAAACCAGCAGACAAGGTGGTGGCACAATGGTAGTTTGGTGCATTGACGTCTACACCGTTGAAGCCAGGCGCAACTCGAAGATTCCACTTCCCACTGCCCCAATGACCATGACCTCACCTCCTATCACCAAACCATCATCTTCCAGACCATACACAACCTCATAACCTCAGGGGATCTCCCATCCACAACTTCCAACCTCATAGTCCAGGAACCCTGCACCGCCCGTTTCTATCTCCTACCCAAAATTTACAAGCCTGACTGCCCCGGTCAACCCATTGTCTCAGCCTGCTCCTGCTGCACCAAATTGGTGGCACAGTGGTTAGCACTGCTGCCTCACAGCGCCAGAGACCCGGGTTCAATTCCAGCCTCAGGCGATTGACTGTGTGGAGTTTGCACGTTCTCCCCGTGTCTGCGTGGGTTTCCTCCAGGTGCTCCGGTTTCCTCCCACAGTCCAAAGATGTGGGGGTCAGGTGAATTGGCCGTGCTAAATTGCCCGTAGTGTTAGTTAAGGGGTAAGTGTAGGGGTATGGGTGGGTTGCGCTTCGGCGGGTCGGTGTGGACTTGTTGGGCCGAAGGGCCTGTTTCCACACTGTAAGTAATCTAATACCTTGACACCGTTCTTTCGCCCCCGGTATAGGAACTCGCCACATACATTCAGGGCAGCACCCACCTCCTCCATGACTTTTGGTTTCCCCAGTCACCAACACCTCATCTTCACCATGGACATCCCATCCCCATACACCTCTACCCACCATGACGAAGGCCTCTAAGCCCTCCATTTCTTCTTCGCCCGGCATACCACTAGTACCCCTCCACTGACATTCTCATTTGTTTGACTGGACCCTCAATAATTTCTGTTTTGAATCCTCCCACTTCCTCCAGACCAAAGGGATAGCCATGGGCACACATATGGGCCCCAGCTATGCCTGTCTCTTTGTCGGTTACATGGAACAGTCCATCTTCTGCAGTTATACTGGCACCAGTCACCACCTTTTCCTCCGCTACTTAGATGACTGTATCGGTGCCACGTCGTGCCCCCAGTGCTCCCATCAACCTCACCAACACATTCCAACCTGACCTTAAATTCCCCTGGACCACCTTGGGCACTTCCCTCCCCTTCCTGGACCTCTCCATCTTCATCAATGGTGACCGACTCAACACTGACATTTTCTACAAACCCAACAACTCCCACAGCTACCTGGATTACACCTCCTCCCACCCTGCCTCTTGTAAAAATACTATCCCTTATTCCCAATTCCTCTGCCTCCACCACATCTGCTCCCAGGAGGACCAGTTCCACCACAGAACTCACCAAATCGCCCCCTTCTTTAAAGACTGCAATTTCCCCTCCCACGTGATTGAAGATGCCCTCCAGTGCATCTCATCCACATCCCGCACCATCGCCCTCGAACCCCACCCCTCAAACCATAACAAGGACAGAACACTCCTCACCTGCTACCCCACCAACCTCCATATACATTGCATCATCCTTCACCGTTTCTGCCATCTACAAATGGATCCCACCACCAGAGATATATTTCCCTCCCCACCCCAACCTGCCTTCCCTCCCCATGTATCTTGTCGGATCCATACCCTAAACCAGCTAACGCTTCCCTCCCAGAACCTTCCTGTGCCACTGCAGGAATTGCAAAACCTGCGCCCACGCCTCCCCCAACACTTGCATCCAAGGCCCCAAAGGAGCCTTCCACATCCATCAAAGTTTCACTGGCACATCCATATATGTCATTTACTGTGTCCTTTGCTCCCAATGCAGTGTCCTCTACGTTGGGGAGACAGGATGCTTACTCACAAAGCACTTCAGAGAACATCGCCAGGACACCTGCACAAACCATCCCCATCACCCCATGGCTGAACTCTTTAAATCCCCCTCACACTCTGCCAAGTACATGCAAGTCCTGGGCCTCCTCCATCGCTGAGCCCTAACCATCCAAAGTCTGGAAGAAGAATGCCTCACCTTCCGCCTTGAGACCCTCCAACCCTACGGGATCAATGTGGATTTCACCAGTTTCCTCATTTCCCCTCCCCTCCACCTTATTCCAGATCCAACCGTCCAACTCGGCACCACTCTCATGACCTGTGCTAACTCTCCATCTTCCTTCCCAGCAATCCACTCCACCCTCCTCTCCACCTCCATCCACCTATTGCATTCTCAGCTACCTTGCCCCCGGTCTCACCCCACCCCCGCTCTTCACACCCTTGGCTCATAAGCCTCATTCCTGATGAAGGGCTTTTGCCTGAAACATCAATTTTCCTCCTCCTCGGATACTGCCTGATCATATTGGAAATCTAATGTCAGGCAAATGTCCTCAGAGAAATACAAAATCTGGATAAAAATTAACTCATGGGCTATCAGAAAATGTTGCATATAAACAAATAGAAATGTGTTGCTCGATGGTATAATATCTTGTTCACAAAACAGCCTGCACAGTAGGTTCCATAAACTCCTTCAACATGAAATTAACATTTGCATCAGCAATGCCAGTACTCTTATCTTAAGACAGACTTCTCAAATTTGCACAGCAGAACCCTTTCAAACAATGCAGGAGGTTTGTCAAAGAGCAGTTATTGTGTAATTGAGGTCCCAGATGGCCCTTTTCAATCTGCTGATAATTCAATTCCATTCCATTCCTGTGCACCACAGAAATGTGACCACCACACACTCTGACACAGGAAATACTTCCTCATCAATGTGTTCAGAGATTTTATTGCATACTTCTGGAACAGATGAACCTTGAACCCAGACTTGCTGGTTCCGAAGTGGGGACACTGTCACTGCACCACAAGAGCCCACCACGCAGTCTATGAAAGGCATGTTATTTCCAGACTACAGGTTGCCATGAATTACATTCATGTCTCAGTTTTAACATTTCTACAATAATCGTTCGCATCTATCAATATTCTTTTCTGTTTTCATTAAAACAAACATTATCAATGACCTGGAAAACAAATATTTTTAAATAAAACATACAGTGAAATGCTCTGGTATACATATTTCCATTGAAGATAATAGTGAAATTTCACTGAGTTTTGGCAGACTATGATCTTTTTATAACATTGCTTCATTTGTTATATTCTTGGAAGGGTAATGCTTGGATTCTTCCTGTGTAGGCTTCTGCTGGCTGCTTTCTTCTACGTACTAACGTCAGCTGGTCCTACCTGTGTGTTAGAAATAGCCTGTCATCTTTAAGCTCTGTTTGATTTGGGGACTTACCCTGCCATCTGTCCAGAGGTAGTTGTCAGACAAGTAGCAATTTGACAGTCATTCACCTGCTCCAGTGCACCTGCACAAAATTCTACTGAAACTGACTCCTCAAGCCACAATTCATTTATTTGAACACAAACTATTGCAATGCCAATGAGGTCCCAAAACAAATCATTCAGAGTTCCTTGTGTACTGAAGCTGGCTGTTATCACATAATGGATTGTCATCTTCTGTGTTTTAACAGCATTAGTGTGAACATTCCAGAGGACTTTCCAACTGTGCACATGCTTGCCTGCCTGAGGTCTCCCCAGCAGATGCCGCCGATGTTTTATGCTACTCAGTGTCAGACGAGATAACAGAAACCTTGCTGCACCACAGGCCTATTCTTGTACTGACTGTTCATATTATGCTTTGCAAGCAGACAAGTGACTAGTGCGCTCATTTGTATTGCTGAAATACCCTCTATCTTTGAACTGACCCTGTGCTGTCTGAATGATGAAGTTAAGTCAACAGGGACCTTTACTCATGCCTTCACCCGGCGACAGTTCTTTAAAGCTGTATGAAGTGACTCACCCCGTGCTTTTTTCCCAAATCACTAAAATTCATCAGCTGCTCTGCTGATGACTGCTGCACATAGTCAAACACTTCTGAGAGGCTGTGGCTCACTGCCCAGGCTGATTTTAACATCAAGGAAATAGCACATGGCAAGTGTAATTCAATCTTTCATAGCAATCTCAACATGTTTGTCCTTCCACCTTGCTGTAGGTTTGAAGACAAGGAAGTTATCAACTCCAACAGGATGGTGGCAGCTGGTACTCCATTACCTTATGCCCAATTAAACCCATGGCAGATCACCTCCTCTCACAACCATCAACTGAATCACGTATGTGGCAATTAATGTTAATGAAGGATTTCTTTTTATGGCCACTGACATTGACCTAACAGAGGCAAGCCTGTCACCATGATGGGCATGGCAGGCTTGTGGTCTAATAGGTGGAGGTGTGTGGTCCCTTTTTTTAAAGTTGTCCAGAGCCCGATCAAGGGACTTGGCATCACCAAAGGAATTCTGATGACTGACAGCACACTTCCCTAGCTGCACCTCCATCCACCTCCCTCATAAAACCCACCTTATGGAACTCCTATTGTCATAACGGACCTCTGGCCTGGTCACTCTCCAATCCTGGGCCTCTGGCGGGTGTCTTCTCTACAGAGTCACTGAAAGAACTCCAATGGATTCAGTTCCCACCCTGGCTGAGGTTACCATAAAGGATTCGCCTTCTCAACCTTTCCCTCGCCTGAGGTATGATGACCCTCCGGTTAAACCAACAGCAGTCATTCCTCTCTAATGAAAGAGCAGCCCTACGGCAAGACATTAGCAATCTTATTTTTCAACCTTCTACATTTTGGCCTGAATTTATTCACCATGGCTCCTGAGACCAAGCCCACGATCACTACATGAGCAACAGATAGATGGAAACACCATCACCTGCAAGTTCCTCTCTAAGCGACTCACCCGGACCTTGAAATATATTGCTGTTTCTTGACTGTCACTGGGTCAAATTTCTGGAGATCCCTCCCTAATAGCACTGTGGGTCTACTTATCATGTTAACTGCAGAGGTTCAGTAAGACAGTTCATCACCACCTTCTCCAAGACTGTTAGGGGCAGGCAATGAATGCTGCCTCATCTATTAAAACCCACATCTCCTGGATGAATTTAAAAATATATAGAAAACATGGAATCAATCACTCTCACTGTATTGGCCCTTGCTCCTACTACAATCCATTTCATTTCCCCTCTGGATTTGTTCTGTTGGCAATTAGCTGCAGCATTGACTTTCATCAAAACAAGCTAACCAAACTTCAAACCTGTTGGACAACTGCAAAGACTCCTGACCACTTAGTGCCTTACTTGCCTTACTTGCCTTACTTGCCATAAGAATCAAAAAATACTTGCATTGCAGGAAGGTGGCATTCAGCCCATCAAGTCTGCACTGACCGCCCGAAGAGCACTCCACCCAAACCTAACCCCCTACCCTATCTGAGTAACTCCACATTTGCCATGGCTAACCCACTGAGCCTGTACATCTTTGGACACTGTAGACAATCTGGCATGGCCAATTCACCTAACCTGCACATCTTTGGATTGTCACATCCTCCAGTTCCTGAACATTGTCCAATGAAATGACACTCATACCAGGTGTGTGACCACATTCTGAAGTACAGAGTGTCTAGGTAAGTTTCATTCTCATTGATATCCAACTATCAGCAGCACAATAATTCTGACCTAATTGTTTCTGCAATTGCTGACTGCAGTTGTGTTATCCTCCCTCTCCCTTCATACCAGCATCCAGAATCACCCCTATTCTGCAATCACAGCACATCCTCTGCTACACCATCTCTAAATGTGTTAATTAAGTAGTAATTGCTAATTAATTAACTTATAATTAGTACAGCTTACACCTTCCAAAATGTTTTATCACTGCCAGTACACTTTACAATGCTGATGAATCAATACAATACATAATTGATAAGACTTACTGTTTCAAGTAATACCAGTTAATGATTTATCTGCTCTTTCTGCTACACAACATTGGAAATCATCTGGCAGGATTCAAACCCAGATCCCACAAACAGAAACTGAGTTTCTAGATTAATAGTCTAGTGATAATAACATAAGACCATCGACACCCCCAACAACAACAATATGGCTGCCATTATTAGCTATTTTAATTTAGCCTGTAATAGTGAACTTGGAAAAGATTTACCATTGAATTCCTATTTTGAACTAAATTCACAGATATATTCACTCAGAAAATGTCTTCGCACATTGATTTCTCTTTCCCTTTCTTCATCTCTCTCCGGCACAGTAGCACCAAGCTTACCTCTGCTGCCTCACAGCATCAGGGCCAGGATTTGATTCCAGCCTTGGGTACTCTCTGTGTGGATTTGGACTTTTTCCCCATGTCTGTGTGGATTTCCTCCAGATGTTCCAGTTTCCTTCCACAGTCCAAGGATATGCAGTTTAGGTAGATTGGCCATACTAAATTGCCCATAGTGTCCAGGCATGTGCGGTGGAGGTGGATTAGCCACGGGAAATGTTGGATTACGGGGATGGTGCAAGTCTGAGAGGGATGCTCTTAGGAGGATTGGTGTGGACTCAATGGCCTAAATGACCTTTATCTACACTGTAGGAACTCTATGATTTTTTTTCTTCTAACACAAGTGAGTGAGTTTACTAATTTCAAAAAAATGCAAGAATAAATAATAAACCAAATATTTGCAAAGATTAGAAACGAGAAGCACATCAAATAAAAATAAAATTTAGATTAAAAATTATGGTTCAGTCTCTGAGTTCCATGTTTCAGCCATCACTTTGGTGCTACCAATGGCTATGATACTGGTATTCCAGGATTGAGAATCTTCATTTTTGAGGACAGATTGAAAAAAAATGGGACTGCACATGAGAATAAAGGGTGACTTGGTGACAAGATACCAGTCCCCATGGAGGTATTTCACAGTGCATTTCTCCTTTTGAAATTTCCTTGACACCTACCAAGGATAACATTCTACAGTCTCCCTCAAAGCTGAAGATAATCTACAGAGGCTTTCTACATAGTCAATGCTTAAGATTTACATTCTCAATCATTTTTTGCCTGCATATACTCTTTTAAAAAATGCATGCTGTAATTATAGGGTCAACATTCTCATCCTCATGTTGGTGATATGGGGTTATGATCCAACACCCATGATACCTAATATGTTGATTTGTTTCTCTGCAAAAGAATATAACTGATGACAACTTTTTCTAGGCAAATTTCTAAACAATATGTTAGCAGGCATTCTGTTGTTAGTTGTGCGACATGTCCTACAATGAACAACAACAAAAAACACAAGCTTGTAATTCAATACCAAACAATGTCTCTTGCAACTTCTATTTGGCATTTTATTAACAAGACCATGTTTAATAATTTGTACTATGTGCTCTGTTGCTCCAGTTAGAATCATTCAGTGGAACTCTGACATGCATTTTCTAATTCATCCTCATGAATTGTGCAAACGCTTCTGAACAAAGCTGAGGTCCATTGCAGGACAGAATTTCCTCTGGGAACCCATTAGCAACAAATAAACCATGCAAACTATCTCGAGCTTTGCTGTGGGTTTGATTCATTGGGAATCACTCAAATCAATTGGAATGGCTATTTATCACATTGAATAGCTATTGTCCTTCAAATTCTGTGAAATCAATGTACAGCCTCTGGTCATTTCTGTAGTTGCCAAGATGTCGAAGACAGCTTCTTTCTGACTACTTGACATAGCCTAGAATGTTAAACAAAATTTTTTGTGTTGCTATCTGACTGGAGCTATCAAAGATAGATTTCCAGTAAACATCAAATTTGTCCCTAGGAATTGATCATGTAGATCAAATTGCAACTGGAATCTGTACTTATCATAGATTACAATTCTGGGTCCACATACTGCAGGAACATTGTCGCTCAGCAACTCATTCTTATATATGAAAAATTGCCTGATTTCTAAATCCAGAATTGGTGTTTGGCACCCATTTGCAGATATAGTTGGACCTGTTTGCCAATACTGGGTTCCATATAAGCTATTCTATTAACATCATGTATTGACTACAACTAATCTACATGCAAAAAGAAAAATACATCTTCCCTGTGGCTCTCTATTTCCAATGGGGATAGTAATCCAAACAACGCATCACCATTATAATGATCTTCCAACTACCTGAAGCTAATGTCACATGGATAAGCAGACAAAATCAAACATTATCATTGCATTTGGGCTGCAGCTAAACTGTGTGTTAGACTTTCAATTTAGAACAGCTCTCAGTGGTTTTTAATTAGTTTGATTATGAAATTTTAACCGCACAAGTATTTATTGTTTTAGAGCAGACCAAAGTCCCTCAAAACATATCAAAGAGATAGTATGATACCTAACTTTTATCCTACTTAAAGGCAAGTGTAAAGTGCTGCATGTGATTTGATTGGTCAAACTGCCATGTCTAAGCAAACCATACTTTATGTTTACACCACAGTTAAAATACAAACTAAAAAAAAGCATAACTTAAACTGTATGAAAATAATTAACAAAACAATTTTGTGACTCATCAACTGTTGCAATATAGCAGCAACCCATAAAACACAAAGGCAAATTCAGTAAAAGAAATTTCCCTCACTTGCTATCTACTTTGGCCAGGAGAAGGAACACCAACAGAATGAATCTGGCAGAAGAGAAGGAACTCAAACTTCAGCAGCAACAGCAGCAGCAGAGAGAGAGTTGTATCTAGCAACTTCAACTCCAAATACCCCAACTTCAACAACTGGAAGCAAAACTAAAACCATGGGTCTATGTGAACCTGATTTCATCACTCATGTTTTGCTTGTCTAATTGAAAAAATCCCAAAGCTGTTTACTCTGCTTTCCACTGTTCAGACATTTTGTCACCAGGTTCAAAACACCTCTCTTCAAGAGAAACAGGATGGAACATATTCCTCTTAAAGGCACACTTTATCATATTATGACATCACCTTACTCTAAAAACTAAAAGACAATTTTCCATTTTCTATCTGAACACTACTTTGCCCATCGGCACTAAGCGGGCAAGAAATAATCGTCTCACCACTCTGTTATTGAACACCCAAGAGAGATCACAGCACCTGCTCCATATACAGAGGCATCACATGCTAGCTTAATCTCTTTGGATACTTTGGCCAAATCTCACCGAATTTTAGAAGAGTGTCAACTTCATAGAGTTTCATGGATGATCTCTCTTAATGAACTTTGGTGAGTTTTCTCAAACACTTTTATGCTGCTCTGTTGATTATGTTTGCATCTTGTAGTACCACACAAGAGCTATTATTTGCTCACCACTGTCAGGACCTTCTGGGATTTCTAGCACAGGCGCCTCATTTGAAACCCAGCCATGCACTACGTTCTACACTGCCAAGTAGATTAGCCCTTTATAGTGCAAATTGTGGAAGAGAAATGGAAAGGAAAAATTTCTGAGGTCACATACGTCCACAGGTGATGTGACACTTCTTTGCAAACACAAGCTCTTATTTGTAAATGCATTGCTATTCTGTATCATCATCTGTCTTACTGATTGTCAATGTAACTGCAAGCTTCACACACTATCAGTCCATAATGCATTACCCTAAACAGTATTAAGGGAGTGATCCCAGGCACCTTGAGTGATATAACAATGTTGGCAAGCTTTCAAACAGCTGAAAGCATTAAGATTTATTGAACAACAGCAAAGCACAGAAAGTAATAAAAAACAAACAAAAAGAGCTATATTTGCTTCTGGGAACAAATAGGGCATGTTGGCCTTTTGAGCAACAATACATTTGAAGTAAATCAATGATCACTGCACCCAGCTCATATCAGAACGGTTTATACCATCTGATGTGGCACTGCTCAAACATTCAGAAGGTTATGCTCCTCCTGCTTAATGTTTTCATCTTCCTCCTTGATAAACCGCTGTTGCTCTCCCAGCCCTTCATCATCCATCAATCCCCTTTTTCCTTGCTCCAGTTAGGCAGGGCACAGCATGCTGGGATTATGTGGCACTTACTGTCATGACCCACCCAGACTGACCCAAGCATTTGCATTTAATCTTCAGGAAGCCTATCATATGCTCCACAATGGCCCTGATTGAAGACTGGGCTGCACTGTATCTACATGCAGTCTCAGTTAGGTGGTTACATAATGGAATCATCAGCCGTTGTCACAGAGGGGTGTGCCTATCTCCGACAAAACATCCTTATACAGCATCTGAACCTTAAAATGGAGCAGGAGCTTGACAGCTTCCAAGGTATTATGGCTGCTCTCAGGGTGGCTGATGCAGTCCATAGAGCCCCCCATCTGGGGGAAACCATTGCAGAGGCTGCAGCATTCACATCAACAGGGCAGCAACGTGGTGAAGTGGTGTGATTTGGCACAAATTGCATTAGTAACAGCCTTTATGCAAATGTGCATTGGGGACTGAGTGCACCCACTCAAGTTCCCAATGGATAATTGGAAACAGATAGTTGCACAAATGTTTAGGACAGCTGTCACCTTGACAGCCACTGGATAGGATAGCCACCCAACCATTCAGGTCACAACTCTCACTCCAGCAGTGACTATGTCCCGGGACATCCTTAGTCTGTGGTGACATCCTCAGGGATGAAAGGCTCTGGCCTTCTGTACCCCCTGCCCAAACTGACAGGACCTTTAAGCGGCAATGTCCTCATACGCATGCTGTTCAGCAGATGCTGGAGACCAGTGCTGGCTCTGCATGACCTCATGTGTTTGTCCCTTTGTAGCACTGAAGCAACAGTGATAGTGATCACTGCTGCGCCTGGTCCCAGTTCCAATGAAACTGATGTGGGGAAGATCAGAAATAGAACAGATCCTTAGTGATATGAGCAGTCAGGATTCACATCACTCACAATGACAGTTCAGCATGGCCTTCCATACAGTGGGGGTCACAGATGAAAATAAGCAGTCATAGAATGCTTCTACATACCTTTAACATAGTGGACCTTATTCTAATGTATGTAACACAAGCAAATATTATGACAGATTTTAATTGTAATAGAATGTCTATTTCCCTATTTCCACCTCCTCTATCACCCAAAGCAAACTGCATTGCGTATATGAGCACATTGGCAAATACTTGAGTTAGGGATAATCTATGTCTAATGCAGCCTTTAAGATCTTTAATGGACTGAGTGAACTTTGGCCTTCAGGTGAGACTTTTAAGGTCGCGATGATTATTTCCGTTTCACAGACGTGACTGTGCTCAATCTGTAATAACCAACCACATGGTTAAGTTTGTTTGAGACCAGAATTTGTATCTGTGATAAGCTGTATAAGGCCTGTGGGGAAATCAGTAATCCATCTCCCAGTGGAGCACATTGCCTATGAGGTCCAGTGGGAACAGGCTGGAAATCCCCATCAGACTCCTTCAATGGTAGAATTCTCCCCTGCCACGCGGGAGGCCTGGGTTTGATTCCTGACCAATGTATAGCAATCCTTTCCTTCTGTTCTTGCCATGCTCTTTCTAGGAGGGTTCTTTGGTAGTGTTGAAAATGTGTTGCTGGAAAAGCGCAGCAGGTCAGACAGCATCCAAAGAGATGGAGAATTGACGTTTCAGGCATGGCCCCTTCTTTCCTGAAGAAGGGCTCATGCCCGAAATGTCAATTCTCCATCTCTTTGGATGCTGCCTGACCTTCTGCGCTTTTCCAGCAACACATTTTCAGCTCTGATCTCCAGCATCTGCAGTCCTCACTTTCTCCTTCTTCTTTGGCAGTGTCCCCACCTCTGATTCAGGAGACCCAGGTTCAAGTCCTACTTGCTCCAGAGGTGGATAAGAACATCCCAAAACACATTGATTAGAAATTTTAAAATTATATCTAAAGCAAGGATGGTGTCTTCCCACTCTCCCTACCTCCGCCTCACTCTTGATGGTTCACATTGTCCAAAATGGGCTATGCTTGTAAACTTCTAATTGGCTGCACGGCTGTTGGTTAATAGTTAAAAACCAAAAGAAATCACAGTGATTTGGTCGTGGGAAAGTCATTCAGTTTTTCCAGATGTAAAAAAAAATGCAGGGATGGAGGAATCTTGGTGTGCAGTGGTACTGTACCTACCTCTGAACCAAGAGGCCTGGGGGCAAGTCCTACCATTTCCAGAGGTGTGAAATAATATCTCTGAATGAGTTGATCAGAAAATATCTATAAAGCAAACCAATTGCTCTTGATCTTTGGCCAACTGGAGTGGAGTGGGTGTGGGCAAATTGGACAACTTCCTTGTAGGCCTGATCCTGGGCCTAGCCTGGCAGGTTATTAACAGGCATGGACAGAAATCTGTGAAGAGACTTATCACTGTTGACTCTCTGCCTCTTTTCCACAGTTATGGCTGTGCCTGGGTGTCTTTGGAGAGGGATCGTGGTGCCTATAAATGTGGTGAATTGGTGGTTATGTGTCACAACAATTCTGAACATAATAATGAAATAAAGCGGAAACATCTACCCTGCCCTTCACTTTTAATGGGTTGCATTGTCCCCAAGGGGATTCACATGTAAATATTTAATTGGCTACACGGGTGGTTTACTGGTGGGGTTAGTCTGTTAAAAACAAAAAGAAATGTTGTGGTGATTTGATGGTGGAATAAAGCCATTTGGTTGTGCGTAATAGCACTTCTGAATAGATAAAAGTAATAAAGCAGACCCACTCAGCTGAATGCCCATTTTCTGAGGTTACATTCATGCCCGGGTGTACTTGGAGAGGGAGCAAGCAGTGCCCACCAGTACTCTTAATGTCTTTAAAGAGAGGTGGGCACAGCGGAGGAGACAGTGCTTTGTCTCCCCCTCCAACTCCATTTTAATTTAGCCCCTTCCTGCTCTCTCTAACCCCTCCCTCTCTGTTTGCATTGCCTTTAACAATAACTCATTCGGGAATAGGATGAACTTTTCAATGGCCTCACTGGGTAGTTGGTTCTTCCTTCTGAAACGATAGCTTTTCATAATCTCCAATGGTGTGTAATTTCTGTGCTGCTCAAGCTTACACAAAATGTCTACTCCTGGCATATAATTTGATTTTGCTGATGTGAGCAAAGTCATGAGCAGTCCATGACCTCTTTGGAAATAGAACCAGTCTGACTCAAGTATGGGAGACAGACAGACTCTGATCTCACACCTTTAATGAATTGTCTGAACTGAGATGCCATCTTTTGTTATAAAAACCTTAAGTTATCTCAAGAAGGTGGCTTAAAAGAAGTTTTGGTATTTACATATTAATGACCTAAAACTTGCAATCCATTCCAAAAAAAATGAAAGGCTTAACAATCCAGATTTGTTTAATATATCACTTCATGACACTGTAATCTTCTGCTATATATTCTGTGTCTTACGATCTTATACCCCACAAGCATCTGATGAAGGAATAGCGCTCTGAAAGCTAGTGCTTCCAAACAAACCTGTTGAACTGTCATCTGGTGTTGTGTGATGTTTAACTTTGAAATTAGCAGTCTTCATGTTAAGGATATAACAAACTGGGGTGAGGAGGAGGATAAAATGTGGGGAGGGGAGAGGCTGGAGAGTGTGGTGCATCATTGGACAATTAATGAGTATTGGCCAGAGAGAGTTTCTTCATATGGGGGAAAGGTGTGGGAAAAGGAAGGAGAGAGAGAAATGTCAGATACAGAAGAGTTGGGTTACACTCATCAATTTTTCTCTTAACAATGAAAGGCGGATCTAGACGCAGTTCCAGTTCTGTGTGGGAGTAGAATGCTTTACTTTCCATCTGAGGGTTGAAATGTTACAAGGTACTTGTACAGTTTCTGATTTCAGTTCAGCAGTTAAGGGACATGAAATTCATTAGGGGTGAAAAGGATCATAACTGCTGTTGAGTTGAGTATTATGGGTTTCCTATTTGTCTTGTTTGTCCAAGATCTTCCACTTTATTAACAGAGAAGACCAGATGGTTAATTCCCTGGTTTGCATCCTTTTGCTCAATGTTATTGACAATTTATTCCTTCAATTCACCCCAGGACATTTGATCTCAAGTTCCTGCCAAAAACATTATTCCAATATCTTTGCTCAGCTGTATGGTGGGGGAATGGAAACAAATGGTGCATTCTGCTCTGCCAAAATGCACAAGACGTGCAAATATATGAGCAGCCATGTTAAAGATTTTATTTGCATCTTCCCAATAGGTAGGGCAGCAGGCAGGGCAGTAGAATGAACTGCTCAGCTTTTAAAATTTTACTGTACTCTCTCTCTCACTTCAAAAACATGTACACATTAAATGATAAAATGGGACTTGCATGTAATTTCCCAGAATATAATAAAATTACAAAATCAGAATACCTGTATTCTTATTCGGCAAATAAAGTAAAACAGAACAAATATTTCTTCTTCCTACATATTTTAAGTTCTGCCTTCTTTCTATCTGGATATCCCATTCCATTTTGATTAGCTTGACTCTTCTCTCACAAGATCTTTGTGTCAAATCTGATCTTTGACATTGACTACTAACTCCACTTAATGGTTGAGACTGTGACATTGATTGATTGGTCATAATCTCTACAGCAGACTCACCTTGAAACTGTAAAACCTTTAGTTTTTTTGTGACTTTTGTTTTAGGCAAACTTCTGTGTCCTTCACATAAGGGGCTTGGTGGTGGTGGAGGGGCAGATGGCTTAGGGGAGCCTGAGGTTAGGATTGAATCAAGCAGGAAAGAGGTGGCTGACGATGCCAGCACCTTCAATCCGATCACCACCTTCAACCCTCCATTTTGATAAAGCCATGTCAGGAAGGTCCATGAATGACCTACCCACATCATTATCAATCAAAACACGATAGGTGTCCTTCTCTCTTAATACTATGTTTTTATTCATTCTCAGGATGAGGACATCACTGGCCAGTCAGCATTTACTGTCCATCCCTAATTGCCCAGAGGGTAGTTATAAGAGTCACCCAGATTGCTGTGGTTGTGGAGTCACATGCAGTCAGACCAGGTAAAGATGGCAGTTTCTTTCACTAATGGACATGAGTGAAATGGATGCATCTTTTCCCCCAAAATATTGACAGTGGATTCATTGTCATCACGAGAATTTTATTTCCAGCTCTTTAAAATTCAAACCCCCCCACCCCCACCCCCAATCTGACATGGCAGGATTCAAAGCCGGGTCCAACTTTAATGCCAGTGGACCATTGGTTCCTGCTGAATTGTAAATTGTAAATATTATTACAAATATACATTTAATACTAGGGAGTGTTGCTGAACAAAGAGACCTTGGAGTGCAGGTTCGTAGCTCCTTGAAAGTGGAGTCACCGGTAGATAGGATAGTGAAGAAGGTGTTTGGTGTGCTTTCCTTTATTGGTCAGAGTATTGAGTACAGGAGTTGAGAGGTCATGTTGCAGCTGTACAGGATATTGGTTAGGCCACTGTTGGAATATTGCATGCAATTCTGGTCTTTTTCCCATCGGAAAGATGTTGTGAAACTTGAAAGGGATCAGAAAAGATTTACAGGAATGTTGCCAGGGTTGGAGCATCTGAGCTACAGGGAGAGACTGAACAGGCTGGGGCAGTTTTCCCTGGAGCTTTGGAGCATGAGGGGTGACCTTATAGAGGTTAACAAAATTATGAGGGGCATGGATAGGATAAGTAGGCAAAGTCTTTTCCCTGGGGTCAGGGAGTCCAGAACTAGAGGGCATAGGTTTACGGTGAAAGGGGAAAGACTAAGGGGCAATTTTTTCCGGCAGGGTGGTACATGTATGGAATGAGCTGTCAGAGGAAGTGGTGGAGGCTGGTACAATTGCAACATTTAAGAGGCATTTGGATGGGTATATGAATAGGAAGGGTTTGGAGGGATATGTGCCGTGTGCTGGCAGGTGGGACTAGATTGGGTTAGGATATCTGGTCGGCATGGACAGGTTATACCCAAGGGTCTGTTTCCATGCTGTACATCTCTATGACTCTAAACATATTTTTATTTACCAAATTAGAAAACATACCTTCATTGGCAAGAATGAAGTAAATATCATTCATGATCACCTCATTTACCATTTGCTTTTAATCCCCATGAATCTAACTATACCTAACAATTTTTTGTTTGAACCACTTGAATGAATTAAGCCATTAATTTCTCTTCATGGTTACTTGTGCCTATTTGGTCTGATCTATTCAACTCTTAACTCACTTTGTCTAGCTGTGCATCATAATTTGGTATAACTTTACAAAATATTGGCTGTGCATTGCACTTTAGCTTGCCTTCAACTTTATGATGCCTTGTTTTATCATTTGTTCCATCTTCAAACTCTCATTTGCTGAGCCAGTGCAGACACAATGGACCAAATCACCTCTCTCTGTCTCTAATTGTAATAATCCTCTGATTCTGTGACCTTGCTTAAACACCACTTTGTGCCCTTTTTTTGAACTTTTTCAATGTCAGATTCAATCCTATTGACAAATTGTGGAAATAACTTGATCCAGTTTAACTAATTCAATTCCATCAAGGAGAACCTGTTCCTTCAGTTAGAAGTCATATGATCACATTCCACCCAGACAATAACTTGGTCTAACATTGAAATGGTATTATTGGACTAACAATTATGTAGGTTTTGTCGAACGAAATGTGACTTAGAGACTTCCTGTACTGACATTGCTATATTTGTATCAATGTGTACTTTCCATTTGCGGCATTGATGGAAGGCAGCGTTGAACACAATTCAGCTAGTGCATTCCAGCCTGTACCTGTGTGTGTCAGATGCAGTCCTGAACATCTATTTCCCTTTCCTGATAATGCTTCCTATGAACCCTCCCCACAGCCACCCACAACCACTCTACATGAGCCTGCTCCTGACTACCCTAGCACTTGTGAGACTATTTTTCTGGCTCACTATTGTGTCCTTCAATGTGGATGAACACACCTCCTGCATGACACCCTGTTCCTGTCCCGGTTATCACATTCCCTCATTACAAATATAATTACCGTGATTTACAATTGTCACCCTGCTTCTCCCCAGTTTACAAACCCCAATCTCCGCAAATAGATTCCAGAATCATCTCCAGTGATAACACATACCCCGCACCCCTATCCCATCCCATGGTGCCCCACTTCTCCCATAGTTTTCTGGACTGACTATGGCTCACTGTTTGAGCAACCCAACAGAAGGGCCGCAGACAAGAAGTTCCCAGGTGTCTGATACCTGAACATCCCCCAGACAATGTTAGCCCTAACCCTGGAAGATGCCACAATGGAGACATGGGAGTGACTGTGACCAACACTCAGGAGTACAGAGGCACGCACCTCTAACTCACAATATCCTGATTGGACACATGATTGTAGCCAATCCCTGGACTGCCTTAGGAGAACGCCCTTGACGTACTATGCTGGGATCCCCTGCCTGATGGGTGCCCCAATGTACTTCAGCGAGGTCCATGTCCCTTAGGTTTTGAATGATAGCTGCCTATTTCCTACATGTTCAAACCTTGCCAGGTAAGCTGCTGGCACAAGGTGTAGTGTGAGATTGATGTAGCACAATGTTATACAGCAAGGTATAAATCCACTAGACTGAGAGCTGCTGACCAGCAAGGCTAGCTGCCAGTGAAGTGACTGAAACCCACTGAGCAACAAGGCTAGCTACCGGTGAAATGATGGAGACTCACTGACCAGCAAGTCTAGCTGCCAGGTGAAGTGACTAAGACCCACTGACCAGCAAACTAGCTGCCTGGTGAAGTGACTGAGATCCATTGACAAGCAACACGAGCTGCCTCGTGAAGTGATGGAGGCACACTGATCAGCAATGTTAGCTGCCTGGTGAAGTGACTGAGACCCACTGACCAGCAACACTAGGGGCCTGGTAAAGTGAGAGAGACCCGCTGACCAGCAACACTAGCTGCCTGGTAAAGTGACTGAGACCCACTGTCCAGCAAGGCTAGCTGCCAGTGAAGTGACTGAGATCACTAACCAGCAAGACTAGCTGCCTGGGAAAGTGACAGAGCCCCACTGACCAGTAAATCTAGCTACCGGTGAAGTGACGGAGACCCACTGACCAGCAAGGCTAGCTGCCTGGTGAAGTGATGGAGACCCACTGACTAGCAAGACTAGCTGCCTGGTAAAGTGACTGTGACCCACTGACCAGCAAAACTAGCTGCCTGGTGAAGTGCCAGAGATCCACTGACGAACAAGGCTAGCTGCCTGGTGAAGTGACAGAGTCCCACTGACCAGGAAACCTAGCTACCGGTAAAGTGTCAGAGAGCAAGGTTAGCCGCCTGGTGAAGTTACTGATAGCCACTGACCAGCAAGGCTAGCTGTCTGGTGAAGTGATGGAGACCCACTGACTAGCAAGACTAGATGCCTGTGTAAATGACTGAGACCCACTGACCAGCAACACTAGCTGCCTGGTGAAGTGACTGTGACCCACTGACCAGCAAGGCTAGCTGCCTGGTGAAGTGCCAGAGACCCACTGACTAGCAAGACTAGATGCCTGTGTAAGTGACTGAGACCCACTGACCAGCAACACTAGCTGCCTGGTGAAGTGACTGTGACCCACTGACCAGCAGCACTAGCTGCCTGATGATGTGACTGAGACACACAGACAGCAGGACTAGCTGACAGTGAAGTGACTGAGACACACTGGCCAGTAAGGCTAACTGCCTGGTGAAGTGATTGAGACCCATTGACCAACAAGGCCAGCTGCCTGGTGAAGTGACTGAGACCCACTGACCAGCAAGACAAGATGCCTGGTGAAGTGAATAAGGCCCAATGACCAGCAAGGCTAACTGCCAGTGAAGTGCCAGAGACCCACTGACCAGCAAAGCTAGCTGCCAGGTGAAGTGCCAGAGACCCACTGACCAGCAAAGCTAGCTGCCTGGTGAAGTGACTGAGACCCACTGACCAGGAAAGCTAGTTACCAGTGATGTGACTGAGACCCACTGACCAACAAGGCTTTCTGCCTGGTGAACTAACTGAGACCCACTGACCAGCGAAGCTAGAGACCAGTGAAGTGATGGAGACCCACTGACCAGCAAGGCTAGCTGCCTGGTGAAGTGACTGAGACCCACTGACCAGCAACACTAGCTGCCTGGTGAAGCGACTGAGACCCACTGACCAGCAAGGCTAGCTGTCTAGGTAAGTGACTGAGACCCACTGACCAGCAAGGCTAGATGTCTGGTGAAGTGATTAAGACTCACTGACCAACAAGGCTAGCTGCCTGGTGAAGTGACTGAGACCCACTGACCAGCAACACTAGCTACCAGTGAATTGACAGAGACTCATTACCAGCAAGGCTAACTGCCCTTTGATGTGATGGAGACCCACTGACCAACAAGGCTAGCACCCGGTGAAGGGACTGAGACCCACTGACCAGCAAGTCTAGCTGCCTGGTGAACTGACTGAGACCAACTAACCAGCGAAGCTAAAGACCTTTGAAATGATGGAGACCCACTGACCAGCAAGGCTACCTGCCTGGTGAAGTGATGGAGACCCACTGACCAGCAAGGCTAAATGTCTGTAAAGTGACTGAGACCCACTGACCAGCAAAGCTAGTTACCGGTGAAGTGACGGAGATCCACTGACCACCAAAGCTAGCTGCCTGTAAAGTGACTGAGACCCACTGACCAGCAAAGCTAGCTGCTGGTGAAGTATCTGTGACCCACTGACCAGCAGGGTTAGCTGCCTGGCGAAGTGATGGAGACCCACTGACCAGCCAGGCTTTCTGCCTGGTGAAGTGGCAGGGACCCACTGACCAGCCAGTCTAGCTGCCTGGTGAAGTGACTGAGACACACTGACCAGCCAGTCTAGCTGCCTGGTGAAGTGACTGAGACACACTGACCAGCAAGGCTAGCTGCCTGGTGAAATGACACAGACCCACTGACCAGCAAGACAAGATGACTGGTGAAGTGATGGAGACCCACTGACCAGCAAGGCTAGCTGCCTGGTGAAGTGCCAGAGACCCACTGACCAGCAAGGCGAGATGCCTGTTGAAGCAACTGAAACCCACTGACCAGCAAGGCTAGCTGCCTGATGAAGTGACTGAGACCCACTGACCAGCAACCCTAGCTGCCTGGTGAAGCGACTGAGACCCACTGACCAGCCAGGCTAGCTACCGGTGAAGTGACTGAGACCCACTGACCAGCAAGGCTAGATGCCTGGTGAAGTGATTAAGACCCACTAACCAACAAGGCTCGCTGCCTGGTGAAGTGACAGAGACCCACTGACCAGCAACACTAGTTACCAGTGAATTGACGGAGACCCACTAACCAGCAAGGCTAGCTGCCCTTTGATGTGATGGAGACCCACTGACCAGCAAGGCTAGTAGCCAGTGAAGGGACTGAGACCCACTAACCAGCAAGTCTAGCTGCCTGGTGAACTGACTGAGACCCACTAACCAGTAATGCTAGAGACCAGTCAAGTGATGGAGACCCACTGATCAACAAGGCCAGCTGCCTGGTAAAGTGACTGAAACCCACTGACCAGCAAGGCTACCTGCCTGGTGAAGTAACTGTGACCTACGGACCAGCAAGGCTAGCTACCGGTGAAGTGATGGAGACCCACTGACCAGAAAGGCTAGCTGCCGGTGAAGTGACTGAGACCCACTGACCAGCAAGTCTGGCTGCTTGTGATATGACAGGGACCCACTGACCAGCAACACTAGCTGCCTGGTGAAGCGACTGAGACCCACTGACCAGCAAGACAAGATGCCTGGTGAAGTGAATAAGACCCACTGACCAGCAAGGCTAACTGCCGGTGAAGTGACTGAGACCTACTGACCAGCAAAGCTAGCTACCGGTGAAGTGACGGAGACCCACTGACCAGCAAGGCCAGCTGCCTGGTGAAGTGACTGAGACCCACTGACCAGCAACACTAGCTGCCTGATGAACAGTTGGAGATCCACTGACCAACAAGGCTAGCTGCCTGGTGAAGTGACGGAGACCCACTGACCAGCAAGTCTTGACTGCCTGGTGAACTGACTGAGACCCACTAACCAGCGAAGCTAGAGACCATTGAAGTGATGGAGACCCACGGACCAGCAAGGCTAAATGTCTGCAAAGTGACTGAGACCCACTGACCAGCAAAGCTAGTTACCGGTGAAGTGACTGAGACCCACTGACCAGAAAAGCTAGCTGCTGGTGAAGTGACTGAGACCCACTGACCAGCCAGGCTTTCTGCCTGGTGAAGTGGCAGGGACCCACTGACCAGCCAGTCTAGCTGCCTGATAAAGTGACAGAGACACACTGACTAGCAAGGCTAGCTGCCTGGTGAAGTGACTGAGACACATTGACCAACAAGGCCAGCTGCCTGGTGAAACAACTCAGACCCACTGACCAGCAAGACAAGATGCCTGGTGAAGTGAATAAGACCCAATGACCAGCAAGGCTAGCTGCCTGGTGAAGTGTCTGTGACCCACTGACCAGCAGGGGTAGCTGCCTGGTGAAGTGATGGAGACCCACTGACCAGCCAGGCTTTCTGCCTGGTGAAGTGAATAAGACCCACTGACCAGCAAAGCTAGCTACCGGTGAAGTGACAGAGACCCACTGACCAGCAAGGCTAGCTGCCTGGTGAAGTGACTGAGACCCACTGACCAGCAAGACTAGCTGCCTGTTGAAGTGTCTGTGACCCACTGACCAGCAGGGGTAGCTGCCTGGTGAAATGATGGAGACCGACTGACCAGCCAGGCTTTCTGCCTGGTGAAGTGAATAAGACCCACTGACCAGCAAGTCTTGACTGCCTGGTGAACTGACTGATACCCACTAACCAGCGAAGCTAGAGACCATTGAAGTGATGGAGACCCACAGACCAGCAAGGTTGCCTGCCTGGTGAAGTGACTGAGACCCACTGACCAGCAAAGCTAGTTACCGGTGAAGTGATGGATATCCACTGACCAGCCAGGCTTTCTGCCTGGTGAAGTGGCAGGGACCCACTGACCAGCCAGTCTAGCTGCCTGGTGAAGTGACTGAGACACACTGACCAGCAAGGCTAGCTGCCTGGTGAAACAACTCAGACCCATTGACCAGCAAGACAAGATGCCTGGTGAAGTGGCAGGGACCCATTGACCAGCCAGTCTGGCTGCCTGGTGAAGTGAATAAGACCCACTGACCAGTAAGGCTAGCTGCTGGTGAAGTGTCTGTGACCCACTGACCAGCAGGGGTAGATGCCTGCTGAAGTGATGGAGACCCACTGACCAGCAAGTCCATCTGCCTGGTAAAGCGACTGAGACCCCCTGACCAGCAACACTAGCTGCCTGGTGAAGTGTTGGAGGCCCACTGACCAGCAAGGCTAGCTGCCTGGTGAAGTGACAGAGACCCACTGACCAGCAAGACTAGATGGAGGAGAAAGTGAGGTCTGCAGATTCTGGAGATCAGAGCTTAAAAAGTATTGCTGGAAAAGTGCAGCAGGTCAGGCAGCATCCAAGGAACAGGAGATTCAACGTTTCGGGCATAAGCCCTTCTTCAGAAGCCCGAAACGTCTAATCTCCTGTTCCTTGGATGCTGCCTGACCTGCTGTGCTTTTCCAGCAAGACTAGATGCTTGGTGTAGTGACTGAGACCCATAGACCAGCAAGGCTAGCTGCCTGGTGAATTGACGGAGATCAACTGGCCAGCAAGGCTAGCTGCCGGTGAAGTGAAAGAGTTCCACTGACCAGAAAAGCTAGCTACTGGTGAAGTGACGGAGACCCACATACCAGCAAGTCTAGCTGCCTGGTGAAGTGACAGAGACCCACTGACCAGCAAGGTTAGCTGCCTGGTGAAGTGATTGAGATCCACAGACCAGCAACACCAGCTGCCAGGTAAAGTGATGGAGAGCCACTGACCAGCAAGGCCAGCTGCCTGGTGACTTGACGGAGATCAACTGACCAGCAAGGCTAACTGCTGTGAAGTGACAGAGTCCCACTGACCAGAAAACCTAGCTACCAGTGAAGTGACATTGACTCACATACCAGCAAGGCTAGCAGCCTGGTGAAATGACGGAGACCCACTGACCAGCAGGGCCACCTGACTGGTGAAATGACTGAGAAGCACTGACCAGCAAGACTAGCTACCGGTGAAAGGGCTGAGACCCACTGACCAGCAAGGCTAGCTGCCTGGTGAAGTGACAGAGACCCTCTGACCAGCAAGACTGAGCTAATTGTCTCACGGTAGCATGAAGGTCGGTCCTCAGTGAGTGAGCAATGTGAGCAGCCCTGAGATGCAACTTGGTCCGATCCCACCAGCTGGTTGCCTGTCCCTGCATGCTATGTTTCCTTGCAGCACTCTTCCGATGCTATTTGCCTCCATTTCCTTTAGTTACTTGCCCCACTGCACAGACCTCTCTGGTTTGTGCATGGCAGCACCTTCCAAAATGTGCAGGGTTTTTGGGGATAAAACGGATGTTTGTTACTCAGACAAAATGCTCTGTGAGACTGTGTAGACTTGATGGTTTGGATTGCCTCTTCATATTCTGTAATAATTCTGTGATCCTGTCATTGGTTGCCCATCTCTGAATGTGCATTCCAAGATTTTAACCCCGGAATACAATGAAACTCCAGCAAAATGGCACAAAGTCAGGATATTGTGTAACTTGGAGATTTTCCAGTTTGTTGCTTTTTAAAAAATTTTTTTGTTTTTTTTGTTAATTTTTTTTTTCTTTTTTAACCCCCACACTACCGCCTAACTGCAGTAGTGCTTATTTTTCCCCCAGCACCCATGGTGTGTGTGGGCAGTTGTGAGACACAGTAAGAGACAAAAAGTGCACAAATCTTTATTTAATTTCCACCACCAAGAAGATAGGAAAACACCCGAGTGGCCTGTGACAAGCAGTGCCCTTCACATCAAAGAGGGCAATGCTGTGTGATCAAACAGTGAAGGGGAGGGCAGGGACTAAATCAAAATAGAGTTGGAGGGGGAAATGATGCACTCCACTCCCTGCGGCGCCCACCTCTCCCTGAACAACTCCAGGGTGTTGGTGGACACCGCGTGCTCCTTCTCCAAGGACACCCGGGCCCTAATGTAACTGCGGAAGAGGGGCAGGCAGTCAGCCCTAATGATCCCCTCCATGGCCTGCTGCCTGGACCTGTTTATGGCCAGTTTGGCCAGGCCCAGGAGCAGACCCACGAGGAGGTCTTCAGACCTGCCCTCCCTCCTCCGCACCAGGTGCCCGAAGATCAAGAGCGTGGGACTGAAGTGCAACCAAAAACAGAGGAGAAGGTTTCCAGTTTGTTGTTAACAGAATGGCAATATATCCTGATTTGCGTGGACAATCAAATTTGTTGATTGAGGACAATCCTTATCTCAAGAGAGATCAATGAAGTCAAAGACAGACGATGCATCATGGTCACTCTCACAGAAACTACATGTTACATATATTTTTCGTTACATCCAATGTTGTAACATCTTCTGTCTGTCCTTACAGGAAATGGGGATAATGAGTTTTGAAAGCAGTGATAAAGGAAATTTGGAAGGCAGCTGCGGTGAATCGTGTAGATGGCATCATACATCTGCTGTTGTGCATTAGTGGTGGAGGAAGTGAATGTTTAAGGTGTTGAATGTAGTTTCATTTGGAATCATTTCAGTATGGTACTGACGTTTCACTCAGTAAGTAATTGGCCAATGGAATGTACTGCCTGCCGGAAGTGTGGCAGAGATTGGATTGTTCAAGAGAATGTTGGGTAATTATTTGCATAGTCCTAATATGCAAGAGTATGGGGTAAAAGCTGGAAATTGGCAGTAGGTAATGGTGCTCAGTTGAAGAGCTGGTGCTTGGTAATGAAGAGTGTAATACTCTCCTTCTGCACTGTAACACTTCTGTGATTCTGTGAATCTCACATTTTGTTTATGTAACTGGAAGCAAGGTCACAATTTCTCAATGACCATATTTTTGTTGGAAAATGTTCCACATTTCAAACGATCTATTTTTCAGCCCATTACTAACTCTGGCAGATTTTCTAGGGTGAATCTATTTGCATAATTTTAGATGGGCCCCAGCCTCTGCAGTTACTTTTCTTCCTTCAGTTGTGTGTCTTGTAGCAAACTTCAATTGTGCTTAATATGAGAGCCAGAACAAAGGAAGTGATCCATCAGCCAATTCCAAAGGGATCATGCTTTTAACATTTCAAAGGTATGTTCTACCATTATTCTGATCATAAATAAGCCTTAGTGTCAACAGCTATGCAAAGTATCCTGATTTACATGAACAACTAGGTTTGTGGATTGAGAGCAATCCTTACCTCCAAGAGAGATCACCAAGGATAGACAATGCACCATGGCCACTCTCACAGAAACAATATGTCCCTAATATTTTTAGTTACATCCAATTCAATGTTGGAGCAACGATTGAAGCTCCTGAATGAAGAAATTGAAATAAATTCTTCTGGTTAGCTGAGCGTGAACTTTGCAGGGAATGAGGGGACAAAAAGGGAAAAGAAGATTAGAAGTGGGATTTTGGTTTGAGGAGACACAAGTCAAGTTTGAGTTTTTAAATGTGATGATGGCAATGCTTTTGAAACTGCAATTTGCAGGAGAGACAAAGATGTACATTCTGATTCAGGTAGTGGGTAAAGCCTCAGGGGAAAATGTGGCTCATGGCTGCCTTTCCACCAATCGAACAAAAATCTGGAACACCCTCCCTAACAGTATTGTGGGTGCACTACACCCACATACACTGCAGCAATTCAAGAAAATGCAACTTACCACCATCTTCGCAAGGGCAATTAAGAATGAGCAATATATGCTGGTCTTCACTAACCAAATCCTATGAAAGAGTCAAGAAAAAGTATACATATATAAAAAAGAAAATGATCGCAGTAGTTCATGATGGCTTAATGCAGAAAATTATTGGAAGCCCATGAAAGAATGCTGTGTACTGTTCAGGAGGACCTTGATCCACTGGATTAGGAACATGCAACAAAACGTACCCATTAGGAGAATATTGCAACATCACTTCAAGAGATCAAATTGATTTGGACTAATATCTCTGGAGGTGTTAGTCTCATACATAATAAAGAAAAGTTCCAGGGTCTTAATCCAATCTTAAAGCTGACTGTATTGAACCTTGCCTGGATACTTAAAGAGATGCCAACCCAATAATCACAGGAGGATAAAAACTATTGTGTTCAGTGAATTTTGATTACTTCAGTCTGTCCTAACAACATAACTTTCAATTCTGTTTTTAATCAGATACACGTCGGGTTCCTTTCAAGCAGTTTGACAGAAATAGTAGAAACTGCTTTTGCTCAGAACATTTACATCTACTATTTCTACCAAAGCTTCTAATTTTGTGATGTCTTCCTGGTTGAAATGATAATTCGAGTTAGATAACTCATGAACATCTGTGATTTTTGTGTTTTGCCAACATGACGGGATGAACCCGCTAATTTATTTTCTTTGTAAACTTTAATTCAGCAAACATCTCCTGATATCTTTGAGCTTTAAGTCTCAGAATGATCATTATCATTCTTCACTAAACCTTCCACTAAACCCTCTTGTTTGCATCAGTGACATTTTAAAGATAGAAGTGTAGAAATTGTAACAAGTGAAGAAATGGGAATTGAAGGGTTCACAATACCATTCATACCATCAAGCAATGTCAGGTTTGTGCCAATGCAATATTGATTAGGACACTGCATACATTACCAGGATTCCACACCAAAATAGATATTAGTCTTGTTTCATAACCAAATTAATAACCTGGTGCCTTGTTCAGAGCCTTTTCCCATGATGGATGTTGTATACTGATGGCAGTTAAATCAATGCTTTTCAAAGGGTTTGCTGGAAATTTTCAACAAATTAAAATTAACTAAGAATTTACATGAATGTGAAGTAGCCAATCTCATCAACCCCTCTGATAAGGGCATAAGACTATAAGATCTAGGAGCAGAAGTAGGCCATTCAGCCAATTGAGTCTGCTCTGCCATTCAATGGATGATTTGATAATTTTCAACTCCACTTTTCTGCCTTTTAACTATAACCTTTGATTCTCTTATTGATTAAAAATCTCTTTATCTCAGCCTTGAAAAGACTAAACAATCCAGCTTCAACAGCCCTCCGCAGTAACAAATTCCACAGATTCACTACCATCTGAGAAAAGGAATTCCTCCTCATCTTCATCTTAAGAAGATGACTCCTTATTCTGAGATTATACTCTATGATTTAGGGTCTCCTGGGGAAACAAACATTTCACATCAAACCAGTCAAATCTTCAAAAAAAATATTTAATGTTTCAATGAAGTTGCTTCTCATTCTTTGAAACTCCAATGAGTACAGGCCAAAACTACTCAACATCTCCTCATAAGACAATCACTCCATATCCAGGATCAGCCTAATGGGCTTTATCTGGACCACCTCAAATTCCAGTA
Organism: Hemiscyllium ocellatum; assembly: GCF_020745735.1. Lineage (NCBI taxonomy): Eukaryota > Metazoa > Chordata > Chondrichthyes > Orectolobiformes > Hemiscylliidae > Hemiscyllium > Hemiscyllium ocellatum. Next base: position 49,939,969 of record NC_083412.1, read on the forward strand.
TATTGTTTCTTAGATCAGGAGCCCAAAAAGTACTCACAGTATTTTTACCTGTGGTCTGATTAGTACCTGATTAGCAAGACTACCTTAGTTTTGTACTCCATAAAGGCCAACGTTCAATTTGCCTTCTCTATTAATCACTGCACTTGGGTGTTAGCTTTTTTTGTGGTTGATACTCAAAGACATGCAAGTCTCTGCTGTGTAGTTTTTTTGCAGTCTGACTCCATTGAAATAATATTCAGATCCTCTCTTGTTTTTATAAAGTTCATAACCTCATAATTCCTCATACTATATTTTATCTGCCAGGTTTCCCCATTTACTTAACCTGTCAAGTCTTCTGTGGATTTTAGAAAGGTCCCATCAGATTGAAAAATAGCAATTATAACTAGTTAATTCAAGGAAGGATGGAGACAAAAAATACCAGATGAATACAGGTCTAAAATCTGTTATCGAGAAACTATTATTAAAACCGGAGCATGATTTCTCTGCCTCATGGCAGCTCAGTCATTGAATTTGTTCAAGGTTTAAATTAGAACATAGAACATAGCACAGTACAGGCCCTTCAGCCCACGATGTTGTGCCGACCACTGATCCTCATGTATGCACCCTCAAATTTCTGTGACCATATGCATGTCCAGTAGTCTCTTAAATGACCCCAATGACCTCGCTTCCACAACTGCTCCTGGCAACGCATTTCATGCTCTCACAACTCTCTGTTCAAAGAACCCACCTCTGACATGCCCTCTATACTTTCCTCCAACCAGCTTAAAACTATGACCCCTCGTGTTAGCCATTTCTGCCCTGGGAAATAGTCTCTGGCTATCGACTGTATCTATGCCTCTCATTATCTTGTTCTCCAATGAAAAAAGTCTGAGCTCAGTCAACCTCTCTTCATAAGATAAGCCCTCCAGTCCAGGCAGCATCCTGGTAAACTTCCTCTGAACCCTCTCCAAAGCATCCACATCTTTCGTATAATAGGGCGACCAGAACTGGACGCAGTATTCCAACTGCGGTCTAACCAAAGTTTGATAGAGTTGCAACAAGATCTCACGACCCTTAAACTCAATCCCCCATTGATAGGTAAAAATATCAAATACATTAAGGGATATAGGGTTAGTGTAGGAATATGGTATTTTAAGAGGCCAGCCATGATCTGACTATATGGCAGAGTAGATTCAAATGCTGAGTACCCTCTATCTACTCCTATATCTTGTGTTTTTATATGCTAGGTCTTAGCCTCAACTGCAGCTTCTTTCTACCAGTAGTCCCCTCCTCCTGTTAGTCAAGTATGAAATGAAATTAAAAATTTGTTTGTCAGTTCCCTGGTCCAGCTATGTTCAAGCTTAACCACCTCTGCGTAAAGCTAGGGATCTTTCTCATTGTAGTTTGAATTTAACATTGTACTCTGTCAGGCTCCACTCAAACATCGTTTAGATGCTGATCAACTTGCTGCACATTTAAACATTATTTGCTATAAAAGTGGCCAGGAATTATTATTGCTGTCAATAACAGATGACCTTAAAATATGCACAAAATATATTTATCTCACAGAGGTTTTTAATCCCCAAATAAAATAGGTGACAGAGAAACATTGTTCAAACATATTGTGCCTTCATCTACTGTTATTACCAACAATAATTTTGAGTCTTTATTATCATTTTCTCCTGTCAATGTGCTTCATTTTCTTGTACTGGAGACAGTAACAATTCCACACTGCAAACATTTTTTTTAAAAGACTGATGGGAAATATGATTTATATGAATTGCAACCAGGAACTGAATGCTCTCAGGTAGACCCAACTGACTAGAGGTTTATTGTTTTATACACAAAAATAGCCATTCAGCTCAAAAGACCCAGGTTTGTGTTTATGTTCTCTTTCCATCTTTCTTTATCTGCCACATCACCAACACATTTTTCTAATTTCATCTCATGCTTATCTCATTTTCTTCAAGATACATAAATGCTATTTGTCCCAGTTTTTCCACATTGTAGGAAATTTCCAATCTCACCACTCACCCTCAGATACTTGACAACTGCCTGCAAACCCCTTTGGATCTGAATTAACATTTTCCCAAACTCCACCACTCCACTGCACCGTGCTGTCTGGAACTCACGCCCTAACATAGCATCACTCCAACCCTCCTCCAGAGCCAAACCTGACCAATGCCTTTGTTGAGAGCCATGCCTTCACTCCCCACCTGACCAATCCAAAGCACTCAGCCATTTACATGCCATCCAACCCCACCACGTACTTGGCACTCTAACCACTTCACCGTTTGTCACCTAAACCTACTTGACACCCCTACCCAACCCATCATGAACAACACACTCCCATCTACCAACACTGTCTCCCATTTACTGTCGACACTAAAATTCTCTCTGAACCTGTCAATGTCTCTTTGAGACCTTCAAATCTTGAAATCCAGCAATTCATATGAAAAAAGAGGTTTATTTTCAATGGCTGATTCACTCCACTCCCGCTGTACAGATTCCTTGCTGAGACCTCTTCAGCTTGGGGAGGCTCCTGTTCCTAATGGTCACATGGAGATATCCTCTACGGGTAAGTGTGTAGCTTTTAGTTTGATCAGTGTTCAAAACAGGCATTTCGATCCTGCTCAGAGGCATCAGGCTTAAAGCACGAGAAGGTATGTTCATTGTTGCTAAGGCAGAATTTGCTTTGGTGAACTGAAGTGAAGTGAGGAGTAAACCATAGAGGAATGAAGGCAGGATTCTAGGATTTAAGGAGTCACTGAAGTTTGAAGACCAGTTATATTCATTTGAAGATAAAGATAAGTTAATGAAATTGATGTCTAGAGGTACGATAATAAATCAGTCGAAACTAATAGAATTGCCAGCCTTTGGGTGGAGTAGAATTAGAACAGCGGTGCTCTGAATGATTTCTGGCATATGACTATTTTCTAAATGGGGAGAAAATTCAGAAATCTGTAGTGCAAATGGATTTGGGAGTCCTAGTCCAGGATTCTCTTAAAGTAAATTTGCAGGTTGATTCAGTAGTTAAGAAGACAAATACAGTGTTGGCATTTATTTCACGAGGACTAGAATATAAAAACAGGGATGTTTGAGCGAGGCTTTGTAAGGGTCTGGTCAGCCCACATTTAGAGTGCTGTGAGGAAGTTTGGGCCCTATACCTCACGAAGAATGTATTGGTTATGGAGCGGGTCCAGAGAAGGTTCACAAGAATGATCCCAGCATTGAAAGGCTTAACATGTGAGGAACATATGTTAAGCCTTTCATTTCTGGCTTAATGAGGACTGTGTGTCTATACTCGATAAAGTTTAGAAGGATGGGGGGTGGCGTGGGAGGTGGGGTGGGGGGGGGGTGGTGGTGGGAGGTCTAATCGAAACTTACAGAATACTGAACAGCCTGGACAGGGTGGACGCTGGGAAGATGTTTCCATTAGCAGGAGAGATTAGGATCAGAGCTCACAGCCTTAAATTAGATGGAAGACTCTTTACAATGGAGGTGAAGAGAAACTTCTTCAGTCAGAGAGTGGTGAATTTATGGAATTCATTGCCACAAAAGGCTGTGGAGGCCAGGTCATTGAGTATATTTAAGACAGAAATAAATAGGTCTTCATTGCCAAGGGGATCAAAGGTTATGGGGAGGAAGAGGAGAATGGGATTGAGACACCTATCAGCCATGATTGAATGGCAGAGCAGAATCAATGGTTCGAATAGCCTAATTTCTGCTCTTATGTCTTATGATCTTATGACAGATGCAATTCAGAGATAGATAATGCACTAGGGAACTCCAGCCTCAAAGTAATGAACATACAAGTGAGACTCAGTCACAGTGGAAAAAGAAAGCATTTGGAAGACAACATTACAAAGTTGGAAAGCAAAAGAAACGTATTAATAGAGTAGATGTGGAGAAAGTACAAATTATAAAATGGCATTGCTGGACATCACATCTGAAGTACTTGCAACACATTAATTCACATCACATAACAAGGTAGCCTATGAGAATAAAATTGCAAATATGGGGAACTCTAATCTTCAAAGTAAAGTTAATCTCATCATCACTTGCGCTCATCACAATTCTTTATCACCAATGTTATGTATTCTTCTCCACAATAACAAACATATTCAAATAGAAAGCATCATCTCCTCTCAAAAAAATGGTTGCTGCCAGTCTTGAACTGAACAAATCTTCACATGGTTAGAACAGCAGGTCATGCCCTGAAAATTTATTTGAGAGAATAAAAGTTGCACTTCGGCAACCTACTTCCTATGTACAGGTTCTTTAAAAAGCATAAACCAAGTGAAACTGCAAGTACATGTGACTATCAGAAATTGTCAATTAATTTGAAAAATTTCCCACCTCAAGTTAACACATTACTAACAGTGATTCTGTAAAAGTCTAGTCCCATTCTCAAACTAATGCTTTTGGTCCTAATGTACTCCGTTTTCATTTTCCGATCTGTTTGGCTCTAATCTTGCCATCCAACTGATTCAATTTTGTAATCTGAGCATTTTCAGTTCCCGTAAATAAAGGAGTGATGTTTCTTGTAAAACGTTTAACAAGCTGAAACGTTGAGTGCCAGGTTAAAACACTGACAGTTGGCTTGTATGCTAGGCTGTGTTTACCTCATGCCAGCTTTCTAACTTTAATATAATCTATCATAGAGTCTTTTGAGGATTTAGTTACATGTTCAACATTGAGCATCACAAGCAATTACACACGAGGAGACTTTACTTGGTCACCCTCTGTCACACACAATTATACTCAGAAATGCAGTAATTGTCTAGCTGGACTATCAGGGCAGAAGGCTATAATCAGCTGGAACATTCTAAAATTGATGGAAATAATCAGGCAAATTCCAGCAAAACAGCCATTAATATTTCCTTAACAGAATTTTCCTGTACAACACACATTTCCTAAATGGATTAATCTTACTAAACTCTTCATTAGTACAAACTCATCATTAGATTTAAACTCAGTGTCAATAACATTCCACTATTTTCCTTTGTACAACAATCCTGTTAAATCTGCAATACTTGGGCTCCTAGTGTGGATTCACACCCACACAGAATGCAGGTCAACATTGTAACCCCAATCTATTTCAACTTGCCATCTGTTCTTCACCATTTCTTAGGTGTGGGAAAATATTTCATCTCGACTTCGTGACACACCATGACAGCCCAGCTGGGATCATGAACCTATGATGTGGTGATCGGAGTTGGGGAATACTTACGTAGTGAAGGCAGATCCAATTTTCCTTCACTAATTCACAGTTGTGTCTTTGAACAGTGTTCATCGAGCAACACAATCTCAAAAACAGCTGAAAATAAAATGTCCATCAAAAGTACCATTATAAATTGTTTATGAGCAGACATGTATTTTTCTTCACTAATGCAAAGTTTATCATTTTTAAACATGTAATATTACATGTTTTAAATTTTTCTTTTGTTTTGATATTGTGGTGCTAGCTGAGAATTGTTCAAGGAACATTTTGCATTATCCTATGGAGCCCTGAAGGTGCTTACACAACACAGAACCAACTGATGAATGGATTAAAGGCAGTATGAAATTTTCATTGTGTTCCACATATTTCCTTCACAGAATGCCACAAAAAAAATTACTTAATAACTTTAAAAAAAGTCTTAACAAAGCCACAGGAAAAAAGTGTCTGGCAAATTCTGCTACAGATAAAGTGAAATTCTCAAGAAGACTAGTTTACAAACGAAGAACAGATTAAAGAAAAAAAAGTGCCATCCTCCTACCCTCAATCCCATCTTCAAGTAAATGCTTTTCATTATTTGCTTGATATTCTTCACAGGCTACCTAATAATTAACAATTCCATGGTCAAATTGCTTTGTAAAAATTGCTTTCACAGGACTTTGTTGCTTGGTAACAAAATTCTCCACTGAATAGCTGCAGGAACAGTCTGCATGAGGATCTGACACAAAAGCATGATAATTCTTTTTCCTTCAGGAATTAGAATCCCTTCCCTTTAGGTTCAGTTTTGATTTATACTTTTGAACCTAAACTGATGAGTATCGTCTACATGTTCATTGCCTGTTTTCTTTGCTGTTCTTGATCGTTATGAACTTAAATAAGACAATAATGAAATACACTAATCCAAAATGAATAGCTAAAATATAAACGTTTAATCATTGTTAGTGTGGTAGTACTTCCTAGTTGTTTACTCCATTGTAATGATGCATGGATTGATAATATTGTGAGAGATTGTTACCATTCCTGCTATTGCATAATCTAAGGATTCCATTTCTCTTTAATTTCAAACAATCTGTAATACTTCCCTATTCAGATAATGTATTTTAAACTCTATTCAGCTGAGGCTTTACATTCAGATAATAAAGAAAAAAATTTATCCTATTCTGTCTAGCGATACACTATAAGTCGACAAATTCTGATATATTTATTATTTGAGCAAGTAAAGACAGGTTCATCCATATTTCAATTGGAAATCAACACAATGGACAGAATCTTATCAGGGTCTGAATGATATGGTCAATAGTAAGACATGTGGCAGAATTGGAAATGAAATCCAGGATGGTCCATCTCGAAGTCCCAATCATGTAACTGTTTTTTATTATTAACCAAGTTTTTGAACCAACCTATTCAGAGATGTTATTACTCACCTCTGGAGCAGTTGGGAATTGACCTTTGGTATCCCAGTCCAGAGATAGGGACACTACTACTGAGTTCAAAAGAGAGTACCTCCCTCTCACGGTTATACTTTTGAAGGGATTTGAAATAGCAGCATGTTGCCAATTGATGTAGATTAAAACTTGTTAAATGCCTTGCTAATGGATCCAATCATCTCATTAATGTTCACACTCCATGTCAAAAGTGTCAACAAGGTCAATATTGAGAAAACTCAGGATGGAAACCAGAGCGTGTAACCTGGCAGATTCACCTTGCCACAGGCTTCATGTTGCCTCCAATCAGATCACAACCGAGGACACGATCCACAGTCACCAGCTGCCTGCACACTTCACTGAAAGGTATTGACATGTTGCATCCAACAACCCATCATGAGCAGCTACAAAGAGTGGATATGCAGGTAATAATCTTCCAAGAGCCCTCAGGCTGTGGAAAGTTCTAGAGGATTGGAAAATTGACAATGAAACACTTTTTAGAAGGAAACAAACCAAAGGCCAACAAAAACAGAAATTGCTGGAAAAACTCAACAGATCTGGCTGCATCTGTGCAGAGAAATCAGAGTTAAAGTTTCAGGTCTGGTGGTGACCCTTCCTCAGAACCGACGGTAGCTAGGAAAATGTCAATTTACATGAAGAAGATGGAATGGGGGGAAGGGGGCAAGGAGTAAATGATAGGTGGGGATAGATCCCAAAGAGAGAGAGAAGGCAGTTATACAGACAAAGGAGTGGTGGTGACAGAGAGATGACGGAGGTGAGGGGGGGATGTGGGCACAGGTTTTGCACTTCTTGCGATGGCAGGGGAAAGTGTCGGGAGGGGAGGGTGGGTTGGTGGGGGGCAAGGACCTGACAAGGAGTTGCAGAATGAATGGTCTCTCCGAAATGAAGGTGGGGTGAGAAGTGAAATATATCTCTGGTGTATCTGGAGGATATTGAGATGAAAGATGAGGACTGGGGATTCTGTCCTTGTTACAGTTGGAGGGGTGGGGCTCAAGGATAGAGGTGCAGGAAGTGGAGGGCATATGCTGGAGGACATCTTGAACCACACTGGGAGGGGAAATTGTGGTCTTTGAAGAAGGAGGCCATCTGCAATATTCTATGGTGAAATTGGTCTTCTTAGGAGCAAATGGAGTTGAAGCAGAGGAATTGGAAATAAGGGATAGCGTTTTTACAGGATGCAGGATAGGTGGGGATGTAGTCCAGGTAGCTGTGGGAGTCTGTGGGATTTTAGTGGATGCCTGTGTTGGGTCGGTCACTGGAAATGGAGATGGAGAGGTCCATAAGGGGACAGAGGTATCTGAGATTTCCAAGGTGAACTTGAGGTCAGGGTGGAAGGTGTTAGTGAAGTTAATGAACTGTTCAACCTCCTCCTGGGAGCACGAGGTGGCGCCAATACAGTCATTGATGTAGCGGAAGAAAAGTTGGGGAATGGTATAAATGTGGAAGATGGACTATTTCACGTACCCGATGAAGAGGCAAGCATTGCAGGGGCCCATGCAGGTGCCTATGGCTACCCCTTTGGTCTGGAGGAAATGGAAGGATTGGGAGGAGAATTTGTTGAGGGTGAGGACCAGTTCAGCTAATTAAATGAGAGTGTCAGTGGAAGGATACTGGTTGTGCTGTTGTGAGAGGAATAAATGGAGGGCTTGGAGGCCTTCATCATGCCGGATAAATGTGTAGAGGGACTGGATGTCCATGATGAAGATAAGGCATTGGGGGATGGGGAAATGAAAGCTATGGAGGAGGTGGAGGGTGTGGGTGGTGTCCCGAATGTCAGTAGGGAGTTCCTGGACAAAGGGGGACAGGACGGTGTCAAGGTATGCAGAGATGAGTTCGGTGGGGCAGAAGCAGGCTGAGACAATGGGTCGACCGGGATGGTCAGGTTTGTGGATTTTGGATAAGAGGTGGGTAAAGGAGTGGGTAATGATCTGGCAGGGAGAGTCAATAGCTGTTCATGGAGATTGTTAGTAGCTAACAATGGGTAGTGTGTAACGCAGACTATATGATAACAAGGCCTGGTGTGCATGGTAGGGGGCAAGGGCATGGTACCGTTCAAGCCCTAAAAATATTGAACTCAATACTAAGTCCAGAGGCCTGCAGAGTGCCCAAGTGGAAAATGAGGTATTGTTCTTCCGGCTTATGCTGAGCTTCACTCGAACATTGCAGTAAGCCAGAGGCAGAGATGTTGGTCGGGGAACAGGATGGTGTGTTAAAGTAGCAGGCAACTGGAAGCTCGGGGTCATTTTTGTAGGCGGACATAGGTGATCTGTGAAGTGGTCACCCATTTTATGCTTTGTTTCCCCATTGTAGAGGGGATCACATTGTGAGCAGTGAATGCTGTAGGTTAGATTGTAGGAAGTGCAGGTAAAGTGCTGCTTCACCTGGAAGGTATGTTTGGATCCTTTAATGCTGTGGAAGGAGAAGGTAAATTGACAGGTGTTACACCTTTGGCAGTTGCAGAGGAAGGTGCCGTGGGGGTGGTTGGGAGTGAAGAAAGAGTGGACTAAGGTATCCGAAGGGAACAGTCTCTGCGGAAGGCAGACAAGGAACTATGTGTCTCGAGGTGGTATCTCACTGGAGAAGGCAGAAATGGCAACTGATGACCTTCCAGATGTGGATGCTAGTGGGACAATAGGTAAGGACAAGGGGAACTCTATCGTTGTTGCAGGAGGGAAGAGATGGAGTGAGGGTTGAAGTATGGGAGATCAATCAAACCCAGTTGAGGGCCCTGTCAACAATGGTGCTTGGGTGTCCTTGGTTGAGGAAGAAGGTGGACATTTCAGAGGGCCCCTTGTCGAAGTTGGCCTCATCAGACCATACACAACAGAGACAGAGGAACTGAGAGAATGGAATGGAGTCTTTACAGGAATCAGACCTGTGTGTCTCATGCAGGTAACTGTGGAAGTCAGTGGGTTTGGAGTAGATATTAGTGGCCAGTTTATACCCAGAAATGGAAACAGATGTTGAGGAAGGGAAGCTAAGAGTCAGAGATAGATCAGGACAAAGTGAGGGTGGAGTGGAAATTGGAAGCGAAATCGATAAACTTTTCCAATTCCAGACAAGAGAGGGAAGCAGCAGCGATGACATCACCAATATATCAGAGAAAGAGTTGTGGGTGGGGGCTGGAGAAGGCCAGTTCACTTGCTGCCCATTACGGGGAAATGTTAGAGTCTCTTATAAAGGACGTAAAAGCAGATCATTCAGAATTACAATAACATGATCAAGTAGATTCAGCACAGCTTCATGAAGGAGAAATTATGTCAAATTTACTAGAGTCTTCTGAGGAGGTAACACACAGGGTGGGTAAAGAGGATGCAGTGGAAATAATATATTTGAATTTTCAGAAGGTGCTTGCACATTAGGTTATTTAACAAGACCCATACTGGTGGGGTAATATATTAGCATGAATTGAAGATTAGCAAACTAATAGAAGATAATGATTTATGGTATGAAGAGCATTTTCAGGATGCAACATGTAAGTTGAGGTATGCCACAGGATCAGTGCTGGGGCTATAATTATTTACAAGATTCATTAATTACTGAGGTGATGAAAGTGAGTGGCCTATAGTCAAGTTTGTGGAATGATACAGTAATAGAAAAAACAGCAAGTGGTCAAATGGACACAAAGAGTCTAAAGAGGGATATAGACAGTTTAAGAGAGTGGGCAAAAACTTGGACATGGATATAATAAATGAAGTTATGCATTTTGGCAGGAAGAATAGAGGAACTGAATATTATTTAAAAGGGGAAACATTGCAGAAACTTTGAAGGGTAATAATGTACTCTCGGCTCATCGGTATCCACCTGTCTGAAATGCTGCAGAATGTAGTGGACACTAAATGTTCCCTCAAGGGATGTCCATGATGGGTGTAACCGTGAAAGAGAGACAGGCAGTCAGGCATTATGATCTTCAGCGTGGACACTGCCTAAACCTATCGATAGCCATTTTGACAAAGAACAGCTCTTTTGGTCTGGAATTAAACCAGCAACTTAAGGATGCTAGTTACGTGACCCTCTACAGTCATGAGTTCATCAGCTGAGCTATTAAAGGAATACAGCTCTTATTTTCTTTTCGCATGCAGCCCTTAAATTGCTCAATCTGACCAACAAGCAGCTGCTCAATCAACTCTGGAATTGATCTGTTTAGATCTTAAAGGGTACTGCTCTGACGGCAGCAATTTTCTTCATGAGCAGTATCTTGTACAACAGTGTGAGAACTGTTTATTGTAATGAACTCTGTACTAGAAGGGACTCTGTTGATAATTGACATTGTCTTGTTGTTTGTTGGTTTTATCACCTGCACTGTCTTGTGTCTCTGGGTCTAGCAGGCCTTACTGAGAGCCAGAAGGCTCATGGGTCATCCTGAAAGCTGTCTCCCCAAAAGCGAGAGGGTGGATAGGTCATCCTGTCTGCTGCCCCAAAGGCCAGATGGTGTGTAGGCCACCCCGATGCCGGTTGCCCCGAGCCAGAAAGTGGGTAGACCATTCAGAATGCTGTTGTCCCGAGAAAGAGTAATAGGGATGTGTTGTCCTAAAGGTGGTTGGAGGTGTGTCAGAGCGGCCAAGAGCCAAAAGATGTATAAGGGCAGGCCGAGATCTGGAAGGCTTGTGGGCTGCTCTGTGCACCGTCATCCCTGGGAGGGAGACAAGCTGTCCTAGAGGACGTCGGAAGGTGTGTGAGGACAGTCCACAGGCCAGATGGTGCATCAGGGTGGACAAGAGCTAGATGGCATATAGGGGCAGTCCGAGAGCCAAAAGGTAGTTAGGCCGTCCTTTGCACTGTCACCCCGAGTAGATACTGGATGGGCTGTCCTAGAGATGGCCAGAAGGTGTAGAAGAGTGGTTAGGTTGGCCGAAAAGTGGATAGACTGTCCTGATTGCTGTCATCTGGGGGGAGGATACAGGATGGGCTGTCCTACAGGTGACCGGAAGGTGTGTCAGGGCAGACCGAGAACTGGAAGGGGCATGGGGTGGACCAAGAGCCAGAGGGGCGTAGGGGCAGCTGCCTTAGAGTGACCGGAAGATGGGAGGAATGGGGACTTGCTGGGTTGCTAAGGGTCTGTATTATATGCACTGTTTTTTTTTGTGTACTTGTCATTTGTTACTGTTTTGTGATGATTGAAATTGGGATTTGAGGTTTGTCCTCAATTCCCTGAAAACTGGTTCAATGGTAGGGTTGTTGTTTCTCTGTTATTGTTAACTGTATTGTTTAATAAAATAAAAAAAAGGAAACAAAATACAACATAGCAAGGCAGCAGTGCCGATTTAATTTGACTGCTCACACAACACATGATACTGTGAAATTTTCAAATTCAGCTTGAAGTTGACTGCTCATACAGCACTTTCAGCAGCAAGAAAAATCTGAAGTGTCAAGAACCCTACAAATATCAATTCCAATATTTGAAGTCCTGCTTCTAAGTGGCTCACATATTAGGTTCATAACAATCCTAGTGTCTGTATGGGCTTTGACTTTTGTTTCAGCTACAATGTACCATGATTTGGGCTGAAGAGGGTGGCCTTGGTTTCAGGATTATCTCAGGGGTGCAGTATGACTGCTACCAAGGAAGGAGGTGTTGACTGTCTTGACATCAATGGAAGAGTTGTTATGTTTGTTGTTCACTTGAACTACAACCAGAACACAAGATAGATGGAGGGTAAACTTAAACAGGAAAGACTTAATTGTTCATCCTCTCAGATCCAACATAGATCCAAGACTGCCCCTCGAGCTCCTGCCTCCAGATCACCTGACCCACTCTCTTAAAGGGGCAGCACACAGCCAACTACACACATAACACTTATGCAGTTTTTTAAATAGCATGATTTTGTGAGACTGAACTGGTTATATGGATGTTAGAATGTTTTGGGTATGTGCTATATGGCCATGTGAGATCATGATAAGGTAATTGTTGGGGAATCTGTGAAAGATAACACAATTTCATCGAAGGCCCATGTTATGCCCTCACACACTGAGACATGGAGGCTTCCCAAGGGTATCGACTGTCAGGCGCGCAGCAGGAGCTTGGAGGGATGTAACATTATCCAAATGCATTTCGCACAAACACAAATTTTCCAGTAAACTACACGCGGCAACAACCCATCACCAGCTCACCCTTCCCCCTCGCAATGAAAAGGCTCCCTTCTCCATATCCTTGAGCATTTGCAGTTATGTGTGTGAATCTGGCAACTACAGAGTGTTGTTTCCCAGTGCGAGCTATGGAAAGTGTTTTTAAAATGGAAACTTTAGGTTCTGCTTTTAGGTGCCCTGTTCTGATTACATTTGCTTAGCTGACATTACAAAGATATAATTACTGTGCACATGAAGCCACAATTTTTAACGGGCATCCTTAGACAAATGAGTGATCTGCCAATAAAATGCAGATAGAGACCAGATGGCTGGCATTAATGAAACAGTGGAGGCAGGATAATGCATTGTTCCCAGCATATCCTCAAATTCTAAGACACTTATTCTGCCCCTGAAGAAAATAACAGCAACTTACTCCTCCCGCTCTATGTGTGGTGTCAGCCATTTTGTGTAGTTATTGTGCAGTTGTCTTTTCCTATGACCTGATAAATTTCAGTGTGAGTAACTCACAGGCTCTGCTTGTGAGGCATGGATTTCCCTCCTCCAGCACATATTCACTTTTGTGTTGTTATCCCTATGATTCCTGTGAGGTTTCAAGCCCCTCTTGTTCCACTAAGCCTCATTATATATTTATTCATTTTCCTGTTCTATCCCCTGAACCCTTTACTTTGAAAAGTTCCACACCCTTATTGGTCTCACACCCTCTCCAGTTAAAGTCCAATTAAAACCAAGTCCAGTGTGAACGCCATCTGTTCACTGTGAGATTCTAGATTTCTATCTACAATTACCTCTTAACATTGTTACCATTCTCCCAATAACTCAGCACAATGAAGTTCATTCCCAGACTTGAGTTGCCCACTTTCCCAGGACTCCATAGATTGCCCCCTAATCACCCCCACAACAATTGTTGACCAAAGCCCCAAAACTGTTACTGGCCCACCCCTGAGCCTAACTTGGCAGGATAGCCACAACTGATCACAATCCAACCCCTGAACTAATTCTCCGCACCACCCAATGTTGTGGCTGTAAATTGGTTCCACTTGACCAGCAGCACTGACCATGGTCTAATCCCAGGACTGCAAGGACACAATCCCTGGGTGCTGGTAGGAATGAGAGGAAATCTTTTTGCAGGTACAGTAACTGATTAGGAAGCCAAGTTATAATTTGTAACTTATTGTGTGGAGAATGGAAAATAAGGGCAGGGAAATTTCACTGCAGCCGCACAGGATCTTGATGAGACCACATCTGGGTTACTGTGTACTGTACAATTTTTGTCTTCTTACTCAAGAAAGGAGATAATTGTTGGAAGCAGTTTAGAGCAAGTTTACTCAACTCATTCCTGGAATAAACAGGCTAATTTATGAAGAAAGAATGAACAGCTTGGGCCTTTACGCCTTGTGGTTCAGAAGACGGAGAGGCAATCTTATTGCAATGTATAAGATTCTGAGGCGACTTGATAAGGTGAATTCAAAAAGAACATTTTCCCTTGTAAGTGAGACTAGAACCAGGGCTTGGAGAAAAGAATTGGGAAATCTCACTTTTAAGAAAGATATGGCATCATTGTTCTGTGGCATTCTCTTCCTCAGAAAACAGTATAAATTGAATTATTGAATTTATTCAAACCTGAGTTAGATGCATTTATGATGGAGGAGACTAAAGGATATGCGGGTCAGACAACAAAGTGGAATTTATATCACACCCAGAACAATCACGACCTACTTAAGTGATCAAGCAGGATTGAAGGTCCAAATGGCCTAGTCCTGCTCCTCTGTCCTGTATTACTTTGTTTTTCTGTAACACAGAAATAGAAGTTGCCACATCCCAATTGTCACTGGTAATCAGTGGCGAAAGAGAATAATTGTCCACTTAGGAAATTCTGTGTCACTGGTTCATGCGTTTAAGCGTCACTGTGTGGCTGATGAACCCAATCCTCAAACTACATCTCCAGCCACACAATTGGCGGTCATCATGATGCACAACTTTGGCATGATGAAGGCAAAGTTAAGACATCTGAAAAGATATGTATAACTCATAGAAAGAGTAAGGATCTAAAGGAATATTTTGATGTTCTGTATTCTACGTAACATTGCCTTAAGAGGAGGGCATATTAGAGGTGATGAGATTAAAAGGTTCCAAAGGGAATTGGGTTTCTATCAACAATAAATACAGAAGATTGCCAAGACATTGAATAAAGGAGCAGTGTCAGCAGATAGCTCATATTGGATGTGATGGCCAATGCATGCTCCAAACAACTAGATTTCATGTGACCCTTTTTATTAGACATAAGACTCTAAAACTGTACAATAAATATAAATCATTATTTCTCGACAATTGATGGAAACATTATTTAAGTACTTCCATACATGTTCTTGCTACTGTGTATATAAGTATATAAACTTAAAAGAATGCATTCTAACATGGTTTGTCTCTGATATGCAAGATCTAGTAAGGTCATGAATATATATATTTAAATACTTGCCAGTTACAGTTGTCAAAAATTGTCCTGACTATCTTATTCCACTGGACTTGAATCAATGACTTTGGGACTCTGAATCTCTTTATTCTAAATTGCTTCTCACTTCTCTGCCTAAAGCCCTGCAACAGGACCTCTGAAGCAAAGTCTCTAAAGCAGGGGCACTCTACCTTGTGTCAAACCCTTAGACCTTTATTTTAGATGAAAGCGTCTCATAAAGTAACACAACTGTAAGGGTAGTAGGTTTTAATTCCTGCACTAGCTCACTCTTTCTCACTACCCACTGTCAGAAGTACTTGTAACAATAGCAAGTTGCCCAATTGATAGTTAGGCCACATGTTTTACCTCATGTAGTAGTTTTGCCCACTTCACATTAGGTGAGTGCAAATTAATTCTGCCTTTCATCTGTTCAATATTCCACAAAAGCAGAAATTTGTTCCTGCTTACTCTGTTCATCATTGAAGGTCTGTGAACAGAAAGTTAGTTACAGGCGCTTTAATCAGTAGCTCTCAGTCTTCCACTCTCTTTTTCTGCATCAGAATTAGTTTCACACCTGTACTATGCATATTGGGTTGTGTGAAATCAAGATTGTGAAATCTGTTTTTAAAATAGGTGTCAAGCATGCAGACTTTATTTTATCATTATCCTCACAAAATGAATCATTCACATCTGGCTACCAAGGCATAATAGGACCTTTCTTTGCATTTCAAGGGTATTAATGTTCAAATAATTGGGATAATCATTTGTCTCCTCTCTACAGAATGTTTTTTATTGCACTGCAAATGTCTCACTTGGCTCAATGCCCAGTGACCTCTGGTGCTACATGAAATAATTGTGCTCCAGAAAAATGAACATATAGTGAGTGACCTCTCTGATTTAATTGGTAAATGATCTCAGTTTGACCCAATACAATGTTGCCTGAGCGACACAACAGACTGTCTCCCCAGTATTGAGCCGCTTGTGCTCTCTGCTAGGTGATATAACAGATTGAGTACAGAGATCTCAAATATGTGAGAGATTTCTGGGAATGACTGATGGATGAATCTATAAAGAGTTCTTCTTTGCCCCATGGGAACGTGAAGTAAACAGAAGACAAATGCCTACGATACTAAGAAATAGTTTTGTTTTCTTTATTTGAAATCAAACAAAATATAACAATTGTTTTCTCAGTGACCAAAAATAAAATTACAGATTGATTGGTGTTTATATGTATTTTATCTTTTTGAAGAAAACATTGGCATATTTTTGCTTCTACAAGTATGACACAATTCAAATGTTTCCTATATCCATGTTCTCTCATGGATTAGGATATAATTAGTATATTACACAAACTATTTTTAATATTTACATAGTTTGGAAAAGCTTTATACACTACATAACATCCAAACAATGCAACACAAGCTTAGATAGAATAATACAGCATCCATTTATTAGATTCAGGTTAGTCTGGCAGGAAAAAAGTACAAAATCCTTGATGTTTTCTAATGTGGTGCTCCTCAGAGGATTCAAATAATATTCCAGCCTTCTACCCTGGGAAAGCTTCCAAGGTGAAAGCTTCTCAAATATTTTCATTTTGTTAATTCTGTTTGGCGTTTTATTACAAATATATGGAGGAGATGTTGAACAAGGCTGAATACAGCAATGGGAAACACAATGTTCCAAAGAAAACTTCATCCAGCCTGCACATTTCAGTGACAACAGCATTCAGTTCAGTGCAATGTGCACTGGCAAGTATTTGCAAGTCTTAGCAGAGGACCTGGGCCCATGTGAGCCTAGGGGCACCGAAAATAAATGCTGTATTTAAAACCAGCATGAGCCTCTTAAAATGGGGTGAGGGCTGCATTATGGATGTAGGATGTGCAAGACATGGTTGCAGTTGATATTCTGAGCAGGAAATGATGTGGGTTTGCCCCCAGCAGGGTGTTTTACTACATGTGGCAATGCTTGTGGCATCTCTTGTAACATAAGAAACTGGGCATGGATATTGTGGTGTTAAAGAATCCAATTGACATTTATTACAGCTAACAATTTCATATAAACATTACGAAGTTGAGATTTTCCATTGGCCAGATAGTTGTTTCTGCAGTGTAAATGGGAGTTGAATACCAGTTGCAATGCAGAATCCCCAATGTAGCAGACTTGTAGGCAAACTGATAATCAAAAGACAATTGCTCTGCACCCTGAATCCTCTGAAAGAATGCATATGAATTCGCGAACTTAGAAGGTTTTGCTGAAGTTAAGTAAATAGTTACCCAAGATAAATTAAACAATGAAATAGTTAGTCTACACATATCACCTTACCCACCTGACACTCTGACATCTACCCACGCAGCACCCTGAACTCACACTTACCTTATGGGGTATTACTGTTTCACAGGAGTTGTTAATGTGGTTGTTCACGATACTGGCTATTCAAATCACAGAGCTGAAAATGTGTTGCTGGAAAAGCGCAGCAGGTCAGGCAGCATCCAAGGAGCAGGAGAATCAACATTTTGGGCATGAGCCCTTCTTCAGGGCTCATGAAGGGCTCATGCCCGAAACGTCAATTCTCCTGCTCCTTGGATGCTGCCTGACCTGCTGCGCTTTTCCAGCAACACATTTTCAGCTCTGATCTCCAGCATCTGCAGTCCTTACTTTCTCGTATTCAAATCACAGAATATGGCAACTGACCACTGAAACAGGAGGACATGGCTTTCCTTTTCCAGTATATCCTGCATTAGAAAGGACCATTCAGGTTTAACGTACAGTTCTATACTTTTGAAGGATCAGTATCTCCTCTCTGAAATGTGAATCCCTTCCTGACGTAAAAGTGGCAAACTAAATGTGATTGCTACTCCTTAGAAAATCTGGCCTCTCTTGTTTACCAATATCATTTATGAAAGTAATTCTACATTACCTGGTATGGCCTACATTCGACTCTAGGTACACACCATCTTGAGAATTAGGATGGGCAATAAACGCTGGCTGAGCCAGCCACGCCCACATTCCATGAACAATTTTTTCAAGTTCTCAGATATCTAATAAGTTACAACAGATCAGCAAGTGTTCAAGAGCATGTCATGCTTCATGTCATTTAAGGCAAGATGGTTTATGAGATCTTTACATTCTCAGATCAAATGCTATGCTTCAGTAAGAATAGTAGGAGCAGATCTCTTAAATTATTCTGTCATATACTTTGTGAGGCATAATACAATCTCTTTTAAAGATAAAAATATATTCCAAACAGATATACATCATGTACAAAGGCATTTGTTGTCAATTCAGTAATCATACAAACAGGTACAATAAAGTGTAGAAATTAAATACTTCAAATTTAAATGTAATGCTTTGGAGGTTTGACAATTCATCCTGATCTGGTTATCATAAACGTATCCAATGTTTCTGTAACATTTATTCACCCTTTGCCTGTCTTCATCAGTATCATAGTATAATCATCACTACCAGAGTGCTGTTTCACTACAGAGTGAAACAGGCCATTCGGCCTATCAAGTCCACACTGACCCTGCGAAGAGCATCTAACCCAGAGGTAAACCCCTATAACTCTGCAATCCATAACTAATCCACCTAACCTAAATATCTCTGGACATTATGGACAATTTAGCATGGCCAATCCACCTAGCCTGCATGTAAGACATAGGAGTTGAAATTAGTTAAAAATCACACAACACCAGGTTATAGTCCAACAGATTTACTTGGAAGCACACTAGCTTTCGGAGTGACGCTCCTTCATCAGATGAATCACCTGATAAGGGAACGTCGCTCCGAAAGCTAGTGTGCTTCCAATTAAACCTGTTGGACTAAAACCTGGTGTTGCATGATTTTTAACTTTGTACACCCCAGTCCAACACCGGCATCTCCAAAGGAGTTGAAATTATGCCACCTTTAGACTATGGGAGGAAACCTACACAGACACGGGGAGAATATGTAAACTCCACACAGACAGTTGACCAAGGCTTGAATTGAACCATAGTCTCAGGTACCGTGAGGCAGCAGTGCTAACCACTGAGCCACCGTGCCACTCCCAGGCATGGGGGAGGGTGTCATATGTTGACCTGAACTGGTTTCTCTTTCGGCAAATGTAGTTCTATGATCATTATTTGAGTTGGTTGCATTTTATAGAAACAATTGTTGGATGTCAGTGTTGGTATTTGGATTTCTAACTCACACTATTTGCCTCGTGCAGTTTTGCTACTTCTCTATCTGTTCATTCATTGTGTATCTCTTTCATTCTATGCTATGTTCTTTAAGGAAGGAAACGGCTATCCTTGACTGGTCTGGCCTATGTGTGACTCCAGACCAACAGCAATGTACTTGACTCTGAACTACCCTCTGGGCATTAGGGGTGGGCAATAAATGCTGGCCTAGCTAGTGACTCAAACATCCCGTGAATGAATAAAAATAAGTACTTACAGAAGCCAGACTAAATTCAATCTCTGTATTTTTAATCTTAGCATTCCCTGTCTTAAATAATCTCACACAGAGATTAAGATCATTCACACGTAATAGAATAATTGAACATGACAGTGGTGGACTTAAGAGACCAATTGTGACCCAGAAATGGAGGGACTTTTGTGGCGCAATAGTAGTGTTCCCATCTTTGAGCCAGGATGTCCAGGTTCAAGTCCCACCTGCTTCAGAAGTGTGTAATAACAACTGAGCAGATTGATCAGAAAATATTTAGACTTAGAAATGCTGCAGCATCTGATTATAATATCTCAACTTCAATTCCAGCACCAGCTAAGTAGCCCAATCTGAATGCTGAGTGCCCAGCAGTTGTCTTGATGGCTCTGAATACTTGTGCTCATGCCTTGAGGACTTCATAGCAGGCACTCTGTAGGAACATCAGCCTATGCCTTCTCTCTGAATGACTGTATTTAATATACCATCAATGCTATTTTACCATTACACATGCTGTTATGGTAAAGCCAAGCCAGCTAAACCAAACTGCTGTCACCCAGGCCAAACTGATGCATCCCACAGCTGGACTTTAAACAGCAGAGCTATTCAAGGTCATACAGTGAGCCTTTATGAGCCCGCAGCCCTCTTCCTCCCTCTGAAAAGTAGCAGCCTTCCATACTGTTAACCTGGTCCAATCTGGCTGACACCTAAAAAGAAGAAGGGCTTACGCCCGAAACGTTGAATCTCCTGCTCCTTGGATGCTGCCTGACCTGCTGTGCTTTTCCAGCAACACATTTTCAGCTGTGACACCTAAAAAGGGTGAGTGTCAGAGATACTGACATTCTGGAGCCTGTGAGGCAGTACAATAGTCCAAGACTGTTCATGTGTAAATAACAGCCGACTTGGTGATGGGATACCAGTCTCTGTGATGTTCTTTCTTATAGCAACACATATAGCTCCCAGATTAGAAAAAGTTGGACAGAAAGCAAGCGCCGTGTGTACTTAATTAACTTTTGTATGGGATATTGAATTTGTTGATAACATTGATTTGGAATGGTTTTTATGCAATAGTTTTGAATTCACCAATGTGACAAGAAGACACTCTGATAGTGATATGACAAAGGTATGGTGTGGAACTGTTGTAGGTTGAGGATTTGGAGATGTGTTCACTGGAACAGTAGTTAGTTGAAGTGATCGTGGGCACTCAAAAATGTGACTTGTTGGTTCCTTCCTTCCTTCTTTCCATCCTTCCTTCCTTTCCTTCTCCTCCTCCTTTTCTGTGCCCAATATACAATTTAGTGGCAGCACATTAGGCACTATCCAGGGCTCATCCACTACTCTACTTATCTTGTTTCTCTTCTGTTTTTTTTAAAATTTTTGCTTCAACTTACCTTCTGAGGAGAGCGTGGTCATGGTTCGATGAGGAAGGCAGAAGGAAGGTAGCTTCATCAACGTCCAGAGCATCGTGGTGGCTGGTGAACCTGGAGCTAGACCCCAGTGGACACTGGTGAGGCGGTTGATGAGGGCAAAGTGGGACTGTGGCAGTCGAGGAGGTGTAGATAGGCTGGCTCAGGACCCGATATCGGCTGTTACATCAGTGGAGGTGACATCAGTGAGGCAGGCCCAGTGGAAAAAGATGGTGCCTGAGGAACGACAACTTTGGCATTGATTATGTCCAGTGCTGGCAGCAGTGAAGCAGTGGTGGAAGGGTTATTGACGCTCTTTAATTTTATTTTACATTCCTTACAATATTTATATGTAGTGTATAATTATAATACTTTATGTTAATTATATCTTTTTTTAAAGTATTCTTAAACTATTCAAAATGGTGCCAGAATCATGTGACAGTGGAAGCTTTTTGTTGTATTTTACTGTATTTTTCACTGTAAAATATGCACGACAATAAAATCATTCATTCATTTATCTCCTGCTACTCCTCATGCGTTTATACAGCCAGTGTCATGAATCGTTACAAATACACACAGGTGGAGAGTGTGACTCTTTAGTGTGCTCCAGGCCACAGAAGCATTGCTTCAGCATCCACGATGTCTGCTTGACAATGATTCACATCATAGCAAGGCTCCACTCTGATTTTTTGAAAACGCACCATTTCTAGTTTAGATTTCATTCTGGAGTACTGATCCAGGTAGTCAGCAGATAACTCCGGTCTCCCATCAACCAATCTCTCAGTTTCTGTGGCGTGGAGAATGGAGGATTGTGGCATGCTAACAGCACACTGAAGGAGTGGCACCCTTTGTGATTGCAGTATTTCTCTACATTTAAATGTATCACAAATGCAAAGGCACACATTTGTCTTCAATTGCACAATGCAACATGGAAAAGGACATTCATGCTACACTCTGTCTGCTTCTCTCTGGACAGAGAGAACACAATTTACTCCCCTCTCTTAATACAAAGTCCATCAATCTGTTACAATGCAGTGAAAGGTAAGCTGGAAGATGATGCAGATGTTGCCTGATCCAGCAGGAAGTATCCTAACGTAATTCATAGCACATTCACGCTAATAGTTGATGGCAGTACTGCCCTTATTCTGCTTTGAGGCTGCAGATCTTCAACAAGAGGTTTAAAATTAAAATAGAGAAAAAACATTTATTTACAGACCCAGGCAAGAAAAATACTCCCTGATGGTCCGAGATGGATAAGGACTTTTGCTGAAACACCTTCTCATCCTCTAACTGAATTCTCCTCTGTGATGGATCTGCTTGATTTTCCTCTCATGTTGTCAGCCAAAGTGAATACTAACAACAGCAAGTAGTTTAGTCAAAGTCCTTGAAGTGAAGACTAATGTGTTCATCACAAGTAACACCATTACCTGTCACCTTCACCATTAAATAGCAGTAGAAAACTCACAGCACTTCTACAAACTCAACAGAGCCAGTCAAAATCAATCAGCCACTGACCTGAAAGTGATCCCTTCAAATAATGCTGATGGTGAGCAGTCTTCCTGCTGTTAAATGATTGTTTAGCTGTTCGTGTGGCTGGAGCAGCAAGATTGAAAATGGCAGCATTGATGTCAACACTGTATTACACATTGACTTCTCAATTCATGACACCTGTAATGTTCTCACCAAAGTGGAATTTATTGTGCATCATATTGAATGTGCATGCACCAAGAGCCAGTGTCTGTTGATCCCAAAATGACACTTGTACTAAATGCACTCCATCTTACATTCTTGTTGATGTGGAGATACCTTTGTTGGACTCGGGAGGACAAAATCAGAAGTCACACAACACTAGATTATAGTTCAACAGGCTTATTTTAAATCACAAGCTTTTGGAGTGCTGCTTCTTTATCAGGTGCAGGACGAAGGAGCAGCACTCCTAAAGCTTGTGATTTCAAATAACCTTTTTGGACTATAACCTGGTGTCGTGTGACTTTGACCTTACATTCTTGTGGCTAAGTTTGAATTGTGCAAAGATTTGTTTGGAGAAAATTTAGCCATGAGGCCTTGTGAGATTTCTCACAGTATGTTACCAAATTCACCTTATTAACTAGCTAACCTACCCTATTGTGTTCCTCATGTCTGATTCCAACCCCTCATCGCACACTACTCCCAGAACAATTTATCACACAGCCCTTACCCAGGCATCTCTTGCATCCCCTACATCTTCAAAAACCCACTGTGTCCCTGAACAAACACTGACAGTCTAGGCCGGCCCTGCATGGTTCCTGAATTCTGCCCTGGACATGCTAGACAGAAGGAAATCTGTGCCTCTCTTTGTGGGCAAGGACCTGGAGGTTCTGCTGGACAGGGTGGTGTACCATCAGCTTAGTCTGATGTTACCTCATGAGTTAAAGCTGTCTCAACCATCTGGAGGAATGCACGGCACTGTAGGAAGAAGACCAATGACCTCCTTCATTCTGCTCAGCGTTAGGTACTATCATCTGCTGTCCAATATTTCACACTTAGTAATCCTTGTCACTGTACCCATCTCTCACCAAGGTTCATGCACTATCACTCTCATTATTGCATACAATATCTCCCCTCACTTACTGTCACCCATCCCAACCTTCCACACTATTAATTCTGCATGCCTTCTACACTGCCTACTCACTCGCTGTAGCACCTCCGCACCCGCAGAAAAAGTACAACCCAGTTTCCTCTCCTTTAATAGTGCCTCACTCTCATTCCAGAGAAAAACAGCTATCAATTAGATAGAAAGACTCAAAGTGGGTATTGGACAGTTTGTCATCCATAATGTGGAGGGCTTCCTGACTCTGACCACTCTGAATGACTGACTGACCATTTTCACGCTTCTGGACTGGTATTGACACTTTGCCTTTTACTTATTGTGCTGAGCAAAGGCTATCACTTTTGACCTGGTTGAGGACTGCTGACAACCAGGTTGAACTTTGTGTCTACACCACAGGGCTAAGGCAAGACTGAAGTACTATGAACTTTATATCTCTGACTGAGGCAGATAAATGCAAAAAAGCAAGGCAATGCATGGCAGAAATGATGTGAGTGTCCAGAGTGAATGAGTGCTATAACAACAAATGAACAGCCTGGAGATGCAGCCTCTAGATCTGTGTTCCTGAGCACATAATATCCTGGCTTTAAAATTACGACAATAGTTACCAGTGTAACCTGAGGTATAGCTGAAAATGTGTTGCTGGTTAAAGCACAGCAGGTTAGGCAGCATCCAAGGAACAGGAAATTCGACGTTTCGGGCCAGAGCCCTTCATCCTGATGAAGGGCTCTGGCCCGAAACGTCGAATTTCCTGTTCCTTGGATGCTGCCTAAGCTGCTGTGCTTTAACCAGCAACACATTTTCAGCTCTGATCTCCAGCATCTGCAGACCTCACTTTTTAACCTGAGGTATAACATTGATGTGCAGCAATGTTTTTTGTATAGATCTGAGATGGGCCATGGGGGTTCTTACAGGTTGGTCCATATTCAAGGCAAGTGTCTGTGGATGTGGGATTCAATGGCCGTTCCCACAGAGTGAGCCCTGAGATGTTAGTGCCTGGTGTCCAACATGGAAATCCTTTACAAATATAATTGACCAGAATCCTGGCCTCTGGTTTCTACGTTGAGTTTTCTTGGCATTTATTGTTTGACATGTTTGGTAAGATAGATAACTGAAAATTGATGAGGTGAGTTGTACAGTCAACAAGGTGCTCAACAAGCTATAGTTTCCCTTAATTGGTAACTCACTGTGAGAAACTCATCATGCCAACTGTGAAATGCTCTCAACATTGAACTGGCCTTGTTAGAATCCAATGTCCTACTCGGCACAAATCTAGCCATTGCTCAGATCACTTAGACTCTGTTACAATTCCATGTCATGGGCACTACAGAACCAAATTTTGCAGCTAAAACTTTTAAAAATAGAGGATAAATAATAAATTCATTCGCTTAAAAGCTATATGGTATTCTTTTTTCTACATTCATCTATTAATTTTGTGAAGCATAAAAGCTCTTAATTCAAAATTGTGCATTTTTAAAAAAAATGACAACCAGTTTGTAGCTGCAGATCTTGATGATGTCAAAGCTAACTTTCAAAACATTTTGCTCCCAGTGTTTATACAACATTCTGTTTAAAATATATGAAGGGAATAATAACGTGATTGAACTTATTAGCAGTCTGCATAATCATTTTCTCTTGAGGTGAGGTTACGAGCTACAAGTCCCTTTTGTATATCTAATATATTTTGTAACATATATGATGGAGTTGGTCGAGGTTTATTTACACTTTCATTTATGATACATTTGATAGCAAGCATTTTCCATTCAGTCTGTACTTGTTGATGTCCAAACTGAAGGATACAATAAATTATTGCAAATGGCATTGTAATTTAGTTGAGTTAGTTTACAGTTCATTACAAAAAAAAGCTTGAGCTAACAACATAAATTTGATAAATGTTCCTTTTTTGTACCATATCCTTTTTACTCCTACAAACAGTCAAACAAAAACTACTGTCTCAGCATTACTACATACAATAAATCTGGCTTCTATGTTTAATATACAACCTGACCTTGGATTGCAACTGAACAATTGGTTATTCTATATTCAAAACATGTCTTTTAAAATAAAACAGAAATAAAATGTAATTGCATCATGAATCTTCAGGCCTGGGATAACAAGTAGGTTAAACTATTCTTGTTTATTGAGACCTAACTGAAACCCAGTTGTAGCAATGTAAGGCAATGTTTAAACCAAACTATTTTCACTGCATTAATAAGCTCATAAAGTACAATGTAAATGCTTACTTAGAAGGTAAAGGAGTTTGCCATTGAAGATATGTTAGCATGCAGAATTTCACAATAACCAAACATTTTCCCAGCTACTGAAAGGATTTAACCTATTGATGTATGTTACTGTTACCCATTTGATTGACAGTTAAAAGACAACACAATCTGTGAATTAGCCAAATATATATAACATTTTCACATCAATGACATTTGATGCAAACAACAGCATTTAATCCTTTGCAGTTTGAAATATTTTTATAGCTTGAAACACTCAAACACATTTCATCTAACATCATATATTATCAATGACATCCTGTTCAGTGATGATGCTATCATTAATGAGAGATAAAATAACGTGGAACATATACAGAATGAAAGGGCTTCATTGACATTATAGATGATAAGCCCAGGAAAAAAAATGCAGTGGATCTACTTTTTAACAAAGAGGTGAGGTGGTCAGTTTGGTTTATTGTTCTTCTAACATTCACGCTGTCATGATGTGATAAAAGCACAATTAAAAATAGATTTTACATCAAATGTCATCACTTTTCTCACAATGAATTTATTGATAAATAGATGAAACAAAGATGAAATTTAATGAGCACTGTTTATATTGACAAAGAAAATGGACCATGGGGTGTAAAATGAACTGTCTATTCACTATAGGTTTGTTTTGCATTACGATCAAAAACCAATCCGAGAACTTTTATAATGTTCGAGAAGGGTCAACTTTCCAACTTAAAGGTGCTCTTGTTGCGGCCTACCTGAAACAGCAATTAAAAGCATAACTAACATAATCTTTGCATAAGAACTAAACTCAGCAGAAACTTGATTTCCAAAAATTAGTTTTATTGGCAATTGAATATTTGATAACATGATCAAAACCAAGTGGCACAGCTGCATGCTAAAACTTTCACTGTAGATCATACATATTACCATATTTGATTCCTTGTGAAATTGTGATTAATTGTTTTTCACAAGAAATTGAAATCATCAAAGATAATACACTTCTAGAAAGAAATGATACAAATTAAGAGGATTCTTAAAAGTCTTGAATGATGTGAGCTATCGTGGGAAATCTGGGATAATTATGTGAGAAGTCAATCAAGACGTTTTTCAGCATCAGAACCAGCAAGTTGCATTTTCCAACAGAATTCCAGACATTAAGTCAAAATTCTTGCCTGAAATGACTAGATGTCTATTAATGGGGATGTTTGCTCATTATCACCCTCGTTAACACTGAATCTCAACTTATTAATATGCAGCTTCCTATCATACCAAGGGATGAATAGAAAGTAGATGCTAAGAATTCCCAGCATAAGTCAGAGCCTGACAATTCTAGCTGTGGCTTGCCATATTTGACAATTGGCCCCAATGCTTCAGGGCACACTCCAGAGCATGAGCAGCACATATGCACATTCACAAATGCTGATATTTGACTTTGTGCCATCATAATGCACCTTCCACCCATTAACTATGCACTTCTGCACTTCAATGCTTCACTTTTGAGTTCACTGGCAATCATCATTGGAATGCAGCTGGGAGCTTGCTTTCCATCCAAGGACAGTCATCCAGCTGGACCAAGAGGCATCTCAGGGCTTCTCATTGCTCTCTCAGCTCTCACTCACTTAGTACCTATCTAGATGCTCACAATATCTTCATCTTGTTTTGCCTTATTTCACTTTGTCTCCTCAGTCACCAAGTTAAAGGCTCACAGTATTACTGTTAAAGTGTTACACTCTGCATTGTCCCAAATGTAACTGTGCAATCTTGTCCACAGAGGATGAATCATGAATCAATGTCTATGTTGAAAGCCTGCTGCGATATATGGAAACAGGTGAATAAGATGTATATAGGATGATGGGCCGTGCTGATACCATTGCCCGTCATCCTGAAACATGCCTGCATGTTCTCTGGCCTGTGTCCAAAAATGTTGGTGTGAATGATATTGTCACCAATGTCTGAGACAGAATGTAGGATGTGTGATTACCTGCATGCTGCTATCTTGGTCTAAATCAAGGCAGTTTAAAGCATTGATCTAAAACATTTTACATCATTCCTGAACTAACTTAGGTAAAACTGGACAAAAATATTCCAACTAGAGCTAAGCTAGGGATTAATATAGACTTAGCAAACCTTTCTAGTTTTTGTTCATAAGGGCATAAGACCAAATGAAATAAGAACAGGAGTGGACCTTTCGGCCCCTTAAGCCTGCTCTACCATCCAATAGGATTATGGCTGATCCGATATACCTCACATCCACTTTTCTGCCCTTTCCCTGCCAACTTGATTCCTAACTGATCAAGAATTTATTTATCTCAGCCTTCAACATACACAAGGACTCTGCCCTCACTGCTTTCTGAGGCAAAAATTCACAACCTTCTGAGAGAAGGGATTCCTCTTCATTTCACCCTTTAGTCTAAGACTATACCATCTGCGTATACATTCTCCAATGAGGAGAAATATCCTCTCAGCATTTACCTTGTCAAGCCTCTTAAGAATCTATTATGTTTCAATGGAATAATCTCTCAATCTTCTAAACTCCAATGAATGGAGTCCCAACCTGTTTAACCTTTGTTATAAAACAATTGCTCCATACCAAAGATCATCCCAGTCAAACTACTTCCAATAAAATGATACCTTTCCTTCAATAAAGGGATCAAAATTGCTCACAGATTCCAGATGTGATCTCACCAGCACCTTGTACAGTTGCAGTAAGACTTCCCTACTCTTACACTCCAACCCCTTGAAATAAGGGTCAGCATTCCATTAGCCTTCCTGATTACCTGCTGGACCTGTAGCTTTCTGTGTTTTATTCTCAAGTATCCCCAAGTCTGCATGTGCTGCAGCTGTCTGCAGTTTCTCTTCATTTAAGTAATATTTTGATCTTTTGTTCTCTCTTCCAAAGTGAAGAACTTGACATTTTCTCACATAATACTCCATTTGCCAATGTTTTTCCCACTTACTTACCCAGCAATATCTCAAAAATCGCGAGCAATATCTCTTTGTAAATTGTTTATATCCTTCTTACCACCTGCCTTTCCAATTATTTTAGTGTCACTTGCAAATTTGGCTACAGTATAACCACTTCCTTCCTCCACGGTTTTAATATATATTGTAAACAGCAGTGGTTGCCAACCTGAGAAAAGAACTCCTTACCCCCACTTGCTACTTTTTGTCCAAGAACCAGTTGTTTATCCATGCCAATATACTGCCTCCAATACCTTGGGCTGTTATGATTTGGCCTTTTGTGAGGTATCTTGTTGAACGCCTTCTGGACATCTAGATGCATTGTATCTACTGGTTTCCCTCTATCTACTTGGGTTGAGACTTCCTCGAAAAACTCTGTTAAATTAGCTGAAACAAGATTTCTCTTTCATGTAGCCATGCCGACTATACTTGATTAGATTATGATTTTCCAAATGTTTTGCTATTATTTCCTTAACAATTGACTCCAATACATTTTTTGATACCATACATACGTTTTCTTCAACTTACTGCTCTCTTTAACATCCTTAGTTAGCCATGGTTGGTGTATCCCTCTCTTAGAATCCTTCCTCCTTACTGGGAAGTATTTTTGTTGAGAGTGAGGAATTACCTCTAAAAATGTCTGTCACTGCTTCTATGCTTAAAAATGTATTGCTGGAAAAGCGCAGCAGGCCAGGCAGCATCAAAGGAACAGGAGAATTGACATTTCGGGCATAAGCCCTTTTTCTATGCCATCATTCCTGCTAAACTATCCAATTAGTTTACTTTAGCAAACTATACTTACTTCATTGTAAGTCCCTCTGCCTCTACTTCTAGACCTCAGGTTCAAATTTATTACCTGTATGCCCTACCAACATCATAGATTTGTGCATAAGCTGCCACAGGTCTCTATGTACTTATCATGGAGTCATAGAGATACACAGCATGGAAACAGACCCTTCGGTCCAACCTGTCCAGCCGACCAGATATCCCAACTCAATCTAGTCCCACCTGCCAGCACCCGGCCCATATCCATCCAAACCCTTCCTATTCATATACCCATCCAAATGCCTCTTAAATGTTGCAATTGTGCCAGACTCCACCACATCCTCTGGCAGTTCATTCCATACACGTACCACCCTTTGTGTGAAAAAGTTGCCCATTAGGTCCCTTTTATATCTTACTCCTCTCACCCTAAACCTATGCCCTCTAGTTCTGGACTCCCCGACCCCGGTGAAAAGACTTTGTCTATTTATCCTATCCATGCCCCCTCATAATTTTGTAAACCTCTATAAGGTCACCTCTCAGCCTCCAACACTCCAGGGAAAACAGCCCCAGCCTAGTCAGCCTCTCCCTGTAGCTCAAATCCTCCAACAATAGACAATAGACAATAGGTGCAGGAGTAGGCCATTCTGCACTTTGAGCCTGCACCACCATTCAATATGATCATGGCTGATCAGACTTAATCAGTATCCTGTTCCTGTCTTATCTCCATAACCCTTGATTCCACAATCCTTAAGAGTTCTATCCAACTCTTTCTTAAATGAATCCAGAGACTGGGCCTCACTGCCCTCTGGGGTAGAGCATTCCACACAGCCACCACTCTCTGGGTGAAGAAGTTTCTCCTCATCTCTGTTTTAAATGGTCTACGCCGTATTTTTAAGCTGTGTCCTCTGGTTCGGCACTCACCCATCAGCGGAAACATGTTTCCTGCCTCCAGAGTGTCCAATCCTTTAATAATCTTATATGTCTCAATCAGATCCCCTCTCAGTCTTCTAAATGCAAAGGTATACAAGCCCAGTCGCTCCAGTCTTTCAGCATAAGGTAGTCCCGCCATTCCAGGAATTGACCTTGTGAACCTACGCTGCACTCCCTCAATAGCCAGAATATCTTTCCTCAAAGTTGGAGACCAGAACTGCACACAATACTCCTTGAGTAGTCTCACCAGGGCCCTGTAAAGCTGCAGAAGAACCTCTTTGCTTCTATACTCAATCCCTCTTATTATGAAAGCCAGCATGCTATTAGCCTTCTTTACTACCTGCTGTACCTGCATGCTTCACTTCATTGACTGGTGTACAAGAACACCCAGATCTCTCTGTACTGCTCCTTTACCTAAATTGATTCCATTTAGGTAGTAATCTGCCTTCCTGTTCTTTCCACCAAAGTGGATAACCATACATTTCTCCACATCAAACTGCATCTGCCATGCCTCTGACCACTCACCTAACTTGTCCAGGTCACCCTGTAATCTCCTAACATCCTCATCACATTTTACCCTGCCACCCAGCTTAGTATCTTCAGCAAATTTGCTAATATCACTTTTAATATCTTCATCTATATCATTAATGTACATTGTAAAAAGCTGCGGTCCCAGTACTGATCCCTGCGGAATCCCACTGGTCACTGCCTGCCATTCCGAAATGGAGAGGTTTACCACTACTCTTTGTTTCCTATCAGCCAATCAACTTTCAATTCAAATTAGTACTTTGCCCCAAATACCATGCACCCTAATTTTGCTCACTAACCTCCGATGTGGGGACTTTATCAAAAGCTTTCTGAAAGTCCAGGTACACTACATCTACTGGATCTCCCTCGTCCATCTTCAGAGTTACATCCTCAAAAAATTCCAGAAAATTAGTCAAGCATGATTTCCCCTTCATAAATCCATGCTGACTCTGACCTATCCTGTTACTACTATCCAGATGTGTCATAATTTCATCCTTTATAATAGACTCCAGCATCTTTCCCACCACTGAGGTCAGACTAACTGGTCTATAATTTCCGGTTTTCTCTCTCCCATCTTTCTTAAAAAGTGGTACAACATTAGCCACCCTCCAATCCGCTGGAACTGATCCCGAATCTATCAAACTCTGGAAAATAATCACCAACGCATCCACGATTTCTCGAGCCACCTCCTTCAGTATCCTGGGATGTAGACCATCAGGCCCCGGGGACTTATCAACCTTCAGACCTAACAGTCACTCCAACACCAATTCCTGGCAAATATAAATTCCCTTCAGTTTCAGGTCCTTCAGGCACTGTTCCCTCAGGGAGATTGTTTGTGTCATCCTCAGTGAACACAGATCTGAAGTACCAATTCAATTCTTCTGCCATTTCTTTGTTCCCCGTAATATATTCCCCTGTTTCTGTCTTCAAGGGCCCAATTTTAGTCTTAACCATTTTTTTGCCTTTCACATACCTAAAAAAGCTTTTTCTATCCTCCTTTATATTTTTGGCCAGTTTATCTTCGTACCTTATTTTTTCTTGATGTATTTCCTTCTCAGTAATCCTCTGTTGTTCTTTAAAAGCTTCCCAGTCCTCCGTTTTCCCACTTATCTTTGCTATGTTATACATTTTCTCTTTTAACTTTATATGTTTCTTAACTTCCCTCGTCAGCCACGGCCACCCATGCCTCCTAGGATCTTTCTTTCTTTTTGGAATGAACTGATTCTGCAACTTCTGCATTATACACAGAAATATCTGCCATTGTTCCTCCACTGACATCCCTGCTAAGGTATTGCAGCATTGAACTTTGGCCAGCTCCTCCCTCATACCTCCATAGTTCCCTTTAATTAAATGGAAATATTGTCACTTCTGATTGTACCCTCTCCCTCTCAAATTGCAGATTGAAGCTTATTGTATTATGGTCACTACTTCCCAATGGCTCCTTCACTTCGAGGTCCCTGATCAATTCTGGTTCATTGCACAATACCAGATCCAGAATTGCCTTCTCCCTGGTCAGCTCCAGCACCAGCTGTTCTAAGAATCCATCTCTGAGGCACTCCACAAAGTCTCTTTCTTGAGGTCCAATACCATCCTGATTCTCCCAGTCTACTTGCATGTTGAAATCCCCCATAACAACTGTAGTAACATCTTTGCGACAGGCCAATTTCAGCTCCTGATTCAACTTACATCCGACATCCAGACTACTGTTTGGGGGCCAGTAGATAACTCCCAAGAGGGTCTTTTTACCCTTAGTATTTCTTAGCCCTATCCACACTGACTCTACATCCCCTGATTCTAGGTCCCCCCGCACAAGGGACTGAATATCATCCTTTACCAACATGGCCACCCCACCCCCTCTGTCCTTACGATAGCACGTGTAGCCTTGAATATTCATTTCCCAGGCTCTGTCCACTTGAAGCCACATCTCAGTTATCCTCACAATATCATATCTGCCAATTTCCAAACGAGCTTCAAGCTCATCCATCTTATTTCTAATGCTTTGTGCATTCATATATAGTATTTTTAATTTGTTACTGCCCTCACCCTTCCCATCAACTCCTATTTCACTCAACCTTACAGCATGATCCCTTTCTAAGTTGTCTACCTCATTGATACAGTTGTCTTTCTTGACTTCCCTTGTTCTAACTTTCCCTTCAATTTCCTTCTTAAATATTCAGTTTGCCCTCTCCCCCGCTACTTAGTTTAAACCTAGCTGTGTTGCAGTAGTAAACCTGCCAGCCAGAATGCTGGTCCCTAACCTGTTAAGGTGCAAACCATCTCTCTTGTAGAATTTACCACAAAACATACCCCAGTGATCCAAGAATTTAAATCCTTGCTTCCTGCACCAGTTCCCCAGCCACATATTCAAGTCCATTATCTCCCTGCTTCTGGCCTCACCAGCCCGAGGAACTGGAAGCAAACCGGAGATAACCACCTTGGATGTCCTGCTTTTCAGCCTTCTTCCTAGTTCTCCGAAGTCCCGCTGTAATATGTTCCTCCTCTTCTTCCCGACATTATTTGTGCCGACATGTACCACCACCTCTGGCTCTTCACCTTCATCCTTGAGGATTTCCTGCAGCCCTGGCAACATCCTTGTAAATCATTTCTGAACATTTCAAGTTTCACATCATCTTTCCGATAGGAAGGAGACCAGAATTGCAAGCAAAATATTCCAACAGTGGCCTAACCAATGTCCTGTACAGCCACAACATGACCTCCCAACTCTTGTACTCAGTACTCTGACCAATAAAGGAAACATACCAAATGCCTTCTTCACTATCCTATCTATGGGCGACTCCACTTCCAAGGAGGTATGAACCTGCACTCCAAGGTCTCTGTTCAGCAACACTCCCTAGAACCTTACCATTAAGTGTATAAGTCCTGCTAAGATTTGCTTTCCCAAAATGTAGCACCTCACATTTATCTGAATTAAACTCCATCTGCCACTTCTCAGTCCATTGGCCCATCTGGTCAAGATCCTGTTGTAATCTGAGGTAATCCTCTTCACTGTCCACTATACCTCCAATTTTGGTGTTATCCGCAAACTTACTAACTGTACCTGTTGTGCTTACATCCAAATTATTTATGTAAATGGCAAAAAGTAGAGGGCCCAGCACTGATCCTTGTGGCACTCCACTGGTCACAGGCCTCCAGTCTGAAAAACAACCCTCCACCACCACCCTCTGTCTTCTACCTTTGAGCCAGTTCTGTATCCAAATGTATGATCTGGAAATTCATAGCACTTAGCTTATATTATCTTTTCTTATTCTTCTCCCAAAGTGTAACACCTCAAACATTGTTTTCATTTGTCATGGAAAGTGAAAGTTTATTATTTGAAATATTCCCAGGTTTGTCTCTGACTTTATTTAGAAGTTGGTATATTGTGGTTGCTTTGTTGTCCAGTTGGAAGCAGGTATTCCTCTGACAATGTAAATATTGGATCTCACTAAGTTTTTTTCACAGTATGTGTGTATAGTGATTCCTTCAGAAGATGAACTTGACCATTATTGGTCCCCTGCCTTCATCAATCATAGATGTCATTAGCTATTACAATGTCTACAATGATAATTCTGAATTGCTTCATTCATTCATCTCCAACTATATCCTATTTATAGATATTTTAAATCAACCTGGTCAGAAATGTTGAAACACACCTATGGAGCAAATGTCACTTGGACCCATACCTCCTGGGCCAGAGGTAGAGACGTTGTCATTGGGCTACAAGAGCCTGAGTCTACTTAGTTTCCAAGATGAGGTGGAAGCAAGCATTTTCAGATTAGTATGGCAAATTAGCAGTAATAGTTTGATAAAACGTATGTTGCTACGAGGCAAAAGAAGAGTACAAAAAATGATTATAGTCTTCAATTAAAGTGAGAACGTTGCAAGCTAAACACACACTATAAAATGTAAAATAATTGTTAAGTGCTTTACTTTCTGAGTCTGTTTACTCTTGATGCTTACAATGCTTGGTTGGTTAACTCAGAGAAAATAAATAAATGAAAGAACAGAGCTAGAAACCTAATTGTAGCATGGACTAAATGTTTTAAAACACTACATGAAGTAAACTGTGAATAAATTCCCTGCACATATAAAAATAAATGTCATTTCTGCAGATCTGAGTTAGAAAACATATAAATGTACACTTTGAGAGAATATACAACAATACTTACATATAATCCTAATAGTTTTTAATCTTTAGGGAACAGCATACCGATGGACGGGGAAAGTGCAATTCAAACAGCAGTTTTCTGAGTCCATGCAGAAATAGCGCCATTCCTACTATAAGATTTATAAGAATTGAAGCACAATAGATAGCTTTACTATCTCCAGATAAGAAAGTGGATTTTGCAGGAAATCTATTTTGGTTAAAGAGTTAAACAAAATTAAACCCTTTGAAAATGCTTTAAAGGCAAAGTTTTCATTTGAGCCATCTTTGCTCAGATTACAACTCATTTGATAGAAAATATATTTTCTTACACCAACTGCTGGAATTCAATGACCCAGTGTATAAATGCTTGACCTTCATGAATCACTGAAAGCTGAAGCCTTACCCTTCCCACTTCAGGGTTACACTATCATCTGATCAAATGGATTAAATCCATTGTCCTCAGTTTATCAACAGAGCCAGGAAATATTTGACACTAAATCCCAAATCCAGATCTTATTTCAACATTACGTCTGAAAAGCCTTCAGACTATTTCCTTAGAAAATGCATTAATAGAAGGCAGATTGTATTACATTTTCTGATTTTTCAGCATAATACTATTTGAATGGCCTGATGAGAAAAATGACAAAATGTATATACAACCCAATTGGTCTTTGGTCTTTATTTATTTATGGATTTGGAATTGAAGCTCCACTTTTAAAACTTTAGTGACCTGTGGCAATCCCAAAATAATATTTCCAATACATATACAGAGGTAGGAAGCTAAATAATGTGTGCGTTATTTCCCCCAGCATCATGTGCACTCTAACGTTTGCAGGGCAGGGGTCAACTTCAAGGGAGAGTAGTTTGTGTATTCACAACTGACCTGCGCCAGCTCAGTGATAATTGTGTAGACTATGTCAAACCAGACAAACAAGGCTCCTCTCAACAACAATGAGGTTTAGATTATTGCACGAGCTTTTCTAACAATGCCCTTTACACTTAAAGGTCAAACTAGTATTTTCTCCTTTGATTATAAGTTGTTATTTCTTTCAGGTACACAAAATAGCAATGACCTTTATCCAGTTTCATCGACCAATATAGCACACTGCAAATAATCTGGGCCCCATACAGCATCAGCACTGTTAAAGCAGACTATACATCTGTGCATGAAAGAGTTGACCTTCCTATACCGTAGGGCTTCTTTGTAGCAAATGGAGGGAATTGAGGTGAGCTGTTCGGCTGTGTATTGTGCACAAAGCAATTTCTTGGTGCGTGGGTGTGGAGAAAAAAAACATCATTAGAACTAGCAGGCATGGACAGCATTGACTCTTTTCTCTTTCTTCTAGGTTAAAGTTGTGTTTCATCATATTGGGCGCTAAGTGCCAAATACAGGCAGCTTCTGTGTTTTTGGTAATTCATTGCCACTAATCTTTCACTTTTAATCAACATTATGCCACACATTTGGATCAGGTAGAACTTGAACCAAAGCCTCTGGTCTTGGAGGCAAAAACACTACCAATACAGGGGTGGCATGATGGCTCAGTAGTTAACACTGCTGCCTCACAGTGCCAGGAACCTGGGTTCGATTCCTGCCTCGCACACTCTCCCTGTGTCTGCGTGGGTTTCCTTTGGATGCGCTGGTTTCCTTCTACAATCTAAAAAGATGTTCAGGTTAGGTGAATTTGCTATGCTAAATTGCCCATTGTTTTAGGTACTGGATTAGTGGTGCTGGAAGAGCACAGCAGTTCAGGCAGCATCCAAGGAGCAGTGAAATCGATGTTTCGCGCAAAAGCCCCCACACTCCAACCATTGTTTTAGGTACATTAGTCGGGGGCAAATACAGGGGATGGGTCTGAGTGGATTACTCTTTGGAGGGTCAGTGTGGACGTGATGAGCGAAAGGGCCTGTTTCATCACTCTAGGTAATTTAATCATTATTACTAGAGTCCTAATCCTTCGTTCTATGCTTGGTAGAGTAGGCCCATCTAATAGTCAGTTATAATGGTTGGCTATTAGAGAGTCTTAAAGAAAAGGAACTTGTTTGTCACTACAAGATGTGATTTCTTTTATGATATCAATAGGCATAATTAACATTAATTAGGTATGATTACAAATATCAGAAACTAACCAAGTGCTCAGATTTACCATCCCCCACAAGAAGAAAATTTCCCCTTTTTTATCTTAAATCAGTGATCATTTATTCTCAGATTCTGCTGTCTGGTCTCTCAGAAGAGGAAATAACCTCTCAATATCTACTCTATCAAGCCCCCTAATAATCTTACATGTTTCAATAAGGTCTCCTCTCATTCTTCTAAACTCCAACAAATAGGCACCCAACTTCCTTAAAATCACCTCAAGAAAATCCCTCCAGTCCTGAGATTAAACTGGTGATCCTTTCTAATGCCTATAATGCCAATATATCTTTCCTTAGATAAGGGTACCAAAACTGTTCATGGGATCCTATGTGCATTTGGCTTGGTTCCTTGCATTGTTCTAGCAAGATCTCCTATTTTATACTCCACTCCTTTGGAATAAATGCCAATAGTCCATTTGCCTTCCCTATTTCCTGCTGAATTTATATTCTAATCAATGTGATTCATGCAGGAAAATCCCCAAATAACTGTGAGCTGCAGCTTTCTGTAATCTCTCTGCTTTTAAATAATATTCAGGTCCTCTATTCAGCCTGCCAAAATGTATAGACTCAAATGTTTGCACATTATATTCTGCCTACCAGTTTTCTTCCCTCTCACTTACTTAACCTGTCTCTATCTTTAGATTCTCTATGTCATTCTTACTGCTTACTTTTCCAAATAATTTTGAGTCATCTGCATTTGCATTTGAGTCATACCACTGACAGTCTAGGAGTTATCTATTGCCCCCTGAAAATGCCCCCTTTATCCTAACTCTGTTTTCTGTTAGCCAATCCTATATCTGTGTTAGTAAACTACCATCATCACCAAGGGATCTTATCGTATTAAGTAAACTTTTGTGCAGAACCTTATAAAATACATTTTGGAAATCAAAACTTATTACATCTACAGCTTCTCCTTTGTCTATTTTGCTCATTACCTCCTGAAATATATTGTAACATTGACATCAACAGTCATGCGATGGACTCTAAGGAGAAGAACAACAGTCTTCGCCAGTGAAGTTCTTCTCCCAGTACAACGTACAAAATAGTATAAATAAAAGGAGTCTTTCAGAAACTTACCAGTGTTAAACTGCAATCATCCTAAGTTGTGGAAACCTTATTAGTGTATAGGAGGACACTAGATACCCGAATAGGGATCTAATTGGCATCCAAAAATAGAACCCAAAACACAATACATTATGTGCTTTTGAAGTGGTCACTTCTGTAACATAGAAAGTGCAATGGCCAATTTGTATGCAGCAAAAAATGCAACAAACAGAAATTTGATAATTACCCATTAATTTGTTTTTTTTTGTGATGTAGGTCATGGGCTTAATGTTGTCCGGAATACCAGTGAAAACTTATTCATTCATCTTCAATAATAGTGCTATGATTTGTTATTTGTCCCTCTGTACACAAAACCCATGTTGATGCCTCATGGCAAAGATGGCACTATTAACAGTAATAGCCTTGATTTTTATACTTATTTCCTGGAGTGGAACTTGAGCATATAACATTCTGAATCAGAGTGTTACCTGTAGAACCAGACTTGGCACTAATTATGGGGTCCTTTGTGCTTGTTGCCACAAATGGTAGGTGCAGGGCATTTTGGTTATTTTACAAATCATCCATCCACTCTATCAAAATGAGTAGTTGTCAATGTATCATCAGATCTCCACTGTGGGGACACAGTCAGAGCAGAGTATTTTTTGGGCTCAACATGCATCCTTAAGTTAAGCGAAACTCATAGAATTCCTACAGTGTAGAAACAGGCCATTCTGCCTGACAAATCCACACTGACCCTCTGAAGAGTAAGCCACCCAGACTCATTCTCCAACCCTTTTATACTACATTTACCCCTGACTAATGCACCTCACCTACACATCCGTGAACACTATGGGCAATTCACCTAACCTGCACATCTTTGGACAGTGGGAGAAAACTGGAGCACGCAGAAGAAATCCACGCAGACACTGGGAAGAGCATGCTAACTTCACAGAGACAATTGCCCGAGGCTAGAATCAAATCTGGGTCCCTGACGCTGTGGGGCAGCAGTGTTAACCACTGAGCTACCGTGCTGCCTCTTACATTGAAAGAGGCACAAATTATGTCACAGAATTCCCAGTTTGAATTGAAAAGCTTAACGATGAGAATCAGCTAAACCTTCTGAGGTTTGCAGAGGAATTCCTGCCTGGATATAAGAATATCTTATTTCCATGAAATTGATCCCCTTTTTTAATTAGGCCAATTACCTATACTGTAACACTGTCTATGAAAATGCCAGGACTCCACCTTCTGTTAGGCATCTTAGAGATACATTTGATAACAGGGATGCTTGCCTGCATTAACTAAATATTTTGCTGAGATCAGGAGCTGTAATCCCCAGTCATGCTTGCAGCACTTACACTGTCCTACATTGTTCCTGTTATTATGTTTCCATGGGCTGAGGGCTGTTTGGAGAAATGCAATTTTATTTTGTGTATTGGCTAGCTTTCTGTAGTTGTGTGAATGCCTTCACAAGCAGGCTGTGGCAGCCATAAAAGACACATCACTTGAAATCTGATGTCAGTGCAGTCCAACAGAAAATATGCTGAGTTTCAGAGCTGTAAGAACCAGCTACAGAAATAAACAAAAAGGAAAAAGGGAACACAAATCAGCACCCTGCAACTTTAAATGACTTTGCAATTCCACTCCCTCTTCTGTGGACACCAAAAGTGACATGAAACAGAATTGGAAACCTTTCCACTTTTAGATTTTTTTTAGATTACTTACAGTGTGGAAACAGGCCCTTCGGCCCAACAAGTCCACACCCGACCCGCCAAAGCGCAGCCCACCCAGACCCATTCCCCCACATTTACCCCTGCCCCTAACACTACGGGCAATTTAGCATGGCCAATTCACCTAAGTTGCACATTTTT
Source organism: Hemiscyllium ocellatum (assembly GCF_020745735.1). Lineage (NCBI taxonomy): Eukaryota > Metazoa > Chordata > Chondrichthyes > Orectolobiformes > Hemiscylliidae > Hemiscyllium > Hemiscyllium ocellatum. The sequence continues at coordinate 49,980,172 of NC_083412.1, forward strand.
GGACTGTGGGAGGAAACCGGAGCACCCGGAGGAAAACCAAGCAGACACGAGGAGAATGTGCAAACTCCACACAGTCAGTCGCCTGAGGCGGGAATTGAACCCGGGTCTCTGCTACTTCGAATGGCAAAGCTATGAAATAGCAGAAGAATCTTTTGTTTGGAAAAAGCTGAGGCAAATAAGCAGAGCAACCCTGCTGTCAGTGCTGCGAAAAGAATTGTATTGCAGCCTCGATCTCACTGAGGAGCAGCAAGGAGAGAAGAGGCAGGGGAGAATTTGAAGACTTCAAAGATACTCCATGACCCCACATTAATCTTACTGTGAACAATATTCCTTCAACATCAGAGCTCATGGGCAAATGGAGACTGGTGATCAGCAATGTTCCCTGTGTATTGCATTGCTATGTGGTCATTTGGAGGGTCCGTGCACACTAGTTGGTGTGTGGATGCATTCAATTCCAACTCCAGAAGCCACTGCTGTATTTAAACCTCACAGGTTGGTGTGGTGGCCAGAAAAATTAGAGAGAATATAATTGAATAGCATCTGTCCTCACTTAGATATCTGGTTGAATCCTGTGAGTTTGGACAACTAAAAAATAATCTCTTCAGAGACTGGAATGTCTTGTGTCATCACAGATACTGCCGTGAGAATATCAGCCCGCAGAGGAGAAACTCTCAAGAAAGCTGCCAATGTGTAGAATCACACAGGTTATCAATTATCAGGCACAGGGTATTAATGGAGGAATCTTATGGTGAGATATTAGATGAGACTCTCTACAGTATGGAAACAGGCCTTTCAGTCCAATAAATCCACACCAATCCTCCGAAGAATAATCCACCCAGACCCGTTCCCCTACCCTATATTTACCCATGATGCCATGGGCAATTTACAATGGCCAATCCACCTAGCCTGCATATCTTTAGATTGTTGGTGAAAACCCACATAGACACAGGGAGAATGAGCAAACTCTACACAGACAGTTGTGTGAGGCAGGAATCAAACCTGGGTCTCTGGCGCTGTGAGGCAGCAGTGCTAACCACTGAACCACTATGCCATCCCATAATGGCAATATAGAAAATAGAATCAGCCTTTTGAGCCTGCCAAGCCAATCAATAGATTCTTGGGTGATCATTATCTTCAGGCCACTTTCTCACATACCTCTTGATGCCTTTAGTCTCTAGAAATCTGTTTTCCTTAAATGTATTCGGTGACATGGCCTACACAGCCTTAGATTTCATCTTAGTCCGAGATATCCTGGCCCGTAGCCTGAGAACATGACCTCTTCTTTCAGAGCTCTTAGCCAAGGAAACATGATCAGTTTATCCAGCAAGAATTTTATATGTTTCAGTCAGATCTCCATTCATTCGTCTAAACTTCAGAGAAATATGCCTTGTCAAATCTCCCCTCATATGTCAGATCTGCCATCCCAGAGGTCAATCTGGTAAATTCTTGCTGCATTTCCTCTATAGCTAAGCATATCTTTTCTTAAGCAAAGACACCAAAACAGCACACAATATTCTTGATGTGATCTCACCAAGACCTTGTATAGCTGTAGTAAGGCATCCTACCCCCTGTACTCAAATCTGCTTCCAATAAAGGCTAGCACATGATTTGTCTTTCAAACTGCTTGCTGGGTTTGTTGGGTTTTTTTTCAATGACTATTATACAGAGACACCCAGGTGTCTTTGTACATCAACATTCGTGAACCTATCCCCATTGTCTTTCTGTTTTCTTACCAAAATGAATAACTTCACACTTATCACTCACACTTCACACTCCCCACATTATACTGCATCTGTCAGGCATTTTCCCACTCACTGAATTTATCTAAATTACCTTGAAACTTCTTCATATTTTACTCACCATGTGCAGTTCCTCATTATTTTTATCATCACCAAACTTGGAAATATTACGTTTGGTTCAATCATCCAAATCATAAACATATTTGCAATTACAAACGTATGAACAAGGAACAAGAATAAGCAATCTGCCACTGAATAAGATCATGATTGCTTTGATTTTAACCTCAATTCTACAGTCCTGCGTAGGCCTGATAATCTTTAATCACCTTAGCAATCAACAATATATCTATCTCTATCTTAAAAATATTCAAAGATTCGGCATCCATTACCTTTTGAAGGAGGGAATTCCAAAAACTTGCAATCCTCTGAGAGAGAGAAAAAAATGTTGCCTCATTGCTGTTTTAAATTGGCAACCTTTTATTTTTAAACTATGACTCTTACTTCTAAATTCTCTCACAAGAGAAAACTTTTTTTCCACATCAACCCAGCCAAGTCCCCTCAGGATCTTATATGTTTTACTTATGTCACCTTTGGCTTTTCTAAACTCTAAGGGATACAGTTTTAGCCTTTCTTGCCTTTCCTCATAAGGTAATCTACTCATTCCAGGTATTAATTCTGGTACAACTTCTCTTAACTGCTTTCAAAACTTTAACATCCTTCCTTAAGTATAGCGACAATACTATACTCAGCACTCCTGATGCAGTCTCTCTAATGCCCTGTATAACTGAAGTTTAACCTCTATGCTCTTGCATTTAATTTCTCTTACAATCAATCATAACATTCTATTAGCTTTCCTGATTACTTGCTGTATCTATATGGGGAGGCAATGACCTAGTGGTATTATTGCTGAACTTTTAATCAGGAAATGTTCTGGGGACCCAGGTTTGAATCACATCACAATAGATGATGAACTTTGAATTCAATAAAAATGTGGAATGATGAGTCTAGTGATGACCATGAATTCATCGTCAGTTGTTGAGAAAAACCCATCTGGTTTAGGAAAGAAACTGTCATCTTTACCTGAGCTGGCCTAAAGTTTGATTAGGGACAGTCAGCATGGCTTTGTGAGGGGCAGGTCATGTCTCACAAACCTTACTGAATTCTTTGAGGATGTGGAAAAACACATAGATGAAGGTAGAGCAGCAGATGTGGTGTATATGGATTTTAGCAAGGTGCTTGATAAGGTTCCCCATGGTAGGCTTATTCAGAAAGTAAGGAGTTACGGGATACAAGGAAACCTGTCTGTCTAGAAACAGAATTGTCTGGCACATAGAAGACAGAAGGTGGTGACATTTAGCCTGGAGCTCAGTGATCAGTGGTGTTCCACAGGGATCGATTCTGGGACCTCTGCTCTTTGTGATTTTCATAAATGACTTGGATGAGGAAGTGGAAGGGTGAATTAGTATGTTTGCCAATGAAAACAAGGTTGGTGGTGTTGTGGATAGTATGGAGGACTGTTGTAGATTGCAACATGACAGTGATGGGGTGCAGAACTATGATGATAAGTGGTAGATGGAGTTCAACCTGGGAAAGTGTGAAGTCATTCACTTTGGAAGGTTGAATTTGAATGTAGAATATAAGGTTAAAGGCAGGATTCTTGGCAGTGTTGAGGATCAGAGGGATCTTGGGGTCCATGTCCATAGATCCCTCAAAGTTGACACCCAGGTTGATAGGGTTGTGAAAAAGGCATATGGTGTGTTGGCTTTCCTTAGCAGATGAATGAATTTCAGGGCCACAATGTTATGCTACAGATCTATAGAGCCCTGGTTAGACTACACTTGGAATATTATGTTCAGTTCTGGTCACCTCATTATAGGAAAGATGTGGAAGCTTTAGAGAAGGTGCAAAGGAGATTTACCAGGATGCTACCTTGACTGGAGGGCATGTCTAATGAAGAAAGGTTGAGAGAGCTAGGTTTTTTTCTCACTGGAGCGACGAAGGATGAGAGGTGACTTGATAGAGGTGCACAAGATGATGAGAGGCATAGATGGATTGGATAGCCAGAGACTTTTCCTATGGTGGAAATGTCTATCAGGAGGGGGCATAATTTTAAGGTAATTGGAGGAAGTTTTATGGGGATGTCAGAGAGTGTTGGGTGCATGGAATGCATTGCTAGCAGTGATAATAGAGTCAGATACATTAGGAACTCTTGGATAGGCACATAGAAGATAGCAGAATCAAGTGAATGTAGGTTAGTCTGATCTTAGAATAGGATAAAAGGTCGGCACAACATCAAGGGCTGAAGGGCCTGTACAGTGCTGTTCTGTTCTATGTTCTATGTTGGAAATGTGACTCCAGAGTCATAGCAATTGGATTAACCCTTAACTGCCTTTTGGGCAAGGAGGGATGAGCAATAAATGCTGACCTAGTCAGCAATTGCCTCTTCCTGTGAATAAATTTTTAAAAACCCTCCATAGTGACCTTCAGTGAATCATGCACTAGGACATCCAGTTCTCTCTGCTACCTCTCAATACTTAAATAATATGTTTCTTATTCATGTTTGCTGTCAAAAGGGACAATTTTACTCTTTCCGCCATTGTAATCAATTTTGCAGATCTTTGCCTGCTCACATTTTATCTATATCTCTCTGTAAGCTGCTTCTGACCTCTTCACAACTCACTTTCCTACCTATCTTTGTGTCATTAGAAAGTTTAGCTACCATACCGTGATGTCTTCATGCAAAATCATTCACACAAATGGTAAAGAATTGAGGCCATAGCTTCAGCCTCTGTGACATACCCCTGCAGTCAAAATAAAATAATATTTTTAAATATCTGCTTCCTTTTGGCATTTTTATTCATGCCAATATGTTACCCCTTATATGATGAGCTTTTATTTTCCACAATAACCTTTGAGGTGGGAATTTATCAAATATCTTCTGGAAATCTGTATATATTACATCCACTGGTTCCCCTTTATCAACAGCACACATTTCTTCTTCAAAGAACTCTAATAAGTAAGTTAAACATGATTTCCTTCTGACAAAACTATGTTAGCTCTGCCTGATTACTTTGAACTTAATTAAGTGCCCTTTTTTTAAACATTTTTAATAAAAGCTTCTAGCACTTTCCTTCTGGCAGATTAACTAGGGTGAAAGGTCTTTATTATCCTCTTTAGTCACTGTCATTTACTGTACAAAAGACCTATGCACCTAATTAAACATTCTCAATCCATCTTAGTATAATACCACTAGCCTCATATGCTTTAATTTTGCACTGTAATCTCTTATCAGAAGCTTTCTAAAAATCTAAATACATCACATCCACTTGTTCTCCCTTTTCTATTCTGCTAGTTACATTCTCAAAAAAAACTGTAATAGGTTTATTGAACATAGCTTCCCTTTCATAAATCCTTGGTGATGTTCTAATCCCTTTGATATTTTTCCAAGTATCCTGTTGCCACTTACTTTTTAACAGAATCCAAAATATTTCTAATATTGAAGTTGGGCTAAACAATCTATAATTCCCTGGTTTCTGCTCAATCTCCCCATCTCTGCCTTGTTTAAACAGTAGGCTGTACTTACTGGGACCATTCCAGAATCCACAACAGTTTAAAAGATGACAACCAACATATCCAAATATTCAATGGCATTCTCCTTCAGTATTCGATGATGTCGGTTATCAGCACAGGGATTTATCCGTTTCTTATTCCCATTATTACTTCAGCACGTTTTAAAACCTAACTCCAGGCTGAATATGAACAACAGGCTAGGAGGAAGAAAGATCTAGATGCTAAAAGGTCAGTGGGAAGATCAGGTTGGAATACAAGATGTACATGTTATGGAGGATATTAGACAAAAAAAAGGAAACAATACTCCAACTGCAAGAAACAAAATTACTTTGCATGCAAATGTTTAATTGGAAAGAAGTAACGCAAGTTTATTTATGACTGTTGCAGTGTTGTCCATCAATAATTCTGACAAATCACTCTGTATCATACAGTTGTTATTGTCAGGTCTAAAGAGGATAAATGGTTTTTGACTGTTAGAATTATGACAGCAGAAGGAGTGAAGATGAAGTGTCTGATAGACACCAGTGCTTTGTGCAACATGATGAACTTCACTGAAGTTGCTGAAAGTGGTGACCCAAAATGAAGACTTAAAAGTAACGTTGAGGCATTTCATGAAACAATTCATATCCCAGGAGGACACATGATGCCAAGGGGAGTGAATGTCTTGAATTATCTACCCCAGAGAGTTGTGGAAGTTGGATTACTGTAAGTAAGGAAAGAGGAGGTAGATGAACTTTTTAAATACTTGTGAGTTGATGGGCATGAAGGAGATCTTGAGGCCTGGGGCAAATAAGCTCAAGAATATAAGAATCAGAAGCAGGAGGAGGCACTTCAGCCCCTTGGCCCTGATCCTCTATTTAATTTGAACGTATCTGATCTCTTCTTGGCCTCAACTTCACTTTCCTATCCGCTCCCCATAATCCATTAAACCATTAGTAATTAAAACACTGTCTCTCTCCACCTTAAATTTATTCAATGTCTCGGCATCCACTGCACTCTAGGGTAGTGAATTCCACAGAGTCACACTTCAAAAGAAATAATTCCTCCTCATTAGCGAGTTCTGAGAAGATTTGTAGCTCAGGTTGAGGTTCTGGATGTAGATTTGCTCACTGAACTGGAAGGTTAAATTTCAGATGTTTCGTCACCATACTAGGTAACATCTTCAGTGAGCCTCCAGACAAAGCATTGCTGATGATTCCTGCTTTCCATTTGTTTCTTTGGGTTGGTGATGTCATTTCCTGTGGTGACATCATTTCATGTTCTTATCCTCAGGGGATGGTAAATCAGGTTTAAGTCAATGTGTTTGTTGATAAGGTTCCAGTTGGAATACCATGCTTCTAGGAATTCTCATGTGTGTCTCTGTTTGGCTTGTCTTGGGATGATGTGTTGTCCCAGTCAAAGTGATGTCCTTCCTCATCTGTATGTAAGGATATTAATGAAAGAGGGTCATTCGTTTTGTGGCTAGTTGATGTTCATGTATCCTGGTGGCCAGTTTTCTGCATGTTTGTCCAATGTAGTGTTTGTTACAGTCCTTGCACCATATTTTGTAAATGACATTAGTTTTGCTTGTTGTCTGTATAGGGTCTTTCAAGTTCATTAGCTGCTGTTTTAGTGTGTTGGTGGGTTTGTGGGCAGCCATGATGCCAAGGAGTCTGAGTAGTCTGGCAGTCATTTCCGAGATGTCTTTGATGTAGGGGAGAGTGGCTACATCTGTGCGTGTTTTGTCTGCTTGTTTGGATTTGTTGCTGAGAAATCTGCGGACTGTGTTCATTGATGTTACCTAGTATGGTGACAAAGCATCTGAAAAAGAACCATCAGGCTCAGCAAGCAAACCTACATCCATAATTCTTCCTTGTCTCTGTTTTCAATCTGCCACTCCTTAGCCTAAAACTATCATTCTAGATTACCACAAAGGGAAACATCCACTGTATGTCAAATTTGTCAATCTCCCTTTAGTATCTCATATATCTCAATTACATCTTCTGTCATCCTTCTAACCTGTAGCAAGTACAGGCCGAAACTATCCAATCTCTCCTCATGAACCTTTCATCTATGGAATTATTCCAGTCATCTTTCTTTGAACTTCCTCAAGTAAGAAGACAAAAACTGTACACAGCACTCCAGAAGCAGTCTCACCTTGTACAATTACAACAACATGTCTCTACTTTTATACTCCATTTCTCTACCAGTGAATACCAAACTGATGTTATTGAATGATGGGATAGGCTTGAGGGGCCAAATAGTACACTTTTGCTCCTCTGTCAGGCATTCTATATTCTTATGAGAGCATGCAATGAAATAAGACGAATGATGAAGTAGAGTTGAAAATCCATGCAATTCCTCCCCAACACTTTATGGCTGATCAATGAATTCAGGAAATAATTAAACCTAAAATTCGCTATGATGACTTTTTTTTTAAGAGTTGATGTTGGTCCAAGTTGGAACCAGATCAAGCACTTGATAGACATCAATGGATAAGTGCCAACTGGCCTCTTTCAGAGTTCCATTATTATCTGGGAAAAGAACCATCTAACATCGAACTGGCCCTAAATAAAATAAAATTGTGACCCATTCTCCTCCCTAAATTAGAACATGATCTCATTTACTTCATAATATGATACATATCATTCAAAGGTCTATATTTCATGAGTTTAGATTATTCTCAGCTATCTTGGTAATGAAAATGCTTAACACTAGCATTCATCAAGTGTCCTTCCCCTGCAGCATTTTCCAAAGCTGTGATATCATCCACCATGTGAGTAAATTAAAACTGAATTCCAACCGATGTGTTAGATGAGGACAATGCAGGTAGTTTGACAATCTGTTGTTCTGTGAAAGCGCCACGATACCTTATACATACTAGCTACTGTTTCACAACACTGATAGTAAACCTTCAGAAATATAATCACTAGATTGCCCAGAACTTTCTTTCTTCATTTTCTTTAATGTGTTTCCAAAAGGTGTTTCCCATTTGTTTTCACACCAACACAGTCCCCTAACCATCACCCGTGGACACATGCATTTTTTCTCTCTCAAGGTTTAGTTTGTATAATTGAAACAGTTTTACATCTGCCCTGGAGGTCAGGTAAGCTTCTTCTGAAGTCCCTTTCAGAGTTTCCTTGGTTTGGTAGAGAACAACAGGAGAGGGGGAGGTACCATATAGTACTCTTTCTTCCTTCCGCTGGTGATGAATGGAGCATCAGGCACAATCGTATCCATAACCACTCTTCATGGCAACTCACTACTCCATCACTGGAACTGATACCCAGAGAGCCAAACGAGACCAGCAACTTCCACAATCTCTCAACAAAACGCTGTCATCTGTTTAGCAAAGACCATGAATAGTACCGCTTTCTGAAAGTTTTTCCTGAACGTTTTAGAGATTAATGTTACAGTTTGCTTGAATATCTGCACTGGACCTCAAAAAAAATATTGGCCTTGATGATTTTGTACAGAGTGTTTGGTAAAACGTTGATAAGGACTTTCCCATAAAGTAAATAACTGTGATTTCCACAATCTGGTTGATCATCCTAACATTTATGTAACATACTAATATCTGTGGAGGAGATATTTCTTTAGTATAATTGTAGCTTTCAGTTAAACTGAACTGTGCTAGATTTGTTTTTCTGTTAGATAATACATTATTTATCAATTCTTAATCCAGCATTGTTAGTATTAAATGCAGACTGAAAATGCTGGAAATATGTAGCAAGAATGATAAGAGAAACAAAGTGCTGAAGCTTACTTTTTTTTACTGTATGTGAATTGCACTGTGTTGTCTGGAGAGATACTTGTCACAAGGTCAATACATATTCACACCATTTCTTAGCAAACATACTTCAATAATTACCTATTCAGTCTTGATGGTATCCCTCACATCCAATCTATGCCCATTTTAGCACACTCAGTTGCCAGAACAAATCACATCTCGGCAAAAAATTGCCAAATGACTGGCATCCATTGTGGACGTCCCATCTTTGAAAGGCATCAGACTAGTGCAAGCAATGTCAAATTGCCCAACAGTTGCAATGTAATGGCACATCAGCCACACTGCCTATGGCATATAGGCTGCTATGACATGGCTTCACACATACAACCCCATTCCCTCACTCCAGTCACTGTTTCACCAACAAGCCACACAGATAATCAGATCTTAGCTACATTCTACCTAAACACTGTGGAGAAAGTGAGGACTGAGATGCTAGAGACCAGAGTTGAAAAATGTGGTGCTGGAAAAACACAGCAGGCCAGGCAGCATCCGAGGAGCAGGAGAATCGACAAGAATGAAGAGGAGCTTATGCCCGAAACGTCGATTTTCCTGCTCCTCGGATGATGCCTGGCCTGCTGTGTTTTTCCAGCACCACATTTTTCAACTCTACCTAAACACCGTCTCTAGGCCACTGTGACTATTTCCCAGATGCCCACTGAACACCCGTATCTTGTCATTGTCCAGTGAGCAAATATCACAGCCAGTGAAAGGGAGCAGAAGGGAAACAAATAAAAGCTGCAGTTCACACCAAAAGGCAAGCCAAATGCTAGAATCATGACCTTGACAGTCCATGATAGTCTTCTACACACTTTGCGATCTATTGGAATCAGGTGTCAAAGAGATCCTTCTTACCTTACAGTACTCAATGCAGCTTAACTCTGTCACCTATAAGGACAGCTTCCGACAGGTCAGTGTCCTCATCCTTCTCCTCAGGTGACTGCTGCAGTTCCCCAGTTCCTCAGCATCTATCACTTCATCTCATTGCCTGCTCCAATTCTGCCAAAATAGCACAGCAGGATGGTGCATCCTACTCTGTCCGAATGATACTGTAAGGCCCCCTCACAGACTAATCCAAGGTGTGGAACCAAATCCACAGCAGCCCTATTGTTGATCTACCAAGTCCTGTTCAGAAAATATGCATCAACTTGGAGAAGGTGCCAATTTAGTTGAGAGAACAACACATCATAAAGGAAATGTCTCCTTCACTTTGATCTCCTTCCCATCCCAGATTTGCATTAATCATTCCATCTTTCATTGCATTCATCAGAATCTGTCATCATACTTATATATATATAACGCAGCAATATTCCCCTTAGTCCAAAACATCCTTGTAAGCTCCACAACCGATGAGATGGTTAGACACATAAGCACATTCATTGTGCATGCATAGCAAATAGAGTCATAGAACCATAGAGATGTAGAGCATGGAAACAGACCCTTCGGTCCAACCCGTCTATGCTGACCAGATATCCCAACCCAATCTAGTTCCACCTGCCAGCACCTGGCCCATTTCCCTCCAAACTCTTCCTATTCATATACCCATCCAAAGCCTCTTAAATGTTGCAATTGTACCAGCCTCCACCACTTCCTCTGGCAGCTCATTCCATACACGGACCACTCTCTGTGTGAAAATATTGCCCCTGAGGTCTCTTTTATATCTTTCCCCTTTCACCTTAAACCTATGCCCTCTAGTTCTGGACTCCCTGACCCTAGGGAAAAGATTTTATTTATTTACCCTATCCATGTCCCTCATAATTTTGTCAACCTATCCATGCCCCTCAGCCTCCGACGCTCCAGGGAAAACAGCCCCAGCCTGTTCATCCGCTCCCTATACCTCAAATCCTCCAACCATGGCAACACCTTTGTAAAACTTTTCTGAACCTTTTCAAGTTTCACACCATCTTTCCGATAGGAAGGAGACCAGAATTGCACGCAATATTCCAACAGTGGTCTAACCAATGTCCTGTACAGCAGCAACATGACCTCCCAACTCCTGTATTCAATACTTTGACCAAGAAAAGAAAGCATACCAAACGCCTTCTTCACTATCCTATCTACCTGCAACTCCACTTCCAAGGAGCTATGAACCTGCACTCCAAGGTCTCTTTGTTCAGCAACACTTTCCATTAAGTGTATAAGTCCTGCTAAGATTTGCTTTCCCAAAATGCAGCACCTCGCATTTATCTGAATTAACTCCATCTCAGCCCATTGGACCATCTGGTCAAGATCCTGTTTTAATCTGAGGTAACCCTCTTCGCTGTCCACCACACCTCCAATTTTGGTGTCATCTACAAACTTACTAACTATACCTATTATGCTCGCATCCAAATCATTTATGTAAATTACAAAAAGTAGAGGACCCAGCACCGATCCTTGTGGCTCTCCACTGGTCGCAGGCCTCCAGTCTGAAAAACAACCCTCCACCACCACCCTCTGTCATCTACCTTTGAGCCACTTCTGTATCCAAATGGCTAGTTCTCCCTATAATCCATGAGATCTAACTGTACTAATCAGTCTCCAATGAGGACCTTGTCGAACGCCTTACTGAAGACCATATTGATCACATCTACCATTCTGTCCTCATCAGTCCTCTTTGTGACTTCCTCAAAAAACTCAATCAAGTTTGTGAGACATGATTTCCCATGCACAAAGCCATGTTGACTATCCCTAATCAATCCTTGCCTTTCCAAATATATCTACATCCTGTCCCTCAGGATTCCCTCCAACAACTTGCCCACCACCAACATCAGGCTCACTTGTCTATAGTTCCCTGGTTTGTCTTTACCGCCCTTCTTAAACAGTGGCACCATGTTTGCCAACCTCCAGTCTTCTGGCACCTCACCTGTGACTCTCAATGATACAAACATCTCGGGAAGAGGCCCAACAATCACTTCTCTAGCTTCCCACAGAGTTCTAGGGTACACCTGATCAGGTCTTGGGGATTTATCCACCTTCACGTGTTTCAAGACATCCAGCACTTCCTCCTCCATAATCTGGACATTTTCCAAGATGTCACGATCTATTTCCCTACATTCTATATCTTCCATGTCCTTTTCCACAGTAAATAATGATGCAAAATACTTGTTTAGTATCTCCCCCATTTTCTGCAGCTCCATAAAAAGGCCACCTTTCTCATCTTTGAGGGGCCCTATTTTTTTCCCTAGTTACCCTTTTGTCTTTAATATATTTGTAAAAACCCTTTGGATTCTCTTTAATTCTATTTGCCAAAGCTATCTCATGTCCCCTTTTTGCCCTCCTGATTTCCCTCTTAAGTATGCTCTGACTTCCTTTTACTCTTCTAAGGATTCACTCAATCTATCCTGTCTATACCTTACATAAGCTTCCTTCTTTTTCTTAACCAAACCCTCAATTTCTTTAGTCATCCAGCATTCCTTATACCTATCAGCCTTCCCTTTCACTCTGACAGGAATATACTTTCTCTGGATTCTCATTATCTCATTTCTGAAGGCTTCCCATTTTCCAGCCATCCCTTTACCTGTGAACATCTGCACCTGACCAGCTTTCAAATGTTCTTGCCTAATACCGTCAAAATTGGCCTTTCTCCAATTTAGAACTTCAACTTTTACATCTCGTCTATCCTTTTCCATCACTATTTTAAAACGAATAGAATTATGGTTGCTGGCCCCCAAGTGCTCCCCCACTGACACATCAGTCACCTGCTCTGACTTAGTTCCCAAGAGTAGGACAAATTTTGCACCTTCTCTAGTAGGTACATCCACATAGTAAATCAGAAAATGTTCTTGTACGCACTAAACCTTCAACACTATGGCAGTCCCAGTCTATGTTTGGAAAGTTAAAACCCCCTACCATAACCACCCTATTATTCTTACAGATAACTGAGATCTCCTTGCAAGTTTGTTTCTCAATTTCCCTCTGACTGTTAGGGGCTCTATAATACAATCCCAATAAGGTGATCATCCATTTCTTATTTCTCAGTTCCACCCAAATAACTTCCCTGGATGTATTTCTGAGAATATCCTCCCTCAGCATAACTGTAATGCTATCCCTTATCAAAAATGCCACTCCCCCTCCTCTCTTGCCTCCATTTCTATCCTTCCTGTATCATTTGTATCCTGGAACATTAAGCTGCCAGTCCTGCCCATCCCTGAGCCATGTTTCTGTAATTGCTATGATATCCCAGTTCCATGTTCCTAACCATGCCCTGAGTTCATCTGCCTTCCCTGTTAGGCCCCTTGCATTGAAATAAATGCAGTTTAATTCATTGGTCCTACCTTGTCCCAGCCTGCCCTGACTGTTTGACTCACTTCTGTTCTCAACTGTACCAGTCTCAGATTGATCTCTTTCCTCACTATCTCCCTGGGTCCCACCCCTTTTGTAAATGAAATGTAGCTGCAGTTTACAAACACACACTTCATGTACTTGCCCCTTCCTGGTCTGCAAAAACATAATTCCTGCACTTTTGCCCATTGAAGTGACATGGACACTGCCCATGCTGGACATTGACTGAGCTATTTTACAGTTATATTCCACACCTAGATAACAGTGAGTGATGTCAAGGAACACAACACATCACAGGCCCCACCTGGTCATCAGGTAACCCCCAGGGCAGCAATACCCCCTTTTACCTCACAATACCCTATGTTATGTCATGGACACTCTGATATGCACAACACTGAAAAATTAAAACATTTAATAACCTTCAAATTAACCCCAATATTTCCTAACTAGGTTTTTGATTAACCAGTTCCAGACTTTATGAACAACTGATAGCACATATCAGATTTACAGATTGAACAACAGATTTAACAATTTATTAATGAAACATGAACTTTAGCAGAGCAAGTTTAAGCAACAGGGTAATCTAATAATATCTATCATTTAAACTCAATCTTCTTCAATTGTAGCCCCTTCTTACATGAAGTCAGACAGACAAACAGACACAGTTAATGGATACATCAAAAGAAAACAAAATGAAACATAACTGGCAGTTCACTTGAACAGACTCCACAATCCATAATATGGGATTCTATCTGGTTTGGTTTCTGACGATACTGAAATATACAAAGGGCTTCCGTAGACTCCATGGAATATTCAATTAATACTTATAACTGAGTCTATTTTCTAAACTTCCACTAAACTGATAATGTGCAATCAATGAGAGAGCAATCAAACCTCAGGTCTGTAACTTTTGCAGACACAATCCTTCTGCCTCATGTACATTTCCAAAACCAGTTCAAACATTGGTTTTGTTTTGTTGGATTAGTGCCTCCCTGTGAGTCCCCTATTCACTTTCAGACATATTCCCTCCATTTGAGCATATTGCATTTTTGGAATTGAAATGTCTAGAGCATTCTTTGAACAAAAATCAATCTGCAATTAACTTCCAAGCATGGCCTCATAAATAATTATCCATTTGTTTGTCCTCCTATTTTAATTATAGCAAACTGGTGCTTGCAAAGGCCACCTTCCACTCTTGGTTCACAGTTCATTGCTCCAAACAAAAAATAATAAAGTGGGGAAATAAAACCAGCAAATACTTCGAATACCTAGTGACCAAGCACATTAAACTTTGCTCCAACTGTCATCCCTGCTCCCCTGACAATTTAATGATGTCCACTCTGCCCCTGAACAATTCCCCTATAGAGACCATGGTGGTTGTCATTGCAAGTAAACCTCCTTCCTGTTGCTTATTCTGCCCTTGATGCTGTTCTGCATATCCTGACACGCACCTTGCATTTAACATCATCACTGTCCTTATTCTCACCTTCATAAATGCCTCTGTCACTCCTTCAGCCCACTGGCATTGACTCTTCCTCGCCTTTTTGCAGCGATTCTCCCCATTCCCGCTGACCCATCAGGTCCCTTTTCAATCTCCTTAACAATAGATTGACGGAGTTCAGGATTGTATTCAGCTTAGACCTCTAATGAACTTCATTTAGCAGCCCCTAGATGTGACTGGGCAGACCCCTGACTGTTCTTGTGCCTCCCTGACTGGCAGTGCACAATTCCCCTGACTGCTGCTGGTGGCCCTGCAGAACAGACCGTTGCCCATTCCCAACTCTACATGGTCAAGCCTTTTGACTTTGTGCCATTGACTGATGGCAGTGGGACCTGCTGACTGATTGGAACATGATGCCTCCTCCCCCAAATTACACTGAGGATTGACCTCATCCATTTTTTATCATGGCCATTTGGTTAATATACAGGCAATATATTGTAATATTTGTTTACAATACAGGTATCTGGCACATGCTATAGGTTTTAACTGACAACTTGGCGTGCTGAACTTCAAAATGTCCCCTCCTTGCCCCTGCCAGATCTCTCACAGATCTATATTTGTGTACCTATGAAAATAAGCACATCAGTAAAGCAGTACTGACATCTTTTGGTTCTGGCTTACATGCCAATGCATTAACTGGCATAGCAAGGCAAGGCATGGATCATGCAAGCAAGCAAAAATGCATTAAGAAAGCAATCACTAAGAGAGCAAGTGAGCTTCTCTGTGAGGCAATCTAGTCCAATCCATGAGCTAGGTCCCTTTCCCTATGTACGAAGTGTTCTTGCAGCAACCTTTCAATGCTAGTGGCCAGTGCACACTGTGTCTGTGCTTTCTGAGTGTCCTGCAAGTGGATCAGAGAGATACTATGGTGGTCATGGAGGGTTGCCAGTGTCCATGGACTACATGCAACTTGTCCCTATACATTCAGCCCTGAGCTGTTTTTTGGTCTGACGCAATGTGGAGGTCCTTTGGAGCAAGTAGCAAGCTGAATTTACCAGGTATCAGCCCTGATTTCCATGTCAGGATTTCCTAATGTCTAACTTGTTGAACATGATTGGTAAGAGAGGAAAGTGAATATTAATAAGGCAAGATATTGTGTTCAATAAAGTATTTAACAAGCTATAATCACGCTTCATTGTCAATTCCCCACTAGCTAGTGAAAAACCCATTTTGTTACTTGGCAAAAGTAGAAAAGATGGTGTGAGATGCTCCTGAACATCTTATCTGATTCTGCCTCAAAACTCACAATTGCCCTCGTTGCTCAGAGACTTATAAAATTTCTCAGTTTCAGGTGAAATACCTTTCAGGTGATTTCCAGCATCTGAAATACTGTGCTTGAGTACAATTGTTAGTTTAAATTGCCTTGAAAATTAAATTAAAATATATCAATGGATAGGACTGATTTGCATAGAATCGTTTCATCTTTGCAAGTGAAAAATTGACATTTTGCTCTGCTCAGTTAAATACTAAAGTAAGAATATACAGTATGGTGTTTGGTACCACATAAATACCAGTATTTGATCATATCAAGAATTTAATGAAAATTGATTTTTTTTCCCACATGAACTACGGCATGTAAGAGCAAAAATAATGGAACCAAAGAAAACACATCCATAAATGGCAAGCTAGCTATAAGAAAACTCAATGGGAGGCTGTGCAATATCTTGTCAGAAGATTGGGCCTGAGGTGAGAGCAGATGGCATTTTCGGGATTTCAAAATAGAGGTGTCTTTATCATACGTTCATTGGATGTGAGGTTGCTGGCTTGTCAGCATTTATTACTCATCCCTCATTGCCCCTGGGAAGGTGGTGATCTGTTTTACTTTGGCAGCAATGAATAGAAAAGCTAATTACTTTTCTTTCTCACTAAGTGGATTTGTTCACCTCACAACTGAAAATCTAGCCAGTCAGTTTTGATATTAAATAATGCTCATTTTGTGCTTCTTGAGTGGATTGACAGCCATAGTGAAGCGAACAATGAGCAAGGACATTAATTGAGCTTCAACGAGTGAGAGACTAAGTAATAAAACAGAGCAGAAAACCTGAGTAATTGCATTCAGTGATTTGGGCATCTCCAGATTTTGAAAGACTTGATTTTTGATCTTTGGAGTTCCAAACAAAGGATTCACTTTTATGTTGTCTTTGAATTTCAAAATCAGAAAAGAAAGCTACAATTCAAACTTTAAAAATATAAGCTATTTTCCTGGTTGGCTCTGACCTTCTTTGTGATTTTAATTTGCACATGATTCTTTTTTCAGCAGCTGCTCTTTGATCTTATGATTTCCCATCCAGGAAAATGAAACGTTCAGTTGAATCACACACTTAGACTTCTTAGTAGTTTACTGCACATCTGTTTAAAGTAGCAATGGTTACAGTACAACAAATCATTTCAATTCCCATTGATAGTTGAGGCTTCAGTTTTGGTGGAGTTTTCTGCCCTTGTGTGGAATCTTGTTTCATCTACAACCTCTTTGAATCAATTAATGCACTGATTATAGCATGACCCATGAACTTAGATGCTTTACCTTTGAATTCATCTCAGTATTAAAGAACAGCATCTTTCCCCACAAAATAATCAATATCATCTGAACAAACAGTAGCACAAAAAACATTTCAAATTATTTTTCCTTGCTCTGTTTTTCTTGAAAACTGATCTATTAGTGAAAGGGAGAGAAGTGAAAATGTGTTGCTGGTTAAAGCGCAGCAGGTCAGGCAGCATCCAAGGAACAGGAAATTCGACATTTCAGGCAAAAGCCCTTCATCAGGAAGGGCTTTCCTGATGAAGGGCTTTTGCCCGAAACGTCGAATTTCCTGTTCCTTGGATGCTGCCTGATCTGCTGCGCTTTAACCAGCAACACATTTTCAGCTCTGATCTCCAGCATCTGCAGACCTCAATTTTTACTTAAAGGGAGAGAACTGATGGTTTCAACTTAACACTCAGAATCATAATCTACAGCAAGTTGGAATCATATAGCCCTTCAGCCCACCTTTGTATGCTCATCAACAAATATCAAACTACATTAATCCCATTAACCAGCGCTATCCAATCTCTGTCCTGCCATTTTAAATACTCATCTAAAAGCTTCTTAAATGTTGTGAGAATATCTTCCTCCACCACCTCTTAGCCTGATATCCCTCCTCTCATGGAAATATTTTCCCAGCATGTACATTGTCAAGCCCCTTCAGAATCTTGTATATTTCAATAAGATTGCTCCTCATTCTTCTGAAATCTGCTGAAGAAAAGGCTGTTTAGCTATTGTCAAATTCCCCCTCATACCTTATTACATCCAAACATAAAACAAACAGCTCTGGATGCTGGAAATGTGAAACAAAAACAAAAACTCAGCAAGTCCAGCAGCATCAAGTTTCTCTTTGTTGTTGAAATTAACTCTGCCAATATTATCATTGAAATGCATACTGCATTCATTGACAATGGCCTGGAACAAACATTAGCCCCTCAAGTTGCAGGTCTGATAAGCTAAGGCCTTTGAGTTTTATGGAAGAATCCTAAACAATACATCAAATGGTGCACTTGCAGCATAGAATAAGCATATATGTACATACCCTGCCACAGACCCTGTTATACTTTCTGAAATTGCTGCAGAGTAATCTAATTTCTAGGTTATTTTGCCCTGTCAATGTTATCTCTTAGTGACACACAGGCATTTACAAAGCTACAGAATGAGATATCATGAAGTACAAAAACTATTAACTCACTATCTTGCAGTGTAAGCTCTGTGTGTAGGTATCTGTGGAACATGAACTCAAACACACTTACTGGTTTTGCTGCCAATAGAACATTCCAAATCATTTACAGAGGAATTATCAACAAGGATTTGACATAGTACAATATAAAGTCATATTAGAACAGATCATTCCTATATATTCTTAAGGTTTTGTATTCTCTGAAGGTACACTGCATTATCCAAAAGTGTTGAAACCCAATAACTCCCATGTATTTTTAGGCCTAGACACACAGGATTTTCATGAGAATGTAAACAGAGAAATTAGGAGTATACTTAAGAGGGAAATCAGGAGAGCAAAACGGGGACATGAGATAGCTTTGGCAAATAGAATTAAGGAGAATCTAAAGAGTTTTACAAATACATTAAGGACAAAAGGGTAACTAGGGAGAGAATAGGGCCCCTCAAAGATCAGCAAGGCGGCCTTTATGTGGAGCCGCAGAAAATGGGGGAGATACTAAATGAGTATTTTCCATCAGTATTTACTGTGGAAAAGGATTTGGAAGATATAGACTGTAGGGAAATAGATGGTGACATCTTTCAAAATGTCAATATTAGAGATGAGGAAGTGCTGGATGTCTTGAAACGCATAAAAGTGGACTGATTCACAGGACCTGATCAGGTATACCCTAGAACTCTGTGGAAAGCTAGCGAAGTGATTGCTGGGCCTCTTGCTGAGATATTTGCATCATCGATAGTCACAGGTGAGGTACCGGAAGACTGGAGGTTGGCAAATGTGGTGCCACTGTTTAAGAAGGGCAGTAAAGACAAGCCAGGGAACTATGAACCAATGAGTGTGACCTCAGTGGTGGGCAAGTTGTTGGAGGGAATCCTGAGGGACAGGATGTACATGTATTTGGAAAAGCAAGGACTGATTCAGGATAGTCAACGTGGCTTTGTGCTTGGGAAATCATGTCTCACAAACTTGATTGAGCTTTTTGAGGAAGTAACAAAGAGGATTGATGAGGGCAGAGCAGTAGATGTGATCAATATGGACATCTGTAAGGCGTTCGACAAGGTTCCCCATAGGAGACCGATTAGCAAGGTTAGATCTCACGGAATATAGGGAGAACTAGCCATTTGGGTACAGAAGTGGCTCAAAGGCAGAAAACAGAGGGTGGTGATGGAGGGTTGTTTTTCAGACTGGAGGCCTGTGACCAGAGGAGTGCCACAAGAATTGGTGCTGAACCCTCTACTTTTTGTCATTTACATAAATGATTTGGGTGTGAGCATAAGAGGTACAGTTAGGAAGTTTGCAGAAGACACCAAAATTGGAGGTGTTGTCGACAGCAAAGAGGGATACCTCAGATTACAACAGGATCTAGACCAGATGGGCCAATGGGCTGAAACATGGCAGATGGAGTTTAATTCAGATAAATGCGAGGTGCTGCAATTTGGGAAAGCAAATCTTAGCAGGATTTATACACTTAACGGTAAGGTCCTAGGGAGTATTGCTGAACAATGCAAACTTGTAGTGCAGGTTCATAGCTCCTTGAAAGTGGAATCGTAGGTACATAGGATAGTGAAGAAGGCGTTTGGTATGCTTTCCATTATTGGTCAGAGTATTGAGTACAGGAGTTGGGAGGTCATGTTGTGGCTGTACAGGGCATTGGTTAGGCCACTGTTGGAATATTGCATGCAGTGTTGGTCTCCTTTCTATCAGAAAGATGTTGTGAAACTTGAAAGGATTCAGAAAAGATTTACAAGGATGTTGCCAGGGTTAGAGAATTTGAGCTACAGGGAGAGGCTGAACAGGCTGGGGCTGTTTTCCCTGGAGCGTCGGAGACTGAGGGGTGACCTTATAGAGATTTACAAAATTATGAATGGCATGGATAGGATAAATAGACAAAGTTTTTCCTTGGGGTCGGGCATAGGTTTATGGTGAGAGCGGAAAGATATAAAAGAGTCCTAAGGGGCAACGTTTTCACGCAGAGGGTGGTACGTATACAGAATGAGCTGCCAGAGGAAGTGTTGGAGGCTGGTATAATTGAAACATTTAAGAGGAATTTGGATGGTATATGAATAGGAAGGGTTTGGAGGGATATGGGCCGGGTGCTGGCAGGTGGGACTAGATTGGTTTGGGATATCTGGTCAGCATGGACGGGTTGGACCGAAGGGTCTGTTTCCATGCTGTACATCTCTATGACTCTATGACTCTAAATGCAGATAGCTGGTCCTGGCATTGAGATTGGCAAGGTTTGTGAAGGTTTGTAGCTCAGGTTGAGGTTTAGGGTGTAGATTTGTTCGCTGACCCTAGAAAGCCCTAGAAAACCTCAAAAAAGACAAAAACCTTGTTATATTACCTGCAGACAAAGGTCAGCTCACTGTCATCCTGAACAGAAGGAACTACATAGAGAAAGCCAATGCACTACTCGCAGACACCAACACCTACCAACAGGTGGCGCTAGACCCGAACCCCACAACTAGGAAATGAAATTACATATCTCCTAAGAAAATTACACAATTCTGGACAATTAAACAAGATATAATTCCAGAAAATGAAAGCCATTGGGACCAACACCCCACGATTCTACAGACTACCAAAAATCTATAAACCAGGAGCCCCCCTCAGACCTATAGTAGCACTACCCGGAACACCAACTTACAGACTGGCCAAAGAACTACACACAAGACTGAAGTACCTAGTAGAAGAGTCACAGCACTCCATCCACTCCACCCAGGAATTCCTAAAAATCATCAAAAACACCAAAATAGAGGAAGATGAAGCAATGATCTCATTCGACGCAACAGCACTGTTCACCTCCATCAACAAAGGAAACACTTACCACACTTTTAGAAGAGACCACCACACACACCCCAAACACTATCAATCACATTACCAACGAAAACATCATGAAGCTAGTGGACCTGTGTCTCATCACCCACTTCACTTTCAACAACATAGTCTACAAACAAACCAACAGCACACCCATGGGATCTCCGCTATCAGGATTCATAGCAGAAGCAGTAATGCAAAGACTAGAACAAACAGCCCTACCAACCATCAAACCAAAAATCTGGGTCCGCTATATAGGTGACACATTTGTCATCACAAAACGAAACAAGATAGAAGAGACATTTAACATCATCAACAACACCCTCACAGGCATAATGTTCACCAAGGAGGAAGAAACCAACAACAAACTCACATTCCTGGACGTCACAGTCGAAAGAAAGGACAACGGAGAACTACAAACCTGCGTATACAGAAAACCGACAAACACTGACCAAATACTTAACTACACCAGCAACCATCCAAACACACACAAACAAAGCTATATCAGAACACTATTGCAATGAGCCACCACACACTGCAGTACAGACGAACTTCGGAAAACGGAGGAGAACCACCTATACAACATATTCAAGAAGAACAGATACTCAAAAAGTACAGTGCGCAGATTCCTCAAGAACAAACCACAACAAGCAGACCAAACACAGCCAGAAACCCTAACCACCTTATTATACATCCAGGAAGTTTCAGAAATGACAGCCAGACTACTAAGACCCCTCGGAATCCTAGAAGCAGACAAACCCACCAACACTCTCAAACAAAAACTAACAAACTTAAAAGACCCAGTACAACCCATGGACAAAACCAATGTCATCTACAAAATTCCATGGAAGGACTGCCACAAACACCACGTAGGATAAACAGGAAGAAAGTTAGCCACCAGGATACATGAACACCAGCTAGCCACAAAAACACCAGCTAGCCCCTCTCTCCCTTGTAGACCTACACACGGATGAAAAAAAACCACCATTTCGACTGGGACAACACATCTATCCTGGGACAAGCTAAGCAAGCATGCCAGAGAATTCCTAGAGGTCTGGCACTCCAACCACAGTGCCATAAACAAATACATAGATCTAGATGCCATCTATCAACCCCTCAAAAAACAAACAGGAAATGACATCACCACAAACCACAGGAACCCCACCCAGGAGAAAGATATAAATTGAAAGCAGGAGACAACAGCTTCGCTTCACTTGGAGGTCGCCACTGATGATATTACCTAGCCAGGTACTGAAACGTCTGGATATCAAACCTACAGCTCAGCGAGCAAAATTACACCATAAATTGAGATTGGCCTTGTTAGACTTCTTACACTATTGTGCCACAAATCTTGGTGTAGACAATATTGTTCAGGCCTTTATAACTCTGCCATTGTCACCTAATACTTCCCAGTGTTCTAACTGAAAGAAGATGTGTATGCATTTAAGCATTTACTGGAATAATTCTCCTGATTAATACCACACATCGTAGGCAAAATGGGAAAGGGACATTGAAAAGTGAAGGGTGATGCAATAAAATAGGGTCAGCCATGGCTCAGTTTTTAACATTCTCACGCCTGATGATAAACAATCAAAAATGGTAAGTGCTGGAGAAACTCAGATTTCTATCCACAGATGCTGCCAGACCTGCTGAGTTTCTCCAGCATTTGCTGTTGTTATTTGTTTCAGATCCCCAGCATCTGTAGTTTGTTGCTTTACTTCAGCGTGATGATGACGTACAACAGTATTATTTTGGTTCAGAGTAACATGATTATGCACAGAGAGTAAGGGAAGAGAAGATTTACCAGAGTCTAGACAGAATTTACTAACAGTGTGTGTTCCCAATGCAGGAAAGGGGTACTGCATTGAAAATAGCCACTGTTTTCTATCTGTACATGTATATTGTCCTCATGACACCACTCCATTAGTAGAAGAGAAAAACAACAGCCTTTTAACAAAGGTCTAGTAAGGCAGTGCAGATAGAATACAAACATCATGATATTTGGCATTGTTCTGAAGCAATTTGAGCTTCACTGTGTGACACAAGGTCTACACTGTGAAAGCATCCAGGCTGACAACAATTTAAATTCACCCTTCTCATGTGAACCTCACTGAAGGAGCTTTTCCCTATTCCATTAATTCCAAAAGGTTTTGTCACATCATTCCATCTGGAGAAAATTAAATCATTTTAGTACAATTTATTGGATAACCCTATACTTTTAAGTGTTTTTGAGCAGTCCCCATGTATCACTGCAGTACTGTACATGTCGTTACCACAGATGATGGAATTTGAATTTTAAAAAAATCTGAAATTAAGAGACTAATGATGACCGTGAATCCAAGGTTGTTTGTCGGGGAAAAAAATCTGGTTCCTTAATGTTCTTTCGGGAAGGAAACTACCATCCTTACTTGGTTTGGCCTATATGTGACTCCAGACCCACAGCTAATATGGTTGATACTGAACTGCTCTCTGGGAAATTAGGGATGGTTAATAAATGTTGACCTGGCTAGTGAGGCCCTAATCCTCTGAGTGCACAAAAAAAATGCTCCAGCTCACAGCTGTTAACCACTAATGCAACCAAATGCTTTCTTATGATGCAGAAATAAAGTCCCTACCCCTGGACCGAGTGGCCTGGATTTAAGTCCCACCTGCTGTGGAGGTGTGTAATAACATCTCTGAATATGTTGATTAGAAAAATTGGTTAAATTTAAAAAAAAACTAATTGCAATTAAAGACTCCTTACACAGAGACCTTGGGCTCAACAAGCAGTACTCTGGATTCTAGTTAGAAATAGAGCCTATACACACAATAAAATACATTGCATTGTTAGTGGTGCCATCTTTCAGTAGATACATTAAATTGAGGTCCCATAACAGGTTGATGTAAGAAATCCCATGACACTATTTTGAAGAAGTTATATCTGATTTTGCAGCCAATATTTAACCTTCAAACAACATCACAAAAGAAAAGACCCTGTTTATTCTCACGTAACTGTTTCTAGGAGTGTGCTGAGTGCAAATTGCTGCTATGTTTCCACATTTCAGGAGTGACTGTACTTTTAAGACTACACTTCATTAGCTGTACACTACCTTGAGATGTTTTATATCATGAGAAGTGCTTTATAAATGTACATGTTTGTGTTTTCTTTTCTTTAAACCTGGATTAAACCCATTCATTAGGTACCTGCTGTAAGTTAGTAGCTCTGCATCACATGCAATTTTGTTCCTGTTACTGTCCCATTTTATGTCTAATTTAGTCATAGCAAGATGAAAATTGCCCCCAATGCCTCTCCTCAATCAACAACTTTGTAAAGATCACTGTACTTACCAAACTGATATAGCTAAGATAATTTAACATTATCTTCTTTATCTCTGAAAATACTCTAACGGAAAATCTTTTTACCTCTAACAACCTCAACTTTAATCATAATCATAATGCAATAAAAAACATGTTATGTGAAAGTACATATACTGAATTTCATTTTAACCTTCTTCCCACTCTCACTCTGTCTTACAATAGGTCTGATAAGATCAATAATGTGCCCAGCCGAGACACTATAAATAAATACCAGATATCTTATAGGTCAAGCTAGAAGGTGAAAAGCAGCTGGAGCAGAAGTAAATTGACTTATATGCTCAATTCAATGCTGTCACCCTGAGCTGCAGTCCTGCATGCATTCATCCACAGTCACCACCTCAGCTGAGTCCCCATAATTATACCCAAGTGTGAACAATTAAAAATGTCATACAATTCAGGATAAAAGATCTGAAGATTTGAACTGAAACCCATAATAAATAACACAAAGGGCATACCGATGAAAATATTTAAGATTTTGTGTTCATATCTGGCTGTGGCTGACTAATTATTGCTAGATTGCCTCTTCTGTTTGAAAAAACAAGT
Source organism: Hemiscyllium ocellatum (assembly GCF_020745735.1). Classification (NCBI taxonomy): domain Eukaryota; kingdom Metazoa; phylum Chordata; class Chondrichthyes; order Orectolobiformes; family Hemiscylliidae; genus Hemiscyllium; species Hemiscyllium ocellatum. The sequence goes on from NC_083412.1 coordinate 50,005,429, forward strand.
TACAGCTTCCCTGAAAATTAGGTAACTTTTCTCTGATAGAATGTTTTGACAAACAAATAGTGCAGATGGGAAAGATGCCAGGGGTCTTTGTAAGGCAAATGAAGTTGGAGCTATGAGAGATAGATAGAGAGAGAGAGAGAGAGAGAGAGAGAGAGAAGGAAACATAGGCTACTAAGAAACTGGTTAGATATTTCTAATGCAAAATAATCTAAACTCACTACAGATTAGCACTGGGTCATATTAAAAAGGATCCAGTCTGTGCTATGAAGAGATCTGAAGATAATCTGGGCAAAGATTTATTGTTTTAATGGAGGATTTCAATTGGCCAAAATTCAAACTAGGAAAATCCAGGTTGGTTAGGATCGAAGTTAGTAAATTTTAATCTTGACTGCTCAATAATGAATCATGTTGAAGATTGCCTGAAAACCATTCTTCACTGTGACCTGGTATTGATCCTGACAATCTGCAAGACATTACATACACAGTATCTCTGGAAAACTGTTGATCTACCTTAATGTGATCTTTGAGTCAGAAATATCTAAGACCATGAGTTAAGAACATAAAGTTAATGAAACTGGATCCAAAGAATCGAGTGAATAGCTGAGGCAAATGAATTGGGGAAGGGTTTTCTCCAACATCTTAGGAGAGAACATATGCAACACCTTTAAGGGAATAATTTTGAAAATGCAAAATAAAGACATACTCAAAAAAAACTGAAGTGTTCTCAATGTTAGAAATAAATAACTCTGGTATAAAGGGAGATGTTGGCCTAGTGGCTAGACTATTAATCCAGAAACTCTGATAACTTTCTGGGGACCCAGGCTCAAATCCTGCCACATCAGATGGTAGAATTTGATTTCAATAAATATCTGGAATTAAAAGTCTAATGATGACTGTGAAACCATTGTTGATGGTCAGGAAAATGCTATCTGCCTCTCTAATATATTTTAGGGAAGGAAATTGCTGTCCTTATCTGGTTTGACCTCCATTTAACTCCATTCCCACAGCAATGTGGTTGGCACTAAACTGCCCTCTGGGCATTTAGGGATGGTTAATAAATGTTGGCCTAGCCAGTGATACCCATATCCCGTGAATGAATTGAAAAAAAAAGTAGGATCTATACTCTTGTGATTGAGCAGTTACAGACTCATTGACCATAACTATACATAAAGGATGGTAAGACAGAACAACTTACTAGAAGGTCTAGAATGCCAAACATTAATTTCAAGTGACATCACTGTTGCACATGTTTATTAGCAAGACCCAGAGTAATGTACGATTCCTTTACTCCACATCTCACCCAAGATCTTCTACAGCATTTATTTTTACCAGTGATGTTTAACCATATTTATTTAATGGTTTTCTCCTCTCCTACCCCTAAAAGTGTCTTGTGTTTGAGGGACTAATCTCCAACAGCATCCTCATTACCCTCAGAAGATGTGTAAGAAAGATGTGCTTTTCATTATTTCCTTGGAGCACTACCTCAGTGTTGATGTGGCCTGGTACAAAGTTAAAGACAGTCGATGTCCAAAGACACTTGGGGGTTTGGGTGCATAGATCTTTAAAATGTCATGAAAAGGTGGAGAAAATAATCAAGCAAGCTAATGGAATACTGACCTTTATATTGAATGGACTGCAAGTCAAGGATGCAGAAGTTATGCTGCAGTTAAACAAAATCTTGGTTAGACCTTACCTGGAGTATTGTGAGCAAGATTTGTGCACCAAACCTTAGGAAGGATTTATTGGCCTTGGAGGGACTACAAGTACTCCTGAACTTTAGGGTTTACATTATGTAGAGAAATTACACAAAATAGGCATGTTTTCTGTAGAATTTATAAGGTTAAGGAGTGATCTTACCAAAATCTTAAAAATATTAACAAGAAAATACAGGGTAGATAAAGATAAGCTACTTTCACTGGTTGGGATTCTAGAAATAGGGGTCAAAGTCTAAAATTTAGGGCCGGACCATTCAGACAAGATGCTAGGAAACACTTTTACATGAAAATAAATGCTAGAACTTTGAAACTCTCTTCCACAAATGACAGTGCATACTAGATCAGTAGTTAATTTTAAATCTGAGATAGATAAAATTTTATTAAGCGATGGTATTAATTGATATACGCCAAAAGGCAGGTATATGAAGTTAAGCCACAGATGAACCATAATCTCACCGAATGGTGGAATGGCCTCAAGGGGTAGAATGGCCTATATCTGTTCCAATGCATGGCAGCTTCGGGTAATGACTGCTCTTTGGGCTGTGACCAACATGAAGACTTGACTGCAGCAAGAAAAATCAAGAAAAAACTGAAATAGACAAAGGGCACAAATGGTCACAACCTTTTGTAAATGAAGACAAAGGACTGAATTTTTTGATCTTTTTTATATCTGCCTTCCTCTCTGATCAAGAGATATATGAATTTCTCTCTCAGCAGATAGTATTATCACTCAACCACTAATAGTTTTTTCAAAATAACTCCACAGAGGCTGCTATCCTGTAAACAACACACCCTATACTTACCCATGGAGAATCCTTGGCACTGATCCAGCTCCTTCAGAGCCAGGTCTCAGAGTGAACAGGATGTCTGATATTCCTGTTTCTATCTGTCAGCCAGGGCTCCCTGATTAGACCAGATTAACAGCCCCAATCAGCGAACTCATATTCTGTGAGGTCCACTGGACTGACCTCGTTACAAACACAGCAATGTTGAGCTGCTGAGCTGTATTGGAGGACAACTCAAGGGGAACTCCATGATAAGATTTTACCCAAGGTGAGGTATTCAATAACGAGAGGTCACGCATTCAAGGTGAGAAGAGAAAAGTTTAAGGGGGATACACATGGAAAGTATTTTACACAGTGGGTGGTAGGTGCCTGGAACGTGTTGTCAGCAGAGGTAATAGAGGCAGGTATGGTAGATTCATTAAAGGTGCCTCTGGACAGAAGCATGAGTAGGTGGGGAGCAAAGGGATACAGATCCTTAGAAATTGGGCAATAGGTTTAGACAGTGGATTTGGATCAGCATAAGCTTGGAGGGCCGAAGGGCCTGTTCCCAGGCTGTAAATTTCTTTGTTCTTTGTTCTTCCTTTATTCTTCTTTAATAAATAAGGCTGTACCGTGCTCAACAAGTAAACTATGAACAATAAGAAACTTGGGTAATACTCTAATCTGTACAGCTACTTGGAAGGACAATTTCCTCTTGCAGGTGATCTATGTTATTAATAAGAGACTAAACATTTTTGTTCTCTTCCTCTCCCTCTCTCGCTCTCTCTCTGTCTCTCTCTTCAGTGTTTCTTTTGAACAAGTCCACTCACATTAGATGCAACATAGCTTACTTCAGATAGGGAAACGAAGAGAAAACATTGTAAGCAATTTAGTGCCGCAGCCAAGTTAAAAAACATTAGTCACCTACTTCAAAAGATGTGCCACTGTTGAAGTATTGATGACCTGAGACAGACCTGGGTCTTCTCTACAACCAGAGTCAAAGAGAGTTCAGTAGTGTAGTAAAGTTGAACCACATTAAGTAGAATGGCCTCCAGGTTGTGCCCAATTGATATTCAGGCCAGAACCTTTAGACCCAAAAAATGGATCTTTACAGAGCATCTGATTGAGAAGCTGAACTAAAAGTAATTCTACCAGGCTTATGATTACAATTGAAAGTTATCCTTTGGTAATCTTACAAGATCATGGGTACAGTTGTGAACACAATAAAAAATGAGGTTGTTTTTATTCTAGCATAATAAAGCCGCTAGATTTTCTCTTACTTAAATAATATCTAAAATATGCATTTATTTTTCAGATCAAAATAATGTAAAACTAGGATGTAGACAACAGATTCATGAATGTAACCAGCAATTCAGGGGAAAGAGGTCATAAAAACCCATTAGAAATATAAATTATTCATATGGATTCAGAATCAAAAAGTTTTGTTGAAGGTCAAATAGTTATGATGCATTGCCATTGAGATTCTGAATCATGTGGGAGCCACGATTTGATATCTTTTATTTGTTTAATTTTTCTGTGTGTGAATAGCTTTAACTTCGTAACACAAGCTATTCAGTTCGGGTTCTGTAAGGGAAAAGTGACTAGAAGATTTGCTCTGGTCTACCTTGCAGCAAATGGAAGCAACTTGAAGAGTATTGTCGCTGTCACCTTGAAACATTAGCTTGGAAAGAACTGTATAAAAGCATAAGACTGGGAGAAACAGCTTTTGTCTGTGTAAAGCCAAAGCAAGAATCTGATGAGTCTACAGTCACGATGTCTGCAAACAAAAATTCAGTATCACTTTGTCAAAAATAAAGAAAGAATGCCCAAAATTTGTATCCCTAGAACTGGAAGGAGGATTAATGAAAATTTCAGAGGATATCACTTATATTTCAGATTGATCCCCAGAAAAGTGACTGTTTGTAAGCTATAGTGCTAAGATGGTGGTGCTTACTTTGTTCAATTTCCTTTTATTCGTACAAAGGTTGCTTTTGTTAAACAAAATTCAACATTTTGTTGATATAATTTTGTTGTTTAATAGCTGGGTGTTCAGATTTGATGTTTAATTATTAACAGTCTTTAACAGAATCGTAACTTCCAAATGAATGCCACACAACAATACTCAAGAAACTTAATACTACCCACAATAAATGGAATTGTTTGACTGGCATTTTATTGGCCACATTAAAATTGCACTACCTCCACCATTGGTGTACGTTGGTAGTCGGGTGTATTATATACAAGTGGCACAGTGGCAATTCATCAGGTTTCTTTCAAAAATGCTTTCCAAATCTGATACTTCTATCACCTTGAATGTGCACCAGATGCATGAAAACATCACACAATTTCTTGCTAGCCACACACAATTCTGACTGGAATAATGTTGCCATTCATTCACTGTCACTAGCTCAAAATCTGATTTCCCTCCTTAAGACCACTGCAGATGTTTACCATACTACGTGGATGCTGCATTTCAAGAAGGTCGCTCATCACCACTTTCTCATGGGGAATTAGCAATGGGCTACAAAGCTTAGACATACTATGTGATGCTCACAGTCTAATCATACGTCAAAAATAGAAAAAAAAGCAAGCACTTTAAGAATCTAGCCAGAGTACCATTCATTGTCTAAACATTCACATGGAACATATACAGAGGGCCTGTTTCTGGCTCAGATGGATGTCTTGATGTTTAACAACACTAAATATTTACACAGAGACGATACGATAGATTTACACACACACACATTCTTGATGCCGTGTTTACTAATATTACTGCATGACATTGCTGTCTGACTGAATACACTACACTGATTTCATGACACAACAGAGTGAATGAAGATTAAGCAGGTTCAATTAGACATGAATGTTACACATTGTGATGCCATGTAACTGTCCTACAAATACAAGTCTGTTTGATGTGGAATCTATGGCTCAATATGAAATCGCCCTCCGTTTCTCTTTAAAGAATGAGAAGTTTCTTTCTAACAAATACACAGAAAGATGAATATAGATACATTAGACTGAATTTTTTTTGTTTTTGGTTAAGTGTGTTGGAGTAATTCTCATTGTGAGACCATATGAATTTTCTCATAACGTCTTACCAAACCCACCACATTAATAGTAAAAAATGAGGTCTGCAGATGCTGGAGATCACAGCTGCAAATGTGTTGCTGGTCAAAGCACAGCATTCCAGGCAGCATCTCAGGAATAGAGAATTCGACGTTTCGAGCATAAGCCCTTCAATATCCTGGTATTGACCAGCAAACCTGGTAACAACGTCATCTTTAAAAAAGCATTGTGCACCCAGACAAACACTGCTATTGTTGAACCATTTTGCATGGTTCCTGACATTTGCCTGGACAAGGTGAACAAGGGGAAATTGACCCTCTGCTTTCTAGCAGGGTCCTGGAGTTCCTGCTGGATGGATTGGTGCAAAGGCAGGACTTTCATTTCCCACAGGCCACTACACCAGATCATGTCATCCTGCTCTGGAGTTGTCTCATGGCTTGTACCAGACTCAGCCATCTGGATGAATTCCAAACATCGTAGAAAGCTTCCACCAGCTACCATTATGTTCTTTCTAATACCTCACACTCACTCTATCTCCACTGCTGGATCCACCTCCCACCAAGGCTCAAGCATTGTCAGCTCTCACAAATGTGTCTAACATCTTCCCAACTCACCCTCACCAGCCCCAGACAGCGACACCATTAACCCTGCATGTCTTCTGCAATGCCTATTCACTCACTCAGGAAACCTCCCCATCTGTACCAACTGCAATAATTGAACCACCAACTTGCATCTTCTGTAATAACCGCCTTTTTATCAAAGTAGCTCACAATAAAGCAGAAAGAGTCAATATGGGTGGTGTGCTGCCATCTTTCAGATCCTCATCTCTTATGAGCAGAGGATCCAGACTTTAAATGTCCTGAGTACGGTGTGGACTGTATTGGAGGCTGCCCTTGACTTACTGTGCAAGGATCCCCTATACAAAGTCTATCCCAAATGGCTGGAGTCAGGCCTTTTCACAACCATGCCAAGCTTCCTGGCTTTGTGTCTAAGCTAAATGCTATGGCAATGAAACAGTAATATGAACTTGGCATGTTTGACTGAGGGGTAATGTGTAAAAAGACAATGCTTGGCAAGGATGCTTGTCCAGTCCATGAGCTATGTATGATTCCCTAATGCTGTAGCATTACAATGATGGTTCCTGAAGCAGTCCAAGGAGTATTATCAAAGTGCAGAAGCATTCTATAAGTGGATCAGAGATGTACCTTATGGGCTTATACGGGCTGACAAATGTCTAATGTCGATGTTGCAGCATGGGGCCATGTGGCCAGTATCATGGTGCATGGCTGAGATGTTACTGGCAGCTGTTCAACATGGAGGTATTTTGGAGCAAGAGGCCAGTTGAACTGCCAAGGACCTGCTTTTAGTTGTCATATCAAGTTCAGAGATGTTATTACACACCTCTAGAGCTGGTGGATCTCCCAGTCTAGGGGAAGGGATAGTACCAATGTGTCACAAGAGGGGCCTTGTAGAATGTTTCATAAATCTGTGTGTCATCCTTGTATAAGTGTCATGTTAATTTACAATGTTTCTGGCATAACTTTTTTTTAATCAGTCATGTGACAGATTATTTTATTTCTTCACAAGACATGACCATTTGAGCAAGTTTATATGAAAATCTTCAACTTGTATCTTTTGTCCTGGTTCAAGTGCGATAACTTTCTGCGTGCTCACTGACTATGTGTTTAAATTAATTACTCCCTTCTTTCCAACAATGCATCATAGATGTGTTTTTGGGTAGTTAGAGCATGAGAAAGAAGAATTGTTTGGATCTGTCTCCCAAACTTGTGAGCTACCTGTGAGGGTAAACAATTGAATGGAGGGGTAGCGTGTAGCTTTAACATAGCTATCCAAAAATATTAGCAAGTTGCTTTACACTTAACTATCATAAATTTTACTGGATGGACAGTGCTGTAAAACTGTTTGAGGATAAAAAGGAGATGAGTAATATGTTGGACATCCCTTTTCCTGCACACATGTTGGAGGAGTACTAATGTACTACATACCCTCATCAGACACAATTTATTGAGGAACACCAAATGTATATAATACGAGAGCTAATGTGTCCACAGCATTGCACTAGTGAAAATTTTGATTTGTTACATAAAAAGGGATTTGGTAAAATAGTCAGTCACCAGAATGTGATTGTATCCCTAGATATAGAAAATATCAATCACCACAATCTTACAACATGGCTGAGAAGCAATCTTATATGGCATCAAAGTTCTCTTTAGTGTTGAGTTTCTTGGAACTGACACATTTCACACAAGTTGATGAGTTGATCAGGAGGTGCTGAACCAACATAAGGATTCACTATGCGAATCTCTTCATTATTTTTCTGTGCCCATGTGACTTATAAATATGCATTTAGCATGTCATAATGTCTTAAAGCTTGCAGAATTATGACTTGTTTGTGTCTTTGAAGATTACATTCTTGGAGAATCCTAGCTCATTACTGAATGACCAGAATGAAAGTAGCAGCTTGGGATTTGTTGGATGTGTTCAGGCCATCTGTTGATAATGATCTTCTTGAGCTGGTACAGCTGGTCACCACCTGATGTAGCTCGCCGAGCCTGCTCTGCTTGGCTGTGGCCAAAATGTATTTGATCGATGCTGCAGTCTGGAATCTTTGATGTTGCAACTGATGCACTTGGCACTTCATCGATTGTGATAGCATGTAGATCCATGCATACTGCTGGGCCAAGGATAGAAAGTCCATCTGTTTCATAATGTAAAAGGTTTCAGAATTTCATCTTGAGGAGCCAAATTGGATAATGGGATTAGTTGGATAATGGAATGTCACATCCATTGGAAGAGGTTGGCTTATCTTGTGTGAACTGCACCATGTTTCCTGAGTAAATCTCCAAGATATGTACAGGAATAATATTTGTTAAGGCATCAGTGTCATTTTGACATATATTCCACGTCATCCATTCTCTTTGAATAGAAACAAATGTTTCAGCTTTGTTGATGGCACCCATGTGGTATGAGAGGTTTACCACACCAACTGTCTAACTGGGTCTTCAAGCAGAAGTATTGTGGTTACTGCTTGGGCTTTGTTGACATTCTTGTATGCCATGGATAGAACTTTGGAAGTTTCTTTGGCATTGTTCTCTGGTCATGAAATGCTGCAGTGGAGTGATATGTGCATTTTGGGTTCCCCCATGTAATCAGATTTCTTGTACATTTTGATCCAATGTCCTCTTGGAGAACATAGCTTGAATATTTCATGGTGTATGCTGGATACTGTTTGGTGGGTGAGACAACCTACACTTCATAACAACTTGTGGATGTTCCATCAAAACTGTTGATGGCTGCAAAAGTTGTTCCGGAATAGAGCTCTTGTTGATACTGCTGACCTGTTGTAATTGCTTCAAAAACCAGAAGAACTGTGGATGCTGAAAACCAGAAAGAAAAATAGAAATTGCTGGAAAACAGCATAGGTTTTGCAGCATCTGTGGAAAAAAAACAGATTTAACATTTTAGGTCGAGTGACCCTTCTTCAGAATGGATTGCTTCAAAATGCTTCAAACTTATATCCTCCTTCTAATAGATTGTCAATGGTGTATTCTTTAGGCTTATCCAAATGAGCTTCAGTGAAGGAGCTGATGGATGTAGTGGTAATGGCTAGTTACATTAGGCTTTCAGCTAAACTAGCTATTTCTTTTTATCAACACATGCCAACAGCTTAGTCAATTAATTCACTCATGGTGTGATGTGAATTCAAGCCTGTGTATCCTGAAACTAAATTGTACTTTAAGTTCCTAAAATCTGAAAATATTTCTCAGAACCTTTGTGACCATCATCAAAAGTAACGAGGATTTTATTCTTCCTAACCCTTCAGTACCAAAAGCATAACTGTCTGTCTGTCATCCTTTGTCAGTTATCTTCTGATCAATAAAGTGATCAACATTTCTTTAAATAGGTTCTAACAAAATGTCAATGGATTTCCAGTCCCTGGTTAGTTGTTTGATTTTTGTCTTTCTTTTGGGAAGCTCTTTGCTCTTTGAAATGCCTGTAATAAAATCTTTATTGCATCATAGTGCTTTTCCATTACTTGATAGCTTCTCCTTTCTTTTCTGTTAATGCATTTTCAGAGTTGCAGACTTAGGCCTTCAGGTGGCATTGATACTAAATTACAAAACTATGATTTCATTATGCTGGCCATTTTTGTTTCACTTTTGCATCATTTGGGACAAGGAAATGACAAAATTGACCGGCATCTGGACATAGGTAGGGACTTTTAGGGCAGACATATTTTTACTGTGTTAGTTTTCTGTACTTTGTTCTGGTATCACTTTCTTAGATTGGAACTGTGCTTTCGCACTTTTGAACCTCAACTTTTTAATTGTACTTCTGTATAGATAGCTTGTAGCCTTCAGTTTTCATTGTAGTACAGGTAGTTTTACTATAACATGGTAGTTGCACTCCTGTGCAACACCATATTATAGAAAACCACACAATATAAATAATAGGCCCCATGGAAAAAAAGGGTTGGGATGAACTGCCAAAAATATCAGAAAAAATCAAAACAAAAGTAGTAGTTAGCCTTTCAAAGTAGCACAGTCTAAGTCAATCTTTAAACTATATTTTTTAATGAAATAATGCAGTAAATGTAACACTCTAACACTAAAATTACTGACTACAGCACTGTAACTTTCACAAAGCTTTTCACCAGAAAGCGCATGAGCTGACTGACCATGTGATGCTGATGCGGAAGTCCAGCCCTCCTCAAGATTCTCAACCCGGTTTGAAATAAAGTTCCTTCTAAATGTAGTCTACAATTTCTAGTTTCAAACTTAGCTTAAAGGCTTGGAGAGCTGATTGCATTCCTGTTTTAGCTGAACAAACTGAATTTGCATTTTGCAGACCGAGGATCTTGAGGCTGGGTTTTGCAGTTCAGGTAAGTGCAGGGGATGGGATCACGTAACAACAAACAGGAGTTTGCTTTATATATAAAAAAAAACAGGTCTGCAATTCATTAATTGTGTTGCAGCCAAATTGTATTTAATAAGCGTGCATTATAGGAGAAGCACCTGTACTTGGTTGTACTTGTAACTTCAACTCTGGTTTCAGGAAGCTGACAAGAAAGAATGACTATCATAGAACTACCATGCTATTGTCACCTTTTTGACCTTTGCAGTTAACGTCCTACCAGTAGCCAGCTGTCTCCACAAACGTTTGGCATCACCTACTGAAACATGATGAATCTTGTGATTTTCTATATTTTAACCTATGTATCATTAAGTTCTTATTAAGACAGATGTTCTGAAATTTTTAACAACACTAACTACTTGCATGGCCAAATATGACTACACAAAGTTTGGGTTTTGTGCTCACTGGCTGTTTTCCCTGGAGCGTCGGAGACTGAGGGGTGACCTTTTAGAGGTTTATAAAATCATGAGGGGCACGGGTAAGGTAAATAGAGAAAGACATTTCCCTGGGGTAGGGGAGTCCAAAACTAGAGGGCATAGGTTTAGGGTGAGAGGGGCAAGATATAAAAGGGACCTAAGGGGCAATTTTTTCACACAGAGGGAAAATGGACTTTTTAATGCCGATTGAATGAGCTGCCAGAGGAAGTGGTGGAGGCTGGTCCAATTGCAACATTTAAAAGGCATCTGAATTGGTATATGAATTGGAAGGGTTTGGAGGGATATGGGCCAAATGCTGCCAGGCGGGACTAGATTAGGTTAGAATATCTTGTCAGCATGGGCAAGTTGGACCAAAGGATTTGTTTCCGTGCTGTACATCCCTATGACTCTATTACTCTATGATATTACTGTACATCACATAGGAAGAACTGATTGGATACACTACACTGACTCGATGGCACACATAAAGAGTGACTCAATGTGACACAGCTACGTTTGTACCAAATGTCATGATGTCATGTAACTGTCTTAAAAATACAGGTATTTCTAGTCTGGCATCTGTGCCACAATATAACAGTTATTACTGGTAAGGAGAAATGCAAGATCATCATGTATTGGAGGCATTCCCTGGAGCACACAGGATCATAAAATCTTTCCTGCCATCATCTCCATCTACCTGAAAAACAAGCAGAAAGTCAGTGCTGATTACCTGCAGAATGTTGTTAAAAAAGGAAATGGATGCACCTGTCAATGTGTCCCAAAGGAACTTGTTTCTGCACTAAATAAAGTTGGCACTTTTTTAAAAAAATAAATGGGCTGCCAGTAGGAATACATAGACTGAACAATCACATATTTTGCAAAAAACAGTGGTTTTGTAACTGTACTCATAATCCAGAGACCTGGAAGATATGATCGCAAATCCTGCACTAGGGAATTTACAGTGGATTAATTAAATAAATCTGAAATTAGAAGAGATATTACTGCCAGTATGGTAATCAATTCACTACTGGACTGCTGGAAAAAAATCTGATTTATTGGTGATTTTCAAGGAGGGGAATATTCTGTCCATAACTGGTCCGGCTTATGTGACTCCACAGCATTGTGCTTGCCTCTTTAACAGGCCTCTGAATTGGCCTAACAAGCCATTCAATTGTGTAGGAATAAGCAATAACTGCTGATCTTGCTAGTGATGCTTTCACCATGTGAATAAACAAAGAGAATTTTGCTGTTTAGTGATTTGAATGTTCTAGGACATTAAAATATTTCCTGCATTGTACAATGTAGTATTTTGTTCAAATTCAATTAAACCGTACTTGCCGACAAGTTAATTCAAGGACTGGAATCAAATATAATGAATTTCTTGTGAATGCAAAGGCCTCCAAGTCCCAAAGTCAGGCTGCTGATTTTCTCCTCACCCAATTAAACTGTCACAAGGTCTTCAATCCCTCCAACCAGTTTAGGGTGAGATAGTTCACAGTACTTCTGGATTCAACACTGCTGCTTAATCACAAGACTTTCATTTTGTTCTTGCTGTGCCTCTGTACTTACCTTAAAGCTGCAGACTGCTGAAATATTTTCAGATTCTTCTGAGAGATTATCAACTGTAAATATTTACTGTTTTTCTCTTCACAGATACTCTTTTTCCTTTTACAGATAGCTGCCAAGTATTGACAAACCTTTCTGTCTTTATTTGGCAGAATGAGAAAATGACTCTTATTAACAACGTGTCTGAGGATTTTATATTCGAGGATGTAAAAAGGAAGATGAGACTCATGGTCATTCACAGAACGGGGAAGCCATTCTGTCCATTGTATCTATGATGGTTAAAGATCTGATTATAATAAACACATTCTGCAGATCTTGGCCCATAGCCCTGGAGGTTATGACAATGGAAGTGAATATTTAAATATTGCTTAAATGTTACTAAGAGTTTCTGATTTGTATCCATTCTTTCAGGCAGAGTTTGAAATTTCTTCTACGCTTAAAGTGAAAATGTTTCTCCTCAACTCTCCTCTTATCTTCTCCCTCTTACCTTAAAACTATGGTCCCTGATTATTGATACCATTACTAATGGAAAAATAGCCTTTCAACCCATCCTATCTATGCTCCTCTTAAGCTTATACACCTTTTATCAGATCACTCTCAACCTTCACTATTCTAAGGAAAACAATCCCAGCCTATCCAATTTTACTTCAATGCTCAGATCCTCAAGCCCAGGCAGTATTCTGGTAAATCTCCTGTTTCCTCTCTAGTATAATCACATTGTTCCTCAAATGTTGTAACCAAAGCTGTTTGGAGCACTCCAGTTATGGCATAACTAGCATTTTACACAGATGCAGAATTAATGTTTTGAATCCAGTGACTCTCCTTCAGAAATGATGATAGCTAGGAAAACGTGGTATTTAAACTAGAGATGGGGATGAGATGAGTGGTGGGCTAGAGTTGGTGAGGAGTAGGGAGTGGAGGGAAGGAGTGAGAGGATAAGTGGACATGAAACCCAGAAAGAGAGAATGACAGTTAGCAAGACAATGAGATAGACAACAGTATATTCAGGAGAAAGAGATACTGATAATGACGACCATACGTAGATGGAAGTGTGTTCGATGTGCTGAAAACATCCCATGTGATGAACTGGCCTGGAGTGTGGGAATAGGTAAAGGACACAGGAGAAGATGCTCAGGCTCTGAAACTATTGAACTCGATGTCGAATTCTGAAAGTTGCAGGGTGCCCAGGCTGAAAATGACATGCAGCATTTGATGTAATCTACTTGGATTTCAGCAAAGCTTTCAATAACGTACCATATGGGAGACTGATAGCAAAAGTAAGAGCACAATGGATCAAAGGAAATTTGACTAATTGGATCCAGATTTGATGGAGTGGCAGGAAACAGAGGGTGATGGTTGAGGGATGTTTTTGTGACTGAAGCCTGTATCCAGTGGTGTTCGGAGGGGACTGTTGGGACATTGCTGTTTGTAGTTTAAATAAGTAATTTAGACTTCTGTGTAGGAGTGTTGATCTGTAAGTTCATGGGTGATCCAAACATTGTTATGGTAAACAATAAGGAGAATTGCTCTTAGATTACAGGAAGTTATAGATGGGCTGGTCAGATAAGCTCATCAGTGGCAAATGGAAGTCAATAATGTAAAAATGTGAGATGATACACATGGGCAGGACAAAAAAGCAAAGGAATATATGATTAATAGTAGGATGCTGGGAATCACTGAGGATCAGAGGGACCTTGGTGTACATGTCCACTAATCATTTAAAGTTGCGAGACAAATAAATACAGTGGCAAAGAAGGAATATAATATATTTGCCTTTATTAGCTGAGGCATAGGAGCAGGGGGGTTCTGCTGGACCTATACAAAAAGTTGGTTAGGTCACAGTTGAAGTAGTGTGTGCAGTTCTAGAATCTACATTATAAGAGGGATGTGATTGCACTGGAGGGAATGCAAACAAGATATACCAGGATGTTGCCTCGACTGGACAGTTTTAGTGATGATGAGAGATTGAATAGACTGGGGTTGTTTTCCCTGGAGCAGAGGGGACTGAGGGGATAATGTGATTGAGAAGTATCAAATTATGAGGGGAATAAACAGAGTAGATAGAAAGAAGTATTTCACCTTGATGGGGAGACCAATTTACAGGGAGCTTGAATTTAAGATGTAATGGTGGCGGTATGAATGTTTTTTTTACTCAGAGTGATGGGTATCTGGAACTCACTGTCTGCAAGGTGGATAAGGCAGAAACCCTCATAACACTTATGAACTATTTAGATTGCACTTGAGATGACAAGACATACAAGGTTAATGCTCGGAAATGGGATTAGAATAGTTAGGTGGTTTGTTTTTATCGGCGCAGACTCGGTCAAATGCTGATGAGCCTTTTTCTTTGCTGTTGACCTCAATGATTCTATGAATTATTGAGTAGTTTACTGGGAAATATTGAAGAATAAAGAGACCTCGATGTGTATATCCACAAATCCTGAAGATAGCAGGACAGGGAAATCAGATGATAAAGGTTTGTGGGAAAGTTCCTTTTATAGTCCAAGACATAACATATAAAAACAGTAGATTATGTTTGACCTGCATGAAATGTTAGGTAAGACATAGCTACAGTACTGCATATGGTTCCTGTCACCCTATTACAGGAAAGATATGGTCAAATAGAGAGGGAATTTATGTTGGTGTTTCCCAGACTAGAGAAGTTTAGCCTTGAGGAAGTATTGATTGCTCTGTTTCATTTTCTTTGGAGCAAACAATGCTCAGGGGAGATTTAATTGAGATTATAAATTGTGAGGGGTCCAGTAAGTAGAAAGGGGGTATTTACAAGCACAGATTTAACACAGTTGGTAAAATTATAAGAGCATGTTGAGGAGAAATGTTTTCACCCAGTGGGGATCTGGTACTCACTGCTTGAAATTATGATAGAGGCAAAAATGTGCATTGTAATTAAAAAAAATACTTGGATGCCCAAATGTAAGTGGTGTAAAGTACAAGTGTAAATGGTGTAAAGTACAAGGCTACAGACCAAGAGCAAGAAAGTCGGATTAGGTTGGATCACTGCTTTTTGGCTGATGATCACAGGCACAATGAGCTAACTGCCCACCTTCTGTAGCATACATTTTAATGATTCTAGATCATTCTCATCACAGGTCTTGATTGGCTTCCACACTCTATAATGTGAATAAATTCAGCTATATTTAAAACTAAACGCCTATACCATGAAAATATCCATCACAAAAATAAAATACCCCAGAGAGCAGCTTGAATGCGGAAAATGTGCATTGACCTTCACGGAAGGAATTTTCAGATGGTATTGTGTCCTGAGGGAATATTTTCAAAATCCTCCGGGAAACTATGACCCAAACAAAACCAGAATCACTCTTAATTTGAATAGTTCTGTTTCATTGATTTGTTTCTCATGTGTTCAAAGTTATCTCTTGGTAGGAAGCATATCACTTCACAAAAATAGTACAGTTCAATAAAATATGAGACATTCTTCTGAATTTTCATTCTTCTGAAGTAACTTTTTTTTTCGTTAACAGTCTACTCCAAATTCTTTACAGGTGCAGATAGGCAATAAAAAAGAAATGTTTATCGAACAGTATAAAGTTTGAGTAAGATGTACATAAAGCTATCAAGGAAACACATTGGTATTGAAATAACACATGCTGGAAAAGCGCAGCAATGTGCCTGACCTGCTGCACTTTTCCAGCAACACATTTTCAGCTTTGATCTCCAGCACCTGCAGTCCTCACTTTCTCCTCCTTCCATTAACATGAACAGGGAACAACAAATATTGTGCCTACATTTTGAACAAATTAATGTGGTAAGAAGACATCAAATACCTACTGAGTTCTTTAGTTGCATCTGGAAATGGCTTTAGATCTGTTCCTTGCACAGCTACACCTTTTGATGCCTATACCGATATAGCAGGCAATTCTGGTTTGGAATGTGTCAACACAGTTTGCCTCCAAGGCCAGTATATCTTTCTGTCAGGAATCTGGACCTCACTGCTGTAAGAGTGGTCAAAGTAGAAACCTTGGTAGCATTTTAAAAATATTTTGATGTGCACTTGCAATGCCAAAGTGTATAAGGCTATGAGGTGAAAGTGAGGACTGCAGATGCTGGAGATCAGAGTCAAGATTAGAGTGGTGCTGGGAAAGCACAGCAGGTCAGGCAGTATTCAAGGAACAGGAAAAGTGACGTTTCATGCAAAAACCCTTCATCAGGAATGAGGCAGGGCGCCTCCGGGGTGGAGAGATAAATGGGATGGGGGTGGGGCTGTGGAGAAGGATTGTAAGAGTGGAATAGGTGGATGAAGGTGGGGATGAAGGTGATAGGTCAGAGGGGAAAGTGGAGCGGATAGATGGGAAGGAAGATTGGCAGGTAGGACAGGTCATGAGGATGGTGCTGAGCTGGCAAGTGCTGGCAAATGGATTTAGAATAGTCAGGGTTTTTTTTTGATTGGTGCAGGCTCAATGGGCTGAATGGTCTTGTTCTGCACTATAGATTTCTGTAACACTATGAGTCTAGTACCACTGAAAGTGGGTGCTAGCTTTCTATGGTTAAGTCACCATGGACACCAAATCCTCCTGTGCTGCAGCTTCCTGCAGTCTTTCTCCATTTAAACAAAATTCAGCTCTTCTCTTCTTCCCGCCAAATACAGAACTTCAGATTTTCCCATGTTACATTTCTTCTGTCAAGTCTTTGCCCCTCACTTGACTTGTCTAAATCCCTCTGTAGACTGTTTGTGTCATCTTCAGTACTTGCCTTCTTACTTATTTTTTGTGTCATCTGCGATCCTGGCAATAGTACATTCACATCCATTATCCAAATCATTAATGTATATAGTAAATAACTGTGACCCAGCACTGATCCCTGTGGAACTCTACCAGTTATGTGCTACTGAATAAAGGAGCCTGGAGTGGCTATCTGACACAGATCTTTATTTATGAAGGAAAGGAGCTCTGCATTTCTAACAGTAGATCCCAATCAGGGCTCTCTTAGAAATGCAGAACCATACCCCGATTCTGTCAGTTTTTCAGAGTACAGAACTGTCAGAAAAAGGCAAACCATATCCCCTTTTCATAGCAGTTAGTGGAGATATTCTCACATTGAATGGTCCTGATAGCCACTTTGACAGCTGCTGTCAAATACTAAGGAGGTAAGGTAAATGTGATGTTAGGTTGGTGGGAATGTGAGGTCGCTGGGAATATAGGGTACTATCTCAGCAGACTGTCAGCAAAGTAGGGGTTAGTGTGCGAAGTGGGTCTGAACCAGCCCAGCAGAGGGTTTAGAGTGGTGTTAGGAATGGAGTGGGGGAAGGAGTAGACAAATTGGACTGGGCATTTAATAACCTAACATTTTCTGAGCAACTGCTTCTTTAACTTCATTGGAGCCCTCCAAATTCTCCAATTTAAATGGAGATTTTCAGAAGGCTCCAGGCATTAGGATATTGCCCAGTGGAATCTTTGACTCTGAGTCTCCTACAATGGGGATTCCACAGAGTTTACATGTACAAATCACATCCATATTGGAAGAATGACTATCTGACCAGTGGAAAATCCAGCCAATGTCTCATTATTTTTGTGATTTGTCACTTGATACCTTTGGGTGATCCCAGTTTTAATTATCTATGCATAACATGTCCTACATGAACTTTAGGGCAAAAAGCAGCATCAGTCAGTTAGTGCTCGAAGCCTAAGGTTCGGGAGCTCTTAATTCCAGGTTTGTATTGAATTTAAATATCATCCACAGCACTGACAGGATTTGAACCTGGGTCCCCAGGTCATAGTCTAGGTCTGTGGGTTACACCAGAAATAAAATCACTAGGCCATTACCAATGATGTTCCCTGCCAACATCACCCCCAAACCAAACCCAAGATGTCTAGCATTTTTGATTTTTCTTTGTATCTCACTTAATTTCGGTGCAATCTCAGTTTCTGCAGTTGAGAGTAGAGGGAGCCTGATCTGTAATTGGCCAGTTTGCTTGGAAGACTCGCACAGTCATTCCACGGTGCACTTGGGCCTACCATAGAAGTTTCTGGAGGCCAAGTCACTCAATATGTTTGCAACTTATATGCATGCATTGATAAAGGTTAAAAATATTAAGACGTGGGAAAAGAACGGGAGTATGGAGTTGAGATAGTGGATCAATCATAATCATTTTAAATAGTGAAGTGGGATTGATGGGCTGAATGGTCTACTCCCACTCCTATTTTCCAAATTTCTGTTTCTATTACAGGCAATGTAAGTGGTGCAACTAAACACTACTCGTGAGGCTGCAGAAGAAATGTTGGTAGATTCTGTGTGACCCCTTCTCCCAGTGGATGTCTGCTGGGACGCTGAGAGGAAGGGGCAACTGGAGAAAGGTTGAGATCCCTCATTCCCCTTTTTTCTTTTGTTATTGATGCTGAGCACCTATGACTGGAATGCAGGTTCATGTGCTCTTCCAGAAAACACTTATTATGCTGAACCTGACACTACAATGTAATTGCCAAACTAACCAAGGCGACAGCCAGATGCATGTTAGCCAGACCGAGCACAGTACTCATGCGGCATTAGTGATATTGCTGGATTCCTCTGCCATCAAGTCATACAGCACAGAAACAGACCCTTCAGTCCAATCAGTCTGCACTGAATATAATCCTAAACTAAACTAATCCCACCTGTCTTCTCCTGGCCTACATCCCTCAAACATTTCCTGATCATGTTTTTCTCCAACTGTCCTTTAAACATTGTAAAGTGTCCACATCTATCACTTCCTCAGGAAGATCATTCCACACATCAACTACCCTCCGTGTACAAAAAAAACTGCCCTACATGTCTTTTTAAAATCTCTCTCCTCTTAACTTAAAAATGTGCCCCCAGCCTCGAAATCCCCATGCTCAGGTAAAAATAAACCCTATCTATACTCCTATATTAGCCCTACCCATACCCATCATTATTAATTAAAAATTTCTATAAGGTCACTACTCAACCTCCTGTGGAAAACGCCCCAGCATATCCAGCCTTTCTTTATAACTCAAACCTTCTGTAACCAGCAACATCCTAAATCTCTTCTGAACCCTCTCCAGCTTAATAAAATCATTCTCCTATAACTGAGCGACCAGAACTGGAGACAGCATTCCAGGAGAGGCCTCAACAACATCCTACGCAGCCTCAACATGACTTCTCAACTCCTATACTCAAAGTACTGTGCAATAAAGCTGAGCATGCTGAACACATTTTAAATCACCCTGTCTATATGTGACACAGACTTCAAAGCATTATGTACTTGAACCCCTAGGTGCTTCTGTTCTACAACGCTACGCAAGACTCAACCATTAATTGTATAACCCCATCCTTGTTCATTGTACCAAAATGCAATACCTCACATTTATTCAGATTAAACTCCATCTGCCATTTTCCAGTCCATTGGCCCATTTGATCAAGATGCCTTTGTAATTTTAGTAAACCTTTTTCTCTGTCTAGTATGACACCAGTGTTGGTGTTGTCTGCAAATCTATTAACAGTGCCATATATATTCTCATCCAAATCATTTATATAAATGACAAATAAAAGAGGATCCAATTCATGTAGAACATTGTTAGTGACAGCTTCCAGACCAACAAACAACTCTCCATCACCACACTCTCCTTCTAGCTGTTAAGCTAATATGTATCCAATTGGTAAGCTCACCCTGAATCCCATATGACCTAACATTACTAATTAATCTACCATGTGGAACCTTGTCATAGGTTTTACTAAAGTCCAAGTAAACAACGTCTACTGCTCTGCCCTCAACAATCGTTTTGGTAACTTCCACAAAGAAATCTCAATCAAGTTTAAGAGACATAATTTCCTCACACAAAACCATGCTGACTATCCCTAATCAATTTTTGCCTCTCCAAATGTCCATAAATTCTATCTTTTAAAATCACCTCCTTTGATCCATCTTACCAAGTAACTCTTGCAAACCTACCCAATGTTCCTGTGGCTGTCTCTAGAGTTTAGCTAAATCATTGATGGCTGAGACCATGGGATTATCTTCTGTCTGGGGCTGAGCAGGTACCTGCTTTCACTGAGTTGGGTCAGAGACTTGAGATGTTTCTTCCTCAATCAGCTGCAGAGATGTGTCAGTGATGTACTCACCAGATTGTGCTCCTGAGTCTAATCTAGAAGGAGAACTCACTGAGGCAAAAGATCCTAAACTGGTCGAGGATGCGGGTGATAGCCTTGCAGGGTTAGTACCTTGGAAGGATACTGCAGGTGAGAGCCATTGAATGCACATAATACGTACAATAATGAGGGCTTCAGTCCATTAGTCTTGGTAAGAGTCATGCACAATAAAAGAGTGAGTGGTGGCTTTGTGAGTGTAAGTTAACAGAGAGAAGATGGCGATTCTTACTTGTGGAAAACAATAGATCATTGATCTTCTTCGAGCACTGCTGGGACACAGCACGGACCTGGGCCATAAGCTGTTTTCTGTTTAATGTTGTCATATGATATGGTCTCCTTTGGGAGTCTGCAGAGAAAACAACTGCCTCCTCATCCCTACATCACATCCACCAACACTTCTAGGTTCCTGTCTGGCTTGTTTTATTTAGGACCACGTCTGCAATGTTCAGGCTCAAATATCACGATAGGAGTAGTTGTTACTGCTTGCAGCATCTGAAATGGTGTGCAGCTGGGTCTTTAAACATGGCACCAGAGGCATTTATACCAGAAAGCATTTGCAATGACAAAAATTTCCACGTCACCCTACAGACAATTTCCTGACCTTAACAGCCGAATTGTGCAACTCGTGAGGTGAGGTTGGGGCAGTGGCTCAGTGGTTAGCACTACTGCCTCACAGCACCAGGGACCTGGGTTCAATTCCACCCTCAGGCACCTGTCTGCATGGAGCTTACATATTCTCTCCATGCAAAGATAGGCAGGTTAGGTGGATTGGCCATGCTAAGTTGCCCACAGCATCCAGGGATGTGTAGGTTAGGTGCGTTATCCATGGGAAATGCAAGGATAGGGTCGGGGATAGATCTGGGTGGGAATGCCCTTCAGAGGGTTAGTGAGGACTTGTTGGGCTGAATGGCCTGGTTCCACACTGTAGGGAGTCTATTCTAAGTACAAAAGATTGCATGAAAATATTGTCTCTGGGCCATAGCAAATCAGATGTCAGGATACTCAATCACCAAGCCACTTCAAGAGCTAATTGAAACATTCTGCTCAAACAATCTGGTACTGTTTCCTGGTGTGCTTCCACCTATGGAATTTGACAAACATCATTTGGCCCATCTGATTGCTTGTAACTTTTGATCTTCTTACCAATACAACTTATAACAACCATATAGTCCAATGGTCTTGAAATACTACACTTAGAACATAATTTGGGACAGATTATGCAGTCAAATGGGCACTGGGCACTATCCTAATGTCCAAGGATCAGGAGGAACTGGTCCTTGGGCCTGATTTCAATGATGGCAAATTTTAAACTGCCTGGTCGCCAGTTTCAGTTAAGTTCTGCAGGAGAGCTGGATGAGGGTCAATCACTGACCCTCTGGATATCTAAGATTTGTGAAGAGTATTCCTGTTCCTTCAGGCTCCACAGCAATTGTTTTAAAATCAAGTTTTTTTTTAAATAGGGAAAGAAACATTGAACACACAGTGGAGATATAACAGAGCTCCCTAAGTGTCTTTCGCAATTTAACATGAGGGTTACCTAGAGTTACATTAGTTAGGAATTGACAGGCAAACAAATCCCTTATGCACCTGCCACTGGATATAATTAAGTCTTCAGCAATGACACGAGTGCAGCAGTCTCCATGATTGTGCTTAGTATTTATTACACTATTTTCAGACAGTCTCCCTCTTGGCACTGTGGTTTGGATAATGTGTTTATTTTGAAAATTTGCTCACTGCTTTTGTACTTTGCAATCTCCTTTTGACATTACCATTTTCAGCCTTCAGTACTACATTTTGCCATTGATGTCTAGTTTTCGTATATAGCACATTGACAATGAGTTTAGAGGTCTTTCTCAAGGACACACATTTATCCAAACAACTGAAGCCTCACTTGAGCCATTTAACATTGCAGGAACAAACTATAATCTAATGATTTCAAATTAAGAGGGATATACCATACCTGAAAAAAATATATCTACTATTTTAATGTTGGCAACATAATATTCAAAATAAACAAATTAATTCTTTCTTTAAAACACTATACACAATAATTTCACAAAGCTGTTGTCAATATCCATAAATTAATATCATAGACTATATTTTATGGGTTTTTGATCATTATTTAAATTTATTTTTAAAACGTTCTTTGATTCTAGTTAAATTTGACGACAAATGTAAAGTGATTCAAAACTCACCACTGCAGATATATGTTCAGTCAGTTCCTCTGACAGTAGAATGGTGTCGCTATATTCATTTATGATATTTGAGCATTTCTTGTAAAGTACAGGCTGCATCTGTTGTAAATATAAACTCAGAGTTCATATAATTTAGAATAATTTAAATGGATTGTTTAACTGATTCCCACTCTATAGCCTACAGTTGTGCAGTGATGTGCCACACTGCAAGTCAGGTATGGTGCAGAGAAAGTTATATACTTGTGACAACAAATTTTGCAAGAAGTCTGTCTTTTTTTCTTACATGTTGCATACCCTCAGGAATTCATAGGAAGCGGTGAATTTTATTTGTAGTGGTGTTGTCACCGTCTACTTGTGGGAAATATAACAATTTTACAGGTGATAGAATAAAGGGTGGAGGTGTACTAAATATACTGACTTGAGATGAGTATCAACATAAAGTAAAGTCAGGGCATTAGATCCAGGTGACACCTTTATTTGTTCTTTTAATGTGGAAAAAAGTCAGTATCAGTATGTATTGCCCATCCCAAGTTGCCCTTGGAGTATTAGGAGTTGCTGATCACGTAGTATGGTGCTGGATCCACATGACAGAACCGACATTTGCCCTACTTTGAAAAATGTTTGAGAACCAACAGCTTTCATGCTTATGTTTACAAATAACCAGTTATTGAATTCAATTCTGCAAGTGCAATGCCATAACCATCAGCCTACTGCACCCTATTAAACTACTAATTTACACTGCATCATTTTCTACTGTAGTTGATAATGAACAGGAATTGTAGCAGACCTCTTTGCAATCCTAACTTTGCTCAGATGAAACACTGTAAGATAAAGCAAATATCTTGATGAAATTACATCTTCAGCCATATCATTTGCCCTCTCACTTCGAATAACAATATTGAACAAGAAGACTGAACATTGAATGCTGAAAATTTGAAAGGCCAACTGCAGGAACCTGGAAAGGAAACTGAACTCTTCATATATTCTGAAAAGTCCCAAATACAATTGTTTTGATGTTAATGTGGAGCCAATTTCCAAAGCCAATATGCTATCTAAGAAAACTAGACTTCATGGAGCAAGATGTAGCTTGGAGCCAGCTTCCAAGTAGGATGCTAAATTGTGTTGGTAGAATCCAGAAGCAAAGTTAAATCAGTAAAGTTGCATCAAGCACCAGCATATTATGTAGTGTTCACTTGTTCTCTTTGACTATTGATGCACTGTGCTTGATTAATTAATTCTGGGTGTGATCTCAGCAAAGAGTAAACAAGGATGCAGAAGGAACAGGAAGCCAGAGTTGAATGATGAAGTAGATATGTAAAACCACAATAAGTAAAGCCTGATACATACATAAAGTGTAATCCTTGCTTTGATCTGAAATATAAAACATACAACATAATGCAATTAAGTCTGCTATTTAAAGGGCCATTGGAAACTTTGCGGAACAAGTGAAGCTACAGATTCACAGAGAGCAAGACCACAGCCAAACTTAGAGATATTCCCCAGAAATACTGCTGATGCAGTGAGGACCAAGTAGCAAATAACTTACCACAACATTGGAAGAGATAACGTCCTCACCTAAAAAACAATACTTATGGAGGGAATGCAATGGATTTTCACCAGACCGATTCCTGGGATGGCAGAATTGTTATATGAGGAAGAGGGAGGCAACTAAAAACATCAGACTGAAGAGCAATATAGGGTCGTGAAGTCATAGAGTTATACAACGCAGAAACAAACCCTTTGGTCCAACTTGCCTGTGCCACCCAGATATCCTAAACTAAACTACTCCCACGTTTCTGTATTAAACCCACATCCCTCTAAGCCCTTCCAGGTGCCTCTTATATGTTGTAATTATACCCAACTCCACCACTTCCTCGAGCAGTTCATTTCATACATGCACCACCCTCTATGTAAACAAGTTACCCCTCATGTCCCTTTTAAATCTTTCCCTCTCACTTAAAACCTATATTCTCTAGTTTTGGACTCCCCACCCCTGGGAAAAATATTTTGGTCATTCACTGCATCCGTGCCCTCATGATTTGACAAACCTCTATAAGATCACCCCTCAGCCGCCCACATTTCAGGGAAAAAAGCCTCAGCCTATTTAACCTCTCTCCATAGATCAAACCCTCCAACCCTGGCAACATCCTTATAAAGTTGAACCATCCCTGTAATTCAACATGATCACAGCTGATCTCCTATAACAACATTATACTCCTGTCCTCTCTCCATCTACTCCCTGTTGCCTTTAGTATCTAAAACTCTATCTATTTCTTCATGCATTGTAATAACATAACAGACAGACAGGCAGACACACACACACAAAACCCACATGCACACATATACATATATGTTTGTGGGGCGAATTTGTACTTGTAGAGTTACATTGTACTTTGCTCAAAAACTGCATGATTTCATGTAAGACTCCATTATCCCACATTTTAGATTAGAATCAGTCTAAACATTATGGCACAGACAGAGAACACGGGGGCTAACACCTTCAACATATTGTCTAGCTATCACCAATTGTTACAGTTAACCTGAGGATGCAACTTTTTTCAAAAAGTTTTGTGATTTACATATGAAAGAAGTGAAACTACCATGGTATTCGAACAGATGAAAGACTCCCCAAACAATCAAGGTATTTTTCAATGTATAATTTCAGTTACATCACACTGTAAACGTTTGCTATAAATTCTGTGTCTTACAATTGTGTCCTCCACAACCACCTGATGAAGGAGCGGCGCTCTGAAAGCTAGTGCTTCCAATTAAACCTGTTGGACTATAACTTGATGTTGTGTAATTTTTAACTCTGTACACCCCAGTCCAACACCAGCATCTCCAATTCATTCAATGACATAGCCTTCTATTTTAGGGAATTTTTCATGTACACCAGCATTTAAGTGAACAAAGTTTTTGTCACTGTCTAAAATGGCTAATCATGTATCTTGAGACTGTAGTCCCTTGCTCGAGATCCCAAAGACATCAGCCCTTTAATCAGTCTGTATAATGCTGTCAGAATTTTGCATGTTTCACCGAGATTGATGCTCATTCTTCTAAACTCCAGTGTGTTCAGAGCTTGTTAACCCTTCTTTAGATGGGTCTTGGAATCTTAGTCGCTCTCTTCAGATATTCTCACACGGATGATTCCTCTTGCAAACATAACTTCTGTTTTTTCTTAAACTTGTAATAGTTTGTTTTTTAATGTTTTACTGAGGCCTATCTCTTGATTAAAGTTTTAATACAAAAGATGGGTATTTAGTTATTCCAGGACAGTGTTTTTGCACAGCAAGACTATGCTAACACTGAACCTTTGAGAAAATGAATTGCATTTGTGTTTTGGGTGTTTTCTGGGTCTGTACATTGCTTATGGTGCAGAGACGACTTTTAGTCAACTGATGCGCTCTTCCTATAGGATGTGGGAGATTAGGAAGAATCTCAACCTCCCTGGAGTTTGTGTCTGCAGGAAATATGTTTGGATGTGAATCCTATTGGATTGCATGGATTGGTTGGAGCAGCAGTTAGAGGCAATGAAGAATTTACAGGAACCAGAGGGTGTTATGGATGGCAGTTTCAGGAAAGTGGAAAAAACACAGATACTGTTGGTTAGATGGTTTACCTCAAGGAAAATTAGGAGAGGTAAGCTGAAAGTACAGATCCCACCTCAAATAAATATACTGGCTTTGACTCAATAGGGAGTGATGGCCTTTCAGGGGAATACAGCACTGATAGCCAGGTTTCTGGTGCTGGGACTGGCTCTGTTGAGATGAGAGGTATATTAGGTTTCAAGCAATCGATTGTGATAAGGGACTTTATTGCATAGAATTGTGTACAGTTCTGATCACTGCACTACTAGAAGGGTGTGGAGTTTTGGAGAAGGCACAGAAGAGATGTTTATCAGGATGTTGCCTGGTATGGGGGATTTTAACTATTAAAAAAGGTTGGATAGACTGGATTTGTTTTCACTGGAATGCAGGAGGTTGAGGGTGCAACCTGATAGAAGTTTATAAGATTGTGAATGACGTGGATAGAGTGGGAAGTATGAGGCTTTTTCCAAGGGTGGAGGGGTCAATTACTAGGGGACACAGGTCCAAAAAGCGGTGGGGGTGTGGAATTTAAAAGAGATGCGTGAGACAAGCTTTTTACACAAAGGGTGGTGAATGTATGGAACACATTCTCAGAGGAGATAGTAGAAGCTAACACGATAGCAGCATTCAAGAAGCACCTGGATGAATACATGAATAGGAAGGGAATAGAGAGATATAGGTTTGTATAAGTGAAGACAGTTTTAATATAGAAGGCAAAATATGGCAGTGCAGTTTGGAGGGCTGAAGGGCCTGTTCCTGTGCTGTACTGTCCTTTGTTCTTTATTTTTTCTGTGACCCTCTAGTCAGGGGCATAAATAGATGCTTCTGTGGCTGACAGTGAGATATCAGAATGATGTTTTGCCATCTTGGTGCCAGGGTCAAATATGTCTCAGAGAAAGTGCAGGTAGGGCCCTAGAGCGTGTTGCCAAACAAAGTGACTTAGGGTTGCAGATGCATGGTTACCTGAAAGTAGAGTCACAGATAAACAGGTTGGTGAAGAAGACATTTGGTATGCTTGCCTTCATTGATCATTGCATTGAGTATAGGAGTTGGGAGGTCATGTTGTGGCTGTACAGGACATTGGTAAAACACTTTTGGAATACTGCGTTTAATTCTGGACTCCCTGCTAAAGGAAGGATATTGTTAAACTTAAAATTCCTATTTTCTTTGTTGCAATATTCCAATAGTACTGATATCCAGAAGGCATAGATGGAGATAGCTGTCAAAGTTAGCAGATACCTGCAGCCTCTTGTCTGTACAAGCTCAGTCTGCATAGGCATCTTCTTTGGATAGGTCAGAGAAGGTCAGCTTCTACCTGGAGATATTCTGACATGCATGGTTCCTCTTGCAAACACAACTGCTGGACTGCTGTTCAGTCTGCTGTTAGTTGTACATCTCTCTCTCCTGATGAGCTCTACCTCTATGTTCAACCTTCCATTTAGAGTAAATACAATCCCAAAGCAGCTTGACATTGCTGAGTGCAAGCTCTCAGCCATCCGTTGTTGTTCTATTGAAGCCACTGATTATGCTCCCCTTCAACCCCTCCTCCCACCCAATCCCCAAACTTGTCAACTTGGAGGATCCAAAATTTCAAAAAGCTGTACCTTTCTGTCAAAAGTTTCTCCGAGGGAACTGAGACACTAAATGTAAGAAATATCTGGATTATGTCATCACCATTTTGAATATTTACCCAAACTGAGATTTTGTTTCACTGGTAAGCCCTGAGAAAACCATGTTGGAATCATTATTCTAACACAATCATGCAAACTGGTGTTGCTTTAACACCCTGCTGACCTACACCAGTCAATGTCTCATGCTGCTAAACAGGTTATTCCCAGACAGCTAATTGCACCTTCACTAAAAGTGGTTGAACCCAGGCTGTTGTTGCTTTCCAAAGTCAATGGGGTTAACTACCCAGCTGGCCCAATCCATTCTTTCACAGGGAATTAAAATTGCCATATTTACCGCAAAGGAGACTGTGCAATATTTAATGACAAAGTTAAATGATTAGGCTGAAACCATTCTCTGCCAGTGGTCTTGATGTGCCCAACCCCCACCCTCACCCTCCTCTAGCTTATCTCTCCACCCTTCAGGCTCTCTGCCTGTATTCCTGATGAAGGGCTTTTGCCTGAAACGTCGATTTTACAGCTCCTCGGATGCTGCCTGAACTGCTGCGCTCTTCCAGCACCACTAATCCAGAATCTGGTTTCCAGCATCTGCAGCCATTGTTTTTACCTGAGATATAAAGGAACAGATCTTCAAAAGACCATTTTCAAAATCAAACCACAGGATCTTCTGGTTGAGTTCGAGTTAATGAGAAGAAAGTTTGACAGAGAGAAGCGGAAAGAGTGAAATGCATGCATTATTTCCTGGTGTGTACTCCTTGCTTCTGAATCACAGCGCTAGGAATATTCAGAATAAGTCATTTTTCTGCATCTTAATTATAGTCTTGCATTCTCTCTCACTTGTTTGAGGTTGGCAGAGTTTTGTTTCCGAGAAGGAATGATAGATTCTCAGAACCATTTTTTCACCTCTCCAATTCACACTCAAGATGCTTCTACACTTTAAAGCTGCACTTTGAGTCGCAGCAGCAGCTCCAAGATGTTTGCTTACTCATGCAATCAATTAGGGCCTACTTCATGATCACAGCATCACTACCTTGCATTACAGCAGAATGCCACCTTAGGCAGAGCCAAAATGATTTTGTACTACCTTACAGTTAAGCACAGACAGAGAACTAGGCTTTTTGTGATGCTTGTCAGTAGTGATTAGTGCAGAGTTGGACATCTTTGCTGTATGACACAGTCATACATCAATCCTGCATCTACAGCATGTGCCAGCCACTTACATGGCAAACACATTGCATGATGTTTCAACCAAATGGCCATATCTGAAAGTATGAGGTAGTCCTCCCTCATTTCAAAGGGCTGAGCATGCATGGAGGCTGCTGTCACTCAAGGGATCTGGGTACCATCAATCAAGGACTGCATGGGCACACAGTCCAGGAACTGGGCTGTGGTCGAATCATTGTTTGGAGCAGTCACAATCAGGAGATATATCTGACCATCATAAAGCATTCAGGAGAAATACGTACCATCATTTGGGAGCTACAAACACAGCAGTCAGAGGTTTAGTCAGTCCTTTCCAAGAACTGTCAGTCACTGAGTGGTGGAGAGGGGTTAGGGAAACTCAGGGTTGACAGTACAGTTTGTGGCAGGAGGGGTAAGAACATGCAAGGCTGCAGAAGAAGAGCAGAAACATGTTTGGAGTAGGCATAAGGATTGGCAGGGTGTGTAGATTTGAGGGATAAGGAGGTATGCAGTAGAGAATAGACTGGAATGGAGGGTGAGGGAAGATGGGATTATTGGGAGTGAATATCACTTGGGTGAGAATGTACGGGAGCTCCCTGGACATTGTCAAACTGTAATGCCAGGCCTTGGGGAGAGGGGGGCAAAGTTAGAGATGGAGTTCAATGTGGTGGATGTCCACATGAGGGCAGTAGTGGAAATGGGTTATCCATTTAAAGTAAGGTAGGAGAGAACACAGAGGGTTTTGGAAAAGGAATCTGAAAATCAAGTCAAGCCTGGTATTCCTGTGAACTTGTTCTCTACCATCAGCTAGAACTCCCTGCAACTAAAAGGTGCCTGCAACAAACCCAGGGTGGGCAGAGACAGTGTCAGTTTGTTGGGCAAAAGCATGGACTCCTGCTCTGGTGAACAAGAGGGGCAAAGGCATCAGTCATCCATTTGCAGAATGCAGCCACATGTGATTTGTATTTATATTATCATACATTTGAAATGCATGCAATGTAAAGCTTTTGGGGTTCAAATACTGGTCATTAGTAATTCCACCAATGCCACTAGTTCTTGAAAATTGCACATAGATCTCAGTAAAGCAGAAGTTCTCACCAACATAGTTCTTGTAACACCTCCAAGGGCATTGTCGAGCATGATGGAACTGATTCTGTCCGTGCCTGCATTGTGAATATAATGGTCAACTCTGCTATAAGCAATGATAACTTACATGGTAGGTGTGAGGCTGGGATGGAAAGGGTTCAGAGTGCATGGAATAATTGATCACTCAACAGATGTAGCACTGCTACAAAGTACATGGCCATCCCAAAGGACAATGACCGCATGAAAGATGGTCCTCGTTGTTGGGGTGCACTATGTCTTGTGATATGAAGAAATGTGAACAACCATCACCTGCAAGGAGAGCCAGCTCTGACTGTTCTCAGACCTGAGAACCTGTTCTATGCTTTATGTTCCAAACTCAAATAATTGCCACTCAAATGTGTGGTCAATTGGTGGAATTGGTGAAGGTGGGATGGTCATTGCAGTGACTGCCTTCCTAAGAAAGGCAAAGACAGATAGAGAAGGAGAAGAAGCAGGCAAAGGAACATCCAGCTCAGGCAGACGTTTCAGCTTCAAGACTGTCCAGAATTCATCAGGGCCACAGGAGCCTTGAGGTCAGTTGCCCTCAGATCCAGTGTCTCAGGGTGGAGGTGCAGTGACAATGCATGCTCCATGTGCCTTGGAACACTGTGGCATACTTGCACCAGCTGCTAAAGTGTGACCTGAGGGCTGGGAGATTGGATTGAATCCTCTCTCACTCATTGTGAAGGTGACAGGTGCTTTGAAAGTCTTTGCTACTACCCTTCTAGGAAGTGACAGGTGTCCTGTGGGTGTCCTCTCAGTTGTGCACACACAAATACATGATGCTATCTAACAAGGTCATATCAATTTTGTTTCCTCCAAGTCAAGGTCAGTGCTGTAGGCCAGGCAATAAGATTCAGAAGCATAGCTGGCCTCCCCTCCGTGCAGGGTGCCATTGTCAATATACATACGCTAGTGAGCAGCCTGTGTCACAACACTCCATAAGAAGGAGTTCCATACAATTAATGTGCTGGTGATCATTGCCACTTCTTGAAGGTATGTGCCCAATATCCTGGCAGCTGCCACAATTCCTACATCTTTGAGTATTCGCATATTCCTACTGCATTTGAGGGTCTCGACCCTTTACAAGATGATTACTAGATTCAAGGGCCACCCACTGTGACCAGGTTGATAATACCATTGCTGAACTTGCTGACAATGCAGAATGCAGATACAATGCTGCCTGTTCATTCAGTAGGGCCATGGCAGAACAGAACTGCTGCAGATGCAGTTTTGCTATATGGATTGGTTCGTGGCCCACAATATATACCAGATAACATGTATCCTATCATCCTGGAGTGCTGTGCACTGCCGAGTTCGGGCAGGCAAAGTGGAGATGTGCTGGATGTGGAGGAAATGGGATGGTAGAAGCAGTCTTTCAAGGGAAAAGATGGGCACACTCAACAGGAGGGCACTCATTTTGTCTGTGACGGAGTTCAGCCATATCAGGTGCCACAAGTCAGAGAGGGCTTGTATGACACCCATTTCTAGTAGATAACAATTGGTTATAACAGTCAATTCTTGACTGATCTTAACACAAACATTAGGTTTGTATTGTTGGGCAAAATGTAGTGTCCGCTCATTTTATACTTGTTCGCTTTTGATGACTGTGAATGCAAGCCAATCTTTGGAATAACCCAATATGCAATGTTCACACATTGGCCAATGAGAAGATGCTGGGCTACAATGGGCATTGGAGACAAAATAGCAGTGAATTGGAGAGGTTGCTAAGATGAAATGTGGCTAAAGAGGGATAAGATGTGTGGTCTAGTGGTTAGGCAGTGACTGGTGCAAGAAAGTTGAGTTGTATATGCAAGTTGTTTCAGCCCTGCTAGCCCTGTGTCATGAGCAGCGAAGTTTTGTACCTGCTATATCATTACCTAGCTGCTGAAAGGAAACTCCAGCTTTCCAATCCTACAGAATGGCTTTTTTAAAAAATGGTGTGAGCTATAGGGATGCCAGTCAATCTCAGGATATCCAGTCAATGGTGTGTTCTTCCAACTATAGCGAGAAGAGGTTTACCAGGATGCTGCCTGGATTAAAGGGCATGAGCTATAAGAGAGCCTAGGAAAATTCAGGTTGTTTTCTCCGGAGCAGCAGAAGCTGAAGGGAAATTTGATTGAAGTCTATAAAATTATGAGATGCAAGGATACGGTTGATGGTCAGAATCTTTTTCCCAAAGTTGAAATGTCTAAAACTAGGGGACATACATTTAAGGTGAGAGGGGAAAATTCAAAGGAGATGTGAGGGGTGGGTTTTTTACACAGAGAGTTGTAAGAGTCTGGAACATGCTGCCATAGGTGGTGGAGGACGCAAATATAATAGGGGGTTTAAGAGACTTTTAGAGAAGCACATGAATATGTAAGGAATAGAGGAATTTGGACCAAGGGCAGTCAGAAGGGATTAGTTTAATTTGGCATCCTGGTAGACATAACATCGTGGGCCAAAGGGCCCATTCCTGTGCTGTCCAGTTCTATGTTCTAAAGTAGAAACAGCCTAACATTGAATGTGAGGAATGCCAAAGTGGTGTGCTAATTAGTTAATGAGACATATTTAGAACTACATGATGAGAAATTTGTCTTAGCCTCATGAAAACAAACCCTTTGTAAAACTGAAGAAAATAAACCACTATCCAAAGGGAACATTCAACTTTTGCCTCAGACTTCATAATCTTTATGTACAGGAAAAATGCTAAAACCTTTACATTTTTCATTTATTATTTTAATCTCTGCATTTTATGCTCTTCCCTGTTGATATTATATCTGCTGAGAAAAACATCAGAAGATCGAAAATATATTGTAATTAATTTTTTTGATATTATACCAACATTTTATTGGTCATAAGGTGTGTAATGTCAGTCATACAGGACGGTTGCTCTTATAATGGTACACTATGTTCGTCATTGCCTGCTGGTAAAATGTTGCTGTTGGCACCACCCACACTTTTGGAAACCTTTCAAGAAACATCATCTCCAACTGTGCTCATTATCACCTAAAATTCCCCAAATCAAATGTCATCCTGACTCCACTCTTGGTGTTTACCTTTTGAGTTTTGAATTTATGAATGCATCGTTGCAAATACCTGATTTCATTTTATATATATGTTTTTGAGGTGTAATGTCTGATTTTAGGAATTGGAGTGTTAAATGTAAATAAATGGAAACACATGGCTGAGGAACTGATAAACAAACCTGGGAAATTGTAGAAGTCAAAAAAAAACTAAACATTGTAGGATCTATCTATCTCTAGACTTCTGATAGGGGGTCTATTCAAATCTCAATAATAAAACAAAAATGTTAGTTTCAAATGAAAACAAGCTAAAAGCAAATTTAGAAACAAGGATTATTTTGGTGGAACCAGTAAGCTTTCAGAGAATTGTCCTGACTTCATTAGATATATAGATTACTCGTCTGGCTCCCAGAACTAAAAGATTTGGTTTTAAAGCTAAAGTTTAAAATTCTAAATATACCATATTGTCACAGAAATGGGCTGTTGAGGTTCAGAAGATTTTTTTTAAAAAACTTATTTGTGTGTATATGTGTTTGCAGACAGAAGCAAGCAAGGCAGTTTAGTTTAGGAACTGAGCAGCTTGCTGCATTACAGGGGAAAACAGAGTTAAATTTTCACAGGGTCTGCACCATAAGCAGAGAAAATACAACTTTTATCAATCCTGTAGAATACAAGCAAGAACTCAAGTTAAGTCTCGAACAGATTTTTTGAGGGGATAGAAGCTGGAATATTACAGAGAAGGAAATGCACAGTAACCACCATTGTGAAACCAAGCAGCTAGCTTAGAGATTAGGAAAAAGCCTTGGCTTGAGCTGAGAAAATGCAGTAGTTTGAAAGTGGTTTACTTGTAGATGGGGGCCTCCTTTAAAAACAAGGCATTTTGCTTTAAAACATGATATGACACAATGTGGATGAACTCAAGTTAATCAATTTAGACAGGAACAATATTCAATGGATCATTAGCAGAATAAATCTGCCATTAAATTGACTTTAGTACTGTAAGTACTTAATGCCGGTAGCTGCACATGAAAATCCTTCATGGACATTCTAATTCTTAATTACTAATTTTCTTTGGTGATTAATTCACAAGGTAACGATAAACTGTAGGTAAATACTACAACTGAAATGTATTCAGCCAACAATTTTTCAAAACAAATCACAAGTATTAATTCAAATATCAAAAAAGATTTAGGCTTACAAATTTTAGCAAGTTTGGTATTTTATACAGTATTTATTAAATATAATCGTGGAAGCTTGTGTCAGAAAATCACAAAAGCACCAATTTTTATTTTTAATGTAATGACAAGCTGCACAATTTGGACACCACTGACCTGTTTATTTTGGATGGCTACCACAAGGCATTTAGATATATGGTTTGTTATAAGGAAGAATTGCACAATTTTCCTATAAGTAACAGACCAGCCAAAAAAAATGTTTAGTTGGAAAACTTACTTTTGAAATGTCTGAGAAGGAAACTTCCTTTTAATCATACTCAGAACTGATTCATCAATTAGCCTTACAAGCATCCACTGTTGCCTGAATGCATATGACTTCTATGAAAACAAAGCATCACTTTACATTTATAGTCATATGTAACTTACTTTAATTTCAGAACAAAGATTCGAACTACATTCGAAAAACCACAAAATGTCTTAGATTGAAATACATTATTTTGTTGATTTCATGCAAAAGTTTTCAAATACACAGCACAGTGAGATAACTATGGCAATAATTTATATCAGTTATCTTTTTCTCACCATATTTGAACTGAATGATTTTAAAAAGGTGACTATCAGCATTTTGCACTATTGTACACTATTAAATTCCTTTTGGTATGTGTTCAGGAAGTTGGTAGGGCTGGATGTCAAAATAGAAATATTAATGCTACTATAAAAACTCATTTTTGAGGCAACTTGTCTCTATTTCAGCTTCTCATTCAAAAAAGCTTAGATGCAGACATCTGACAAAAGGCCATAGAATGTGTACCTGTATTTTCAGTGCTGTGGGTGTCACTTCAGTTCTAAAATGCCATTTCTAGTAAAAGGAGCTGGTGGTTTAGTGGCAATGTTACTGAAATGGTAATCCAGGATCCCAGGCTAATTCCTGCAGGTATGGGTTCCAATTCCATCATGGTAGCCAGTGAGATTTGAATTCAATTTTAAAAGTCAAGAATTAAAAGGTATTCAAATCGTAACTATGAAGTCATTGTTGATATTTGTAAAAGCCCATCCATTTCACTAACATCTTTTAGGGAAATAAATCTGCTATCCTTACATGTTCTGGTGGGTGCGTTTCTCCCAACCCACAGCGATTAATTCGCTTCACTCTTAAATGCTCTCTGAAATGACATAGCAAACCAGCCAGTTGTATTAAACCACTACTGAACCTAATAACAAAGAGGCAAAGCTGATCAATCAGAATCAACTTGGTCTCACAACACTACAGGTGTATCTATTCCCCATGGACTACAGGAGTTCGAGAAGTCAGTTCATGATCACCGAGTTAAGGCAGTTGGGGTTTGGCAGGAATGTTGGTTTAGCCAGTGATGCAAACAATCTTTGAATGAATATTTTAAAAGGTGCTCATTTCCAATTTTGACACTTTTGGATACTGTTTTGATGGGGAAGTTAGCAGAAAGCATGTTTCAAAACATACAAAGTAATCACATTTTAGAGGCATTCAGTGTGTAACCAACGGACATTTTCAAACTCAGTAGTCAATGTATTGTCATCTCTTAACTTTGCAGAACTCAAGAAGTGTTCACCAACAGCAAGGAGTTCTGACAGCAACATTTAAAGCAATCATCTGTGTCTTTCAAGTTGATTGTTTGAAACTAGGTTATGAAAGTGGTTTCTGCTTCATAGACATTGTTGAAGTGGCTGAAGTTTATATGGATCTTGCAGCATCTGCAGAAAGCTTTAGAGTACTAATTGCAAGTTTGAGTTCTGCTCAGACCACTTGCTCTGAAATGTGAATGCAAGAGGCTGCATATGCCTTGGTCTGCAGCATGATATCAAAAACAAGCAGATGTGATACCAAGGAGGACAAGCTACTAATTGAAAGAGGAGAGGGAGGGAGAGATCATATTTACTCAAGGTCTTCAGGAATTATCTATCATATTTCAACCTTCACAAAGAACAATACACTGCCTTCTCTGTTTTGCTAAGCAAGTACTCACTGAAATCTGCCAGCTGTTTGACCAGAACTTCAGTCTCAGAACAAGGTGAGGATGCATTGCCAAA
The DNA here is from genome assembly GCF_020745735.1 of Hemiscyllium ocellatum. Classification (NCBI taxonomy): domain Eukaryota; kingdom Metazoa; phylum Chordata; class Chondrichthyes; order Orectolobiformes; family Hemiscylliidae; genus Hemiscyllium; species Hemiscyllium ocellatum. The sequence goes on from NC_083412.1 coordinate 50,041,982, forward strand.
ATCTAGAAAGATGACTGAAGCAGGTAATACTTTTAACATTTCATTGTCCATGAATAGAGGAGGGAGGTCACTGAAGCTCTGAATGCAAAGACAGTTGAATACATTTCAGTTTGTCAGTGAAAAGTGGATGGAGTGAACATACAGTTTTCCCATGGACTAGGGATCCTTTGGGTATTCATATGATAATTTTTAGACAGCATGTAAATGAAGAGATGTGCGGCCACTAGAAAAAATTCCATTCACTAAGTGTCCGATTGGTGAGTGATGAGACTAAATGTACATATTGGAGAAAGTGAGGACTGTAGATGCTGGAGATCAGAGCTGAAAAAGTGTTGCTGGAAAAGTGCAGCAGGTCAGGCAGCACCCAAGGAGCAGGAGAATCGACGTTTTGGGCATGAGCCCTTCTTCAGGATTTTTTTCCTGAAGAAGGGCTCATGTCCGAAACGTCAATTCTCCTGCTCCTTGGATGCTGCCTGACCTAAATGTACATATAGGCCAACACCTGACAATTATTGCAATGCCTTTATTCTCTGATAGTCCACCGTAGAATCTACATTTGAGCCACTGTGACAAGCCATGCAATGTCTACTGGGTGACAAAAGCTATCTGCTCAACACCAAGTTAATGATTTTGGTATCTACTTGGGCATTCCATGCATTCATTGAAATGTGATAGAATAGATCATTGTGCTGCCTAAACAATTTCTATGGCAAGGACCATTCAGGAGACACATTGGAGTACTCATCATAGCCTACTCATTATGACCTGTTGCATCCTTGTGAACAGTTGATGAAGGGAGAGGAAAAAGTAGAGAAGGAGGGAAGCAGGAGACAACAAATAGTTTTCCATTGTGACCAGACTATCACAATAATTTGTGATACCAGTAGAGGGAATACCAATTCCAAGTTGTCAAGTGTCCTAAAGAGTCATAGAGATGTACAGCATGGAAACAGACCTTTCAGTCCAACTTGTCCATGCTAACCAGATATCCCAACCCAATCTAGACCCACCTGCCAGCCCCCACTCTTTATCCCTCCAAACCCTTCCTATTCATATACCCATCCAGATGCCTTTAAAATGCTGCAAATGTACCAGCCTCCATTATTTCCTCTGGCAGCTCATTCCATACACGTACCACCCTCTGTGTGAAAAAAACTGCTCCTTAGGTCACTTTTATATCTTTCCCCTCTCACCCGAAACCTATGCCCTCTAGTTCTTGACTTCCCCACCCGATGCCCATCATGATTTTATAAACCTCTATAAGGTCACCCCTCAGCCTCTGACACTCCAGGGAAAACAGCCCCAGCCTATTCAACCTCTCCCTATCGCTCAAATCCTCCAACCCTGCCAACATCCTTGTAAATCTTTTCTGAATCCGTTCAAGTTTCACAACATCCTTCCAATAGGAAGGAGACTAGAATTGCACACAGTATTCCAAACGTGGCTGAACCAATATCCCGTACAGCTGCAACGTGACCTCCCAACCCCTGTTCTCAATACTCTGACCAATAAAAGAAAGCATACCAAACACCTTCTTCACTATCCGATCTACCTGCGACTCCACTTTCAAGGAGCTATGAATCTGTACTCCAAAGTCTCTTTGTTCAGCAACACTCCCTAGGACCTTACCATTAAGTGTATAAGTCCTGCTAAGATTTGCTTTCCCAAAACGCAGCACCTTGCATTTATCTGAATTAAACTCCATCTGCTACTTCTCAGCCCATTGGCCCATCTGATCAACTTCCCGTTGTAATCTGAGGTAACCCTCTTCGCTGTCCACTATGTCTTCAATTTTGTCATCTGCAAACTTACTACTGTACCTCTTATGCTCGCATCCAAGTCATTTATATAAATGATGAAAAGTAGTGGACACAGCACCAATCCTTATGGCACTCCACTGGCCACAGTCTGAAAAACAACCCTCCACCACCACCCTCTGTCTTCTACCTTTGAGCCAGTTCTGCATCCAAATGGCTAGTTCTCCCTGTATCCCATGAGATCTAACCTTGCTAATCAGCCTCCCATGGGGAACCTTGTCGAACGCCTTACTGAAGTCAATATAGATCACATCTACTGCTCTGCCCTCATCAATCCTCTTTGTTACTTGTTCAAAAAACTCAATCAAGTTTGTGAGACATGATTTCCCAGGCATAAAGCCATGTTGACTATTCTTAAATCATCCTTCCCTTTCCAAACACATGTACACCCGATCCCTCAGAATTCCCTCCAACAACTTGCTCACCACCGACATCAGGACTACCAGTCTATAGTTCCCTGGCTTTTCCTTATCACCCTTCTTAAACAGTGGCATCATGTTAGCCAACCTCCAGTCTTCCGGCACCTCACCTGTGAATATTGATGATACAAATACCTCAGCAAGGGGCCCAGCAATCACTTCCCTAGTTTCACACAGATTTCTAGGGTACCCCTGATCAGGTCTTGGGGACTTATCCACTTTTATGCACTTCAAGACATGCAGCACTTCCTCCTCTGTAATATGGACATTTTCCAAGATGTCACCATCTATTTTCCTACATTCTGTATCTTTCATGTCCTTTTCCACAGTAAACACTGATGCAAAATACTCAGCCTTTGCTGGGGGAGTGTGGTGGGATCTTTGAGAGTCCTAGTCTCTCCCTAGTTACACATTTGTCATTAATGCATTTGTAAAAACCTTTTGGATTCTCCTTAACTCTATTTGCCAAAGCTATCTCATGTTCCCTTTTTGCCCTCCTGATTTCCCTCTTAAGTATACTCCTACTGCCTTTATACTCTTCTGAGGATTCATTCTATCTATCTTCTCTATACCTGACATATGCTTCCTTCTTGTTCTTCAGCAAACCCTCAATTTTTTAGTTATCCAGCATTCCCTATACCTTTCCGTTCACCCTAACTGGAATATACTGTCTCTGAACTCTCGTTGCCTCATTTCTGAAGGCTTCCCATTTTCCGGCCATTCCTTTACCTGCAAATATCTGCCCCCCAGTTAGGTTTGAAAGTTCTTGCCTAATACCATCAAAATTTGCCTTTCTCCAATTTAGAACTTCAACTTTTAGATCTGGTCTATCCTTTTCCATAACTATTTTAAAACAAATAGAATTATGGTCCCTGGCCCCAAAGTGCTCCCCCACTGACACCTCAGTCACCTGCCCTGCCTTATTAGGTCAAGTTTTGCACCTTCTCTAGTAGGTAATCCACATACTGAATCAGAAAATTTTCTTGTACACACTTAATAAATTCCTCTCCATCTAAATCCTTAAATCTATGGCACTCCCAGTTAAAATCCCCTACCATATCTACCTTATTATTATCACAGATAGCTGAGATCTCCTTTCAAGTTTGTTTCTCAATTTCCCTCTGACTATTAGCGAGTCTTTAATTTAAGGAGAAAGTGAGGACTGCAGAGATGCTGGAGACCAGAGTTGAAAAGTGTGGTGCTGGAAAAGTGCAGCAGGCCAGGCAGCCTTTTACCTGGCTGGCATGCTGTGCTTTTCCAGCCTATAATACCATCCCAATAAGGGGATCATCCCTTTCTTATTTCTCAGTTCCACCCAAATAACTTCCCTGGATGTATTTCCAGGAATATCCTTCCTCAGCACAGCTGCAATGCTATCCCTTATCAAAAATGCCACTCCCCCTCCTCTCTTGCCTCCCTTTCTATCCTTCCTGTAGCATTTGTATCCTGGAACATTAAGCTGCCAGTCCTGCCCATCCCTGAGCCATGTTTCTGCAATTGCTATGAAATCCCAGTCCCATGTTCCTAACCATGTCCTGAGTTCATCTGCCTTCCCTGTTAGGCCCCTTGCATTGAAATAAATGCAGTTTAATTTAGTAGTCCTACTTGTCCCTGCCTGCCCTGACTGTTTGACTCACTTCTGTTCTCAACTGTACCAGTCTCAGATTGATCTCTTTCCTCACTATCTCCTTGGGTCCCAACCACCTCCCGCCCCGCCTCACCTTACTATTTTAAATCCTCCCAAGCAGTTCTATCAAATTTCCCTGCCAGTATATTCGTCCCCTTCTAACTTAGGTGCAATCCATCCTTCTTATACAGGTCACTTCTATCCAAAAAGAGATTCCAATGATCCAAAAATGCTAATCCCTCTCCCCCACACCAGCTCCTCAGCCATACATTCATCTGCTCTATCTTCCTATTCCTGCCCTCACTAGCTCGTAGCATTGGGAGTAATCCAGATATTACTATTCTTGAGGACCCCCTTTTTAAATTCCTGCCTAGCTCTCCCTTCAGAATCTCAACCTTTTCCCTTCCTATCTCGTTAGACTGAGGCTGTTTTCCTTGGAGTGTCCGAAGCTGAGGAATGACGTTATAGAGGTTTATAAAACCATGAAGAGCATGGATAGCATAAATAGACAAGGTCCTTTCCCTGGGGTGTGGAAGTCCAGAACTAGAGAGCATAGGTTCAGGGTGAGAGGGGACCAATAGGGAATACTGATAGGGAAATTCGAGAGATGAATCATGAGGTATCTGTAAGTTGGTGGAATGTGACATTGAAAACTAATTCATTGACCTTCATAAATGGTCTCAGGTAATTATATTTTTTCCAGAGCTGCATCCAGATCTTCAAAACTGCATTGCTTGCCTTTACCATCACAGCTCTTTGCTGTCATTGTTTATCTTTAACATCTAACCCACTTTTCCTGGCAAAGAGCTCCAGTAGTTTATCTCAAAGCTTTGAAGTATACTTTCTGTCCTGCTGCATCATTAGACAATCTTCATGCTGCTTTTGGAGATGCCGGTGTTTGACTGGAGTGTACAAAGTTAGAAATCACACAACACCAGGTTATAGTCCAATAGATTTAATTGGAAGCACTAGCTTTCGGAGCGCTGCTCCTTCATCAGGTGGTTGTGGAGGGCACAATTGTAAGACACAGAATTTATAGCAAAAGTTTACAGTGTGATGTAACTGAAATTTTACATTGAAAAATACCTTGATTGTTTGTTAAGTCTCTCATCTGTTAGAATGACCATGTTAGTTTCACTTCTTTCATATATAAATCACAAAACTTCTTTTAAAAGTTAGATTCTCAGGTTAACTTGAACAATTGGTGTTTGTGAAGGAGCACCTGATGAAGGAGCAGTGCTCTGAAAGCTAGTGCTTCCAATTAAATCAATTGAACTATAACCTAGTATTGTGTGATTTTTAACTTCATGCTGCTTTGCCTCCCTTTCCCAACCACTTTCAAACCCGGCCCAGTTTAATAGGTTACTCTACCCTGAAGTGGCAATAACCTCACTAGCTAGCTGGTGCAGCCATTCAACAAGTGCTAAGCACACGGTTTCATGTTATTGTCATTTAAATGAGCTGTCAGCCTGAAGTTATCTTCTGTGGCCTGCATCAGATTGTGATCGCTGTATCCGTATTCAAGAGCTATTAAGTTTTTATTCCCAGCTATTTACTGAAGGTTAACATTTTGGCTTCTAGCCTTTGTCCTGACCACTATTTTATTATTGTACAATGAGTCTTGGACTTTCACCTAAGACTAGCTATAGTAAAGGAAAATAGGACACTTGCATAATTTGACACAATCTGACCTGTTTCAACACATGTTATTTACATGTGTTGGAGGAATTTTGACAGGGTCACTGTGATTTCACCAAGGAATAAGAAATTACTTTAGAACTTCGATCTGAAGCTGATTCTGTTGCCTGCTTCACTGGCAAATGCTCTCAGGCCAAGGTTTTTAAATTCCTCCTCTGTCTTCTGAAAACATCATATGGCTGTCACAAACAGTAGCTGGCATTTCATAACATCAATAAAGCTCAATAGGTCTCATTGATCTGAAGCAATGTGCCATTCCATGTAAACTTACTAAGATGATGAATGAAATTGTAAATCACACGATGAACTTAACTGAAATAATGTAACCCTATTCATGACTATTCATGTGTCATCTTCAATGTCTAGTGTTATTAGCATAAAAATCATTTTGCAGTTTTTAAAAATAATTTCACATATTTGGCGCCTTGTTTGTCTAAATAAACAACAACTGCACTTCAGAGGTAATTTATTAGCTGCAAAGTGATATATGTTTGTGGGGTGAATTTGTTCTTGTACAGTTACGTTGTATTTTGCTCAAAAACTGCATGAATTCATGTAAGACTCTGTTATCTCACTTTTGAGATTAGAGTCAGTCTAAACATTATGGCACAGACAGAGAACACAGGGAGCTAACACTTCAACATATTGTCTGGCTAATGCCAATTGTTACAGTTAACCTGAGAATGTAACTTTTTAAAAAAGATTTTGTGATTTACACATGAAAGAAGTGAAATTATCATGGCATTCAAACAGATGAAAGACTCCACAAACAATCAAGGTATTTTTCAATATATAATTTCGGTTATATCACACTGTAAACTTTTGCTGTAAATTCTGTGCCTTACAATTGTGTCCTCCACAACCACCTGATGAAGGAGCAGCGCTCCGAAAGCTAGTACTTCCAATTAAACCTGTTCGATTATAACCTGGTGTTGTGTGATTGTTAACTTATTTCTAAAAATGAATCTTGTGAAATTGATGCTCAAGGGCGCTTGGATGTATTTATTAAAGGAACATGGAAAGTTTTCATGCAAGCAAACAATTAGAAAGTGTTGCAACTCTCTAGTTCATAATTTATGTGCAAGAAAATAACAGTTACGAATTAAAGTTTTAACTGTAGGTAAATGGGAGCTCTCATTGAAAAATGGAATGTGCATCTGTGGTTTAAAGTCAACCCATTGGGTGCATCACTTCAAAGATAAGCTGTGTTGATTCAGTGAGGTCAGAGCTGACAGTGAGAACACTTGAACAATCCAGACCAATTACTGGGCCTCTTGATGGAACCATGGTTTCAAACATTATCTCAATAAAAGACGCTGATCTCTTATGGCATAGTGATAATGTGACTAACCTTGGACCAGGAGTTCCAAGTTCAAGTCCCACCTATATATCATAACATCTCTGAACAGGTTGATTAGAAAAATAGATAAAAGAAGCTGATCTTAGTCTTGTAAACACCCAAGGAATTTGGAGAGAGAGCGGTTGCATAGATATTTGGAAAATAGTATAAGCATTGGGCCATTCCATTTGATTGTGGTTGATCACCTAACTCACTATTCTATTTCTGCTTTCTCCCCATACCTTTTTGATCTCTTCAGCCCGAAGAATTAAATCTGACTCTTCCTTCAATGTTTTGGCTTAAACCAGTTTCTGTGACAGAGAATCCCACAGGCTCATCACTGTCTGAATGAAAACATATTTCCTTATCTCTGTCCTACATGGCCAACCCCATATCCGTAAACTGTAACCCTTGGCTCTGGACACGCTGATCATCAGCAATATTCATTCTCTAATTACCCTGTTTCATCTTGTTTGAATTTTATAGGTTTCTATGAGATCTCCCTTATTCTTCTAAATTCCAGTGAATACAATCCTAATTGATCCAGCTTCTCTTAATATGTGAGTCTTATCATCCCAGAAATCCATCTGATAAATCTTTATTGAGTTCACTCTGTAGACAAAAATCCTTCCTCAGAGAAGAAGACCAAAACTGCATACAATATTCTAGCTGTTATTTTACATGTTTAATTACCTATTATTTTTACATGTCTCTGTGAATTGTCTACATTTCTGTCCTTTTTCTCGCAGATTGTTTGGAGATCCATAATATGCTCACAGAAATGTGATTGCCCCGTTTATGCTTTTAAGTTCTACCTATATGGCCTTGATTAAGGAGCCTTCTAAGGGTCATCTCTCCATAATGCAGCAATTATCTCCTTTATCAATATTATGGCACCATTTCACCAGCTCCTCTTTGACACAACACTGGTTTCAACTCAAGAACCTATCCACTGTAATATTGAGCTGACAGTTCTGTTCCATCCCCAGCCAGGTCTCTGTGAGAGCAATGTTATCATATTCCCATGTGTTAATCAGCAACCTCAACTCATCTCCATTCCTTGATGACTCCTTGGATTAAAATAGATGACATTCAGCCTTGTCATGCGCACCTATATCTAAACATGCCAATATGTGCTCTGCTTTCCAGACTGATTTGGCATTTCTGCTACATTTACCTCTACATCAGCCCCAAATGTATCTCCACTCTACATCCAATTCCCCTGTTAAGTAATCAAGGAATCCAAAGCCCTCGCACTTGTACTAACTCTTCAGGCACACATTCATCTGCTCTATCGACCCATTCCTATACTCACTAGCACTTGACACCAGGAATAATCCAGAGATTACAATTTTGAGATCTCTGTTGAATCTGCTACTTAGCTCCCTAAATTTTTGTAGGATGACCTCATTCCTCCTCTACCTATGTCGGTGGTTCCTATGTGAACCACAATTCTTGACTGTTTGCCCTCCTCCTTCAAAAGGCATTGCAGTCATTCAGTGACTTTCTTGAATTGGTGCCGGGGAGACAGCGTACCAGCCTGTAGTCATGTCTGCAGATGGAGAAATGCCTTTCCATACCCTTCATTATTGTGTCTCCAACTACTATTGCTCTTTTTGCTCCCACTTTGCGCACCTGGTCTCTGGCTGCTCTCTGCAAGGGAAGTCTCACTCTTACCATTTACCAACACAGAGAAATAGTTCTTGAGTGAAGCTTTCTTGATAACCTGCCTGGAGCCCATCTCCTGGCTGATGATTAGCCATTTCTTCTCCTACTGCATTTCCTTAAGCTGAGGGGTGACTATATCTAAAAAGGTGTTTCCTGTGTAACTTACAAGCTCACAAACATACTATTGTACCTCCATCACTCATGACCTGAAAACCAACATTTGAGCTGGTCGCGCTTGCTATATGTGCAAGCATCTAGCATTTAAAACATCCCATATTGTGCAGGTCATGCATATTATAGGACAGACAACCACTGGTCGTACCTTCAATCAAAATACTCTTACTCTAAATTTCCATCAAAAGAATATTACTCAAACAAAATAATGAACTGCAGATGGTGAAAATCTGTAACAAGAACAGAAATTGATGCAAAAACTTAATAGGGTCTGGAAACATCTGTGGAGAAAAAACGTTTCAAATCCTATGACACTTCATCAGAAAATTACTGAACTTGGCTTCTTTGAAAAAGAAGCTAGAACATATTGGTTGGCTTGACACAATCCCACATAAAGCAGCTTGCCTGATTGACACTACATCCACAAGCATTCACTCCCTCCACCACCAATACTCAGTAGCTGCATTTGTACCATCTACAAGATACACTGCAGAAGTTCACCAAGGGCTCTTTAGACAACACTTTTCAAACTCATAACCGCTACTGTCTAGAAAGTCAAGAGCTTAAGAGACATGGCAAACCGCCAGCTGCAGATTTCCCTCCAAACCACTGACTATCCTGACTTGGAAATATATCATTGTTCCTTCACTGTCAATGGGTCAAAATCCTGGAACTCCATCCCCAAAAGCAACTACCCTGAATGGGCTGCAACAGGTCAAGAAGGCAGCTCACCACCACCTTCTCTCGGGCTATTGTAAATGGAAAACAAATGCTGGCTCAGTCAAAAATGCCCAAATCTCTTGAATGAATAAAAAAAGAAGCAATAGTAAAATGACAATAAATTTATTTATTGACCTGTAAATTGTGCCTAAAATCTGATTTCTAATTGTGATAAATTGATCATTTATGTTATATTACTTAATATTCCATATTGACCCGTTAATATTTGGCTGATTTTACATTCAAGGTTATTTTCTGTACATATCTTTCTATCCTGCGATACTGGCAATTTCAAAACATAGGAAAAAAGCAGAAGTATAAGACACGGATTTTTTTTAATTCAAAAACAAATGCGTATCTTTCAAAACAAACCAGTTGTATTATCAGTTATTTTATGGCATTCTTTGAGTGTTGTACTGAATAATAGGCCAACAGTTTAACATTGTTATCGTAAAGGATTAATAATACAGTATTTGTTGAACATCTCCCACTTAAGAAAGCCTTCAGCATGTGTTATTCCTCTTTTTAATCACTGTTATCTAGAAGGAAATATATTTGCATTCACCAAGGACCACTGTGTGCAAAGGAATTCTAATTTGTTGCTCTCTTTACAAAACCTCAAGGCACTGAATCATGTCCATAGCAGTAAGACTAATGTCCAGCAGAGAATGTAAATCATAAACTGAAATAAATTATTTCAGAGCTGGAATGTCAAATCAGGCTGCATATTATGTTTATATACTTCATAATGAAAATATCCAGGCTCTTCAGTTGCTAGCTGAAGATTAATGAGGATAAATCCAATCAATATAATTGCTCATTGCTGTCCATTCTGCTTGTAATTTGCACAAAAGGATGCTAATCAGCAGAGGGAATGAAATATACTCGATTAATGACAGTCACATCAGCAGTGTACTGGTGAGAAGAATGCCAGTTTTGTGGTTAATTTAGCAGTGATTTTGATTACTAATTACTGTTAAGATATACATGGAGTTTAGAAAATGTGTTTTTCACCTTGGCACAAGAAAGATTAAGGTTGCAGTGTCAAAGAATGGAAGTTGTGAATGTTATAACATTGGATCTGAATCCCAGTTCAGACCAAAAAAGAGAGGGCATTTTTAGCACTTTATTCCAAAATATAAATAAATTTAAAGAGGATTGTTACAGAGGTAACACTGGCTAATGTGAAAAAAACTTTTGTGGATATGTTGGGAATTAACATCTAGAGGTGACAAAGGAACGTTCAAAGAGACTGGACTGTGATCTCATGATTACAATGAAAATAAATAGCTGACAACACCCTATTCAAGAGCAAGCCAGTCCCTGTAGGTTATGTTCCAAATTTCAGTCATATTTTGCATTTTTCCCTTTAATTCATACAGAAGGAAAGGGGTTAAAACTCTTCTGAAGTGGACTAATGGGACTGAATCTTTCCAAGTGTCATAGACTGGATTTGAATGTTGGAATGCTATGAAGATTGCAGTCAAAGAACTATCCCCAAGTTACCACTGTCAAACCCTCTCTAATTCGAATTCTCTAATTCAGAGTGTTACAAATTAGCTATAAAGTTATAAAGGAAACTGGATAACAAAGTACTCTGTCTCAACTGGAATACCAGAATTCAATCATATTTAAAAAGCATCAGAACTACAGAACCTTAACCAATCTGCAAAATGAAGAATCTTCAAGTCAACATCATTACGACTGGTAACCTTCCATCGAACAGCCACAATGTTCAACTATTTGCTGTTCGCAAACAATTCAGAGACTGATCACATATCTTTTAAAAAAAAATCTTATAACCCTTTGGACTTACCTCCTATTTCTGATCTGTGAGCATTTGTGTTGCGTTATTAATCCTTCTCATAGTTAGTAGCTAAAAACTCACTTTTATTTTGTACATTTGGGAAAGCCTGGTTAAATTGGATCCTTTTTAAAATTGAAAGCTCATTTGATCTGAGACCAAGGGAAGAATTCCTTTCTAAATTGTTTTTATTACAATCAACCAATAAGGTGGCCAAATAAAGAAGGGGAGCCAGCTCATCCTTCCTCACTCAGGCATTTCATCTGAAATAGTAATGTATTGCAGAACCATCCCAGGATGTTATCATAACCTGATGAAGGCATAAAAGGAAAATCATGCTTCTGTTAATTTTGGAAGATTAAATCAGATGTGGCAGGCTTAAGATCTTTTTATTAAAATCAAATGTGGGAGTTTATGAAAAAAATAACTATTCCCCCCATATCAAAGGATATGGGACAAAAGTGGGAAAAGGCTATTGAATTAGATGGTCAGCCATGACCATAATGAATGCCAGAGCATATTCAAAGGGACAAATGGCCTACTCCTGTTCCTATTTTATATGCTTGTAAAGTGCAAGTTTAGTTTTTACTCCACATATCTCTGTGAGAAAGCCTTCTACAAAATGAAGTTAATCAAGTATCACTCCCACCTCATTTTATGGGCCATATACATCTAGCATCTCAACCTACAACCTAGGTTCCAAGCACTGGCAGATAATGTCACAGGTGTCACTTTGATGAATAGAGGACAAAATGAATAATAATGCTTAACTTGTTTTAGATTTATAAAGCATTAGAAGTATATTTTCATTGAGGTATATCATAGTTGCACTTAAATTCAAAAGTAATCTTATGCTTCAAGACATTGGGGACCACTGCACTACATTCACCAATTCCCACTCACCAACTCTGTTTGTGATATCTTCAAAGAATTCTAGCAAATCTATCAAACATGATTTCCCTCTCACAAAACTGTGTTGACACTCTTTGACTGTGTTTAACGTCTCTGAACTCCCTGCTATTTATTCCTCAGTACTGGACTGTAGCTTTTTCAATGACAGAAATTCAGCTAACCAACACATAGTTTCCTACTTTGTATCGCCCTCCCACTAGAAAAGGGACTTCTCATTAGTAGCCTTCCAATTTGCTGGAAGCTTCCTGGAATCATGTGAGTTCTGCAATATCTCAAACAATGGTGCAACCATCTCTGCTAGAACTTCCTTTAAAACTCATGGGTACGGGACATCCAGTCCTGGGAACTTGACTCCCTTCAGTGCTATTACTTTCTCAAATACTTTATCCCTTGTGAGAAATCTCTCCTCCCATTAACACTTTGTTTATTTTGACATGTTTACAGTGTCCCCAGCTATGAAGACTAAAATTTTGTTTTAAATTAATTGCCATTTAGATATAAGAACAAAGATCAGCTTTTCTCCCTCTGTACTCATAACATAGTAAAATTAAAATTTCGAAACCTCTCAAAATTTACCCCAATGGCTGTTTAGTAGACTTTTGAACAACCATGGTGAAAGTGAGGACGACAGATGCTGGAGATTAGAGTCTAGATTAGGGTGGTGCTGGAAATGCACAGCAGGTCAGGCAGCATCTGAGAAGCAGGAAAATCGATGCTTCGGGCAGAAGCCCTGCATCAGGAACTCCATCTTCCGTAGTTACACCGGCACCACTGCCCACCTTTTCCTCCGCTACATTGATGACTGCGCCAGCGCCACCTCGTGCTCCCACAAGGAGGTTGAGCAGTTCATTAATTTTACCAACACATTCCACCTCAACCTTAAATTCACATGGACCATCTCTGACACCTCCCCACTACCCCCCCCCCCCCAGACCTCTCCATCTCCATCAATGATGACCCGACTCAACATCGACATTTTTTTACAAACCCACTGACTCCCACAGCTAACTGAATTACACCTCCTCCCACCCTATCTCTTGCAAAAATGCCATCCCATATTCTCAATTCCTCCACCACATCTGCTCCCAGGAGGACCAGTTCCACCACAGAACACACCAGATGGCCTCCTTCTTTAAAGACCGCAATTTCCCCTCCCACATGGTTGAAGCTGTCCTCCAACACATCTCATCCACGTCCTGCACCTCTGCCCTCAAACCCCACCCCTCCGCATAAACCATATCATCTGCCAACATTTATACCACCTACAAACGGACCCCACGACCAAGGATATATTTCCCTCCCCATCCATTAATAGGCGGCACGGTGGCACAGTGGTTAGCACTGCTGCCTCACAGCGCCTGAGACCCAGGTTCAATTCCCGACTCAGGCGACTGACTGTGTGGAGTTTGCACATTCTCCCCATGTCTGCGTGGGTTTCCTCTGGGTGCTCCAGTTTCCTCCCACAGTCCAAAGATGTGCGGGTCAGGTGAATTGGCCATGCTAAATTGCCTGTAGTGTTAGGTAGGGGTATGGGTGGGTTGCGCTTCGGTGGGTCGGTGTGGACTTGTTGGGCCGAAGGGCCTGTTTCCACACTGTAAGTCTAATCTAATCTAATACCTATCCAATTTGAATAACCATGCCAGATTCTGCAAATAATCAATTCCAAACACTGGTTTGTATCTTAAATGAGAGACTTAACAATTTATTAACAATATCAGAGCTTTAATAGAGCAAAAATTAAACAATATAGCAATGTAATTGGTCGATAGTTTAAACTCAAAAGCCTTTGTTTTCAGCCCAGTACGCACAAAAGTCAGACAGAAAGCAAACAGTTTATGGATACTAAAGTAACAAAACTGGCTAGGTTATTTAAATGGTTTTCATGATGTCTTGTTTCAAAGACATTGATAATGGTTTCTCAGTTGATTTTCTGAAGATGCCGATCAGGGTCATTTTTTCAGTTCACTCAGATAAAAGCTGTAATACTTGTGATTCATTTTTCGATTCTCTGAGCTTCCGTGAGCTGCTCATGAGAGGTTAGGCAGAGAGCTTTAAAATCTTCATGTTGTAGCAAAAATGGCCAATTCCTTTTCAGATAGAAAACCCAAATCAGATATTAGCCTCTCCCTGGCAGATTGACTATCTCTTCCATGAGGTTCCAGTTACCATTCAACATTTACCATCTATTTGAGTACAAAGACTTTTCCAGACTTGTTGAAACCAATTCCCAGGTCCTGACCTCAGTAATAGCTGACTTCTGCTACTGGTTAAACATAATGCTCTTCCTCAGTGATGAAGTGTCCGCAGAATCTTCTGAACCAACCTGCAATTAATTTCCAGTCCTGGCCTCATGAATAAACAAAAGTGTGTTTTGTACGATAGAATCCCTATAGTGTGGAAGCAAGTCATTCAGCCCATCAAGTTCTGACTGACCTCCATAGAGCGTCCCGCTCAGACCCAAATCCCTACTCCCATCCCTGTAACCCTACATTTCCCATTGGCTAACCCACCCAGCCTGCACATCCCTGAACACCATGGGCAATTTAGCATGTCCAATCCACCTAACCTGTACATCTTTGGACCAATGGAGGAAACTGGAGCACCTAGAGGAAACCCATGCAGACACAGAGAGAACATGCAAACTCCACACAATGGTATATTTTCCTTTTAACACAAGCTGTTACCCACAGTCCAAAAGTCCTCTTCAGCTGACATTTCCCTGTTCAAATCTCCAAATCAAAACTGATAAAAGAAAAAGAATGAAAATAATGAAAATATCAGTGAAGGTACTAATAGGGTGTACAACAAATGAACTTGTCCACAGGAGCACCAGACCCCTACCAACTCAAGCATTTAGATGCAGTAAAGAGGTTGGAAACTAAGGAAGTACAACAGCAGAAAGATAGAAAAGAATCCTGTGATGGCAACAGTAGAGGATGAAAAGATTAAACAAGAATTAGTCAGATCAGATGGATAAAAACAGTTCCGATGAAGGAGTCACTGGACTTAATATATTAACTCTGCTCTCTTCCCACAGATGCTGCCAGACCTGCTGAGTTTCATCAGCATTTTCTGTTTTTATTTCTGACCTTCAGCATCCACGTTCTTCATTTTATTTGAGACAAGAGGAAAATTGGCTGTGTGAACAACATCAAAAACTGAATGGAAACAGAAAGGACAGTGGTGCACAGAATGACAGAGAATAGAGAGCTGCCTATGATTCCTTTTCAACAAAGCTAATTATAGGTGGATGGAAAAAAATAAAATCATTCAAAAGCAAAATTTTCAAATATCATGCCCCTAAATTTAAATTGAAGCCAATTAAGACCTTTTATTCTACTGCTAAAAAAAACTGCAGCAATAATATAAGAAGCAATTACTGTTACAAGTTTTACAAACTGAATTAAACAAAAAAAAATCAATGTCGTGCAGTATTTTTCTTGCTTAACCACAGTCATATATTGAAAAACAATGTTTCAGCAAAATGATTCCGGTAAATTAATCCCAAGCACCAGTGACAGCAGGAGTGCTAGAATAGGTCGTAAATGTTCTGGAATGTGCAGGGCAAAGTTGTCCAGGGTTTTTGCTGTTGACTGTTAACCATTCACATCTGCTGGGCTAATAAGCAGATGCACGTTAAGTAAAGACATGATTGCTCCCAGAGGGTGAATTTCATATCACTGAAATCAAGATCCACATACATGCACTGGCCCTTTGCAGGAGATAAGAGAGCAGATACATAACCATTGGCTGGCATGCAATCTTAACCTTGAAAAAGAGGAAAGGGCATTAGCAACACTTTGTTTTAAGGGTAAACAAATCTATGTGGACTGATTGATCACAATATGCTATCATTTGTCTGTCACCCATGTTATTTTTCATTTCCTATGCTTTCCAGTCACATACCATCAACAGAAAATGGAAAATGTCAAGAAATATAAATGCAAAAAAAATCTGAAATTTCAACATAAATACCAACAAAAATATAATTTTGCATATTATAATTTTCAGAGTGTCTAACAAATTATTTTAGCAGTCAAAATACAACTGTTCCAATCAGGTAAAATGAAGCTGTCAAAATGGCTAGAACTGCTTTGCTTAATGGAAGTGCCTTTGTATTGTGCAGAAGCATAGACCTCAGCACTAGTTTTCCACTGGCTACACTGCTGTCTTTTATTTTTAGCCAGAGGAATTCTTCTAGCTTGCGGGGTTGATGTTAGACCTTGATTGTGTTTTGATGTTTCTGCAGACCTACGATTGAGTTCAATTCTCGGCAGCCAAAACAGACATTTGTCATCTTTATGCACTGAATTCCTGTGACACTCTTTCCAGCAAGTCACACAGACCGAAAGCTTCGATAGAGCATGAGAATGATTCCAACCCACAGTGACCTGCAGTGAGTAGTGTCACATGTAATTACCATTATTTATAAGGATCACTCAAAGCTTACTGGTATTACCACACCAGTTTTATCGCACTGTAACATTTAAGTAAATATTTGCACGCAAAGGAGAACTGTTGAGAATTTCTTCTGTGGCAATTGCTTCCATCACATGAAATATTAAACTGTGAAGTGTCTCTGGTGATGCGGAGTGGCGGATTTTATTCTGATTTGATTATCAGTGATGATTTTTTCATGAGCAGTGACTGTCCTCTTAAATTACTATCAGCACAGAATCTTTCTTCCAGTCACGAAAAAGGCAAAGAGGGAGAAATTCAGTCAGAAGCACATTTATAACCTCCTATTTGCCATATCATCCCTGTGCAGGAATTCATACCACTAGCCACAAAGGTACAAGCAAACTCGCTATATATTAACATGATGGAGACCAAAAGCTGAATTGGTCTATTGATTATAAAGGTTTTTTTAACGTCCAGAAAGATACTTGCTGGAGCAAAGATCTGCTCCATACATATTACATGCACCTTCAACCACAGATGATTCGTCTTTTGTTTTTAGATGGAGTTTGTTCTTTTTCCTGAAACAACATATGCTTTTCAAAGCATAGATGCGTTTGTACACTTGTCAGGAAACCATATTAGTAAAACTTGCTCCCAAAATTAATAAGGAAAAAATAAATTCCTTTATGGCAACTGGCATAAAATTTCTAATAATTTCTAATGTATATCAGACCAAAAACATTTATATTTATTTAGAGAATGTTATGAAAATGAACAAACTGCAATGCTTTGTATTCCTTACTACTGTATTTCAGCTGAATCCTGATACAGTTCAATGAGGAATGTTATAGTTGAATCATGATTTTGGTATATTATCAATAAAATAGTCGGATTGCAATTTCTTGCATTTTTGCTATTTAAGCATTCTTATAGCAAAGTAATTTGAAAAAGAGAGACTTAAAAAAAACTATGCATTAGAATAATGTCATTAGACAGCAAATCTCTGCTGACTCTGAATACATTTGGTAATAAATAGATGACAATTTAATTAATGTTAAAAGCAGACTGTATATTTAATTGCATGGATCAGGCTTTTTAAAAATCTCATGCTTTTATGAATGATGTTTGGATTAGATCAGAATTGTTTTTAAAATTTCAAGATTTCTCAGAAGATCAGTGATACAAAAATGCAGCTCATATACAACATAGGAAAACTGAAACAATGAAGTATGTTGTACCATCAGTTTTAAGCACCTGTTTTTAATCTGTAAGATTAGAATGTCTGAGTCTGAGTTTGAAGCACATAATCTGGCCACTAGGAATACTAATTGCAAAGAAGCAACCTTTGATAAGCACAAAACATTGAGCAGATTGAAGAATATATTGAAAAAGGTAGGTCCCTGACAAGTTCTGAGGAAGGGTCACTCGATCCGAAATGTTAATTCTGATTTCTCTCCACAGGTGTTGCCCGGGCTGCTGAAGTCCCTGACATGGTTGTCTTCTCATGCTTCTCCCTGAAGCATTTCTTGATAATTTTCTTTTCAGTGGTGTCTTCCCCTCTCAGAGAGAGGAAGCAGATCTCAAGTGTACCAGAGCAGCAATTAAACCCAACTAATCCCATTCTGGACCATGTGTTAGGCAACTAGCCAACTGAGCTAACTGGTCCCCAATTATTCCCATCACCATTTCCAATAACCCTTGAAGATTCAAAACTGCTCAAGAATAAATGGCTAAAGTTTCAAATTCCAGACCAATTCTGATTTCTTACCATTATAAAATTTCTGACAAATGAAACTATTCTCAGGCTTTTTCGGATTTAGATATAAGAGACAGATAATGTCAGCATTTCAAGAGCGATGTGTTAACCATGGATAATCAGCACAGGTTTGTTAAGAGACGGTTCTGTTTTACAACTTTGATCAAATGTTTTGAGTAGTAACTGGGAGTATTGATGAGAGCAATGCATCTACTGTGGTGTACGTGGATTTAGCAAAGGTTTTAATAAGATCGTTCATGGTAGACTGCCCAAGAGAGTAGGAGCCCATGGGGTCCAAAACTGTCTAAGAGGCAGAAGCAGAGAGTGATGGTAGAATGATGTTTCTGTGACTGGAATTCTATGGATTCTAGTGGGCTTGATGCTGGAACTCTTGCTTGTAGTGTACATTATTGATTTGGACTTGATTGTAGGAGTTATGAAGAAGAAATGTGCAGATATCTGAATTGGTACTAAATAATAAGGAGGATAACTGTAAACTGGCAGTTGCATGTTCCTTCTGCAGAATGTGGCAAGTGAGAGGCATGACACATGTCTCTGCCGACTACATCTGCGGGAAGTGCACCCAACTCCAGCTCCTCGAAAACCAAGTTAAGGAACTGGAGCTGGAGCTGGATGAACTGCGGATCATCCGGGAGGTTGAGGGGGAAATTGAGAGGATGTACAGGGAGATGGTCACTCCTCAGACACAGGATAAGGATAGCTGGGTTACAGTCAGGGGAAGGAGAGGGAACCAATAGATAGAGCAGAGATCCCCTGTGACCGTTCCCCTCAGGAATAAGTGTACCATTTTGGATACTGCTGGTGGGGATGGCCTACCGTAGAAAGGCTAAGTTGTCAGGTCTCTGGCACTGAGCCTGACACTGTGGCTCAGAAGGGAAGGGGGAGGGAAATAGAAAAGCACTAGTGGTAGGGGACTCAATAGTTAGATGGATTGACAGGAGATTTTGTGGTCAGGAATGGGACTCCCATAAGCTATGTTGCCTCCCCGATGCCAGGGTCCGGGATGTCGCTGATCGGGTTTACAAGATTCTGAAGGGGGAGGGTGAGCAGCCAGAAATCGTGGTATATATTGGCACCCATGATATAGCCAGGAAAGGGTTTGAGGATCTGAAAAGTGACTACAGAGAGTTAGGTTGGAAGCTGAAGAGCAGGACGAGTAGAGTAGTGATCTCAGGTTTGCTACCAGTGCCACGAGATAGTGAGATGAGGAACAGTCAGTGAATGCAGTTTAACACATGGCTGTGAGGCTGTTGCAGGAGGGAGGGCTTCAGATACCGAGACCATTGGGATACCTTCTGGGGAGGGTGGGACCTGTACATGAAGGACGGGTTGCACCTGAACTGAAGGGGCACAAACGTCCTGGGTGAGAGATTTGTTTGTGTGGTTCAGGAGCGTTTAAACTAGTTTAGCAAGAGGGTGGGAATCAGAGTAACATGTCTGAGAGGGGGTCAGTTGCAGGTGGGGCAGTGACAGGATGTAATGAATCTATCAGGAAGGTTTCTCATGCGATGAAATAAAGGGATCAATTAAAGCGTGTCTGCTTTAATGCAAGGAGTGTCAGAAATAAGAGTGATGAACTTAGAGCGTGGATCAGTACTTGGGGCTGTGATGTTGTGGCCATAATGGAGATATGCGTTTCACAGGGGCAGGAATGGTTGGTTGATGTTCCAGGGTTTAGAACGTTTAAAAAGAACAGGGAGGGTGGAAAAAGAGGAGGGGGTGTAGCATTGCTAATCAGAGAGTGCATCACAGCTACAGAAATGAAAGTTGTTGAGGAAGGTTTGTCTACTGAGTCAATATGGGTGGAGGTTAGGCACACCGCATTGGGGGTTTACTACAGACCCCCTAACAGCAGTAGGGAGATTGAAGAATTCATTGGCTGGCAGGGTTGTTGTTATGGGTGACTTCAACTTTCCCAATATCGACTGGAACCTCCTTAGTGCAGATGGTTTGGGTGGACCTGTTGTTGTCAGGTGTTCAGGACAGTTTCCTTACTCAGTATGTAGACAGACCGATGAGGGGAGAGGCCATTTTGGATTTGGTGTTTGGCAATGAGCCAGGACAGGTGTCAGATCTCGCGGTGGGTAAACACTTTGGTGACAGTGACCACAACAGCCTCATGTTTACCATAGCCTTGAAGAGGGAAAGGAGCCATTAACAAGAAAGATATTTAATTGGGGAAAAGGAAATTATGACGCCATCAGACAGGAGTTGGGAAGTACAGACTGGGAGCAATTGTTCCACAGAAAGGGCACAATAGACAAGTGGAGACTGTTTAAGGAGCAGCTGTAATGAGTGATGCACAAATTTGTTCCTTTGAGACAGGCAAGAAGGGGTAAAATTAAGGAGCCTTGGATGACAAGAACAGAGGAGCTTCTCATCAAAAGAAAGAGGGCAGCTTACGTAAGGTCGTGGAAGCGAGGATCTAGCACAACTTTAGAGGATTCCAGGCTTACTAGAAAAGAGCTCAGAAATGGACTGAGGAGAGCCAGGAGGGGCCACAAAAAAACTTGGCAGGGAAGGATTAGGGAGAACCCAAAGGTATTTTACTCATACGCGAGGAATAAGAGAATGATCAAGGAGAAGGTAGGGCCAGTCAGGGACAGCGTAGGGAACTTGTGTGTGTGAAGTCTGATTAGATAGGGGAAGCTCTAAATGAGTTTTTTGCTTTGGTTTTCACTAATGAACGGGACCTTGTTGTGGATGAGAACTTGGAGAAGTTGGGAAACAGGGTTGAACAGATCAGGATTGATGAAGTTGATGTACTGGAAATTTTGGCGAACATTAAGATTGATAAGTCCCCAGGACCAGACCACATTTATCCAGGGTTGCTCTGGGAAGCGAGAAAGGAGATTGCTAATCCATTGGCAAAGATTTTTGCTTCCCCACTGTTCACGGGAATCGTACCAGAGGATTGGAGGGAGGCAAATGTTGTTCCTCTTTTCAAGAAGGGGAATAGGGAAATCCCTGGCAATTACAGACCAGTCAGTCTAACATCTGTGGTCAGCAAGTTTTTGGAAAGAATTCTGAGGGATAGGATTTATGTCTATTTGGAAAAACATAGAGTGATTAAAGGCAGTCAGCATTTCTTTGTGAGGGGCAGGCCATGCCTCGCAAATTTTATTGAGTTCTTTGAGGGGGTGAAAAGACAGGTCGATGAAGGTGGAGCAGTGGATATGGTGTATATGGACTTCAGAAAGGCAATTGATAAGGTTCCACATGGTAGGCTCATTCATAAAGTCAGGAGGTATGGGATACAGGGAGATTTGGCTATCTGGATTCAGAATTGGTTGGCTGACAGAAGGCAGAGAGTGGTTGTAAATGGAAAGTATTCTGCCTGGAGGTCAGTGGTGAGTGGTGTCCCGCAGTGCTCTGTTCTTGGGCCTCTGCTCTTTGTAGTTTTTATAAATGACTTGGATGAGGAGGTAGAGGGGTGGGTAAGTAAATCTGCCAATGACACAAAGGTTGGAGGTGTCGTTGATAGTATCATTGATAGTATCAAGCGCAACATAGACAGGATGCAGAGCTGGGCTGAGAAATGGAGTCAGATGGAGTTCAACCTGGATAAATGCAAAGTGATGTATTTTGGAAGGTCGAACTTGAATGCTGAATATAGGATTAAAGACAGGATTCTTGGCAGTGTGGAGGGACAGAGGGATCTTGGTGTTCAAGTGCATAGATCTCTCAAAGTTGCCACCCAGGTGGATCGGGTTGTTAAAAAAGCATATGGTGTTTTGGCTTTCATTGACAGAGGGATCAAGTTTAAGAGCCACGAGGTTTTGGCTGCAGCTGTACAAGATCCTGGTGAGGCCATACTTGGAATATTGTGTTCAGTTCTGGTCCCCCTATGAAAGGAAAGATACAGAGGCTTTGGAGAGGGTGCAAAGAAGGTTTAACAGGATGCTGCCTGGACTGGAGGGCTTGCCTTATGAAGAGAGGTTGACTAAGCTCAGACCTTTCTCGCTGGAGAGAAGGAGGAAGAGAGGTGACCTGATCCGAGTATACAAGATAATGAAAGGCATAGATAAGGTCAATAGCCAGAGACTTTTCCCCAGGCCAGGATTGACTGGCATGAGGGGTCATCATTTTTAGATACTAGGAGGAAGGTATAAAGGACACATCAGAGCTAGGTTCTTTATGCAGACAGTTGCAAATGTATGGAATCTATTGCCGGTAGTGATGGTGGAAGCAGAGTCATTAGGGACATTTAAGCAACTGCTGGACATGCACATGGACAGCATTGAATTGAGGGGTGTATAGGTTAGGTTACTTTATTTTACATTAGGAATAATCCTTAGCACAGCGAAGGGCCTGTTCTGTGCTGTACTTTTCTATGTTCTATGTTCTATGTTGTAAACTGAGGAAGGGTATCAATAGACCAGGGGCAGAGCCATGGCAAATGGAATTCAACTTGAAAAAGAGTGAGATAATGCACTTAAGGATGGCTAACAGGGCAAGGAATTATACAGTGAATAATTTAACCTGAAAAGTACTGAAGATCAGAGGTACCTTGGTTTGTATATACACAGATTCCTGAAGGTTGCAGGGTCGGTGGATAAGGTGGTCAAGCGGGCATTATGGGATATTTGCTTTTATTAGTTGAGGCATAGAAGACAAGAGTAAGGAGGTTATGCTTTAACTGTATAAAATGCTGGTTAGACTACAATTGAAATATTGCATGCAGTTCTGGGTCCCTGGCACTATAATCTTACTTGATTCCACTTTCCCTCTCCTTTTTGCTTATTACAAGACAAGCGAACCCATCACAGGGCAGAGGTGATCAATTCCTTGTCCTCACCACCTACATGGAGTGAATCCTGGCCCTCACAAGAAATGACCGGGACTAGTCCTCTAAGGAGACTGAGACATCCAACTCCCACCAAACACCTCTCTGCATGCTACTGCCACTCTCTTTTTAACCCTGCTGTCACACTCAACCACTGCACACTATTTCTAACTGCAGGCTGCAATGCCTTCTATCTTTTTCTTGCAGGTTTTGCCAAATGTCAGCAAGCCCAGCAGGAGCCCCAGCCTTGAGAGTACCAAGGCAAGACAGGTTTTGCACTCCACCATCCTCCCACAAGCACAGGCACACAGGAACCATTGTGATAAAAAATGAAGTTACACAATTTGATGAGCCCCTCATTGTAACAGCTCCACAGCTGGTATGTGCAGTATGCTTATCGCATAAGCTGCTGGCAGGTGGTACAAGTGAGATTGTCGTAGCACATTGCCTCAGTGCAAGATGCACTGAGAATGCACATGGGACACAAAGTGAGTAAGTACTAAGAGAGCAAGTAAGTATCCCTAGGTACAGCCTGATCCAATCCTTTAGCTCGGAGCTTGTCTGTGTATGCAATGCATTCTGTTACAGCATTCTGAATGCTAGTCACTGATGCACCATACAATGTGCTTCTGTGCCTTATCAGCTGCTTGTCAGTATATCAGAGAGATGCTACGATGGTCATGATGAGTTGGCAGGTGTCGCATGCCAATA
Organism: Hemiscyllium ocellatum; assembly: GCF_020745735.1. Taxonomy (NCBI): domain Eukaryota; kingdom Metazoa; phylum Chordata; class Chondrichthyes; order Orectolobiformes; family Hemiscylliidae; genus Hemiscyllium; species Hemiscyllium ocellatum. The sequence continues at coordinate 50,065,835 of NC_083412.1, forward strand.
CCCATAAACGAAGGGTTGATGCGACTGGTGCTAGTGAGTTTTGCCCAGCATCCAAAACACAGGTGGTTCAGAGCAAGCAGGAAGCACGCTGGGTATCATTGCTGAGTTTTCATGATGAAGGCCTTATGCCTGAAACGTCGATTCTCCTGCTCCTCGGATGCTGCCTGATCTGCTGTGCTTTTCCAGTGCCACATGTTTTGACTCTGATCTCCAGCGTCTGCAGTCCTCAGTTTCTCCTTTTCCTGACAGCTGGCTTGTCTGGTGAGCTTAGTAAGATGGGAAGGTGAATACTGGTGAGATGAGTTGTGGTTTTAATAAGGCATTTAACAAGATAAATAGTGAAAGCTTCACTACCCTGCTTGTGAAAAGGGTCGAGGATTGAGCATGATAATCTCAATGTTTGAGTTGGGTCTGGTTGCACATGCTGTCCAGTTCTGCCACATGTTTCATCATAGCCCATATTGCTCAGACCCCAATAAAACTCTGTCCTTTGTGTCCATAAAAACATGATGTTGGGAACATCCTTGCCAGGCTGGTAGAAATTTAGAAATCATTCCAGCCAACCATAGAAGTGATTCAAAGCAGTCTTTCTTTATGATTTTTGTTTATGTTGCATTATAATATGAGTCAATGTTCTGGGGCTAGACCTGAAACAGAAATGCTAATACATGTGCTGAATTGGATGAATGCACACAGATTAAAAACAAACTCCAAAGTTACTTTAGCTCGACCAAGTCCAATGAAATATCATTATTTTTTGAAAATAACTTCCAGCAAACTTGGAAGATAAAATGTCACTTTGCTCTATGCCATAATCTTTTACCATCATTTCTCAGTTCTATAAGAACTCTGAATTCTAACCAGCCGTGGAATTATGTTGGAATCTGTAGCAAGACCAACAAATATTTACTGTTGTGCTGCTTCAAACAGAATAAACTGTGCTACATATACATGTGGATTTTAAGACAGACACCTATAGACTTAATTTGCATCTTTTGGACTATTTTTGTTTTCCCGAATGCTCGGAAAATTCAATAACATCCTGCTAACGATCAGTGTTTCTGGCAGCAAGAATAGACTCGGCATTATAAACCCTAAGCATGATTATGTGCCATTCATCACATGTCAAATATGAGCCATGTTTATCCAGTAAAAAATAACGCTGCAATTTCCTTGATGATGACAAGCAAACTGTTTTGTTTCTTTTTAAACCTTTTTTATTCATATTAATTTGACTTTGCAATTGCTGACATAACAGTTTTGAAAGAGGTTTAAAAGAATAATTTCTTTTCCTCTCTCTATTTTCTTGGTTATGCCTTTTTCTTCTAATTTTCTTCTCCCTGAAACTGCTGAGATCTCACTGTGTGTGGCTGCTGAAGTGCAAAATGTACTCCAACATTTCATCCAAATGTAAGCATTGACAGTAAATGCTGGCGGATTATGTGACTATGGAGGCAATACTGTCAAGTTCAAATCTATTCTCACTTGATGATTGCATAGGGGCATTTACAGCATTGTCAGGGAGACTGACTGCTTTCTGTCTCGCCCAGTAGCATCGAGGCCAATTATTGTGTTCCTACTGCTACTTATCTGCGATCAATGATCTAATTACAATCCAGGGATCTTCTGGACAAATGCCTGAGCATACCAAAGTTCACAGGATAGCATAATGGTTATACTACCAGGCTTGTGATCCAGAAGCCCAGAGGCCTAAGTTCTAATAGCTGTGTAATTTCATACTTTAATTAATGGAATAAAAGTCTATATCATGAATGATGATCATGAAATGGCCCACCGTTGCAAAGTGAAACTGACTCTACGCTACTGAAGCCTGGCACTAACTCGCAGACTCTACACCACTGAAGCCAGCACCAACTCAAGACACTTCCTCTTACTGCCCTCTTGATCATGACCTCACCTCCCATCACTAAACTATCATCTCCCAGACCATCCACAATCTCATTACCTCTTTGGATCTCCCACCCACAGCCTCCAACCTCATTGCCCGTGAACCCCGCACTGCCCGATTCTACCTCCTTACCAAGATTCACAAACTTGACTGCCCTGGTCGACCCATTGTCTCAGCCTGCTCCTGTCCCAGCGAACTCATTTCTTCCTACCTCAACACCGCCCTGCCACCCTTAGTCCAGGAACTCCCCATCTACGTTTGTGACACCACCCATGCCCCCCATCTCCTCCAAGATTTTTGTTTCCCAAGCCCACAATGTCTCAGCTTCACCGTGGACATCCAGTACTTGTACACATTGATCCGCCATGACAAAGGTCTCCAAGCCCGCTGTTTCTTCCTCTCATTCCATCCAATCAGTATCCTTTCACTGACACCCTCATCCGCCTGGCTGAACTGGTCCTCACCCTCAACAACTTCTCCTTCCAATCTTCCCACTTCCTCCAAACCATAGGGGTAGCCCTGGACACCTGAATGGGACCCAGCTATGCCTGCCTGTTTGTTGTATACGTGGAACAGTCCATCTTCCACAGTTACATTGGCACCACCCCCAAACTGTTCCTCTGCGACACCGATGACTGTGTTGGCGACACCTCATGCTCCCATGAGGAGGTTGAACAGTTCATCAACTTTTCCAACACCTTCCACACCAACCTCAAATCCTCCTGGACCATCTCAGAAACCTCCCTCCCCTTCCTGGACCTCTCTATTACTGTCTCTGGCAACTGACTAATCACAGACAGCTACTATAAGCCTACCAACTCCCACAGCTACCCGGACTATACTACCTCCCACCCTGCCTCCTGTAAAAACATCATCCCTTATTCCCAATTCCCCCACCTCCACCACATCTGTTCCCAGGATGACCAATTCCACCTCAGAAAGTCCCAGGTGGCCTCCTTCTTCCATGATCGTAACTTCCCTTCCCATGTAGTTGACAATGACCTCCAGCGCATCTTCTCCACTTCACACACCACTGCCCTTGAACCCCACCCCTCCCAACACAACAAGGACAGAACCCCTCCCTCCCCCCCAGGTCCTCACCTTCTACCCCAACAACCTCCGCAAACATCTCATCATCCTCCGCCACTTCCACCATCTCCAAATGGACACCACCACCAAAGACATATTTCCTTCCTTACCCCTATCAGTGTTCCGAAAAGACCATTCCTTCTGTGACCCACTCATCAGATCCACGCCTCCCACCAGCCCACATCCCACTACTGGTACATTTCCCTGCCACTGCAGGAAGTGTTAAATCTGTGCCCACACCACTCCCCTCAACGTCATCCAAGGCCATAAGGGATCCTTCCACATCTGTCAGAAACTTACCTCTACCTCTCCCAATGTCATCTACTGCATCCGTTGCACCTGGTGTGGTCTCTTCTGCATTAGGGAGACAGGACGCCTTCTTGTGGATCATTTCAGAGAACATCTCTGGGACTCTCACACCCACCAATCCCACCACCCTGTGGCTGAGCACTTCAAATCCCCCTCCCATTCCATCAAGAACATGCAGGTCCTGGGCCTTCTCCATTGCCAAACTGTTACCACCCGATGCCTGGAGGAAGAACGCCTCATTTTCTGCCTTTAAGACCCTGCAACCACACGGGATTAATGTGGATTTCAACAGCTTGCTCGTTTCCCCTCTACCCACAATATTCCATTCCCAAACCACCACCTCAGCACCGCACTCGAGACTCATCCATCACTCCTCCCTCTAACCTATCACCTTCTCCTTCACCTTCATCCACCTATCGCTTTCTCAGCTACCTTCCCCCCCAGTCCCACCCCTCTCCCATTTATCTATCAGCCTCGACCCACAAGCCTCATTCCTGTTGAAGGACTTCTGCACTATATGTTGATTCTTCTGCTCCTCGGATGCTGCTTTTCGAGCAACACACTCTTGACTCTGGTCTCCAGCATATGCAGTCTTCACTTTCTCCTGAAATTGACCTAGTTCACTAATGTACTTTGTCAAAGGAAATTTGCTGTCCTTACTCATTCTGGCCTGTGCATGAAGGGTTGACGATCATGCCATTCATTTGTCTTAAAGAACTCGATTTAAAGTCACTTAGGAATTATAGAATCCCTACAGTATAGAAATAGGCCATTTGCCCCATCGAGTCCACATGAAACTTCTGAAAAGCATCCCACTCAGACCCATCTCCCCAACTCTATCCTTGCATTTCTCAGGGTTAATCCAACTAGCCTGCATATCTCTGGACTGTGGGGCAATTTAGCATGGCCAATCCATCTAACCTGCACATCTTTGAACTGTGGGAGGACATCCTCACAGACAGGGAAGAATGTACAAACTCCACACAGACAGTCACCTGACGGTGGAGTCAAATGTTGGTTCCTGATGCTATAAAGTAGCCGTGCTAATCACTGAGCCACTGTACTGCTAATTAAATACTGGCCTTACCCTGCAGTGACATCTGTAGTGTGTGAATAGTGATAAAATTGTAACTGAGAGTCGGTAGCCTGTACTATACCTTTTCTTTTTGATTTATTTCGAAATACTTCAAACAACAGACAAGTAAAATGGGCAGGGAGGAAAAAGTGAAGACTGCGAATGCTGGAGATCAGAGTCAAAACGTGTGGCACTGGAAAAACAAAAAAGGTCAGGCAGCATCCGAGGAGCAGGAGAATAAGCCCTTCATCAGGAGTCATCAGGCAGCTGACCCACTACCATTTCATAATATGCACTCACTAAAATCATGAACTTCTCCGGTCTGTTCAATTATCTTTAGAATCAAAGATTGAGACAGAAAGAAAGGAGACCATTAGTGCATTTCTCCACAGCTGTCAATCTTTATCTCTTTTTAATCAAATTTTCTTTTTAATCTTTTCATTTTTTTGTAGAGCTTGATCATATCTAAACCTTTGTGCATTGTTGTATCATTCTTTCATTTATGTATAATTTTTACCTTCTGTTAGTGATTTGATATTACTATTACAAATTTAGACACCTTGATAAGACATGGTTTTTAATAGATATCTACTTGAATTTGAATAGATAAAATCATTTATATAAGAGAGAATTTTGTTCGATGTCAATTAGCAACGAGCTGAGTTTATTATATGACAGCCAAAATTGATCTTCAGATGTGGTCATCAATGCTTCTGCAACCTACATATAATAATTCAGACTTCATATTCTGTCATTCTGGAAACTAAACTTAAATCTCTCTTTACTTCCTCAAGATCTCATCAATTATATTTTGATTACTGATTAATTAGTTATATTCCTCAAGCCCTTTCTGTGCCCTGTATGGGCAAAATATCAAATTTTCTCAAACCTTTCTACTGCCACATGCATGATTGTATAGAAATTCATTTCAATATTAACAGGCACAGACTCATATTTAAGCTGTAATATACTTTCTAACTACATGGATATTAAACAGACTCTAAATGCTGGAATAAGTTTCATACATACATTTCCACAGAATATAATTTGACAATTAGACATTCAAATTACAAATAGATCATGAAATTTTTTGGGATTGTCTTTAACAGGGACTGGATGAAACAGCCTTAATTAATTTTTTGACACTGTGGAAATTTAGTCCATTTAGACGGAGATGACGAGAAAATTCTTTACTCAAAAGGTGACAAATCTTTGTAATTCTCTACTTCAAAGATCTGAGGAGCTCAGTCATCGAGTATATTGAAGGTAGTCTTTGATAGATTTTTAGATATTAAGTATGTCAAGGGATGCACAAATAATGAGGAAAATGGAAGTCTAGTAAAAGAGCAGCCATGATCTCATTGAATTGCGGAATAGACATGTGGGGCCAAATGGCCTATTTCTGCCCCTATTTTCTACATTCCTAAACAAGCAAAGTTGTTTTAATCAGGCCCAATATCAAACTTCTGATAATACCTCAGATATTCACTTCATCAATTTATATCAATCATTCCATCATTTATTGCAACTGCTCTGATGTTTTATTTTCTCTTCCTCCAATTTTCCAGGATCTGTTGAAGAATTAATTTCATGTGGATCCACAGTTGTGGAGCAAAGTGCAACACAAACTGTAAGTAAAAGCAAAACACTGGAAATACTGCATGCTGGAAATCGGAAATAAAAACTGAAAGCGCAGGAGAAACGCAGCAGGTCTGGTAGCACCAGCAGAGAGAGAAACAGAGTTAATGCTTTGAGTCGAGGATGACCTTTTCAGAACTATCTGAAGAAGCATAATACCGGACTTGAAATGTGAACTCTGCTTCTTTTTTCACAAACATTAGATGCTGACTCTATATTTTTCTTTGTGGATGTTAACTAGTATTATTGTAGAAGAAACAAAACAAGGATTAGAAATAAAAGCAGAAATTGCTGAGAAATTGAATGGGTCTGATAGCATCACTGGAGGGAGAATCAGAATTGACATTTCATGTCCAATATCATTTTTCATTCGAGACACTGGTCCAGTAAACCGACCACACATCTTGAGTTTTAAAAAAAAATTCCTACTACTATTCATTGCACCAGAACACTGCAAATAGAAACATCAATGTAAGCCAATCAGTTACTCTTTGTTAGTGCTTTTGTTCCCTTTACAAAATGTTATCACTTAAACGACTGTTGTCTTTTTATTTGTATGTCAAAGACAGCAGTTTAATTGAAACGTTCTAATAAATCAATCATGCCAGGTTGGGCCATGACAGTTCTACTGCATTATCTGTGAGGACAGACAAGCTGTGTAATCAAAGTCCTATGTAAATTTCCAGAATTCTCAGACACATCTTTCTATGTTTTTTTCTTAAAGCCTTAATTAAGGTCAAATGATTGATTTCGTTTCAAGTCTGCTTGTGTTGTAATCGATCTGATATATTATTGAATGTTTCTTTTCACTGTTTAATAGCTGTCAAGTTAACAATCTGTTCTTGCTCAACATTCACTACAAACCAAAATAAATAAATAATGTGTCTTACAAAACGGACGCATAGCTTGCAGGACTTTCCTGCAATCTGTGAAACCCTGACATTAGGACCAAATGGGTGCCCTGGGCCTGCACGTGCCAGTGTCAGATTCGAAAGGAAATCTTCCTGAAAGCAGCCTCTCAACTGGCCACCTCTGAGCTCACCATTCTAACTGATCCTAAGCATCCCCACCAGAAGATATTGACAATGCTGATCATGCCAAAAAACTAGGATGGCACCTCAAGATGGAGGTATTTTCAGTGAGCCAGAATTGAATCTATTGTTCAGAGTGAGAGAAGATGTTAAGCTCCTCAAATGTGATGGAAAACCCTTGTGAATGGCTCATGAGTAATAGGTTGCATATTTTAAGTTAAGTCTGCTGCATGCATTGGTTCCTATTATTGCTTGGCTGTGGGTGTCTACACATAAGGTGTTCTCTGAGGCCATTAGGTTTCTATCTTTAGATAGACCATAGATCTTCAGGGCATAGATAAGGTGAATAGCAAAGGTCTTTTCCCTAGGTTGGGTGAGTTTCAATCTAGAGGGTATAATTATAAGGTGAGAGGAGACCCAAGGAACCCAAGGGGTAATTTTTTCACATGGAGTGTAGTACATATACAGAATCAACTGCCAGAGGAAGGTACAGTTCCAATGTTTAAAACTAATTTGGATAGGCACATGAATAGAAATTCTTTAGAGAGATATGGGTCAAATGAATGAAAATGGGATTTGTTTAGTTTGGAAAACTTCATCGGTTTGGACGAGTTGGACCAAATGGTCTGTTTCCATGCTGTATGACCCTATGTAAAACGCTTTTATTTACCTCTGAAATTTGCTAGTTATTAGCATTATTCTCCATTGGGATAGTGCTCTGGCAATCAAAAATCACCAATCCTGGAGTTATCATTATATAGATTTGCAAAATTCCTCAATTTGCCTGTCTTTTAGAACAAGGTTGACAGGTTTCTGTATTGTGTTGCTGGAAAAGCGCAGCAGGTCAGGTCAGAAATCAAGATTCCTGATGAAGGGCTTATGCCCGAAACGTCGAATTTCCTGTTCCTTGGATGCTGCCTGACCTGCTGCGCTTTTCCAGCAACACATTTTCAGCTCTGATACACCAGCATCTGCAGACCTCACTTTCTCCTTGGAGGTTTCTGTATTGAACAACATTACTATTTATTTTAACAAAACAACTATGGACTGCCAATATTTAATTCTACTAGTTACAACTCTAGTCCCCTTATAAACTTTGGCTCTGACTGTATATATGCATCAGAAAAAGAAAATGTTGGTGTTATGGACAGGCCGAAAAACTGGGAAGGAAGTTCACTGGTCTCTGCCCACGGGGCTCACTGTCCTTTTGCCTTGTCAGGCTCTACTGCTCTTCAACCTTCCTCCTTGAGGTAATTTCACTTTCCTGCAGAAACACAAGGGAAAGCTGATATGTTCTTATGAAGTCTCTGATATTTTGGATAAGAGCTACAACTTTCAGCAAATTGGTAAGAAAAAATAATTTGGTTTTCTTGAGGCTTGGGAAGCTTTTTACTGCAGAGGAAACTCTAGAGGTTTGATGGTAACTGATCTAAACATTCACACCACCAAGCTATTCAGTGACCTGGGAACTGATCACACTGTAGTTGGAGGTAGAAGACCTTTGTCACGAACAATGAATTTCCCAGACCATCCAGCTACTTGCTGCCTGCTGAGTCTCCCTGCACACAAGCCCCTGGATTCCTGCTCATTTGCAACTCTATTTTCCCACTGCTGAACTAACAGCAGGATAAACAGTTCTTACAATCATTGTCAGGTAACTTGCTTTTAAAAATTGCAACAATCCTTTAATAATTCTTCCTTTTAAATCAGTTCTTTTCCCATTCCAGTACACAATCAAAGATGCAGAAAAATAAAACAATGCAATCTCCACATTAAATTCAGCCTCTGGTGTAATGTCTCAGATCTCTGTTTCTGCATGCTCCTTCTTTGCCGATGGCCTTTCTTGATCTCTCATACTAATCACAGAGTCAAGTAGTATGAGCACTTGTCATTGCAGGCCACCATGTTACATGAAGCTGCTGGCCATATTGCTCCCTATGTGGAGATTTGCTGCTGCCATCACACTTCTTTAGGGCAGGCAATAACAGGAACAACTTGGTCTGAAGTTGTTGATGAAAACCAACCACTAGTCTAAAGAGAAGAAGTGTATAATTGTCTTAAACAATTATGACTAATTTCATGTAAGCAACTAAGTACAAGTTACACTAATATAACTGACATTCAGCTGAGTGTTTTGTTTTTGACTAAGTTTGAGTTGCACACATTTTTTGGGAGAGTTTTATGCCGTGATTTCTCACCCTATCTTACCAACTCAGTTCATTATCCTTTAGCATTTCTCATTTCCAATCTGCACTCCACCTTACTACAGACTGCTCCCACAACAACTTGCCACTCAACAGATATCCACTGAAACAGCAGCATCTCTCACACCCATGCCATCTCTGAAAACCGGTTGTGCATTGTGTAAGCACTGAGATTCCAAAACTGCTCTGCTTGGTCGAAGACTAAGTCTGAACATGTCAGAGTAGTGGAATATGGCACTGCGATCTCCAACAGGAACCTGGAGTTCTTGATGTATGGGATGGTCCAGAGGACATGCCTTTTCTTCAAGGAGGATGGCCAATAGGAGCCACCCACAAGATGTAGGTAGTCTGGTCTAAGGTCACCGTCTTGGTCAGTGCCATCTGCAGTGTGTGGAGGAATGGTCAGCAATTCCAAAAGAAGGTCAATGACTTTCTCCTCTCTGTCAGGATCAGTAACACATTCTTCTCTTCACCACATCACAGTATCCCTTGCAGAGAAGACCAGATTGTTCCTGTGAGGATACCAAAACATTAATGTCCCACCAGATGCGTAAATACCATGCTTTGTTCCAATGCATTTCTCATTTTAACCCCTCTATTTCTTTCAAACATTGCATACCATTTCTAACAACTGGATGTGCCGGCTTCTCTCTCATCTGTCTTTTAGATTCTGCTAGCCTCCCAATGATGTCTGCAGAGAAAAAAGGAAACAATTCCCCCCAAAGTACCTTCTTTGATTTAGGAGGATGAGAGTACAGAGGCTTCAGCAGAAGCATCACTAAAGCTGGTCCCTATGCCCCCCCTTCAGACCAAATCCTGATACTTCGTGGGAAACTGTAGACATACAGAGACTGTGTACATGTGTATCTCACAGTGACAGTTCTGTATTATCCCTAGGCCCCTGGTACATGGAAGATTGCCAGAGACCAAGCACCAGCTCAGCCCCAGGCAGGAGAGTACCTTGTGACATCGGCAATCAGGGACTTCATCCTACACAGAACAGAACAAAAGTATAAGATGGGTATCTGGGACACAATGGCTCTCACTGTCCCAAAGTTGCAGCAGTGCTTTAAATCATGTAATCATCTGTCTGCTTCCCTGGACAGGTTGCCAACCACCATAGAGAGCCAGGCTCAGCATCCTCAGGGTAAATTCCAAAGCCTGAGCACACGCTGACAGTGGACGGTGAACATTGACCCTAGTCGAAGGACACCCTCATCATAAGAAGACACGGTGTGTCAGAGGCACCCAGCCAGAGGTGGACTTTCCATTCAGGAGATTACAGAGGTAGTGAGCCATCTACCTCCACCTTGCTTGCTGCCCTCTAACTTCAGAGTTTCATGCCGAGGAAGGTAACTTGCTTCTGGAAAGATGTCCCATGGCATTTGAGGCCAACTTCTAGACTCAGCAGCCCCAGGGTCAATAGATGCAACAACCAAGCAGGCTCCCTCTACCCCAGCTGCAGAACCAGGGACTGCTCTAAGTCACAGTGGGAGGGAAAAATAGAAGAAAACATACTGAGGACAGTTGGTTGTACAGATGAAAAATGTTTCTATGTCACTTTCAGCTTGTGCATAATTGTTCCTGGTATTAACTTCCATAGCTAAATATACACCACATCATTCGATTAAGCAGCACTTCATGGTGACAGACGAGGTTCCATGTTGGAGCTCTGATATAGAGTCACAAGTCATAGAAATGTACAGCATGGAAACAGACCCTTCAATCCAACTCATCCATGCCAACCAGATGCCCTAACCTAATCTAGCTCCATTCGCCAGTAATTGGCCCAAATCCAAGTGCTAACCCTTCCTATTAATATACCCATCCAGATGTCTTTTAAATGCTGTAATTGTCCTAGCCTCCACCACTTCCTCTGGCAGCTCATTCCATACACACACCACCTCTGCGTGAAAATGTTGCCCATTAGGTCCCTTTTATATCTTTCTGCTCTCACCTTAAACCTATGCCCTCTAGTTCTGGACTCACCCATCCCAGGGAAAAGATCTTGTCTATTTACCCTATGCATGCCCCTCATGATCTTATAAACCTCTATAAGGTCACCCCCTCTGCCTCCAATGCTCCCAACCTCTTCACCCTCTCCCTATAGCTCAAGCCCTCCAACCCTAGCAACATCCTTGTAAATCTTTTCTGAACCCTTTCAATTTTTACAAAGTTCTTCCTATAGGAGGGAGACCAGAATTGCACATAATATTCCAAAAGTGCCCTCTGCGTTAAGATGCAACTGTACCATCTGGAAATGGAAGGAACAATGTCTACACGTGGCATTGGTGTCACTTCTCATTCACTATCGCTAAAGCTTGGCTCCCTCTGTGTGCAAAAGTATCACTGGCAAAGACTTGTCCAGCAGTGGCTGAGGGGAACAATGCAGTAAGATAGCAAAGGAGTGGGCAGCCTGCATGCCCGTGGTGTGGTACATTGCATGGGCGTATGACCAATTTTCCTTCCCTTTAAAAGCCCAAGATTCAATGTTTGCTACAGCCACCTCCCTCACAAGTAGAGGCACTTACCCACTCACTCCAAGTGTGGTCACGATGGATGATGACAGTTAGCGCTCTGATGCCTGTGGCTTCTAGCCTCTAACTGTTGAGCCTCTAAACATCTACTTTTGCTGCAGGCACCATGGAGATTGCTCGGAGCCAGTAGCTGAAGAAATTCCAAAGAAGAGTAATACCAAACTCAAAACACAAACTCCGAAGATGCTCCCCGACCGGCAGAGTATCTCCAGCATTCTGAGTGTTTGTTTCAAATTTCTAGTTTTTGCAGTACGCGGACACAATCCTTTATCTGTAATTCCAAAATCCGAAAAGGTCCGAAATCCAGAATTGTTTTCGTGGAGTGTAGAGCGTTGTTTTGGCATGCGAACAGGTGATGCAACTCCACGCCCAGCGTCACTCTAATGTGACATGGCAGTGTGGCCCAGCACTGCCGGGCATCAATTGTGTCTCAGCAATTGCCCATACTATTCACATGTGCGTCTGTTGTTAGGCAAGTTTTTTTTATTTCACTGTGAAAATGTCATTTGTTCCAAATTTTAAAAAAATTGGCCCGAAGGATTTTGGATAAAGTATTGTGTACCTGTGTTTTGTCTTTATTCATGGTTCTGTTAAGATCTCCTGTGAATTATGAGGGGCACAGATTAGATTAGATTACTTACAGTGTGCAAACAGGCCCATGCAGACATGGGGAGAACATGCAAACTCCACACAGTCAGTCGCCTGAGTCGGGAATTGAACCCGGGTCTCAGGCGCTGTGAGACAGCAGTGCTAACCACTGTGCCACCGTGCCACCCACAAATAGAGTGAGTGATAAAATTTTTTTCCCCTCGGGTGGGGATTTCAAAAGTAGGAGGCACATTTTTAAGGTGAGAGGAGAAAAATTCAAAAAAGACTTGAGGGGCAACTTTTTTTGTATAGAGAGTGATTTGTATGTGGAATGAACTGTCAGAGAAAGTGATGGATGCAGGTACATTTGCAATATTAAAAAGTCAATTGGATAAGTACTTGAATAGGAAAGGTTTGGAGGGATACAGCCCAACCACAGGTAGGTAGGACTACTTTAGTTTGGCAACATGTTCGGCATGGACTATTTGGACCAAAGGGTCTGTTTCCATGCTGTATGACTCTATATGACGTCATCAACCTTGTTGTAATATTTGTTTACAGAGCTTATTGTGTAAATGGTAAAGGATGAGCCACTAATAAGTCTTCAGAAAAAGATGCACTTAACATAATAAACATGAAGGTGTTTATTACATACTAAGGTAACAAATTGCATTAGCTTAAGACTTGTTAATTATATTATTTGTGATTTGGTAAGACACGCGGATTCTTCCTGAGGGATATCTGGCTAACTGAAGTTACATGGTGAGGAACAGTGGAGGTAAGACAAATAGAGACTGGGAACAATTAGAACTGATTAGCCCCTCCCAGACAGTACCATATATATGTCAGTGAGATAAAGGTTTCTGCACTCATTGTTTCTTCACTGTGTCCTACACCTGCACACACAGAAGAAGAAGTACTACCGCTGTTTGGCGATAGTGTGGGGGTTTGAGGGAAAAAATAATAACAAGAGTTTGGAATCTCCTCAACAAAAAGAGAAAAATAAACAGAAAAATATATCTCAATGAGAAAAGCTGTACAATATTTCCTGAGTTAAATCATTCAGGCCAAATGTGTTTATACAACAGTAATAGATGATGCCTGAACAAAGCATGCCCTTGGTGGCCCGCCGTCAGTTTTTCTCATGTCAAAGGCAGCCAATCCAAAGGTTCTGAAAGAACCCATCGGAAGCTGCTGCAAAACAGTTTATTTAAGCCAAATTGAGATTGGTTTAATTACAATAACTAAATTCCACTTATTATAAAATACTTAACAAGTGATTAGAAACCCCCACTGTATGACGCCTTAATAATTGTCTTCTGCATTTGCTTGGTTCTCCTGCAACATTTGTCCCCAATATTGTATAGGTGGTAGGTATTGATCTTTCAATGAGGCCATTGAAATTTCCTCTGAGGAAACAGGATCTCTTTCCTCTTGGATCTATGGTTGCCAAGATTACATCCAAAAACAAATTAGGCAGACACACTTGGCTCCACAAACAGATTAGAATGTCAAAGTATCTTCCCGCTGTTTGTAGCCAGAGTGCATCTCTCCTTACAAAATATCGTCTGCCTTTAAGTGGCATCAGTAAAACCCATTTTTTTGTCTCTAACATATGTACAGTCAATAAGTAGTACTGGCTCTACAACTAATGACAATGCATTGCAGCACTAATTCACCATCTCTCTCTGTATGCAATTCATACATTATGCTTTATGCCCTGTCCTTGAGCTTGATTGAAGTTCTAGGTCCATATCTGCACTTGAGTATGGTGTGAAGGTGTATGTCTATACACATTATAGAGAGCATTATATCCACAAAAAAATAAACTACCTTCATTAAACTATTCAATTGTTTATGTAATAAACTTGAAATACAACTCTAAATTCAACTTCTCTTCATAATAAAAGTTAAGGATAATAGATTAAAAGGACAATATAGACATGAAAAGGCACACCATATAATCTTTATGGGATGTGTCTGTTGATTTTTATGTTGTTTTAGGTTCCTGAGATTTTATATAATCAAATTCTGAGATTTCTTTTATTGTCTGTCTCAGCTCCTCCATCACAAACAAAGCTCTTAGCATTCGCTCCTCTTCTGTTCTTGGCACACTGCTCACACACATGCATTAGATAAAACTTTCCATATTGATCCAGGCCATTTGTTTAGTTTCTGCAACAAAGTAACTTCCTTGTGAATAATTGAGGACATGTTGGGCCTGAAGTTACTGAAAGCTTGTGCCACAGAAAAGGCACATCTACAATTTGACCACAAAGAAAGTCGAGAAAAACAAGTATTAAATTCAGTCATTCATAGTTTATTTTCGTATTATCTAAATGAATTTTACAACAGTGTCCTCTTTAACCGATGTATAATTAAACAAACAATATGTTTGCTAACACCAAGCAAAAAATGATGATTTCCATCTGTGCATGCCCACCGATGGTGATTGCCGATTGAGTATGTGCATGTGTACATTATGAAATTGACTTTGTAAAACCTAAATGAAAGTTCTTAATACTTTATTCCTCTTACCTGATATACCCTTTCAACAATATTCTCATTAGTGTAGGATACTTAACACACCTTGTTAAAATATATTTATAAAGTGATATCACTGCTAATGCTCATGCTCCTGGGTAGCAGCAAGTGCAGCATTAAAAAAAAATGGTTTGAATTTTATAGGGAATGAGTCCCACTATCAGGGCCAAAAGCAGCAATATATTCTGCAATGGTCACTGAAGTGGGTATTTCTTAGTCTGGCATTCCTATTAAAGATAGTAGCACACTCCACTGAGCTGCCAATGCAGTGGGTAGGCCAGCAGTTCAGTAACATTAGCATTGCCAACACAAATGTTGTCAATTCCTGGGGTTGCGCTTAGAGGGTGGGATCACATATATGGCCAGTCACCGAACATTAGCAACAGGCCAGGGCTGGGTTGCCACTAAGAGCAGTCAATACCATGTATCAGTGAGAATGGCTCCTTTATGGGCTAGGGAGTGACCTGAATGCAGAGTAGGAGTCCAGTTAATTTCACTGGATGGCATTAGCAGACCCAAACTCTTTTTAGGCAGAAGCCTAAAAGGAGGCTCACACTTCACAGAGAAATTGCAAGTGGCACATGAGATGTTAAATGAACGGAAATCGTTTTAAAAGTAGATATATGGATATTTCTGTACATTGATATTTTGTATTTCACATCCTTTTGAAACATCTATGTGGTCCTTTAATGATTTTGGACTCAATCTTACCAAAAAATGGCTAGAGTCATTCTTGTGAAGTTTCAAGGGGTGTTTCTGACTGTGAGGCTGAATGAGTTTTCTGATACATTTGTTCACATCTTGCCCCACTGATTAAATACCACAATCCTTTGGTGGCCTGTTTATCCAATGTTAGTCTGATTCCCCATTTGCTGTAGGCAGAAGTTCTCACCACTGCTGGGACATTCTAGGATCCTTGGTGCCAACATCATCTTTGAACCCCTGCCATACACCTGGTTAAGCATTGTCAGTCTGGAGTTGCCATTCACCATGCACATAGTGAGACAAAACCACAAACTCAATACTTCTCAGAGCACACAAGTGGCATGGCTGACCCTTTCTTGCTTATACAAGAATACATTCTGACACTTATCGGTGTTGAAGAACCAAACCATACAGCTTACTTATCCCCCAGCCACATCCCATTTTACTTCCATCTCCATATCACTGCAACATTCCTGAATAAGTCTTGGAGATATCAAGTGTAGGGCTGTGACTGCTTCTCTTCACAGCTTCTTGCATTGTGGGATTGTCCTCAGAAAGATGATTAGTGATACACTGTCTTGGAAACAAATATGCTTTGTAGTTTGTGTGAATGGCTACCTCATGTTTTGTGATTACAAACCTGCACATTGAGATGTACAGACATAGAAAGATTTAAAAATTAGGGACAGGTGCAGGACCTTTGGCTTATCCAACCTGATCCGCCAGTCAATGTTATCATGGCTGCTCCTTTATCACAACACCATACTGCACTCCGTTTTTGTACCCCTTGACATGTTTATTTAGAAATTTATTTAGAAATATATCTATTTCTTTCTGAAACACATTCAATAATTTCACTTCTGTAGCTTTTTCTGTTAAAGAACACCATAGGTTCAACTCACTATGAGTGACAAAATTTCTCCTCATCTTGGTCCATAATAGCTTACTGTTCTCCTAAGGGTTTGTACCCTTGTTCTGGGTCTCCAGAATATGGAAACATCATGCCTTCATTCAGTCTGCCCATCATTTCAGAATTTTATATGTTGTTGTTAGATCCCCTCTCATTCTTCAAAACCGCTGTGAATTCAAGCCCAGTCAGTCCAATTTCCCCCCCTTCAACATACCTGCCATCACAGAAACCAGGAACTATGCAATTATTTCCTATCCAGCACATTTATACCTTGTAGAACATGGTCAGTCTATTTTTTTTCCTTCTTTGTTGTAATGATTTCCATTTAAAATCATTAATCAAGGATGTAACATTGGTGCATTTCCTAGACTGATCCAAACAGAACTGAGCAATGTGTCTTTGGATTGTTGCAATCTTATGTATCTCTCGTATTCTGTAAGGATCCCACATATCATTTGCATACTTCAGGACTGGACAAATACACAAGTGATAATTTGTACCTTTGAAATACCAAAGATTCCCAGAAATCCAGTTTGTTTCAGAAGTTATCTGCGATGAGGTACTGGATAGCAGACAGTTACTGGGAAATCATGCACAAATCAGGAATCAACATATTCAAGTGTAATAAATGTGCAGTTATATAATGGTAACTCTGAGTTAGTGACAATTCTTATTTTGTTTCATGATAATTAATATATAATGCATTAAAGCAGTTTACAGGAAACAATTGGAACTTCCTTGTGCTGACATTTGGGTAGAAGGTGAGACCCAGTTGACCTATTCCTTCTCCCCAAAGTGGCACTTATACCTGTCTAGTGTCAATCCAGGCCCTTCAACACTGCAAATGGCTCAACCATCTTAGGTCACAGCCCAAAACTTGAAATTATACAGAAAATCATCAATGATACTGTTATGATCCCAGCTAATAACACCAAATTTCACAATGATCTAGTTAGGGATCAGTGAACTTCATTTTTAACAATAGGTGATTTCCAGAGAACTTAGTAAGAGAGTAGAATCACAAGGTTTCAGGGTTTGAGCAAACAACAAGATTTTATTGTACAAGTTTATAACAGCAAGACAATGTACAATGCACGTGCACTTTGTTAGTTGTGCAGAGTTGATGCATAATACATATGAAAACCTTCCTAAAACAGCACCTTCTAAGCTCATGACCACTTCCATCTAGAAGCAGATGTGCAGCAGGTATTTGGGAACACTGCCACCTTCAAGTTCCTCCCCAATCTATTTACCATCCTTGGAAATATATCGCATTTCTTCACTGTCGTTGGGTCAAAATCCTGGAAATCACTCCCTAATGGCATTGTGGGTCAACGCAGAGCAGGTGGACTGCAGTGCTTCAAGAAAGAGCTCGCCACCACCGTCTCAAGGGCAACCAGGGACAGGCAATAAATGTTGGCCCAGCCAGTGACACCCACATCCCACAAATGAATAAAAAATAGATAATAGGTTGTAACTGTCAACCAGACAGCACATCAAACAGCAAATGCTTTCAACTTTGATTCTCACGCAGTTTTCAGCAATCTCCCTTCGATATTCATGACACAATGGATCCTCAAATCCTCTTAAACTTCTGAAAAGATGACAATTCCTCACCTTTCCGGTAAGCCCTGGGTTCATCCTCTTTGTTTACTTTTTTTTTCTCTCATTTGTTCACCTCTGAGTGAAGAGCTCGTCCGTGATGATGGCCACTAGCAGCGAGTGGGCCCAGCATTGTGGACCGGGGGCAGCAACGTCAGAGATGGGTTTGGGTTCCCGGCAGCTTCTGCATTGACGAGGCTGTTTCAGCACCAATTCATGGTTGTTGTGGCGGAGGCGACTTTGGCTTTCCGATGGCATCTGCATCTAGCGCAGATCCAAGGAGGCAGCAGTGGCGCCTGTGGGCCAGGTGTGGTAGCAAGCAGCAGCAGTGGTGTTTGTGTTGACGACATCTATTGAGGGCTTTTAGTGCCAAGGGCGTTGGGTGGAGGTGAGATGATGCCGAAGAGCAGCGACTTTCAGTCCACCAGCGGTGACATGGTGAAGAGACTCGTGCCTGGCCTTTGATGGAGCACTTAACAAGAAGGACTGTAAAGTCGGACACTTCTTCTTTATGTCATCATTTTTCTATGCTTTGGTTTATTTTTCGGCATTTTAAGATGGTGCTGGAGAGTGGTGATACCATGCAACAACAAATACATCAAAACAAATTTTACTGATATTGCCTCAATACACTCTCTCAAAAGATATTCAGATATGGACTGTTTTAACCACTGATCCTGTTCTGGCTGACCATTCTCCTTTCCTGGGCTCCCCTAGACTCTGAAACGTGACTTTAGTACTCATTCATAAGTATATCTTCAGCTCTTCACCAGCATCTAGCTCCACTAAGTCAGATATGTCTTGAGCTTTCCTCAAACTCTAACCTCACTCAGTTATATGAAGCAAATACTACTGGCAGATTTAATTTTGGATTCACACTCTGACATTCAGAAAAAAACATACATTTCTTACAGCCAAACACATCGATGGCAAGGAGTTGAGGACCCACATAAATTCTGTCCATGACAAAACAAGAAAAAGAGATCAGTTGAAAATTAATGATTTAAAGTAATTGGAATGCTGCCAACTGATAAATATTCCTTAGCCTCATTGATGCTGTGACATGCAACATCATGCAGTAAGTTTATTGATCAACTCAAGAAGGATTCCTTTTAATGATTATTTTCTCATTTAGATTCAGTTTCAAAGCCTCCTCCATTCATAGGTGTCATTCATTTAAATATAACAAATCAGTATCGAGCAGAATGAGAAATTCATGAATAAATATCAAACAACATTACTTTTTCATTCTTCAAGTATTTACTTGCCTAAAAGGAAAACTAGTTTTCCCATTTCAACATGGAACTCCTAGTAGAAGCTTCTTAGGAGAAACAGACCCCCACACCCCAGTTATTTTAACAGAAAGGGTCTAATGTGTGATGGAGTTAGAGGATTTGAAACTCTCTTGTGTTGCATTGTTTTTGTGAAATCCCCCTCATTGTGTATGTCCCACATGATATGGATGCATGTAGAAGAAGGAGAATGTCCTTTGTGTGCCAATGGGTTCTGATTTGGTGTTATCCTGGTTTCACTCAGTACAAATTTTGATATGAAGTCAGAATAATAATTATTAGATAATTACTGTGCAGCCAGCATGTGTATTACTTACTAATGACAAGCAAGCATGCAATTGCAAGATGGACCCTGCAATAATATTATCTGAAACAGCCAGATGCACCCATTTCAAGTAAGTGATCTTTTTATAACCTTTTCTATGACAAACTGTATTCCAGATGGTTTTGCTGGTATTTTTGGTATGTTTCTAAATTTGCCAGAGAATTTTGATGTTTCCTCATGAGATTGGGGTATTCCCATGTGGTGAGTGTCAAGATGAGCTGGAAGGTTAAGCATGAATCCTCAATGCTAGTGAGTGCAGTTTGATGAGTCATGGCCTGTGATGCATTGAACTGTACGATAGGGTGCATTCAAACTGGTAGGAGATACATCTGTAATAGCTTTCACTGAATTTGACCATCTGCATAATGTGAGCAGACTTAATTGGATGATGTTGGCACGGTCTTTAGTTCAGATCCTGGTCACTTGAACAACTTGCTTCTGAGCATTATTCCAGATAGTAGAGTAGTGAGATAATGGTATGCATGATAGCATAGCAGTGATATCATTATTCGAATATAAGAAGAAGAGAGATTAAATAATCTGCATAAGAGGGAAATGTATTATTAGAAGTGAAGCGTGTACTATGGGTGTTAGTAAAACAACTGGCTTCTGATCTTTGTCACTCATTGTTCAAGGGAAATCTTTCCAATCCGTATTAGGCAATAAGTTGCCCAAAGGGATATCCAATTATTATTCAAAGTGGAACCAAACCGCAAACCATGGTACCAATCTAATAACAATTTGATGCCATTGGCAAAATCTCCCAGAGAGAAATCGAAAGAACACTTCTTTAGAAAGAAGGGAAGAGAAGTAAACAAAAACAGCAATTGCAGGAGAATCTCAGGTGTGGCAGCATCTGTGGGGAGAAATCAAGATTGAAGTTTTGAGTTTGGTAACTCTTCATTAGATAAAAACTTCGGGTAAAAAATGAGGTCTGCAGATGCTGGAGATCACAGTTGAAAATGTGTTGCTGGTTAAAGCACAGCAGGTCAGGCAGCATCCAAGGAGTAGAAAATTCGATGTTTCGCGCATAATCCATTGATGAAGGGCTTATGCCCGAAACGTCGCATTTTCTATTCCTTGGATGCTGTCTGACCTGCTGTGCTTTAACCAGCAACACATTTTCAACTCTTCATTAGAACTGAGTCACAGGACTCAAAACATTAACTCTACGCTCTCCCCATTGATGCTGCCAGAACTGTTGAGTTTTGCCATCAATTTCTGTTTTGGTTTCAGATTTCCAGCATCCACAGTTCCTTGTTTTATTTTAAGGATTAAAAGATTCAGGGTGTTGAGAGGCACATTGCGGATCAGTGCTATGTTAATGACAGTCAAGCAGTCAGTGCCTGATATCACAGCTATTTGTAAACACTGAAGGTCCACAAAGAGGTCAGTGTTGGGAATTGTTGGAAAAAGCAATTCCTGGGGTATTGAACTGCACTAGGTTTGCATACCAAAGAGCAGAAGCACTAGGTTAATATTTTCTGCATACATTTGGGTCCATTTTTGATTACATGTTTGTGATGCAGGGACAAGACCTCTCGAGAAACTGAAAACATCCTCAAAGCATTCAATCCAAATTTAAACCTCATAATCAAGCAAGCATGATTTAGAGATCCCAAAAGCCAGGGGCATTCATTGAATCATTCCTTCCAGACCAGTATAAAACTGCTGTGGAAGTAGTGCTTTAACAGACTAACTTTTAACTGCATTGTTGTTGTCACAGTATGGAACAAAAAGCTGTCAGATTTGTTAGCAAAGCACAACTTAATACCAAAACAGATGGCTCAATACCCATTAGGGCTGAGTTTAGGGGCAAACTCATCTGTAATCTTTGAAAATACCATGGCTTCAGACAATTCTGGTAATTGGATAGGTCCAAACGTGTAAAGCCCAACCCGCTGAGAAGCCACTAAAATGGGTAAAGAGGGGGAATGCTTGCAGCATCCTTTTTAATGTGTCCATGTCATGGAACTGAAGGGCATCACAGAAGTCAAGCTTTACAGCAAGTTACATAGAATATTTCCAATGCAGAAAGTCAGGACACGTTTAACTGATCTAACTATGCAATTCAAGGTCAATAACAAGGAAATGTCTCCGAAAAGCAGACAAACTAGGAAATTGTGAAAAAAGAAAGAAATGAGATACTTTCTAAGAGAAAGGATCAAGAATAAGTATCTTCATCAGTCATTTTAAAAGTTAAAGGCTTTAAAACTGAGCTGAAACCTGACTGTGCACTTGGAATGGCAGTAGTTATCAAGACATCAAGAATTAAACCCCAAGGTCTGCCTGATATAGAGGTCTTCAAGTAAAAAAATCAGAAAACAACCACCATCACCATCAGAGATTAACAAAATATTTTATTCATTCCACAATTAAAGAAAATCTCTACTGAACAAAAATGTATACATCCAAATGGATCCTCTGAAAAATGACAAAGTCTTATACAAGGGCAATGGGAACAATTTCTGACAAGAATTCCCACATCCCATTCATGTACCAGGCAAAACAAAGAACACAGCAGATACATTTCTTTGAGCCACTGTTGACCAAGTAAAAACCAAGATGTGTGTATATTATAGAGGTAGAGGCTTTCCAACATTAAACATTTCTGTATCAGCTTCTGAGAAAGCCTACACAAAAGCAAGGAAGCTTAAAAGGGGGAAGCAAAATATACCTAGCTTAAGAAATGTTGCCAAAAAATTGTGAATAAAAATATTGTCGAAGCAACTAGCTCTTACAGAAGTACCATGAACAGAGGAAACATTTAATGGTAATTGACATTCTTGGAATATTTTACGCGTGATTGATGATATTCTAGGCTGTAAAGGACAGAAAATCTTCATAGAACTCATGGTGATCACTTGGGAATTTTGGAAGTTTGGAGGTCAGTTCCAATCCTTTGAATTCCAAGACTCTAACCCCCTTTTTATAACCATGGTCAGCATTTCTCTGATCCCAGTTCAGTTTCTGGTCAATTGTAAACCCAAGGATGTTGATCCTTGCACAATAAATATCTCCAGAAGCAGATCTGTACTGAGCCTTCTTTCTACTATGGCATTCATTTTCGGTAGTTTGCTCTGCAGCAACACTTTTGTTCAGTTTTTTTTTCTTCAGAGCAGAGCTTGTCTTAAACAAAAACAGGCTGGCAATGCCATCTAGTCTGTGACTAAGGCTGGCAGGCCCTCCTGTTCTGAAGAGGTACCACAGGCAGTTTTCAGGAGCAAATGGCACCGCTGGACTGCTCAGGTCAATGTAACAATTATTCAAATATGATGAGGATTCAGGTGCCCACCTTGGACTGAGTGGGTGCAAACAGGTGAAAATTTGTGACCCACTTCGCTTTCTTCCCACCTTTGCACATGAAAAGATTTTAACCAAATCTAGTCCAGAATATTCAGCTCGCTGACCTCCATAGAAATTCCACACAAACTTGATACTTTTCTGGAGAGTTCCAGATGCCATGAAACTGCTCATCTGGAGTTTAAACTTCCTGGAAAGCTGACCACCTCTCCCTCCAACAGACAGCGAACTGCCACCCTTACCATTCCCCCACCAGGATCCCACCTACCACCACCACCACCACCACCACCATCCCAACACCCCCTAACCACCAGCACCCTATGTAAGTACAACATGTTGCATTCAACTTCTGAGAGGTGCAAACACTCATTTTTTGGGATCTGGCCCAGCTTCCTGACACCTCTAAGTTTACTCTCAGTAATTTAAAATAAGGACAAGTTGAGGTTAGGTCCACTGCTTCTCATTCCATTTTTCTGCACTTTCCTTAAAGCTAGTAATTCCATCTAGCTCATTTTACACAATTTGCATAACAATACCTGTCACATTTCTAGTTATGAAGAGTTGATGCACATGTCCCCAGCAAAAGTCACGATTACAGACTGTACAACATCCTGGCCCTTGCGTGACAAGTGCTCCCTTGGGCACTGTAAATCCCATCTATCTCCTGACAGTAAATTACAATCAGACTTTCATCACCACAGCAGAAGGTACAAACAGATTTATTCCCTTCAGCTCTATAAAACACTTGCTTTCTTTTGAGCTGCTAAATCTATGCAGGAAAAGTCAACAGTTCATCAATCTTTGTAGTCCACTGTGTTTTGTTCTATGACACATTTTACATCCATTTTTTTGATTGCATTCCAGCTCAGAATGCAGACGTGTGTGTGGTGGGGGGGAGGTAGTGGGGTGGTTGGTGTGTTGGTAGGAGGAATAGTAAAAGTATTTAATTTTAGAATTATTGAGCAATGTGGCAGACGTGGCATTGATAGGATGCTCAAAGTGTTAAAAGATTGCACTTATTGATCTGTGTTCTGCAGTATCTATTTTGTGTCTTATGTTGTATCTGTTAACTGACCTTACATAGACTTCATTAGAAACAGCCATTTACACTTAACTGGCATGTGTTTTGAATCCTTAATAAATAAATAATCTTTCCCATTGACAGGCTGTGTTTTTTTTATTTTCTCACTCAGATGAAAATCTACAATTAGGTGACTGCATTGCAGATTTACGTACATTGTCCCATAAACATTGCGGTAATACAAATAAGTTAAATCTTTCATTTAATCTGACTCTAATATAGTAAGTTATAGCTTGATGGCAAAGAAAAATTCATAGATCTTATTTTCAAGTATTCTTTTAACAATTTTTTATCAGACATTGATGCACAATATCAAATGAAAAGGAGCTAAATGAGCCTGTGATCTTAGTATTAAGGCAAAAGATGAAGTGGGCTTTGTTAAAGAGTGCAGAGGACATTGACGTAGATGAGATGAATATCTTTGGCCTGGAGGTAAGAAGTGTACGAGTTCCTTAAAATTGGTGTAATTAGTCTAGAGAAGGTGTTTTCTTCATGAAGAGGAGTTTCAGATATTTCCTCTTCATTACAATTTGATCATTTGTCAGTTCAACATTCATTTTCCTATTTACGATCAGACCGTAACCAGCATGAATTTCCATTTGGCTGTTGGACTGTTGGGAGCATGAATGGATTTGGATGTGGGAGTGGGACTAGATGTGGGTGCTGGTGTAGGAGCCGATGTGGGTGTGGGTATGAGAGTGGAAGTGGGTGTGGTTTCTGGAATGGAAGCAGGAGCAAGAGTGAATGTGGGGGTTGATGTGAGAGTGGGTGTAAGTGTGAGACTAGGACTAGGTGTTGGAGTAGGTGTGGGAGTGAGTGTGGGTGTGGGAGTGATTATGGAAGTGGGTCTGTGTGGGAATGGGTGTGGGAGTGAGTGAGAGTGAGAAGGGGAGTGGGATTGGGAGTGGGAGTGAGAGTGAGGGTGAGAGCCAGTGTGGGAGTGTCTGTGGATATGGGTATGGATTTGGATGTGAATGTGAGAATGAGTGGGAGGAGATGTGGGAGTATGTGTGGAAGTGGGAGTGGGAATGGGTTTGGGAATAGGTGTGGGAATGAGTGTAGATGTGGGAGCGAGTATGGGTGTGGCAGTGGGTGTGGAAGCAGGTATGGGAGTGGGAGTAGATGTGGGAGTGGTTGTGGGAGTGGGTGTGGGTGTGGGAATGGGTGCAGGAGTAGGTGTGGGAGTGAGAGTTGGTGTGGAAGAAACTATGGAAGTAGGAGTGGGTCTGAGAGTATGAGTGGGAGTGGGTGTGGAAATAGTTGTGGTGTGGGAATGGGTGTGGAAGTAGGTGTTGGAGTGGGTTTGGGTGTGGGAGTGGGAATAGGTATGGGAATGGGTGTGGAGATAGTTGTGGAAGTAGGTGTGGGAGTTGGAGTGGGTGTGGGTGTGGGAGTGGGTGTTGACGTAGGAGTGGTTATAGGAGTAGGTGTGACAGTGGGAGTGAGAAGAATGGATGTGGATGATGGAGTGGGAATGGGAGATGGTGTAGGAGCAGGTGTGGAAGTAGGTGTAGAAGTAGATGTGGGACTGGGAGTGGGTGTGGGAGTGGGTGTGGGTGTGAGAGTGGGAGTGGGTGTGGGAGTGGGAGTGGGAGTGGATGTGGGAGTGAGAATGGTGTAGGAGTGAGAGTGGGTGTGAGAGTGGGAGTGGGAGTGGGTGTGAGAGTGTGAGTGAGTGTCAGAGTGGGAGTGGGTGTGGGAGTGAGAGTGGGTGAGAGAGTGGGTAAGGGAGTGGGAGTGTGAGTGGGAGTGGGTGAGGGTGTGGGAGTGGGTGTGAGAGTGGGTGTGGGAGTGAGAGTGCGTGTGAGAGTGGGAGTGGGTGTGGGAGTGAGAGTGCGTGTGAGAGTGGGAGTGGGTGTGGGAGTGAGAGTGGGAGTGGGTGTGAGAGTATGAGTGAGTGTCAGAGTGGGAGTGGGTGTGGGAGTTTGAGTGGGTGTGGGAGTGAGAGTGGGTGTGGGAGTGAGAGTGGGTGTGTGAGTGGGAGTGGGAGTGAGAGTGGGTGTGAGAGTGGGAGTGGGTGTGGGAGTGGGAGTGGATGTGGGAGTGAGAGTGGTGTAGGAGTGAGAGTGGGTGTGAGAGTGGGAGTGGGAGTGGGTGTGAGAGTGTGAGTGAGTGTCAGAGTGGGAGTGGGTGTGGGAGTGAGAGTGGGTGAGAGAGTGGGTAAGGGAGTGGGAGTGTGAGTGGGAGTGGGTGAGGGTGTGGGAGTGGGTGTGAGAGTGGGTGTGGGAGTGAGAGTGCGTGTGAGAGTGGGAGTGGGTGTGGGAGTGAGAGTGCGTGTGAGAGTGGGAGTGGGTGTGGGAGTGAGAGTGGGAGTGGGTGTGAGAGTATGAGTGAGTGTCAGAGTGGGAGTGGGTGTGGGAGTTTGAGTGGGTGTGGGAGTGAGAGTGGGTGTGGGAGTGAGAGTGGGTGTGGGAGTGAGAGTAGGTGTGTGAGTGGGAGTGGGAGTGGGAGTGAGAGTGGGTGTGAGAGTGGAAGTGGGTGTGGGAGTGAGAGTGGGTGATGACATAGGAGTGGGTATGGGAGTAGGTGTGACAGTGGGAGTGAGAAGAATGGATGAGGATGTTGGAGTGGGAATGGGAGATGGTGTAGGAGCAGGTGTGGAAGTACGTGTGGAAGTAGATGTGGGACTGTGATTGGGAGTAGGAGTGGGAGTGGGAGTGGGTGTGGGAATGGGAGTGGGTGTGGGAGTGAGAGTGGGTGTGGGAGTTGGATTAGGTGTGTGAGTGGGAGTGGGCATGGGAATGAGAGTGGGTGTGGGAGTGGGTGTGGGAGTGGGAGTGGGCGTGGGAGTGGGTGTGGGAGTGAGAGTGGGCGTGGGAGTGGGTGTGGGAGTGAGAGCGGGGATGGGAGTGGGAGTGGGTGTGAGAGTGGGGTTGGGTGTGAGAGTAGGAGTGGATGTGGGAGTGAGAGTGAGAGTGAGAGTGAGAGTGGGAGTGGGAGTGGGTGTGGGAGTGTGAGTGGGAGTGGGTGTGGCAGTGGGTCTGGGAGTAGGAGTGGGAGTGGGGCTGGGAGTGGCAGTGGCAGTGGGTGTGAGAGTGGGAGTGGATGTAGAAGTGTGAGTGGGTGAGGGAGTGGGAGTGGTAGTGGGAGTAGGTGAGGACGTGAGAGTGGGTGTGAGAGTGGGAGTGGGTATGGGAGAGTGGGTGTGAGAGTGGGAGTGGGTGTTTGAGTGGGAGTGGGACTGGGAGTGGGAGTGAGAGTGGGAGTGGGCATGGGAGTGAGAGTGGGTGTGAGAGTGGGAGTGGGAGTGAGTGTGGGAGTGAGAGTGGGTGTGAAAGTGGGTGTGAGAGTGGGAGTGGGTGTGAGAGTATGAGTGAGTGTCAGAGTGGGAGTGGGTGTGGGAGTTTGTGTGGGTGTGGGTGTGAGAGTGGGTGAGAGTGAGATTGGGTGTGGGAGTGAGAGTGAGTGTGGGAGTGAGAGTGGGTGTGAGAGTGGGAGTGGGAGTGAGAGTGGGTGTGAGAGTGGGAGTGGGTGTGAGAGTGGGAGTGGGTGTGGGAGTGAGAGTGGGTGATGACATAGGAGTGGGTATGGGAGTAGGTGTGACAGTGAGAGTGAGAAGAATAGATGAGGATGTTGGAGTGGGAATGGGAGATGGTGTAGGAGCAGGTGTGGAAGTACGTATAGAAGTAGATGTGGGACTGGGATTGGGAGTAGGAGTGTGAGTGGGAGTGAGAGTGGGTCTGGGAGTGGGAGTGGGAGAGAGAGTGAGAGGGGCAGTGGCAGTGGGTGTGAGAGTGGGAGTGAGAGTGGGAGTGAGAGTGGGTGTGAGATTGGGAGTGGGTGTTTGAGTGGGAGTGGGACTGGGAGTGGGAGTGAGAGTGGGAGTGGGCATGGAAGTGAGAGTAGGTGTGGGAGTGGGAGTGGGCGTGAGAGTGGGATTGGGTGTGGGAGTGTGAGTGGGTGTGAAAGTGGGGATGGGAGTGGGAGTGGGTGTGGGAGTGGGTGTGGGATTGGGAGTGGGTGTGAGAGTGACAGTGGGTTGGGTGTGGGAGTGAGAGTGGGTGTGGGAGTAAGAGTGGGTGTGGGAGTGAGAGTGGGTGTGAGATTGGGAGTGGGTGTGGGAGTGAGAGTGGCTGTGGGAGTGGGTGTGGGAGTGGGTGTGGGAGTGAGAGTGGGTGTGGGAGTGAGAGTGGGTGTGGGAGTGGGAATGGGTGTGGGAGTGGGCGTGGGCGTGGGTGTGGGAGTGGGCGTGGGTGTGGGAGTGGGTGTGGGAGTGGGAGTAGGAGTGGGTGTGGGAGTGGGTGTGGGAGTGGGAGTGGGAGTGGGTGTGGGAGTGGGTGTGGGAGTGGGAGTGGGTGTAAGTGGGAGTCGGTGTGGGAGTGGGAGTGGGTGTGGGAGTGGGAGTTGGTTTAGGAGTGAGAGTGGGTGTGGGAGTGGGTGGGTGTGAGAGTGGGATTGGGTGTGGGAGTGGGAGTGGGTGTGGAAGTGGGGATGGGAGTGGGAGTGGGTGTGGGAGTGGGAGTGGGTGTGGGATTGGGAGTGGGAGTGAGAGTGGGAGTGGGAGTGGGAGTGGGTGTGGGAGTGATAGTGGGTTGGGTGTGGGAGTGAGAGCGGGTGTGGGAGTAAGAGTGGGTGTGGGAGTGAGAGTGGGTGTGAGAGTGGGAGTGGGAGTGGGTGTGAGAGTAGGAGTGGGAGTGGGTGTGGCAGTGGGCGTGGGTGTGGGAGTGGGAGTGGGTGTGAGAGTGGGAGTGGGTTTGGGAGTGGGAATGGGTGTGGGAGTGGGAGTTGGTGTGGGAGTGAGAGTGGGTGTGAGAGTGGGATTGGATGTGGGAGTGGGAGTGGATGTGGGAGTGAGAGTTGGTGTGGGAGTGAGAGTGGGTGTGAGAGTGGGATTGGGTGTGGGAGTGGGAGTGGGTGTCAGGGCGGGAGTGGGTGTGGGAGTGGGAGTGGGTGTGGGAGTGTGAGTGGGTATGAGAGTGGGAGTGGGAGTGGGTGTGGGAGTGAGAGTGGGTGTGGGAGTGGGAGTTGGTGTGGGAGTGAGAGTGGGTGTGATAGTGGGATTGGATGTGGAGTGGGAGTGGGAGTGGGTGTGGGAGTGAGAGTTGGTGTGGGAGTGAGAGTGGGTGTGGGAGTGGGATTGGGTGTGGGAGTGGGAGTGGGTGTCAGGGCGGGAGTGGGTGTGGGAGTGGGAGTGGGTGTGGGAATGGGCGTGGGTATGAGAGTGGGAGTGGGAGTGGGAGTGGGAGTGAGAGTGAGTTGGGTGTGGGACTGAGTGTGGGTGTGGGAGTGGATGTTGGTGTGGAGTAGGCGTGGAAGTAAATATGGGAGTGGGAGTGAGAGTGGGTGTGAGAGTGGGATTGGGTGTGGGAGTAGGAGTGGGTGTCAGGGCGGGAGTCGGTGTGGGAGTGGGAGTGGGTGTGGGAGTGGGAGTGGGTATCAGGGCGGGAGTGGGTGTGGGAGTGGGAGTGGGTGTGGGATTGGGCGTGGGTATGAGAGTGGGAGTGGGAGTGGGAGTGGGAGTGGGTGTGGGAGTGGGAGTGGGTGTGAGAGTGGGAGTTGGTGAGGGAGTGGGAGTGGGTGTGGGAGTGGGAGTTGGTTTAGGAGTGAGAGTGGGTGTGGGAGTGGGAGTGGGTGTGAGAGTGGGATTGGATGTGGGAGTGGGAGTGGGTGTGGGAGTGAGAGTTGGTGTGGGAGTGAGAGTGGGTGTGAGTGGGAGTCGGTGTGGGAGTGGGAGTGGGTGTGGGAGTGGGAGTTGTTGTGGGAGTGGGAGTGGGTGTGAGAGTGGGATTGGATGTGGGAGTGGGAGTGGGTGTGGGAGTGAGAGTTGGTGTGGGAGTGAGAGTGGGTGTGAGAGTGGGATTGGGTGTGGGAGTGGGAGTGGGTGTCAGGGCGGGAGTGGGTGTGGGAGTGGGAGTGGGTGTGGGAGTGTGAGTGGGTATGAGAGTGGGAGTGGGAGTGGGTGTGGGAGTGAGAGTGGGTGTGGGAGTGGGAGTTGGTGTGGGAGTGAGAGTGGGTGTGAGAGTGGGATTGGATGTGGGAGTGGGAGTGGGAGTGGGTGTGGGAGTGAGAGTTGGTGTGGGAGTGAGAGTGGGTGTGAGAGTGGGATTGTGTGTGGGAGTGGGAGTGGGTGTCAGGGCGGGAGTGGGTGTGGGAGTGGGAGTGGGTGTGGGAGTGGGCGTGGGTATGAGAGTGGGAGTGGGAGTGGGAGTGGGACTGAGAGTGGGTTGGGTGTGGGACTGAGTGTCGGTGTGGGAGTGGATGTTGGTGTGGAATAGGCGTGGAAGTAAATATGGGAGTGGGAGTGACAGTGGGTGTGAGAGTGGGATTGGGTGTGGGAGTGGGAGTGGGTGTCAGGGCAGGAGTGGGTGTGGGAGTGGGAGTGGGTGTGGGAGTGGGCGTGGGTATGAGAGTGGGAGTGGGAGTGGGAATGGGAGTGGGAGTGGGTGTGGGAGTGTGAGTGGGTGTGAGAGTGGGAGTTGGTGAGGGAGTGGGAGTGGGTGTGGGAGTGGGAGTTGGTTTAGGAGTGAGAGTGGGTGTGGGAGTGGGAGTGGGTGTGAGAGTGGGATTGGGTGTGGGGGTGTGAGTGGGTGTGGAAGTGGGGATGGGAGTGGGAGTGGGTGTGGGAGTGGGTGTGGGATTGGGAGTGGGTGTGAGAGTGATAGTGGGTTGGGTGTGGGAGTGAGAGTGGGTGTGGGAGTGGGAGTGGGTGTCAGGGTGGGAGTGGATGTGGGAGTGGGAGTGGGTGTGGGAGTGTGAGTGGGTATGAGAGTGGGAGTGGGTGTGGGAGTGAGAGTGGGTGTGGGAGTGGGAGTTGGTGTGGGAGTGAGAGTGGGTGTGAGTGGGATTGGATGTGGGAGTGGGAGTGGGTGTGGGAGTGGGAATGGGTGTGGGAGTGGGAGTGGGAGTGGGTGTGGGAGTGGGAGTGGGTGTGAGTGGGAGTCGGTGTGGGAGTGGGAGTGGGAGTGGGTGTGGGAGTGGGAGTTGGTTTAGGAGTGAGAGTGGGTGTGGGAGTGGGTGGGTGTGAGAGTGGGATTGGGTGTGAGAGTGGGAGTGGGTGTGGAAGTGGGGATGGGAGTGGTAGTGGGTGTGGGAGTGGGAGTGGGTGTGGGATTGGGAGTGGGTGTGAGAGTGGGAGTGGGAGTGGGTGTGGGAGTGAGAGTGGGTGTGGGAGTGGGAGTTGGTGTGGGAGTGAGAGTGGGTGTGATAGTGGGATTGGATGTGGAGTGGGAGTGGGAGTGGGTGTGGGAGTGAGAGTTGGTGTGGGAGTGAGAGTGGGTGTGAGAGTGGGATTGGGTGTGGGAGTGGGAGTGGGTGTCAGGGCGGGAGTGGGTGTGGGAGTGGGAGTGGGTGTGGGAGTGGGCGTGGGTATGAGAGTGGGAGTGGGAGTGGGAGTGGGAGTGAGAGTGAGTTGGGTGTGGGACTGAGTGTGGGTGTGGGAGTGGATGTTGGTGTGGAGTATGCGTGGAAGTAAATATGGGAGTGGGAGTGAGAGTGGGTGTGAGAGTGGGATTGGGTGTGGGAGTAGGAGTGGGTGTCAGGGCGGGAGTCGGTGTGGGAGTGGGTGTGGGAGTGGGAGTGGGTATCAGGGCGGGAGTGGGTGTGGGAGTGGGAGTGGGTGTGGGATTGGGCGTGGGTATGAGAGTGGGAGTGGGAGTGGGAGTGGGTGTGGGAGTGGGAGTGGGTGTGAGAGTGGGAGTTGGTGAGGGAGTGGGAGTGGGTGTGGGAGTGGGAGTTGGTTTAGGAGTGAGAGTGGGTGTGGGAGTGGGAGTGGGTGTGAGAGTGGGATTGGATGTGGGAGTGGGAGTGGGTGTGGGAGTGAGAGTTGGTGTGGGAGTGAGAGTGGGTGTGAGAGTGGGATTGGATGTGGGAGTGGGAGTGGGTGTGGGAGTGAGAGTTGGTGTGGGAGTGAGAGTGGGTGTGAGAGTGGGATTGGGTGTGTGAGTGGGAGTGGGTGTCAGGGCGGGAGTGGGTGTGGGAGTGGGAGTGGGTGTGGGAGTGGGCGTGGGTATGAGAGTGGGAGTGGGAGTGGGAGTGGGACTGAGAGTGGGTTGGGTGTGGGACTGAGTGTCGGTGTGGGAGTGGATGTTGGTGTGGAATAGGCGTGGAAGTAAATATGGGAGTGGGAGTGACAGTGGGTGTGAGAGTGGGATTGGGTGTGGGAGTGGGAGTGGGTGTCAGGGCAGGAGTGGGTGTGGGAGTGGGAGTGGGTGTGGGAGTGGGCGTGGGTATGAGAGTGGGAGTGGGAGTGGGGGTGGGAGTGGGTGTGGGAGTGTGAGTGGGTGTGAGAGTGGGAGTTGGTGAGGGAGTGTGAGTGGGTGTGAGAGTGGGAGTTGGTGAGGGAGTGGGAGTGGGTGTGGGAGTGGGAGTTGGTTTAG
Source organism: Hemiscyllium ocellatum (assembly GCF_020745735.1). NCBI lineage: Eukaryota > Metazoa > Chordata > Chondrichthyes > Orectolobiformes > Hemiscylliidae > Hemiscyllium > Hemiscyllium ocellatum. The sequence continues at coordinate 50,098,292 of NC_083412.1, forward strand.
GAGTGAGAGTTGGTGTGGGAGTGGGAGTGGGTGTGAGAGTGGGATTGGGTGTGGGAGTGTGAGTGGGTGTGGAAGTGGGGATGGGAGTGGGAGTGGGTGTGGGAGTGGGTATGAGAGTGGGAGTGGGAGTGGGAGTGGGAGTGGGTGTGGGAGTGTGAGTGGGTGTGAGAGTGGGAGTTGGTGAGGGAGTGGGAGTGGGTGTGGGAGTGGGAGTTGGTTTAGGAGTGAGAGTGGGTGTGGGAGTGGGAGTGGGTGTGAGAGTGGGATTGGGTGTGGCAGTGTGAGTGGGTGTGGAAGTGGGGATGGGAGTGGGAGTGGGTGTGGGAGTGGGTGTGGGATTGGGAGTGTGTGTGAGAGTGATAGTGGGTTGGGTGTGGGAGTGAGAGTGGGTGTGGGAGTGGGAGTGGGTGTCAGGGTGGGAGTGGATGTGGGAGTGGGAGTGGGTGTGGGAGTGTGAGTGGGTATGAGAGTGGGAGTGGGTGTGGGAGTGAGAGTGGGTGTGGGAGTGGGAGTTGGTGTGGGAGTGAGAGTGGGTGTGAGTGGGATTGGATGTGGGAGTGGGAGTGGGTGTGGGAGTGGGAATGGGTGTGGGAGTGGGAGTGGGAGTGGGTGTGGGAGTGGGAGTGGGTGTGAGTGGGAGTCGGTGTGGGAGTGGGAGTGGGAGTGGGTGTGGGAGTGGGAGTTGGTTTAGGAGTGAGAGTGGGTGTGGGAGTGGGTGGGTGTGAGAGTGGGATTGGGTGTGAGAGTGGGAGTGGGTGTGGAAGTGGGGATGGGAGTGGTAGTGGGTGTGGGAGTGGGAGTGGGTGTGGGATTGGGAGTGGGTGTGAGAGTGGGAGTGGGAGTGGGTGTGGGTGTGATAGTAGGTTAGGTGTGGGAGTGACAGTGGGTGTGGGAGTAAGAGTGGGTTTGGGAGTGAGAGTGGGTGTGGGAGTGGGAGTGGGTGTGGAGTGAGAGTAGGTGTGGGAGTGAGAGTGGGTGTGGGAGTGGGAGTGGGTGTGAGAGTAGGAGTGGGAGTGGGTGCGGGAGTGGGCGTGGGTGTGGGAGTGGGTGTGGGAGTGGGAGTGGGAGTGGGTGTGAGAGTGGGAGTGGGTTTGGGAGTGGGAATGGGTGTGGGAGTGGGAGTTGGTGTGGGAGTGAGAGTGGGTGTGAGAGTGGGATTGGATGTGGGAGTGGGAGTGGGAGTGGGTGTGGGAGTGAGAGTTGGTGTGGGAGTGAGAGTGGGTGTGAGAGTGGGATTGGGTGTGGGAGTGGGAGTGGGTGTCAGTGCGGGAGTGGGTTTGGGAGTGGGAGTGGGTGTGGGAGTGTGAGTAGGTATGAGAGTGGGAGTGGGAGTGGGTGTGGGAGTGAGAGTGGGTGTGGGAGTGGGAGTTGGTGTGGGAGTGAGAGTGGGTGTGAGAGTGGGATTGGATGTGGGAGTGGGAGTGGGTGTGGGAGTGGGAGTGGGTGTCAGGGCGGGAGTGGGTGTGGGAGTGGGAATGGGTGTGAGAGTGGGCGTGGGTATGAGAGTGGGAGTGGGAGTGGGAGTGGGAGTGAGAGTGGGTTGGGTGTGGGAGTGAGTGTGGGTGTGGGAGTGGATGTTGGTGTGGAGTAGGCATGGAAGTAAATATGGGAGTGGGAGTGACAGTGGGTGTGAGAGTGGGAGTGGGTGTGGGAGTTAGGTGCGGAAGTAAATATGGGAGTGGTTGTGACAGTGGGAGTGGGAGTAGGAGTGGGTGTGAGAGTGTGTGTAGGAGTGGCAGTCGGTGTCAGATTGAGAGTGGGTTTGGATGTTGGAATTAGGTGTGAGAGTGCATATGAGAGTGGGAGTGGGAGTGAGACGAATGGGTGCAGATGTGGGAGTTGATGTGGGAGTAGGTGTGGGAGTGGGAATGGGAGTCGGTGTGACTGTGGGAATAGGTGTGGTAGTAGATGAGGGAATAAGTGTAGGAATGGGTGTGGAAGGGTTGTGGGAGTGGGAGTGGGTGTCGAAACCGTACAGGATAAGGTTGACTCAATATTCCCTTGGGTCATGGAGAATTTATCTCGCCCCACAGGTCACTGTAGTAAAAATTACTGTTATCTTTTGAGTTGTGTGAAGGCATTAATACCACGGAACAAGATCAGCTGGAAACAACCAGACTCAAAATGTCTACATGATTCAACTTGACAAAAGGGGACCGTTCTGGCTCTGATCAACATTCAGACCTCAGCTTCAGGTCCCAGTGACATCTTTCTGTGTGAATACTGCAAGATTGGGACCTGCTTCAATCCACTGGTGCGATGACATTTCTGTATTATTGCTAGACACATAATCCAGACACTTCATGTGTTTTGGAAACACAAAATCAAGTTTAATTTATTCAAATCAAATTAAAAATTTAATGAATTATTATGTTTTAAATTAAAAGCTATCCTCAGTAATGATGACAGATTTTCAGATAAAAAAAACCATGCAGTTCACTAATGTCGACCAACATGTTCACTATTTTCTCCATCATATGAACTTCTACAATTCATTTGAATACTTTTCCATATCCACAATGTTGATCCTATATTTGATAGCGAGATAATTGGCAGAAGTAACAAGCTGCTAAGAGCATTGTTTGTGAATAATTACATCTTCAAATTGCTGCAGTTATGATTCACCTTCATTAATGTAAATGCAATTCAGGCTACAGAAGTTCGTGACAAATTGTAAAGGAGTCAGAAAAATATTACTTACCTCTTCAGTTCTTGCCGTCCCAATCCCTGCAGGTTTATAATTGTACACCTAAGAGGTTTTCTAGGCCATTTCAGAGTGCAGTTAAGAATAGACTTGAGACAGGATTTTCATCGTTGATATAAAATCCAACAACTGCCCAGCTCTGGCTGCCCTCCATGTAATGAGCTGACGCTTCCCCCTTTGATAGGCATGGGGAGGTTCTGAACCTAGCTTCTCTTTCCTGTTCTCACAAAAATGGCCAACAGTGGAAATTAAGGTAATTAATGGGCATGCCATTTTGTGGCTTTGTATGTAGTTACACCTCCACTCATGACCATGAAGGTCTTGCCCAGATCTACTCTTAACTGGCATCTGAAGTGGCCCAGTAAACCTCTTGGACCAGGCACTGGAAATGAGAAATGCAAACCCTGTCCAGTCAATCCTGCTATGCCCTCCATACTAACACATGGGATGTGCCAGAATGATGAATGTCTCACAGACTAGTCAAAAGATAGCTTGACATGGTCTTACTCACTAATTGCACATAGTCAATGTGCCCCAGAAGCACGACAGACCCAGAAGAGGATGCAGCACAGTATACTGTGGGAAAGGAATCGCGTAGAGAATCCCCATTATGTCTCATGACATCAGGTCAAAGATGGACAAGAAGAATACCTTCAGATCACCACCTGCTGGCTAGCTGATAAATCAGGCTGAACACAACTTGAAAGAAAAAGAATGACTGTATTAAGGGCATATAATGTACTCCAGTTGAGCATTTCAATGTTCTTCATCAAGGGGAAGTGAGTAGCAGCATTGCAGACTGATCTGGCTGAATCCTGAAGAGTATAACTACTGACCTAGGCCTGCTGTTAGTGAGGAAGCCAACAAGAAGAGAACAATTCCTTGATTTTGAGTCACCAATCTATCTGCATCTGTTCATGATAGTAATGCTAAGAGTGTTCACCACACAGTCTTTGGAGATGAAGCCTCAAATCTGTATCAAAAATATTGTCCGTTATGTTGTGCTGCATCGCCATTGTACTAAATGTGATGGATTTAGACCAAATCTAGCAGTTCAACCAAGCAGCTATAAGCTGCTGTAGGCCATCGGCAGCAGCAGCATTGTATTTAAATACAGTCTGTACCTCACTGATGTTCCACCAGGGTCACTCGATTCATGATCCCACCATAACTTTGAACCAATCGCAGATAAAACCTCTGAATTCAATAACTGAGGTGAGTGTTGTAGGGTTTTACAACATGGAAAAAGGCTCTGCAATCCACACCTCCCATGCCAATGTCATTCTCCTATCCACTTCAGTTCCATTCTCAAAAACAGGGCCCAAAACCCCATATGCTGAAGTGCTCCCCTTGGCACCAAGGCAACATTTAATTGAATGTTTCATTGAAAACCCTGAGCAAATTGAATTCACGGGAATCAGGGCAAAAGTCTCCTCTGGTTGGAGTCATACCTAGAACAGAAGAAGGTGATTCTGATTTCCGGAGGTCAGTCACCTCAGCTCTAGCGTAGCTGTGCTGAAGTTCATCAGAATATGTCAAATGCTCAACCATTTTCAGCTATTTCATGAATGCCTTCAATTCATGACAATGTGAGAGGTTGGGGTTTCAATGTTTTCTAATGATTTTACAGTGTTGAGAACCATTTGAGATCCATCAAATATTAAAGTAGTCTGTTTCTATTTCCAAGAAAATCTGGACAACATTCTGTTTGGACAAATAAGTGGCAAGAACCTTGCCTTACTGCAGTAGAGTACTGGAGATCAAACACTGTTATTCCTAGAGTCATTGTAAAAGTTTAAGTTTTCAAAAAGTGCATAGAATTCCTTAATTCACCTGTCTTTTAGATCCAGATTTCTGTGGTTAACAAAAATTGCTATTTATTGAAAATAAATGGTTTCCAGCTACAGATAAAGAATTATGAACAGTCAGCGTATACCTCGATTATCCAAAGGACAGAGGTGGGTTGTATTTCGTTTGGTGCTTTGAATTCCAGATAATTGAATAGTTTACATAGTTTAGATAACATAGTTTAGTCAAGCCCAGGAACCTTGCAATCTTGCCAGATAATCTGACATTTAGATAATCGAATGCCAGATAATTGAGATTCCTCCGTAACTCTGTTTGTTAAAACTCTAACACCCTCACAAACTCCCTCCTACATACACTTACAAGGTGGAGGGAAAGACTAGGAAGGTATTTCAATGGTTCTTATCCACAGAGTTCAATGAGATGTCCTTTTGGTGAGTCAGAATGTGCTACTCCTTAATTCTCCTTCTGCAAGGTACTTGCTTACCAAAGATGAAGGATGGCACTTTCACACTTATAAGTCTCTGACTTACTGGTCAGGAGCCACCACTTATAGCAAATGAGAAGTGAGAAAGCAAGCTGTTATTCTTCAGCCTTCATGTGTTTTTTTGCAACCAAGAGGAAGGACAGTTCCTTTCCTTGCAGAAATCTAATGGCTTTTCCCTCATACCTCACCTGGGAGCCAATCACTTAGCTGGTGGCATACAAGAGGTCTTCGTCACCAACAACCGGTTCACTAGTACACAAACCAATCAGCTACTTGTTGCCAGGCAAATTTTCATTCATACACAGTCTCCTGCATCCAATCCATCTGTAACCAGACTTCAACTATTGTTTGACCAAGCAGCTGAGTAAACAACACTGACAATGAGTGTCGGGCAAATTGTTTATAAAACGTTTAGAAATCCTTCAATACTCCCTGGCTTTTAAATTATTTTCCTATTTTAATCTGCAATCAAAAAAACACAGAAAACATTTTAAAACTTGTCTTTACACATGCATAACACATAAGTGTCAGGGAATAAATGCCTCTGATATGAAGGAACCTAATCCACTTCTCTTGGCATTTAATGGCATTACCAATTTGAATCCCCCAATATTAACATTCCTTGGAGTTACTGTTAACCAGAAACTTTTAAATACTATGGCTAAAAGAGCTAATCAGAGGCTGGGAATTCTGCAGCAGGTACCTCATTTCTTGAAACTTCAAAATCCGTCCTCCATCTACAAAGTACAAGTTAGGAATGTGATGGAATACTTTACATTTTTCTGGATGAATTCATTTTCAACAATGCTCATCATACCAACCAAATCAAAGCAGTCTGCTTGATCAACACCTCAACCACCACCATAAAGATTTAATCTCTCCATGCCAACCCAAGTGACAGAACTGTGTACCATCTAAAACAACTTGTCTAGGCTCCGTGTATAGCATCTTCCTAACCTGTAACAGAAATCACTTAGAAAGACAACAGCAGCAAATTAATGGGCGCACTGTTGTATTAGATAATGGTCCTGAAAGGATTAATGCTGGAAACTGCATAAAGCCTCACCCAATCTGATGATGTCATAAGGTCTTGCTGGGGAATGGAAGAACGACTGAGAATATTGCAGAATGAAGACCTAGATCCTTGAACTCCTCAAAGTTTTAGTTACAATTTATTGTGCGAATCTAACTTGTAACTCAATGCTGTCATGCACTAAATTACATCTTGCTTAAGACAAGAACTTCTTCTCATTAAGACTCACAATTAATTTTCTTTTTCCACTGTAAATCAAGCCAATCCTTAGGCACAGCCAAGAGAAAGGGATAATGGCAGTAAATTACAAAAGCTACAAGCTTTTGGTATCAGAGCACATCTAACAAGCAGTACCATTTGCTAATTCCTCTCCAGTCTACATGGCACAGTAGGGATATATCTCAAACAGATGGACTTCAGTGACTCAAGAATATGGCTCACCACTTCTTTCTGAAGGGCAATCACTAATGGAAGCCAAACTGTACAGTGTCAGTGTGAACCTGACGGGCTGAATGGCCTGCTTTCACAGTGTAGGGATTGTATGAAATTGTGGTGAAGTTATTCATAAATTGCCAAACAAACATTTTCCAGCATCAAAAATACAAATCAAAGCATGACTTTTTTAAAAAAAACTTACCTAAAAATACATCCTCCCTCACGATGTTCGATGATGATTTGACTTTTACCACGGCTTTCCTGTACCTGACAGATAAAAAAACAAGCATTGCCTGTGCCCACGAATACTTATTGCTGAGGGAGGGCAAATTCTGGAGCACGAAGTACTCAGTGAAATATTAATTGCCTTCTTTAAAATAAAATTGACTGATTGCTGATTGTGAAAGAAATTGGAGATTATTCTACTTGTTATAAAAATAGCTATTTAGACTTTCTAGGAAGCTCAACAGCCTTGTATGATGGTGTGGAATGTGAGTGTAAAATGCTTATTACACAAGTCTGAAACTTGTTCCATAGTGATTTCAGCAGAGTAGTGAGCACGTCAATATTAAACGGGCTAACAGTATGTACCTGTCAGGCAGGGAGGAAGATATAGAACGTTTGAGCCATGGTTTACTAAGGAAGTGCAATCTCTGGTCAAGAAGAAGAAGAAGGCTTATGTTAGGACAAAATGTGAAAACTCAGTTAGGACGCTTGGGGGTTGCAAGGAAGTCAGGAAAGACCTAAAAACAGAGCTCAGAAGAGCCAGGAGGAGACATGAGAAGTTGATGGTGGATAGGATCAGGGTTAACCCTAAGGCTTTCCATAGGTATGTCAGGAATAAAAGAGAGTTAAATTAGGGCCAATCAAGGATAATAGTGGGAAGCTGTGTGTGGAGTCAGAGGAGATAGGGGAAGCACTAAATAAATATTTTTCGACTGTTCGCTATAGAAAATGAAAATGTTGGCGAGGAAGATACAGAGATACTTGCACCTAGACTAGAAGAGATTGAGGTTCACAAGGAAGAGGTATTAGAAATACTGCAGAGTGTGAAAATAGACAAGTTCCCTGAGCTGGATGGGATCTATCCTAGGATCCTCTGGGAATCAAAGGAAGAGATTGCCGAGCCTTTGGCATTGAGCTTCAAATCATCATTATCTACAGGAATAGTGCCTGAGGACTGGAGGATAGCAAATGTGGTTCCTTTGTTCAAAAAGGGTAGTACAGACAACCCTGGTAATTACAGACCAGTGAGTCTCACTTCAGTTGTTGGTAAAGTGTTGGAAAAGGTTATAAGAGATAGGATTTATAACCATCTAGAAAAGAATAATCTGATCAGGGACAGTCAGCACGGTTTTGTGAAGGGTAGGTAGTGCCTAACAAATCTCATTGAGTCTTTTGACAAAGTGAGAGTAAACTGATTAATGTGATGTATATGGATTTCAGCAAGGCTTTCGATAAGGTTCCCCACAGTAAGCAATTATATAAAATGCAGAGGAATGAGATTGTGGGAGACATAGCAGTTTGGATCAGTAATTGGCTTGCTGAAAGAAAACAGAGGGTTGTAGTGATGGAACATGTTCACCTTGATGTCCAGTTACTAGCGGCATACCGCAAGGGTCGATGTTGGGTCCGCTGCTGTTCGTCATTTTTATAAATGACCTGAATGAGGGCTTAGAAGGATGGTTAGTAAATTTGCGGACAACACTAAGGTTGGTGGAGTTGTGTTCAGTGACGAAGGATGTATTAGGTTGCAGAGAGACATAGTTAGGATGCAGAGCTGGGCTGAAAGGTGGCAAATGGAGTTTAATGTGGATGAGTGTGAGGTGATACACTTTGGACGGAGTAATCGGAATGCAAAATACTGGGCTAATGGTAAGATTCTTGGGAGTACAGATGAGCAGAGAGATCTCTGTGTCCATGTACACAGATCCCTGAAAGTTGTCACCCAGATTGGCAGGGTTAAGAAGGCACACAGTGTTTTGGCCTTTATTAATAGAGGGATTGAGTTCCAGAATCAGGAGGTTATGCTACAGCTGTACAAAGCTCTGGTATGGCCACACTCGGAGTATTGTGTACAATTCTGGTCATCGCATTATAAGAAGGATGTGGAAGCTTTGGAAAGGGTGCAGAGAAGATTTACTAGGACGTTGCCTGGTATGGAAGGGATGTCTTATGAGGAAAGGTTGAGGGCCTTGAGGCTGTTCTTGTCAGAAAGAAGAAGGTTGAGAGGTGGCTTAATAGAGACATACAAGATAATCAGAGGGTTAGATAGGGTGGACAGGGAGAACCTTGTTCCAAGTATGGAGATGGCAAACACGAGGGAACACAACTTTAAAGTGAGGGGAGATAGGTATAAGACAGATGTCAGAAGTAGTTTCTTTACTCAGAGAGTAATAAGGGTATGGAATGCTTTGCCTGCAATGGTAGTGGATTCGCCAACTTTAAGTGCATTTACGTCGTCATTGGACAGGCATATGGACATACATGGAATTGTGTAGGTGGGATGGGCTTCAGATTAGTATGACAGGGCGGCGCAACATCGAGGGTCGAAGGGCCTGTACTGCGTTGTAATGTTCTATGTTCGAACAACTTCGTAAAAATGGTAGAAGGACCAATTGTAGCAAAACCTGTTTAGCAAAGGTATACGCGTATTCCAAGTTGACATTTTAAGCCTACAATGTTTCAGCAATGAGGTTGCCTGAGGAATACATAAAATAATGTCTAACCAATATATAATGGAATTTGCAGGAGATGGTACAGAGTAGTGATTTTGCTGCAGTTGTAATCCAGAGATCGAAATGAATACTCAGGGAAATGGGATCATTTCCTTAAGAAACACCTTTGTTCATGCAGGACCTCTTTTGCGAAGGAAATCTACTGTTCTTACTTGGTCTGTCCTGTATGCAACTACAGATCCAAAGCAATGTGGTTGACTGTCCTCTGAAGTACCTGAAAAGCCACTCTGTGCAAGGGCAATGAAGAATCAACAGAATACACTGGCCTAAACCAGCCTTTATCCCATAAAAGCAGTAAAGCAAACAATATCAATGATTTAAAATTAAATATATGGGATATGATTGAAAAGTTTACAAATGATACAAAAATTGGTTGATAATGAGAAATAATGCTTTAGACTGCAAGAAGTTATTATTGGACTAGTTCGATGGACAGAAACATGACAAATAGAGTTGAGTGTGGAGTTCAGGGAAAGCAAACTAGGTGAGGAAATGCCAGACACTGAAAAACGCAGAGGAATGTTTCCACAAATCCTTGCAGACAGATGGACAGGTTGATAAAAGTGGAAAATAAGATAAATGGGGAGCTTTCCTTTACTAGCTAAGGCATAGAATATAAGAACAGGAATGTTATGTTAGATGTCGTATAGTCAGTGAGTCATAGAGTTCTATAGCACAGACACTGGCCTTTGGCCCAAACTGGTCCATGCCAACCACAATGTTTATCCACACTAACCCCATTTCCCTGCACTTAGCCCACATCCTTCCAATCCTTTCCAATCCATGTTGATGTCCAAATGTCTTTTAAGTGTTGTTTGTCTACTCACCTCAACCACTTCTGTCAGCAGCTTAGTCTATATGCATACCACGCTCTGTGTAAAAACGTTGGCTTCAGGTTCCCTTTTATTCTTTCCCCTCTAACCTTAAACTGACATCCTCTAGTCCTCAATTCCCAACTCTGGGAAAAAGAATGAGCACATTCATCCTATCCAGGCCCTCTCATGTCCTTATACACCTCCATAAGATCCCCCCTCAGTCTCCAAAAATCTAAAGAAAAGTGTCCTAGCTTTTCCAACCTCTTGCTATAACTCAGATGGTCGAGTCCAGGCAACATTCAAGTAAATTTTTTCTGCACTCTTCCCAGTTTAATAGCATTCTCCTTGGAGCAAGATGACCAAAACTGCGGCTTCACCAATATCCAGTACAACTGCAACATAACTTCCCGACTTCTATACTTAATGCCCTGACTGCTGATGGCCAGTGTGCCAAAAGCCTTCTTCACTGCCCTGTGTACCAGTGACTCCAATCTCAAAGAACCATGACCCTGAATTCCAAGATCCTTCTGTTCCATTACACTCCATAAGGCTCTACCATTCACCGTGAAACTACTACCTTGATTTGACTTTCCAAAATGCAAGATCTCACACTTATCTACATTAAACTCCATTTGCCATTTATTGACCCACTTCCCAGCTGATCAAGGTTCTGCTGCAATTTCTGATAATCTCCCTCATCGTCCACGATAACACCCATTTTACTGTCATCTGAAAATCTATTAATCATGTCTTGTACATTCTCATCCAAATCATATTGATATAGATAACCAATAGGAATGGGCCCCGCACTAACCCCTGAGGTACTGCACTAGTTACAGGCCTCCAGTCTGATAAGCATCCTTCTACTATTACCCTCTGCTTCCTACCATCAAGCTAATTTTATATCCAATTTGCCAGGTCCCCCTGGATTCCATGTGATCTAACCTTCCAGAGCAGCCTACGATGTGGAACCTTATCAAAGGCCTTACTGAGATCCACATGGACTATGGCTACCAGCTTGTCCTCGTTAACCTTCCTGGTACTTCATCAAAGAACTCTAACAAATTTCTAAGGCATGATTTCTCACTCACAAAGCCATGCTGACGACTCCCAATCAAACCTTGTCTTTGCAAGTGCTTGCATAAAACACAGTTCAGGTCACAGCTAGAGTACTGTGTACAGTTCTGCTCAAAAGATCAAATGATGGATATGCTTTTTATTAGAGAAAGTGCAGAGGAGAATTATGAGGATGTTATAATTTGACTGGAGAATTTTAGTAACATGGCAAATTGAGGCTATTTTCTTTGGCAAGAGAGGAGGCTACGGGGAGGTTTAATTGAAGTCTATTAACTTATGAAAAGGTAGATAGAACAGACAAGTCAATAATCAGGAAATAGAGATTTAAAATACTTGACAGGAGAGTTAGAGGTGATTTCAAGAGAAATATTTCACTCAGAGAGTAATGGGAATCTGAAAAAACACAGCCTGAGGAGATGGTAGAGTTAAAATTTGCAATGAATTTTTAAAAATTCTACATTTCACTTTAAGTGTCATGGCCTACAGATTATAGAGCAAAATCTGGGAACTGGGACTCAGATAGATTACACATTTCAATAGGTGCAAACACAATGAGCTAAATAACCTAATTTTTGCTGTGTGTATTGTATTTTTCATGCTTTATATTCTATTTGCCTTTAAGACAAGTACAAAATGTTCCTTCAAAGAGTTAGCCTGCCCTCATTTCCTCTCTTCCCATGAACTGCTGTATCTATCATTAGGCGCCAATCTGAGTACACAAGACCATTTGGTCCATGTTCTTCTCTCCTAGTTCATGTTGGGATGAGAGATAGAACTTCATGTTTTTCTTTCATTACCAGATTTCCACTCATGATCCATATTTCAAGTAACCATGTGACGCTAAACAGTAAGTACTGGCAGACCATCCAACTTCAGGTGTACACTATAGCTTGAACAATAGACAAGTGTAGAACACTTGATACCAGAGTCAAACAGTGTGGCACTGGAAAAGCACAGCAGGTCAGGCAGCACCCAAGGAGCAGGAGAGTCAACATTTCAAACATTAGCTCTTCATCAGAAATGTGTTGGGGGGAAGGAGGCTGAGAAATAAATAGGAGGGTGGCAGTAGGGGAAAGTAGGTAGGAAGGCGATAGGTGGATGCAAGTGGGAGGTGATGGTGATAGATCGGAGGGGAGGGTGGAACGGCTAGGTGGGAAGGAAGATGAACAGGTAGGGCACGTCAAGAGAGCAGTGCTGAATTGGTGGGTTGGATTTGGGATGAGGTGGGGGAAGGGGAGATTTGGAAATTAGTGAAGTCAATGTTGATCCTGTGTGGTTGAAGAGTCCCAAGGCAAAAAATGAGGTCCTCTTTCTCCAGTTGGCAAGTGGCTTGGATTTGGCAGTGGAGGAAGCCCAGAAGTTGCATGTCCTTGGAGGAGTCGAAGTGATTGGCTACAGGGCAGTAGGATTGTTTGATGCGTGTGTCCCAGAGATGTTACCTGAAATGTTCTGCAAGTTGGCGCCCTGTCTCCCCAATGTAGAGGAGACCACATCGAGAACAACGGACACAGTAGATGAGTAGATGCAGGAAAATCTCTGATGGATGTGAATAGATCTTTACGGCCTTGGATGGAGGTGAGCAGGGAAGTGTGGATGCAGGTTTTACACTTCCTATGGTGGCAAGGAAAGGTACCAGAAGTGGAAAGCGAATTGCTGGCGGAGGGGGGGGGGGGGTGGACCTAATGAGGGAGTCATGGAGGGAATGGTCTCAGAGGAAAACAGACAGGGGTGGGGAGGGAATTAAATATGATGGTGGGGTCTAATTGTAGGATGTGGAAATGGGGGTGGATAATGTGCTATATGCGGAAATTAGTGGGAAGTTGAGGGGTGGGGTTCCAGTTGGAGGGATGGGTTCAAGGACAGAGGTGCGGTAAGTGGAGGAGATGCACTGGAGGGCAATGTTGATCACATAGAAGTGGAAATTTCAGTCCTTTAAGTCGGAAGCCATCTGGGACGTCCTGGAGTGGAATTGCTCCTCACAGGAATAGATACCGTGGAGGTGGAGGAATTGGGAATAAAGGATTGTGTTATACAGGAGGCAGTTTGGGAATAGGTGTAGTCCAGGTACTTGTGAGAGTCTGTGAGTTTGAAAGGGATGTCTGTATTGAGTCAGTCACCAGAGATGGAGACAAAGAGGTCCTGGAAGGGAAGGAAGGTGTCAAAGATGGTTCAGGTGAACTTAAGGTCAAGGTGGAATCTGTTAGTGAAGTTAATAAACTGTTCAACCTTCTTGGGGGGGGGGCACGAGGTAGTGCAATACAGTCATCAGTATAGCAGAGGAAAAAGAGAAGGATGGTGCTAGTATAAATGCAGAAGATGGACTGTTCCACATATTCTGTGGCAAGGTTTGCATAGATAGAGCCCATGTGGGTGCCCATGGCTACCCCTTTGGTCTGAAGAAAGTGGGAGGATTCAAAGGAGAAGTTATTGAGGGTGAGGACCTGTTCTGCCAATCGAATGGGTGTGTCGGTGGAGGGGTACTGGTTGGATCAGCAGGAGAGGAAGAAATGGAAGGCTTGAAGCCATTTGTCATGGCAGATGGAGGTGTATAGGGACTGGATGTCCATGGTGAAGATGAGGCTTTGGGGGGCAGGGAAACAGAAGTCATGGAGGAGTTGGAGGGTACAGCTGGTGTCCCAAATGTATGTGGGGGTGTTCCTGGTCCAAGGCGGACAGAACAGTGTTGAGACATGAGGAGATAAATTCAGTGGGGCAGGAGCACGTCGAGACAATAGATCGACCGGGGGCAGCCAGGTTTGTGAAGAGGTAGAACCAGGCGGTGCGCGGTTGGCAGACGATGAGGTTGGAGGCTGTGGATGGGAGATCTGCTAAAGTCTGCAAATTGGCACCTGGCTTCAGCAATGTAGATGTAGGTGCGTCAAACTACTACTGTGCCCATCCCCTTTTGTCTGCTGGTTTGATGGTGAGATTGAGGTTGGAGTGGAGGGAGTAGAGTGCTGCGCGTTGTGAGGGAGAGAAGTTGGAGTGAGTCAGAGGGGTGGATAGGTTGAGGCGGTCAATGTCACGGTGGCAGTTGGAGATAAAGTGGTCGAGAGCGGGTAACAGACTGGCATAGGGTGTCCAGATGGATGGACTGGTCGGATGTGGGAGAAGGGGTCCTTGGAGGGTGAATGGGAGTCCTAATAGAAAAAGCAAGCCCGGAGGCAGAGGCAGTGAAAGAAAAGTTCAATGTCGCAACACATATGGAATTCATTGACCCCAGAGCGTAGTAAGATGAAGGTGAGATCTTTAATGAGGACTGATCATTCATCCTCAGTAAGAGGAAGAATCAAAACATTGACTCTCCTGTTCCTTGGATGCTGCCTGACCTGCTGCGCTTTCCTCCTGCCTTACATTTGAATCCTGATCTCCATCGTCTGCAGTCCTCACTCTCTCCCAACACTTGATACTATCCAAGCCACAGAAAACTAGAACCAGTTAAGGCTGCTTCTGCTACCCAGCTGAGATCAGTTAACCAGCACATTCACAAACCTGGAAGTCTTTCCAGCTTGAGCAGTTCAATGCTCACTTTGCAATTAGACGCACATTTCTTTAGCTCTTCTTATAGTGACCTCTCCTAAGCGCCATTTCAGCCAGGCTGGTCACTTGAGCACAGTGTGACACTGAGACATTCTACCTCAAAAATGTGAAGAAATCGGACTCATCTGAATTGTTTTCAATTGAATTCTACATCCAATGATTCAATTACTAAGCAGCATTGATAGGAATAATGCAGACATCTATCATTCAATCCAAGCAGCTTCACAAATTAGAAGGGATCGCTTGGTACTAAATGCACAAACAGCTCGGAAAAGAGATTTGGAAATGGCAAGGAGAAAAGAGAAATAAAGCTTGCATGCAAATCACATTTTTTTTCTCATCGTGCTTCATGAGTTAAAGGACATATTCTTGTCATCCTTTATCCTTGGATGCACAACAGAATGTTCAGTGCTTGCTCAGTAATCATATGGTCAGATCGGACAGCAACCCTATACAATATACAATATACAAAAATAAGCAGCATGTTAAAGTAACAAAAACAATTGGTTCCATAAACCACTCAGAAAAGAACAAGCTTTCAAGCCATTTTTAAAAAAAACAATGCATTTACCCTCACTTGAATGCCTCCAATCAGGTTTCAGGCTGCACTCCTGCACTCAAAGCATTCTTCTCAAAGCTTGTTACAATTAGCATTATTTGTGACTGTATTTTAAACTATCTTTGCTTGTCCTTCTCAAAGTTTCTGCAACTTTCAACATGACTGACTACATTCTTCTCCTCCAATGGCTCTGCTCCATTGTGCAACTGTGCAAAACTGTCATTATTTGGTTATATTCTTATTGCTCCAATAACAGCCCAGGTATCACTCAATGATCTTTCTTTTACTACTACTGCACATTTACCTTTAGTGTCCTCTAAGGATCTACCCTTGGCCCCAACTATTCCTCATTCACATATTGTTAAATCAAAGACATAATGTCAGATTGTCATGTACACCATTGGCATGTAGCATTACATCTCCAGGAATCTTCAATATCTTCCACATTCCCTCTTAGGTCCCGCCACCCACTCTAATCCCAGTTTCTAATTGAAATAGAACAGTTGGAATTTCCAGCAAAGGAGGTCCTCATACTGGCCCTACAATTGCGGCTGCCCCCAGTGTAATCTGCCTTCAAAGGGGTGGGCAAAAGTTTTACCCTTATGTGGTTGTCTAAAACATCTGAGTGCATCAGGAGTTTGATTCATCCAGGCTATTGTCACTCCTCAATCAGTCTCAACATGTTGTCAATAACCTATTAAGGATTGGGGGACATTCTCAAGGAATCTATGAAGAATTTTGGAGCCTATGCAATCTAAACATCAATGCAATACTGATGCATGTCAGAACTGATACGTTTTAGATGAAATGCTACACTGAAACTTTTTTCTGCTAGCCTAGATAGACATACAAGATTCAATGGCAGTATTTGGAAAGGAGCAGGGTGTACTGTCTATATATCATCCAACTTCAACAAAGCAACTTATCAGGTTATTTGTTATTTGTGAACCTTATTGCATTTTAGGATCTCCTGAGGATATGACATGGTTTTCCATGAAAACCAGGTTACTTTTTCTTACCAGCTACTTTTACTTTAGAGCACCTGGAGTGAGGTTGAGTTCCCTTGTTTCCCTCTCACTTTGCTGCTGATGTAGGCACCAATGGCTAAAGCGGTGGAGTGCAGGTCTGTAAGCATTGCCAGCAGCCATTGAGCATTTTCCTGGACCTAGCTGTCCATGACAGTTGCCAACCTCCCACAAGCCTGCCTGTTCCTGCTGTGACTGTGACTTTGCATAAAGTCATTAATAGCCAGATGTGGGGCATTTTTTTCCTCGCTGATCTGCAGAGACATGCCAGTGGGCAGCACGGTGGCACAGTGGTTAGCACTGCTGCTTCACAGCGCCTGAGACCCGGGTTCAATTCCCGACTCAGGCGACTGACTGTGTGGAGTTTGCACGTTCTCCCTGTGTCTGCGTGGGTTTCCTCCGGGTGCTCCGGTTTCCTCCCACAGTCCAAAGATGTGCTGGTCAGGTGAATTGACCATGCTAAATTGCCCGTAGTGTTAGGTAAGGGGTAAATGTAGGGGTGTGGGTGGGTTGCGCTTCGGCGGGTCGCTGTGGACTTGTTGGGCCGAAGGGCCTGTTTCCACACTGTAAGTAATCTAATCTAATCGTATGATGTGTTCACCAGATCGTGCTTCTAAATCTAATTTTGAAAAAGAACACACTGAGCTGATGGCCTCTGAGCCTTACTGGTACATCCTCCAAGGGCTCTACATATCTTCTTCCTCAGAGGTGAAGGAGGAGCTCTTGAAGTAAGGGGCTGGTCTTGTTGGTCTAGAGGCTATGTAGGTGCTACTAGTGCCTGCATAAGAGAAGAGAGGTCATTATCGTGCAGTAGGGTTGGCAGCCTGACCATAGAATATGTTCCCAATGGTGGTAATCAGAGAGCAGCACAGCACAGTGAATAGTATTTGTTGCTTTGACTTGGAGGTGTTGGTATCCCTATCTCAGGGGTTATGGTCCACTCCTTCCATTTCAAGTACTTTCTCCCAGTTATGATGGAGAACAAATGAATGTCTGGTTAGACTAGTTAGGCCACTTGTTAGACTACATCTGGAGTACTGTGAAAAGTTTTTGTTCCCTTACATAAGGAATGCTTTGTAGCAGCCTCCTGGCTGCTAAAACACAAATAGATTGATAACTTGGCCAAACAGCAAGGAATGTTGGGTATATTGACCAGGTAAAACTCTAAAATCATAAAAGCCACACACCAGACACAATGCAAACACAGCAGCTAGATGCTAACATCATTAGCATAATGTAAAAGGCTGCAGTTATTCTGGACAGGTTACTCCCCACCACCCACCAACTTATACACTAAACAGACATTAAGTCACTGAGTCCTGCTAACACAAAGAAACTAACAGTAGCATGCCATCCAAATGATTGACTCTATTTCAAATTATTCACTATATATACCTGATTGGTTAGAACTATAGAAAGTTGCAGAAAATTATTTAAAAGCTATAAGAACAAGGTTCACCTGTAGACCTCACTCTCAGGACCACTCTTGGAGTTGTTTGAGGCCTTGTGAGGAGACCAGCATGGCAAGAGGCAGAGACCAACTGGCCATCCAGAGAGAGAGAGAGAGAGAGGAAGAAAACAGCTTCACACATCCAGAGAGAGAGAAACTACATATATCTACAAGAGACTTGGGAAGTATTGTAACTTTAAGGGGCCAAGTAGTACTAAAGATTAGTTTAGTATTAAAGATTATTGTAACTTTTAGGGCTGTTTTGTACTAGTACTGGCTTGCGCTCATAATGAATTGACTGCTTCGGTATTATGGGACACCTGGGTAAATTCGTTCATAACATTCTGATTGGAGTTGTCAAAGTTGTTGAAGGAGAGACTAGACAACACTATACTGTCATTAGAGGCAGTGCAGAAAAAGTTCACTCACTTGTTATCAGGTATGGAAGAATTATCTTATGAAAAGTGTTTGAATAGTTTGGGCCTACGGTCAATAGAATTTTGAAGAAATTTTGAGAAGCATTAAAATATAAAGATTCTTAAAGGTTTGACAGGGTAGATGCAGAGAGGATGTTTCCCCTGTGGAGTAGTCCAGGACCAGAACGTGCAATTTCAGAATAAGGGATCACACGTTTAAGAGAGAAATGAGGAACAATTTCTTCTCTCAGTGGGCTTGTGGAATTTGCTACGCAGAGAGCTGAAGAGGGTGGGTCATTATGTATATTCAAGGCTGAGATAAACTGATTTTTATCTAATAAGGGAATCAAGAGTTATGAGGGAAAGTAGAGTTGAGGTTTATCGGATCAACCATGATCTCATTGAATGATAGGCTGAATAGTCTATTTCTGGTCTGAAGTCTTATGGACTTATGTCACTTAGCCACCTTTCTTTACCCACTTGGCCCTATTTTGCAACATTTATCCTACAATGCGACAAAAAGAGGGACTAAGTAAGCTGAAAGTGACCAGAAGAGCTGTTAGTGGTGGCACATGCAGGTGAAAGGTGCTGATGTGTCCCCAGCAGATAGCAGAAAGAATTGGTTGCTTGGGGGAATGTGATGGGTGAAAGCCATTGAATGAAGGTATACTCCCAATATTTAGAGTGTTAGACCATTAGAGTTAATGGTAATGTGGCCTATGGCAGATCGCACAGACACAGCAACTGTGATGTAGTAGAAAGAAGATGGTGACACTTATCCTTGCAGAACACAAAATCATTCACCTTTTTTGTATATTGCTGGGTGTTTTTTTTTCACTCTGGAGACAGCACTGACCTGGGAGGCTATCTCCAATCTGGCTGGCAACTTTTACAGAATCTTTACAGCTATCTACTAGCTTCATTAGATTAGTTTCAATATATTTAATATATTAAGAAAACCTTACACCTAAGAAAAAAACAACTTAGATTTTAAGAGCGTCTTCAAAGTCTTGCAAAAAGGCACAATTTGTGGAAACTAGCAATGGTGATCAATTCAAGCTGGAACAGCTCTGTATTGTAGATGCAACCAACTTTGAGAACAGCATTATTGAAACTAGTGCAGAATTTGCATTGTATGCAATTTATGTTTGAAATCCCTCAATCTGATTTATTTTTTCAGCTGATTTAGAGAGACTCACATTGAAAAATCAGCAGAATGTAGCAGAAAACCCAGAGAAACTAAGGATCCAAAATTCAATTTTTTGTTCTGAAAATCAAGTGCGGAGATTGAAACCCTAGTTTTGCAAAGCAAAGACAGACAATCATTGTACTGGCTATTAATTTCAGTCATAGTCTAACATTCAAGTGCTTCTGAGTAGCTGCATACCTCAAACCATCTGAGTCTAGCAACACCTAAAAGTAATCTTCACTGTTCAAACCCAGCGTGTATCTCTTAAAGCTAACATACATGTAGGTTGCAGCGGGTAGCAGAGATCATTATGGAAGAACTCATAAGTAGAAGGAAGGAGGAAATGGTACAACAAATATCTTAAGGTTCATTGATGCAGCACACAAGGTCTAAATGCAGGAGGTGTATGGGAGTAGCCAAATTTTTGCAATTGAAATTGATTAGCTTGCATCTTCCAACTTGCTAGAAACACCTCTGAATTAAGGCCACCAAATATGCTCCTTGGCACCTCGGTCTGGGATGGAATCAGGCCTACTGATCCTGGGAGCTCAATCTAAGTGATCACGGGGAATGCAAATGGCTGAGGCAGTTTGGTAAAACTGGATTTTGGTGCGGTTTTGTATTATGACTTTAGGCCTTCTATTCCTGACCTGTCACCCACCTTCACTCTCTCCCCATTCCCATCCATGGCCCTTATAACTCTCGTGCCAATTCATGACACTTCACCTACTATCCACCATGGATAGAACTCAGTAACCATGGGAAGATGAAATAAAATACATCTACAAATCTAAGCCAGATCTAATTGTATGAATTTGTTATTTAGATATAAATCCAACTGAAGAAGAGTAATATCAGACTCAAAATGTCATCTCTGTTTTTCTCTCTCTACAGATGCTGTCAGGCCTGCTGAGTAACTCCAGCACATTTGGTTTTTATTTCAGATTTCCTACATCTGCAATATTTTGCTTTTATCTTAATTAACTTCATGCACTGGTCAGCAAAATTACTGGAACTTACGGTGAAGATCTGACTTAAATCACAAATCTCGTATTTTATGTCCGATGTAAAGAATATAACTAAAGAAGAGGGTTCATTTCAGAGCTCACTACACTATTTGGTAATGTGCCATAGGACCTAACTCTGTAGGTTTCATTCAGCACAATGTTATTTGTTATTCACTCGTGCCTCAGACTGGGAACTTAAAGAACATTCACCAGAGCCAACATCATCTTTTTTCTGTGACTGAATTGGCTACACATCAAATATCCTGTTCAAATTTCCCTCTATTCACTTCAAATAGGCATGGTGTACAATGGGTGACTAATTTGTTCCTGCTTGATTTTCACCTCCAAGAAAATTGAATTTAATTCCCTGCAACATCTCTTAATTTGGTAATAAAAATTGAAATTTTTAAGAGGTTGCAAACGAGAACAGTAATGGTAATATCAACATTCCAAACAAGAGTTTCACCTATTTAGAACATATTTTGTGAACTTGGTATGCACTTCCTGTCCTTTTTCTATGCTTTGTGAGGAGGTGTGCACAAGTTCCTAATGTGTACTATGCAGTGAGTAAATTCTCAGCCCTTTTCCTCTTTAACAAATTACAAGCCTTAAAAAATGTTTGGGTCTTTTTTTTAAGCTGAGGTTAATAATAGATGACACATAGTAGCAACTTTGGTTAACTATTTAACAGATTAACAAATTACAACTACTAGTCTATGTACATTAAATGGCATTCCAGAATCACATTGAGAGCAAAACCACAGTAGGAATTTATCAGTTTTAATTATTCATCTGAAGGGGAGTTAGTGGATGGAATTTTATGTCTTATAAAAACAATCATCAATGGAACCATATTCAGCTCCTGACCCTGAATTTGCTGACAACATGCCCATCCATGCAATCTTCTGGGAGGTCTGCCATTCAGTTTTAGAGCACACAGTAACGCGATTGAGAAAGATTGCAGGAACTTAGCTGCCAGCAAACATTACATTCTATTAAAACATGATTAAGGTTAACTGTGTGCAGGAAAAGACTTTGCTTCTGGCACCATGTTGATAAGTAAAACCATCTCTTAGTACTCATGTTATATTTCTTCCCAATAATGATGGATTTACCTATTCACATCAACTCTTTACATTGCAGGTGGCAAATTCATAACTGGTCAGTTAAAGTATGGCATATGGGCTCCTGGCACTACAATCCCAATAACAAAGCTGCAGTCTCAGAAAGAGTGCAGCCTCACCAATACAGACAGGTGTCACCACTTCAGATTGGTGTTTAAAGATTAAAATGTGATCAGGTCACATTCTAGGAAGGAACATTCCTCCTTAGGACAGTCTACAACTGAAGTCAGAACCCCTAAGCCTTGGGTTTCTGCTGGTGGTGGAAACCTCATGAGCTGTCCTCAGGCACTTGCCGAATTTTGGTCTCAGTGAGGTTGTAAGGGCTTTTCACAGTCACCATTAGAAAAATCCCAGCAGCATTCCCAATCTGTCTGCATCCGGGCATTTACTTAGGTAGAGTCTAACCTCTCCATTGCCAGGCAGTTAATCATTGCCAGGTTTATGTGGCATTCCAGAAGTGATCACGCTTTTCCTTACTGACCTGACACAGCCATTTCAACATTAACTTCGCCTGTCCTGCCCATTTTATGCATACCTCATTTTGAAAAGATTTCAGCACTTAAGGTCTCCATGTGTTGCATAATCTGCTGAGAGTTGGGAAGTTATGCACGTAGAAATCAGTTGATTTGCTGGAAGGTTTGCTTCATAACTTATTATGTGCTACATTGTATTAAATAAATTAACCCATGGAGTTAATAACTCTCTGACAAGCAGTTGATTATCAGATAATTGCTATTAAAGTGACATTGTCCTCAAAACTAGCTCGACAGGTCTGGACGTATTCCATTCCATGTCATTGTCAATATGTATCCTCTATTTTAGAATCCTATTGCAACGTAAATATAGCTAGGTGCTTGTACAACTATCAGGCATTCACTTATTCTCATTCCCTCCAAATAAAAATGAAGTAAAAATACTTTGCAAAATGGGGAATTTTTGAAGGAGTGCAAAATACTTGGAATTAAGTAATTGAGAGTGTACTATAATTTAAAAGAAAATTCTTAAGCAGCCCTATATGCATCTTAATAAAACCCAAAAAAAGACAGCCTGAATCTCTAAGCACTTTCTTTATTCTGGACAGCAGTTAACATTTCAAAAGTCATGGATTAATCCCTTTGTTAGCTCTTTTATTATTCACTGTACATGTGAATAAAGAGTAAATGACTTTTGGTGTAAAGAGATTACAATGGGATATATCAGACTGTTGCTTTAGTTACTATTAATCATTTTTGTGATATTGCATGGTGTTGAAGTCATTGATTAATAATTGAGAATATAGTACTGCTTACAAAAAACTATACATACTGCTGTTTAAGCAGCTCTCAAAGTACAAAAGCTATTTGTTTATTGAAAACATAACACTGATGGATGGTGTCAACAAGGACTCTTGATTATGATGGATACAGTTGCCATGGCAACAGCCTGTTACCTATGTAGCACTTAGGTGCTTTAGCACATCAACAGTACTGCAGTCATCTATTAGTATGGATCACTGGTTGCAGCTGAGCATCCAGGAGAAATAATCCCTGTGGGAATGAGCACTGAATTGCTGGCCAGTACATGTTCCTTGTTTAATTATAACAATTTTGAGGCAAAATCACACCAATACTGGAGACAATTGGTTTATATTTTGAGCCTTTTTTTTAAGGGCTCGTGTTATAATTAGCAGTTTAAAAGTTTTTATCAAATTGAGCTAAAGAGTCTGATACACATTTATCATATGGTCATTAACCATAAACCACTCCATGAAAATGGATTATCTGAGAAAATCCAGAGAGCCATTTGGGATTACAGAGGAACTATATCACATTAATAGAGAGATTAGTGGAAGAACAAAAATGAGCTACAGAGCAGGTATTGTCATAATTACAAGATACTTAAACTAAATGATCTGAAGTTTTGTTGATATCCTATAATGAAGATCTATGTAAAGGCTGGCTGCCTCAATAGACATTTTTTCTACAATTATATACAACTTTAATAGGATTTCATGCTCATCTAGTGATTACAGCAATACTTAATGCTGGTCAGGTTTGATGTCACTTCCACAGGGGGTGTTTTCATTAAAGCAAAAAGACTTACAGACTTGATAGAGGTGTTTAAAATTATGAAGGGTTAGAAAAAGTTGTTTTGAAACATACAGTTTCCTGATGAAGGGCTTTTGCCCGAAACATCGATTTTCCTGCTCCTCGGATGCTGCCTGACCTGCTGTGCTTTGCCAGCACCACTCTAATCTTGAAGCAGAACGTGCTCACTAGCTAGGTTCATGAATATGGGACATAGATATCCAAATGGGAGTAGACTATTTTACTCCTCAAGTCAATTCCCCTGTTTAGTGAAATCATGGCTGAACTAAATACGTTATCCTGCCTTTCTCCCATATTCCTGAATGCCTTCAGTGAACAAAGATTTGTAATCTCAAATTTTAAAGCTAGAAATTGGCCTAATAACTATTTTCTGTGGAAATGAGTTCCAAATTTCTACTTCTCATTATGCTGAACTTTTTTTTTCTAATTTTACTCCTGAAAGATTTGTCTCTAATTTCTAAACTAGGAAACAATCTGTTGATTTTAAAAAAAAATAGTGTCTGTTCCTTGAATTTATTCATTAATGTATTTTAAACTCTGTCCTTTCCTGTTCCATTCTGTTTGCTTTCACAGAAATCATACTGTCTGTGTTATTAAATTTTGAACCTTTCTCCAGCTGAGGCCTCCTCCCCATTTTAATTTAAATCCCTTTCACTGTTCTATTGGTTTAATTGGTAATAACACTGATCCCTGCCCAGTTGAAGTGGGGCCCATCCCGAAGGAACAGCTCCCACTTTCTCCGTATGGTATTAGTGCCCGATGAATTGAAACCATTTCTTCTGACCCCACTCTTTGGGCCATATGTTTAACTCCATAATCTGCTTATCCAGTGTGACTTGGCAGGTTGCTGTTATTCATTCTCTTGCCAAGTCAGATGTGGCAAACAGGACTGTGAAACATTAAAGGACATCTATCCAACAATGTGGAAAATTGCCCAGGCATATCCTGTCCAAAAAAAGTAGGACAAATTTCATCGGTCTACAATTGATCATCAACAACGTGATGGAAGTTGTCATCAACAGTGTTGTTAAGCAGCACCTGCTCAACAATAACCTGCTCAGTGAAGCCCAGTTTGGGTTCCGTCAGGGCCACACAGCTCCTGCCCTCTTTACAGCCTTGGTTCAAACATGGAGAAAAGAGCTGACTTCCAGAGGTGAGGTCAGAGTGGCAGCCCTTGACATCAGGGCCACCTTAGATTGGCAACAAGGACACCAGCAAAACTGGATCAATAAGAATTTGGGGCAAACCTTCTGCTGATTGGAAACATATCTATTCCATAGGAAGGTGGTTGTGGTTGTTGGATGTCAGTCATCTTTGGATTTCCTCAGGTAGTGTCCTAGATACAATCATCTTCAGCTGCTTCAAAAATGACCTACCCTCCACCAAAACATCATAAGTGGGGATGTTCACCGATAATTGTACAATATTCAGCACCATTCACCGCTCATCAGATACTGAAGCAGTCTATGTCGAATGCAACAAGATCTGGAAAATATCAAGACTTGAGCTGAAAAATGGCTAGTAACATTTATGCCACAAAAATGCTCAGTGGTGACCATCTCCAATAAGAGACACCTAACCACTGCCCCTTGACAGTTAATTATTGCGTCTTCACTGAATTCCCTCACTATTAACATCTTTAGGGCTACCATTGACCAGAAACACAACTGGACTTGCCACATAAACACAATGGCTACAAGAACCAGAATACTGCAGCAAACATCTCACCTCCTGACTCCCTATGAGCCTGTTCTCCACTTACAAGGTAAAAGTCAGGAGTAGAATAAAACTCATTTGCCTGGGTCGGCGCAGCTCCAACAACATTCAAAAAACTAAACACCTTCCATGGCAAAGCAGCCCTCTTGATTGGTACCACATCTACAAGTATTCACTCCCCCCACCACTGACACTCAGCAGCAGCAATGTATACTATCTATAAGATGCACTGCAGAAATTCACCAATGACAGCACCATCCAAATCCATGACTACTTGTATCACGAAATATGAAGGATAACAGATACACGGGAACACCGGCACTTACAAGTTCCCCTCCAAGCTACACTTCACCCTGACTTGGAAGTTTATCATCTTTCCCTCACAAAATTCTGCAATTTTCTCCCTAAGGACATTGTGGGTCAACCTCCAGCTCAAGGAGGCTGTTCACCATCACCTTCTCAAGGGCATCATGCAAACCAGCCTTCCATCCATTGACTCCATCAATACTTCCTGCTGCCTCAGAAAAACAGTCAACACATTCAAGGATCTCTCTCATGCCACTTACACTCTCTAAATCCATCTTCCATCAGGCAGAAGATACAAAAGTTTGAAAACATATACAACACATTCTTCCCCACGGTTATCAGACTTCTGAATGGAACTCTAATGGATTAAAGTTCATCTTTCTCTGCACCTTCTTTACAGTTTTAACGCTATATTCTGCATTCTATTCTATTATCCTGATGTCCTTATGTATTGTGCGATTTGCCTGGACAGCACACAAAACAATACTTTTCACTGTATCTCAGCGATAATAATAATAAATAAAAACTAGGGATGAGTAATAAATCCTGGCCCCCCAGCCACCAAGGCCATGTCCCACAAGTGAATAAATAAAAAACAAGGACATTAATAAATTTGTAAAATGGACAAATTGCGTGTTTCAAGAAGGCATCTCACCCCTATCCACTCCAGCTCAATTAGGGATGGATAAAAATAAACTAACCGAGCTAATGATGATCATAGCCCTGAGCGACTGATTAAAAAGAAAGTGAATGAACATTAAAGTCACAGTCATAAAGTAATACAGCATGGAAACAGGCCCTTCAGCCCAACTGGTCCATGCTGAACATGGTGCCCACACAACTAGTTCTAATTGCCCACATTTGGTCCATATCACTCTAAACCCTTCCTATCCATATGCCTATCCAAATGTGTTTTTTAAATGTTGCTATTGTACCTGCCTCAACCACTTTCTCTGGCAGCCCATCCCTTATAAGCACTACTCTCTACATGATGAAGTTGCCCCTCAGGTCCTCCCTAAATCTTTCCCCTCTCACCTTAAACTTATGCCCTCTAGTTTTCAATTCCTCATCCTTGGGAAAAAGCTTATATACACTCATTTTATCTATGCCCTTTATGATTTCATAAACCTCAATAAGGTCACCTCTCATTCTCCTATGTTCCATGGAATAAAGTCCTATCCTGGCTAACCTCTCCCTATAACTCAGGCCTACCAGTCCTGGCAACATCCTTGTAAATCTTATTTGTACTCTTTCCAGTTGTTGCATGAGAGCATTTACATTGTTACATAAAGTTCTTAAACTTTTGCAGGAAAACTCATTACTTAGAAGGTTCAGGTCTAGGTGGAAAAAAAGAGGTCTCAGAGCACACTAGATATATATTATTCACTAAAAGCTGTGCTGCAGTTTAGTACAGCCTTTTAAAAAAAGCAAGCAAGCATTAGATTTGATTAGCTACTAACTGAAAAGTAAGGAAGTTATGTTAAAACTATGTATTGATCATTATTAGACAATTGCATGCATTTTGTGATGCCATTTTATAAAATAAAATGCAGGTGCTCTGTAAAGGGTCCAGACAAGATTTACAGAGATAATATAGAAATGTTTGGATATACATATCAGCAAAGTATCAAGGGTTAGATCTCTATTTTTCTCAAAAAAAATAGAAGGCTAAGTGAATGACCTTGAAAATGTCTTTACAATTATGAAATGTTTTGATTTTATGGATACATGGAGAATATTTCCTTCTGGGGGGAAGGTATATCTCGATGTCATCAATGTAGGATGGTCACCAAGAAGTGCAATAGGGGATCCAAGGGAAATTATAAATTTCTTTAACTGAGCTGCCTCACAGTGCCAGAGACCCGGGTTCAATTTCCGCCTCAGGCAACTGCCTGTGTGGAGTTTGCATATTCTTCCCATGTCTGCATGGGTTTCCTCCGGGTGCTCCGGTTTCCTCCCACAGTCCAAAAATGCGCAGGTTAGGTGAGTTGGCCATGTTAAATTCTCCACAGCGTTAGGTGAAGGAGTAAATGTAGGGTAATGAGTCTGGGTGTGTTGCTCCTCTTTGGAGGGTCGGTGTGGACTTGTTGGGCCGATGAGCCTGTTTCCACACTGTAAGTAATCTAATCTAATCTAAACAGTGTAAGAATGAAACTGTGTAACTTACTATCACAGGGAAGTGAGTTGAATCATAGAAGTGTTATGACACAGTGGAGGCCATTTAGCCCATTGTGACTCCATTGGCTTGTCAACTGAACATCATTACCGAGTAACAATATCCTTCTTAATCCCCCATACTCTTGAACATTATTTCTGTTCAAATAATGGCCCAATACCCTTTTGAATGCCTTAGTTGAACCTGCTAATGCAAGTGCAATTAAGGGAAATTAGATAAGTAAATGAGGAAAAAAGAAACAGCTGGTTACAATGGGAGATTTGGTTAGGAGAAGAAAGGCAAAGGCTCGTGTGAAGTATAAATATCGGTACGGGTGGATTGGATCACATGGCCTGATTCTGTGATGTATATGCTCAGCAAGTCCCTCCAATGTAATTCTGCACCACCAATTTTCCATTTCACTTTTCCTGTCATCTGCCTTATCACAGAGTTTCATTCTTATTATCTTCCAACACTCTTGCATTCATCTGTTTAAAGTCAATAATATATTTCTGGTATAAGATCACCAATCTGAAATGTTACTGTTTTTCTCTATCCATAGTTGCTGCATGACTTGCTAATCCAATCAGTACTTTGTACTGTTGAAGTAAAAAGTGAGGTCTGCAGATGCTGGAGATCAGAGCTGAAAATGTGTTGCTGGTTAAAGCACAGCAGGTCAGGCAGCATCCAAGGAACAGGAAATTCGACATTTCGGGCCAGAGCCTGAAACGTCGAATTTCCTGTTCCTTGGATGCTGCCTGACCTGCTGTGCTTTAACCAGCAACACATTTTCAGCTTTGTACTGTTGAAGTATAACTTTGAGTCTGCTATAGTTAGTCTGCTGTATTTAAAAAGCAGCAGTATATGAGCCTTTGTGACCAATTTCCTCACCTGTGAATGTCATTTTAATGGCCTGCATATAAGGACCATTTCCCCTTGATATTCTAACACCATTATAATTGCTGAAACCCTCATTATCAACATCCTTAGTATTATCATTGACCAGATTCTGAACTGGCTATATGTATGTGTGTATATATAATATCACACACACATATCTGTATATCATATGTACTATTGCTACAAGGGACACAGTCAGAGGCTAGGAATTCTCTGTTGAATAATAAACCTCCTGACTTCTAGAAAATTGTCCAGGCACATTTCAGGAGTGTGATAGGTTGCTCTCCCCTTGCTTAGATAAGTGCAGCTCCAGAATACTCTTGAAACCTCAAAGACAAGGCATAGTAGCCTATTTGATTGGCATTTTAGCTATTCATTCCATCCACGAGTAGTGCACAGTGGTAATGTTAATGTAATGTAACAGTTCACTAAAGTTCCTTCAAACATCCAAACTCTACTGCCTAGAAGGGCAAAGGTTGCATACACACTTGGAACATCATTATCTGCAAGTTCCCCTCCAAGCCACGCACTATTCAGACTTAGATACATGCTTCAGTATTAATGGATCAAAAATACATAACTCCCTAACAAAGCTCTGAATGTATCTATACTGCACTGTTTTGGGAGCTAACCTCAGCATTTTCAGGTAAGTTAAGATTGGGAAGAAATAAATGCTGGCCTTGCGTTTCTACATTTTAAAAAATCCTTCTTCGAACCAATATAGATGATCTCAAATATGCTTATTTTGAAACTAGTTTACTACAGTTTTGTGCATTCTCTTAATCACTGATGCCTTATTTGTAAATTCATCTTTCCATTTACGGTCAATATCCCTTATCTGTGACATCAACAAACTTGAATATATAAATTTTAAGACAAATTTAAAGAAGTGACTAAAGGAGAAGGGCTTAGGAAAAGACAGGCACATGGGATCAGAGCAACTAGCAACACAGACAATAAAATGCTGACTCCAATTTGATGACTCATGCTAACCTCCTTTAATGCTGTCTACTCTTCAGTGGCTCATTAACTGCTAAAATCATAATCCCTGAACCAAAAGTATCTTTATTAGAGTTTTAATAACATCAAAAATTCATTCTACCAAGTCTCAAACCATATGGAGTATATGAATCAGCTGCACTTTAGTTAGTTATTCTATGTAATTGATTGGACTAATTTCCCAGAATGATTTGCTTTTAACCTGGAGACCTTACACAGGGTATAGAATGATAATAATCAATAAACACAACAATGGAAGGAAAGTTCAAATATCTTCCAACAGCTAATAACTCTTTTTGGCTTTCACACCTCCCTGACCTCTGTGTGTGTTGTAAAGGGTTTCAAGAGGAGAGGAGAATACCTAACTCATTGGATTTTGATCAAAATTAGCTTATTTGGGTATAAGCAAATGGAACAACAAAGGAAGAGTGAACCTGGTTGCATTATCAACTGAACTTGCCAATCTTTCTTTTTATAGAATCCCTACAGTGTGGAAATAGGCCCTTTAGCCCAACTAGGTCCACACCAACCCTCTGAAGAGCAACCTATGCTAGACCATTCCCCTATCCTATTACTCTACATTTTCCCTAACCTACACTTCCCTGATTACTATGGGCAATTTAGCATGGCCAATTCACCTACCCTACACATCTTTGGATTGTGGGAGGAAATCGGAGAACCTGGACGAAACCCATACAGAAATGGGGAGAATGTGCAAACTCCACACAGCCTGAGGCTGGAATCGAACTGTGCCGCCAAAGTGCTGTGATTTATCTAACTTTACTACTTTAACAGTTTACTGGGTTATTTACTTTTACTTTCTTTCTCTGTTGTTCAGAGATTGTTTGTGTCCTGCAAATCTGAAATAAATTTTCAATTTTTAGTTTGCAATTAGTGTGTCAATATTTTGGTTTCCATGTTGGAAGGAAAACTCCAAAACCCCTTTCGTGACCTTTCACGGTTTTGGCAAAATACTGATCTCAATAGACAAATGTGCTGACTGTAAAAGGGAACCTTAATGATCATTGCACCTGGGTGGAAGAAAAATGAAAATGGAAATGACACAATGGGCTGAACCACCATCTGATTCAGGTGTGAACATAATGTAATGGAACCACCAGGGACGACACTGGACAGGGGAACTGACACATTTGAATAGACCCTGTCTAGAGAATAAGGCGCTTTTAGGAGAAGGAGTCCTCATGGGTCAAAGAATTAGACGAAATATTTCCTTAATCAGACGTAAACTAAAGGTGTAATGCCACGTAAACACCATGTTTCTCATGTTTAACCTCAATTTCACTTTATGTTTTTCATGACCTTGTGCCAGTGGAATAATTTTTAAAAATCCTGCTTCATGATTTTTGGACTGTCCGTGTGCTCAAATCCAATGCTACAATAAGAACGTACAACATACAACATACAAACCAGACGCAGCAGCACATCATCCAGCTACTCAAGCCTGCTTCACTATTAAACTGCATAATAGCTGATGTCTTATTTTCCTGTTTACCTTTCCTTGACTTTCTTGTCAATCAAAAGTCTATCTACATCTATTAAAAATATTCAACCACCCTACCTGCAGTTCTCCTTGAGATAGGGAACACTA
The DNA here is from genome assembly GCF_020745735.1 of Hemiscyllium ocellatum. Lineage (NCBI taxonomy): Eukaryota > Metazoa > Chordata > Chondrichthyes > Orectolobiformes > Hemiscylliidae > Hemiscyllium > Hemiscyllium ocellatum. The sequence goes on from NC_083412.1 coordinate 50,129,469, forward strand.
CAGGCGAACAACTGTCTGAGAGAGAAGAAATCTCACCTGTCTAGAAGGGGAGATATCTTCATTTTTAAACCATAGTCCCCAATTCTTGGCTCTCCTGGACGAGGAAACATACTTTCATTATTGTCCTTGTCAAATCCGCTCATGACCTATGATGTTTCAGTGCTTCATCAACTAAGCAAATTAGTATCAGCATTTAAAAAGGGCCTAAGATATATTTGAATGATCTACTGAGCAGAAATATTTCTTTGGCATCCAGCTGAGAAAAACTTTATGCACAAGAAATACAGACTTGAAAAGCATTTCTGCTTTACTTTCAGCATTGGGGAGGGGAAAATGAGTACTCAAGGTTCCATTAGGGAAGTTTTGGCTTCTCCCCTCAATTTTCTTGCCTTCCCACTTGTGAAATCCTCCGTACTGCACATCCCAATAAGGAACATGACCAGTTTCCCAATTTTCATGAGGTCAAATACCGTTCGTTTTGAGTAGCTGACTGTTTAATATTATGTAAATTAAGCTAAAGCATTACAATGGACTCAGCATCTGACTGCAACTCCTGAGTGGGCCATCATCCAGTCCATTGGCTTCTCACCTGAGAGTTAGAATTCCCCTTCACTGTATTGCAGATATAATTTAGTTTTCATGAAGACGATGAAACTCAGTCAGTGACATTACTAACAACATTTGAAGCTGAAAAGAATGTGTCCTGTTTGTCAAAAGATTTCATGTTTGTCTCAGGGTTTCCATAAATGCAGATAAAAGCATACATTGGTCCATTTTTAAATCACAGCCTACATAATGATATATTCAACAATTTGATGGAAAAATACAGAAACTATGTATTGAACTATACCAGAAATTGGCAGCTTCCAGTGTATCCTGCAGACCTCTAAGATTTTGGATCATTGGTCACAGGTAACTTGAATACTCATGGACTGTTACAATGTTCTGTTGGTCAAGTCAGCTGTATTGTGCAACATGTGTACAGTTTATAGTGGCTTGCATCTGGAGGAAGCCAGCTATGTTGTCAAAGATAACTGCCAAGGCAGATCCACTGACCTCATCACAGGGATATAATATAAAGTGGTGTGATATGGCACAAATTGCATTGGTAACAGCCATAAGACATTTGTGGGTTGAGGGTTGAGAGATTCCACACAGGACCCCAATGAGTTGAAGCAGCTAAGTACATAAGTAGCACAGCTGTCACCTTGATGGCTACTGAGGTAACATGGTCACCCATTCCTTCATGTTACAGGTCCGCTACAAGAGCTGGCATCATGCTGTGATAGTGTCCTGGGACATATTGAGTCGGTACTGGCCCTATGTCTCACTCCTCTGGAGGAAATGGAAAGGGACGATAAACACTGGATCTCCTGGCAGGACCTTCAGCTACTTCTTAATGTGGAGGCTCAACATCATCTGCTGGAGATTGCTGCTGATCCTCAGTTGCTAGCCCAACTGCACCTCTTCAATTTCTCTGTGTGTTTGTTGGACCTTAGCAACAGAATTGAGAACCGCTGATGTGCCTGGATCCATTGAATGGGAGGAAGATCTGTAATAGAGCAGACCCTTAGCAATGTGAACAATCAGCATTTGCATCACACATAATAATGCTTTAACATACTCCTCCATACAGTGGGACATGGTGGACTCCAAAAAAGAGAGGAGAAAGTGAGGTCGCAGATGCTGGAGTATCGGAGCTGAAAATGTGTTGCTGGAAAAGTGCAGCAGGTCAGGCAGCATCCAAGGAATAGGAAATTCGACGTTTCGGGCATAAGCCCTTCATCAGGAATTCCTGATGAAGGGCTTATGCCCGAAATGTCGAATTTCCTATTCCTTGGATGCTGCCTGACCTGCTGCGCTTTTCCAGCAACACATTTTCAGCTCCAAAAAAGAGAGCCAGGGAATGTCTCTAGTTCAAATTTTGACATAGGGACCTTCTATTAGTGAATTACACAAGCCATGTTGTGTAAATACAATTCTACAGAACTTCTAAAACTTAAACATGGATGAAAATAACAACTTAACTTCAAAGTCCTTACACAAAATTATGAACAGCATGTGTTTCATACTCTCAGCTCTGGAATAAGAGGAAATGGTGTGATATGGATGGCTCCCTGGAAAAAAATATATGGGCAAAAAAGCAAATAGAAAAGAATACTTTCTAACAATTCAAATCAATTGAATAATCAGGAATAGCTTAGGACATTCTTCAACTAGGGATAAAATAAAATTAAACTTCTGACTCAATCAGGTGAATTGTGAAACTGCCTTCAACAATATTTTTATTGCCAGCTAATACTGAAAACATCCAGCCTAAAGATTGCAATCATGTCTTTCCACTTTCTGTGGTTCACCCAAAGGTCTCCCTTTGCTTTCATCTCGACCACAGATGATCCACTTTGTCTCTGTTCAGCCAGCAACCATTTTAAAGCCAATATATTCATTGCTACTGAATCAATATTTTCACTGTGAGCTAAAATAGCAGCCTAAGGCAATTTTGTTTCTTATATGTTGTAGTTCAGATGCAGATGAAATTGGATACAGGCACCACATGAAAAAATCTCTAACCTATGAAAAGATCTTGATCACTGCACAGATTTTTTTTTTATAAATCAGAGCTGAGATCACCATACTGTTTAATGACTAACATTTTTATCATTTCCTTCATCAATGAATGGTATATCTCAATTATCTTACAGCAACAGTTTCTGATCTCAAGACAAAATTAACTGCAGGAGTGTTTTTCACTGTGATAGTAGTAGCAGGATTTGTTACAATCCTTCACCTCACTGCAGGAAATCAACATCCTGGATGACACCATTGACCAGAAACTGATCTGGACCAGCCATATAATTACTGGGGTTCTGACAGCAGGTCAGAGGCTGTGAATTTTGTGGTACATAACGTATCTCCTAAAGCCAGCCCACCCTCTTCAAGGCACAGGTCAGCAGTGTGATGGAATACTCTCTGCTTGCTTGAATGAATGACCTCCAAAACAATCAAAATGATCAACCCTATCCAAGCCAAAGCAGCCCATTTGATCGACACCCCATGCACCATCTTAAACATTCAGGCCCTATGTGACTTTATCAGAAATCACCATGCATAACTTTAAACAAAATCAAATTAATTTTAAGGAGACAGATAGCCATCATTATAGTATTATAGGTATAGCTCATAACATATAACTTTTGCTGAAGTGACAGTTTAATTTTGTCTGTTGCATGATCTTTGATGATATGCTCTTAGGGCAGAAATTCTATGTTCAACATTCTACATTTGTGATGGTGCAAAGTAAATGCATATTCTTAAAACAATGTACAGGTTTACAAGAAATCTTCTTCCCTGTCATATTTAATCTATATGCAAGCAATAAATATACGTAGAATCATAGAATTCCTAAAATGCAGAAAGAGGTCATTCAACCATCCACCTGCAGCAATGCTCCGAAGAACATCCCACTCACCCTATCCTTGTAACCCTACATTTACAATGGCCAGTCCACCTAACCTGCACACCTTTGGACATAGTTGAAGGGAAGACTTATTTCAGGAAACTTTTTTAGACATTTCCTTTCTGGGCTGAATGAGATTATTTAATGCTGAGAACATAGGAAGCTGGCTCACCACACTGTTTCTTCAAACTGCAAAAAAAGTGATTGATACTTTCCTTAGTAACTTTAGTTCTGAGTTATTAGAACAACATATTACTTGAGCACTGAAAATCACCTCACTCCTCTTGAGGAAAGGAGTGAGAGGCTATTTCGCTGGAGACAAACTGTGGTCTTGGTTTTCTGACGCTTAACAGTTGTTATTCCAGCAGAGATGGGAATTGTGCTTGTGGACCCTGTGGAATTCGTACTTACCTGGCACTTTACCTACCCTGGCGTCCTATCCATTTTGTATTCCACTCCTGGCTCATTACCACTTTCCAAACTGACAACTTACTTACCTGGTACCTTACATGCATGACATCCAACTTAATTTGCATCCTACCCCCTCCTTACCCATCTGGCACTCTATTTTCCCAGCACCCAAACACCATAGTTGCCTTATGTACTCACAATTCGAAAACAGTGGTCAAAGCAGTCAGTGAGACTTTAAAATATCAGAATGCAGTAGCTGACCACTGTGAAAAGGGGACATGGTTTCCCTTCCCAGACTGCTCCACAGTATGAAATAACTGTCGGGATGGAAATACAGGGGAAGTTGTGATCAAAATCTCCTCATTGAAAATTGAGTTCCCTCCTTTCACTAAAACGAAGAGATAGAGTGGCAGTCTACATCAGATTGCTACCCCTCAGAAAATCTGGTCCCTTCCAACTTTGTTTCAGAGCAGCAATTAATGTTCCTTTCGAATCCCACCTGCTCCAACATATAACAATTCTGAACAAACTGATTAGAAAATATGCTAATATTTTAAAAATCTAGATGTTTATATTAATACCAGTGTATTGCTGAACTGGAAATAAAATATTCTAAAGTCATATTAATGAAACAGTAGATACTGGTCCTACCATGTACGATGTTAGTGCTAGAGGCAGAGGAAATTGTGAGATTAATTTAATCAGTTTTGGAAAACTATTAATTAATACTACTGAAGTAGAACCTTGAGTTTACACAGATCCAATGCTCCTCAGATCTTCTTTTAAAGACCAGCTAATATTCCACAGATGCTGCCAGACCAGTTAACTTTATCCAGACTTTTACTTCAAGCATGTTTGTTAAATCATCTGATTCAACAGATCTTTATTGGATTTATTTTTTGTTCCAGGTATTGGAGTTTCTGGAAGACTAACACATCCTTAATGTTTCTTGGAAAGGTGGTGGGGACCTGTGCTCTTGAATCGCTTCAGTCCCTGGTGTGTAGGTACATCCCTGTTAGGAAAGGAGTTCCAGGATTTGGGCCCAGAGTTAATAAAGAAACCAGAAGATGCAGGAGCCGTTGTAGGTCATTCACCCAATCAAGTCTGCTCAACCATTCAATGAGAAAATGCCTTATCTATTAATCCTAAACTCCATTTCTCTGCCTTTTTCCTATAATCATTAATTTTCTTACTGAATAAAAAACTGTTTTTTTTAATCTTATCCTTGAATATACTTAATAACCCAGCCTCTGTGGGAAAGAATTTCAAAGATTCACTACCATCTGAGGGAAGAAAGTCTTTCTCATCCGTGTCTAAAATGTGCAATTCCTTATTCTCAGAATTAGCCCCCAGACCTGGAATTTCCCCACAAGGGAAAAACCTTTCTGTATTTACCTCATGATGTCCCCTATGAATCTTCAATATTTCAACAGGGTTGCCTTTCATTCCTCTAAACTCTAATTAGTACAGGCCCCAGAACAATGATACAGATTAGCATGTACTGGTTCCTGAGCATGCTCCAAGCACAAGACACAATGTCAATGTATAGCAAAGCCCAAGCTGTTCACAATAGTAAGCTGCAGCATTCATTTCTCTATTACATTTCTAGGTTGGATGTTACTTATTTCAACACATATACACAAGTTTATGAGCAAATTTCCTGAAGAAGCTGGTGATTATTATTGGACCAGCAGATTAAGTAACGTAAAGCTAGAGTCTTAGAGATATTCAGCACAGAAACAGATCCATTGGTCCAACCAGATAAAACCTAATCTTGTCCCATTTGCCAGTACTTGGCCCATATCTCTCTAAACCTTTCTATTCATACACCGATCCGGATAATTTTCCAATGCTGTAATTGTACCAGCCTCTATCACTTCCACTGGCAGTTCATTCCACACATGCACTACCTTCCACGTGAAAGAATATATCACCTGTCACTGTAAACTTATGCCTTCTAGTTCTGGACTCCCCACCCCAGGGAAAAGACCTTTTCTATTTATCCTATCCATGCCCCTCATGATTTTAGGAACCTCTATAAGATCACCCTTTAGCCTCAATGCTCCAGGGAAAACAGCCCCAGCCTCTCCCTACAGCTCAAACTCTCCAACTTTGGCAACATCCTTGTAAATCTTCTCTGAACCTTTTCAAGTTTCACAACATTCTTCTGATAGGAGGGAGACCAGAATTGCGCACAATATTCCAAAAGTGGCCTAACCAATGTCTTGTACATGACCTTCCAACTCCTGTACTCAATGCTCTGACCAACAAAGGAAACCATACTAAATGCCTTCTTCACTATCCTGAGACTCCACTTTCAAAGAACTATGAAACTACACTCCAAGGTCTCTGTTCAGCAACATTCCCAGGATCTTACTAATAAGTGTATAAGTCCTTCCCTGATTTGCCTTTTCAAAACGCAGCACCTCCCGTTTATCTAAATTAAACCTCATCTGCCACTCCTCAGCCCAATGACCCATCTGATCAACATCCCCTTGTACTCTGAGGTACTACAACCCAATTTTGGTGTCATTGGCAAACTTTACCTCCTATGTTCACATCCAAATCATTTATATAAATGACGAAAAGCAGTGGACCCAGCACTGATCCTTGTGGCACTCTACTGGTCACAGGCCTCCATTCTGAAAGCCAACCCTCCACCACCACCCTCTGTCTTCTACCTTTGAGCCAGTTCTGTGTCCAAATGGCTAGTTCTTTCTGTATTCCATGAGATCTAACCTTGCTAACCAGTCTCCCATGGGGAACTTTGTCAACTGCCTTATTGAAGTCCATATATATCATGTCCATTGGTCTGCGCTCAACAATCCTCTTTGCTACTTCTTCAAAAAATTCAATCAAGTTCACGAGATATGATTTCCCACACACGAAGCCATGTTGACTATCCTTAATCAGTCCTTGCCTTTCCAAATACATGTACATCCTGTCCCTCAGGATTCCCTCTGACAACTTGCCCATCACTGATGTCAGGCGCTCCGATCTATAGTTCTCTGGCTTTTCCTTACCATCTTTCTTAAATAGTGGTACCATGCTAGCCAACCAGTCTTCCGGTACCTCACCTGTGAATATCGATGATACAAATATCTCAGCAAGGGGCCCAGCAATCGCTTCTCTAGCATCCCACAGACTTCTGGGGCACACTTGATCAGGTCCTGGGGATTTATTCACCTTAATGCATTTTAAGACATACAGCACCTCCTCTTCTGTAATATGGTATTTTTCAAGATGTCACCAAATATTTCCCCACATTCTATATTTTTCATGTCCTTCTCCACAGTAAACACTGATGCAGAGTACTTGTTTAGTATCTTCCTGTCTCCTGCGGTTCCACACACAGGCTGCCTTGCTGATCTTTGATGGGTCCTATTTTCTCACTAGTACCCCTATGTCCTTCATCTATTTAGGGACGAAAGTGTAACTAGGTAGATAATAGGGCCCCTCAAAGATCAGCAAGACAGCTTATAGTCCGCCTTCAGGCAAACTGAGACAGAACATCAGCTCTTTGCAGCACCACAAAGACCCTGAAAAAAATGATGGGTGGATAGAATAACAGTGGATATTGTAGAGAATAGGCAGCTGGTCATCCCAGCTCCAAATAGCTTTACAGGTGGTTCTGATATAAAACGATAATACCATTCTTGTGCGATCTCGCGTGAGAACAAAATCATGCATAGCAGCATCATTTAAACTAATGAAGCTGGAATCACGTTATAGCCAATACAGGTGAAGAAAGTTCCTGTTCTACAAATAATGGGTTTAAATTCTTCAATCGCGTTAAAGCCAATTCGCGTTGAAGAAACATATAGCAGGACCAACTGTAGTTTTAAACTTTATATTTTTTGTGAATGGCTGAATAATTGAGTACTTTTTGGAGGTCATTTACAGCACAGAATGAGGCCATTTAATCCATCAGTTCCCCATACCTGTTATATATGAGCCTGGATAAGCCAATACTGACAACTGGTATAAGCACCAGTTATATCATATAGACTTGTGCTCGGAACAGCTCAGATGTCGAAGAAGCGGCACCTAACATCTGGTACTCCTCAAATTATCTGGAACAATGCCTATCATAAAAGTGCAACCTGGTACTAGTTTATAACTTACACTAAACGATGAGTGAAATATTATAGAGGCCTGAAGAACATGGGCGATTGCAAGATATATGGGAGAATTGAGAGTGAAGTCAGGGGGAATCTTTCTCGACATTGGGAGAAACTCGGTCCATTTGCAAACACAGTCCTGGCTGTCAAAGTGAGTAGAAGATCTCTTTAGTGAGTAGAAAGTGCCTATCAAGAAGATTATTGCTTGTGAACAGCCTTCATAAAGAAGAACCTCACCTCATTGATATGCATGTTCTACTTGCCCACTCACAATGAGGAAATCAGACATCAAAACAATTGCCAGCATAGAAGTCAGAGGTTTTTGAGCTCATCACTTTCATCTTCAGACCTCCATCTTGGAAAACCCGGCAGCAACATCTCAGGGGCACACCTAGGGCACCTGCCACGCACACTGCACGTCCACGGCACTTGGCATTCAATGATTGTTGGCCTCACAGAACCCTCTGTGTACACCTGTGATCCATTTGCAGGGCACCTATTATGGAAAGCTGCTGCTAAGACCTTTGTAACATTTAGATTAGATTAGATTAGATTACTTACAGTGTGGAAACAGGCCCTTCGGCCCAACAAGTCCACACCAACCCGCCGAAGCGCAACCCACCCATACCCCTACATTTACCCCTTACCTAACACTACGGGCAATTTAGCATGGCCAATTCACCTGACCTGCACATCTTTGGACTGTGGGAGGAAACCGGAGCACCTGGAGGAAACCCACGCAGACACGGGGAGAACGTGCAAACTCCACACAGTCAGTCGCCTGAGTCGGAAATTGAACCCGGGTCTCAGGCGCTGTGAGGCAGCAGTGCTAACCACTGTGCCACCGTGCCACCCTTGTGTTCAAGGATACCCAACCAGATCATGTATGCACCAGGCTGCATCTCAAGGCTGCTCAATTGGTTTCTTCGATCTCATTCACTAAACACCTACCCACAGACTTATAGTATCCCTGCTTTGTCGCGCCTTGCTATGACTTGCCTCTTAACACAGTCATAGAGACAGGCTGCTTCACTTGCTGGTTAGAGGTCCTTAGTCTTAGAACATAGATCATAGGAAAGTACAGCACAGAACAGGCCCTTTGGTCCATAATGTTCTGCCAAGGATTATTCCTAATATAAAATAAAATAACTTAACCTACGCATCCCTCAATTCATTGCTGTCCATGTGCATGTCCAGCAGTCGCTTAAATGTCTCTAATAACTCTGCTTCCACCACCACCGCTGGCAACGTATTCCATGCATTCACAACTCTCTGCGTAAAGAACCTTCCTCAGATGTCCCCTCTATACCTTTCTTCAAACTATGACCCCTCATACCAGTCAATCCTGGGGAAAAGTCTCTGGCTATAGACTCTATCTTATCCTTCCATTATTTTGTACACCTTGATCAGGTCTCCTCTCTTCCTCCTTCTCTCCAGTCTGAGCTTATTCAACCTTTCTTCCTAAGACAAGCCTGTTAAACCTTCTTTCCTATAGTTGGGGGACCAGAACTGGACACAATATTCCAAATGTGGTCTCACATGGGACTTGTAGAGCTGTAGCAAAACCTCGCGGCTCAATCCCCCTGTTAATGAAAGCCAAAACATCATTTGCTTTTTTAACAATCCCATCTATATATTTGTACACCAAGATCCCTCTGTTCCTCCACTCTGTCAACCTCCTCATCCAAGTCATTTCTAAAAACTAAAAAGAGCAGAGGCCCAAGAACAGAGTCCAGCAGGACCCTACTCAACACTGACCTCCAGGCAGAATACTTTCCATCTACAACCACTGTCTGCCTTCTGTCAGCCAGTCAATTCTGAATCCAGATCACCAAATCTCCCTGTATCCTGTACTTTCTGACTTTATGAATGAGCCTACCATGGGGAAACTTATCAAATGCCTTGCTGAAGTCCACATACACCACATCTACTGCTCGACCTTTGTCAAACTGTCTTGTAATCTCCTCAAAGAACTCAATAAGATTTGTGAGGTATGACCTGCCCCTCACAAAGCCATGCTGACTACTTGAGGCAGAGGGTGTTGAGTTGGAGAGCTTGCTATAAGCACATTGCTGTGTCAATCTCACACCTGCAACATGCTACTTACACCAGCAGTTTACATGACAAATGCACTATATATTCTGCAAAATAATAGCCATACCTCAATGTCTTAGGGCAGTGGTCTGTGGAGGTACTCGTCAGTCAGGAGGTCCCAATCAAGGCAGCCTCAGATATCATTCCAGGGGCGTTTCTTCAGGCAACCAAGGGTGCTCTCAGTCCAGATGACCATTCTTGCATAATTCAGGGAGTGGATCAGAATAAGTCTGTGGCTGCAGAAAGGCACATCCAAACTTAATGCAAACGCCTTTAGGGATATGTCCAGGCATTTTTCAGGGATCTGGCACATTTCCCACCCAGAGTTGTCCAACTAGATAGCTCAAGGGAATAGGCCATATTCATTCCATTGTGCCTGTTCAATAAAGGCAAGAAATAAGGGGAGTGATGGGGAAATGGTGTCATTACTGCAGGCAGCAGGCTGGGAAGCCCACGCATGGAGATTGGGAACTGGAGGCAATTTTTAACAGGGCTAACTGAACATAAAGCACAGTTGAACATTGGGTCCTGTGGTTGGGTTGGTTGGTCACCCCATGGCTCAACACTTCAATTCCCCCTCCCACTCCACCAGGGACATGCAGGTCCTTGGACTCCTCCATTGCCAGACCATAGCAACATGACGGCTGGAGGAAGAGCACCTCATCTTCCGCCTAGAAACCCTCCAACCACAAGGGACGAACTCGGATTTCTCCAGTTTCCTCATTTCCCCTCCCCCCACCTTGTCTCAGTCCCAACACCCGAACTCAGCATCACCTTCCTAACCTGCAATCTTCTTCCTGACCTCTCCGCCCCCACCCCCACTCCGGCCTATCACCCTCACCTTAACCTCCTTCCACCTATTGCATTTCCAATGCCCCTCCCCCAAGTCCCTCCTCCCTACCTATTATCTTTGCCTGCTTGGTACACTCTCCTCATTCCTGAAGAAGGGCTCATGCCCAAAACATCGAATCTCCTACTCCTTGGATGCTGCCTGATCTGCTGCGCTTTTCCAGCAACACATTTTCAGCTCTGACTCTTTGGTAGGATGTGGATGTCTCAGCAACTCACATAGTGGCCCTGATCTTCTCCTACAAGAGCCAGGATCCTCACTTCAGATGGGTGAGGACCATAACACCAGGGAACCCACCTGCTGTGCTTTCTCCAGCTCCACATTTTATCGACTCTGACTTTCCAGCATCTGCAGTCCTCACTATCTCCAAGTGGTGAGAAATCTTGCCAAATTAACACTGAGTTAAAATATCCTAAGATTCAACCCTGCGTCTTTTTATTCTGAGACTTTTCCAGGAAGTAGCTTTCTTTTCCACTTGGACGAAACAGGCTCTGCAATTCCCTACAATTAAAGGGACAGCAGCAGCAAAGTTGAGTGTAAGCAGCAACTACTGTTTCCAAAGCACAGTGAGTGTGAGCCTCTTGACCATAATTTCTGGAGGCTATTTAGCACCTTAATAATCAGTACCAAATTTCTGAAGCTATTTTACTTCCTCTATGGCTCTGCATGACACATTAAATACCAATTGACTTGACAATATGAATTAATGAAACAGAACCAAATTAACTCTGCTAAGAAAGTCTCAGTTAATTAATTTACAGGCATCAATGAAGTTTAAATATGCATTGGAATGATGGCAAAGGATTTGAGAATAAGAATCAAACTGCTGGTAAATATAAATTTCTAAGCAGATTAAATTTGGACAGCATGTGCCTATAAAATGATCTGACTGTGACAATTCAAATTTATTGCTGATAAACACACAACTGTATAAGCTTTCTATCAATCTTAAAGTGAGTGAATATGCAGGCATACAGCTAAATAAATGTGGGAAGTTGTTCCATAAATCAGGTGACATGTCTGGAGGGAAGAGAAAAATTAACATTATGACTGGACAGTTTGTTGCAAATGGTTCATTTTTCAGATCCTGCCACAGATTCGCAAGAATTCCAACAATTTCTACATCTAAAGTGTTCTTTATTTTGCTAGCTATAATAAACAATGCGCAATTCAGTAACAAAACACTGCTGCCGAACAATCCATCTTACCTTAGTTGCTACAGTACTTGCCTTGATACCAAAATGGCATCCTACTGGAAATCAACTGGATAAAGCTGAGGCTTTGACAGGATAGCAGATATTCCCATGGTGCAACATGCTGTTGCCTGCACACAACTAAATTTACGGTTGTTATGTAAATAGAAGCCGAGCTGCACCAGAAGCACAGAGATATCCATTACCTGTTAGTTTTTTCATTGCCTTTGTTAGTTTCCTTTATTCTGTGCCAGTCTGCTGTTGCATCAGCATTTGAGCTACACCGAGAGACCAGAGGCTGGCTATTGGCAGTCAAGGACGTTCTGCTGACAAACGTACCTTATAACTTTGTTGTGCTATCCACATACATGCTGTCAGCATGCTTATAATGATACCCATATTGCCACTCAATGAACAGACCACTGGGGTGCTTACGTACTGCTACTGCTACCTGGCCTGCTCTTGTGGAGTCCTATAGTTCTCTGCTGCTTTTTTGAGGGGAGTCCTCCCAGCAGCAGAACATTTGCCCCACAGTTTCAAACAACTGTTTGGTGCTGGCAACCCTCACAAAAGCAAAGGTCACTTCTGATCCTGCACTTGGAGAGTAAGGATGTACTCAGTGCTGGATCAGAACTTGGTAAGAGTTTGTGTGGGCAGTCAGGCCAGGGCCATATTAGCACACTCTGTCAAGGAGCATGGATGGCCAGGATTTCGAAGACCATAGAGGAGGGAGCTCATGGCTAACATCTTCCTGGAGGGAAATCGGTCAGACTGTGAAATGCTACCATCATGGCGGGAAATAATGTTGTGGTATCTGGGAGTCATTACTTTAAAACAACTACCACTATTAATCTAGATTTGTTCTACCTTCATGATCTGTTGTAGATTTACTGATCAGTTTTTCAGGTTCAGCAGAATATTTGTACCTGATGAAGTGATAGTTACCTTAGTTCTTGTGACATAAGAATGAGAAGTAGCTTAACATAGTGCTGAAGGATTCAATACGATTTTATTGGTGTCTATGTGACAAACACAGATATGTGTGCATCTCAACTCAAGCTAAGCAATTCAGATCTAAAATGCAGCATGCTTCTTTTAGAGACTCATGCTGCAAGAAGACTCAGTAAGATGGACACTGAAACCTTTATACATGCTATAATACAGTGAAAACTTCATAAGTATGTTCCTTAAAGGGATATTGCATATGAACTTTGAGACATTAACACTTCCAATATGAGCACTTGGCAAGATCTCTCCCACCATTGGGAGAAAGAGCAGATTGTTTAATCTTAGTGGCTGTAAGATGACGGTCTTGTAAAGACATGAATTGCACAGTCAAGGACTGCAATTGGTTACCTGATGCATAATTCTAAGTAAAATTATAAAAGAAGAAGCAGCTAACATGACATCTACTGGATTTTACTGTCCCCTCAATACCTTCAAATCTCGTGGCAACAAAGCATAAAATCCAGCCCACTTCCTGGATGATCCTCTGGATCCCTATGGATAGACCTTAGGTGGCATCCATTAGTCTTGCGAGACAGTGTTTTGTGCCTGGGAAGTCTTGCTTCAATCCTTGTTGGTAGAGCAGCATCTGTTGTGGCAGTAGAGGCCCACGTTGGAGTGGCAGTGACTGCACTTGAAGGCGCTGTCCTCCAGTGTTGTCTTGGTGCTGTTTTCTCAGTGGGTGTGCTTTTCTTCAGCAGGAAACCTCAGCTTCCTTTCTCCACTTTTTAGACCTCTGCATAATTCCAGCCTCCAGCGAGAGCGATCACTCCCAACTCTCAACGTTCACGTTCAGTGACTTCATGTCTCACTTGCAGACACCTTTGAAACAAAGATGGGGCTGAGAGTGAGGTGCTGGAAAAGCACAGCAGGTCAGGCAGCATCGAAGGAGCAGGAGAATCGACATTTTGGGCAAAAGCCCTTCATCTGGCTCCTCGGATGCTGCCTGACCTGCTTTGCTTTTCCAGTAACACACTCTCGACTCTGATCTCCAGCATCTACAGACCTCACTTTCTCCACAAAGGTGGGGCCGCCCTTGTGCTCTCTTACCAAAGGCCAGTTCCCCATTCAGCAGGTCTTTCAGATGTGTGATCTGATGTGCGGTGTAAGTAGCCGAGCTTGTGGTGACGGCGCAGTTGAAGCAGGGTGAAGCAGCTGGGTATCTGGGCTCAGGCCAGGACCTCATTGTTAGGGACTTGGTCAGTCTATTTGATGCCTGGGATGTCTCTCACGCTGTGAAGTTGGAAGGCGTTGAGACTCCAGTCTTGTCTGGGGTAGAGGCTCCAGGTCTTGCCACTGTCTTTATGTTAACCTCCTCTTCCAATGCATCTAATCCTGGTCAAAGAAACTTGTAGTACACCTGATGCCCCGCTGTACAATATTCACTTCTCCTACTGGTTAAACAGATTTCTCTAACCACTCTCTGCTATAGTTAGAGTGTACCTTCCCTTCAGGTGTCTGACTTTAAGAGATGCTGATTAACTTTAATTGATGCTAGCCTTCCTCAGACATATATCTCCTGCTAAGGGTTGCATTCACTCAGCAGTACATGCAATACTGGGTCACTATCATTAAATTAGCTGCCAACATTTACAACAAACGGACATGGAATAATTGAGCATTACAATCCCTAAGCCAAATGTTGTGACTTGTTCATTCTTTTCCCCTTCACTTGCTTAAAAATGGGGGCTTTTAATGAGCTCATTTCTGTCAAAGCAAGGGGAATTGAGTCTTTACTGTGTATGATGTGTAAAATGGATGATAGCAAGAACATGCCCCCTCCTGACTTTTTTCCATTGACTTCAAGGGTCAGACTTTGACTCTGTGATTACAGTTTACAGAAGGAGAAATAGTACAAGGGGCCAAGATAATACCTGCATGAGGACTATCTAAAAGGGCAACAATTACAGAGGTAAAATCATGTTTTCTGGTAAACAGTGATTTAAAAAATAAAAATTACAGATATAAATACATGGCTAGCAAACTAGTGTTGAAATAACATTGCAGACAGTTGTGGTCCCACCACTGATCCCTTTGTAACCTCATTGATCACAGGTTGCCAACCTAAAAAAAACTCTATCCGCACTTGCTTTTTCTTACCCAGGAGCCAATTCTTTATGCATACCAATTAACTACCTTGAACATCTTATCTTATGACTTGACCTTCGGTGAAGGACCTTCTTGAATATCTTTGGAAGTCCAAACATAGCACATCTACTGGTTCCCCTTTATTCACTCTGATTGAGACAATCTTAAAAACTTCCCTTTGTGAAACAATGCTGACTCTTCTTAATTAGATTCTGATTTTCCAAGTCTTCTGTTATTATTTCCTTAATAATTGATTCCAGTAGTTTTCCAAAAATAGATGCTAGGCTAATATACATAAAGTAGATTAGCTTTTTCCTCTTTCCCTTTTTAGTGCCACATTAGCTGTTTGCCAGTGTTCTAGGATTTCTCCAGTATCCAAAAATTCCCAAAACTTTGAAAATATTAGAACCAATGCATCCACTATCTCTGTAGTTACCTCTTTTAGGATCCTTAGATGCAAGCCATCCACTATTACAAGAGTGATGCAAAATACATGTTTCACTCCTCTGCCATTTCCTTGTTTCCCAAAACCATCTCCCAAAATTCATTTTCAAAGGGACTTATGTTCACTTTGATCTCTCTCTTCCTATTTATATGATTAAACATGCTCCTATCAGTTTTATATACTTTGCTAATTCACCCTCACAATTTTTTTTTATCTTTATTATCCTTTTAGTCATCTTTTTTCTAAATTGTCAATTTATCCCAGTCTTTGGTACTATCATTGACTAGCCTTTTTATATGTTTTTGCTTTCATTCTAATACTCTCAACTTCATTGGTTAGCTATGGTTGCTTTATCTCTCTCTTAGAATCTTTCCTGCTCACTGCAATGTATTTTTGCTAAGTCAAGAATTATATTTTTAAATGTTTACCACTGCCTGTTTACTGTCATTAATGCAAATCTCTCTGCCCAGTTCACTTTAGTTCATTCTATCCTCATTTTACTTTAATTCCCTTTATTGAAATTAAATGCATTGTTTCCAACCCAAGTTTCTCACTTTTGAACTGAATATTAAATTCTATCATGTTATGATCACTACTTCTGAGGGGATCTTTTACCCAGAGGTCATTATTAAAGCTGTTTTATTACCCATTATGCGATCCAAGCTAGCTTGCTCCCTGGTTGCATCCATAATATAGATTGCTCTAGGAAGCTATCTCTAATGCATTCTGTAGATTCATTGTCATAGCTATCCTTTCCAATTTGATTAACCCAATTATCATAAAGATTAAAGTCATGCTTAAGTACTGTTCTATTCTTTTTAGATATACTTATTATTTGTTGATATCTAACCTTTCCCAATGAGTAGTTACTGTTTGGGGGTCTGTACACTATTCCTACCAATGTCTTCTTTCTCTTGCTATTATTTTACCTCTGGCCAAATGGAGCCCACATCACCAAAGTTTAGATAATCTCTCACAAATGTCCTCATTTCACATCTTATTAACAGTAAGACCCACCACATTTCCATCCTTTCTGTCTCTCTGAAAGGTCAAATGTTCCTAAATATTATGTTCCTAGTTTGAACTCCTTTTAACCATGCTTCCGTAACAGCTATGAGATCATATTCACTTACTTCAATTTGTGCTGTAGTTGGTTTACTGTATACCAAATGCTTTGCCCAGTAATATTTAAGTTTGCTCAATTATCAAGTTTTCCTACATTTTTCTGGTTCCTTGGTACAATATGACATTCACACATCCTGTGTCTTTCCTAGAAATCTTAGTAGAGCACATCAAACACAAAACCACATTGGCAATGCCAATTGCACTGAAAATTTCTAAGTGTCTGTTATATTCTCTTCATTGACTGATTGAACCATACTTTACTCTCTGACAGATGTTAAGCTAACTTGTCTGTAGGATGTGAGAAGTTATATTTGATATTTTCCAAATATTGGGACCTTTCCAGAATCTAGGAATTTGTTTCAACAGTCATTTCTTTTAAAGTCCTTGGGATGATGTTCTTTAGGACATGGGGAATTGTTAGGTTTTAGTTCTAATATTTGTTTAGTTTTCTTGCCCTGGTTACAGCTCCGCAGTTCCTTTTATCTCCTGACTCATTCTTTTTCTGCAATGTAACTTTCTTCTCTGGAGTGAAAATAGATTCAAGATATCTGTTGAATATCTCTCAGGTTACTTTATGTTCAATTATTCTCACCTAGACTCACTCTCTTAGGAACCAACATTCACATTTTGCCTTTCTTCAATAGCTATCGAACTTCTTACTGTTTTTATATTTCTAGCTAGCTTTCTCTTGTCCCCTAATTTCTCCCTGCACATTAACCTTTGAGCCATTCTTTGCTGTTCTTTATATTCTGTCAATCTTCTGTGCTCCCATTCAATATTGCTGAATTATACTTTGTCTTTCAATTTGATATCACCTTTAGCTACCTTATTTAACTAAGGATGGTGTATCCATCCTTTGGAGACATTCTGTCACTGGAACGTACCTTTCCTGAATATTTTGAAGTATCTCCTTACATCCCGACTGCTGCATATGCTAATTTTTCAATTCACTTGAGCCAGTTCTGTCTTTATGTCCTCATAACTGTTCTTTTTTAAATTTAAACACTATTTTTTTGTCCACTGTTCTCTCTATCAAACTCAATGCGATATGCAATCAGGTTATGATCACTGCAACCTATGGCCACCTTCACTCTGCAGTCAATCAATAATGTTTTCTCATTGTCCATTATCAAAATCTATTATAACCTGTTCTCTGGTTGGTTCTATGACATGTTTTCAGTTCTAAGAAGTTATCCTGAAAGCATGAATGTATTATCCAGGTGACCTTTGTCAATCTGAGTTGTCCAATCTATCTATAGATTAAAATTATCCATCATTATTACGCACTTTTCTCTCACATATCCCAGCCTAAAGTTTGTTACCTATGAGGAGACCTAAATATCAATCCCAAAAGTAACTTCTTACCTTTATTATTCCTCAACCTTAAACAAATTTACTTGATATTTGGTCTCCAAAACTAGGTTCATCTCTCTCTTTCTCTCTCTATTGTCTCCATCACATCCTTAATTAACAAAGCCATCTATTCTCCATAAAAGTCATGTCTGCTTGTCCGAGTGTTTACTTGCTTGGAGCTATGTCTCTGGAATGACTCCCAAAATGTACATTTTTATCTATGCTTGCACTGTCAGTTCATTATTTACAAATCTATGTCCATCCTCAAATAAAGCCTCTGGTCCCTAAGTTTAATGTTTTTGTAAACCTGCTAATATTCTGAGGGGTTTGTATATTCTGCCCCATTTTGCCACACCTTTAAAAGCAGTAATGATGATTCTTTGGGTGCAGATATTTAGCAGAGATGTTGGGACTACCCACTATTCCAGATATATCAAAACTTAATAGGAATTCAAAGAAACATCTACATTAAATTTGATGTTCTCAGCACCATATTTAAATGCTAATGTCTATGAGTATTTTGTCATTTATTTATACTTATTAAACTTCAAGTTCTGATCTTAACTCAATGCTCATCCAGATATTCAATATTAAGCATTAGTTTCTTTTGATGTTTGTCTCTTCCACATATCTTATTCTTTAAAGAAAAAAGTCTTCTTATCTCTAGTCTTGTTTGAGGTGTGCTAAGTTTGAAACTTTTATTCTTATGTCCTCTAGCTCTGAGATCAAGGTAACTTGCTTTCATCTGTACAATCCATGCTTGTCAAAAATTTTAAGACTTAAAACATGTTGTTTCCAATGTCATTTTTTCCAGTGAAAACAATTTCAATACCATCACTTTACCCAGCAAGTTGTTGTAGAATGCACTGCCCGAAAGCAGATGGTGGAAACTATCAATTGTGACATTCAAGAGAGAATTGGAAAATTACCTGAACAGGACCAATTTCCAAGATTTTGGGGAAAAGCAAGATAGCGAGATAAATTGCATTGTTCTCTCAAATAGTTCAAAAAGACCTTTAAGTGCTATATCATTCTATGATTCTTTATAACACTTAGAATGTTAAGTATCAAAATTGTCTATCTTCTCTCAATTCTGTTGTCATCTTAGGGTGATAGCTAATGTTGAACACATGGTCTCTTCTACTTATGAATTTAGAGCAAAATATAAATATGTTTAGAAAATAATAGAAGCAAGTTCCAAAATTATGCTCGCTTACAACTTATTTTCATTCAGATAAGTTTCAGTTGTCATTTTTATTTGCATGTGCTGTGATTAAAACTCAGGGAATATATGTATTACCATAATATAAAGTTAATTTGAGTGATTTCCAGACCAGGAGTGTTTGGTTAGACATTGGCAGATTATTGAAAGATTGTGAAAGTCTAAGCTTTCAATTTTGAGAGTATTAATGTAAGAAGACTCCACAGTTTTCAGGAAATAACTGGGATGAAACAATTGAATCAAAATTAAAGATTTGAGAAACAGGCATAATCTCTGTGGATTTAATGTTACAAACTGATGGCGTTGGGCAAAAGATGAAAACTTCATGTTTTTGTGTGTTTCAAGATCATTCAAACTGTGTTCTACATTTAGATAGTTTTTAAAAAAATTTTATCATTAGGCAACAAACTCTGGTGTTATTGTTAAAGAAAATTTGTGTTTAAGTTTCAATAAATCACCATGATGCCAAAATTTTAAAACATTATGGTGTCTGAGCATTCTGGCCTATGGTGGGATATGTGACAGAATCTGATGGAAAGTTCAGCAAGGCCCATCTTGACATTGAAATGCTTTCACTCCACCTTTATGCTTTACAAAAGCTGTGTGGCAAGACTCCTGCTCAGCAGCAGAAAGATGCCAATTGATGCAAATTAATCCTTATTAAATGCCTTGTTAACACCACAATTCACTTCATTAGTATTCACACTCCCATTTTAGCAAGCTTGTCTAACAAGTTAGACCACAGAAAGATTTGACAAAGAAACCATTGTATGTATCAGCTCACCACTTAATTCAAGCAACATCAGTGCTAGACGCTGAGCAACAATATCTCAGTGCATGATCCATGGGCACCAGCTGTGCACATACTTCATCTATGGACATTGCCAATGCATCATGGCCATCATTGCACCTCTGAAACTCACTGGCAGACCACAATAAGGCACAGATCAAATGGCAGGTACATGGGCAACCAGCAGCAGGAGTAATTTGACTCAATGGACAGGCAACAAGTACAGTGTGGAAGCAGACTATTCATCCCATTGGGTCCACACTGACCGTCTGAAGAGCATCACAGACCCATCCCCTACTGTATCCACATAACCTTACACAGCCCATGGCTAATCCACCTAAACTCCACGTGTACACCATCGGCAATTTAGCATAGCCATTCCACCCAACCTGCACATCTTTGGACTGGAAACTGGAGCACACACAGGAAACTCATGCAGGAACACACAGGGATGAGAAGGAATCAGCACTGTGGAATCTAATACTGGCAGGTGAAATAGTAAAGGAACAATAGGATGCCTTTAAATTGAAGGTGGGTCACATACAGTCAACAGTATTATGATAGGGAAAGAAAAATCAGCTGATTACACAGGAGGACAAAATGGGGGCGAGCCAGGTGAAGCATAAGAAGGTTTCATTTCACAGCTGTCAAGTTGATAATACGCGTAAGAGTCAGGTTGAGTATAAAATGTTCAGAAGGAAACTGGTAAAGAAAATAAAAGAGGGAATATGAACAGAGATTGATAATTAACATAAGAATCATTAGATTAATTAGAATGCCTTCTGCAGGCACAGAAACAGGAAATGAGAGTATAAGGTGGATTTGTCTGATTAGGGACCAAAAACTGGATTGGCACATGAATACAGAGGGCATGGTTGAGGGATTAAAAGAATACCTTGCATCTGCCTTTATCAAAGAAAATACTGCCAGAACCATGATGAATTTAAAGGTTATTAAGTTACTGGATGTGCTAAAACCTAATGAAATAGATGCTAAAGCCTACTATAATTGCCATAAAAATGTTAAGTCACCAAGATCAGATGGGATACATTTGAGGATTCTGAGAGAAATAAAGATAGAAGTTGTCCTAATACTGACTGTAATCTTCAAATTCTCCTTTGAGAGGGGAGTCATGGCAGATATATAGTTAACTGACAAGTTGACACCTAAGGTAAACCCAGAAACTGTGGTCAAAATCTATATACTCAGTGGTGGAAAATATTTTTGAAATAATAATCCAATAGCAAATTATTTGTCACTAATTTAAGTTTAGATTAATTTAGGAAAGCCAGTAAGCATTTGTTATATGCAAATGACATGTACATGGGCCTCCAAGGGGTGTTGATACTGAAATATTTAAAACGCCTTGGCAGTAAATTTGAAGCCAATGGAATAAAAGATAAGTGGCAGCAGAGATATAAAGTTGGCAGTGTGACAGGGAACAGGGAATAGAGATGAATGATTGTCTTTTGGACTGGGGATAACATTGGAATGGGGTTCTAGAGGATCTATACTAAGGTCACTGCTTTTTATGAATGATTTAGTTTGGGGTAACACTTTCAAGCATTGCAAACGATACAAAGTTTGGAAGTATTGTTAGTTGTAAGGAGGACTCACCTCCACTTTTTGTTGAAGTTGAAGGAACTTGGTCTGAAATTATTTTCTTAAACTTGAATAAAGGGAACATAGAGTTAGTGAAAGTACATTGACAAAATGGATTCAAGTTAAGATCCTGGATAATCGACTTCAAACAGTTTAGTAGGTATTTCATTCTCAACAAAGATACATTCCATTGAGAAGGAGACACTCCGTGAGAAGGATAAACCATTTATGGCTAATGGAGCAGGCTAAGCATAGTATAAAATTGAAAGACGAAGCATAGATATAATGTTGCAAAGGTTAGATGAGAAGATTAAGAAAATAGTAGAAACCAGAAAGGACAGATAAAATAAATGATGAGATGAAACAAGCAGATTATGTGAATAAATTGAAAACAAAGGTTCAGCAAGAATGTCTACACATAAAGGAAAGAGAGTAGCTTCAGTAAATGTTGATCCCTTAAGGAATGAAACTGGAGAACCACTAATAAGAAATGGCAGAGACTTTGAAGAATTATTTTCTCCAGGTTAGAAGACACAACAAACAACGCAGTAGTTTAGGGGGTAAAGGGTAAGAGAAACTTAGAACAATAATTATCATTAGAGAAAAAGTATATCAAATGGACAGCCTTAAAAGTTGGCATGTGCTCTGGACATGACGGCCTATATCCAACATCTTAAAAGAAGTGTCTGAAGCTATAGCAGATGTTTTTAACAATCAATATGAAACAATTTGCAGTGTGTGCTGGAACAGAGAGATCTGAGGTGTACATACACAAATCAATGGAGATGATAAAGCAGCTGGCAAAGTGGTGAAAAAGGTGCATAGGATCCTCCATAAATAGGGGCAAGAGAGATGAAGAACATTAATGAAACTCTGTCTCAGACCAATACAGAGAATTAGGTTCAATTCTGCGTATTGCACTTTAGGAAGTATGTGAATACTTTGAAGAGCAAAGATTAGTGACAGGGAAAGTTTTAAAAAACAAGTAAAAGATGAACAAAAAAAAAACTTTGAGATTCTGAAACATTTAAAATGAAGAGAGAAGCCAAAGTGCACATCGGCTCCTCGGAGAAGGCGGTGTGGAAAATAATAATGGGCAAACAGGAAATGACAGAGGAATTGAATAGACATTTTGCATTACTCTTCATAGTAAAATACACTAATAGTATTTCAAAATAACAAAATACTGTCACTGGCATTCTGTGATCTGATGAAGTGTCACTGGATGTGAAGTGGTGACTCTGTTTTCTCTGTACAGTTGCTGCCAGGCCTGTTCAGTTTCTCCTGCATTTCCTGTTTTTGTCCTCTGGACTTGACGGGGTGCATCCTAGGATGTTAAAGGAAGTTTCTACAGAGATAATGGATACACTAGTAATAATCCTTCAGGAATCCATCGATTCTGGAAAAGTCTCAGATGATTGCAAAACTGCCAATGTAATACCTGTATTTAAAAAAGGGGACAGAAAATAAATACAGTTACAGGCTAGTCAGCTTAATATCTGTCATTGGGAAAATATTATAGTCTGTAATTAAGGATGTAATAATAAAATATTTAGAAATGCATAATATGATGAAGCAGAGTTGTCATGGCTTCATGTGGGGAAATCATGCCCTGTCAAATTTGCTATGACATTTTTGAGGAGGTATCAAGCAGGATAGATAAAGGAAAAGTATGGATGTTTGGATTTTCAGAAGGCATTTGATTAGGTGAAAAATGTTAGGCTATTTAATAAGATAAGAGGTAAGAAACAAGCATGGTTGGAGGAATGGGAAGCTAATAGAAGAGAGATTTTTCAGGATAGCAACCTGTAACTAGTGGAGATCCACAACTCTCAGTGCTGGGACTCCAATGAACAACAATACTTAGTGCAATAAGTGTCTCATCACTAAATCACCTTTTATTTACTATACATAGTACACTGGCTGGAATCAGCCAGCACAAAGTCAATCCTCAACTGAGGAGATTTTATTCTCCTGGTTATATTGGTCAGTGAAGGCTTTCCTGATTAAGTTTGTTAACCTTGGCCAATCAGGAACCTCAAGGTTAACAAGGTGTATCTGGTTCTAATCATTAAATTGCGTCTCACCATGTCTAGGGATGTAGGCCTAGTCTTTTGCTTATAGCTTCTTTTGTGACACTTTCGCCTCAGGTCCAGTTCCTCCAACTCAGACTCAGACACAGGCAGTGTGTGCTGGATTGTGGCCTGTCTCTTGCATCTGGAACATCTCTGGAGAGTCTCCTCCTCTTCTTCCATTGGCAATGGTATCAAGGTTGCATCCATTTTGGATGCTGAGGGTTCTTCAATACTAGATAAAGGAGGAGTACCTGTCATTTCTGCTGGGCCATCTGGCTGTTTCTTAGGGGCTGGATAGGTTTTGCTGCAGCCATGTTTGCAAGGTAACAGTTTTCAGGTGATCCATGTGTTTGTTCTGGACTATGTCACCAAGCTGAACTTTGTAAGTGACAGCACCCAACCTCGCCTTGTGCCCACACAGGACCATGCCCACACAGGACCATTCCCATAGTTCCGACACCAAATTTCATCCCTTGAATTAAATTGTCTCTTTCACTCAGAGGAGGCCTTTAGCCAGCATTGGTGTTCCTGCTGCCTACTACCCTACCACCCCCCACCCCCCTCCCCAGTCCCACCCCCCGAGGTCTGGAAATTTCAGGTTTAACCTGGTGCAGGGTCTTCTCCTCATCAGCAAACCTACTGGAGTTAAAAGTAAAGGGTGTAGTTGTTAGGGGTGTCAGCAGGATCTTCAGGGATGTAGTTGCTTGTGATATAATGATATTTATACAAGTCATGATTTAATTGATCACATGACTTTGATATCAGACTAGAGTGAGCATGTCAAGAGAGGTATCATAGACCTTATACAGGAGAGCTTTTTTGAGAAACCCCAAGTTTAGATGTGAAGGACAGTGTGTTACAGTGCATAAGGAGTTGAAGAGCATTGAATAATATGGAGCAATCAGCCTCAGGGATAGTGTGTGCAGAAACACACAGCCTAAGATACTCCAGACTATTATCTCAACCTGTAGATAGTGGTATTGCTTCGAAGCACAAGACAAAACATGGTGACAGTTTGAGATACATTTTCTTGAGCTAGGATTTGAGATTAAAATATAGTCCAAAGGAATACCATGGAAAAAGACAGATTCTGAAATATTAGATGAAGTAGCATTTGTTTTTTAGAATTAGAATTAGAATCCCTACAGTGTGGAAATAGGCCCATCAGCCCAACAAGTCCACACTGACCCTCCAAATAGTAACCACCCAGACCCATTCCCCTACCCTATATTTACCCCTGATTAATGCATCTAACTAATGAAGGCAGCAGAGGATATTGGAAGACTTTGAAAATGCAGCTAAATAAAACAAGAAGGTAGATTATAGCTTCAGAAAACTTTGAGGAGACAAATCTGAGAAAAAAGACTCCAGAGGTATAATAAAATGAAACTCAAAATACTTCAATTTTAGGGTGAAAGAACAGAAATACTTCAAGAGTGAGTTAAAACCAATGGCATTTACCACCTTGTGCATAAAGTCTGTGATTTCTGAAATATATATTAAGTAAATCTAGCTGAATATGTTGAAGGAGATCCATAGTTATTGTGTTTTAGATTCTTTACACTCCCCCGACTGGATTCCTCTCTTCTCTCTGGTTCACTACGAAATATGTGACAATGATAGTTACAGTCATATGGTATTAAAACAAATGTATTATGAAATTCTTTCATTGTTATTGTGACATTGTGAAAATTAGTTAAACTCACTAATTACAGAATTAATATGGCTTAACTTTACTTCGTTATGGAATTCTTTCAGTTCATTATTATTGACTTTAACAAGAACTTAAGTTACAAAAAGTTCTCAATGTTCATGAATCTATTTTTGGACTAGTAGAAATTCTCAGAGCAGTGCTAAGCTCACAGAAATATCAATTTTGATATCACAATATGTTTTAATTTTTATTTACTTACTTACTAAGGTCATTCAACAAAAGAATGTTTCACTCAGAATGTCAATAGGGGAAAAAAGAAATCCAGGCTTCCAATCTCCTGCCTCTCACTCACTGAATTCAGTGCTTAATTTAAATTACCAACACAACCCAAAATTGTACTTCCAGTTATGAGAATAAGATCCTCCCATCAGCGTCCATACTAGCTAGTTTTCTGATGAAATGTAAACATCAATTAAAATGGACTGTTTATAAACTTGAGCCCATTGGAAATTAAAGCAAAATGCTTATTCTTGGAAGACAAAAGAATTTTCAGGATACTGTACAACCTCCTTTGAAAGTTGACATAAGCGATGTCAAACATTTCAAACTGTTTCCATTTTCTTGTTAAATAATATCTGTTTGACACAGGAATGATAAATTAAAATAATTCTTGAATTTCTTTTTGTGTTGCATTTGACTCTTGAATTTTCAAGACTGACAGTTTAGCAATACTTCATAAATATCATTTGGGTTGAGGGCAAATCAAGTTCATGGTCTTGATAAAAGGTGACAGTTACCATAGTCAAAATATGTGCATAATAAAGGCTTGCATTTTAAAAGTATTTTTCTGCTGTTTAATTCAGTAACAATTTATTTCTGGCTATTTTCTGCTTGGCTGAATTTGTGCTGATTTCAGTCTATTTTTTATTTTCTTTCCCTTTATCTAATTTCCTCTTGCTTGTAGCTGCAGTAAATTTATTCACAATGGGATCCGGCAACAGTGAAAAACGGTACTGTTGGTTGATATATTTTGAGCCAACTCAAGGCAATGAACTGCAATGATAATTGGATATTCTCATTTATTTCTTTGTGTGAAGGGATGTATAAAGATAATTACCTATAAGATTTTCATGTCACAAAGAGAACAATATGCAAGGTGACTAAGGGACTCAACAGATATGGATAAGTTTGGAAAGTGGATTTAAGGAGAATCAACTACAAATATCTTTCTCTTATTTCTGATATTTTCACATTTTTATCATTTTTCTGTGATTTTGGATAAAGCTTGACAAGTTTGTGTACAACTGGGATTTGTAGGCATATCCTTCATTTGTTGTTTTATTTTCTGTGACTGGAAATGCAAAGTATATTAACTGATTGGTAATTCAATGTGAGTCTTTTCTTCAGAGAACAAGACTATATTTCATGATACATTCAGATAATATAGGCCTCTGAGTTTGAAAGAATCTGGCAAAATACATTTCTTCAGCTTTTTAAGAAGTGTCTTAATATATCATGATTATCATGTTATTTCCATAATAAAGGATGACATTCATATGATAGAAGGTAATTGACCATATGGTCGTCAGAAGCAGAAGCACCCCTGATGTTCAGGAGAGTGATTAACCAATGTTGATTCAGTCTGTGGAATAAGTGATTCACTAAGTCAGTATCACCATTAGGACTTGCTTTTGAGCATAATAAAGCAGAAGAACTATAGAAATCGTCACTACATATTAGTCCAGATTTTGTAGTTAGAACAATATAAAACAGTATTCAATTCATAACACTATGAAACTGACATCAACTTAGAATCATAGAGTGAAAGAGATGTACAGCACAGAAACAGACTCTTCAGTCCAACTCATCATGCTGACCAGATATTCTGAAATCTGTGCTACTGAAATCCAGAAGTTCCAGTCTAGTGTGTCACATGATAGTTATGAAGCAATTTAGCATGCTTGCCTTCATTGCTCAGAACTTTGAATATAGGAGTTGAGACGTCAAGTTGATATTGTGCATGACGTTAGTGAGGCCTCTTCTGGAGTACTGTGTGTAGCTCTGGTTGCCCTGTTTTAGAGAAAAAAATATTAAATTGCAAAGGGTTCAGAAAAGATTACCAGGATGTTGCTGGGATTGGAGGGTTTGAGTTATAAAAAAATAGGCGGGATAAGCTGGGACTTTTTTCACTGGAGTGTAGGAGGTTGAGGGGTGACCTTATAGAAATTTATAAAATTATGAGGGGAGTGGATAAAGTGAATAACAACGACCTTTTCTCTGGAGTTGGAGAGTTCAAAACTAGGGAGCATATTTTTCAGACACCAATGGTTTGCTCTATTACATTTCTTTGTGACAGCATGGTTTTCACTAAATGCATATTGCCAGGTATATGCAATTTACAGAACAGAATCATGAGCCATACGATCAGTAGATAGCCCTCGCCAAACCAGCAGACAACTGGAAATGACCTGCAAGATGTGATTTCACAGATCACATATCAGCTGGACATTGAGAGGTTGGATTCCTTTGAGTTTTCATAAGTCTGTAGAGTTGATATTCGGTGTTTGCTAAGTAATGTGCAACATTTAAATTGAATTTATTAGTTGTGGGATTGCTTATTTCTGCCAATGGCAAGTTGCTTCCTCTGTTTGGTATGCAAACATTCCTGTTGTGTAGCTTCACCATGTGGACAATGCATTTTCAAGTATGTGTAGTGTTGCTCCTTGCATGCCCTCCTGCACACTTTACTGAACAAAGCTTGGTTCCCCAAATTGATGGTAGTGATAAATTTGGGGATAAACCTGTGGTTGAAAATTGTGGTTGAAAATAATTCTTCCAATAGCTAATACCTTCATTAAAGTTTCAACTAATGTTAGGTATCCAATTCCTTGCACCATATCAGCAGGATTTGACCGAGGGAGCATCACAGCTAAGTTCAATCATGTCTTCATCCTAGCGTGTAGATTCATACTCAACAGCAGAAAGCAAGAGGAAGAATCATTCTAGTCCAGATTTGTTGAAGTAATCACTCCTCTAATGAATTTCTGCTAATGCAAAACACACAAAGGGTTCATGTCTTTTTCTTCTTAAAGAAAAATATGAGATGAACCTTCATCTACTTGGTTAATTAATTTAATTTTATGCTCATCCATATGTTTTGTGAAGCTATGTAATGTTAGGTTTGAATATGTAGGGCTATGGTATACTACTCGTGTTGTGATTGGTTGTATTGCAATGGGACAAATGCACTCTTACAGGGTCAGCTGATCTGTGTGAGTTTGCTGAAACTGGGCAGAGAAAGGAATAAAGGAGTTGCATTGAAGTGAATGATATCCTGAAAATTAATTCAAGTCACCTTTCAATTTATCAAAGAGAAACAGCATTGGTTGGGAAGCTGAATTAATGTTTTTTGATCACATAATGTCATTTTAGACAATGATTATTTTGCCATCAAACATGAAGTTCTGTGAAAAAGAGGATTATCTATCATGCCCCTTATATTGTGCTTGCTTTATCATTTGAAGTTATACATTGTTAACATCAGATTTGGAGATGCAGCTTGCCCCTTGCAACCAGATCCAGAAAGCTTTATGCTGTACGACAGCCCACCTGTCCTGTATTAACATTGTAATTGCAAATGAGACCAATAATAAGCATAACATTTCATCCAGATGAATAAAAGGCATTGAACTGATAAATTAACAGAAACAAAAAAACTCTGAATTTAAATGCTACACTAATCTGACACCAGTAGATATTTCAAACACGCTCTCACTTGTGATGATGATTCTACATAAAATCTGAAAACTGACAGAAACAATGTAAATTTTCTCTAGGATCAATGTTGTTATGGATATTAGTGCTGAAAATAAAAGCTTTTATTACCATGGCATAATTTCATTTTCAGAATACAAAGAAAGGTTTTATTAAAAGCTCCACTCTTTCTTATTAAACATGAATTTTTGACCATAGTGATATCCTCCAGGGTTAATAATTAAAACTCAGAAGTGGGTTATATTATCAGTCTCCTTTATAAAGAGATAATAATAATAAATTTCTAGCTTTCTATTCCCAATGGGAGCATACGCCCAGCAGATTGAGGTTGCTAACTAACTCACCATGAAGATGCTAGAAGCTACCAGTTCCCAACGTTTAGCTTTTAAGTTGGATAGACAGCAATTATACTCACCATGAAGAGGTGAGGGATCCTCTTTACAGACTCAGGATATCCCTTAACTGGTCACTTAGCCTGAGAGGGCTGGTTTCCAGTCTTAGAATGATGAAGAACAGTTTGCATTGTTTACAACGTCTCTGTACCATTCTTGCAGAAACCTATCAATATTAACGGAAGATATATAAATACATTTGATCACTCCTTTCATCCCTTCCCTGTAGGCTGAACAATTTATAAATTCTTTGGAAGCAATTCTAAAATCATAGATCTAAATTCATACTTGGCTGGAAGGGAATTTTACTGAAAGATCCAATTGCTGGAATAAGGTAGGATGCACAAAAGGAGAGAGTGCCAGAGGAGCAGAAAGAGAAGCTAATGTGTGATTTGATGATAAAGACCGAGCTATCAACAAAGTGGTTTCGCAGGGGAAGGTAAAACAACTGATCCAATGGCAGTGTACACAGTTTGAATGGTGCATGGGATGGGAAAAAGGAAGGAAAGAACAGTCCCCTAAGAATGCATTAGGTGGGACCATTTGCATCAGAGTAGGATGGGGGACTTGGGGTTGCTGTTGTTGTGTAGAATTCCAAAACAGACACAGTGAAAGCTAGGAGTACTGAAGAAGGATTCAGCCTCAGGCAGTAGTAGGAAACTAGGAAGGTCAAGGAACATTAGGAGTGTTGAGGGTTAGAGTAGGAATTTAGGAAAATTGCATAACTGATGAGGATGGAGTGAAATGTATGTTTTTCTCTCTAGGCAGCCTCTAAAATAAGTTGATGAGATTGTGTGCCTCAAAATTAAACTGAATTGATTACAGCAAACTTGGATTTCTAGGGCTTGGGGAACCCAGCAACAGAAAACAGGCAAGTTTGACTGGATCTATCATGTAGGTTCCTTTACAATACAGCATCTGAGGCAGAAGAAGAACAAATCAGCCTAGGAAACCAACAGTTATCTCCCTATTTAACACCCACGATAGAATCTCCAGGCAAACAATGTTCTGTTCCAAAACAGCAATTTATAAATGTTACCCCAAAAACAACTAGCACTGGTACAATGGCACCAAAATCTTAGAATAATATGGACTATGGCATATTGACATCTGCTCTCAATTTCTTATTGTTCACTCCTGTTGAACATGTATGCATGAATTTGTGCATGAATTCCAACTTATGGATAATATTGTGTAGCAAGTCTTTTTCATTCAATTGAATTAGTATTACTGCCAAGCAGTCAACTGGAACAAAAATACTTCTTCCATAATGTCAGTCCAAACTTGGCCATCATAAGTGGAAAAGAAATTGATCTACTCTGCAGCCAAGTACACCACTGATGATAGCAATACATTAATTATTGCACATGAGCCAGCTAAAGTGACAGAACCAAATAAGGTTCTTTGCATCAATGCATAGGCAGAGAATATTGTAAGAACAGAATTGAGCTCAGATTGATTGTATTAATGCATGGTTAGACAATAAGGTCAGCCATTACTCAGTACAATTGAAGATCATGTAAGTAGCTCTCTAACTATTAGCAAATGTATGCTATCAAATACTATAGTGCACACACAAGAAATTCTATTAGAGAAGAAGGCCAGTAAGAAATATTCTTTTGTTGAGTTTCATTGATTCTAATGCTGAGCAAATTGTTATGTCCAGTAATCTAGATAATTTGGTTTCATGAGATTTCACTATTATTTACCTTTATTATGAAGTGCTGGTGCATCAAATGATTTATAATCATTTCTGTCAGATTCTGATTTAGACTTGATGAATATGATTTTCATTTAAGTTGTTACTTTTGTTCAGTCTCATTTCTTTTATCAACATTAACAAAATCAATAGTCAAACACAAGTAGAATAGAATAAGCAAGAAAGGAAAACAGTGTTTATAATTAATATTACCTCATAACGTTTTACCTATCTGCAATGGATGTAGGTTTGCTCACTGAGCTGGAAGATTCATTTCCAGAAATTTTGTCATCCTACCAAGTAACATCTTCAGTGGGCTTCCTGGGGAAGCATTGTTGATAATTCCTGCTTTCTATTTATATGTTTGGGTTTCTTTGGGTTGGCGATGTCATTTCCTGTGGTGTTGTCATTCCCTGTTCTTTTCCTGAGGGGGTGGTAGATGGGGTCTAACTCAATGTGTTTGTTGATAGAGTTCCGATTGGAATGCCATGCTTCTAGGAATTCTTGTGCGTGTCTCTGTTTGGCTTGTCCCGGGATGGATGTGTTGTCCCAGTCGAAGTGGTGTCTTTCCTTATCTGTATGTAAGGACACTAGTGAGAGAGGGTCATGTCATTTTGTGGCTAGTTGATGTTATGTATCCTGGTGGCTAGTTTTCTGCCTGTTTGTCCAATGTAATGTTTGTTACAGTTCTTGCACGGTATTTTATAAATAACATTAGTTTTGCTTGTTGTAAGTTAATTAGCTGCTGTTTTAGTGTGTTGGTAGCTAATGACACCACTAACCCAAAGAAACCCAAACATATAAATGGAAAGCAGGAATTATCAGCAATGCTTCGTCCGGAGGCTCACGGAAGATGTTACCTGGTAGGGTGACGAAACACCTGGAAATGAACCTTCCAGCTCAGCGAGCAAACCTACATCCAGAACTTCAACCTGAGCTACAAATCTTTTCAAAACTTGCTAAAATCCATCTTAAATTTTAGAAGCTTCCTCTAAAAATGTTTCTTTGAACTCCATGATTTTATTTCCATATATCTTATCCTGCTCTGCCTTGGGAGATGCTGTCAGATATTTTGTATTGTTTAGTGAACGTTCATTTTAAATGTACACCATTCTCCATCTATTGTGCACTACTTTACCTGTCTTTTTCTTTAGAGTGAGGCCCTCAGGATTGAGGATCACTTGCTTCTACTCTGGCTTATTTGGTATCGAGATGCCTTTTAAATCCACTGTGTGATCTACAGATTCTGCCAAATGTTGGGCTGATGCTTCAAGTGTTGGGAGATGAGGTGTTCGGACATCTGTGTGTACTCACTGATATCTTGAATTTGTCTTTGCATTTACCCAGCAAACTTTAAAATGTTCGGTGTCTTCCCACATAAGGATTGTTGATTTTTCTAAAATTAATCATTGAACCTGTGAACAGGTTCTTGTTCACTGTTAAAAGGAAAAATTGAGACTTACAAAGACAACACTGAGATACCACAGAGATACCCTGATATTTCAGGGTAAGTGCGGAACTTTCAGAGACCAGAAATTTCACCATATCTTAAGAGGAAAGGAGCAATCCCACAGCACAATACCAGCAACATGAAGAACCACTGATGCAGAGAGGAATGTTAATTTTGAGATACAATTTTGAGATGAAGCAGTTTCCAAGATGTATAAAATCATACAGTCATACAGCGTGGAAACAGACTTTTTGGGTCCAACTAGTCCTTGCTAAACTAGTCCAATTTGCATTCATTTTGTTTATATATTTCAAACCTTTCCTATTCATGTACTTATTAAAATGTCTTTTAAATTTTGTAACTGTATCTGCATCTACCACTTTCTCTGGCAATTCATTCCACACATGTACCATGCTTTGTGTAAAAACGTTGTCCTTCCTAAAAATTTAACTCTCATCTTAAAAATATGCTCCCTAGATCTGAACTCCCCCATGCTAGGAAAAAAACTCTTGCTGTTCACCTTAATTATGCTACGCATGATTATCTAAACCTCTATAATGTCACCCCTTAACCTCCTAAGCTTCATGAAGAGCTACGCTCAAAACAATGACTCTCCTGCTCCTCAGGTGCTGCCTGACTAGATGTGCTTTTTCAGCACCACACTTTTCGACTCCTGGCCTACCACCAGCCTATTTTTATAACTCAAACCTTCCAGTCCCAGTAACATCGTGGCAAATCTTTTCTGAACCCTCTCCAATTTAATAATAGCCTTCCTATCATGGAGCAACCAGAACTACACACAGTACTCCAGAAGAGGCTTTACCAACGTGCTGTACAACCTCAACATGATGTCCCAAATCCTGTACTCAAAGGGATGGGCAATGATGGTTGTGTTCTAAATCCTGTCTACCTGTGATACAAATTTCAAAGAAACATGGACCTGAACTGTAAGGTTTCTCTGTTCTACAATACTACCCAGGGCCCTACCTTTAATTGGATAAGTCATGCCTTTATTTGTCCCACTAAAGTGCAATACCCCACATTTATCCAAATTAAACTCCACCTGCCAGTCTTCAGCCCATTGATCCAATCGATCAAGATCTCTTTGTACTCTTGGCTAACCTTCTTCACTGTCCACTCTATCATTAATTTTGGTGTCATCTGCAAACTTGCTAACCATGCTTCCTAAATTCTCATCCAAATTGTTTATATAAATGACAAACAAAAGTTCATCCAGTTGAAATCCCTGTGGAACACTGCTGGTCACAGGCCTCCAGTCTGAAAAGCAACCCACTACCACCAGCCTCTGTCACCACTCTCTCCGTCAAGCCAACTTTGCGTGTAATCAAAAAGCTTACCTTGAATCTCATGTTATCTTTATGAATTAGTCGACCATGCGAACCCTGTCAAACACCCTCCTGGTCCATATAGACAATGCCCACTATTCTGCCCTCATCAATCTTCTTTGGCACTTCTTCAAAAAAATCAATCAAGTTAGTGAGACACGATTTTCCACACACCAAACCACGTTGACTATCCCTTATCAGTTCTTGCCTTTCCAAATACATGTAAATCCTGTCCTGTAGAATCTCCCCCAACAATTTATCCATCACCGATGTCAGGCTGACCTGTCTATAGTTCCCTGGCTTTTCCTGACCACCTTTCTTAAATAATGGCACCACATTAGTCAATCTCCAATCTTATGGCACCTCACCCATTTTGGGATATTGCATTGACAAAACAACATCATCATACCATCCTCTGACATGACAGAAGGTAAGCGGACATGGAAATCAGCACCCTATCCACCTTGAAATGACTAATTACCAAGCTGTTGAGCTCACTGATGTTCCAGTCATCTGAGATTTTTCATTAACTGCTATAATTCACAGGCATCGCATAAGTGGCAGCATTTATGGTATCTATGGCAAAGTGGCATAAGGGCAGAAGAAAAGACTTACGCTGGCACCATAACCATAGCAGTAGGTTCTGCTGCTTGTGGTCGGTGGGCACTACTTACCTTCTTTTCAAAAATCATTTTTGGAGCCTGCCATGAGAAACTGTGAAAGATTCAGAGTCAGATTACCTTTGAAGTTCTGGCCGTGCCTGATTTCCTGTTTGGGGTATTCTCCATCTGCTGCATAGTGTCTCAGCCTACAGTCCTGACTCAGTGGGTAACGCCGATCTTTGCACCTTAAACTGGCCTCCTTCTCATTGAAAAGCCACTAAACAGCCATCTACTGATTAATTCCATGAACTGAAAAACGCTCGTAGGAACAAAACATTCAGTGTCTATTCAGTCTTCCTTACCCACTGATAAATGTAAAATCTCCCCAGTTGTGTGACAGATTCTTATGTTATTATCCCTATATTTTAATTCTCCGACAGATTTTGTGATACACTGCAAAATGGTCTAGAGTATCAAGAAAATGTGAAAACATGTGCATGTAACACAATAATGGCTGTTGGGTTACCCTCACTTTAATATAATGTATGAGTCCTTTCGTGATATTAACAGATTGTCAGAACAAGCTGACTTTTTAATGTTTGCTTTAGAAAAGAGTGAAAGTCTCCAGCATCATAATCATGAGCAATTGAGCCAGAAGCAAAGATATTTTAGTCTTTCTGAGGCTGATTTGAGCAATAGAAATCACAACAAATGCAATAGTTGGCCTGGATCCAGTGGCCAGCATTAAACTAATCAGCTCACTTCTGACCTCAAAGAAAGTTTCCACAAAAATTCAGAGATCTCATAGGTAGCAAAACTGAAATAAAGGCACAACTTGATATCTTTGAAATAATTGCACAATAGGTGATATAAACCTTTTGACATAAAATGGGATTTAGGTAGAAACTGAAATATCAACAACACACTTTATCTCGCATTTGTGCCTTTCATCCAGAAAAGAGAAAAGTAACTTTGCATAATTACAAAATTATTTTTTCAGGGCCAGAGTAGTTCTTCAATAATAATTCTGACTTGTAGATACTTTGCCCCATTAACAAGCTGTGACTTATTCTAGATGTTTTACAGAAAAAGCATAGAGCATAGGAAATGGAAGTTCACATCAATTTTAGTGATTTGTGAAGACGTTAATCTGTGAGAACTTAAGCAACATCCCTGTGGAGGAGCTAGGTATCAACAGCAACAACTTATGGAGTTTCACATTACACTGCACAAGTATGGAGTTCAGAAGTTGCTGTCATGTTTTTTGGTGAATGGTGTTAGTTTTGATATCTTTACAAACACAAAATCTGGCCAAAATGAGAGACGGAATTCAGCAGTGGATTTTCTATCTTTAATGAGAGCAAATTTTAGACAAGAGCTAATTGCTTATCCATTTTTGCTCTGCCCAACCTTCCTTTCAATAGGAAGTAAATAAAACAAGGTGTTATTTTGTTTTTATATCCATTAAAATACAGAGATGAATGCAACCACCGGAATCTTAAAACTGTTGGCCAATTGCAATAATACTTAAAACTCCATTTGATGATGAATCGGATGAAGTGTCCATTAGACCATAAAACATAGGAGCAGAAATTAGGCCATTCGGCCCATCGAGTCTGCTCCTCCATTCAATTATGGGTAATAGTTTTCTCAACCCCATTTTCCTACTTTCTCCCCATAACCTTTGATCCTCTCCTCAATCAAGAATTTATTTATCTCAGTTTTAAATATACTCAATGACTTGTCCTCCACAGCCTTCTGTGGCAATGAATTCCATAGCTTCACCACTCTGGCTAAAGACATTTCCCCTTAACTCCGTTCTAAAGGGTCTTTCCTATACTCTAAGACTGTGCCCTCGGGTCCTTGTCTCTCCCTGCCAATGGAAACATCTTCCCACTGTCCACTCTGTCAGTATTCTGTGAGTTTCAATCAGAATCCCCCTCATCCTTCTAAACTCCATCAAGTATAGTTCCAGAATCCTCAAATGTTGCTCATATGTCATTTCTGGGTTCATTCTCATGAATCTCCTCTGGATTCGCTTCACGGCCAATACATCTAACCTAAAGTATGGGCCTAAAATTGCACACAATACTCTAAATCTGGCCTGACCAATGCCTTGTAAAGCCTCAGAAGTACATCCCTACTTTTATATTTTAGTCGTCTCAAAATGAATGATAACATTGTATTTGCCTTCTGAACTATTGAGTCAACCTGCAAGTTTACTTGGAAGAAAATCTTGGAATAGGACTCCTTTGCACTTCAGACTTCTGAATTTTCTCCCCATTCAGAAAATAGTCCATGCTGCTATTCTTCCTACCAAAGTGCATGACTTCACACTTTCCCACGTTGTATTTCACTTCTTTGCACATGCCTTCCAGCATCCTCAATACTACCTACCCATCCACTGATCTTTATATTATCTGCAAACTTATCCAGAATGCCCTCAGTTCTTTCACCCAGATCATGAATGCATAAAGTGAAAAATTTTGGTTTTATGAACACCACTAGTCACTAGCTGCCAGCCTGCTAGGGAAGCAGGCTTTGAGACAATCACATTTTTCACTCCACAACTTTTCACAGAAGAGGTTAAAACAATGTGTCCAGCAGGAAGCAACAGGAAGGCTCCGCAGTACATGTGCACATCTTCATTCCCCGGAACAGGCACAGACTAAATTCACACGCCTTTAAGCAACTTGTGAAGTAAGCCCACCAAATAACTCTGGTTGAATGGATCATGACTGGAATACTCGTCTAAGATAAAATGTGCTGCTGGGCAACTATCCACATTTGGTCCTTCCATGCCTAATCTTTCAATGCTCATCCAGCGGGTCAATACAGTACACATTACATCTGTGATTTATAATTGAAGGTTTTGGGTAGCCTCATATTTTGGACATTAATTAAAATGCCAAGGCCAATACTTATCCCTCACTTAATGGTACTAAAAAGAATTTATCAGGTATACATTACATTGCTTTTTGTTAAAGCTTGTCTTTCAAGGATTCTGAGAGTTAATCACTCTCTGAACAGTCTTTCTCCACAAAGTTCAATTCTCCAGAACCCTCACTGCCTACCCCATAGAGCGGCCAGTCTCTGTTTTGATACTGTCATTGCTTGTTATCTTGGGTTTTCCTGGAGCACATTTTCCAGATATGGGCCATCTGTAACCACCTTTTCCAAATGTTTCCCTCCTGTTCAATTCATATGCCCAGGTATCTTATAGAAACATGTAAAATTATGAAAGGGATAGATAAGACAGGGGCAGGCAAGTTATTTCTGCTGGTGTGTGAGACTAGGCCAAGGGTATATTGCCTCAAGATTAGGGGGAGTAGATTTAGGACAGAGAGGAGGAGGAACTACTTTTTCCAGAGAGTAGTGAATCTATGGAATTGCCTGCCCAATGAAGCAGTAGAGGTAGCTTTATTGAATATATTCAGGTGGATGGGTTTTTTTTACATGGTAGGGGAATGACTGGTTATGGGGATAATGAGGTAGGAGGAACTGAGACGATGGATCGATCAGCCATAATTTTAATGAATGGTGGAGCAGGCTCGATGGGACAAATGGCCGACTCCTGCTTTGATTACTATGAAAATGAATGAGCATTCTGATATTATTGCCTCAAGTAAGTCCCTCTTAAGACCATATTTTGTCAAGAAGCCTCTCATTTGTCTGCTTGAATGACCACGACACATACAAGACTCAACCAAGTCCTTTCATTCTAAATGCTCTTATTCAAACCTTATTATTCTTCGCAATGGTACAGCTCTCACAGTTATATCATGTCACCAATCACACAACACCTTCAATGCAACTGAGATCTGTGGCTTCTCCATACACTATTAAATGAGTTTACAAAACCATCATCCTGGTTACATCAAGCCTAGATATCTTTGGAAGACTGCATCTTGTCTAATATGTTACCAAGATAGAGGGAAATAACAACCTGCTAAATCAGAATCTTATCGGTCTTTCCAACCATCCCCATCAACTTTGTCTTGTCAATGCTGATCAGGAGACTATATTTCTGATTAATTTGGCCAAGACAATCCACAAACTTCTGTAACGCCTCCATTGAGTTAGTCAGCAGAATAATGTAAAACAACAGACTGATTGCTCAAAATTCACCACCTGCTATGTTGGACCTTACTGTGCATAAACTGGCTGTCCTGCTTTCAACGTTATAATAGCCGTTACAATTGAAAAGTACTTCATTTGCTATAAGGTACTTTGGGTCCATACTGAGATCATGTAAGATGCTATAGAAATGCAAATATATTTTGTTGATTATGAAAATGTGATCCTTCATTTGCATAAAAGCTTTTTCCCCAATAATCTCTAATGACCCTATTCTGAGAAGAAAAATATCTTTGGACAGATTATCAAAAGACAAATCTCTTTTAAACATGATAAGCATTCTAATTCTTTCCAGTCTATAATCTAGACGATAAAAAGAAAAAAAACAAAGTGTTCTACAGGTATCATGATTATATGTTTATAGTATACTCATAAAAATGATTGCAGTTTTAGGTTTGATCATGTCCAGTGACATAATAAAGGTTCTCTGATCTGTTGATGATAATTACATCCTATTTGCATTAATCTTCTTTTCATCTTACTTCAAACTGTGGCACTGATTAATTTTAATCAGTGATATATATTGTGGTTTTGATTAAATATACCGGTAGTAGCTAAAGAATTCACTGGAGAGTAAGTTCAGTAATACCGCAAAGGTTCAAATTGAAGCCCACAAAATTCTTTGGTCTCTGGGATATAGTTCACATCAAATGACATCTTAAAGAACACCATTTGAAATCTTTGGAAATTTTCACCAATGTTTTTCCACTTTTACAGCCATGAAAGATTCGTCCAGTAATTTCACCACATTTTCACCAAAGATTGTTAAATAGAACATTCATCCGAATTACAAAATAGAAAATTCATTCATCTATTCACAACTCACTAGTTTTCTTGTCATGGCTCATTTGGAATTCCTGCCAAAGCTGAAGTTTACAAACTTAAGATTTCTTTATGAATAAAAATTGAACAATCAGCTATATTGGTAAATCAACACCTGATTGACACTCAAATCTAGAAAATACCCCAAGAATGATAGAATGAGATGATTCAATTCTCAGGAAGCAAAGGTTAACTGTTTACTTTCTCTACACACTAGTCCTGGTAAAACATAGTCACCAAATGACAGCCTAGTACACAGCAAAACCTGGGAAATGCATATACAGCAACTGAAAACTGTCTTCAAGAAAATGCAGTCAGCTAATTGCGTGTTCAATCTCGCAGCAGCACCTTCACTAAGGCCCAAATGACCTAGCAAGGTTATATCATGGGTTAAGGTCAAGTATTGTCCACAGCTGCAAAACAATCAAGTGGTAACACAGTTCCCATCACCACAACAAAACATCTATTAGGGGTTTCTTGGGAATGCATGGGTCCGACTACAGATTTGTCCCTAAATTCAGCACAGTAACCATCCCGTTGACAGATTGATTACAGCAAAAAGATAAGGTAGCGTGGACTGATAAATGCTAGAAAGCTTATGAGAAACTGAAGGCCATTTTAAAAGTGAACCTGTGCATGCAGCTCTGAACTTTAACCAAGCCATTAAAGTAGCCACTGATCTGAGCAAAATTGGTATAGGAGCCTTCTTCCTCTAACAAGAGGAATCAGTGACAAAGGGACCAAATGAATATCTCTCTAAATGAACTGAACAAGCATAGAAGCAATACGCTAGAGAAGGAAAGCTTTGGTTTATTACTGGCTCAAAAAGACCACGATACATTTCTTGAAATAAGTACAGACAGATCACAGTCGATATATTGAAAACCCATTAACTTTTATGGAAAGCTTTAAGACCCAAAACCAATTGGACTCTGTTACTTCCATCAAACAATTTAGTAAAACCTAGAGGGGGAGAGAGAGAGAGAGTGAAAGAGAGAGAGATAGAGACAGAAAGACAATGAGAGAGACAGCGAGAGAGTGGTTTGCAAAGAAATTAGATTGGATGTCATTCTGCTTGTCATGTCTAGTAAGTCCCATGACAACATATCTTAACTCTGATTTACAAGTAGACATGTAGAACTTTTAAACAAGACAAGTTTTTTTTATAAAGACCTGCAAGCCAAGAATGGCTGATAATGTTAATCCAGAGAATTGAATTCACTAACTGCTGAACTACCTTATGTGAACTCACAAAAAGGTACACCTGAGGTGTCAGAGAAACTTCAAACAGAGAGACTTAAAAGGAAGTGAAGCAAGGCAAAAACTGATAAGTGTCTCAGCACAAAAGCCATCGCTTTTGTGACAGACTGTAGATATGAGTTAAAAGACATGTTTGTCATTCAGGAATACAAAAGAAAACAGAGATCAAACATCTCTGCAGCCTTAGTCTCAGGGGTTATGTACAATATGGTGTATTATTGTAATGTGATCTAGAGTGCTATGACACTCATAGCTGTGGGACAACGATCAGACACCTCTTCTCAACAGGTAAAGAAAGGCACTTTCTCACTCTCAATGCTAGAAATCAGGCTAGCCATTGAAGTCATCATTAGTAAGG
The DNA here is from genome assembly GCF_020745735.1 of Hemiscyllium ocellatum. Taxonomy (NCBI): domain Eukaryota; kingdom Metazoa; phylum Chordata; class Chondrichthyes; order Orectolobiformes; family Hemiscylliidae; genus Hemiscyllium; species Hemiscyllium ocellatum. The sequence continues at coordinate 50,170,794 of NC_083412.1, forward strand.
AACCAGGACAAAAGCCTATCACCAAGCTTGCAGAGCCAAGAATCACAAAGTAGACTGCTTTATTACAAAGATCAGCACTACTGATCGCATCAATTTAGCAGCTATAACACTTCACCATCCACACTGTTTGCAAAATCCAAAGACTGATTCATATATCATTTTGACTATAAGCTTTTACTCAACTCACTTCTCGAACTTGTCATGTTTTATTGTCCTTTCTTGGCATTACTATTGATCTCATCTTTTATTTAGCTCAAGAAAGTCTGGTTAATTTGGCTCCTTTTGAAAAAGTAAATACATTTGGATTGAGATAATATATCCAATGACCAAAGGCATTCTTTTTACATTAATGTTTTTGTGACCAATTAAGGGAGGAGTTGGAATATGAAAGGCAGCAACTTCATCCCTCTTCACCCAGGAACATAACCATTTGGAGACATCCCATTTAGAATCATCAAACATTTGAGACTCTTGCCTGGGGATTGATTGTGAGAGGAGCAAGATGTGATAGAACAAAACAACACAAAAATTAGGAGCAGGAATAGGCCCTTTCCATCCACCATTCAATATAATTGTGACTGATCTGATTGTAGACTCAACTTCACTTTCCTGTCTATACCCAATAATTTTTCACTACTTTGTCAATCAAGAGACTATCTAACTCAGACGTAAAAACATTCAAAGGCCTTGTCTCCACTGTCTCTGAGGAAAAGAATTCCATAGATCAATGGCCTTTAAAAAGTTCATCTCACCTCTATTTTAAATAGGAGACCCATTTGTTTTTTAAACTGTAACCCTATTTCTAGTCTCTCTCACAAGGGGAAACATCATTTCAAAGTTCATCCTATCAAATATATACTGGATCTTACATGTTTCAAAAGGATCACTTCTAAATCTTCTTAACTCCAACAGAAACACGTTAAACCTGCTCATTTTTTGTTTGTTCTACAAATGAGTGCAATGAATGTTTTCTTATCTGCTTCTAATGCTACTATAACTTTTCTCAAGTAAGGAGGTCAAATCTGTATACAGTATTCCAGATGCTGTCTTAATAAAAATGTATACAATTGCACAAATCATCTTTACTGTTACATTCCATTCCCTTCCCAATAAATAACAAGATTCTATTTCTTTTCCTCATCACAATGTACCTGCAGATCAACTTTTCATAATTCATATGCCAGCACACTCAAATTCCTCTATGCCATGGAGTTACGCCAAATCTCTCTCGCTTAAGTAATATGCTGCTTAAATTTTTCCTGGTAGTTTAAATGTGTTCACACTTTCCCACTTCATATTCCAAATACCAAAGTTTTGCCCACTCACATAACCGATCTAAATCCCTTTGTAGAATCTTCATGTCCTCCTCTCAAATTACTTTCCTACTTCATTTAGCATTTTAGAACAGAGGGGATGAAGGCCAGGGAAGTTGCATGCTCCTCTTACAGGATGTGGGAGGTATGGGTCACCATTGGTGTCCTTTCCAAGAAGTGTACCTAAATCCAGCTGCTCACAGACCACGTTAGGAAGCTGGAGCTCGAGGTGGATGAACTTCGGACAATTCAGGAGGCTGAGGCAGTGATAGAGAAGAGTTATAGGGAGGTAGTCACACCTTACGTACAGGATAAAGGTAGCTGGGCGACCATCAGGAGGGGGGAAGGGAATAGGCAGTCATGCAGGAATCCCCTGTAGCTGTTCCTCTCAATAATAAGTTTTTGAATTCTATTGGGGGTGATCTACCAGCGGAAAGCCTCAGCAACCCGGTCTCTGGCACTGAGCCTGGTTCTGTGGCTCAGAAAGGAAGGGGGATCAATAGGGAAGTGAGAGTAATAGGCGATTCAATGGTTAGAGGAACAGACAGGAGATTCTATGGTTGCGAACTAAGAGTCCTGGATGGTACGTTGCCTCCAAGGTGCCAGGGTCAGGGATGTCTTGGATCAAGTCTTAAGGGGAAGAGAGGGCAACCAGAAGTTGTGGTACACATCGGTACCAATGACATAGGTAGGGAAAGGGAGGAGGACCTAGAGAGAGACTGTAGGGAGTTAGGTTGGATGCTAGAAGGCAGGACAAGCAAAGTAATAATCTCTGGATTGTTACCAGTGCCATGTGCTGGTGAGGCTAGGAACAGGGAGCAAGTGCAGCTGAACACATGGCTGCAGAGCTGGTGTGGGAGGTGGGCTTCAGATAGGTGGATCATTGGGATACCTTCTGGGGAAAGTAGAACTTGTACAAGGAGGACAGGTTGGACCTGAACTGGAGGGGCACCAATATCCTGGGCAGGAGGTTTGCTAGAGCTCGTTGGGAAGGTTTAAATGAATTTGGCAGTATGGTGGAAACTGGGGCTATGGATCTGAGGATGGGGTGGCTGGTGAACACACAGATACAGTGTGTGGAGAGTCAGTGAGGAAGGATAGGCAGTTGATAGGGAAAAGTTGCAGTCAGTGTGATGGGTTGAAGTGTGTCTATTTTAACAGAAGAAGTGGCAAGAATAAGGCTGACGAGCTCAGAACATGGATCAGTTATTGGAGCTAAATTGATGTAGTCATTACAGAGACTTGCATGCCTCAGGCGCAGGAATGTTGGTTGGGGTTTAGATGTTTCAAAAGGAATAGTGAGGGTAAAAGAGGTGGGGGAGAGGCATTGCTAATCAAAGATAGTGTCACAGCTGCAGAAAGGGAGGTCGTGGAGGCTTTGCCCACAGAGTCAGAATGGGTGGAAGTCAGAAACAGGAAAGCAGCAGTCACTTTATTGGGAGTTTTCTACAGGCCCCCCAGTAGCAACAGAGAAATGGAGGAGCAAATTGGGAGGCAGATTTTGGCAAGGCATGGATGTAACAGGGTTGTTGTCGTGGGTCACTTCAACTTTCTGAATATTGATCAGAACCTCCTCAGCGCAAATAGTTTGGATGAAGGAGATTTTGTCAGGTGTGTCCAAGAAGGATTACTGACTAAATATCTAGATAGGCCAACTAGATAGGAGGCCATATTGGATTTGGTGCTTAGCAACAAACCAGATCAGGTGTCAGTTGATCTCTAGGTGGGAGAGCATTTCAGTGATGAGATGACAACTCCCTGATGTTTACTATAGTCATGGAGAGGGATAGAAGGAGATGGTAAGGAAAAGTTTTTTTTGAGGGGGGAGGGGAATTTCAATGCTATTAGACAGGGACTGTGGAGAATAAATTGGGAGCAGATATTCTCAGGGAAATGCACAACTGAAATATGGAGGTTGTTTAGGGAGCACTTGCTTTGGGTGCTGGATAGATTTGTCCTACTGAGGCAAGTGGGATGAGTCTTGGATGACAAGAGTTGTGGAACATCTAGTCAAGAGGAAGAAGGAAGCATACTTAAGGTTAAGGAAGCAAGAATCAGATAGGGCTCTAGAAGATTATAAGGTATCCAGGAAGGAACAAAATAATAGACTCAGGAAAGTTGGAAGAGGGCATGAAAATGTCTTGGTGAATAGGTTTAAGGAAAACCTCAAGGCATTCTACACTTAAGTGAAAAACAAGTGGATGGCCAGAGTAAGGGTAGAATGTAAGTTTGCTCGCTGAGCTGGAAGGTTCATTTTCAGATGTTTCATCACCATACTAGATAACATCATCAGTGAGCCTCTGGGTGAAGCGCTGGTGGTATGGCCAGCTTTTTATTTATATGTTTATGCTTCCTTGAGTTTGGTGATGTCATTTCCTGTGGTGATGTCATTTGCTGTTCTTTTTCTCATGGTGTGGTAAATGGGATCCAAGTCAATGTGTTTGTTGATGGCATTCCGGGTGGAGTGCCATACTTCTAGCAATTCTCATATGTGTCTCTGTTTAGCTTGTCCTAGGATTGATGTGTTGTCCCAGTTGAAAGGGTGGCCTTCCTCATTTGTATGCAAAGATACTAGTGAGAGTAGGTCAGGTGTTTTTGTGGCTAGTTGATGTTCATGTATCAGGTGGCTTGTTTTCTGATTGTTTGTCCAATGTAGTGTTTGTTACAGTTCTTGCAAGGTATTTCAGAAATGACATTAGTTTTGCTTGTTGTATGCATAGGATTATTCAAGTTCATTAGCTGCTGTTTTAGTGTGTTGATGGCCCACAAGCAAGAGGATGGTCAGAGTGAGGGTAGGGCAATCAGGGATAGTGGAGGAAGCTTGTGCTTGGAGTCAGATGAAATAGGGAAAGTCCTTATTGAATACTTTGCTTCAGTATTCACTACTGAGAGGGACCTTGTCACTTGTGAGGACAGTGTGAAACAGGCTAATGTGCTTGAAAAGGTTGATGTGCTGGAAATTTTGAAAACATGAAAAATATCAGTCTGCTGGGCCAGGCGGAATATATCCAAGGTTACAATGGCAAGTGAGGGAAGAGATTGTTGCACCTTTGAAGATGATCTTTGCATCCTCACTGTCCACTAGAGTAGTACTAGATTATTGGAAGGTGGCGATTGTTCTTCCCAATTTCAAGAAAGGGAAAAGGGATAACCCTGGGAATTTCAGACCAATCAGTCTTAAGTTGGTGGTGGGCAAATTATTGGAGAGGATCCTGAGAGACAGGATTATGATTATTTGGAAAAGCACAGTTTGATTAGAGATAGCATTACTTTGTGAGGTGCAGGTCATGCTTAATAAGCCTTATTGAATTCTTTGAGGATGTGACAAAACAGTGATGAAGGTAGAACAGTGGATATGATGTAAATGGATTTTAGCAAGGCATTTGAAAAGGTTCCCCATGGTAGGCTCATTCAGAAAGTAAGGAGGCATGGAATACAGGGAAATTTGGCTGTCTGGATACAGAATTAATTGGCCCATAGAAGACACAGGGTGGTGGTAGATGGAAAGTATTCAGCCTAGAGCTTGATGACCAGTCGTGTTCCACAGGGATCTGTTCCAGGACCTCTGCTCTTTGTGAGTTTTATAAATAGTTTGGATGAGGAAGTGGAAGGGTGGGTTAGTAAGATTGCCAATGACATGAAGGTGGAGGAGTTGTGGATAGTGTGGAGGGCTGTTGGAAGTTGTAACAGGACATTGACAGTATGCAGAGCTGGCCTGAGAATTGGTAGATGCAGTTCAACCTGGAAAAGTGTGAAGTGATTCATTTTGAAAGGTTGAATTTGAATGCAGATTACAGGGTTAATTGGCAGTGTGGAGGAATAGAGACATCTTAGGGTCCATGTCCATTGATGCCTCACAGTTGCCACCTAAGTTGATGAGATTGTTAAGAAGGTGTATGGTGTGTTGGCTTTCATTAGCAGAGGGATTGAGTTTAAGAACTGCGGGATTATGCTGCAGCTCTATAAAGCCATGGTTAGACCACACTTGGAATATCGTGTTCAGTTCTGGTCACCTCATTACAGGAAGAGAGGGTACAGAGGAGATTTGCCAGGATGCTGCTGGGACTGCAAGGCATGCCTTATGAAGAGAGGTTGAGGGAGCTAGGGCTTTTTTTTCATTGGAGCGAAGAAGGATGAGGGATGACTTGATAGAGGTACACAAAATGTTGAGAGGAATAGATAGAGTAGCTAGCCAGAGACATTTTCCCAGGGCATAAATGGCTATCATGAGGGGGCATACCTTTAAAGTGATTGATGGAAGGTTTAGGGGAGATGTCAGAGGTGACTTCGTTACACAGAGAGTGTTGGGTACATTGAATGTACTGCCAACAGATGTGGTAGAGTCAGAAACATTAGAGACATTTAAGCGACTCTTGGATAGGCACATGAATGATCATAAAATGTAGGGTACATAGGTTAGTTTGATCTTAGAGTGGGGATAAAAGGTTGGCACAACATCAAGGACCGAAGGGCCTGAACTGTTCTATGTTGTATTTTCTCTTTTCTCCAGTCAGTAAACTTCGCAAGGTCACATTTAGTCTCTTCTTGCAAATCATGTATACAATATCATGATGGTAGTAAAACATGGGTGATTCAGTTCTGACTTCTGTCATCTAATTTTAATATCTTGAGCTTTCATGGGCTTAATATTTAGATGAGAGTGATGAATATGTAGTTCAAAGACTGAAAGTGGGTTCTGGTTAGCGGGGCACTAACAGCCGGGTTGGGGTAAGTGGGATGTGCACAATTGTGGCAGACTCCACATGAACGGTACTGGGGCAGTTTCTTTGTCAGCTCACTGCTTCGTTTTTAAAAATTTCCTATTATTGATTCCCCTGATTCACTCTTCAGAGGACAAATATTCACTTTTGTTAATCTTTACTTTTTCAAATACTTGTAGAAACTCTACCTAGCATTCTCTCATGCTTAAATTTCTCCCCATTTTTAACTCATTCTCTTGTCACTTTTAAATTCTGTTCAATCTCTTGATATCCCACCATTCTTCAGAGAATTGGAATCTTTTTCTTTTAGCTTGATCCTATCTGTAATTATTTTATTTAGCCACAGGTTATGCATTTTTCTTCTAAAGTTTTTATTGCTCTGTGGTTTTTGTTTTTGTTGAAGATTATTAAATATCTCCTTAAATGTCAGCCATTGCCTTTCTCCTAACCTTCCCTTAAACTGTTTTCCCACTATTATAGCTCCTTGTAATAGGTAGTGGCATGTGATCTTCAAGGCTCCCTGGCTCTATTGAGAGGAAGACATTCCACTCCATCAATGTGATATCAATGTTCATATACTTTGGAGATTTGATGAATTAAAATCATTCATTTACATATAATTCAAGCAATAAAAGTATAATTTTCTACTACACAATATGTAAGGAACCTTGTGTCCTATCATTGGCAGCATGAGATGAAACATGATTTGGAGATGCCGGTGTTGGACTGGGGTGTACAAAGTTAAAAATCACACAGCACCAGGTTATAGTCCAACAGGTTTAATTGGAAGTGCATGGAAGAAGTGAAACTATCATGGTATTCAAACAGATGAAAGACTCAACAGGCAATCAAGGTATTTTTCAATATACAATTTTAGTTACATCACACTGTAAACTTTTGCTATAAATTTTGTGCCTTACAATTGTGTCCTCCACAACCACCTGATGAAGGAGTGGCGCTCCGAAAGCTAGTGCTTCCAATTAAACCTGTTGGACTATAACCTGGTGTTGTGTGATTTCTAACTTTGGGATGAAACAGGCTGACATTAAGAATTGCATTAGAGAAGAGATCTGTGAAGAGTGAGCAATGCTGCTTGTGGGAGAGTTCTGGGTACTATCATGGCAATAAACCAGGCTTTTTTTGGGCTTTAAAAGAAAGATTTTTTTTAAGTATTTGATACAATGCTTCTGTGAAAGGTTTGGAGTTATGGTAACAAGAACAGAAGCCAGAGAAAAAGAAGTTGTGCAGTTGCCTTTAGGCAGGTTCAGTGGACTGACAGAATCAGCCTGATGGCAATTACATTTTCTAGCTGAAAATTAATTAAAAATGGAGCTTCAATTTATTTCTGCCCTGACCTTTAACAAGAAGAATTTTATTTAATCCCACAGGATGCTTCTTGAAATTTAGAACAAATATTCTGTGCATAATCCTGAGACAAACATGAAGAAATTAAGATATTATGAGGAGAACCAAACCACAATTCTGTTGTTAAGGCTAGTAATACCTTGCTTAACACATTATGTATAATGTTATCTTAACATTTCTTGTATTATACTGCAGGCAGAAACCATCAAAGAAGGTAAAAGCCCTGAGACCACGAAGCCTGTCCCTTTCACAAAATGAGCCACAGATTGTACCACATCAAATCAGTTTCTTGGAACAAACTGTTTAAGTATACATTCTTAAAAATTGTCAATAAATTCCTAAATATACATCTGTCAATAAACAAACTCAAGTGATCTCACAACCTATTAAGTAAATTTAAGTTCTGCAGTCCCACCATATCCAACCATGAGTGTTGCTGGACAATTAACTAATCCTTTAGAAGAGGTGGGGGGGGGGGGGGGGTTGGAAACAATTGCAATCTCAATGATGTGGAGCCCAACAGTCAAAGCTGAAGCAACTTCAACCAGAAATACTAGGTGAATATTCCACCTGAACTTCCTGAGTTTCCTAGCATCACACAGAACAGTCTTCAATCAATTTCATCCACTCTGCATGATATCAAGAAGGCAGTGTCTGCTGATGCCAGCAAAGATAAATGCATGTTCATTGGGGAATGCATGGTTCTAAATACTGACATCATCGTGTAGACTTTATGTGTGACATCATGCCTGAATGCCTTGCTGTGCCTGTATGGTTTTGAACTGGGTTTCTGTGGTGGAGAGGGAGCCCCCACAGTGAAAAGGGAAGAGGGTCAACGTTCCTATGGGGGATGGGGTTGGGGTTGGGGTGGAGTGGGTAGTTGATGACAAAGAAAGCCCAGGAGCCAAGAGGAGAGGGCGCAGATTTGGCCCAGGATGGGGTCAGGGATCGGGGGAGTGCAAGCATGGTCCAGGAACCTAGAGGCCCTTTCCCCGTCTGTCTCTCCCTTCTCCGATCTCTGCCATTGGCTCTCTTCCAGCTGCCCAACCCCTCATCTGGTTCTCTCCCAGACCCTGGGTTCTGCCCCTTCTCTCTTCTGTTTCCCTCCTGATCTCTTCCACCAACTCCAGAAACATCTCCCTGATTTCTCTATACATACACATAGCATACATAATTCAGTGTCAGCAAACACAGCCTCCCAAGAAACATTGAAGATAATGGATTGTGCAAAGACTATGAGTTTTGGCAACATTCCGTGAACTGGAGTGAAGGCTTGTGTTCCATAACTAACCTTACTCTTACCCAAACTGCTCCAATACAGCAACAATATGAACATCTATAAGAAAATGTGGGAATTACCTGAATACATTATGTCCACTAAAAAAGAACAAATCCACACAGTCAATTATCATCCCATCAGTCTACTTTCAGGCACCAGCAAAATGATCAAAGGCACTATCCACAGTGTTTTTGAGTTGCAGGGTTTTCAATTCCTTTCCAACATCTTACAATAGTTCTTGATCTTCAGGAATTACAAAAAATAAGATGCACATGATGCAGAATAAAACCAAGAACGGTTGATGCTGGAAATCAGAAACAAAAACAGAAATTTCTGGAGAAATTCAGCTGGTCTAGCAGCAGATGAAGAGTCAGCAGAATCGAAACCTTGACCCTGAGACTCTCTATCCACAGATGTTGCTGGACCTGCTGAGTTTCTCCAGAAACTTCTGTTTTTGTTATACATGACGCGGAGCTTGGCTTAACTTGAGATTTGTTTGTTTATGAAATGCACAAGATTCCCTTCCCAATACAAATCTTCCCATGATTTGTCTGGAATTTTACACAAAATCCACAAGACAAAATGGGAGGTTGACTGAAACTTGCACAAAATACTGCTACTCAATGGGCCAAAGGGTGTCTTCTGTAATGTATGACTTGACTGTAACTTACAAATGTCTTCAATACAAACAGCTCTCTGCTTTGAAAGAAATTTATATTCACCCACATGACTAGTCATTACTGGTATGAAGGCCTGATTGGAGATGACCAATCTCTATCTTTCTTTTCCAAGTACAGTAGCCACACTATGGTGTACCTATAGGGCAACTTTTTCACACAGAGGGTGGTGCATATGTGGAATGGGCTGCCAGAGGAAGTGGTGGAGGCTAGTACAATTGCAACATTTAAAAGGCAGCTCGATGGGTATATGAATAAGAAGGGTTTGGAGGGATATGGGCCAGGTGCTGCCAGGTGGGACTAGATTTGTTTGAGATATCTGGTTGGTATGGACGAGTTGGACCAGGGGGTCTGTTTCCATGCTGTATGTCTCTATGACTTGATGTTGTCTCCAATTTACAATGATTCATTTTCATTTACGAACATTGTAAATGCATCTTCTGTTGTCAGCCTATTGAATTGTCCAGTTTTTGATATTACATTTATCTTTAGTTTATTCCATGGGCATCTAACTCTAGACAGAATAAAATGGACAGAGGTTATTTGGAACCACAATATGGCATCAAGTAGCCTTAACATTTGGTCACATTGCATCCTACACAGAATACTAGGCCCCCATAAAGATAGGCAGGAAACATGTACACATTTCTAACTAAAACACTCTACATATCAAATTGGATAAGAACAAATAAATATCATATTTTACTCATACCTGAAGCAGGTTCTAGGCCCTTTATATTTACATGTCAAGGACTTGTTATTTCTTTGATGCTCCTCATACCAAGATGGGTTTGACCTGAGCTATGCTTGGAAAGCAGCACAATTAGCTCCAATATGGAAGTAAATAAATAAAGGTTTAGGAAGTATCATATTTTCAGTTACCAGCTTGTCAAATCTTTTGAGTTATCAACTACTGGGGCTTCTGACTGGGATAGTTTGCTAACAGCAATCATACGTTCTAATTTTTATTGTACTGATTTTCAACCACAGACTCTTTCAATCACCTGCTTAGATGTATTATGATGTATGTGTTTTGTGATAGAGTAGCTGGAACTTGAACCCAGACCTTCTGGCTCAGAGGTAGATACACTCCCACTGCACCATAGGAGTCCTCAAAATCAAATTTTCAGTCATGTTATGACATATATCCAGGATTTGAACCTAGACTGCCCAGCCCAGAGGTAGCAATACTACCACTGTCCACACGATCTCACTTTGTCTTTTATAGATCAATGCATTCAGAGATGTTATTACACACCACTAGAGCAGGTGGAATTTGAACCCCCCCACCCCCAAACTACCACTATTAGAAGAGTCCATGCCTTACAGTTGGGGATTATACAATATTTGATCTTAGTTTAACTTCCTATCTAATTATCAATCATACAGGGTAGATCACTATGAGGTCTTAACAAGAAAATATATTTCTCTTAATAGCAAGAGATAGCTTATTATAATGATAGAAATGGATCCAATTTACATAAGTTAGTGAGGCATCATTAGCCAGGATGTCAAAACTGTCTCCAATAGGTCCTCATACATGGCTAACTGTTTACAGCTCAACAAGGGGCTCTTGTGGCAGAGGAGTAGTATCCTTACTTCAAATCCCACCTATTCCAAAAGTGTGCAATAACATCTCTGTGCAGACTGATAAGCAAACATTTTTAACAATTTGGTATTGACTTTTTCAGAACTGTGACCTTCTGGGACGTGGTGCAAAGGGGTCAGGTAAGGACTTCTTCTCTGTACAACAAAAACCCTTTGGATATCACCAAAAGATTTCTTCAGGACAGCTATTTTTAATCGGCCTGTTCTGATCTGTTACAACAAACAGGTAGATCAGGTTTATCTTGAACTGGGGCCTTCTATGTCAGAGGTAAGGAGACTACCACAGCATCACAAGAGCCCCCACTTCTCTTTTCTGTACTAAATCTGGAGCCTGTCTAATTGTCAGTGATAGAGGACAGCCCACTATACAGTCTAGAACTAGAAGAGGATTTTTTTTCTATGTAACAAGGGATAATTTATTAAATGATAGTAATGAATCAACATCATCACGTTAAATGATGACAGGAGCCAACTATGTCATATATCTTCATCAGGCGTTTGTTCAAGACTAACATGTTTTTCTATGCAAAGGGTAGATGACATCATCAGGTTGGGTGGAGCTTATCACAACTCAACACTGAGCAAGCTCTTCAATGAGATCATGGATGACTCCGCTTTCCTGCTTTTATGCTATAACTCTTGATTCCCTCACTGATTAAAAATCTGTCCATCTCAGCCTTGAGCTAGCTTAATGACAGCACTCTGCAGTAAAGAATTCCACAGATTCAATCCCTTTCTTGAGGGATAAAATCTTTCTCATTTCTGTCATGGATCTTTACTATGAAAGTATTCCCTCTGCTCCCAGATACTCCTAGAAAGGAAACCAACCTCCCTGCAACAATGCTATCAAACCTCCTAAAGATCTTATATGTTTCAATAAAGTCTCCTCTCATCTTTTAAACTGTACTTCATATAACCCAGCCCACTCTAACTCTCCTCTTAAGAAAATTCCCACATGCCTGGGATCAATCTGGTGAACTCTTTCTGGACTGCTTCCAATGCCAGTATTTTCTTTTCTTAGAGAAAGAGACCAAACCATTCACAGTATTTTGGCTTTATCTGGTTAGTGCCTTGTACTATTTTAGCTAGATGTCTACTATTATACTCCATTACCTTTCAAAAAACACCAACATTCCAGTTGTCTTCCCTGTTGCCATCTGAACTTGGATGCTAATTTTTGTGACTCATGCACCAGAGTTCCCAAATCCTCCAGGGTTCTGCGATCTTTCCCCATTAAGTAACATCCAGTTTTCCTATTCTCCCTGCATACAGGATAGGAAGAACAGGAGTAATCTCCCTATTGCCATATTAAAGGAGCTGATCCATGTTCCAGATTTGACTCCATTGCTCCATTCCCCAACCCAACTTCGATTTGAAAACCACTTGAATATTTTTCCAAAGCAAATAAAAAACATGCCCAAATTATTGTTAATTGTGCCCTGAAGACTGACATTGCACGGGCCTCTTAGAAAGGTAGTGATCCAGAGGTCTAATTTACTCCTTACCAATCTCCCTATGTCTGAACAGCATTGAAAATGTGTTCAAAACCATAGCCATCCAATATTACCATTAATCACTATATAAAGATCAATACTGATTTAGATCTCCGAAAATGGATTATGCTGTTTGAAGGAAATATATGGTCTATTCTGCTCAGAAACCTTCATAGTTGCAACAGCTAACTCCTTAATAGAATATTAAGTACATTTTGTTTGAAGTTTATTGGAGAAATGGGAGGAGCCACCATCCCACAATTAACCGCATCTCATAGCCTTCCCTCTTCCAAAACATACCTCAAGAATACAATTTGCAATAATGAGGCTCATTTTCAAACAAGCCTCAGCCTTGGATGTGTGATATCTATGGTCTCAAAGACCAAACATAAGTCAAACTGTTTGACACAAAATGCTTTCTGCAGTGCTTAAAACAGTGAAATAGTAAGAGAGGTGCTGTCAGCTGATAAAATTTATGTAAAACTGATAAATACAAGTGCACTGGCTGTAAATTATCTTGTGATAGGATGAGCAATAATTTTCTCCAGAAACATTTCATGAATGTTTAATGGAGATTTCTGGTGTTTTCCAACATTCATCTTATTCACTCTAATGAAGCATCTTAGACACCAACAAAGAAGATAGATGACAGTCTCCAGTATGGACATCCTCCCTGAATCTAAACCAGAAACACACTAAAACTTATTTTAGACAGCTCAAATCAAACCAGTGCTAAATGATGATTATCTGCTTGACCACATATGTTTTGTTGATTCAATTCAAGAAACTGCCAATGTAATAACTAAAACTGTACCACAGGCATTTTCAGAACAAAGGCAATTTACTGCAGAGGCATCAATTCAGAGCCATAGCAACTATCATCTCTGATCATCTAGTAATTCCCTTAGGTATATTGTGTAGGTAATGATATTAGACCTCACGCTGCTTAAGTTTAAAAAAAAGACTTACAACATTCAATCACATTCTTTGTCACTTAATAGATCAGAAGAAAAAATCATGTTATCAAATACAATCACATATATATTTATATCAGTTTGAATAATTACAGTAATACATGACATTGGAGAATTCAGATTGGCAACAAATCTAAATATTTGTATTTTCAATTTGATGTTTAAAAGTTTCCTTCGATCTGAAAACATTATTAAATAACTAAACAGGACAACAACTGAAGGAATGTCAAAATGTGTTTTCTTTCATCTTGGAATGTAATTGTGTGCATTGTATAACCAATACATACTGAATACAAATTGCCCAAGTTACTTCTATTAATATAGTAGATTCATTTGCAGTAGTATTCAATAGTAAAGATTAAATATATATGAATTGGACTGAAATGTATATGCATGCTTGGTAAATTCAGAAACTGTTCCAAATGGAAGAAAAGCATGAAAGTATACTTTTTTTTATTTGCAAATGAATTCAAATGAATTGACATTGTTACTGAAATAATATGTTGTTGTTGACTTTCAGTTGTCTTCAGTTGTAACTCAGTTATCATTAGAAATTTATTGCAGTTGATAGCCCAAGTTAAAAATAAATGCTATTGAACAAAAACTTTCCAACTGATCTCATAACAGACCCATTAAACTCAGGTCAAAAGCAATTGATGAGGTTTCCTTGCAAATATCTCCCAGTTGTCATTAGAGCACTTGCCCAGATACTCAGCTTCTGTGGCATGGTAATTGTGCTGTCATATTGAAACTTCAAGAACATACCTAATTATCTGTCCTGTTGGAGTTCCCATATGTACTGCTGCCTACTACTGATAACTTGCACAATGTGAATAGGGCTCTTCATATTCTTATAACTACCTAAAGGATTCCAGCAGCATTTAAAGGGATGCAGAAGCTTAAAAATTAAGTTTCCATTAGGAGAATTACATGTCATACATCAAACTATACAAATGATGGAGGATGACCTCTGAATAAAATTTTACGTAACAGCTATGAATATGCAGCTGTGCAAAATAGTTGAAAGTTAGTTGTAAAGAACTCTCAAATATCCTTAACCTTAAACAGCATTGCCACAGACCTGGAAATAGGTAACAGTTATAGTATTACCCTGATTGCTAACACTGGGATCTCGATGTATCTGTCATCTCTGCAAGTATGTGGTTCAGAGAAAGGGCTGTTTGAAATAATTTGCAGCCACCAATCCTCCTTTGTCTATACTTTTTCCGTACCTGTCTACTGATAGGAAAGGATCCGCGAATGAAGAATCTTTCCAGAAGAGGTATGAAGCTTAGTTAACAAGATGGTTTATTGGGTGTTATCGTAAATACAACTGTATGGCGAATCAGACCTAATTACTAGGATTCTCAGGGTATGTACATTACAGGACTACTTCCTGCAGATCTCCAGCATCTGCAGTCCTCACTTTCTCCTGCTTCCTGTGAAGGCAAGTGTTGGATTTTATCCACCACCCACAGACTATCAACAAAATGAATGGAGCTCAATGTAACATGAATATTAGATTACTTACAGTGTGGAAACAGGCCCTTCGGCCCAACAAGTCCACACCAACCCATCGAAGTACAACCCACACAGACCCATTCCCCTACATTTACTCCTGCCTCTAACACTAAGGGCAATTTAGCGTGGTCAATTCACCTACCCTGCACATTGTTGGACTGTGGGAGGAAACCCACACAGACACGGGAAGAATGTGCAAACTACACACAGTCAGTCGCCTGAGGTGGGAATTGAACCCAGGTCTCTGGCGCTGTGAGGCAGCAGTGCTAAACCACTGTGCCACCGTGCTGCCGACGCATGAAATATGAAATCATTCAGGACCATTACTTTCTACGACAGCAGAAAAATGAAATACCACTTCAAACATATGTTGTAGGATGTGTACCTGGGTGCTACTATCGCTACTGTTACATTTTCTAACACAGTAGCAATCGTTCTTTGCCTTTGGATAGAATAAGTTATACTGTTAATCACTGAGCTATACCAGCGATTAAACAACATAACAATTCGTGGGTAGGCATGTTGGTAAGTTGCCCATATTAGCCCACTTAAGCTAAACTTCAAAGTGAATTACAGCACTGGTACATGCACTATGACCCCTGATGGGTCCTGAGTGCATTGCCATTACTGGTACCAGACGCTGAGGCACCAGCAGTCTAGATTCTTAAGGAATGAGATTTAAGTATAGAGGAAGAAACAAAGATATGATGGAGAAGGCAATACAGGCAGAGTCAGAGTCAAATCAAGTACTACAACAACAACTATGATGAAGTTTCATAATATGTTAATATTATTTGGAAAGTTTGATTCTAATGTAAAAGTAAATGGGCTTTTGGCTTTCAGTCTTATGAAGGAGATTTTTTTTCTTTTAGGGTCAGAAAAACTTATTTTTTAAAACACTAGGTCAAGAAACAATTTCCAAGATATCACGTGACTTATGCTAAGTGAATAGATAAGCTCCCTACAATCATACAAAATAGGAGAAGTAGCTCATTCAGACGTTGAAAATACACCATCATTCAATAAGATCATTGCTGATATGTTTGTGCTTCTATATTCCTCTCAACCTCAATAATCATTGAATCTCTTGGTAATAAGAATGTATTGGCCTGTGCCTTAAAAAGCTTCAATGACAACAGCACCCCCTCCACCACCCCCAAAAGTTGCACAACCATTTAAGAGGAAAACAAATTCTTCTTACTTCAAACAGCCTTTGGTGCAGTGAAACACAACAGACTTGTAAAGTTACAGCTCATGGAATAAAAGGGACAGTCACAGCATGGATACAAAAACTGGCTGAGTAACAGGAAACACAGAACAATGGCAAATGGATATTTTTCAGGCTAGCGGAAGGTTTGTAGTGGAGTTCCCCAGGCTTGGTATTGAGAGACTTGCATTTCCTGAAATATATTTATGATTAAGATCTTGGTGTGCATGGGAAAATTTACAAATTCATAGATAATACAGGTTCTGCTATAACGCGCATTTCTTCAATGCAAATTAGCTTTAACATGATTGAAAAATTTACACCATTACTTGTAGAATGTAAACTTTCCTTACCTTACCTGTATGTGATCCTGGGCCCATTAGTTTAAATAACACTGCCAATAGGCGATTTCTTATAATGTAGGATCGCCTGGGAATGGAACGATCAAATTATATCAGAAATGACTGGAGTTCACAATGCTTCTAATTGTTGTGTGAGGACAGTGTAGAACTCTAAAAGGATATAGACAGGTCCTGGGCTTTACTAAGCGGAACAGCGAATACAAGCAGAAGGAGGTTATGCTGAATTTTTCCACAACACTAGACCTCAGCTGGAGTACAGTGTACAGTTCTAGGTGTCACACGAAAAGGAGAATTAGAAGAGACTGACTGCAGAAGAGCTTTACAAAAGTAGTTTCAGGGATGGAAAATTTATGTTATGATGATAGATTGGAGAGGTTAGACGTTTGTCTTGGAGAAAAGAAGGCTAAATGGAAATCTGAGAAGTTTATAAATCATGAGAGATCTGGATAGTGTACAAAGCTTGGAAACAAGTGGGCATCATTTTAAAATAATTTGCAAATATTATAACTGTGATATGAAACATAATTATGCACACAAATAGTGTTTCCCACCTGAAATGAATTGCCTGGTGTGAGTGAGCCAATTGAAGCATACAAAAGGGCATTGGACAATCATTTGAGCAGAAAAAGACAACACAATGGCATCATGTCATCCTGTGCAGTGGAGATGCGCAGACACAATGGCCAGAAAGACCACATTCTGTGTTGTAAATATTATGTGGTTATCTCAATCCTTAAGGGACAATCACAAATTCTAAAACTGTAGCACACAATCCTGGACTCAACCATAAGAGGAAACCTCTTGTCCATGTTCACCTTGCCAAGACCATTCAGGATCTTATAAGAGGTAAGAAAGGAAAAGGGCAAGAAGTCACTGGTCAGAATGGTCCAGTGGCCCCTTAGCAGTAGCTATTCGGTGGGTTAGAGTATAAATCAGGAGATAGAGGGCATGTAATAAAGGCAGTACATTCTTCATGGATGAATCTTCATGTAGATTGGGATAGTTAGGTTGGCAGATGGAGTCATGAGAAAGAATACATAGAAGTATTTGTGACAGATTCCAAGAACAAGACATTATGGATCCTTCCAGGGTTCAGGCGTTTTTGGATTTGGTGCATATAATGAGGAAGTTTAATAAATGACATCAGAGCAAACGATTTCCTGGAAAACAATGATGATAATATGGTAGAAGTTAGCATTGAGTTTGAGGGAGAGGTGCTTGGTCATGAACAACAGTGCTAATCTTAAAAAGAGTAATTACAAATGAATAATGGCAGAACTGGTTGGAGTGAACTATGAAAGAAGTTTAACAGCAAAAATGGTTGAGCATCAATGGCAGACTTTTAATAAAATAAATCATGGCTGACATCAAAGACATAGTCCAGTGAGGAAGAAGGATTCTAGGAAGAGGGTAGGCAACCATGACTGATCAGGAAAGTTAAGGATAGCACCAGATTGAAAATAAAAACATACAATAGTGGTGATCTAGGTGATTGGGAAAGTTTTAAAACCAACAAAAGTTGACCAAAAAAATTTGGGATTAATGGGATTATAATTTTACTGTGTGTTTGAGTTTGTGCTGTGCGTAAATTTTATAGTTTATTGTATCATACTTGCATTTCTTTGGTTTATAAACTTTCTTTCTGTTGTTAAATTCTGCAATACTACATGCTTCTGTTTCAGTGACAGATTAGTTTGTTAAAATCAAAACAAAACATAATCTTTCAAGCCAAATTTCAGTCTGAGATCTAACTTAACCTGTAATAGTTTCAGTTTATCATAACATCCTGCATACCACACTTCAGACAAAAACATTGCAGAACAACCCAAACCTAAACTTTAAAAGATGCTTTCAAGCTGTGTATATTTCCCCAGACCAAAACAAAATCTCTGATCTTCTAAACTGGAGTCTAATGTAGAACTGTTTACCATGTTACCTCATAAAATTCTCCCACGATAAACAAAATTCAATACTCTGAAGAAAGTCTTTCTCTCCCCTCTGTTTTATAAAAGAAATAACCATCTCTACAGGAATATTTCTAAGTCAACCATTAAACCCCTTCAGACACATGGAAAAATCAGATGTGATTGCTTCAAATTCAAAAATAAATTTTATTTAATTATGTGTAAATAACAAACCATACATCACCTCCTCCCAAGGAAGAATGAAAATGTAACTTTCACAGGCATTTTCATTACTCAACAATAATTAGCTAAACCCTATTGTTACACCAATAGTAATTAGATTAACACTATTGTTACACAAACAGTAATACATTGACATTAAACATTGACGGAATTACACATCAACCTTATTTTATGTCAGCTCATAAGCACTACATAACTACCTTACAGATGTGTTCTTGATTAAATCCATTCTTATAATTTCTTTTCCAGACTCATGAACAATTTTCAAATTATGCTGTTGAAAAATTAATTTCCATCAAAAGAATTGTAAGATCTCATCCAGAAAATTTTCTAAGACAATTAAATAAATTTGGTCACCATAAATAACAGTTTTGTCCACTTTGTTGCTGATGTACATTTTAAATGATGTGACACCCACACAAGACTCAATGTCTCTTTCGCCACTGTGCCATATTTCTGCACACGTGCAGTTTCTTTGTAAGATAAATGATAAGCCTTTAAATCCCCATCTCTTGTTATAAACCAGCACTCACACTGAGATCAAAAGTCAATTTGAATTGCTTCTGTTAAGTCAGACCACTCAAAACATTCTTAAGCAGACAGCCCCAGATCATAACTTTGCAATTTGTTTTGGTAAGTGTACAGTGAAAATTACCCAGAGTAAGTTTGCTAGGTTGACTACTAAATTTTAAAACAAACAAAAATTTAGTCACAAAATTACACAATGAAACACAAAGAACAGATTTTTAAAAAAAACCCTTCAGAACTCAGTCTATCCAAACTAGACTTAATTATGCAGTTCCAAATATATACAATGGTCCCAATAAGCAAACTCTCTTTAAAAACCAGTTCAAATGGAACACATGCTTACAGGTTGAAGTTGAAGGGGGAAAGAGAGAGAGAGAGTTTCTACACAACTCCTTGTTGAACTTCCAAGTGGTTCAACACTAAACTAAAACTGCTCAGCTTAGCTAGAGAGCCAATCATTTCTCTTTCTTTATTTGGGTCACTTCTAAAACATGGCCACTTTGGCCTGAAGTCTCATCTGTTTACATATAAATGAAAGACCTTTCAAAATCCTTTTCATCTCTGTACCAAACTAGACTGATCAGAACCCGGCCTGGTGTATTACCCCTCTGAGAAAAATCAAGGGCAGAGACTCCTTGAGCCAAGGAACAGCTTTTAGAAAAAAAAGCTTTTCGAAAAAAAAACTTTGCGACACTTCTCATAATTAGACCTGTCTAAAACCAGTGCCGATATCAGCACAGATCTAAAGTTTTCAAAAGTATTTGACACTCTTGGATCCATTCTAATATTCTGCCCTTTCTAAACCAATTCATTAAAGATGCAAACATAAGACTGAAGTTCAGAAAATCTTGCGATCAAATCCACATACGTCAAAATTCAAAATTTCATGTTTCTTTCTAAAACCAGAGAGCACTTTTGCAATTTAATTTCCAGCAATTTGCTTTCATATGCCTAGACTTATTACCATGGAATTATGTATATCACCTATTCGCACTTTTTGGTTCAAACATTTCTCCTTTGATGTTCTACTCTCTGTCCTATAAAAATAAAGTACCTCTTCCAACTACAGATTATTTTTATTCTTCCATTTTCCTTGTGGATTCCCATTTATCAATTGTATCACTTGTAATTGTCTGTATAAAATATCATTGATATCTTCCAGAACTATTGCTTCTCTGAACTTGAATATTTGAGGCTCAGAAGGATAGGTTTTGAAACTTGCAGGAATGCTAATTGTGAATTCATTCATGATCATAATTTCTGTTGTGTTGTGAAAGTTCTTGTCTTGTTTGAGTGAGCAAAACCACTGAACCCACAGTATTTCTTCCTCTCTTGCAAATTGGACACATTTCAGATCAGGTTTCTTTCTTCTCACTTCAAGAAGGAGCCCATACAACAGTGGATTGCCTCTTTTTGTTTTCTGTGCTGCAGATTGTTCTTTTCACAAATGGCCATACACAGTCATAGCTGTCAAAAGACTCTGTAACGGTAAACATTTCAACTTCTCTTGGCCACTTTGTCTTGCTACCTTCTCAAATGAGGTTAAAAATACTTTCACTTCATCCTCATCAAATGTAGGCACTAAAATGTAGACACTTAACCAAATGCAATCCCTTAATGGGATCAGAATCATTATCTGAGCTACTCCCTTGCTTTTCCTTCTTTATTATTAGCTTTATCTTTGGCAAACTCATTTTCTCTCAATTCTAAAACTCTTTGGAATTTTGAAAGAAAACACCCATCTTCCTTTTCCATTTCTTTCTGTTTTACTTTCTCTTTCCTATTATGTCAAGTCTTCTGAACTTGATTTCTCCTTTGTTTTCTCT
Organism: Hemiscyllium ocellatum; assembly: GCF_020745735.1. NCBI lineage: Eukaryota > Metazoa > Chordata > Chondrichthyes > Orectolobiformes > Hemiscylliidae > Hemiscyllium > Hemiscyllium ocellatum. The sequence continues at coordinate 50,191,815 of NC_083412.1, forward strand.
CTCCTCTTCTTCACTTCTCTTTCTAAGTCCATTCTTTTAATTTATAACTGTTTCTTAGATAATTTCAGCTGTGGCAGGTCTCTTTTCATGAAACCTATTTCAGCTTCCTTTTTTCCAATTCTGAAAGTTGGGGAATCACTTGAAGCATCCTGCTTTTACTTCTACCTTCAATTTACACTAACTCTCTGAGTTCAGCTTTAGTCAAAGATTTTAAATAATCCACTGTTATATCTTTGACTTCCCAAGAACTCATAGCAACATTCAAAACTATTTTTGAATCTTCTGCAATAAACCATCCTACAGCAAGTCTGCTTTATGTCCAGAACTTTACTATAAAAATAAAGACCTAGATGCATCTTAAATCCAATGAATTCAAAAATCCTGCCAAGAGCCCAAATTGTTATGGTCACAGCTGATCTTAATAGTGAAGAAGTCAGATCTCAGCTTGAAATTTGGATTAATGCATTGTATTCTGTTATTTTAAAAATTTTGGATTTAACGATTTAGTCTCTCACTGAAACATAAGCAGGTAATGTTGCAAATTTGATTTTCAGAATAAGACAGAAGTTTATTCTACAAAAGAAATAATGTTATTAATAGAGGGATTGAGTTTCGGAACCAGGAGGTTATGCTGCAGTTGTACAAAGCTCTGGTACGGCTACACTTGGAGTATTGTGTACAGTTCTGGTCACCGCATTATAAGAAGGATGTGGAAGCTTTGGAAAGGGTGCAGAGGAGATTTACTAGGATGTTGCCTGGTATGGAAGGAATGTATTACGGGGAAAGGCTGAGGGCCTTGAGGCTGTTCTCGTTTGAGAGAAGAAGGTTGAGAGGTGACTTAATAGAGACATACAACATAATCAGAGGTTTAGAAAGGGTGGACAGGGAGAGCCTTTTTCCATGTATGGGGGTGGCAAACATGAGGAGACACAACTTTGCAGTGACGAGAGATAGGTATAAAACAGATGTCAGAGGTAGTTTCTTTAGTCAGAGAGTAGTAAGAGTATGGAATGCTTTGCCAAGTTAAAGTGCACTTAAGTCTTCATTGGACAGGCATATGGACGTATATGGAATAGTGTAGGTGGGATGGGCTTCAAATTAGTATGACAGGGCGGCGCAACATCGAGGGCCGAAGGGCCTGTACTGCACTGTAATGTTCTATGTTCTATGTTACAAATCAAACTATTTACTAATAATATGATATCAAAGATTTTGAAAAACATGATAAAACTATAATCTAAATAATCCCAAAAGCACCACTTAACAATTCCTCACACCAGCAAGGATTCTCTACTCCATCACCTTCATAGGGTTTTTCTTAACTGTGGCTTCAATTCCCAATCTTAAGCATCTGCTGGCCTCTTTCTGGGGCTTCAAATAACTATGACCAAATATTCTCAACTTCTTCCTGCTTTTAGCCAAACAGTTTGTATCTTGAATATTCACTAAACTCCTTACACTGAGGTATCCTAGTATACCCAATTCTAAAATGTCTTCTCTGTTTCTCAAGATCAACTACTTTACATATGCAGTTTCAGGCAAAAACCCAGCACAACTGCCCAATCTGAAAAGAAGGAAAATATGTTATTTTTCCAAACTACAAATGTTTCTGCATGTCAAATTAAAAAAGTCAGTTCCTTGCTTCTCTAAATTGAAGTCTAATGCAGAACTGTTTACCTGTTAACTTGTAATATTCTTCCAAAATAAACGAAAGGAATGTCCTTCTCTCACAATGTTTTCAAGAAATCATTCTGGCTACTAAAATACTTGCACTTTAATCATTAAATTCTGTCAAATACACAGAAATTTGTATACCACTAATTTAAATCCACACTCAAAACTAAACTATATTAAAGTATATAGAAATCACATACATTACAAGATACAAGTGGAAAGTGTGCAGACTAATGGATGTTTTATCAATATGACTTGAAACATTTCCACTAGAAAACCTGGCACTCAACTTCCTCAAATTCCTTGAAATGAAAGATTCAGTTCTCTGGATTCCAAGCAGATGTGTGAAGTTGGATCTTTATTTAAGCACAGAAGCTCTACTGCTTCATGGGTCAATTGTCAAATTGCCTTTCCTGACATATTACGAAGTACAATAACAGTTATTCAAATTGGAGCTAGTATTTTTATACCACAGTATCACACAGCATAATGTCACATAGCCAGTGGTCAGACAACACCAGTTTCTGAAATCAGAAACTTTTGGAGCATTGCCCCTTCGTCAGGTGAAGTGAGAGAGAAACACACAGGCACAAATTTTATAGTCAGGAAGCTCAATGGGGAGAGTGATCAAAAGATCATACAAATGGTGGGCAACACTTGTGATTTCAAATAAATCTGTTGAACTATAAGACAGTGCCATTTGACTTCTGACCTTGTCCACCCCAGTCCAACACTGGCACCTTCACATAATGTCACATGATATCATCACTTAGACGTCTTAAGTGTATATGCTTGTTAATCATAGGTACATGCAATACTACAACAGTAATAAAATGCAAATACAAGCAACAGGTTTCTCACCATATGTTGGGGACATATTCCACTGCTATCTGAAGGCAAAGAACTTTATCACAGCCGTTTTTCTCAGTGGTGAGAATTTGATTTATGGTGTCTTATCCAATTAAGTTCACATTATCTGCCATGACATGGATAAAAGTAAATGAAAAATCCTCTCCGAGGAGGGGGAAAAGCTTGACAAGATTTGAAAACAAGGATTAGAATTTTGGAATTAAGGCTTTGTTTGATCTGGAGGTAATATACATCAACAATACCAGGATAGCATAGTGCATTTGTTAAAGACTTGGGAATCTTTTTTTCATGCCTGAAAGTCACTTGATTAAACAGCAATGTTGATTCCACAACTGAAAAATTCAATTGAACCAGAATCCACATACATTGAGCAAATTCTAGATTTCCACTATCTTTATGAACAGGTTTCCCAAATTTACTACTGGATTTCCGAGCTCCAATTACTCAATTTTTTTGATATTCAACTGTACAGCCACCTTCCCCCACCAACCCACCCACCTTCCACCAACTCCGCGACCCCCCCCCCGCCTCTCCCCCACCCCGACCCCCAGCCATTCTGGTTTTCTTATTGTACCCACTCTCTCAAATCCTTCAGTTATCCTTGTAAAACTTCAGTCAAATCATGTCATCCTAAATATAAGGTAATGCAAGGCTGATTTATGACAAGGGATCTTTAAAGGTAATAAATACTAAGTGAAATGGAAAATGTTAAGCTGGTCCATAATGTCAAATTAAGCCATGACTGCTGGCTAAGCATGTATATAAAACTAGCATAAGGCATTAAGAACATCTTTACACAGTCTGATTGATACCTGGAGTTGAGTTCTGTGGAGGTTACTCAAGCAAAAACCTCAGGAATTTTTCAAAAATACCTACTACAATATTGGGATTCAAAGCTTCAATCAACGTATGCACCAACCAGTTGAATAGTCTCTTTCATTTCTGCTTATCTTTGAAACTGAGCAATTGGTCCTCAGTTTGAAAAAGAATTCAAGCTTGTAATTTCAATCGCAGCTACAAAGTTCACCTTTCAAGACAGATATCTGAGCATAACAAGAGCTGTTCGCAAATCTTGAAAAGCAAGATAATTTAATTTGCTAGATGGGTTTCAAGGAGTTTAATAAAGCAAATACAAAAATAGTGATATTGATAGTAAAAGGTTCTTTCTACTTCCTGACTGAAGAAAAAAAATTACTGCTTGCTTGACAAATTTATGTCAATGGTTGTTTGAATACAAGCTCAAAAACGTACTGTATGAATGGTAGGTCACTGAGGTTTGTTTCAATTACCCTAATAAAACAATTAATGGCAAGTTTTGCCAGACAGGGACAAGATGGGAAACCAAAGAAAGAAAATCACAAACAAACACAGAGAATACTCGAGAAACTCAGTAGCATCTGTGGAGGAACAGAGTTACTGTTTCAAGTCTGAGATGATTTCTCCAGAACAAAACCGAACTGGAAACCTGTGCTTTTCATACTTTATACAGAGGTGGAAGAGGACTGAAGGGAGCAGATGATATGGAGACCCAGTGAAAACAACAATGTAATTGCCACTTATGGTGAAATAATAAATATCAGTAGAACTGTAAAATAGGTGTAAATTAAGATGTGAAAGGGAGAAGCCTTGTTCTCTCTGTTCAGAGCAAAGCTTCTATGATTGCATGGCAAAGTGACATGTGTAAATGAGGAAGTTTTAGGAGTGATGGAGGAGTGGACCAGGTTGTAACAGAAGGAACAGTCTCAGTAGAATGCTGACAGTTGGGGAAGGAAAGTTAGATGTGTTTGGAGGCAGCAGCCTTGGGGGAGTTGTAGAAACGTTGGAGGATGACCCTGTGAATGGGAGACTATTAGGAAAGAAAGTAAGAACAAGAGGAACCCTGTCATTGTTCTATGAAGGAGGGGAAGGAGTGTGAGCAAATATATGGGAGATGGGTCAGATGAGGGACACCTGTTGGGGGAGACTGAATAAAGAGAAAAAATATGAATCACACTAGGAAGCAGGAACAGGCTGAAACAATGGGACTGCCAGGGCAGTCCTAATTGTGGATTTTGGGAAGTGTTCAAACTGTTACCGAGGTTTCATTTTTAAAAGTTCATTTGTGGAATGTAGGTGTTGCTGACTGGCTAGCACTTATTACCCATGCCTAGTTGCCCTTGAGAAGATGGTTGTGAGCTGCCTTCTTGAAACGCTGCAGTCCACCTACTATGGGTTGACCTGCAATGCCATTAGGGAGGGAAATCCAGGATTTTGACCCAGCAACCATGAAGGAACGGCAATTTATTTCCAAGTCAGGCTGGAGAGTGGCTTGGAATGGAACTTGAAGGTAGTGGTGTTCCCATATATCAGCTGTCCTTGTCCTTCCAGATGGAAGTGGTCACAGGTTTGTAAGGTGCTCTCTAAGAATCTTTGGTGAATTTCTGCAGTGCATTTTGTAGATAGTACACACTGCTGCTACTGTCATCAGTGATGGAGGGAGTGGATGTTTGTGGATATGGCGTCAATCACGTGGGCTGTTTTGTCCTGGATGGTGTCAACCTTCTTGAGTTGTTGTTGGGGGTGCACCCATCCAGGCAAGTGGGAAGTAGTCCATCACACTCCTGACTTGTGCCTTGTAGATGGTGGACAGGTTTTGGGGAGTCAGGAGGTGAGTTACTCCTCACAGTATTCCTAGTCTCTGACTTGCTCTTATAGCCACAGTGTTTATGTGGTGAGTCCAGTTGGGTTTCTGGTCAAGGGTGATCCCCACAATGTTGATAGTGGGGATCAATCTAATTTTTTATCAATCATTTTTTTCTGCTTTTTTACTTCAGCGTTTTATATTGTCAAACTTGCCAAATGATCCTCTGGAAATTAACAGAAAATATCTAAGTGCCCTGATAAAGTTGAGCTAGGTGAGCAATTCTAATACAATCTTTCCGAACAGATCTGATATTTCAAGCATTGATAATCCAGTGTCATTCTGAATAGATTGCTTGCAGAGTTAAATCATTACTAAATCTGATGAAGAATCCACAAATCAAACTTGACTTTGTTTCATATATTACAGAGGGACATTGGCAGAGCAAACCAGAACATGAGAAATGTGGAAGAAAAGATCAATGCTTATTTTAGTCAGTGACATTAGGAAAGGGATTTAGATTGGCTTCTTGGGGTCAAAAGGTAAGGAATGATGAAGATGCCATGAATATAACAGAATACCTTCTTCTGCTCCTGATGCACTTAATATTCTTTTGTCATTGACCCACTGAGGTCATTCTAACTTCCTATTAGCAAATTAATTGGTTATAGCAGCCTCATTAAATTGTGAAAAAAATGGGTAAGAGCCCAAGTCAACAGTTCTATTTGTCACAGTTAACTCACAAATAGAATGGAGAGCAGCCAAAAATGAAAGAACTTAATTATCTACCTTGAGAATAAGTGCCTTCAATTTGTGATTTAAAAATGTTAAGTGAAAGACAAAATGGCCTGATTTTTTTTTTGTTGCACAGTGTTTCCTTAGCCTTGACAAAGCAGGCAAATCCAAAAATTCCACCAGATAAACATAAAAACATAGGATGAATCGACTTTTCAGCCCATCCTCCTGACCCCGCCATTCAATATAATCATGGCTGATCAACCACATTGATGCCCTTTATTCATCCCATCTCTATAAACTTGCTTGCTGCAGATAATCAGAAACATATCAATCTCTGCCTTAACATATGCAGAGACTGAGTTTCCACAGTGCTCTGCAGTCTATAATTCCAAAAGTTTACAACCCTCTGAATAAAATAAATTCTCCCCATCTTGTGATCTAAATATCCTCCTTATTTTGAAATTGTGCTTCCTGGTTCCAGACTTCCCTAGTCAGGAGAAATAATTTACTGGCATCTTCCCTGTCTATCCATTTAAGTATTTTGTTAGTTTCAATGATGTCACCTCTCATTCTTCCAACTCTAGACAATGCAAGCCTGGTTTTCCCTTTTTCTCTTCACAGAACAGTATAACTATCCCAGGAACAAATCTGGAGTATCTTTATTGAATTCCCTCTTATGGCAATAATATCTTCCCTGACATGTGGATATGAAAATTGCACACAGTACTCCAGAAGCTATCTAATCAAGCTCCTACACAATTGAAACAAAACTTCACAATTCTGATACTCAAATCCTCTTACAATAAAGGTCAACATTCCAATCTTCCTAATAGCTCAAAGAATCTACGTTAGTTTTCAGTGACTTAGCAACTAGTTCCCCTGCCCCACCATTCAGTAAGATCATGGCTGATCTGTTTGTGTTTCAAATTCTACATTCTCTTCAACTGTAACAATCCTCAAATCTCTTGCTGGCCGCACATTTATCTTTCTTGGTCTCAAAAATATTCCATGTCCTGTAAGCACAGACACATTGCCCCATTCCCACATTCAACAATGCAATCATAAACTGTTCATTCCACTGCTTGTAATAGTGATACACGTCTCACATTGCATATGGTAGGGAGAAGGCTGACAAACTTTAAAAAAAAGTGTGTAGCAAAACATCTAAACAAGTCAATTTAGTTTGAATAAATACATCTAAAACCACATTAGCCAGTGATTGTAAATGACGTGACAATCCAAAGGAGAAGAAGTATCACTTGGATTGCATCATTGTCAGCAAGGAATTCCAATTAAATTGAATTGGTCAAAGACTTCCTGAACACAAGGTTGATCTACAATCATTTCTGGGTATGGTAGATAATTGACTAATTTTAAAGCACCTCACCTCTGTACAGAACTCTCTAAAGAAGGCAGATTGACAAAATGTAGTAAGTGGTGAACCACAAGGACCAGTGCTGGAACCTTAACTATTTACAATTTATATAAATGGTTTTGGATGAAAGGACAAATTTGCTGATGACAAAATTAGACTGGGACTGTAGATGTGGACAGGACATAGGGAAGCTACAAATATTCATAGGTTAAGTAAGTGTGCCAACCACTAATTAATTACATAACGTGCATACTTGATCAATGGTGTTTGAATATTGAAAGAAAAGACTGAAAGTGGCCAAAGAGTCTTAATAAATTTGATCTTTAATACATTCAACTAATATAGAACAAAAATAAATTGAGCATATAAAATATCAAACAAAAACAGAAGTTGCTGGAAAAGGATAGCATACCTGGCAGCATCTGTGAAAAGAAAATATAGGTCAAGATGGACAAAATTGTAGAACATAAGTTGAAAGTTGTAATCCCCAATTGTCCTCATCAAGTGAACTGGTGCATTTTCAATCCTGATCAACAGACAGCCCTTCACGAGGAAGGAGAAGAGATGTTGGAGAAGGGGAGGCTAGAACCACATTTCTCAACACATTGGTTATGGGCAAGATGGAGGTCATCTGGAGGAAACAGCCAAACACCTCTATGATTCCCATGTTGGGTTTTCCAATGTTTGTTTTTTAGTAAATTCATTAGGATCATAGCCAAAGATTGGTGAGGTGAGTTGGGCCAGGAACAAGGACCTTAACAATCATTAGTCAACATAATTTAGCAACTCACTGCTGACTGACATGAATCCTGTCACACCACTTGTGAAAAGTGTAAAAGCAGGACAGAGATGATCTCAACATTGAGATGCACCTTGCCAGATATCTCACCCAATTCTATCACACAGCTCACTATTGTACACATCACTCAGACCCCTGTAAGATTTCACCCTTGATCTTTTCAACCTCAAATTAAAACATCTGAGCATTGATATTATCAAACTTCAATGTAGGTCAACATTATATTTTTACAACCCTATTAGTCGCAACACCAAGGAACTAGTGTTTAGTTAAAAAATGTTATAAAAGGGAGGGTAGGTATTGAATTTGTCATGCCCACAGAGAGTTGATCTTGAAGTGTGATGTTATTAAAACTATACAAAACCTATAATTTTACCTTAAACTGTGGTAGCTGAACTCAGGGATATGGGTTCCAGCTAACAAAAACAAATTAGAACTGATTTTAGCAAATATCCTTTCACATAATGAGCTCTCTATTTGAACTGAAAGTTTATTTCATAGTGAATGCAGCAACCCTGGAATAATTTAAGAAACAATTAGATACTCTAATATCTGAGGTGGAGAGGTGGTGGGGTTCCAGGTGGGGTGTGATGGAAAGAGGTTGAATTTGGTCTTTAAACATGCTTGCTTGCAACTTCACCAAAAAAATCAAAGATCTCATAACCGTCTGTGAAATTGCAAGAGCAATGAGTTATTAAGCATTGCTTAAGCTTTCTGATTGTTAATTTCTGGACATGGCGGATCTTGTTATCTTTTTGTGAAGTTGCATGAACAACGAGTTAATAGGCATTACCTAAGCTATCTGATTGTTAATTTCTAGAAGTCAATGACGTGTCATTTTTAATTAGTACCATTGGGAATGATTTCTCTCACAAAAATGCATAATGTGTTCAGTATTGATCCAACAGCTTGTGTATCTATCAGACATGAGATTAGTTAATTCTGAAATTGCTTAATTGATCTATGAATGCAGTAACGAGATGCAACACTTCCTAATGAATGTATTTCTGCTGAGACCTTTGAAAAATACAGACACCTGTAACTGTTTTAACATTAAAGAGGAGTTTTGTCATATTCCAGTTTAGTATTGTGCAAATATAAAATCCAAAAGGCAATAGATGCAGCATAGTAACAATTTCAACACAACAATGTTTTGCTTTAGTGTTATGTTACAGATAACACAATGTTGTTTGCTTCAATGTAGGTCAAGATGATATTTTTACAAACCTATTAGTCGCAACACCAAAGAACTAGTGTTTAGTCAAAAAAGATTATAAAAGAGAGGGTAGATATTGAATTTGTAATGCCCACAGAGAGTTGATCCATTTTTTACTATATTGTGTGGCTATCTATCCCCATTACTGTTTCTTAAAAATCTTAAAACAGGTTCTGTTTATTTTAAGATACATTCTGAATTGATCAGCTTACAGGTTTAGCAAATGCTGTTTACAGGAAAGCATATCTGCAACTTCCTCATGATATATTCTACAATGAAACATGTGCTGATATTCACTTGATCTATATCTTGATTAAATGTTCATAAGCACATTTTGTCTTAAATTGATATCAAACCATTGCCTTTATTTCCCAAAATTTAATGTTACATACATTAAGTTTGAAAGTATATGTAGCGTGCATTGGAGTAGTAGAAAAAACTGTTTATACAAAAACCTGATCCTGTTCAACATTTTAGAACTGAAGATTTTAAGAGAGTCTGGAGAACAGACAGATGAGTTTAAAATTTTTCCCAGATCTCATAATAGTGTGACCTTCCAGACATCTGGACTGGTGTGTTTATGACTCATAAATGTACTGTTATCTTTGTATTGTTAGAGCACTGATTGTTTTAGTGATGGTCTTTCATGACTCCACACGTACTCTGGATGCATTCTAGATGCAGTCTTTAGTGCTTTACACGTACAGAGGAACCTCGATTATCCAAAGAACACGGGCAGGGAGTATTTCGCTTGGTTTACAATAATCAAATGCCAGATAACATTGTTTAACTAAGCATCAGGACCTTGTGATCTTGCTGGATAATCAATATTCAGAGAACTGAATGCCTGATAATCGAGGTTCCTCTGTCTGCAATTCCTTCAGTTCACTTCTGTTTCTCCTTAATTTAGTCCTGTTATTGTTGTGATCTCAGAATCTAGGTTCATTCAACACTTCAAATACTTCAGCAATGGACCAAATTCCTGAGTGGATTGAATGCCTGGAACTGTGTATTTTGACAATTCCACATCTGCATGTCTTTCATGTACCATATTCAATCTTCCTTGTTTTTCAAAAATGTTTGTCCTGTATTTCTGAGAGCTTTGACAGGTGATGATTTGGCAAAATTTTCAAAATCTGCATTTCAAACATGATTTCTGCTGGTGACACTGTACCTCTATTCATGGGGTGCACTTTAGTGTCACACCAAAATAAGTAAATGATTCATTCAACCAGATCACTGGATCTGGGATAGCAAGTGAGGGTGTCACATAATTCATGTCCCATTTAAAAGCATATTTGCAAAAGATCTGTCTGACCTTGTGGATGAATACACTTGGGGTATCATTGAATTATCTGACAACAGAGAACTTGGAAAGTAATTGGTGAGTAGGATGGATAGGAAGTCACTGATCCCAAAGAAGATGCACCAACAAGGCTTTCACCTGCACCCTCTGGCAGCACAGAGGCTTTCCTCTAGATGAGTTCTCCAGTTTAATTGGGTTCAGGAACACATCACCGTAAAATCATAGATGGAAGAAAAGCCCTAAACCTCTGACACTCAGAAGACTGCCAGAGACCAGGCACTTGCTGAACCCCAGAGAGAGAGAGAAAGATGACCTCATAGTCTCAGCCATCAATGATTTTGTCAAAATGCACAAACAGGCACAGAAGCAGCAGAGACGTGTGCTGCAGGCAGTCTGTAAGCTGGATTGAAGGATGGATGAGTTCATTATCATTATCCCATACTGTGCTGCCTCTAGTATGTATATGTCAGGCTATCTTCACGGGCGAGTTGATGACCACAGTGGAGACTCAGGTGCAGCACACTGTGCTTGCTGGAGCTACACAGTGATTTGCATTTCATTGCCCTAACCATTAGTCCTCAGCATCAATGACAAAACAGAGAAGGGGTTTCAGGATCTTGATTTGAACCCTATCATTACTAAGAGGATGGTGCAAGTTGGTATGCAAAGGGAGGAGAAGCTACAAACAGGACACCCAAAAACCTTCCTCTGGACATTCCAGAGGTGCTTGACCCCTCCACTCAGCTCTGCCTGTGATCCCAAAGTCCACAAATGCTCAAGCTGTAAGGAGGGTGACCATGTGACTGAGCAGGACACTGTCAGCGGGGCTTGGGCCCACTAGACCCAAATGACGCAAGTGTCAGCTAACCAGTTCTTCCAGACCAACACAAACAAAGTGAGAATAATCTCCCTTCACCTCATCTGCAGAAGTTGGGATTGTACTTCAATGTGCAGGAGATTAAGAAAATAATTGCTGAGAACACATAGGTAGCAAGGTGACTCATAATTATATATAATCTTGAACATTTCTAAATATAGATTCATTTGCACTGTTAAAATGTCTTTTCTAGTCACTTTTTAGCTGTGGAGCCTTGCTGTGTTCCTCCCATGTAAATGATAGCAGCCTTATCAGATATTCTGAGGAAAGAAGAGGTTGTAATGGCCAAGCATTGCTCAGCACTTACTCGCCAGTGGCTTCTCAACTGCAGATAGCATCAAGCATCAGAGATCCTTCAACTGTAATATTCAGGACAATGGTCAAGGTATTACATTTTAATGTGGACAGTGCTGAAGCTAAATATAACAATCAGGGATAAAGCTAGCGCCTTCTACAAGTACACCCACCTTATGAGTCAGAGTCAGCAATGAATCCATACATCTCCGAAGGGAAATATTTATTCAGTCAGCTTTTCACAGAGTACTGTCATTCAAAAATAGGATATGTACAATGAGTGGCTCCTAGGCCATTCCCCCTCATAGAATATGGGTCTGCCAAGTACAACATGCTGCTTCTTGTATTTTCAACGCTGTCCTCAAAGATGCTCAAGCATTTCAGTCGATGTGCACTCCAAAAGACCGAAAGTTTACCGACAATGGAAGGATCAAAAGGAATTTGCTCAGGAGTTCTCCTAACCTGCTAGCTATCATAAGAGACTTCAGTGCCCAATGATCGGATATCATATGGTGGCAAGAGATTTAAGATTAATTTAACATTAGCATGTGCTGTTGGTGCCTGCTGCATTGACTGCCCTTTTTACCTCAATGGAGAGGACGACTTGTAAAATTTCGATACTTGAAAGTGAGATCACCCAAAGAGATCACGAGTACAATCAAACGGATAGTGAGAGTTTTATTCAGCAATAGAAAATGTCAAGGACTGCAACATTACTCTATGAGACAGGTGCTGCTTGGCAGATTACCAATAGAATCTTAAACAATTAAACAAATCCAAAGCCAGCTCATTTATCCTGGAAGCAGATTTAATTGGATTATCTCTGGCCTCTCAGGTTTACCGTGCTCTTTTGGATGTCCTTCATGTTCAATGTCCCAATCCTCATTCTCATCTTCATCCTCAGAACATTGTTGTTGATCCCCATTTCCTCTGCCTCCAGGACATGCCAGCTTTGTTGGTTTCAGTTTTAAAGGACAACAATGATGTGACACAGACTCCGTGGGCTACACTGCAAGGCACTGCCAGAGTGGTCTAGACATCGAAACTTCTTCTTAAGGAGACCTATGTTGTGTCTCACTGTGGCCCTGATAGAAGAATGAGCAGCACTTTATCTTCATTTTATGTCAAGCTGAAGGTTTTGTAAAGCTCTCATGAGCAATATTTGTAAGAGATACTCCTTGTCTTCTCTCAGCTATCCTACATGGCCTGAGAACCTGAGACGAACACAGGAACCAGTGAGTTCTCTAGTGGAGTCATAGAATCATAGAGCTGTACAGCATGGAAACAGACCATCTATTCAACTCATCAATGCCAACAGATATCCTAAATCAGTCTAGTCCCATTTGCCATCATTTGGCCTGTATCCTTCTAAACCCTTCCTATTCACATACACATCCAGATGCCTTTTAATTGTTGTAATTGTACCAGCCTCCACCACTTTCTCTGGCAGCTCATTCTATACTCATACCACATTCTGCATGAAAAAGTTGCCCCTAAAGTCCCTTTAGACTCTTTCCACTCTCACGTTAAACTCTTGTCATCCAGTTCTGGACTCCCGATCCTGTGGAAAAGACCTTGACTAATCACCCTATCAATATCCTTCATCATTTCATAAACCTCTATAAAGTCACTCCTCAGCCTCCAACATTCCAGGGAAAATAGCCTGGCTCTTCCCTACAGCTCAAACCCTCCAACCTTGTCAACAACCTTGGAAATCTTTTCTGAACCCTTTCACGTTCAGCATCTTTCCTATAGCAGGGAGACCAGGACTGAATGCTCATCAAATGGCCTCATCAACATCCTGTACCGTCATGTACAGACATGAAATTTCAACTCTTATACTCAATGCACTGATCGATAAAGGCAAGCATACCAAATGCCTTATTCACTATCCTGTGGACCTGCAATTCCACATTCAAGGAACTATGAACCTGCACCCCAAGGTCTCTTTTTCAGCAACACTGCCCAGGACTTTACCATTAAGTGTACAGGTCCTGTCCTGATTTGCCTTACCAAAATACAACCACCTTAGATTTATCTAAATTAAACTCTATCTGTTAATCCTCAGCCCATCAACCCATTTGATCAAGGTCCCATTGTACTGAGATAACCTTCTTCACTATCCATGACATCTCAATTTTGGCATCATCTGCACACTTACTAACCATTTCTCTGATATTCACCTCCACCTTATTTATACAAATGACAAATAGCAGTGGACCCAGTACCGATCCTTGCAGCATAATGCTGGTCATAGGCTTTCAGTCTGAAAAATAACTCTCCACCACCACCCTCTGTCTTCTATTTTCAAGCCAATTTTGTATCCAAATAGCTAGCTATCTCTGGATTCCATGTAGTCTAACCTTGCTGACCAGACTACCATGCAGAAACTTGTCAAACACCTTGCTCAAGTCCATATAAACAACATCCACCACTCTGCCTTAATCAGAGCCTTGTAAGAGTCATAGCATCTCCCAGGATATCTGGCACAGACTCCACAATTTTTCATTAATTCTGGCAGCAGATACATGGGAGCATCACATGTTTCCTCCCAAGCCACTCACCATCATGACACGGAAATACATTGCTGTTCCTTCATTATTGTTGGTTTAAAATCCTGGAATTCCCTCCTCCATCAAATGAGCTGCAACAGTGATCACCACCACCTTCTCAAGGGCAACTGGGAATGAATGATATATGGTGGTGAAAATGTGTGAAGTGTTGTAATTCAGTAAAGATGTAATTGGCTGTTCAATCCATAAACTTGCCATCAATTATGGAGAGAGCTTTCACATCCACGTGATGTTGGATCCACTCTTCAGATAAAAAAAAAGTAACAGACCTATACACAGCATATGGGGAAGAATACCTCATTATGATTTGGTTTTCCAATTTTCCCATTGTTTGATGACTTTACAATGCAAGTGCACCCATCACTGACATGATGAGCATTATTTTAACTCCTTTCAGTAAATTGGAATGGATAATGTCTGATAATGGAGCACACATCACTGGAAAACCATTTCAAAACCTCTGTGCTAGGTGGGGAGAGACCCATATCATTAGCCCACTATCCACACTTGAAAGATCTAGCAGAATATTTAGTATGTGTTATCAAATCAATGACCATCAAATGTTGAGCAACTACACAAGATTTTCACATTGTCCCTTGTTTAACCATTCTAAGGCGTAGAACCTTTATCTCCAATGACAGAGGAGAATGAAAGAGAGAGATGATGAGTGAGCAGGTAGAGTACTATGCATTGGGCAGAAAACTTGAGTCAAAAATCCCATTAAAAATATTTGTTATAAATAAAGGCTTCAAGACTATGCAATATGTCCAGATCAACTTATCATAGTACTACATTGGCCTGAGAAGACATCTGTTCCTTCACAATGTATGAAGAAAGGGATGAAGAAAACTCTGATGATGATGATTATGTGATGATGTTGAGTGGCAGCAACCAGCAGCAAGACAATCAAGTTGTCAATCAAAACAACTGAGCACAAGTACCTCTTGAGACTGGTATCTGGTACATGGAGGAGAAGTTGTCAAACCTCCAAAACATTACATTCAAGTTTGAATCGTTAATTTTGCAATCTCTGTTTATCTGTTTGTATAATTATTGAATTGACAACACATGCCTATATACAACAGTGTGTCTTTGTTTGAAATGATTTTTTTAGTATGTGGAAAAGGATGAGGAAGTGTTATGTCTCACAGCAAGTATGCCTTTCATCCTCACATCCACTTTCATTGAATCCCTTTATATAAAATATTATTGTCCCCACTTTACCCACCAGATCCTATGGCTTTGCAAATTCTTAATGGCTCTATACCCTTTCCATGTAGAGGCCAAAATGCTTGTAACCTTTATGAACCTCCCTCTCAGAGCTCCCAATCTCCCAATCTCCTCCTATGGTCCACCCTTGTATCAAGAATTGTTTCCTATCACTGCAATCATTCCTTCATTGACACAGTGCTAGGGATCCCATCGCCAGACTTGATAAGCCTGCTTTCCAAAAATCTCCTTTACAGCTCCTGATAGGCCTCCTAACCATTACTGAAAAAAAACCCTAGGGCTGATACATGCTATCAACCGAATGGCCATCAAATGTTGAGCAATAAAACAAGACCTTTAAACTGCATTGCTGCATTTTTGTGCATTACCATTGGAGAAAATGTCACCATCCCCAGCACAACCAATATTCTGGAGGTAAGTATGAACCAGCAAACACTATTTACCCATTCTGAGAAACAGACCATTGTTCCCCAATAACAGAGGAGAATGAAATGCATTCACAACCAGTAAAGAGATGGAGAACCACCACTATGTGACCCAGACCCAGACTGACCCCTCTGTAAGCCCTGCACTGGATGGACCTGACCTACAGGACAGACCATGGCTAAACACCTGGGCTGCAAGAACACAGATCCCCAGACTCTGGTAGGACCAAACATCTGACTGCCTGTGGCCAACCACTTTAACTGGAATTAGACAAGGTCTCTGTCTGTGGCAGAATCCCTTGACCAGCTGCAGCTTCACTAACCCACTAAGAAATTTCAGACATGACTACTTACTTGAAGCACACACACTGTAATTGTTATATAAACTGCTGGTATGGCTGTTCAGTGGTCCCTGCAGTGACATGCTACCCCTCGCTCTCTCCACACTAAAATACAATGGACCTGCAAAGGTTGTCAGCATGTAACTAAGCCTTGAAGACCCTATACCCAATGAAATAAACCAAGCTACTGAGGCTGGCAGTCTAATAATCAGCGTGGAAGACAGAGAGTGTGCGCAAATAAAATAATGAAGTAGATAAAGGTTGGCAGCCCCCAAGTTGGCACAAAGTGAGTGAGTGCTGAGAAACAAAGCTAACAGCCATTAGATGAATCCTGTGCAGACACACAAAAAGATTGTGGCCCCTGTGCACAAAGTGAACAAGCAGAAGCATACGAGTTATGGGTATCCCCCAATGCTTAGACTTGCAGGGCAGAAATGATCTGTGTGTTGGTCCAAGGACAGGCATGACAATGTGCTGAAGCTGGTAGCTTGCTCATGCCAACTTGCATGAATGAAGAGCAGAGGAGGATGGGGACCATGACACAGATATGGGCATTACACTGAAGACACAGTTGGATAATGGCCAGGACAAGCAGTCAGTGAGCTGCAACCCATTCTGAATTATATGCACAACATTTGGGTTGCACCTAATTCCTCGGGAAAAAAAGGAGAATGGAAGTGCATATAAATGAGGCTATTAATGAAATGCAGACACATAGAAATAAGGTAGTCACACTCAATAATGTGATTCGTCAGTCACCATTAAATACTCAAGGGAAAAACTGGAAAACATTCTTTTAGTTGGATTTTTTTTGTTGATTTCCTTTTTTTTTATTTCACATTTTGCAACTTTCTCACTATTGCCCATGCCACACTACAGATTACATAGATCATTACAATGCAATACAGGCCCTTCGGCCCTCAATGTTGTGCCAACCTGTGAAACCGATCTGAAGCCTATCTGTCCTATACTATTCCATTTTCATCCATATGTTAATTCAATGACCACTTAAATGCCCATAAAATTGGTGAGTCTACTACTGTTGCAAACAGTGCATTCCACACACCTGCTACTCTTTGAGTTAAGAAACTATCTCTGACATCTGTCTTATATCTATCACTCCTCAATTTGAAACTATGCCCCCTCATGCTATCTATCACAATCTTCAGAAAAATGCTCTCACTATCCACCCTACCTAACCCTCTGATTATCTGAAATGCCTCAATTAAGTCACTTCTCAACCTTCATCTCTCTAACGAAAACAGCCTCAAGTCCTTCAATCTTTCCTCATAAGACATTCCTTCCATACCAGGCAACATCCTAGTAAATCTCCTCTGAACCCTATCCAACAGTTCCACGTCCTTCCTATAATACAGTCACCAGAGCTGTACGTAATACTCCAAGTGTGGCCGCACCGGAGTTTTGTACAGCTGCAGCATGACCTCATGGCTCCAAAACTCAATCCCTCTACCAATAAAAGCTAACACACCATATGTGTTCTTAACAACTCTATCAACCTGGGTGGCAACTTTCAAAGGATCTATGTACCTAGACACCGAGATCTCTCTGTTCATTTACACTACCAAGAATCTTACCATTAGCCCAGTACTCTGCATTCCTGTTGCTCCTTCGAAAGTGAATTGCCTTACACTTTTCTTCATTAAACTCCATTTGCCACCTCTCAGCACAGCTCTGCAGCTTACCAATGTCCCTCTGTAACCTGCAACATCCTTTGGCACTATTCACAATTCCACCGGCCTTAGTGTCATCCACAAATTCACTAACCCATCCTTCTATGCCCTCATCCAGTTTATTTATAAAAATGACAAACAGCACTGGACTCAAAACAAATCTTGGCGGTACACCACGAGTAACTGAACTCCAGGATGAACATTTCCCAACAACGACTACCTTCTGTCTTCTTTCTGCTAGCCAATTTCTGATCCAAACCGCTAAATTGCTCTCAATCCCATGCCTCCATATCTTGTGCAAACCTTATCAAACACCTTACTGAAATCCATATACACCACATCATCTGCCTTACCCTCATCCGCCTATTTGGTCACCTTCTCAAAGAACTCAAGAAGGTTTGTGAGGCATGACTTACCCTTCATGAAACCATGTTGACTATCCCTAATCAACTTATTCCTTTCTAGATGATTATAAATTCCAACTCTTATCACCTTTTCCAACACTTTACGCAAAACTGAAGTAAAGCTCATTGGTCTATAGTTACCGGAGTTGTCTTTGTGCCTCTTCTTCAATAATAATAACATTTGGTATCCTCCAGTCTTCCGGTATATTCCTGTAGACAATGAAAACATAAATATCAAAGCCAAAGGCTCAGCAATCTCCTCCCTGGCTTCCCAGAGAATCTGAGGGTAAATGCCATCCAGACCAGAGGATTTATCTATTCTCACACTTTCCTGAATTGTTAACACCTTCTCCTTGTGAACCTTGATTTCATCTTGTCTAGTAGCCTGTTTCTCAGTATACTCCTCTACAACATTGTCTTTTTACCGTGTGAGTACTGATGAAAAATATTCATATAACACTTTCCCTTTCTCCTCTAACTCCGCGTACAACTTCCCACTACTGTTGGGCCTAATCTTACTTTAGTCATTCTCTTATCCCTTATATATCTATCCAAAACTTTAGCGTTTTCCCTGATCCTATCTGCCAACAACTTCTCATGTCCCCTCTATGCTCATCTTAGTTCTCTCTTTAGGTCTTTCCTGGCTACTTTGTAATTCTCAATCACCCTAACTGAGCCTTCACATCTCATCCTAACATAAGCTTTCTTCTTCCTCTTGACAAGAGATTCAACTTCCTTCGTAAATGCAGCTCCTGTCTGACAGGGACAGACTTAGCAAGGACAGTAGAGAGGGGAGAATTGTCCAGGGACTTTAGTAAATGTATGTGACTGTAGCAACTGAATCCTTGACATCAAACAATGATTTCCAGGAGGTTGCTGTTGTGCATTCATCTTTAAGAATTCTATCCTTCTTGAGCTTTGCAAGGAGCAGAATAACATGAATGGCTTGTGGGTGACATGGAATATTGTTTGCTCCAATAGATATTAAATCCAGTAGAATTGTAAGACCAGCAGATAAGGAGTACAATCATTACAAACATGCTGCAACCAGAACTATTACTGAGATAAACTTAGGGTCTTCAAGAGGTGCCTTTGAAGAGATACTCTACAACATGTTCTAGATTCTGGATCCAGCATTGTTGTACAAAAATATTTAAATTTTAAAAAAGTTAAAATGACAGAGACATTATTATGTCTTAAATGTTTCGAAGAAGACTTGGAGGGGTAGATAAACATTAGTTAAAGAATTTTGCATTGATAATTCTGGGGAACTAGAGCGTAAAATGACAGCAATATATTTTCATTCATTTAAAACAGTAATTTGTTGCAATTTCCTGAACTTTTAATTTTGCATCCTCAAATAAATGAGAAAGTCCTCAATGTAAAACATTAAAACATCACAGGTTTTAATCCATTCTTTGGACAAATCCTCCAACCACACAGGAGCAATGTGGATTTCACTAGTTTCCTCATTTCCCCTGCCCCCACCGTATCCCAGATCCACCCTCCAACTCAGCTCTGCCCTCTTGACCTGTCCTTCCTAACCATCTTTCTTCCCACCTATCTGCTCCACTCTCCTCTCTGACCTATCACCTTCCCCCCAGCCCCACGCCCCTCCCATTTATCTTTCAGCACCCTTGGACCTCCCCCACATTCCTGATGAAGAGTTTATGCTCGAAACATCGAATCTCCTGCTCCTCAGATGCTGCCTGACTGGCTGTGCTTTTCCAGCAACACACTCTTCGACTCTGACCTCCAGCATCTGCAGTTCTCACTTTCTTGGTCTCTGTCCCAACACAGCCATTCCTCACGTCGAAGAAAGATAATGAGTCCGGCAATTGCAATCAGTAGGAAATTGAGATCAGAATAATCTTGTCTCATTTCTGATAATGAGCTGAAAATGTGTTGCTGGAAAAGCGCAGCAGGTCAGGCAGCATCCAAGGAACAGGAGATTAGATGTTTCAGGTATAAGCCCTTCTTTAGGAATGATTCCTGAAGAAGGGCTTATGCCCAAAACGTCGAATCTCCTGTTCCTTGGATGCTGCCTGACCTGCTGCGCTTTTCCAGCAACACATTTTCAGCTCTGATCTCCAGCATCTGCAGTCCTCACTTTCTCCTCATTTCTGATAATGTCCTTTTTTGGTTTTGAGTGACATCATAGCATCAAACACCTTTGAACTACATTCAGTCGAAGAGTCAAGGAGAAAGTAAGTACACCCTTTCCTTAAAGAACATAAGGTCAAATTTTCCCAGTCCCTGAAAAATATGAGTAGAGGCAAGCTACCTGGAAACAATGTGTCAAGAATGGGAAAATAAGATCAGAGAAATAAAGTACAATTTTGCACAAAAGGTTTTAACAGTGAGATGAGAATCTCACTGGTGCCTGGCGAAGGGCCAATTTGACTACATTAACATCTCATTATTAAATAATATTGACTTATTTATATTCAAGTTGCCATTTTCCAAGGCATTGGAAAGAAACTGACAGTGTAAATTCCTGACGTGAAAGTCTAAGTAGGTAGTTGACGCTGTAGCTCTGAGTGTGTTTTCTCGACATCCAGTTTGTCTGGAATTCCCAATCAGCCCAGGACATGCTTCAGGGAAGTGACTGCTTGCAAACGTAATCCAAAAAGATTGGCATCAAACAAGCACAGCTGCATCACATCATCATGGAGCATCTCTGATTCACTTATAATACAGTTCACCACATCAATACTGCTGTTTGGGGCTCACCAATACCTTTCTTTGTAATGTTGCCTGGCTTTGCACTCAGGAATAGACATCCATCTCATGGATCAGGACAGGGTGCACATTGGGGTTCTTAGCTCACCCTCTCAGCATCTCCTCACTTTGTGCCTATTTGGATGCCCACAGTACCTTTAACTTGTCATGTCTTGTCTTTGTGCAGCATGTATCTGAAACAGGTCATTATGCAGAGACTGGCCTTTCTCATTCGAAGCTTCCATGTTCCAATGTTGCAGGACAATGTTTAAATGTCAGTAATGTGTGTTATGACCTGCTGAATAATCACTTTAGCAAGGAACTACTTTGTTTCTCTTATTGCCCAGTCAGCTCATTGGAACCATCCGCAATGTCTCCAGGCACAGAAGCTGTTATTGTCTTTGTGGCTGCTGCACTAAAAGTGTCCCTCGAAATTGATGAGGAATACGAGTGATTGGAAGCCCAGGAGAATCAGCAAACACCAGTAAATGTGGAACAGCCTCCTAATGTAGAGTTTCCAGTCAAAATAATGGTGCAGCAAAACTGCAGGACATGTGCAATTGCCTTCCTTGGAATGTTGTGCAGATGAGAGCAAGGCAGTGGTGCTGTACTCTGTATTAATGTAGAGGTCAGAACAGCATGTCATGAGGCACGTAGATATAGTCTAACATTTGCTTCCACTGGGGCCTATGATAGCCATAGGCTCTCTTCTCAAACATCAATTTCTATTGTTTGTCAGGCCAGGGGCTTGGTTGTAATGAAGTACAGACAGAAGATACTGACTTATCCTTAGTTGCTTTGCTTCAGACAACCAAAGGATATGACAAGTGTATGTGATGGATAATGTGGATCTGTGATAGCTGCAGGATTGCACTGAGTAAACAAAACAGGACAATTGAAGGAACATCACCTACCCCATCCTACAACACTGCACTCTTGTCAAAAGCAATCCAAGCAGGATTTATTTGTCAACCACTTTCAATGGAGCTGAGTTACATTTATACATCTATCATTGACTTAGAATGTTGTGCAGATGAGAGTAGATGTTAAGATATTACGGTGCTAAGACCAACATTCCCTGTTTAATCCCAAATGATTTACCAGTTTGTTCATTCTCTATTTTTTATGTTGGTTAATAAAATTAAGATTACAATCTGACGATTGTATTCACAACATTTGATCCTCCCTCATTCAATCTTGACAAGATTTTCTGCTGAATGGGTACAATGAAAATGATAGCTACCACTCAGACAGGGTTAGAACATCACGTGGTGCTATGGATGGCTAGTCTTCTAATTAATTTCTTGCAGTTGCAGCTAAAATGACAGTTGCTCGCACAATTGATGATGAGAAATGAACATATATGTGCAAATGTCATATTTTGACAATGAAATTTCATCCATGCCACCTATGAGTCTGCAGAAAGTTTTTGTTTTTCTTTCCTCTCATTAGGTCCAGGTGCAATCCCATGGTCTGCAGCTGAACAGTAGGAAGCCTACCCTGCAATACAGCCTATTGGTCCTTGGTTTGAGCAGGGGTCCGCAGGGGCATTTGCAGTTGGAGGGCTCAGACATGCTAAGAGTATCCTGGTCAGGTGCAATCTCCTCCTCCCCAATTTCAGCTCCCACACAGTTGGGAATTGCGGGTAGGGGAGAGTTAAAGAGGCCAGGCACCTCTGGAGTGTACTGAAAAGAGTCACTGGAGGCTTGTGCATGGTTCTACATCCTTATTGGCATCATCCTGCCTCTGTGTGAGGAAGATACACCTGGAGTGAGATTGAGATCTCTCATTCTCTGTTGCTTTGCCAATGGTATAGCGTATCAGTAGCCCCTGTGATTGTGTGCAGGATTGCACATGCATCCAGCAGACACAAAGTGGACTGGCACCGACTGTCCATGGTGACAACCAACCTGTCTCGTGGTGACAGTCAAGTGTGTCCAACAAACCTGCCTGCAATCTTGCATCTGCTGGGCATGGTGATAAACTAATAAGTAAATGCACTATATGTTATACCCTTCTCATACAATTTCTTGTATTTGAACCCATATAGACAGATTGGTTGTGAGTGGTTTGGTGGTCAAAATTTTAAAAGATTCAAACTTGAACCCATTCTGCCCACTGAAGAGTGGCCAGCTAAATTTCCAAGGCCTTTAATAACACAGCAGCTGAAGACAGTAGACGGTTTCGGAGAGATGACAAGAGCATTTACAGCATGTGGTTTCACCCCAGAAACCCCACCTCATGCTCCTTCAACAATCAGATTCTTATCAATATATAGAACTGATGAAACCTCAAGTGTTTCCATACTCTATGTCACCCTCGAGCATCATGGACTAGGCCAATGAGGTTCTATGGCTTACATCTGCACAAGTACAGACCAAACCTGAGCAGGATGGCTCTGGTGAGGAAAGTATCATGGACTAACGATATCCATTGTGAAATTTAAAAACGGATAGATGCAAGAAAACACAGGTTTACGGAATGTCTTCTGCATCTCCGGCTTACTTAACCACCACAGCAATATCAAGGCCTAAAACTCTCGTAAAACCTTTAAATGCCTCCTGTTTCTCTTGTTCGAGTGCAAAGGAATGAAATCCTAGTTTAAAAACTGAAAGAATTGCTGATGCTGTAAATCAGAGGCAAAAAAAAATTGCTGGAAAAGCTCAGCAGGTCTGGCAGCATCTGTGGGGAGTAATCAGAGTTAACATTAGGTCGAGTTCCAAGGATGGGTCACTCGACCAGAAACATTGACTCTGATTTCTCCCCAAAGCTACTGCCAGACTTGAGTCACAGAGTCACAGAAATATGCAGCACAGAAACAGACCTTTCGGTCCAATGCATCCATGCCGACCAGATATCCCAACCTAATCTAGTCCCATCTGCCAGCACCTGGCCCATATCCCTCCAAATCCTTTCTATTCATATACCCATCCAGGATGCCTTTCAAATGTTGTAATTGTACCAGCCTCCACTACTTCCTCTGGCAGCTCATTCCATACACATACCACCACTGCGTGAAAAAGTTGCCTTATATCTTTCCCCTCTCACCTTAAACCTATGCCCTCTTTTTCTGGAGACCCCACCCCAAGGAAAAGACTTTGTCTGTTTATCCTATCCATTACCCTCATGATTTTATAAACCTCTATAAGGTCACTCTCCGATGCTCCAGGGAAACAGCCCTCACCTATTCAACCTCTCCCTGTAGCTCAAATCCTCAATTCGCAAAACATCAATCACTACAGAGCAATATCTTAAATTCCAATCTTATTCATTGAATTTAAATTCCACTAGTTGCAGTGGGATTTGAACTGAATTCTCCAGAGTTGCCCAGGCCACTGGAACATTAGTGCAGGAACACAGCCAGTTTTCAACTCTTCCCATGTGCACAGGCAGATGAAACATCTGAGGATTCTGGTTGACACTGCCCCTTTCCAAATATTTGTTATGATTAATGATTAAAAAGTACATAGATTTGTCAGAAAAAAAAGACTTTTGTAACCAGCTACTATCCAAGGTTCAAAGAATGAAGGCTAAATGCTCCTGGCATTCAGTTATATGGATGGATGTTTGGAATCTTAGATGGTGAACAAAGGTTAGAATTGTGCATTGCTATGACGGAGCAGCATTGGGAGTGGGCAGGGCCTCATAGCTGCATGCGAGTGCTAAGATAACACCCCTTGCTTTCTGACAGAACATCAGGGCCCAAACTGTGTAACATCAAGCATCTCCTTCCCTTCTCATCACCATGTCATTTTTATATTATGCCTCAAACAAATTGTTTTTACAAACCTTTTGATAAGTGACCACATTTCCCCAATTTTCAAAAGATCATAGCAGACCGAGTTTTAGTTTGACAAGCTACCCATTTGTTGTGGTTCTGTTCGCCAAGCTGGGAATTTGTGTTGCAGACGTTTTGCCCCCTGTCTAGGTGACATCCTCAGTGCTTGGGAGCCTCCTGTGAAGCACTTCTGTGATGTTTCCTCTGGCATTTTTAGTCGTTTGTCTCTATCGCTTCCAGTTGTCAGTTCCAGCTGTCCGTTGCAGTGGTTGGTATATCGGGTCCAGGTCGATGTGCTTATTGATTGAAGCTGTGGATGAGTGCCATGCCTCTAGGAATTCCCTGGCTGTTCTCTGTTTGGCTTGTCCTATAATAGTAGTGTTGTCCCAGTCAAACGCATGTTGCTTGTAATCTGCGTGTGTGGCTACTAAGGATAGCTGGTCATGTCGTTTAGTGGCTAGTTGGTGTTCATGGATGTGGATCATTAGCTGTCTTCCTGTTTGTCCTATGTAATGTTTTGTGCAGTCCTTGTATGGGATTTTGTACACAACATTGGTTGTGCACATGCTGGGTATCGGGTCCTTCATCCTGGTGAGTTGTTGTCTGAGAGTGGCTGTTGGTTTGTGTGCTGTTATGAGTCCTAGTGGTCGCAGTAGTCTGGCTGTCAGCTCAGAAATGCTCCTGATGTATGGTAGTGTGGCTAGTCCTTTGGGTTGCGGCATGTCCTCATTCCGTTGTCTTTCCCTTAGGCATCTGTTGATGAAATTGCAGGGGTATCTGTTTTTGGTGAATACATTGTATAGGTGTTCTTCTTCCTCTTTTTGCAGTTCTGGTGTACTGCAGTGTGTTGTGGCCCTTTTGAACAGTGTCTTGATGCAACTTCTTTTGTGTGTGTTGGGGTAGTTGCTTACGTAGTTCAGGACTTGGTCTGTGTGTGTGGCTTTCCTGTATACCTTTGTGGTGAATTCTCCATTCAGTGTTCTCTGTACCATCACATCTAGGAATGGGAGTTGGTTGTCCTTTTCTTCCTCTCTAGTGAATCGGATTCCTGTGAGTGTGGCATTGATGATCTGGTGTGTGTTCTCTATTTCTGTGTTTTTAATGATTACAAAGGTGTCATCTACATATCTGACACAGAGTTTGGGTTGAATTTGCTGTAAGACTGTTTATTCTAATCTTTGCATTAACGCTTCTGCTATGAGTCCAGAGATGGGTGAACCCATGGGTGTGCCGTTGATTTGTTCATATATTTGGTTGTTGAATGTGAAGTGTGTTGTGAGGCACAGGTCCAGTGGTTTGAGTATGCAGGCTTTGTTGATAAGTTCACCGTCCTGTTGTCTGTTCTGTTTGTCCAGCAGGTTGGCTATTGTTTCTCTGGCTAGGGTTTTGTCGATAGAGGTGAACAGTGCCGTTACATTGAATGAGACCATAGTTTCTTCCTTGTCTATGTGTATATTTCTGATGATGTCCAAGAATTCCTGTATTGACTGTATAGAGTGTCTGGATCAGCTGATCAGGTGTTTCAGTTTCTGCTATAGTTCTCTAGCCAGTTTGTGTGATGGTGTTCCTGGTAGCGATACGATGGGTCTGAGTGAGATGTCTGGTTTGTGCACTTTAGATAGTCCATAGAATCTGGGGGTGGTGTTGCTTTCAGGTTTCATTCTCTGTAGGTCAGACCTGGTTATCTGTCCATTTTTTTGTAGGTTCCTCAATGTGTTGTTTATCCTACTGGTGAGGTGTGGGGTGGGGTCAAATTCCCTCTTTTGGTAGGTGTTGGTATCTGCAAGTAGTTGTTATGCTTTTTGGATGTACTCTGCTTTGTCCAGGATGACCGTCATTCTGCCTTTGTCTGCTGGTAGTATGATTATGTTCTTATCGTTTCTTAGTGATTTTATGCTTCCCTCTCCTTGGTGTTGAGGTTATGTGTATGTCTTTTCCTTGTTATCAGAGGTATGATACTTTGTCTCACTGTTTGTTTTGTCTCTTTTGTCAGTCCATTGTTCCTGAGTGTGCATTCTAGTGCTGCTAGGAAGTCTGCTGTCTTGGCATCCCTGTGGTTGTAGTTGAGTCCCTTGGCCAGTATTATTCTTTCCGTGAGTTGTCTGTGGGAGAGGTTTCTAATCCATTTCCGCAAACTGTTACAATGTTTTTCAGTTGATGAAAAAAATACACTTAGAAATAGCTGTGTCACTAAGGGAATCACCAGTCACTATAAATTACTGGTGGTCTCTAACTGAATCTGTTAGATTCAACCAGAGCTAAATTCTCTTTTTTTTTAAAACAAAAGGTTACTCAGAAGAAACTCAAATATTCATGATACATATCCTCTTGTTTCAACTCAAGATGACTTAACTGCAACTCAATGCTTCCCAAACTCACTCAACATGAGCTATTAACAGGTTTGAAATTGCCCTGACCCCGGAGAACTGAGAAAATGGAGGAAATGCTCAGAAACCATGGCAGAATGAAGTATTTTAATATTCTAGGTTTATTAAAAATCCAAGCGCTCTAAGGTTTTTTGAGAGCACAAATCAAACTTCAAAGATCAGTTAGTTTGGCCAGGCCTGCTATAAACTCAAGATTTAAAGCAGCCTAACTGCTGTTAACACTCAAAACTCAGTATCAGCTGCTGCTCAACTCATCATCCCACTGAGGTTCATGACTCACAGATTGAGAAACCTGGCTCAAGAAAATCAGAACCCTGGATTTCTCTTTCTGTAAACCTGACAAGGTTATTTGGTGAATGAATATTCCTGTGGAACATTATTTCTTATTAAAAATGAATCTCTGTTTTAGTAGGTAGCAATTTTTTTTGTTTAGGAAAACTTGCCATGTAGTCAAAGCCATTAATTATTATTTTTTAAAAAACTCTGGATGAATTCAGCTGGAATACACACACCATGGACATAATGCTTCCAGTAATTTGTTCTTTCAATGGTTCTCAGTACTTTCTTCACTGAACAAGACGAGTGACTGATAGGAAATGGGTGACTTTTATTTTGTACCAGTCAATGACTCAATGGAGAGTGTCATTGTTCAAACTTTTCTCTATTCGTGAACAGCTTGCAGTTAGATTTGCCCTTGTCCACGTAATCTCCACAATATCTTACTCTGCAAACTGATGGGATTGCTGAGCTTTTCCAGCAATTTCTATTTTTGTCTCTGAGCTCCTAATTTTGCAGGTTTAAAGAGTAAAATTGCATACTGGTCCATGGATTTTAAACAATTCATTATGCTGTGAGTGAATTTATAGTAATGATGTGTTAACTGGTGATTAATGGGATTAATCCCAGTGCCCTTTCAAAAGGAAAGTGAGAAAACAATTATGAATGAGAACTGTACTGTTCCTAATTGGTAGTAGCAAGTTTCGCTGGTATACAGGCACATGCAATTATTGTTGAGGACAAGAATAGGTTAAATTGCGATATCCCCTGTTCTCCACTACCTCTTATTGTTTGAATTCACATACAGTAATAGTCTGTCGATTAGAAGGCAAGCATGTCTAGAACAGTTTTCCAATATATTTCAATGAGTCTAGTGTGAGTGAAATTTGAAGGAAAAGGATCTCATTCATTCAGTTTGCTATTGATTGCAGATTATAAATCTGCTGTTGAACACTAATGATTGATTGGAAGAAGTTGGTGGTACTACATTTATTATTGATACATTGTAATGTTGATTCACCAGGAAAAATAGCATGATGTAAAATAGATATTGGGGTATGCTTCTGACTAGGGGATGTGTTAGTACCAATGCAGCAACAAGTATTATCTTAGAAAACCTGTTCAAAGTTTTACTTCACATATTAAAATTTTAAAATAGCTTTATGTTTTTAACTTTTTTTGAGAGAAGGTAGTAGTGTGCTTCTGCTGAAACAAAAGGAGCCAGATTTCTGCAAGATCATTGAATTGACAACAGTAAGTGAAGCATTTAGAAGACATTAGCAGGAAAAGAGAGTGTAGCTAATCTCTTTTCATACAGTCTTTCATGGGAACTTTGGAATAAAAAGTATCTAAATTACTGATGTAGCGCTTTTACGCTGTCACTCAGATCAAAGTAATAATGGAGTTGACATTAAAACAGTCCAACTAGAACAGGACTCTATAGGTAAAATATTATATACTGAAAAAAGGCAGAGAGATCAACACAGAATCAATTACCCACATCTACTATTGTATGCGCCCCATATTTATAGACCCCTGGTTGTTTTAACTTGCCGTGACTAAGGCCTAATTAAAAAAAACAAAAATAATAAAATGCTTAATATCTAAAACAAACATAGGGCTGAATTATTCCCAAAGTTGGCCAAGTGTCAACTTTGGAGAGTTTTATGGAGAGCTTCCCTCCTTAAGCTCTAGCAAGTCATCTCATGCAGTTCTTTGCTGTTCACCTCATTAAGTATGAACACTCTACACTGCCACCTTCTTGCTATCCTGTACTTACTAACAGCAGAAGTGCTCATCACTACCTGGGCTTTCAGGCTTTCCTGCCATAGGCACCATGTTTAAAACCCAGTTCTGAAGCAGGTCAAATGCTGCCAGCAAGGAATAGCCTTTTATAATAGGAGTTGCAGGTGAGAAACAGAAAAGCTTCTGAGGGAACAGACGTGGCATGGATGACATTGCATTGTAAATAGAATATCACATTCAAAAATATGTTGGCAGTTTAAATCATTATCTGCCAGATTGACTGTTTCTATAACTGCAGCAACAAGGAAAAAGTCCCCAACACCTTATTTTCACTATGGATCCCCACCTACGTTCGGGACACCACCCACGCCCTCCACCTCCTCCAGGATTTTCGCTTCCCCGGTCCCCAACGCCTTATTTTCGTTATGGACATCCAGTCCCTGTACACCTCCATCCCCCATCACGAAGGACTCAAAGCCCTCCGCTTCTTCCTTTCCCGCCGCACCAACCAGTACCCTTCCACTGACACCCTCCTTCAACTGACTGAACTGGTCCTCACCCTGAATAACTTCTCTTTTCAATCCTCCCACTTCCTCCAAACTAAAGGAGTTGCCATGGGCACCCGCATGGGCCCCAGCTATGCCTGCCTCTTCGTAGGATATGTGGAACAGTCCATCTTCCGCAACTACACTGGCACCACCGCCCACCTTTACCTCCGCTACATCGATGACTGTATCGGCGCTGCCTCGTGCTACCACGAGGAGGTTGAACAGTTCATCAACTTTACTAACACCTTCCATCCCGACCTGAAATTCACCTGGACTGTCTCAGACTCCTCCCTCCCCTTCCTAGACCTTTCCATCTCTATCTCGGGCGACCGACTCAACACAGACATCTATTATAAACCGACTGACTCCCACAGCTACCTGGACTACACCTCCTCCCACCCTGCCCCCTGCAAAAACGCCATCCCATATTCCCAATTCCTTCGTCTCCACCGCATCTGCTCCCAGGAGGACCAGTTCCAACACCGCACAGCCCAGATGGCCTCCTTCTTCAAGGACCGCAGATTCCCCCCAGACGTGATCGACGATGCCCTCCACCACATCTCCTCCACTTCCCGCTCCTCCGCCCTTGAGCCCCGCTCCTCCAACCGCCACCAAGACAGAACCCCACTGGTTCTCACCTACCACCCCACCAACCTCCGCATACGACGTATCATCCGCCGTCATTTCCGCCACCTCCAAACGGACCCCACCACCAAGGATATATTTCCCTCCCCTCCCCTATCAGTGTTCCGCAAGGACCACTCCCTTCGTGACTCCCTCGTCAGATCCACACCCCCCACCAACCCAACCTCCACCCCCGGCACCTTCCCCTGCAACCGCAGGAAATGTAAAACTTGCGCCCACACCTCCACACTCACTTCCCTCCAAGGCCCCAAGGGATCCTTCCATATCCACCACAAGTTCACCTGTACCTCCACACACATCATCTATTGCATCCGCTGCACCCGATGTGGCCTCCTCTATATTGGTGAGACAGGCCGCTTACTTGCGGAACGCTTCAGAGAACACCTCAGGGACGCCCGGACCAACCAACCCAACCACCCCGTGGCTCAACACTTTAACTCTCCCTCCCACTCCACCGAGGACATGCAGGTCCTTGGACTCCTCCACCGGCAGAACATAACAACACGACGGCTGGAGGAGGAGTGCCTCATCTTCCGCCTGGGAACCCTCCAACCACAAGGTATGAATTCAGATTTCTCCAGTTTCCTCATTTCCCCTCCCCCCACCTTGTCTCAGTCGGTTCCCTCAACTCAGCACCGCCCTCCTAACCTGCAATCTTCTTCCTGACCTCTCCGCCCCCATCCCACTCCGGCCTATCACCCTCACCTTGACCTCCTTCCACCTATCCCACCTCCATCGCCCCTCTCCCAAGTCCCTCCTCCCTACCTTTTGTCTTAGCCTGCTTGGCTACTCTCTCTCATTCCTGATGAAGGGCTTATGCTCGAAACGTCGAATTCTCTATTCCTGAGATGCTGCCTGGCCTGCTGTGCTTTGACCAGCAACACATTCTCAGCTGTGATCTCCAGCATCTGCAGACCTCATTTTTTACTATTGTCACTGTTTAGTTTCTCTCCACAGCTGAGGAAATAGCAATTTGCATTTAAATGATATCAGCTTAGATAACAATGAGATGCCCTTTACCACTTAAAAGCAAGATTCTCATTTTGCCATTAAGAGTGCAAGTACAAGGTCAGACTTTATTTTCCTTGACATCACGAATCTTATTTTTACATTGTCACCATAGTTTCTGAGGTGATCTACCATTGCCCACATCTGTCAAAGAACATAGAACATGGAACATTACAACGCAGTACAGACCCTTCAGCCTTCGATGTTGCACCAACCCGCGGAACCAATCTGAAGCCAACTATCCTACTATTCCATTTTCATCCATACGTTTATCCAATGACCATTTAAATGCCCTTAAAAAATGACAAGACCTACTATTGTTGCAGGCAGAGTGTTCCATGCACCATTACTCTTTGAGTAAAGAAACTACCTCTGACATCTGTCTTATATATCACACTTCAACTTAAAGCTATGTCCCCTCGTGCTAGTCATCACCATTCGAGGAAAAAGGCTTCCACTATCTACCCGATCTAACCCTTTGATTATTTTATGTGCCTCAATTAAACCATTTCTCAACCTTCAATATCCTCAGCCTTTCTTCATAAGACCTTCCCTCCATAGCATCTAGTACTACTCCTTTGAATCCTTTCCAACACTTCCATATCCATCCTGTAATGCAGTGAGCAGAACTGTACACAATACTCCAAGTGCAGCCACACTAGAGTTTTGTACAGTTACAACATGATCTCATGATTCTGAAACTCAATCCCTCTACCAATAAAAGTTAACATACCTTATGCGTTCTTAACCTGGATGGCAACCTTCAGGGATCTATGCACATGGACATCCAGATCTCTCTGCTCATCTACACTGCCAAAAATCTTACCATTAGCCCAGTACTCTTTATTTCTGTTGTTCTTTCCAAAGTGAATCACTTCACATTTTTCTGCATTAAACTCCACCTCTCAGCCCAGCTCTGCAGCTTATCCATATACCTCTGTAACCTGCAACCTTGTTCGGCACTATCCACAACTCTACCAACCTTAGTGTCATCCGCAAATTTACTAACACATCCTTCTACGCCCTCATCTCGGTCAATTATAAAAATTACAAACAAAAGAGGACCCAAAACAGATCCTTGCGGTACGCCACTAGTAACTGAACTCCAGGATGAACATTTCCCATCAACCACCACCCTCTGTCTTCTTTCAGCTAGCCAATTTCTGATTCAAACAGTTAAATCACCTTCAATCCCATGCCTCCATATTTTGTGCAATAGCCTACCATGGGGAACCTTATCAAATGCCTTACTAAAATCCATATATACCACATCAACTGCTCTACCCTCATACACCTGTTTGGTCACCTTCTCAAAGAATTCAGTAAGAATTGTGAGGCATGGCCTACCTTTCACAAATCTATGCCAGACATGGATAATGCTAATGCTGGAGATTAGAGTCAAGATTAGAGTGGTGCTGGAAAAGCACAGCATCCAATGAGCAGGAGAATCGATGTTTCGGGCAAAAGCCTGATGAATATAAGGATATTTTCCCTAGTTCTAAATATCATTCATCATAATCACTATGTAACCTTAGCTCAACACAAACATCAGTGTGTGACCATAATGCTGGTCTATAGCAAAACAATTTGAAGTGCTTTGAAGAAATCAGTATGGCAAAGTTAAAAATTGTCGGTAGCACTCTTGATGGGTGTTGTTCTACTATACAGGTAGGGTAGGCACTTTGGTAATCCTAAACAGGCCCATTGTCAGATTGGGATCCATTATCAATAGAAAAAGGATAAAATGTCAAAACACTGCTAAGTTTGACCTTTCTCACTTTGAGCGAGTGGCCGTAAACAAATTCTGATTTAGTCCACAAATTTAAGTCATATTAGTAATTCATAAGATTTTAGATTAGCAAAGAACCTACTTAAGCAGCTAAATAATGACTCTTCATTCTAAAAGATAATAGGCACTGCACTATCAATGTTTTCTTACTTGGTGCAATGTCATATTTATTGCCACTTGGCAAGTATCTGAATTGTATTTATTCTATAGCGGGACTTTACCCATTTCTAATAAAATGAGTTCATCTGTTGAACTGAGTGGTTTGCTAGGCCATTGCAGAAGGTAGTTAACAATGACATTTCTGTGGGTCTGGAGTTACCTTTTGGCCAGACTGAATAAAGTCAGCAGATTTCTTTTCCTTTAAAAGGTATTTGTGGTACCAATGGGATTTTACAACAATTGATATTGTCATTACCGCTATTGCTGGTACGAGTCTTACATTTCAAATGAATGGAAATTCCAGTGGCAACCATAGGATTTGAACTCATATCCCCCAGACCATCAACCTGGCCCATTGGATTATGAGTCCAATGACATGGCCCCCTATGCCACCATCACTCTCATATGTTCTACCAGAAGGAAAATCTAATTGTTAATCACAGTAAAATTCAATTATTTTTTTCAAAAATTGCCAATAGTAAATGTTTAATTCAATAAAGAGATAATGTGATCAATGTTAGTTACCTGGGGAATGTCACTCACTTGAAAAAGTGCAATTTTCATAATCAACACTATTATTTTGTGATGCCAGGAAACATGCCAAAACTCAATTAACACATATTTAATAAGTCTTTCTACATCGCACTCATCATAAGCAGCGGTTATACAATCATAAAGCAATGTGTTTTTAGCTAAAACCTAATTACCGCTGATGATATAAATGGATGACTACGTAATTCATTTGAATGGCATTGTCTTGCCTACTTTTGTAATAAAGATATTGATTCATTTTTTGAAATATCCACATTACTTCTGTTTTAATAAGCTGTGGAGAAGTAAGTCCACTTTTGACAAAGGTCACACATAGACAAGAAGTTAAAAACGAATTTAGGTAAAAAAACAACAAATAGATAATTTATCTGGGATTATAAAACAAAGTACTGGGAGAATTCTACAGTAACACAGACAAGAAAAGAAAAATCAAAGATGAGAGGGAGAAATGAAAGACATGGAAAATGGCTGAAATATAAATTAAATATTTATTCAGTTAGGTAGAATATTCAAGCAACCTGTTGGAACAAAGCAGATGGAATCAGCATGATTTCACAGCTTAATCCACTGTACTTTCAATATAATCCAGAATTCTGTTCTCAATTTCTTAGGTTATGATCATTAATTTGGGATTTTGGTATTGAGATGGTGATACGTATTAGCAACAACTTGGAAGAGCCATTTATAATTTGGTTCAGAAAGGGAAGAAAAGTAGGTAGAAAGATTGCATAACTATTTATTCAATAATCTGATAAAGCGATTCTGATCAAAAGACAAAACAAGATTATAATTCCCTGTTCCTACTCAGAGTACAGCATTCCATAAAACTCCAGGTGAGTTAAATCAATGTGTAAGGAAATATTTTATACTACCTTCTCAAAATGTTTTTAAAAGCTTAAAAAACAATTGCTTTTAAATTTTAAAACATGGTGAACAAAGCTTACACAGTTACTCAAATACATTTAATTTTAAAACGTTAGCATTGCTTTCCCATACATGTTTTATTAAATTATCACATTTGTAAAATTATCCAACAGCTAGAATTTAACACTGATTGACAGCAAGATATCTTCAGCTGCACTACATTTGTGGAGATTTTACTACAAGTTTACAATTTAATATAAATTTAAATCCAGATCATTATTTCAAAGTAAGGCAAGTAAGAAAGATTAGAGGACCAAATGGAAAGTTAAAATTAACATAATCCAACAAAACAAAATGTGCCTCTGAGGGATAACTGTCAAGAATTACCTATTATGTAAGGCAACAATAGCAAAAAAATTGAGTTACTTGTAGAACCATCAGAAGGCATGTAGAAGATGTATTCATCAGATGGAGGATTTGTTCTGTATTGTTATGTTAGTGAATGTTAATAAAAATATTAACTTGTCTGGAGACAAGAAGTTAAGTTAAATTCAATTCAATTTTATTGAATGTTGAAACTTAACACATCACATATTAGCACTTATGTAGACTGCATCAGAAACAATCAAAAAGTTTATTTTGGCAGATTATAATTCCAACAATATCAACTGTCAGATTCAGAACAATATGGGGCTAAATTAGAAGCACAAGCATATAAAATAGAACAAATAACCTGCCTTCAGCTTAAGAAGTTGGAAATTTCATGCTTTATATAGGCTTATCAGATGAATAAATTATCCATTGGTGCAAGTGTTAACCAATGACGAATTTACTACATAGTAATATGACTGTGATAGCAGCTTTAACTGTGTGGCATCGGGGCATTCCAGTCATAAGGGGTTGATCTTTCTGACTTTGGACAAGGTATTCTTTCCACCTGGTTTCAAAAGTGACAGATGTGCTGTTCTGTAAGACTGGCAGGATCATCCATTTCCACAAAATCTAGAGAAACGGTTACGACGACAGCAAAAATAATCCAGTCCAAGCCATTGATGATCCCTTTAAATTGGTTTCCAGCCTTGAATGCGCTTTCACTGAAATCTCCCTGGAGAGTTTGAACCATACACTGCTGTTCTGATAGGCTGCGGGAGATCTATAGATTAGCTCATGGAATAAAATCTTCTCCTGTTTTTCTTCACTTTATCCTCCTGGTATTCACTTTCATCCCATTCTTTCTTTGCTGCAAAATGTGGCCAATGTTTCAAATACTGAATGCAAGGGAAAATGGGTCATATCTATTTTAAACATAAATAGGTGTTAACCTTGATTCAAAAAAAATGTGATTGAATTTCATTTCTTGCACAGAGTAATATAATATGCTTTATACATATGTAAATATTATCTTAGCTTTGATGATACACTTTAATGCTAATAATAAAAATGGCAGACCGTAAATTGAGAATTCAATGTTTACCTCCAGATCAAAATAAAATATTTTCCTAAGATAGAAAATGCAAACACATCAATGGAGAAAGAGAATCTTTTCTAAATGTTAAAGACAGAGTTAAAACCATAATGATTGAAAGCTTTGTTTGAAGTATGGATTTTGTACATTTTCTAGCAACTGAAGTTCAGTGCATTATTACAACAGCATTGCATGGAAATATTATAATCTAAATCTGGTGGTGTCAATAAAATCAGCTCAAACTTCATGGAAGTTGAGATTACAATCCCACGTAAATTTATGGAACAAGTCAAATAGATTGCAGAGATAATTTAATGAAAGGTATAAGTAAATTGGCACAATATTATTACCTAGTAATATATTTTTTGATCTTGACTTTTCTCTTGAAACGAGGAAATCTGCCTCAAATCTGCAGGTAGTCGTATAATCAAACACCGAGACCGCTGTGGGCTAAAAGGCTTTGTGTAAAGAAAGAAATGTATATTTAAAGCAGATGCAGTGATTACCTGACTACAGCTTGAGATAATGCCAACAAATCAATGTAGAGTAAACAAAATCGTTTAAACTGAAGCTATCTAAAGACAGTGTAGGTGGAATTTTCACTCCCTGGTAGGGCACAGGCAAAGGGAAGGGAGTTGACAAAATATGACAGGAATGAATTAATCAGAATCTCATCATTGAGAAGGAAATTCCTAATTATTCCTTATGCTTTCAATGGCATCTTCAGAATCTCATTAGTGACCGGTGACAATCTTATTTCAATCCATTTTTATCTCATAAACTGCCTGACTTTCTTAATTTATATCCCACTTGCAATTCTCCTTTCCTCCTCTGTGAAACAAGACAGTGAAAAATGCCAATGTACAAATCAGAGAGGCTACCTGGCAGGTAAATGGCCCAGTCATCATCCAACAGTGTCCTCAGCACAATGCCCCTGCACTCTCAATGGCTACTGTTCTCTTCAATCCTTCATCAAACAGGTTGGCACACAACATCATTACACCTGCTCTGGGGCCAACGCACTCATCACTTCAGCCTTTCAACAGTTCACTTGGGGGTGTAGGGGCATATACAACTTACATTTTCTGCCAGGTTACCTTGCTCAAAAAGACACACATGCATCTGTGTGGGTTGCAATTCATGGCTCTGAGTTTGCTTTCTTATTTCATACTTATTTGGAGGCTGGGAACCTCTATCTACTTCATTTTGCTTTCTTATCACACCCTCACAATAGACGTTCATTGACATTGCTCCTTAGTGCTCAAGGTCAGCAAATTACCAGAATCTGTGTTACGTATCATGTTTAGCAGAGAGAGAGAGAGAGAGAGAGTTGGCTTGTCATATTGAGGTGCAGTAAATAATGAAAGGGGCTGGATATGTCAGTCCATAGCATGGTGCTACAGCAACATCACACCTACAACATGTGCCATCTACTTAATGTGGCTAATACACAATATGTAATGCAAGCAAATGGCCATGCCTGAAATTAAAAGGAGAGCAGATTGGGTTTAAAGGGAATAAACCCAGTCAGTCAGCGAATCTGGCTGCATTTAGTCAATGGGCTCATCCGATTGCAGTCTAAGAGTTTGACCAGGGTTAGTCCTGCAATCAAGTACAACTGGCCAGGGAATTATGGGTCAATCACCTTTGATACTGTGAAGCCATCCATCTAGAGGTTGGGCGGATTTCTCTCCTTTTATGAAACCAAGGGAGGGAGTGAGTATGATGAGAGTGGATAGAAGAGCAATTAATGGTGATGGACAAGCAGGAAATGTGGCAAGGTATCCCCAGTGAATAAGTAGGAAGCACAGAAAGAAAGAAATGTTTGTACTTTTGGAGGATGAGGTGGGGTGAGAGCTGAGGAGTGGACATGATGCACACAGTAGTGGGATTTGTTGTCCATGAGTCTTGGTCAGAGGTAGGCACAGTGGCAGAGTTAGATCGACAGGTGGCCCTCTGAATGTGAAGTAGCAGAGAGAAAATGGTATCATTTACCCTTGCAGAGACCAGATGGTCATTGACCTTCTTGATGCACTGCTGAATGTTTATTTAAAACTCAGGACATAGCACTGACCCTGGCTGCAATCTGGGTTGAGACTATTTGTGCCTGGTGCCATTGACTGTCTCCCCTTATCACCCTGGTAAAAACAATGACTGCAGATGCTGAAAACCAGATTCTAGATCAGTGGTGCTGGAAGAGCACTGCAGTTCAGGCAGCATCCAAAGTGCAGCGAAATCGACATTTCGGGCAAAAGCCCCTCATCAGGAATAAAGGCAGTGAGCCTGAAGTGTGGAGAGATAAGCTAGAGGAGGGTGGGTGGGGGGGTGGCGGGGGGGAGAGAATGTAGCATTGAGTGTAATGGTGAGTGGGGGAGGGGATGAAGGTGAAAGGTCAGGGAGGAAAGGGTGGAGTGGGTAGGTGGAAAAGGAGCTAGGCAGGTAGGACAAGTCCGGACAAGTCATGGGGACAGTGCTGAGCTGGAAGTTTGGAACTAGGGTGAGGTGGGGGAAGGGGAAATGAGGAAACTGTTGAAGTCCACATTGATGTAGTGGGGTTGAAGTGTTCCGAGGCGGAAGATGAGGTGTTCTTCCTCCAGGCGTCTGGTGGTGAGGGAGCAGCTGTGAAGGAGGCCCAGGACCTTCATGTCCTCGGCAGAGTGGGAGGGGGAGTTGAAATGTTGAGCCACAGGGTGGTGTGGTTGATTGGTGCGGGTGCCCCAGAGATGTTCCTTAAAGCGCTCTGCTAGGAGGCGCCCAGTCTCCCCAATGTAGAGGAGACCGCATCGGGAGCAACGGATACAATAAATGATATTAATGGATGTGCAGGTAAAACTTTGATGGATGTGGAAGGCTCCTTTAAAGCCTTGGATAGAGGTGAGGGAGGAGGTGTGGGCACAGATTTTACAGTTCCTGCGGTGGCAGGGGAAAGTGCCAGGATGGGAGGGGTGGAAGTGGTGGTGACCATGGCAGTAGGGGTAGCGGAAATCATTGAGTGTGTGGCATCAGCGATGATGTGAGGGGCGGACGTGATGTCAGTCTGTGAAGCATTTCTGGGCCATGAACACAATGATGACAATGGAACACCACAATGTGAGAAGCAGATCCTGGTTTGAATCTTGTAAAATCTGAAGTAGTTTGCAGTTGGCCTTTGAATATTGCATTAGCAGCATGGGCATTGGAAGATCTAAGTAATAATAAACACTTACAATCATGGAGCCATAGAGTTTTACAGCATGGAAACAGACCCTTCGATCCAATTCATTCATGCTGACCAAATATCACAGATAGAATCCTTAAGTGTGGAAGCAGGCCATTTGGCCCAACAAGTCCTCACCAACCCTCTGAAGTATAACCCACCTAGACCCATTCCCCTACCTTATTACTTTACAATTTCCTTAACTAAGGTGCCTAACATACACACCCCTGGACTCTATGGGCAATTTAGTATGGCCAATCCACCTAAGCTACACATCTTTGGATTGTGGGAGGAAACCAGAGCACCAGGAGGAAACTCACGCAGACACGGAGATAATGTGCAAATTCCACTCAGACAGTTGCCCGAGGCTGAAATTGAACCTGGGTCCCTGGCGCTACGAGGCAGTAGTGCTAACCATTGAACCACTGTGCCAACCCTAAACTGATCTAATCCAATCACTCTAAACCCTTCTTACTCATGTACCCATCCAGATGCATTTTAGGTTTTGTAGTTTTACCAGACTCCACTAGCTGTCCTCCAGTCCTCTGGGTCCACTCCAGTGGCCAGAGAGAGTTTGAAAATGAATGTCAGAACTGCTGCAATCTCGCCTTCCCTTACCTCCCATCCAGCATTGGATACATCACATCTGGGTCTGGAGATTTAGCTACTTTCAAGCCTGCTCAAACTATTAATTCTTCTTAATGCTAATTTGTTCAAGTATATTTTTAGATTTTTAGATCTACATTGTGTCTATATTCACAAAAGAGACAGACAAGGTACTCATTTAGAACCTCAGCTATGTCTATATACTTAGTCACCTCCTTCAAAAATTCATGATTAGACATGATTTCCCCCTCATAAAGCCATGCTGACAAACCCATTTCCATTTTGGTCCCT
The DNA here is from genome assembly GCF_020745735.1 of Hemiscyllium ocellatum. Lineage (NCBI taxonomy): Eukaryota > Metazoa > Chordata > Chondrichthyes > Orectolobiformes > Hemiscylliidae > Hemiscyllium > Hemiscyllium ocellatum. Next base: position 50,232,279 of record NC_083412.1, read on the forward strand.
CGTGTGCCCGACTCTTTCCTTGGTTATTCTCTTGTCTTTAACCTACTTATAAAATGCTACTCAATTTTCCCTTATGCTACCCACTAGTGTTTTTTTCATGTCCCCTCGTTACTCTCCTAATTTCTTTTTTAAGCAACCCCCTACACTTCCTATGTTCCACTAGGGCAAGCACTGCTTTAATCCTTCAATGTTTACCATAAGCTTCTTTTATTTTCATGCAACTAGCAGCTCCTGGTCCACTTTGGCCAGATCCTATCTTATTAAAATCAGCCTTCCCTCAGTTCAGAACCTTTATCTCCAGTTCATCTTTGTCCTTATCCATAGTTACTGTATGTCGTATTTCTGCTTCTCCTGCTGTGTGATTGCATGAGAAGGTTACTGAAATGGCTCACTTAGACAATCAATGAGTTAAAATTGCATCAGAAAAGCTGCTCTGAGACATGGCCAAATGAGTGCCACGAATCTCACCATGAAACTCCCATTTTAATTTGCATTTGTACCTTTGAGTGGCGACTATCATATTTCTAAGCATTTGCATCCTATTAATATTCCATTTTGTCTCGTTTACATACCACATGTATGCATGTGACAATCCAGTTTATGAGGACAGTAGAATGAAGCTCTAGAATAGAAAAGTTGAACCATTTTCAGCAACCATTTGGCAGAGTAGCAAAAGCAGAGAAATAAAATGATTTGGTAATAGCATGGACTGGTATCAAGCTCATTCCTGTTCTCTTCTCATTGTCTCGCAGTCAGCACCATGATAAAACAAAAGAAATATCCATTCATCAAGAATTTGAGGATTCTACAAATTTCACTACTGCTGAGGATACTTCATTAACAAAACTGCTTGATCTCATATTCAATTACAACAATGTACATACTTGAACTTTTTTTAATACACATCTGTTTTATCTTCCTATTTACTGGGCTCTCTCTGTTTTTTAAATAATTTCAAATGTGTGCAAATGTTATGTTGATGCTATGTTCTATTATTGTTCTCAGGATTAGTATGTAAGAAAATTATTTTCTTTTAGTTAAAAACAGTTTGATTAGCTTCTTAATTTTAACTGGCACTATGTTTAATTAAAGTGTAATAAAGAAGTGCTGAAAAGCAATAAACTCTTTGTTGTGGCCGACTAAGTGCGAATGTTAAAAATAATAGAGCCAATTCACCCCACCCACATAACAGCTGTTGTGTATAAGTTTGCTTTTCAGTTTCAGCCTACACTCCTAGTTAGCAGCAATGAGAAAAAGAGAGCAAAATGTGTCAGGTTATTCTTGTCAGTGTGCAGCTTCTCCATCAGAAAATTCAGGGTTGTGCCTCCCTGTGGCAACACACAGAAACTGGAAGATGAAAGCTTCAGAACAACACAGAGGACATTTGGACCCACAGAACGTCCCGATACTGACGACTCAAACTCCCAAAAATGGTCAAATATCTCCACTCCCTTGTGAATACCTCAGATTTGAAGAATGAGGGAGTAAATTCTGGCATAAAGACTGAAGTACACCCCAAGGGTGAATAATGGCTAATCATCTCATCTCACAGCAACTGCTCCAACCAAGTTAGTGTCAAACCTGGTACTTTGCTTCCTGTGGACTCAGATTGGGTGATCAAGAACTGGAAGCTAAATTTTGGGCAACACAGGATATCAATATATTTCAACCAACTTAGCCCTGGAGAGGGCACTCCAGGTTTTCTGGAGAGCACTGAGATAACCTGGGAATTAGGATCGAGGGTGTGGTGCTGGAGAAACACGCCAGGTTAGGCAGCATCCAAGGAGCAGGAGAATCAACATTTTGGTCATAAGCCCTTCATCAGGAATCAGAAAACTGGATGCCATGAGTGTCAATATAGCTGAGAATGGAGGTTGAAAACTACAAAGAGTGCCTTCTTGGATTCTTGATGAAGGGCATATGCCTGAAATGTCGATTCGCCTGCTCCTTAGATGCTGCCTCACCTGCTGTGCTTTTCCAGCACCGTATTCACGACCCTGATCTCCAGCATCTGTAGTCCTCACTTCCTCCATAACATGGGAATTGGGCTTAAGAAAGAGCTGACCAACATGGAGCAAACCCTCATCTTATCAGATGGGAGGCTGACACTGTAACCGCAAAATCTCAAATCTCTTAACATTTCTTAAATTACAGGGCAATAACATACAAATAGTGTGAGCAATAGGCACTATATCAGTGAGAATATACATGAAAAATACCCAGTAGTCAAGCCTGAAGTTATTATTAATATCAAATATTTTACTGAGCAATGTACATGTCCTCTTTTGCTGTATTTTTCCACCAGCTGTTTATCTGTGAACAGCTAATCAATTATCTCTGAGGATTTGTAACACTAAGCCACTTTATTCTGTATTTTACATTACATACTTCTTTATCTTGTTGAAAGATATAACCATTAATATTTTCAGACAGAACTTTAGAAGCTGATTCTGCCCTAACAGGTGCACCAGCTTATTCTAACCTTTTCAATTATGGATGATAAATAGGCAGAATCAAATATAATGAGACAAGTTCTTTAAACTGCATTTAGATGTCTATTTAATGAACAACTGTTCCTTCAATTGTTCCCTCAGTCACTCTCTCTTTTCCCCTCCCCCCTTCCCTCATACCTTCTCATCTCTTTCCCTGTCCTTCTCTCTCTCCCTCATGTCTCTCTCTCATAGTCTGTCTTTCTCTTTCCCATTCCCTTTCTACCTCCAGTCCTCTCCCCAATCTCTCTATCTCTCCTCTCCCTCCCCCATAGAACATTACAGCGCAGTACAGGCCCTTCGTCCCTTGATGTTGCACTAATTCGTTGAACCAATCTGAAGTCTATCAATCCAACACTATTGCATTTTCATCCATATGTTTATCCAATAACCATTTAAATGCCCTTAATGTTGGTGAGTCTACCACTGTTGCAGGCAGTGCATTCCATACCTCTACTACTCTGAGTAATGGAACTACCTCTGACATCTGTCCTATATCTATCACCCCTCTGTTTAAAGTTATGTCCCCTCATGCTAACCATCACCATCCGTGCAAAAAGCCTCTCACTGTCCACCCTACCTAACACTCTGATTATCTTATATGTCTCAATTAAGTCACCTCTAAACCTTCTCTCTAATGAAAACAGTCTCAGGTCACTCAGCTTTTCCTCATAAGATCTTCACTCCATACCAACACTTCCACATCCTTCCTGTAATGCAGTGACCAGAACTGTACACAATACTCCAAGTGCAGCCACACTAGAGTTTTGTACAGTTGCAACATGAACTTATGATTCTGAAACTCAATCCCTCTACCAATAAAAGCTAACACACCTTCTTAATAACCCTATCAACCTTGGAGGCAACTTTCAGTGATCTATGCACTTGGACACTGAGATCTCTCTGCTCATCGACACTGCCAAGAATCTTACCCTTAGTCCAGTACTCTTTATTTCTGTCGTTCCTTCCAAAGGGAATCGCCTCACATTTTTCTGCATTAAACTCCATTTGCCACCTCTAAGCCCAGCTCTGCAGCTTATCCATATTCCTCTGTAACCTGCAACATCTTTCAGCACTATCCCAACTCCACAGACCTCAGTGTCATCCACCAATTTACTAACACATCCTTCTATGCCTTCATCCAGGTTGTTTATAAAAATGACAACAGCAGTGGACCCAAAACAGATCCTTGTGGTACATCACTAGTAAATGAACTCCAGGATGAACATTTCCTATCAACCACCACCCTCTGTCTTCTTTCAGCTAGCCAATTTCTGATCCAAACCACTAAATCACCCCAAATCCCATGCCTCCATATTTTCTGTAAGAGAGAACCTTATCAAATGCCTTACTGAAATCCATATACACCACATGAACTGCTTTACCCTCATCCACCTGTTTGGTCACCTTCTCAAAGAACTCAGTAAGATTTGTGAGTCTCAGCCTACCCTTCACAAAACCATGTTGACGATCTCCAATCAACATATACCTTTCTTGATTATTATAAATCCTATCTTTTACAACCTTTTCTAAAACTTTACCACAATCGAAGTCAGGCTCACTAGTCTATAATTACCAGAATTGTCTCTACGCCCCTTCTTCAACAATGGAATAACATTTACTATCCTCCAGAGTTCTGGCATATTCCCGTAGACAATGAAAACATAAAGATTAAAGCCAAAGGCTCGGCAATACCGCCCTGGCTTCCCAGAGAATACAAGGATAAATGCTATCTGGCCCAGGGGACTTATCTATTTTCACACTTTCAAGAATTGCTAACACCTCCTCCTTGTGAACCTCAATCCCGTCTAGTGTAATAGCCTGTATCTCAGTATACTCCTCAACAATGTTGTCTTTTTCTAGTGTGAATACTGACAAAAAATATTCATTTAGCACTTCCCCTATCTCTTCTGACTCCACACTCAACTTCCCACTACCATCCTTGATTCATCTTACTTGAGTTATCCTTTTATTCCTGATATACCTATAGAAAGACTTAGGGTTTTCCTTGATCCGATTTGCCAATGGCTTCTCATGTCCCCTCCTCGCTCTCCTCAGCTCTCTCTCTAGGTCCTTCCTGGCTAACTTGTAAATCTGAAGTGCCCTAACTGAGCCTTAACATCTCATTCTAACATAAGCTTTCTTCTTCCTCTTGACAAGACATTCAACTTGTTCAATAAACCACAGCTCCTTTGCCCAACAACTTCCTCCTTGCCTGATCCATACATACTTATCAAGGACATGCAGTAGTTGTTCCTTGAATAAGCTCCACATTTCAATTGTGCCCATTCCTTGCAGTTTCCTTCTGCATCCTATGCATCCTCAATCTTGACTAATCGCATCATAATTGCCTTTCTCCCGTCTATAACACTTGCCCTGTGGTATATATCTATCCCTTTCCATCGTTAATGTAAACACAACTGAATTATGGTCATTATCACTAAAGTGCTCATCTATCTCCAAATCTAACACCTGGCCTGGTTCATTACCCAGTACCAAATCCAATGTGGCCTCACCTCTTGTTGGCTCGTCTACATACTATGTCAGGAAACCCTCCTGCACACATTGGACAAAAACTGACCCATCTAAAGTACTCGAATTATAATATTTCCAGTCAATACTTGAAAAGTTACAGTTCCTCCATAACATCTACTCTGTTACTCTTGCTCCTAGCCAGAATCATCTTTAGTATCCTTTCCTCGACATCTCTCTCGAACTATTCAGATGCCTATAGAAAACTCCCAACAGGGTGATCTCTCCTTTCCTGTTTCTCACCTCAGCCCATACTACCTCAGTATATCTGTGCTCAAAAGATTTTTCTGCTACCGTAATACTGTCCTTGACTAACAATGTCAACACCTCCCCGCCCCCTTGACCATCATCTCTGCTCTTACTGAAACATCTAAATCCTGGAACCTTCAATAACTATTTCTTTCCCTACTCTATCCATGTCTCCAAAATGGCCATTACAATGAAGTCCGGATGTTCCTGGAATTGAAATAGACACACTTCAAACCACTTTCCTGCTCGTCGGTGAACTATTGCAACCTTGAAACCATATTTCTGACCTCACTACTCTCAAACTACAATTTAGGTTCCCATCCCCCCTGCTGAATTAGTTTAAAATTTAAGAACATTAGCAAATTGCACCCGTCCTCACCTCCCCCCGCCCCAGGATATTGGTATCCCTGTGGTTCAGGTGTAGATCATCCTGTGTGTAGAAGTCCCACCTAACCCAGAATGAGGCCCAATATTCAGGAATCCAAAACCCTTCCTCCTGCACCATCCCTGTAGCCATGTGTTCAACTCCTCTCCGTCCCTATTCCTCACCTCGCTAATACGTGACATGGGTAACAAACCAGAGACAACAATTCTGTTTGTTCTAGCACTACATTCCATCCTATTTCCCTGAATTTCTGCCTTAAATCCTATCCATTTTCCTACCTATGTCATTGGTGCCTATGTGGGCCACAACTTGGGGCTGTTCCCCATCCCCCTCAAGGATCCCACAAACATGATCCAAGACAACACCAGCCCTGGCACCTGGGATGCAACACACCAACCGTGAGTCTCTCTCGTTCCCAACAAACCTCCTACCTGTTCCCATAACTATAGAACAGGGACAGACTCTGTGCCAGAGACCTGTACCCCATGGCTTATCCCTGGTAAGTCCTCCCTCCCAACAGTATTCAAAATGGTGTACTTGTTATTGAGGGGGATGGCCACAAGAGATCCTTGCACTGTCTACTGGTTCCCTTTCTGACCCCTGACTGTGACCCATCTGCCTTTTTCTTGTACCTGAGGTATATGACCACCTCCTTGTTAATCCTCTCAATAACCCTCTCTGCCTCCCAAATGATCTGAAGTTTATCCAGCTCCCTAACATGGTTTTTAAGGAGCTGGAGTTGAGCACACTTCCTGCAGATGAAGTCAGCAGGGACACTAGTGGTGACCCTAACCTCCCACATTCTGCAGGTGGAACATTCAACTGCCCTAACCTTCATTCCCACTGTTCTAAATTCCAAAAATTCCAAATGGAAAAATAAAGAATAAAAAAAAACTAGTTACCTTACCAATCTGGCGCACAGAACTATTTTTTTTGGTTGGAGGAGCAGAATCGATGGGCTATAGTATTTTGGGTAGTGCAACCGCTGAAATATATTACTTCACTTACTCAGCAGTCCCCTGTCCACTCCTGCTAAGAGTGTGCTCTGCCTATTCATGAGGTACGTTTTTAAAGGACTCATTTAGCTTCCCTCCCTCTCTCCTCATTGCTCCTGAAAAATGGAGGCCTGACTCTTGAGGGAGAGTCATAGAGATGTACAGCACGGTAACAGACCCTTCGGTCCAACTCGTTCATGCCAACCAGATATCCTAACCCAATCTATTCCCACCCGCCAACACTCGGCCCATATCCCTCCAAACCCTTCCTATTCATACGCCCATTCAAATGCCTCTTAAATGCTGCAATTGTACCAGCTTCCACCACTTCCTATGGCAGCTCATTCCATACACGTATCACTCTCTGTGTGAAAATGTTGCTCCACAGGTGTCTTTTATATCTTTCCCCTCTCACCCTAAACCTATGCCCTCTAGTTTTGGACTCCCCAATCCCAGAGAAAAGATTTTGCCTATTTACCCTATCTATGCCCCTCATAATTTTGTAAACCTCTATGAGGTCACCCCTCAGCCTCTGACACTCCAGGAAAAACAACCCCAGTCTGTTCAGCCTCTCTCTATCGCTCAAATCCTCCAACTTTAGCAACATCCTTGTAAATCTTTTCTGAACCCTTTCAAGTTTCACAACATCTTTCCGATAGGAAGGAGACCAGAATTGCACGTAATATTCCAACTGTGGCCTAACCAATGTCCTGTACAGCCGCAACATGACCTCTCAACTCCTGTACTCAATACTCTGATCAATAAAGGAAAGCATACCAAACGCCTTCTTCATTATCCTATCTACCTGCAACTCCACTTTCAAGGAGCTATGAACCTGCACTCCAAGGTCTCTTTGTTCAGCAACACTCCCTAGGACCTTACCATTAAGTTGCTTTTAAGTGGGAAACTTACCTCATGGCAGCTCTCCCTCTCCTTTCCTCCTCTCTCCTCCTCTCTCTTCCTCTCTCCCCCTTCTCCTATTTTACTCTCTGTCCCCTCTCTCTTCCCCCAGCCCCTCTCTCTCTCTCTCTTCCACTCCCCATCTCTCTTTCTCTCCCCTTGCCCAGTGTCACTGTTTCTGTCTCTCTCTCTCTCTCTCTTTCCCCACTGTCTCCTCTCATGGTGCTGATCAACTCCAAGTTTTGAGTTTGAACCCTGACATTCCTCACGGTCTCTGCCTGAGCAGCTGACCATTCCCAGAAATGTTCTCCCTTCATTAAAGAAACAAGAGATGACTCTGAACATGAGACAATCTTTATTTTTGATTCACTCACGAGATCTGGTTATCGCTGGCTAGGCTAGCATTTATTGTCATACAGTTGCATGATACTGTAGTCTTTTGCTATAAATTCTGTGTCTTATGATCTTGCGCCACAGTTACTTGATGAAGGAGCAGTGCTCCGAAAGCTAGCGCTTCCAAATAAACCGGCTGGACTACAACCTGGTGTTGTGTGATTTTTAACTTAGGGAGGGAATCACTACCAGCAGCTGGAGACTGAAAACATCTTTCCAATCTGAAACTGTTGAACTCAGTGCTGGGTCTGGAGGCTGTAAAATATTTTCAGTATTCTGAGGGAGGCCAAAGTCCTGAACATCAACTCTGAACAACCTGTCTTTCCTTCCCAAGGAGCACCACATTTACAGACTAGGGTGCCACGCTATTTTATATTCCCCAACTCACGACCCTTTTTGACAGCTCTTAAATAAGTGACTCTAGGGCTCATTTACTCCATCCATTTTACTTTTTTTTCCTCTTCTTTTCTTGCTCTTCTATCCTTTTTTAGTTTTATTTTACTGACCTTCTGGAGGGAACTCAATCGTGGAGGTGACGGCATCAGGGTCCGGAGTGGGGCATCAGCTGAGGCCTGGAGCAGGATTTTAGAGTTTAGCAAGGAGGTGGCTGGTGAACCAGATGGAACTCAAGCGATCAACTGCATGGCAGCATCATGGCATTGTCAGTGAGGTGGCTAGCAACACCAGGCAGCACTCTGGCAGTCAGTGGCAAGATGGCAGAATGGAGGAGACTGAACCAGTGCAGAGGAGAGAAAGCCCAGTGTGGAGTGACTGCAACCCTTGGCTAAAGGAGGATTGTCATACCAAATTTCTAACTTAATTTCTTTATTTTTCTACTTTTTATTAAGAAGAACTGTAATGTTGAATTTCAAATTATTTCTTTATTTTTCTACATTGTACCTAAGATTTTGTACTTTGGTACCTTTGTACCTAAGATGACACCAGGAATGGTGACTGTATAGTTTTCACTGTGTTCCTGTACTTGAGTACACATGACAATGGAAACTAATTCCAAATTCTAATTCTAATTCATTTGGGAATACCGATAAAAGTTCTTCAGTCATTGAAAGTTTATTTTGTCCATGAGACTCTTTCAAGCTACTTTTATTTCACATATGCAAACAGGTTCAGGATTATGCTGACTGATGGAGTCAGTCAATTTCTAAGAGCATCAAGAGGAGCAGCATTTCCATCATTATATAAAAGCTGAATACCTATTAGGGAGCTGTGGCCTTTACTACTCACTAGTGAGTAAGTCCATCATGAGCTATGTCATCTTGCTCATAAGTTGTAAAACAGCTTTTCCACAGTCCCCAATTGCATTTTCTCTTTAATACATTTTTTCCATCATTCCATAACAGCTTTTGTAATAGTATCCCTGTAGAGAATAATCTAATAATAGTAAACAAGATTTGGATGTTGCTTATTTTCTATATTACCTTTCGTGTTGGATTTTATTAGTGATATTGCTCCATTCATCCCGACGCAAGAGACCTTTACTTTCCACTAGATCTTTCTGCGACAAAATGGTAGTGCTTGTTGAGATGGTTCCAAATTCCTCATTTCAAGTAAGTCTAATCCCTTTGTTGAAGCCTAGAAAATAAGTTTTTGTTCTGTTGTTTCTCCAAAACATTTTCAGAAATAGAATAGAAACCTCTTTTGATATTGTTCTATCGGGGTGGGGTGATAAAACCCTGACATTCCTCACTGTCTCTGTCCGAGCTGCTGACCATTCCTAGAAATGTTCTCCCTTCATTAAAGAAACAAAACATGGCTCTGAACATGAGACAAGGTTCTTTATTTTTGATTCACTCACGAGATCTGGTCATCGCTGGCTAGGCCAGCATTTATTGTCATACAGTTGCACGACACTGTAGTCTTTTACTATAAATTCTGAGTCTTTTGATATTACTCCACAACTACCTGAGCCAAGTATTTGGAAAATCATCACAGGCCTTAACTTTACTGAAAACATCTGGGCAGAGGACACTGCCACAGTGGAAAGGCAGTAGCCTAGTGATTTTATCACTAGACTGTTAATCCACAGATTCTGGTAATGTTCTGGGGTCCTGGGTCCAAATCCAGGGGGAATAGATTTAAAGCAATGCAAAAGAAGCAAGGGACATGAAGAAAAACAATATAACTTTTCATACAATTAAGATATGGATGAACTATCTGGAAATGTGGTGGAGATAGGTTCAATTGTGGCATTCAAGAGGGCATTGAATAGTTATTTGGACAGAAATAGAGTACAATGGTACAGGGTAAAAGCAGGAGATTAGCACTATCTAATGATGTTCATTTGAAGAGATGGTGTAGGTATGATGGACCAAATAGCCTCCTTCTCTGCTATTATAATTCTGTGATTCTTTGTTAAAGTTATAGCATTGTTTGTTCTTAGATAAAATAATGACCGTGCATGCTGTTCACAGCTTTCTTATTGGATCTCATATTGCCGGTTTGAAAATCAGCAACATCTGAATTGGTGCAGGAGACTTCCCTGATTTTCTGATTCCCAACTAACATATGTGCTGTATCCCTGATGGTGCAGTACCTTGCAAATTTACTGCATAAACATCACTTGGATCCTACACAGATAAAAGGACGGTTGTACATAATATGGACATGCTAAATACTGATGGGTATCAGGGATTCTGAGAGCCTTCTGGGAGTGATTTTTACATAGGCAGAAGAAGTCCTGAGGCAGGCTGGGAGGTACTTAGAAAGATATAAACGAGGAAGTGACTAGGGGATGTCCAGTCAGTGTTAGGAATTTTGAGCCTATTTGTTATGGAAGGCATAGTCCTATGGGGTAAGGGAATAAATGAACCACACAGGGTCTTGGGTCATCTAACCTTTAGAATTTCTTAACAGACTCACTGAGGCATCTAATTAGCTCATTAACTTTTGCATGAAGTTTAGCTTTGAAATAGATATATCCTACTTCATGGTATTAATCCGAACAGGAACAGGGTACTAAATTTATTGGCTGCTTGTCTGCATTGAAACCAGTTTTCTGACATGATTTCCCATTTTAACCCACAAGGTTACAAAGGTAGGTGAGGGTTATAACACAAGAAGGCCTTATGGGTAGATGTGAGCCATGATTTGGAGGTGCCGGTGTTGGACTGGGATGGATAACGTAAAAAATCACTTGCTCCTTCAATGGATAATCAGTGATGAAGGAGCAGTGCTCTGAAAGCTTACACTTCGAAATAAACATGTTGGACTAAATCCGGGGTTGTATGATTTTTAACTAAATATTTGTGAATCAGCGGTCTATTACATCACCAAATCTGATTCAATTCTAAATACAGCTTGAATGGAGAAGTCAAGGGTGTCTGGTTATAGCAAGTCAACAATTACTCTGAACAGATGGAGGTCTCGAAGCCAAGTATTAAACTTTAAATGCAGCTGGAGGGCTCCTTTAGGTTCTACAAATAATACTGAAACCTCCCCTGCCTTAGGGCCCTTCCAGGAACTTCTAGTGAAATCTCTTCGTCTGGATTTATCTGCCTTTTGGAAAATAATATTAAAAGGCCTACATATCCTTTCCACTTGCTGACCATTCTTTTCATCCTTAATAGATGAGCAGCAGACCAATGCAAAAGAGGGACATTAAGTACCTAAAGCTGCAACTTAGGCCAATTAATATATTTCATATTCACTGCTCCCTACCTGACTGAAAGATGCTCAGGATAAAGCTCGACTAAAATATCTTAAATAATTACTAACAATTCTTTTTGGGGGAATATCCTGAATTTCTCAGAGCTTAAGGGCTGGATCTGGGGTTAAAACCCCAAAATCAGAAGAATGCCTGGGTCCCTTGCAGTGGGCTAAAGATAGGTGCAACAAGATGTTAAAAGAAAATAATCACTACAATGAATTCATTGTGCAATTATGGGCAGTGGGTGCAGAAAAGAGAAAGTTACAGACAGCAAGCCCATTTAAATGGTAAAAGGTAGCCAGAGTCCTGGGCATTCCATCCACAGATAGGGGAGAGAACAGCTTAGCAGGCTAGCACCAGGTCAGGCCTGACACCAGAGCTGTCCCATGTTTCTCAAATGCCTTCAAACAGGTCCTTTTGGAAGACACGCCAGAAAAAAGAATTGCACTTTTTTACTGAGAGAGGAAGGAGAAGGCCAGACAACTGGTTGGAGGTGGTTAATTTTATACAGTCATAGAGTCATAGAGATGTACAGCATCGAAAAAGACCTTTAGGTCCAACCTGTCCATGCCAACCAGATATCCCAACCCAATCTAGTCCCACCTGCCAGCACCCGGCCCATATCCCTCCAAACCCTTTCTATTCATATACCCATCCAAATGCCTCTTAAATGTTGCAAATGTACCAGCCTCCACCACTTCCTCTGGCAGTTCATTCCATACACATACCACCCTCTGTGTGAAAAGGTTGCCCCTTAGGTCTCTTTTATATCTTTCCACTCTCACCCTAAACCTATGCCCTCTAATTCTGGACTCCCTGACCTCAGGGAAAAGACTTTGTTTATTTATCCTATCCATGCCCCTCATCATTTTGTAAACCTCTATAAGGTCACCACTCAGCCTCCGATGCTCCAGGGAAAACAGCCCCAGCCTGTTCAGCCTCTCCCTATAGCTCAAATCATCCAACCCTGGCAACATCTTTGTAAATCTTTTCTAAACCCTTTCAAGTTTCACAACATCTTTCCAATAGGAAGGAGACCAGAATTGCATGCAATATTCCAACAGTGGCCTAACCAATGTCCTGTACAGCCGCAACATGTCCTCCCAACTCCTGTACTCAATACCCTGACCAATAAAGGAAAGCATACCAAACGCCTTCTTCACTATCCTATCTACCTGCAACTCCACTTTCAAGGAGCTATGAACCGGCACTCTAAGGTCTCTTTGTTCAGCAACACTCCCTAGGACGTTACCATTAAGTGTATAAGTCCTGCTAAGGTTTGCTTTCCCAAAATGCAGCACCTCGCATTTATCTGAATTAAATTCCATCTGCCACTTCTCAGCCCATTGGCCAATCTGGTCCAGGTCCTGTTGTAATCTGAGGTAACCCATTACGAGTGGTCCAGTGATTGAAGTGTTTCAATGACCTTCTTCAGTCTGTCAGGATGAGTGCAATGCAACATGAAATTCCTCCAGGTCTGTAACTTTTGGCACACACATGAGCTGAACAAATGGAAGGCATAAAGTGTATCCTGATCATTGGAGGAATTGGTGACCAGGGACATTAGTTAAGCCTGAGCAAAGCTCACAAATCTAGCATGTTGTGAAGGAAGCAACAGTGAATTCTGACAAATCTCATCCAATTGTTCTATTTATGATGGTTTCGGGTGACAACTTTGACTTAACTCTTTTGTGATCTGGTTGGAGAAAAAGGAACATAATGCCAGAGAGAGAGAGAGAGAGAGAGAGAGATAGTTCACTCTGGCAATGGAATACCTCAGATTGCTGGATAAATTTCATTGAGGTCAGGAGACAGCCCTTGTTCAGGATGGCTGGAATTGCATTAAACAACCAATGAGGCTGAGGTTCAACAGCCTGGCCTGAACTCCATTCTGATCGTGATGTGACTAGGATAATAATGCTATGCTTGTCATTTGCAAACTGATCCGCAAATAGTTTCAATAAATGCTATGGTATCTTCTTGGGTGTATACAGACATAAGTCTTTCAAAGCTTTCTTCAGTGTAACATTGTATTTGGTGTATTCATTTTCAAATCCCAATTCTGTGTGGCATCAATCCATATGGTAAAGTAGAGTGGAAGCAGTAAGATCCACTGCCTGAAAATTCATGGCAGCTGAGAAGATCAAGAAACAGACCACAGATCATTTGGAGAGAAGAAGGATGAAAATCTATTATTTTCAAATGATCACTGGTGCTTTTAGCACCAATTCTCAGCCAGAAAAGCTGAAGAGTTGAGTAGTAGTGAGGATCTAAAATTTGAATTTAGGCAACACAAATATGTAGATTTTTATCATAACAAAATGGTTTCTCAATTTAAAAGAATACTATAAAATGGCCTGTGAACCATGCTGCTGAACATACTGTTGATTTGCAGAATTAAGTTGCAGTTCAAAGATAAGAGGACAATAGAGTTTTCATAAGATGAATACTGACACGTTAATTGACCATTTGAACTAACCTTGAACTGATACATGGCATGACAATTTATGTAAATAAGATATCCTTCTTAAAAAAAAACATTGGATTAGCCTATCTTCAATCATATCACCATATTACAGTTGATTGGACTTTTTTGTAATTAAGAACCCTTTCCCGGGAAATATCATTGGATTAACTTGCAGTAAATCATGTCACCTTATTATATGTGATTGGTCTTTCTTGTGATTAAGGTTGTACTATTACTAAAAAAACATATAAATAATGAGTAATTTTCAAATGTAATTACGCAACTTCACCACGGAACACAGATGCTTTAACCTCTGTGTTGCTGGATAGAATTGTATCAAGGTACCTTAATTCAATAAACTAATGACCTTTGCTTTTTGAATAGATCGTATTTGTCGATTCTTTTGACCGATCTCGAACCAAGAGGCCCCTCTTGAGGGGTCTTAGATCTTCAATAGTTCTAAAGGAAATTTGTCTGAACATATGCATGGTGGGCGGCACGGTGGCACAGTGGTTAGCACTGCTGCCTCACAGCGCCTGAAGACCCGGGTTCAATTCCCGACTCAGGCGACTGACTGTGTGGAGTTTGCACGTTCTCCCCGTGTCTGCGTGGGTTTCCTCCGGGTGCTCCGGTTTCCTCCCACAGTCCAAAGATGTGCGGGTCAGGTGAATTGGCCATGCTAAATTGCCCGTAGTGTTAGGTAAGGGGTAATGTAGGGGTATGGGTGGGTTTCGCTTCGGCGGGTCGGTGTGGACTTGTTGGGCCGAAGGGCCTGTTTCCACACTGTAAGTCTAATCTAAAAAAAAATCTAATCTAAACTCCTCTAGAGAAACCATCAAAAGGTTGTAAGTCCCAAAAAAGACTTTTACAGCCACTAATAGGTCAAACAAGCCTAGTCGGAGCAGTAAGAGCCTACTAACAGATAAGGAAAGCAATCTGAATTGAACATTCATAAAAGGGCCTAATTCCTGGAGAACCAAAGCATTTTTGATCCCTGAAACAAAGGAACAAACAACTTGCATTTCCATCCAAGGAAATAGACTGAGGAGCACAATTAAGACTTCACACAGCGAATTAACAAATTTCTGAACGATGCACCTGATGATAAAGTGAACAGCGGCAAGCTAGGATAATTCTTTGGTGAAAAAGAATTGGTTTAAAAATGAAAAGAAGCAACCAAAAGTTAAAATTGTTACGGGAATGTGAGGTATCAGAGCCTTCACAGTGAAATTAGCGTAATCTTTATTTTATGATGGTTTAAATGACAAATGCAAGTTTTACTTGTCCACTAAGAAAGTTTTATTAACTACAATAAGAAAAATTGGGCAAGAAAAGAATGAGTGCAAACCTGATCATGTTTTGTTGAACTTGGTGGGTGTTGGGCTGCCATAGTCTTACTGGACCATAGTGTCTGGTCTCTCATTAGAGAGAAGCAATTGATGGTGATTTAACTTGAGGGCCACGAGACCTCAACAGACAAAATCTCAATAGACATGTCAATACTGCAAGGGAAAGGCTTCTCTACGTGAAGAACAGCTATTGATGAAACGTCTATTTTAGTCTTCCACAAGAGATAAACTGGCACTTAATATAGATTTGCAAGTGGTCATCCATATAAGTGGTTATCCGAACAAATTTAAGTTACATATTGGTTGGTGTCAGTGTTATGGCTATTTCAGATGGTACCACATGTTAGCAGTGATGAACATTATAGCAACTAATTTCAAACTGGCCAGAGCGGGAAGTATCATTCCTACAGTTGCACGGTAAACTGACATTTAAAAATTGCATACATAAGGAGTAAACAATCTGCCATGGAGAGTTTGAATGCATTATGTCTATCATTTTACTAAATGGATGCTGTTCTGATAAATGTGGGAAGTACTCAGCTCCATAATAGGAGAATACAGGATATCTCTGAGACATTTAGAAATGACAGGAGATTCTAAGGATCCCATTTGTTTTCTAGGTCACGTCATCAGCAAAAATGGGACACAAGCCCCAGGAAATCAAGACAGTCAAAAACGTCCTAACTCCAAAACCCATGCATGATCTGCAACTGTTCCTGGTATGGTTAACCAATTGACTATGTTTTCAATACAACTTACCTCGGTTACAGAACACTTGAGAAAACTTTTAAAGAAGTCATAAGCATGGTTTGGGATACACAGCAACAAATGTTCTTTCAGAAAGTTAGGGACATATTGGGCTTCACTGATGTGTAAGCACATTACAATAGATAATATCAACCATTATTGCTTAGGATACCTCACACAGTTGGAGTAGAAGTGATACTTTTTTTAGAAACTGATGGAAGGAAATTTAAAACCCACACATTATGCTTCAAGCCATATCAGGCATGGAAATCTAGAACACTTTTACTGAGAAGAGGCTTGAACAGTTACAAGGCCCTGTGACACATTTTCTGTTTACATTATGGTCTCAAGATCAGGATGAAAAGTGACAATAAACCTTTGGTCAGCTTGCTTGATGACAAAAGGTCATTTTATTGCCTTGACTACAATGCTTTCATCACATCCGAAGTTCCTATCCATTACAACAATCATCACCTTATCTCCATGTTCCAGCATTTCACAGTTACCATAGGAACCACCTGCTCAATTGGAACAAAGTCAGACACCACCAACAGTGAGTCACAAAGCTTCAGTCCCTCAGCTGGATTCCTTGAATGCACTACCCATTCACGGAATTTGGTTGATTGGATCGACTGATTCTCTGATCTGTGAGAAGCCAGCGGTCAACAAGTGAAATTATGAATTTTACTTCAACTGTTTTTAATACCTTGTTATGAACTTTCTTACCTAACTACTGAACCAAATCAATCAAGTCAAAGATTTGAAGAGGTGTAAGAAAGATTGCACAGAAAATATAAAAAGAAATCATCTGGTAACTCATTTGAGAATGTATGTAATTGCTCCTCAATGTTTTTGACTGGGCAAGAGAGCTTAAAGATAGGTGTTGTTCCAGGGCTTTAGGACCTTGAAGCAACGTTGCAATGTCACAGTCCGACATATCACTGAATATAAATAGTACAGTGTGATGTGAGAACTGTGTGGAAGACTCACTTGAGGACATAGATGTGTAAATACAAAGATAGAGTCATATTACACATGAACTAATTCAACTCAGAGCCTGACGTATCCATGATTACTAAATATAGCAGTATTTAATGTTAATTTATAATAAATAGCATTATGCCTGGAGTCAGTTCTTGACTTGGCCTCCAGCTTGATCTACTCAGTAGTGGGAATTCCTGGTTCCAAAGGAGCAAGTGTATAGTGAGTTTTATTAAAATAGTTTTTGGTATCCCCTCTATGTTGGAAATTTGCTTGCAGCAGCATACCTTTTTTGTTAACTGTGATGCCTACAGACACTGTAGTTGAATTTCATTGGCTGTAAACAAATGTTTTATCAAGCAAAGGTCACTGACTGGCAATATTGTGCCACTTGCTCCTGAGTCTAACTTGAAATTCATGTCATATTCATTGACAAAAATTGCATCTTGTCAAAATATTTGGTCTGGTTTGACGGTTGCCTTGAGGAAAACTTTGATTGGAGACTGTTCTATCTCATTCGTCTCTCTGAGTCTGTAGTTCTTTAGTCTTTTACTTTTGTGGCTGTGCTCTCAGTTGGCATAGTTCTAAAAGTGATCGCCTGTTTTGTAACATTATGCATTTGATTTTAGTCTTTGGGAATGGTTTATGCTTGTGAGCTTTCTTTGCTCCAGAGCATTGACAAAACTTTTAATATCTGGTGTCTGTTCTTCCCAATTTATTGGATTATGATATGTCTTTTGTGATTCTGTTTCTAAAGAATTGATTGGATCTGAAGAGCTTCTGTACTGTTTCATCCTGTCCCCCTTAGGATTGGTCTGTATTTCTGCTAGACCTCTGCTTCTTTCACCTTTGAATGGTTTTCTCCAGAGTTAGGTCTTCCTTTTAAATCGAACAAAAACTCATTCACAAATCCAACAACGATTTGGTCTCTCATAAATTCTGACTTCAAATCACGATAGTCACATCTCTCATGTGCCAAACATTAAGGAAGCTGTATTCTTTTGATAAATCTTGCTTTTTCAAAAAATTTATCAATTTTGGACTTGAAATGTTATTTTTAGTTACTCCTTGTGTCTGTTATTTCTTTTTACAACTTGGCAAGCTGTAATAATATTTGCAATACTATCAGTGTGTACAGATGTATATTTACTTGTTCAACTTTTGACTTAGCATTGGATTTAGAGGTGAAAGTGAGGACTGCAGATGCTGGAAATCAGAGCTGAAAATGTGTTGCTGGAAAAGCGCAGCAGGTCAGGCAGCATCAAGGAGCAGGAGAATCAACGTTTCGGGCGACGTTTCTGATTCCTGAAGAAGGACTCATGCCCAAAACGTCGATTCTCCTGCTCCTTGGATGCTGCCTGACCTGCTGCGTTTTTCCAGCAACACATTTTCAGTATTAAGTTTAGAATCAATTTTAGACATCAAGACTTGCTTTTCTTTCAAGGATGTTCAATTTTGTATTATATTTGGATCATCTCTGAAATTAAGTTTTCCTGGAAATGTCATGGCTTCTTGATGGGATTAAGTATTTTATTTTCTTTAAATAATTTAATTATGCAATGCTGACAATATACTCACACTTTGCTGCTGTTTTAGAGACATCTCCCACTTTTGCAGCTTTAATGGAGGATTCTCATACTGTTGAAATGAAGATGGAGCATTCCTATTTTTCATAGCTGGTTTTCCTACTGTGTTTCATGCAGTGGAGGATTTTCCACCTTCTGCAGCTGTAACCAGAGTCTTTTACTTCTATAAATTGCCCCAGTGCTTATTTGCTTTTAATGCTGGGTTTTCCTGTCTTTCTGTTCTTGGATTCTATAAATTTCTCCTTTGTCCATGTTAGTTTCAATTCTTTTCTACTTGTGCTCAAGTTATTCACACACTGGGGTGGCACTGCATTTTCTGAGGTGCAACTTACTTTTTTGACATTTTCACCATCCAATCTCACTGACTGCATCGTTTCCCCTTTGTACCAGGTACTTTTAGTTTTGACTCCTGTAATCTCTCATGACTATATGTTCAGCAATAGAACCAGGACTGTTCCCAATGATGCCTCATGATGCAGCATGCTCTTCTGCCTTAGAGCCGCAGATTTCTTCTTCTGTTCCACTGTGCATTCTAACTGCCTGAAATACTTTCTATGTCATTGCTTGAAACATGCTTCAGTGTTTAATGCTACCATGAGGTATATCAGGTCCACTGCCTCAGAAATCATTAATAATTTTTTTTTTAAGTCTTCAGGGTTATTAGCAGGTTTGCTTCATTGTAACTCAAACAGCAACTAAATTAAATCCTCAGATCCAACACTGGTTGCCATGCTATGCGTGCTGCCTATCTGGATCTTTAAAGTATGTGGATTCTTTAGGGGATTACAATGTCTTGAGTGAATGAGGATAGTCACAGTCTGATCTAATGAGAACAGTCTTGTAGCACAAAAAATATGTAAAGGCATCTCTGCAACTATTCAGAGATCATAACAATAGATTCCACCTTACCATAAAGACTCTTACGATGACCTCCCAGAAGATCTTACTTTTCTCCCTGGTCCAGTCCTCATGACATCAGCGAATGAAATCAATTGCATCTTATCAAGAAATATCCTTTTCAGGCCCATACTCTGGATTTCAAAGAAGAGTGTATTTAAGGTAAGCAAAAGAATGGGTCCAGAAAATGTCAAACAGCACCTTCCAACTGAAGTGTAAATGGCACTCAAGCAATGTAATAAAACATTTTTCATCTCATCATCAGGTTGAAAGCATGCTTATATAAACTGAGCCTTCAGGCTTTGTACACTACATATTTAAGCTTTAACGTCTTGCCACAATTACTAATGTATCATTCCAATTTGTTGTAATGCTTGGAGGGCTGGCATGAAACTGCTGTTCAATGGACGTGTCAGTTGAGGTAACTGTGTGATTGAATAGGATAGAAACTAAGAGAGGAATAAGTTTGGCACAAAATGCTAACTTAGACCTTGCCTCCAGTTTTTCTAGTTCCAGCTTTCCCTTCCAAGTTTAATATTTGTGCATGGAACTGGCTCAAGAGACAAAAATAAAAGTGTCCAACACTGGACCTGATTCTGCAACTAGACAGACTTGGCCAGATAATCCTGAAAGAGTGAAGAATTATAATAACAACCAATTTAGGATTATCTGTCAGACTTGCAGTGTCATGTACATATGTGTACTCGAAGTTATATATGTTGTTACATTGTTACTTGCTGAAAGAAAACAAACATGTGTGGGCTTGTTTCAACTCAACAACATAGTTGATGCAAACAGAGTCGCAGAGTCATAGAGATGTACAGCACAGAGCAAAATCTTCAGTCCATCTCGTCCATGCCAACCAGGTATCCTAAATAAATCTACTCCCATTTGCCAGTATTTGGCCCATATTCATCTAAACCCTTGTTATTCATGCAGCCATCCAGATGTTGTTTAAATGTTGCAATTGTACCAGCTTCCACCACTTCTTCTGACAGCTCATTCCATACATGAATGACCTCTGCATGAAAAATTTACCCGTTAGGTCCCTTTTAAATCTTTCCCCTCTCACCCTAAGCCTATGTCCTCTAGTTCTGGACTCTCCCACCCCAGGAAAAAGTCCTTGTCTATTTTCCCTATCCATGCCCCTCATGATTTTATAAACCTCTATAAGGTCACCCCTCAGCTTCCAATGTGCCAGGGGAAATAATCCCAGCCTATTCAGCCTTTCCCTATAGCTTAAACCCTGCAACCCTGGCAACATCCTTGTAAATCTTTTCTGAACCCTTTCAAATTTGACAACATCTTTCCTATAGTACAGAGACCAGAATTGAACACAGTATTGCAAAGGTGGTCTAACCAATGTCCTGTACAGCCATA
Organism: Hemiscyllium ocellatum; assembly: GCF_020745735.1. Taxonomy (NCBI): domain Eukaryota; kingdom Metazoa; phylum Chordata; class Chondrichthyes; order Orectolobiformes; family Hemiscylliidae; genus Hemiscyllium; species Hemiscyllium ocellatum. The sequence goes on from NC_083412.1 coordinate 50,253,296, forward strand.
ACATGACCTCCCAACTCCGATACTCAATGCACTGACCAATAAGGCAAGCGTACCAACAGTCTTTTTCATGATCCTGTCTACCTGGGACTCCACTTTCAAGGAATTATGAAACTGCACTCCAAGTCTCTTTATTCAGCAACATTGCCCAAGACCTTACCATTATAAGTCCTGTCCTGATTTGCCTTTCCAAAATGCAGCATCTCACATTTATTTAAATTAAAGCCCATATGCCACCCGTTGGCCCACTGGCTCATCTGTTCAAAATCATTAATTGGTCAAGTCTTCAGAGTCAAATTTCTTCATTTAAAATGTGAACACAACCTGATAGGTAACTATCAAGCAGCATTAATAGATGCAGCTTCCATAGAAACACTTCCACCAATCAGATTCCACTTGCCTACCAAGTATCACTCTCCTCTCTTGGAGTATAAATATTAATTTTAAATCGGTACTTCGTGCAAATTGTCCTGATCTATAGTAAGATGAAAGGCTTTGACAAACTGTGTATTTTTTCTGTAAACCTACAGTTTTAAAGAGTAAAGTGTTAGAAATTATTATACTTTATAATTTTGAAAATACAATGGCAATCCTATTCAAAGTAAGTTTGGCGGTCCAAGAAATGAAACAGTGTCATAGCTGGACCAAGTGATAATTGGACTTTCGGAACAATTAATTAATATCCAAAATTGCCTTAAGGTGGATATATGTTATTGCTGCAGAATCCATCTGGTTTATGTCACCTGAACTTAACTATGTAAAACATTTATTGTTGCAAATGTTGTTGCAAATGGTGACATCAATTATTTCATCCATGAGCACATCTTCCCAGAATCTCCCCTCTCAACTGATCATGGGATAACCTAATCCCTGAGATAAGATTTAAAGAACAGTGTTCTCATCATTGTCATTCTGCAGTGTTCATCCAAGTACCACTATAATTGTAATAGCTCTAGGCAAAACTGCAAGAAGGATTAGGATGAAAACAGAGTTATGTAGAGTCATCCAACTGACCAAGTTAAAGCTGTTTATCATGTTTACCTTAACTGAAATGCTTAAATGCTAAACTCACAGACTCAGATGGAGATTTTTTTTCTCAGAGCTGTGCAATCCCCGTGCTTTCAGTGAATTTGCAGAATACTGGTCAATTTTATATTGAAGGTTCACCGGAACTAAGAATGAATGATATACTCAAACCTTAAACAAATGCTTCAAGTCCAACATTGAGGAATACCGAATAAAATTCACCAGGTAAGTTGCTGAGTAATAAAGTTGGCTGGAGACATGAACATTGTTATTTGCACCCTAAGCAATTTTTGAAAGTTGGAGTTGACTGATGCTATTTCAGTCAGTTTGGCTTCAGTAAATTTATTAAATTATGTTGACAATTGCTGTCCTGTTATGGAGCAGTAAAAGGCTGAAATTAGGCTCGAAATTTTTGTCTGCTCCATCTATGTTCTAATTAAGTAAACGAAATGTTTGGCACAATGAAAATTTGCTTCGAGTACCTTAACTGAAGTGGAGGAACATTACAACATGTTCCTCAGGGACATGAGATCTTTGTAGCATGGAAAATTCTAATCAGTGTTGTTCTTTGTCATGACATTATGTTACATGTTATTGTGTTTAAATTAAATATTTATTGGGAAGAAAGGCAATGCGCTATATATATATAGAAGGTTATTGTGGCAAAGTAAAGGTCAAAACAGGATTGAACCAGTTGCAGGATTCTGTCAAGATTACGTTGGTTAAATCAGTTCTCTAGAGCATTGGTTATTCAGCTCAAGGCTAGTTCAAATTTCTCTGGTCACAAGTAATCAGAAGGAAGGGAAATAGTTTTCCACATAAAGTTGCTTTGGTTAGCTTTTATAGCTAATTAATAGAGAAGGCAACCAAGCAACAAAATATAAAGGGGATTAAAAGTTAATTTTGGGGAAATGTAAAATGGTTGGAATTGAATCTTCTGGACATCACCTATCCCATGTGATAGCCTTTTAAATGAATGGGTGTGTAACATTCACTGTTGGCTAATTAGCTACACACAGGATTATTAATTTTCACTTCCAGGATATTCAAACTGGCTTCAGAGAGGGTGTGGCAGATGGGGTAATTATATACTGAAATACGTCATAATTCTTTTCTTAGCTGTCTTCAGATTTTAAGTCTGTTCAATGCCTCAGACAAGGCAATTGTTGCCCGGTTATGGTTGTTGGATCCTGCCAAGATGCAGAAGCTGATTGCCAGGAGCCATTGCTAATCCCAAACCATATATTTTTGTCTTAGCTTCTCCAGTCAATTAAGCTCTTCAATTGTTCATCAACAAAAGTAAATGTTGTTATCCATGCTGGGAAACTATAAATAATAGTATTGTATTATCCTGAGCAAAGCTGAATTAGCTTGGAAATCCACTGAAATCCACAATAACTTCAAAGTGACTTTCTGGGAATTAAGACAGGCTATGTGAGTGGGCATGAATTTAGCAGATGGAATATAGTATAGAAAAATGTGAAGGTTTTCTCCAGTAGGAAAAATGGAACAGCAGAATGTTTCTTAAATTATAAGAGATTGCGACATGGTGATGTTCTAAGGGGCCTAGGTATCCTAATTCATGAATCATTGAAAGTTGGCATTCATATGTAGGAAGCAATCAGGGAGACAAATGGCATGCTGGTTTTCTTTATATTGTTATTGAGTAAGCGAGTAAAGATGACTTGATGTAATTGCACAGTGACTTCGTCAGACTGCAACTGGAGTATTGTATATACTTTGGGTCAGTGCATCCATAGGCAGATGTACAGGAAATACAATGAAGTTTCACTAGCTCAATTCTCTAGATTGCAGGGTTTTCCATTGAGGAACGATTGGGAAAATTGAGTCTGTATCCTCTAGAGTTTTGAAGAAATATAGATGAACCTTTTGAACTTAGAAAATTCTCACAGGACTCAACAGCATGAACGCAGAAAGAATCTTTTTGAAATTCTGAGCCTCAGAGGGCTATGAAGTGATTGAGTATGTTCAAGAAAGAGATGAATAGATTTTTACATATTAAGGACAGCAAGGGATATGTGGACAGTGCATGAAAATAGTTCTGAGGTAGAAGGTCAGTCACAATCTAGTTGAATGGTAAAGCAGACTAAAAATTCTGAATGGCCTATCCTTCTCCCATTTTCTGTGTTCCCATTATAGGATCATGTTGCTATAATAAATATTTTTGGAACACTTAACAACCTGTTGGAAACTACATGTTGCTGAACAATTTAAAATTAACCAGTAACACTAAACCTGCTAGTTTATGTTCAGAATTTAATTAACATAAAAATTGCGAGAGACATGAAAAATATGGTCCACTCCTAATGTTGTCTGATTCCCTGACATTTGCTTCTTTTTAAAGTTTAATTATATGTACTTTTGTTTGCTTTCTTATTGATTAATTTATTGAAATTTAACAACATCGATTATAAACAAGGCTTTCAAGTAATGGCTTGATATGATGTGACTGTAACATGATACACTTTAACCATTAGAAACCGGATATTCTAGCTATTTTCTTTCACATCAGAAGAAGACAATTGCCTCCCCTTTGATAAGAAGTTAAAATAGTGGCTATATCACTTGACTTATCATCCAGAGGCAGGCTACTGCTCTGGGAACACAGGTTCAAACTCCACCATGGCTACTGGTGACATTTTAATTTAATTAGCAAAATCTGAAAAATAAAACTACTATCAATGAAGAAGACCATGAAACTAACACCAACTGTTATGAAAATCCATCTGTTTCCTTAATGGCTTTTAATGAAATCCATCGTTCACGCCGTAGCAATGTAGATTTCCATCTAGATGGAAAAGGGCAGAAGATGCATTGGGACACCATCACCTCCAAGCCACTCTCCATCCTGACCTGGAAATATATCACCAAATCCTTTATTGTCGCTGGGTCAAAATCCTGGAATTCACTACCTAAGGGCACGTGGGTCAACCTTTAGCATGTTGACTGCAGCTGTTCAAGAAGGCAACTCGCCATCACCTTTTCAAGAACAACTAGGGATAGGCAATAAATACTGGCCAGCAGTGATTCCCAAGTCCCATCTATGACTAAAAAAAAACTCTTAGTTACCCTCTGAATTGGCCTGGTAAGTCTTTCAGTTCAAGGGTAATTAGGGGTGGGCAGCAAATGTTGGCCTTGCCAAAGATGTCAACATCCCATGAAAGAACAAATGAAAATATTCAATTGGTTTATATAAACAGTTCTTTCTTAGACCTTGGATCACTACTTTTGTGGTCTACTCTACAACCAAACTCATTAACTTACATGACCTTCAATGTACTTTCTATCATACTTATGGTTAGATAATTAGTGTTGCTAATCTTTACTAAAAACTCATAAATTAGCTGAATGCTTGTACAAGAATCTCATGTCAATTAACATTTATTCCAACCTCCAATACTAATTAATACCAGACTGATGGGGGCAAATCAAAGAGCCCTGAAAATGGGTGCAGGGATTGCAGTATCAAATAACTCACTCAATTTTTGACATGCTAGCAGCAAATCAATTTTGTACTGCTTGCGATTTTGCTTGATAGTAGTGCAAAATTCTTTATTGAATTGCAGCATACATCAGTGATTGGGGAGGGGTCTATGTTTGTGTTAAGCAAATATTAATATTATTTAACATGGGCCTAGACATCTTAAACAGGAGATGAATTCTTGCTGGAGTAAATGCTGAATGTGTCTTTGAAAGAGAGGCTGACCAGAAAGAACTTATGTTGATTATGTTGCAACAGGGAAGACAGCTTGCTTCAGGTTCTTTGACAATATGTTGGTGGAATAGCTTAAGAAGGGGAAAGATGTGATCAATCCATATTCAACCAAGGCCCTCCAAACAAATTGAATCAAAGTAAAAGGAGTAGATAGTCATGACAGTCAAAGCCAGGATAAAAGTGTCAAGAACATGCCATAACTGCTTAACCAACCTCATGAGTGGTCCAAGTCAGTGAATATATCTTCAAATGTCATATCCTGTCAATTGCACAACTCTACACCACTCATTCTACCATACATCCATCACTCACCTACTAGTAATCTTGGTTAAAATTGCCTCATTCCTAGCATGCATTGTATCAACTTATCCTCACCGTCTTAGCAATGGAGACTACAGGTATTAACTAGCAGGAGATAGGCATAGTTATATTCCCTTACCTTGAAGAAGAACACAACATATACCATCATTTGAGCAGCTAAAACTGAAGCAATTGGGCTGAATGTAAAAGATGATAGATGCCTAATTAATCCTCTTATTTACCATGCATCCTACAGACAGCTGTAGGTGGTGTCAACATGCAATATTCTTTTCCCAACACCATTACCCACCTCCAGCCCTCATCATAATCTGACTCTTGTGCCTTTCTTCTTTCAGATATCCTCTGCTGTGTGGCTACATAGTGTTGAAAAAACAAGGTCAATGGAAAAGCTGGAAGACAGTGATAATGAAGAAACACCATCACTCTCTGCAACATGCATAGCCACCCGCTCAAAAATTGACACTTTGCATTTTTTGGATGCATGTCCTCCTTGAAGTGAGACATTGCACATGTGGTCTTGGAAGGGGGAAGGATGATTCAAGTGTGAGGTCAGACCTGGATTCTGACCCACAGGACATAGATAAGGATGAACATAGAGCAAAATAGAGAAGCAAAGCTATTGGACATGCACACAATAATACATTTGCAGGGCTGCTTGACATCATTGTCAGGGATCATCAAGTGTTTAAAGTGAGTTGTAAGGGGTGCAACACTTCACCAATTTGTCTTCCAATGAATTTCTATGGGTGCTATACTGAGGGTGTGGCAGCAACTCTGTGAAGCATAGCCTGCTGTCCTCTCTCGAGATTTCCTCCTCCCAATCTGGCTGTGGTCTATCAGCCTGCCAGCCCATGCTGAGATAGTGTGGGCTGCATCTGAGTCTTCCAGGTCCAGAGCTGTTCAAGGTCATCCTTCAAGGCCACCTTATAGACTCCATAACTGAACATCAGCAACTTCCCACCAGCCAAACTACAGCCACTTGGAGAACACTGCATAGGAACACTGGGACAGTCAAAGATATGTGGATTATAGATACTGAAGGAATACATTTGGATGATTAGTTAACTTACATATAATCATAGGCATAATTTAATTAACTACATTTGGTTTGGAATATTTGATTTGTGACAACATTTATTTTTACATTGTGAAGACACTGTAATGGTGGGTAACAGATAAAAAAAACAAGAGTGTGGGTGGATGATAGGAAATTTGGATTGTGTTTACTGGTTTCGGACCCGAACAATATTCAGGTTTTTGCTGACAAATGGAAAGTAACATTTGTGCCATGAATGCCAGTTAATGATTATCTCCAACAAGAGAAAATCTAACCATCACCCTTCACATTCAAAGGCATTACCAACACTGAATTTCTCATTACCAACACCCCAGGGATTACCATTGACCAGAAACTGAACTAGATCAGGCATATAAATACAGTGGCTACAAGAGAATATCAAGAATTAAGAATCCTACCGTGAGTTATTCACCCCCAGCCTCCCCAAAGCCTGTCTACCACCTGCAAGGTACAAGTCAGGAGTGTGATAAAATGATGAAGGGCTTATGCCTGAAATGCCGGCTCCTCAGGTGCTGCCTGACCTGCTGTGCTTTTCTAGTGACACATTTTTGACAGAGATAAAGGATTGCTTGACTGCCAGCTCACTGAAGAACAAGTTACAGAAATGCTCCACTGCAGGGGTCTCTATTAAATTAACTAGTTTAACTATTTATTATTTGGATATTTGTGTCTGGTATCTGGTCTATTTATGATTACTTAAACCTACGTGTGATTAAATAGAGAGAGAGAGAGAGAAAAAAAAGACTAAACTGACACAAGCTGCTGTAAGATGAATACAGAAACTTTAAAGCATATTCTAACATGAGAATTAGGTGCATGGCAGAACAAAGATCATGAAACAGGGATTCCTTATTCCATTGGTATCAGATCATTATGACAATGAACAAAAATTAAGATTAAACATTAAAAAGACATCATGTATATTAACTTATACTTGTGGCTGACATCTGGTTGAGAAAATCCTTTACCTTTCAGTACTCTGCCCGTGAGGCTGCCATCTCTGAAAGACACCTTTTCCTCCAGAGAGGATCCATTCAACTGCTTCAGCTGCCCCATCTCAGTGCCTTCCCTTACCATCGCTACCAGTTTTGCTGGTGTTCCATTACAATTGCACAAAACCTCTCCCACAGACATTGGTCTTTGTGTATCATCTCTGCATATTTCTCAGGTATAAAACACAACAAATATATATGAAGACCTCAATAAGGTGATGTCCAGCAGAATTGGGTGTTAACTGTTGGGTGTGTTAACTGATCTGCAAGGCAGCCTCATCAATCAAGTAGAATGAAGAGTCTGAGCCCAATTCACCAAAAAGGATGATGCAGAGATTCCCCTCGTCACAATCTCTGCTCCATATACCTGTGATGTTGTAGACCAAATACTTGCACTACTGATACCTTGTGTGGAAAGGATACCCATTCCTCTGACATATCTCTGAGGATGAAACAACTTGCTCTAGCAAATCCAAGAATTCAGTGCAACACCTTGCAAAATATCCCAGTATACTCCCAGGTGCTTCATAATAGAAAAGGTACTTTAAAGCCCCTTTTCCTGAAATGTGAGTGCTGTCTTTCAGCAGGAACGCATTCAAATGAATAGAAGCCAACAATTGAAAGCAAAAATGGTTTTTGAAGGATATTTGTCTGAAATTGCCAAACTCTGACTTCCAGCATTCTACAGGATATGGAAAGTCTGACATGCACACGCTGAACACTTTCTTCAGTACGCAAGCATCAGACCACACAATAAGCATAGGTGTAGAATCTCCACAATTGTAAATATATCTATAGATTTAAAGTCACTGCATTTGAATGTACCCCTTCATTTCATGAAAATGCTAATCCCAGGGAACATTTTGATGGAAGCGTAATTGTCTGATACGCAAGCCGATTCTTCCCTATTAAGATGCCTTCATACTATATTGGCCTATTCATGAATTTGGTACAATATCTAAGATTACACTGGTTTGGGAAGGGGCTTTTTGGGACAGTATTTGTCATGGGTATGATGTTTGTATTGTTTAAGACTGTGGTTTTCAGTAGCATCCAAGCAAACATGGAAACAAAGGCCAACAGCATAATGCAGTATCATGCTCTCAGGGACTTGTGACTATGACACTGGTCACTTAAGAAGAGAAGTGTGTACTGAATCATAGACTCATAGAGCTTTCTCAGCATGGAATGGAGCGTTTTGGCCCATCGTGTCCATGCTGATCATATACATCCATCTGTTCTAATCCCAATTTCCAGTATTAGATTGCTACGGTGTTTCAAGTGCTCATCTAAACAGTTCTTGCATGTCTTGAGGGTTCCTACCTCTACTTACCTTTCAGGCAATGTGTTCTAGACCCATAACCTCTGGGTGAGAGTGTTTTTCATCATTTCTCCTCTAAACCCCGTTCCTTAAATCTGTGCCCCTGGTTATTAACCTCTGCACTAAGAGAAGAGGTTTCTCTCTATCTGCCTTGCCTCTGCCCCTCACAACATTGTAAATCTCACTTAGATCCTCTCTTAGCCTTCTCTGCTCCAAGAAAATTAACATTTCTTCATAGCTGAATCAAAGGAATAAATCAGGTTTATAAATTCATGTCAAAGTGAAAGCTAATGTGACTTAAAAGGGGAAGCGGTTATAACATTTTTAAACTTATCAATGACACAATAAACTTTCACGAAAAGAGTTCTGGTCATTGACCATCTTCTCCACCTGGATGGTTCAAACTGAAAGTTCAAAATGGAGATATCAGTGTAGGGGTATGGTGTGTGTTTTTCTGTTCACCTACCTACAGTAACACACAGACAATGCTACAATCAATCACTAGATGTTGACCGAACAATCAGCCAATTTGTTACTGGATATTTATCCTGGTTTGATTCTACTTGGGCTGTCTGGCATTAATATAGATTGGAGCTAAAGCTTTCAGATATACATCTTATTGTGGGCTTTTCTCCTCACAGTGCTACATGGGCCAGGTAGAAGGCAATCAGCTTTAGATAACCTACTGTAAAAACAACAAGTTTAGAACCCAAATCCATGCCAAAGATAATCAGATTTTTCATTGATTCTGATTAATTGCTAAATTTAAATTATGCAAAAATGCCTCAGTGTTTCATGATATATTGAATTGGATACACATTATTACAATAATATTTCTTGCAAAATCGAGAAGTTACGACAAGTTTCTCAAAACAGTGTGACACCCAGTGACTTCATGTGAAAGAGATAACTGAATGGTTATGTGATCATTTTGCCATCCCGTTTAGGATTTTTCCAGAGGAAATAAACTCACATCAGTGCAACATGTAAGCAATTAAGTTGATGGAAAATTTCTCAACGATGTACAATAATGCAAAACAGATGATAGAGATTTGGCAATTTGTTTTCATTTCTCCCGATTTTTAGTCTTTGTGACTTCAATAGAAATAAAAATCAGACAAGATGTAAAACAGGTAGTCAATTCATTGTCACCTGTCGACACATGCACAAGCTGGAAACCTACCCCAAGGAACGAGGTTTATGATTTTTCCGGCAAAAGTTCCTGTGCTCAAGATTGAAAAACAATTCATCAATCATAGATTGGATGGCTCTGCATACACCATATTTCTTCATAACCAAGCTATTCCCAGAACAACAGAGACTGCACAGCTAAAATTAATAGATTTAATATCTTGACAACATTCTTTTGGAAGACGTAAGATCAGTTTTATTACAAACATTTTTATTATTTTCCTGTATGTAAGAAGATGTGCACACATAAAATATCTATGAATGTGTAAATTGTATCACAACAAAAGAATACAAATTACAATACATTGTACATGACCAGAGCAAAATTGTAAGAATTTATTAAACTCTGTCATTCCATAAAAGATTATGTGATCCCAAATAACTACAATCTGCTACTAGTATACTAATCAATATTCATCCTGAACTGATGTTCAAGAATCTGAACTAAGAAAAAAAAATTTCTAACAAAGGCAATGGATAAGAAAAAATGAAATGAAATGATGTTAATGAAGTAGTTTTTGAAGATTGGTTTATATACAAATGCATGAATCAAGAGCAGGAGTAAGCCATTTAGTGAATGAGCTTATAATCTCAAATCCAAATTCCTGCTTACCCCAGATAACCTTTCAATCTCTTGCTTAACAAGCATGAATCTATTTCTGCCTTAAAAATATTCATGGATCCTGATTGCACCATCTTTTCAGGGACAATGTTAAGAAGGCTCACAAAGCTCAAACAAAAAAAAATTAGATACTTTTTTTAAAAAGTGACCCATGATTTCTAAATAGTTACAACTAATTCTATATTCCCGGATAGTAGGAAGTATCCTCTGCATATCGACCTTGTCAAGATGTCTGTGAATTCATATGTTCAAGTAGGTCACCTCTTGCTCGTCCAATTTCCAGCTGATACAAGCCGAGCCTGTCCAATCCTTCCTCAGAAAGCATCCTGCGTGTTCCACGTATTGGTCTCTGATATCTTCCCTGAACTGTCCCTAATGCATTTACGTACTTCCTTCGGAGTACTATACACAGCACTGCAGATGCAGTCTCACCAGTGTCCTGCATAAATGAAGCATAACCTCTCTATTTTTGTTTTCAGTTCCCCTCAGGATGAATGATAACATTCTATTAGCTATTCTAATGCCTTGCTGTACCTACTTACTAACCTTCTGTGCATCAGGATGAGTTAATGATAAGGAAAGATTTAGAGCAATATGGGCCAAGTGCTGGCAAATGGGCTTGATTAATTTAGAATATCTGATCAGCATGGATGAGTTGGACCAAAACGTCCATTTCCATGCTATACATCTCTATGACTCTATGACACTATGCACGAGGACATTGAGGTGCCTCTGCATCTCGAAGCTCTACAATCTCTCACCATCTGAATAATATTTCTGTTTATTCTAACCATCAGAATGGAAAATGTAACACATAAACATTTCATTTTAAAATGTATAAGCAAATGTTATGATGATGACCCTATTTGAGTGAGATTGGCCTGGATATTCCCAGGAGTGACAATCACTGTCATATTGACATTGACTGAGGGCAAGGAACTCCACATTTCTAGCCAGGATTTCTGATCCTAGCTCCTTCAGAAAGGCAGGAAAGCAAACAGGACAGTCAGAGGAAGTCAAACCACATTTCCCCACCCACCCCCCACGCCTCCCCCCCTTGCAGCAGTTTGTACGCTGTGTTCTGAGTTTAAATGTCCAGCAGTATAACCAGGCATTTAGATAGCTGCTGTGAAAGGGTACATGATAGAGGTGTGAGATTAGGGTGGCATTTGATAAGGATGTTAGAGTGGCTGATGGATAGGATACCTGCTATGTGTTGGAGGTGGGGGGAGGTCTCGAGGGTGTTGACGCCAGAGGAGGGTGGGGGAAGTTGGCAGGGCAGGCAAAGGATGTGACAGAGCTGATTGGAGGAAACTGGTGACAGGGCCATTGGGATGGGAAAGGGTATAGAGGATGGCAAGTGGGGCGAGGTTTTGTGACAGGAAGGAACTGTTGAATCTGGAAGCAGGATGGGCTGAAAATGCTGGATCCAGCGGTGCCAGGGAGAGATGGTGGGTCTGGAATGGAGGACAGGCGGAATTAGCAGGTCTGGCAGTGAAGAGGGGGGGCTGTGTGCTGGGAGCCCAGTGATGGGAGGGGACTTTGAGACCTGGCAACAACGAGAGAGAGAGATATGTGCTGGGTCTGGTGACGAGGTCAAGGGTGTATACAGGTTCAGTAGCAGGAGTGTTGGTATTATCATGGCCAATAGTGGGAGAATGTGCTTTGTTAGGTCCAGTAGTCGGGGGAGGGTGGAGGTAGCGGGGGACTGGTAATGTCATGTCCAATCCAGTCCAAGATGGTGGCAGAGTGGGGCTCCTTTGCCAGAGCTTGTCTGATCCAACCACTTTTCTTTACTCCCTTCTTCTTTCTTGTTTTTTACATATTTACCTTTTCCTGAACTTGCCAGCATTGGCAGCAGTAAGAGTCCACCACGCAAACCTAGTGCAGGCCCAGTGCTGAGGACAATGAGACCCAATGTATTTTTCTGGAGCAAGCACAGGATCTGGAATTGATAGCTGTTACATCGGCAGAGGTGACATCGACGAGGTAGGCCCACTGGCAAAAAAGTGGGGCCTGAGATAGGCGACTTCAATATTCATTGGGTTTGAGGTAGATAGTGGTGAAGCAGTGGTCAATGGATGACAGCACAGGCCATGCTGACGATGTTGAACCGGCTCAGAACTACTGCACTCTCTTCAAGATATAGCTTTCTTTCTAATCCCTTTTTTCTAAATTATTCAAAATGGCTCCATTTTATCTCAGCATCTGAAAACCTTTCACTGTATAATGTTGCATTCTTGCTGTAAAATACAAATGACAATAAAACTAAATTCGACAGTGGGTGTTGTCAGGTCCAATATTACAGAGATGGGTTTTGTTGGGTTCAATAGCAGGAGATTGGATTTTTTGGGTTAGCTGTTGTAGAAGGATGGTGTCAGGACTGGATGAGGGGTGAGCTGGGTCAGAAGGAGGAGTGGAATTGTTCTGGGCCTGTGGTGGGGATGAGGTGGTTATCAGCTGTCTGGGATGGGTGTCAAGGTTTGGAGGAAGTGTAATTTAGGGTGATAATGCTGTATCAGAGAGTTAGATTTTTAATTATCTAATGTTTTCTCTGTAAGTATTAATTCTTATTACAAAGAATTATTAATCTTAACTTTTAACTAAAGATTACCTTATTGAAAGTGGATCACTCCAAATTCTCTGCCTGCTGTGGATTTTGGACAGGGTTGCAGATGCAGGGTAATTAGTCAACAGAGGTTTCAATTTCCTGGGAAATTCACATGAACCCGCTTCATCTGAAATTGTGAATAGTATCAATGTGCAACTCCAGTTTGTGCTGGTTCGACATCAGAATATCTGAACCATTATTCTTGTAAATTAATGTTACCGTCACACAAATATATTAACCGAGAAAGTATGAAAATGTCAAGCCCAGGGATTGTGTGGCTGTGCGAGGGCGGGAATAGGAAGTGTAGTATTTGTTGGCTCCTGATAGTAAGAGTGTTTGCCATTTCTCTTTGTCAGGGAATCATTATTTAAAAAATAATGTGGTCTTTCAGGTAATAATTCTGCTTTGGAACCTCCTGATAGGTACAGTCTATGAGTACTTTTTCTCAATCATTTGCTGACTTACTTTAAGAGCCTAGGATGTCGAAATTGCTTTGTAGAAAGCCTATTGTTCCAGTCCCTCAGCTGAGAATGGTCATGTTTGGAGCACAGAAGAGATTCTATCTTCCACAGATGATTGAGGAATGTCTGGCTCTTTGCCAGGAATTTTGTCACCCTGTAGAATTCTGTTGATCTTGTGAAAGTTCTGCTACTCAGATCCTGAGCTCACGACAACCTTAATCCAAGCATTCACAAAAAAAGCTGAACCCCAGCGTTGAGGTGAGATGGGAGTGACTGCTCTTGACATTAAAGCAGCATTTGGCCAAGTGTGGTAACAGAGATGCTGAACAAATCAATGGGAATCAGGGGAAAATGTTTTCACTGCTTGGACCCATTCCAGTCACGAAGAAAATAGTTGTGTTTGGTGGAGGTCAATCATTTCAATAGCAGGGCATTTCTTCAGAGCTTCATCACGCTCGTGTTCTAGACACCTTTAATTGCTTCAATGATGCCCATTCCCCCACCATAAGGACAGAAGAGTTCTGTTAGGCCATATAGATCAGTTACATCAAATAAAATCAAATAAGCTAAACTGAATCAGATTAAAGGATGCCAACCACTTTAGAAGGGCACTATAACAGAGATCAAAGGCTCAAAGTTTAAATTAACAATATTTAAATTAAAATGCCCTTTTAGAAACTAATACTGTACTCTTGGTCCCAGAATTGGGTATGTTTGCTGATGATTATACAACTTCAGTCCTATTTGCTAATTCTTAGATACTGAAACCATCAGTGGCCACATGTAGCAAGATCATGACAAGCAGCAAGTAATATTCATACCACACAAGTGCCAGACATTGACCATCCCACCAAAAGGGAATCCAACGACCATCTCTTGATGTTCAATGGCATTATCATTGTTGAATCCCCACTATCATTATTCTGGAGATGCCATTGACCAGATGTTAAACTGGAGCAGTCATATCAATACTGTGGCTACAAGAACAAGTCAGAGGTTAGGATCTTTGGGTTGAGTCAACTGCTGCCTACTGCCACTCCTCAAGACAGAGGTCAGGTGTGTGACAGAATCCTGTCCAGATGCCCGGATGGGTGAAATGCATGGTGTAAAGACAACAATCTCTCCATTAGCATCAGCAAAACAAAGGAGCTGGTCATTGACTTTAGGAAGCAAATGTAAAGAGTGATAACATCATCATTGGTTTGGTCTGGTGTAGATGGCGGCAAGGCGGTGGAGGACAGGGAAGTACAGACAACATTGATGATGAATTCAGAAATGATAGAGTCTCTTTAAGCTATATCTTTCTAATTTTTTCTTCTTCTTAAAACATATCAAAATGGCGCTGGATTGAAGCAAGGTGGAAAGGCTTTTCGCTGTATTTTACTGTTTTTCTCACTGTAAAACACGTGACAATAAAATCATTCATTCATTCAACTTCAATTTTCCTAGCACTCTTTGCTACAATCCCCCAGTCAAACGCATCTTGATTTCAAGAAAGTCATACATGCCTCATCTGAATGATATGTTAATTGATATAATTTCTGAAGAATGAGACACTGAGTTTCAGAGAATCATGACTTTATATTGTGAAGATGTGTTATTTCCATGTTCTCAATTCAGTTATCATTAACTCTGATATGATTTGTAAATACCAGACTTTTGTCATAAATCTTTCAGTTTTGGAGGAAACTTGATTTATTCTGCAATTTTGCATGATAATCAAAGACCATAACTTTCATTCTCCTTGATTTGTGAAGTCTTGTGTACTTGTCAAGTTGTATGTTAGTTTCTATAAATGATTTAAAACTTCAATAAAAATACAATTTAAAAATATTCTCCTGACTTGTAGAAGATCAAGTCTCAGCTGTGCCATCAGGGTTTATTGCAATCCTTTTCTATAAAATGATGGATGCTAACATGTACTTTCACATTTCATTGCAAAGCAAAACATTAGCTTTGTGATTGCTGAATATGTTTGCTGTTGAAACACCTCCATTAATTTAATACTGCAAAATGGAACTTACCAGCCTTTTAATCGTGAAAGTAGAACAATGAATGACGAGCTTGTGAGTTTAGGCAGTCATTCACTGAAAACGTATGTAGTCAAAAATTTATTCTTTATTAATTCGTTTATGGCCTTTTCTCAAATTCTGCGTCCTAATAAAAATCACTGTCTCTTTGTTAACTCTATTTGTTTAGCACCAGGTTTAATGAATCCGCTGTCAAATGCCCTAAGAACATTGCAAACTATGTTGTTACAAGCTAATAGAATGAGGAACATGAAGACAGGATTCTAACATTTGCAATTGTCTTTTAACTGGATCTTGGGGAATGATTCTTTTCTGGAGTTGTGTGATCAGTAAAGGACAAATCTTTAACAAATTAACTCAAGACAAGATAAAAGGTAACTTGTGGGAGCTACTGGAAAGCTTTTGCATTGATGGACAACGGTCTTACATGATACATGGCTTTCAGGTGATAAACAGAGAAAGGCGACAAATTTAATTTTTTTTAAAATTGTCGAGAAAACAATAAAAATCAAGAACAAATAGGAAAATCTGTGGATGATGGATATCTGAAACAAAAATAGAAATTGCTGGAGAAACTCAGCAGATCTGGCAGTATTTGAGAAGAGAAAGCAGAATTAATGAAGAAGGATCACTGGGCCCAAAATGTTAACTCTGCTTTCTCTCCACAGATGCTGCCAGACCTGCTGAGTTTCTCCAGCAATTTTTGTTTTTTTGGGACAAAGAAACAGGATGGTCTTATTGATAAAGAACTCCAATTTAATGCTTTTATTGAATCCAAAGCAAGGAAGTCTCCGTCCGGGATTGTTAGTTTGATTCAATATATGTCATTCTCCAAAGAAAATTATGAAAATATTTCACTAAACAGTCCATTAAGATGAACAGCTTATGTGAGTTAGTTTTGAATATCTAGTATATGTCTGGGATTGTGTTCAATAGTGACTGAAATCAGTGAGTGGCAAAAATAACCTCTTTATTGAGCATCTGCAGTGGCACAGTTCGAGCTGGTGAAGGAATCCAAAATACAGTTTTACAGTAACCTCTCTTATACACAGTTTTTATATACATAAAAATTTTAGCCCTATGGTGTCACATAGTTGTATCTATTGCACACAGGTCTGTGTGACATCTATCCTGGGGAAGCAGGAGATAGTTTAAGTGCTTGCTAAATGCTGACTGTTACTCCTGATGGGATTAGAATGTCTGTCCGGTCTGATCTTGTGTAATTAAGATGTATTAGTCCTTTTGTCTTTAAAGTTAGTGATGTTAGTAAAATACTAGACCTATACAGTTTAAATAAGTGAGAAAATATACACGTACAAAGTAAAAAGTACAGAGGATATTAAACTGATGTCTCACAGCTGGGTCATGAGATTTTATCTACTATTGCCAGTTTTTGACAGTTCCTGTACACCCAATCATGCAGTTTCACAGAAGCACTGTTTTAATAGTAAATTTCTTAAAGGGGGTAGCAATTTAATATGTATTTAAGAAGTATAAACCCTTATGTTGGTGCAAGATGTTTCCATGCTGTACATCTCTATGCTCTGTGACTCTAAGATGATTGTCCTAAATGAAAGTTAGAAATAGGTAGTATATAAGGAAATTACAAAGTGATAAAAAGCACTATAGGGACATGTTGTTGGAGGAAACTGCTTGATTTGAGAGTGTATTTCTGGGAAAGCACAAAGGTTAGGCAACATCCAAGGAGCAGGAAAATCTATATTTTAATAATAGTAATAATAATAATAATAATGATGATGAAGGACTTACGCCTGAAACATTGATTCTCCTACTCCTCAGACGCTGCCTGACCTGCTGCGCTTTCCCAGCACCACATTCTCAACTCTGATCTCCAGCATCTGCAGTCTGCACTTTCTCCTAGGAAACTGTTTGATGTCCTGCAGCCTATTCAGATTCTAAGAGATAGTTACTATGGATAAATGAATATTTCCATATTTTCAAGTGAATTATAGAGACACAATGGAAGAGATGGCATTGTTCCGAGTAGGTTGCAATATCAACACTTATTCAGGGCTTTAAAATGTGTTGCTGGAAAAGCCCAGCAGGTCAGGCAGCATCAAAGGAGCAGGAGAACCTAAATAAAATTTTAGACGTTTTGGGCATAAGCCCTTCTTCAGGAATGAGGAGGGTGTGCCAAGCAGGCTAAGATAAAAGGTAGGGAGGAGGGACTTGGGGCAGGGGCATTGGGAATACGATAGGTGGAAGGAGGTTAAGGTGAGGGTGATAGGCTGGAGAGGGGGTGGGGATGGAGAGGTTGGGAAGAAGATTGCAGGTCAAGAAGGTGGTTCTGAGTCTGAGGGTTGGGACTGAGAAAAGGTGGGGGAGGGGAAATGAGAAAGCTGGAAAAATCTGCATTCATCCCTTGTGGTTGGAGAGTTCCTAGGCCGAAGATAAGGTGCTCTTCCTTCAGACATCATGTTGCCATGGTCTGGCGATGGAGGAGGCCAAGGACCTGCATGTCCTTGGCGGAGTGGGAGGGGGAGTTAAAGTGTTCAGCCACGGGGTGGTTAGGTTGGTTGGTGCGGGTGTCTCAGAGGTGTTCTCAGAAACATTCCACAAGTGGGCGGCCTGTCTCCCCAATGTATAGGAGGCCACATCGGGTGCAGCGGATGCAGTTAACGATGTGTGTGGAGGTGCAGGTGAATTTCTGATGGATATGGAAGGATCCCTTGGGGCCTTGGAGGGGAGTGAGGGGGTAGGTGTGGGTGCAAGTTTTGCATTTCTTGCAGTTGCAGGGGAAGGAGCCGGGAGTGGAGGTTGGGTTGGTGGGGGGTGTGGTTCTGACGAGGGAGTCGCGGAGGGAGTGGTCTTTCCGGAATGCTGATAGGGGTGGGGAGGGAAATATATCCCTGGTGGTGGGGTCTGTTTGGAGATGGCGGAAATGACGAAGGATGATACAATGTACCTGGAGGTTGGTGGGGTGGTAGGTGAGGACCAGTGGGGTTCTGTCCTGGTGGTGATTGGAGGGTGGGGGTTCAAGGGCGGAGGAGCGGGAAGTGGAGGAGATGCAGTGGTGAGCATCATTAACCACGTCTGAGGGGAAATTGCGGTCTTTGAAGAAGAAGGCCATCTGGGTTGTTCTGTATTGGAATTGGTCCTCCTGGAAGCAGATGCGGCGAAGGCAAAGGAATTGGGAATATGGGATGCCATTTTTACAGGGGGCCGGGTGGGGGAGGTGTGATCTAGGTAGCTGTGGGACAGAATCATAAGATCCTGATGAAGGAGCAGAGCTCCAAAAACAATTGCTTCTAAATAAAGCTGTTGGACCATAACCTGGTGTTGTGTGATTTTAAATTTAATTTACTTTGTATAAGTAAAATGCACTACAAAAACACAGTTTTATGGATGAATGAATGGAAGTATGGTATAGTAAACGTAGAGCACTTGTGAGTGATTTAGTAAAAAGAATTGTACTACAATATTTTATATATGTTAGGGAATATAATTGGTTTTTATTAGCATTCTGGAACATTTTGTTAAACAGAAGAAATTTGGAGCATTGGAAAATGATGAACCTTTACATTGCTTATTGTGTAGTGATCACTTCATATCCCAATAGTCCAAAATTATTACATTTATAGTTTAAAATATAATGTGCTTAGGGCAATGAACCCCATTAATTGTTTCCTTTGGAAAATTCTAACTTTTTAAAATTTAATCTATACTGAAAAATTGAGTTCATTAAAATATATTGTGAGGAAGAAATTTGAACTTCATACTTTTCAGATGAGCTAACATAGTGTGAGTGTGTGAAAAAAAGAACTAAGGCCCAAAATTCATCATTGGCACATGACATTGCACTGTACTGATTATACACTTAGCTGCTGAAAATAAGTTCTGGACGAATCCCTTTCAGCATGCTCTCTTCGTTGCATTATTATGCTTTCAGTTTCAGTTCAACATAGGTTCATGGACCAGAGTAGTAATAGAATATTAGGCCAAGAGCCTAACACTTACTATTATAAATTGTAGAAGGTCATAACGTGTTGGCACGGCATTTATAGAAATGGAGTGCTGCAGTATTTGATGTAGAGTATGATGTACAAATTATGTTGTTTAATGGAAACAAAAGGACCGAAATTAAAATCCATTAAAAAACACTAGCTGTCACACATGCCAGGAATGTTAAAAGCATCATTTTCCATAGCTCTGATAATTATTCTAAAAATTAATGCTTTTAAACATGTAAGTTGTAGCGGACTTTTAGTATTCAAAATGTTGCAATAGGCTGACAACTTGCTGTAGTTGGTTCTTTAAAACAGATGATGATTGAACATTATTGTTGTTAATTCAGGAGAGACTTTGTTTTCAAAAAAAACAATACCACATAAGAAGCATGCATTTTCCTGCTCTTCACATAATAACACATTTGTATTACAGTACTGTTACTTTGTTGAGTGCCTAGAGTAATTAACTCTTACTTTAGTATCAACCAAATTTGACAAGGTTAGTATCTTTCAAAGAAAATAGTGACTTCAGTGTCTTTTCTTTTTTCTTTGCTTTCAAATATTCTTTTAAGTAGACTGTAATTTTGCATTTCTTTACATTTTTGAAGTCGAAAGTGTAACAATGCAAGGAAATAAACATACAGAAGTTTATTGAAAGCATGCTGATAAAGAATTCTACAGAAGCTTTAAGCAATAAGATTAGAGTTTGCACTTTACTTCAGTAATGATTGATACTAAAAAGAGGGAGCATGAAATCAGCAAAATTAAGAGGTTTAGCTGCAGTTATAAATTCAGAGATGTTGTAGTATTCCTTTTAACATATACACAAATGAATTCTTGATACATGTTCAAACTTTTTGTTGTTGTGTAAAGTGACACCAGAATTGTTACAGTTTATTGTGAATAGCATAAAAATAATGGATTATCAGTAATGTCTGGTAAAGTGAGGCAGCTCATTAGAATAGCTGTTATAATTCTTCTATTACAAATTCTGTGTCCTATGATCCTGTCCCACAAATAACTGACGAAGGAGCAGTGCTCTGAAAGTTTGTACTTCCAAAAAAACTTGTTGGACTATTACCTGGTATTGTATGTGATTTTTTTTTAACTTTGTCCACCCTAGTCCAACACCGACACCTGCACATCATGGTTATAATTCTAACAAGATTGAATGCCTTAATCATGGAACACAATATTTCAGATAGAAGATAAAGTTTAATATTGCGAGAAATAGAATTTTCAAAATATTTTGTTTTTGCCATTTTTATTCATTTGTGGAATGGGAGCATCACTGTTTAAACAAGCATTTATTGCCCAATCCAAATTGCCCTTGAAAAGGTGCTGATGAGCTGACTTCTTGAACTGCTGCAATCCTTGTGATGGAGGTGCACTCACAGTGCAGTTAGGAAGGCCTTCCAAGATTATGGTGCAGTGAAAATGAAAGAGAACAATGTATTTTCAAGTCAGGATAATGTGTGGCTTAGCAGGGAACTTACAGGTAGTGGTGCCTTTTCTGCCCTTTTCCTTCTAGGCTTTAGAGGCTATGGTTTTGGAAGGTGCTGTCGGAGGACCCTTGGTCAGTAAATACAGCACATTTCTAGTGGTATCCACTACTAATGTAGTGCATTGATGGTGAAAGAAGTGAGTGTGGAACATGTCGGAATGAAGAGCTCATCAAATGGTCAGGTTTGTCCTCAAAGTTGTCAATCATTTTGAATATTTTTGGAACTGCATTTTTTGAGGCAGGTAGAAGTGTTCCAACACAATTCTGACTTGTGCCTTACAGGTGGTGTAAAAACGCTGAGTGAGTGAAGAGGGGGAGGGTGGTGATTGTGGTGGCGGTGCAGTCAAGGAGTGAGTTAATCATCATAGGATTCTCAACCTTTGACCTGTTTTTGTAGGTACAGTATTTGTATAGCTAGCCCAATTCAGTCTGATGATGATTGTGGGGTTTTAACAATAAGAATGCTATTGAATGTCAGACAATGGTCAGATTCTCTCTTATTGGAACTGATTGTGTCTGGCACTTTTGTGGAATGTATGCTACTTGTAACTTGTCAGCTTAAGCCTGAATATTGTCTACATCTTGCCACAGATGGGCACAAACTGCTTCAGTATCTGAGTGGTGCTAAACATTGTACCATCATCAGTGTACTACTACAACTACTGACCTTCCTTTGGAAGGAGAGTCAATATTAAGAAGCTGAAAATAACTGGGTCCAGGACACGGCACTGAGGAACTTCTGCAGTGATGTCCTGGGTCAATAACACCAGAACACCCTTCCTTTGTGTTAGGTATGTAGTTTTACTGGAGCTCCTGATGCTACTCTTGATCAAATCCAGTTTTGATGTCAAGGCAATCATTCTCACCTTTAACCTTTAGCTGTTTTGTTCATGTTTGGTTATAATGAGACCAGGAGTGAAAGTATCTGTCACAATGCAAAGTGAGCATCAGTGAACAGGTTACTGAACAAGTGCTGTTTGATAGCACTGTTAACAACTCTTCCATATCCCCTCCCAACATACATGCTGAGCCATTGTCACCCAGTGTTTTCTGCAAGTGGTATTCAGTTTAGAGGAACTCAGAATGTTGTTTTATTCATTTAGGCGATTTGATCTTCGCTGGTTCGGTCAGCACTTATTGCCCCATCCCCAATTGCCCTTGAGAGCATGGTGATAAACTTCCTCCTTGAGGCTACCATCATTTGGTGTTGGTTATATCCACAATGCAGCTAGGGTAGAATTCTAAGATAAGGTAAAAAGGGCTTTTGCCCGAAACGTCGATTTCGCTGCTCGTTGGATGCTGCCTGAACTGCTGTGCTCTTCCAGTACCACTGACCTAGAATTCTAGGATGACTAGCTGACAATGAAGGAAAGCTGATATATTGCTAAAGTCCTGATGGTGAGATAAATTGAACATAATGGTAATGATGTTATGTTTCAGTTATCTAGAGCATTGGTGAGACCACATCCCAAATATGTTGCATGGATTTTGTCTCCTTACTTGAGGAAGAATGTAACTGAATTGGAGATGGCTCAGAGGAGATTGATACCTGGAAAAGGTGTTTTTTTAGTGAGGAAATATTGGACCAGCCAGGCTTGTTTTTACTAGTGTTTAGACAAGTCAGCGGTGATTTGTTTAAAGTTTGTAGGATGCTGAATGGTCTTGGAAATGTGAATGTGAAAAAGGATATTTATTCTTGTGTGTCAGACCAGAACAAGGAAACACTGTCTTTAAAATTAGGGGGTCATCCTTTCAGGATAGAGTTGAAGAGATTTATTTTTCTCTTAAAAGTTTGTGTTACTTTGGAACCCGTCTGGCTTCAAAGATAGTGAAAGCAGAGTGACTGAATAGTTTTAAGGTGCTGATAGACTCTTGTTTGGCAAGGGAATCAAAGATTATTGGGAATAAAGTAGGATTTAGAATTCAGAAAGATCAGTCACAATCTTATTGAATAGTGGAGCAGCCTTGAGGGGGATGAATGGCCTATTTCTGCTTCTAAATTATATGGTTGTAAATATCTTGGAGAGGAACTTGTAAGTGGTGGTGAATCATCAGCTGGGATTGGAGGCGGGGAAGATAGTAATTGGTAGCCAGCAGTAGACTCCTTGTCTATGTTTGACATAATGCAATGAGATTTCATAGGGTTTGTATACCAGTTCCACACCCCTTTTGCCTATGAGATAAAATATACCCAGGGATGGTGCTGGCAGTTTCTCAGATGAGGTATGATTATTGAGAATTATTATTTCAGTCTATTGCTTGACTGGTCTATGATCTAGCTATTCCATTTTTTGGCACAAGCACTCAGATGTTAGTGAGGTAGCACTTTACAGGGTTGACAGCACTGGGTCTGCTGTAGTCATTTCCAATATCTTGTCAACAAACAATAAATTTATTCCATGTGTATTCTAATGAAAAACAGTCCTGTTTCTCAATCTCTCCACTGCTTCCGTAACGTTTGTCATACACCCAGTCTTAGATGAGTTGCAATTTCCCCTTGCTAACTAATAACTGCAATAACTTGCATTTGAATTGTGCCTTTTACACATTAAAAAGGCTTCACCAGAATAAAACCAAACAAAAATTGAAACTAAACAAAAGGAAAACCAATAGTATAGGTGAACCAGGCACTTGATCAAACAAGTATTTTTTAGCCATCATCCTAGAGGAGTGGAGTATGTGGTTCAAACCTGAGTCACCTTCCTTCAGTTCCAACTCCATTTCTTAAGCATTAACCTATTATTATAACAAAGCTTATGGAAAATAGATTGATTATTTATGTATTCTTCATTTTTCTAATGCTGAATAGATGAAAGAAAGTAACTAATTCTAGCAGCAACATCAGGAACAATGTTACTGTTGCTACTACTCCTGGTAACCTGTTCACAGTCGGTAATATCACACAGAAATAAAAGACAAACTTTGTGAACATTTTGTACATGAATTACTTTAGACAGCCTTAGCATTTATGACAGGCACAAACGACTTGGTAATGACAGCTATGACTCAATAATACTGTCCATGTCATTTTCTTGGGCTCACATCACTTTGAATTAGCACCTTCATTCATTGAATACAATACTAGGCTGCACTTCTAGTTTAAAAGTCCTGTAAAAAGGCAGCCATCAACTTTAATTTGGATTTGTGTGGTCATTTTTGCTGATGCCTTCAAGTGATTAGAATTTGATTGATACAATGTAGCACAAATTCAAGAAGAAGAACCAAGCATTATTTCTTTTTCTTTCTTAATTCTTGTGTGGGGATGTAGGCATCAATCACTGGCAAGAGCAGCATTTGTTGACCATTCTTAATTGCCCTTGAATTGAATGGCTTGCTCGGCCATTCCAAAGGACTTTTAAGAGTCATCATAGTGCTGTGAGTGTGGATTTACTGGTAGGTCAAATCTAGCAAAGCCAGCAGATTTCATTCTCTAAATACCATTCTTGAACTAGATGGGTTACTTGACAACAATTGATAATGTCACTGTCACGTTGCCACTATTAGACCTGATTTTATAGGATTCAAATTTCGCCATCTGTCATGGTGCAATCTGAACCCATGTCTCCAGAATGTTAGATCGAATCTTTGGATTACTAACCCAGTCACATTAGCATCAGCCCAACACCACCTCATCTCTGCACAATGTCCTCTTCAGTTTAGTTGGGGTTTTCAATCATAAGCTATCTTTTACCAAAGTGGAAGCAGTAAGTAGTTGTCATTTGTGGTATCACATTCATAAAAGACTCATATTTCAAGGTGTTGTCTGTCAATACTAACGAGACAAAATCATGCATTCTGCGAACTACTGCAAAAAGAAAAGGATGGTAGGTCAATGTTGAAGTAACTGCCACAGGGAAGGGAGATTTTAGGAACTACACACCACATCCTATAGCTAATAATTTATCATGAACAGAAATAGCTGCTGTAATATATAGCAATGAAGTCAGGTGTAGTCCCCTCCCTTGTGACTCTTCGCACTGCTTCCAGCATTAAATCCCGTCCCTCTGTATATTTGTGACAGTCTTAAAATTCTCTCCAGCATGCTGAATAATTCTTCGATATCCCAATATCACTAGAGGGAAAGGTAAAATATCCCTTGGCTGTTGTGTTGTAACTTTCAAAATAGACGTTATTGGTTAGCTCAGCACTTACTCCCAATCCTAATTGCTCTTGAGAAGATGGTGAGCTGCCTTCTTGAACTACTTTAGTGCATATGGTGTAGATGCTGTTGTGTGAGAAATCCAGTATATTGAACAAAATAAAATGTAACCTCCTTTCTGTATATTTAGTGCCCAAACTGCCTGAGAAATTACCTCTGTTCCTGATGAGCTTCTGGACATCTGATTGAGCTGGCAACTCTTGGGGTATGTTATCTTCCTTTACAGGACCCATTGGCTGTTACTTAATTGGCACTACTCATAGAATTCAGGCAGAGTTCCTGTAGGTCATTGGTGTATGCCTGCCATAGACATTTCCGCCCAATTGGTAAAAATCAGCCCCATATTTCAATTCATTCTGTCTCTTCAAGTCGTAGCTCAGACCTATAAGGCAATATACACACACACACACACTCACACACACACACACACACTAACACATACACAAAAGTTCTGTAAGCCAGCACACTGTTGAACACTTCTATTCTGTCAATCACTTGAATCAGGTAACCATGTTTTATTTCTTTTCTATTCATGTACAGACACTGGTTTTGGTGAGGATCTGTGTGCTGGGTGAATCTCATGGTGCATCTCATGGATAAAAATTAAAGAGTAAATTGGTATCAAACAACCAAACACCTGCATCATTAATATGAAAAGAAGAAGGTAGCGGGGGGGAATATGCTGATTTTTGCCAAATCTTTGAAACTGTCTTTGAGCTGGGGAGGACTTTACTACTGTAATCATTAAACTGTTTCTCACAATCCATCATATTACAGATAATACCTTGGACTGACTACTTGTGTTTAATCAAATATGGTCTGAAGGAAGGGCTAAGATAAAATATATCTGATGATGACTGAAGGAAGAATGCCTCATCTTCTGCCTTGAGACCCTTCAACCACATGGTATCAACGTCGGCTTCACCAGTTTCCTTATCTCCCATCTCCTCACCTCATCTCAGATCCAACCCTCCAACTCAGCACCACTCTCTTGAACTGTCCTACCTGTCTATCTTCCTTTCCACCTATCTACTCCACCCTCCACTCCGACCTAGCACCATCACCACTCTCATCTGCATCTACCTATTGCCTTCCCAGATACCTTCCCCTCACTCCCACCCTCCTACTTGTCTATCAGCCCCCTTTCCTCCCAACATTCCTGATGAAGGGTTTATGCCCAAAACATCGACTCTCCTACTCTTTGGATGCTTCCTGACATGCTGTGCTTTTGCAGACCCACACTTTTCGACTCTGATCTCCAGCATCTGCAGTCCTTACTTTCTCCATATAACTTTGAACAGGACAGTGATGCAATGAAAAACCTTTGAGAGAGTAAAAGCAGGTATTACCTCTTATGGCACAGTTATAGCAAAAATAAGGCATATGAACTAAGGACATCATAAATGACTTGTTTCTGCACCCAGAGGTAAAGCAATTTGTTCAGCTTCTCTGAGATTGTATGAGGAGATCTGTTGATGGATAGATAACCTGAAACAACTCCTTGCTTATAACGGAGTACCACTTTAGCAAGTTTTGAGAAGGTTTGTAACTCAGGTTGAGATTCTGGATGTAAGTTTGCTCACTGAGCTGGAAGGTTCATTTTCAGACGTTTCAACATCATACTAGGTGACATCTTCAGTGAGCCTCTGAATGAAGCTTCACTGAAGGCTCGCTGATGATGTTATCTAGTATAGTGATGAAACATCTGAAAACAAATCTTCTAGCTCAGCGAGCAAACCTATATCCAGGAGTAACACCTTGGTGGAAAAGTATCCATGATTCTGTGAGCCATTATTATCTGGGCCAGAAACTGCAAACCCAAAAAGGATTTTTTTTATAGGCCTTCAGCAACGTGTATTCCTACCTCACATATAAACACCACATCGAGCAGAGAATCACACCCAGAGAAAATTGAGTTGTCCAAATCAGAGGAGACACAACTAAGAAAAGACTTGATAGAAACATTTCAAATAATGATGGGTTAGATTTTTCATCTTTATTTATTCCAATTCCAAGAAATGAAGAGTCAGTAACCAAGGGACAATGATTTAAATGTAATTAGCTCAAGAACCAGAAACAACATGAGGAAGAGTCATTGAAGTGTATGGGTACACTTTGGAATGTGCTGCCTGATAGAATGTTGTATTGATTCAATATTAACATTCAAGAGGGAGTGAGATATATATTTGAAGAAGTTAAGTTGCAGACATATGGAGATCGATTAAGAATTGAGTGTAATTGGATTGTCCTTTGAAAGGTTTGATGTGGAACAGATGGATAGAATGGCCTCTTCCTGCTCTTTTTATAATGAGCTTATAATGAACAATAATAGTTTAGATGACCCCTGGAAGGAAACTGCAACAAAAGGTCAAGAGGCCAATGGAAACTTATCAAAATTAAATCAAAATAACACAATCGGGATGATGATAAACCTCAGCTCCTCCAGGTTCACCAGTCTCTAAAGCCTCTCTTGTGCAGCTTGCTATTCTCTGATCTCATGCATATTGGCTGAGGCCAGAAAGTCAATCTCATAGATAGAAATCCCATACCAGAACCTGAAGCTAAGCCACTCAGGTTTGCTGGGAATCAGTTCAAAATGTCAAATGCAGTACAAAACAGAAGTCTTCACTGATTCTCAACCAATCATTAATAATTAGAAAGAACAACAATATGATTAAAAAAAAGTCTTCAGGATTTAGATAAGAATTTCATGAAATAACTAACAGATTCTAGAGAACATTGAAAAAGTAAGAAAAATGGTCTAACTTATTTTAATGAAACAGAAAGGAGAATAAGAATGATAGCAATAGTACTTGAGTACTAACATAATACCATGCTCAGTTGTTTTGATGGTCAGCACCTTTCTTCTGCCTCATAGATGACTTAGACTTCATTCTATACAATAAATATAGTAAAGCAAGAGCAAGGCAAAATGTAAAGATCATTCAGTCACCAGCTGCTTGTGCATAATTAATGGGAATTTGTCTTCTCAGTTTTTGCTCAGTAAGATAAAATTATTCCCAGAGTGTGTCTTCATTCCCTATGGATCCATATGACATAATTATAAGGGAATTAAAAACCTATGACACAAAAGAAAACAATGGTTGGAAAGCCAACACGTAGTTGAGCAAAGAGGACAGTTTGCAGATATCCAACTGTTCAAAAAATGTTTGTTCTGTCCAAAATTCTCGAAAAGGGTGAGCAACATTTTGAGGCTGCAGTCAAGGTAGCCTCTCTGATTGACTTATTGGAATGTTGACACAAACCCAGTCTTTGTGTCATATTGCCATTGGGCTTCTTTTCAGGTCGAAGAAAAAAAAACTGCATCCAAGAAACTTCAGATCAAACAATATCCATAACTTTGGAGCAAAATATAAAAATCCCTTCTAACTCACAGAAGTAAAGATCAATTGTACAACTTTCTGTTTCAAAGATAGTTGGATGTTCAGCAAAAGCTGTAGTTCTTATCGCCAAAAGAAATTGTCACATATTTGCTCTGGAGTCAGCATTTGACAGGAGATACTGTAAAATATAGTCATGTGTTCTCACGAAGAGCAAGGTGCAACAGGACAAGTGATATTTGGTGACATGCGTAGCAGGTGGTGATGCTGAGGCAGAGTAATTGGAGCAGCCTAATCGACTCTGACTGGAAAGAAAAGAAGTATTTGATAGCAGGAAAGGTTAGTGGGAAGGAGAGAGAGAATCTTTCAGCCCAATGTAACCTCAGGTTTTTTTCCATGTACATACTGTACAAAGTTCATTAATCATCCTTAATTTTCATTCCTGTTTGTAATAACTTGATGTGAGGGGAATAAAGAGTCCTTGCTTCCTGATTTTCAGGCCTTCCATGTGTCAAAGTCTCACATTACATAGGATACAGTTATAAATGGGGATGTCAATGATTTTTAAGACATTTTGTGGCCTTAACAGTAATGGAAAGTTACTGTTACTAGAGTATTCGAGAAGATTTGTAGCTCAGGTTGTGGATGAGGTTGTTGACTTGCTTGCTGAACTGGTAAATTTGTTCATAGACATTGCATCACCATCCTAGGCAACATCATCAGTGCATCTCCAGTGAAGCGTTGGTGTTCTGTCCCATTTGCTATTTATGTGTCTGAGTCTGCTGGGGTTGGTGGCATCTTTTCCAGTTTTGTTTCTTAGTGGTTAGTATATGGGGTCTAACTCTACATGTTTGTTAGTGGAGTTTTGGGTTGAGTGCCAGACATCCAGGAATTCCCATGCATGTCTCTGTTTAACTTGTCTTAGAATGGAAAAATTGCCCCAGTTGAATTGGTGTCCTTCACTGTCCATGTGAAATGATCCAAGTCATAGTTGGTCATGTCTCTTGGTGGTTAGTTGGTGTTTCAGTACTCTGGTGGCTAAGTTCCTTCATGTTTGCCTCATGTAGTGCTTTTGACAGTCTTTACATGGTATTTTGTATATGCGTTGGTCCTTTTGGTTGTGCTATGGAATCCTTTATTCTGAATTAGTGGTGCTGGAAGAGCACAGCAGTTCAGGCAGCATCCAAGGAGCAGTAAAATCGATGTTTTGGGCAAAAGCCATTCATCAGGAATAAAGGCAGAGAGCCTGAAGGGTGGAGAGATAAGCTAGAGGAGGGTGGGGGTGGGGAGAAAGTAGCATAGAGTACAATAGGTGAGTGGGGGAGGGGATGAAGGTGATAGGTCGGGGGGAGGGGTGAGTGGATAGGTGGAAAAGAAGAGAGGCAGATAGGACAAGTCATGGGGACAGTGCTGAGCTGGAAGTTTGGAAGTTTGGGGTGAGATGGGGGAAGGGGAAATGAGGAAACTGTTGAAGTCCACATTGATGTCCTGGGGTTGAAGTGTTCCGAGGCAGAAGATGAGGCGTTCTTCCTCCAAACGTCTGGTG
Source organism: Hemiscyllium ocellatum (assembly GCF_020745735.1). Classification (NCBI taxonomy): domain Eukaryota; kingdom Metazoa; phylum Chordata; class Chondrichthyes; order Orectolobiformes; family Hemiscylliidae; genus Hemiscyllium; species Hemiscyllium ocellatum. Next base: position 50,283,200 of record NC_083412.1, read on the forward strand.
GTGAGGGAGCGGCAGTGAAGGAAACCCAGGACCTCCATGTCCTCGGCAGAGTGGGAGGGGGAGTTGAAATGTTGGGCCATAGGGCGGTGTGGTTGATTGGTGCGGGTGTCCCGGAGATGCTCCTTAAAGCACTCTGCTAGGAGGTGCCCAGTCTCCCCAATGTAGAGGAGACTGCATTGAGAGCAACAGATACAACAAATGATATTGGTGGATGAGCAGGTAAAACTTCGATGGAGGTGAGGGAGGAGGTGTGGGCGCAGGTGCGGTGGCAGGGGAAGGTGCCAGGATGGGAGGGTGGGTTATAGGGGGCTGTGGACCTGACAACCCACCCTCCCATCCTGGCACCTTCCCCTGCCACCGCAGGAATTGCAAAACCTGCACCCACACCTCCTCCCTCACCTCCATCCAAGGCCCGAGAGGAGCCTTTCACATCCATCAAAGTTTTACCTGCACATCCACCAATATCATTTATTGTATCCATTGCTCCCGATGCGGTCTCCTCTACATTGGGGAGACTGGACACTTCCTAGCAGAGTGCTTTAGGGAACATCTCCGAGACACCCGCACCAATCAACCACACCGCCTATGGCCCAACATTTCAACTCCCCCTCCCACTCTGTTGAGGACATGGAGGTCCTGGGTCTCCTTCACCGCTATTCCCTCACTACCAGACGCCTGGAGGAAGAACGCCTCATCTTCCGCCTCAGAACACTTCAACCCCAAGGCATCAATGTGGACTTCAACAGTTTCCTCATTTCCCCTTCCCCCACCTCACCGCAGTTCCAAACTTCCAGCTCAGCACTGTCCCCATGACTTGTCCTACCTGCTTATCTTCTTTTCCACCAACCACTCACCCCTCCCCCTCGACCTATCACCTTCATCTCCTCCCCCACTCACCTATTGTACTCTATGCTACTTTCTCCCCACCCCCACCCTCCTCTCACTTATCTCTCCACCCTTCAGGCTCTCTGCCTGTATTCCTGATGAAGGGCTTTTGCCCAAAACGTCGATTTTACTGCTCCTCAGATACTGCCTGAACTGTTATGCTCTTCCAGCACCACTAATCCAGAATCTGGTTTCCAGCACCTGCAGTCATTGTTTTTAACCTATGGAATCCTTTATACTTGTTACTAGCTGTCATAGTGTGCTGGTTGGTTTGTGGGCTACCATGATACCCTGGGGTTGGAGTGGTCTGGTGGTCATGTCTATTATGTCCTTAATATATGGCAATGTGGCCAGTGTGTCTGGACGTGCTGTGGTTACAGTTAACATTGGGACTTCAGAGGAGACCATCTTCAAACTAGAATGTCACTGGAATATTTACAAAATTGAGTTATTTCCATTAAAGAAACTAAAGATTAAAAACAGATAGGAATTGTCTTTTTAAATTTATGAGAAGCAATATTTTTAACTTAGAGTGAGATGACAGAAGTACAAAGTACAAGCTTAGTGTCCTAAGAGATAGCAAAAGAGAAAATATTTTGTGCAGTAAAGTACTGGGGATGTGAAATAGCTTTGCAGAATAAAAAAGGCAAATTCTGCATTCATGAAAACTTTTAAAAAGAAATAAACTATATCCAAGGATAGAGATGAATAGTATGGAGCAATTCCAAGGAAGAAATATGTTTCATTATTTCTCAAAGAAACATAGAGTTTTTTTCCATAAGCTTGTTTAATTTTCTAAATGAACAGAACATACATTTTTTCACACAAGAAAGCAACAACAAACAACAGATACACAACCAATTCAGATCTGGTTTTAACGCTGGTTAATGATGCATGTGCTAACCAGGAATCTCTATTTTCATTCTTCACAAAATCATTAGTATTCATCTGAACCAACAGACAGACCTGGAGACAGAAATTCACTTTCAGTAATGATGGAAAATTGGCAGCAGCAGATCTCCTGCCTATTGCACACCCCAGTCATTTCCTACCAATTCCATAAGTGAAAATCTATCCTGCTTAATTGTCTAAAAACACTTTGTCAATGCAGCACTCCTGCAGAATTGTAGAGAGGTGCCAACCTGGATTATAAACTTAACTGTTGGAATGGGTCGGAGTCTATAATCCTCAACTCAGTAATGAAAGAGATCTCTGCAGTACACCATGCTAATGATAATCAAAAAAAAAATCCTGCTCTTTGGTTTCTTACACCATCTCACTTTGCAAATGAGAATTTTGAATTTAATATCACACAATTTTGTTTTTAAGTCTCCCGTGTAATTCATTATTAATATTTCTGAAAATCCACAGATAAAATATACAGTGCATTGTTTTAATCGAAATGCTTTCATTCCTTTCGAAAATTAAACTAGTTTAGCCAAGAACAATCTTTCCTTTTACAAATGATTGTGACTATCCAATCTTCCATCCTATGGAAAGCAATAACCTGCATTGCCAATGGTACACAGCTTTTGCATTCCGGGTGATGGTGCATAACACTGTCCACAATTTCCTGAAATGTCTTGTCTGTGGAACAGATTCTATAAGTGTTGCAGGACATCAAAAAATTGATAACGTGTATACTAGCTGGGTATTCCAGTTGGTCTATCATTCCCTGCATTGTTACTTCCAACCTCTAGCACAATTCACATTTCAAAAACAATTGTGGGACAAGAACTGTGGTTCATATCGCTGTGACCCAAACATTCTCAGAATTCTGACTCTGGTGACTTCTTATTTTTACCTCTACTAACTGATAAATACAATATGTTTTTGAACATTTATTTCCAGTCGAAGCTGTTTTCGGATTCTTCAATATGTCTTGGCAAAAGTAGGAAGGAGAACTGTATTGAGCATCTCTGTTACACCCTAAAAGCCCCTTTATTTCAAATTTGGTCCATCCGACCTTGATGTATGTGATTAGTTCCCCTTAAATGCAGCCACATTGTTCATTCCAGAAAATCACTATTATTACAACACAGAAGGAGGCCATTTGGACAATTGTGTCTGCATCAGCTCAGTGAATTAGCATTTCTTTTCGCTCAATTGTCCTGCATTCTCCCAGCATCCTATGCCTAAGGGCAGCACAGTGGCTCAATGGAAAGCATGACTGCCATGCAGTGCCAGGCTCCTGGGTTTGATTCCACCCGGGTGACTATCTGTGTGGAGTTTGCATGCTCTCCCTGTGCCTGCATGGGTTTCCTCTGGGTACTCTGATTTCATCCTATAGTCCAAAGATGTGCAGGCTAGATGGATTAGCCATGGGAAATGCAGGATTACTGGTGGGTATGGGTGGGATGCTCTTTGGAGAGTTGTTGTGGACTTGATGGGCCAAATGGTCTACTTCCCCACTGTTGCAATTCTATGATATTTTCTTTGCTAAGTAATAGTCTAATTCATTTCTGAATTGAATCATCACACTTACAGGCTGAGCATTCCAATTTGAACCTGTGGTGCATGAAAAAGCTTTTCTTTCATGTCAGTTTCGCTTCTTTTGTACCTTAAATCTTTGCTCATCTGATCTTGATCCTCTCATTACAGCTGTGATAGAGGCATGCACTACTCCATGCATGTAAATATTTTGATTCAATCACTGGAAAAGCCAATCATTTCCCTTTGGTACTGCTATTTAGAATTAAAGAAACTTTCACCAAGTTTCTTTTAATTAACTTTCTTTCAGAAAAGTTGTAAGGAGAATCCGAGGAACTATAGACCTGCAAGTTTGACTTTGGTTATGGGTAAGTTGTTGAAGGTGATTATAAAATATAGAGTTTGTGGACATTTAGAGAGACGGAAAATTGATTAGGGATCATTAGCATGGTCTTGTATGAGGAGAACAGTGTGTCACAAACTTGATTGAATTTTTTGAGCAAGTTACCAAAAAGGTTGATGAGGGCAGAGCGGTAGATGTTGTTTATTTAAATTTTAGTTAAACCATTGATAAGGTTACACATGATAGACTAATTAGTAAAGTTAGATCACATGGGATTCAGGGTGAGCTTGCCAAATGGATACATAACTGACTAATAGCAGGAGACAAATGGGGGCGAGTTGCTTTTCGGACTGGAGGCCTTTGACCAGTGATGTTCCACAGAGATCGGTTCTGGGTTCTCTTTTGTTTGACATTTGTATAAATGATATTGAACTCCATGGGCTGAAAAATGGCAGATGGAGTTCAATCTGGATAAATACAAGGTATTGCATTTTGGTATAACAAACAGGGGCAGGGCTTATACAACTAAAGATAGGGCCTTGGATAGTGTTGTAGAACAGACGGACCTAGGGGTACAGGTACATAATTCTTTGACATTTGTGTCATTTATAGACAAGGTTGTTAAAAAGGCATTTGCCACATTTGTCTTCATTGCTCATTCCTTCGAGTATAGGAATTGGGAATTCATGTTGAGGTTCTACAGGACATTGGGGAAACCTGTTTGGAATACTGTGTTCAGTTCTGGTCACCCAGTTTTAGGAAGGATATTATAAAGCTGGAGAAGGTTCAAAACATCCCATACTGGGATGTTGCTGAAGGTTTAAGTAATAAAGAAAGCTGGATATGCTGGGACTTTATTTACTGGAATATAGGAGATTGAGAGGTGACCTGACAGACACTTACAAAATACTGAGGGGAGTATATAGAGCTAATGGTAGTTATCTTTTCCCGAGGATGGGGGCTTTCATGACTGTGGGGCACACTTTCAAGGTGAAAGGAGAGAGATTTTAAAAAGACATTTGAGGCAAACTTTTTACACAGAGGGGGTTTCGCATGCGAAATGAACTTCCTGAGGAAGTGTTGGGTGTAGGTACAATTAAAACATTTAAAAGACATTTGGACGAGTACATAAACAAGAAAGATTTAGAGGGATATCTGCCAGGAGCAGGCAGGTGGGATTATTTTAGTGTTGGATTATGTTCGGCATGGACTGGTTGGACCAAAGGGTCTGGACTCATGCTGTATGACTCGATCACTATAAATGAAAAATAATCTATTTACAAAAATGCAAAACTCATTTCAAAAAAGGCAAAACTGGTTAACAAAACTACAATCCAGAATTTGAAATATATTCCCTTTTAATCACATCACAAACTCTCACACAACACAAAAGACAAAGAGTCTGCAGAGACGATATTTGAAAAGAGCAAAACAGACAACACCCCATTGGCCAAAGATCTGAAAAACAAACAAAAAGAATTTTGACAAATTCTCACAGTTCATCAGGTTTCTTGTTGACACAGTTGAATTTCTGATGGCTGTGGACTGATGGAAAATTATCCAGGCAAGGGTTAGCTCGAACAGAAATTGGGCTGGTTCCAAATCTCTGGAAAATATCATAATACAACTTTAGGTGGTAGTCAAGAGGTAGGGTGGTGTAAGAAAAATGAGGATGGGTATTTGAGAGAGAGGCAATGAGGGGCAAAAATCTGGGTCAGAGGAAAGGGACCAGCTGTGGGCAGGCTTGGGGGAGAGGAATCTGAGAAAGTGAAGACACTGGAAAGGGAAAGAGGCCGAGTGTTGGGTTGAAGGGACTGGGGTATGTGGAGAGATTGGGTAGGGGCAGACCCTGGGGACAAGAGACCAAGGATAGAAAGGGCTGGGAAGTGGTGCAGAGACTGTAGAGAGAAGGAAGAAAAGGTAAGCAGGGGAGAAGGGCAAGGGAAGAAGAGGAAGGCACAAGTAATGAAAAACAACAAGTGGGGAAAGGGATTGTGAGTGGGGAGAGAGGGTGAGCAGAGAAAGAGGGTTGGTGAAAGGAAGTATGTGTGAGCAAGTTAAAGTTGGAGTGTGTGTGCAGCTAGGAAAGGTATTAGAAGGAAGAGTGACAATGCATGTGCTGCTGAGACTGATTGAGCCAAATATATACCTACATTTCTCTCTTCCTTCCCCAAAAATCTAACCACAAATGAGGTGAGAGGAAACTCAACAACCAGCTACTGTCTCCAAAACATGAATTGCAAGGAACATTCACTATCCGAAGTGAAAATAAGGTAACATAAACCAAATACTGTCGCATGGCCCTGTATCGCCTCCCCCACACCCATTCTCTAACCTGCCCTGACACACTACACTTGATTTAAGTTGTATCTTAGTCTGTCTCTGTGCTGCTTGGCACTTATAAATGGCCATTTTTATTGCTTAGATCATTGACACATAATGAATTTTAAACCAATTTCTCTATTATCACCGACTCTTCAGAAGTAGGTTATGTGTTTATTTTTTTCTCCTGCTTTAAACAATGAAATTCTGATTTTGCAAAGACATCCAGAATCAAAAGCAAGTTTGTGTCATACACTTAGTCATCTGTGAGGTGGGGGGCACGGCGGGGGCAAAGATGTTTCACAACACAACTACTACACAAACACACATGGAAATTATTTAATTAGTAACAAGAGGCATTGTTAGTAAATTTGCAGATGACACCTAAATTGGAGGTGTAGTGGACAACGAAGAGAGTTACCTCAGATTACAACAGGATCTGGACCAGATGGGCCAATAGGCTGAGAAGTGACAGTTGGAGTTTAATTTAGATAAATGCAAGGTGCTGTATTTTAGGAAAGCAAATCTTAGCAGGACTTATACACTTAATGGTAAGGTCCTAGGGAGTGTTGCTGAACAAAGAGACCTCAGAGTGCAGGTTCATAGCTCCTTGAAAGTAGAGTCGCAGGTAGATAGGATAGTGAAGAAGGTGTTTGGTATGCTTTCCTTTATTGGTCAGAGTATTGAGTACAGGAGTTGGGAGGTCATATCGCAGCTGCACAGGACATTGGTTAGGCCACTTTTGGAATATTGCATGCAATTCTGATCTCCTTCCTATCAGAAAGATGTTGTGAAACTTGAAAGGGTTCAGAAAAGATTTACAAGGATGTTGCCAGGGTTGGAGGATTTGAGCTACAGGGAGAGGCTGAACAAGCTGGGGCTCTTTTCCCTGGAGCGTTGGAGGCTGAGGGGTGACCTTATAGAGGTTTACAAAATTATGAGGGCATGAGGATAAATAGACAAAGTCTTTTCCCTGGGGTCGGGGAGTCCAGAACTAGAGGACATAGGTTTAGGGTGAAAGGGGAAAGATATAAAAGAGACCTAAGGGGCAACATTATCACACAGAGGGTGGTACGTGTATGGAATGGGCTGCCAGAGGAAGTGGTGAAGGCTGGTACAATTGCAACATTTTAGGGGCATTTGGATGGATATATGAATAGGAAGGGTTTGGATGGATATGGGCTGGGTGCTGACTAGATTGGGTTGAGATATCTGGTCGGCATGGACGAGTTGGATGAAGGGTATGTTTCCATGCTGTACATCTCTTTGACTCTGTGACTCTATAATTTAATTACAACAACAAATGGGTAACTATTTACCAAATACCTTTGTTTTTAAAATGGAATCCAAAAGTCCAATGTCGGCATTAGAAGGCTGAAATCCATGTGTGAGGCTCATTGTTTCGCAGCCTGAAGTTGAAGAATTGTAGCAAGTTTCTTCTCTTTACAAATCTTTTCAAAATTCTTCTGAGGAACCTTTGCCAAGATATCATCTTGACTTCACTTTCCCGATGAAAGAAAATTTGACTAACAGAGCATACATGCTGGTTGTTGGCTCCTTTTTACAGATCGGAGGCTTTTCCTTTGTAACTCAAAGTTCAGGGTGTTATTTAAGAAGATGTGTGGAGAAGGACAAATCCCTAAACTAATGGCTATTTCAAAATCATGTGTTCATTAAAGAGTTGGGTCCAATACTGTGGTAATCATGTGATCTTCTGGGAGATGAGAAGTAGTTGGGTAGTGAGGCATTATGGGTGGAGCTGAGAAATAAGAAGAGTGCAGTTATATTTTTGGGACTGTATTACAGACCTCCCAACAGTGATCATGAGGTAGAAGAACAAATAGGTAAACAGATTATGAATAGATGTAGAGGTAATAGGGTAGGGAGATTTTAATTTTCCCAACATTGACTGGGATACAGTTAGCGTCAGAGGTCTGGTTGGAGTAGAATTTGTACAAAGCATTCAGGAGAGTTTTCTAGAACAGTATGCCATTGGTCCGACAAGGGAAGGGGTCAACTTGGACCTGGTACTGGGGAACGTGCAAGGACAAGTGGTAGAAGTTGCGGTGGGGAATTTCTTTGGGAACAGTGACCACAGTTCTGTAAGTTTTAGAATACTCGTAGATAAAGAAGAGAGCGATCCTAAGGGAAGAGTAATAAACTGTGCCAAGGCCAATTATATCAAAATTAGGCAGGAGCTGGGAAATGTGCATTGGACACAGCTATTTGAAGGGAAGTCCACATTTGAGATGTGTGAGGCTTTCAAAGATAGGTTAACAGTAGTGCAGGATAGGCATGTGCTGGTAAAGGCAAAGGATAGGAAGGGCAAGATTCGTGAACCGTGGATGACAGGAGAAATTGTACAACTAGCCACAAGGAAAAGGGAAGTGTACATAAGGTCCAGGCAGCTAAGAACAGAACAGGCCCTGGAGGAATATCGGAAGAGTAGGACAAGTCTTAAACAAGGAATAAAGCAGGCTAAAAGGGGTCATGAAATAGCTTTAGCAAACAGAATTAAGGAAAATCCCAAAACATTTTATTCTTATAGAAGAAGCAAGCGGGTAACTAGAGAAAGGATTGATCGACTAAAAGATAATGAAGGAAGGCTGTGTGCTAAACCTGAGAGAATGGGTGAGACTCTGAACGATTACTTTGCATCAGTGTTCACTGAGGAGAGGAACATGATGAATTTTTAGATTAGAGATAGATGTTTGATTAGTCTGGATCACATTGGCATAAGTCGGGAAGATGTGTTGGGTATGCTAGAGGTTATTAAGGTGGACAAATCCCCAGGACCAGATGGGATCTATCCCACATTGCTGAGGGAGGCAAGAGAAGAAATAGCTGGGGTCCTGACAGATATCTTTGTGGCATCCTTAAATGCAGATGAGGTGCCAGAGGACTGGAAAGTTGCTTATGTTCTCCCCCTGTAGAAGAAGGATAATAGGGATATTCCAGGTAACTACAGACCAGTGAGCCTGACATTGGTGGTGGGGAAGTTGCTAAAGAGGGTACTGAGAGATAGGATCTATTCATATTTAGAAAAAAATGAGCTTATCAGTAATAGGCAACATGGTTTTGTGCAGGGGAGATCATGCCTTACCAACTTAATAGAGTTTTTTGAGGAAGTGACCAAGTTGTTAGATGTATGCTGTTGGTCCTATATATGGGCTTTAGTAAGGCTTTTGATAAGGTTCCCCATTGTAGACTAATGCAGAAAGTGAAGTCACATGGCATGCAGGGTGTTCTAGCTGGGTGGATAAAGAACTGGTTGAGCAACAGGAGACAGAGTGTAGTAGTTGAACGGAGTTTCTCAAAATGGATGAAGGTGATCAATGGTATTCCACAGGGGTCAGTATTGGGGCCACTGTTGCTTGTAATATACATAAATGATCTAGAAGAGGGCACTGTTGGTATGATCAGCAAGTTTGCAGATGACACAAAGATTGGTGGAGTAGCAGAAAGCATAAGGGACTGTCTGAGAATACAGGAGGATATAGATAGACTGCAGAGTTGGGCAGAAAAGTGGCAGATGGCTTCCATTCCAGACAAATGTGAGGTGATGCATTTAGGCAAGACTATTTCTGGAGCAAATTATACAATGAATGGAAGAGACTTGGGAAAAGTTGATGGGCACAGAGATCTGGGAGTGCAGGTCCATTGTACCCTGAAGATTGCTGCACAGGTGGATAGAGTGGTCAAGAAGGCATATGGTGTGCTTGCCTTCATTGGACGGGGTATTGAGTATAAGAGTTGGCAAGTCATGTTAAAATTGTACAAGACATTGGTTCGGCCGCATTTAGAATATTGTGTACAGTTCTGGTCGCCACATTACCAAAAGGACGTGGAGTCTTTGGGAAGGGTACAGAGAAGGTTTACGAGGAAGGTGCTAGCTATGAAGAGAGGTTGAGTAGGTTAGGTTTATTTTCACTCGAAAAAAGGAGATTGAGGGGGGACCTGATTGAGGTTTACAAAATCATGAAGGGTATAGACGGGTGGATAGGGACAAGCTTTTTCCCAGGGTGAAGGATTCAATAATGAGAGGTCATGCTTTCAAGATGAGAGATGGAAAGTTTAAGAGGGATACACACAGAAAGTACTTCACACAGAGTGTGGTGGGCATTTAGAACGTGTTGCCAGCAGAGGTGGTAGAGGCTGGTACAGTAGATTCATTTAAGATGTGTTTGGACATATGCATGTGTAGTTGGGGAGCAGAGGGATACAAATGCTTAGGAATTGACCGACAGGTTTAGACAGTACATTTGGATCGGCTCAGGCTTGGAAGGCCGAAGGGCCTGTTCCTGGAATGTAAATTTTCTTTCTTCTCTTTGTTAGTTACCCCCAGTGCAAAGAATTGCACTGCAGATGGCCGGTTGTCAATAGTCCATTTCAGGGTTAAATGGAAAATCATTCACACATCTTCTTAAAGGATTAAATTGCCATTCTATTGTTAAGGGTTTCTCTTGGAGATAATCACTTCCATGGTGGGCTATAATGATCTATTACAGTGGTAATGATTATAATTACGTGGAACATAGAATAATACAGGCCCTTTGGTCCTCGATGTTGTGCCGACCTTTTATCCTACTCTAAGATCAAACCTAAATACCTTTTATTTTACTATCATCTATGTGCCTATCCAAGAGTCGCTTAAAGGTTTCTAATGTATCTGACTCTACTGCAACCTCTGGCAGTGCAACCCACGCACCCACCACTCTGTGTAAAGAACTGACCTCTGACATTTCCCCTAAATCTTGCTCCAATCACCTTAAAATTATACCCCATCATGATAGCCATTTCCATCCTGGGAAAAAGCCTATGGCTTTCCAATATGCCTCTCATTATTTTGTACACTCGATAGGCCACGTTTCATCCTTCTTCACTCCAATGAAAAAATCCTGAGCTCCCTCAACCTTTCTTCAGTGGACTGCCCTCCAGTTCTGGCAGCATCCTGGTAAATCTCCTCTGCACCCTCTCTAAAGCTTCTACATCCTTTCTATCATGAGACGACAAGAACTGAACACAATATTCCAAGTGTGCTCTAATCAGGGCTCTAAAAGAGCTGTGGCATAGCCTCAATCACCCTGCTGTTATGGACTGGGCCAGACCACTCAAAACATTCTTAAACAGGCAGCCCAGACCATAACTTGGTAATTTGTTTCGCTGAGTGCACAGTGAAAATGACCCGGATTGAGTTAGTGAGGTTGACTACCAGGTTTAAAACAGACAAAAAGAATCTATTCACAAAATTGCACAACGACACACAAAGAACAGAATGAAGAACCCCTACAGAACTCAGTCTATCCAAATTAGACTTAATTGTGCTGTTTTGAATATACACAACAGTCCCAATAAGCAAACCTCTTGAAAAAAACTATAAATGGAACAGACGCTTAAACGATGAAGTTAGAAGGGCCAAAGGAGAGAGAGAGAGTTTCTGCACAGCTCCTTGTTGAACTCCCAACCAGTTCTGGACTGACTAAACTGCTCAGCTAGAGAGCTGACCACTCTCCTTTCATTCTACAGGTCACTTCTAAAACATGACCACTTTGGCCTGAAGTCTCATCTGTTCATATGTAAACAAAAGGTCTCTCAAAATCCTTTTCATCTCTGTACCAAACCAGTCTGATCAGAGCCCGGACTGGTCTATTACCCCTCTGAAAAAAATCAAGGACAGATAATCCTTGAGCCAAGAAACAATTTTTAGGAAAATGAGTTTTGTGCCACAGCAAATGAAAGCTAACACACTAGACACTTTCTTAACAGCCCTATCAACTTGAGTGGCAACTTTGATGGATCTATGGACATGGACCCCTGGATCTCTCTGTTCTTCCACTCTGCAAAGAATCCTGTCTTTAATCCAGTAAACTGCATTCGAATTCAACCTTTCAAAGTGAATCATTTCACACTTTCCCAGGTTGAACTCCACCTGCCACTTATCTGCCCAGTTTTCCAACAGACCTCCACATCTCAACCACTCCACCAACCTTCATGTCACCAGCAAACTCACTAACCCACCCTTCCACTTTCTTATTAAAGTTATTTAGAAAAATTACAGAGAGTAGAGGTCCCGGAACTGATCCCAGTGGAACACTACTGGTCACTGAGCTCCAGGCAGAATACCTTCCATCTATTACTACCTTCTGTCTCCTTTGGGCCAGCCAATTGTGTATCCAGATGGCCAAATTACCCTGTATCCCATGCCTACTTACTTTCTGAATGAGCCTACCATGGGGAATCTTGTCAAATGTCTTGCTAAAGTCCATGTATGCCACAATCATTGCTCAACCTTCATCAATCTGTTTTGTCACATCCTCAAAGAATGCAATAAGGCTTGTGAGACATAACCTGTGCCTCACAAAGCCATGCTGACTATCTCTAATCAAACTATGGTTTTCCAAGTGATCCTAAATCCTGTCTCTCAGAATCCTCTCCAATAATTTGTCCAATACAGATGTAAGACTGACTAGTCTGTAATTCTCAAGATTATCCCTATTCCTTTTCTTGAACAAGAGAATGATATTTGCCACCCTCCAATCATGTGGCACTACTCCAGTGGAAAGGTGACAATAGTGAGTATCCCAGACTGTATCAGGCAGTATCAGTCAGTACCTGGAAGTTGATTGGCTAGCAGACATTGACTTCAGAGAGGTTTCTCCGGAAAATGAATGTCAAGTCCCACTATATGATTATAGCAGAAATCTCGATGAGTTGTTTACCATGTTATACTCTATTCATTGTATTTATTTAAATGATCAATTTATTGCTTTCGATTTCACATAAAAGTTCACCAAATCTGATCTTTCGGAAATTTGTTCACCAATCCACCAAAGGATTGCATGCAAACAAAATATTGTTTAAAATTTGCTGGTTTGTTTATGAGCATTGTCAGCTAGGCCAGTACTTGCTCAGCTATAATTTCCCACTTCAGAGCCAACCACAATGGAATAGGGAATGGTATATTCCTCGCCTAAAAGTACATTTGTTTACCAAATTAGTTTTTGCATCTATCAATTATTTTTATATCATTGTCACTAGAGTAGCTTTTTATCCCAAATTTTTTATTAAGTTTACATTTTACCATCCATAATGATGGAATTCAAAACCAGGTTCCTAGTTTCAGATCCTGGATTGTTAATTCAATGGCATTACCACAACGCCATCATGTTCCTATGTTCAACATTACCTTCCACACATGTGATGATACTTTCAAATTCAGATCATCTGCAAAATCTGAAATGTTCTTCTAAAATGCATTTGAATGGTTACAGTACAAGGAATAAAAAGAACAGTAGCAACTTGGATAGTGAACAAGCTCCACATCATTAGTGTATAAGTGTATATGCATATCAGAAAATGTAAGGGTCCCAAAACTGATCTCTGGGGAACTCCACAATGAACCTTCCTCTAGCCTGTAAAGGATGCATTAACTACTATTCTCCAAACCTTGTCACTCAGGTAATTCACTACCCAGGTTGTTACTGTTCTTCTTATTCCTTGTACAATAACCATTCAAATGCCTTTTAGAAGTGCACATACACCGTATCAATTCCATTGCTCTCATCAACACTCTCCATTACCTCTTTAAAAACACCAGCAACTTGGTTAAATACATCTTTTTCTTAACTGATTGTCCAGTATTGTTGCAAATTATTCATTCTACATGTTGTCGCAACACCGCAGTTAAAGTAACACAAAAACTTACAGGTGCGGAAGATCTGCAAAAATAAACAGAATAACAAAAATATACAAAAAAAAAGTTCAGCTGGCAAAACTCAGAAGGTCTGGCAGCTTCTGTGAGAAGAAAACAGCATTCATGTTTTGAATCCAGAAGGTTACTCTAATGAAGAATTACCAGACTTGAAATGTTAACCAAAGTTAAAGAGACTGGCCTGTACATGGTGATTACTTTTACAAGCTTTTTTTTTGAACAAGTGTGTATTGTTTGCAATTCTCCAGTCCTCTGGCATTACCCAAATATAAATAAAATTGGTAAATGATGGTTTATGCCTCTGTAAAATCCCTTAATTACTTCAGTATCCATGGATATATTTCATTCTGTCCTGGTATCTTTATTAACAACTTTAAGTGAACATCTTATTTAATAGGCAAAAGTGAGGACTGCAGATGCTGGAAATCAGAGTCTAGATTAGAGTGGTGCTGGAAAAGCACAGCAAGTCAGGCAACATCCGAGAAGCAGGAAAATCGACATTTTGTGCAAAAGCCCTTCATCAGGAATTCATCAGGCTTTTGCCCGAAACGTTGATTTTCCTGCTGCTCGGATGCTGCCTGACCGGCTTTGCTTTTCCAACACCACTCTAATCGAGAATCTTGTTTAATACCGCTTGCTTAATATTTTAGGACTCCGACAGAGACTGAATTTCCTTCCTTTCACCATGGTCTGTGCAGCAGCATCTTCCTTTTAAAAGACTGACACAAAATATTAATTTAGCATTTCAAAAATTATTCCTGCCTCCATGCATAAATTTTCTTTTGTTCCTTAATTGGCCTTGCTCCTCATTTTACCACCTTTCTTATTTCTTATCTGCTTTTAGAAGACTTTGGAATTCCTCTTATGTTAGCTACCACTTTGTTTCCATACCTCCTCAGTGTTTCTGTGGGTTGCCTTTTGCACCTCTCCCCTGTAGCTTCAACCATTGTTGTGGTACCAAGAATACAAAGAGTGCTCGAATTGGGGAAAATAAAGTTTCAATAAATGCAGTTTAGAATAGATGCTACAATTAACATGCTACAATTTTCTGAAAACATTGTTGAATGCTATTGTATTTATTACTTCTTTATTGGCTGGTGTGTGTAAAAAGGTGCTTTGTTGCAAAATCTTTAAATAATACATTGTGTTAATTTGCCACAGAAAATGTGTATATATTGTACAATAGTAGCTCTTGATAACCTGTCTGGTCTCAAAAAGAATTTATATCCACTCAATAATTGCTGCAATTTTAAAGTCGCATTGCAGACTTCTGGTATTAAACTGTGGCTTTCTCTTTAAGTACTTAATTTTAAATTCCTTATTTAATCTCTTGAAATAATTCCCAAGGTATAAAAGCAAACTTTACTTTCAAAGTAACTTTGGGTAATGTGCATTTTATCTTGGCATGTGTGGCTCAAAGTGGCAATAAAATTTTAAATAAAAAGAAAAATCCCTTTGATTTATGACTGTATAAATGAATTCTCCAAAGTGCAAAATTTCAAACAATCATATGAAATTTTTCTCCTTACCATAAATTAAATTTAAGCATTTCAGATGCAGCTGGCAACGAATGCTGAGTGTGACAGTTACAGATTAAGCAGAATAGGTAGAACTTTACACATTGAACAGTGTAATAAGGCAGATAGATTTGTGATTTCTTAGAAACGTGAAGTAAGTTCATTTTTCCTATGTATATGAAAAGAAAAACACACAATTGAAGGTTACAATTTGATAACAAAAAAGTTAACATTTATTATTGTTGTGATATTGACATACACGGAATACATATTTTGATAATTGCAGTGGAGAGATAAAACTCAGCCTCCTACAGTCAAAAATTATTTTCAAGAATGAGTCACGAAACGTGCATTTGTTCAGCAATTACAAAAGAAAAGTACAACATTAACTACTTTTTGTTGGCATCTTGTAGCCAACTATGATTAGAATCTAAAAAATTACTGATAAATATCAACCCCATTGCCAAGATTAATCTGATTAAAATATACAGTTTAACATATTCTTTCTTGCTTCTGTTGACATTTGTGAGGTGAAATCTTTAACTTAAGGGAGGAAATTCATAACCCTAACTCCAACTCTAATAGATAGATAGCAATTTATATTGAATATCAAAATTCAACAGAAAACGGGGAATCTGAAATACAAATAGAAAATTCTTGAAGCACATATCCATTGGGGCATTAGATCTGTGGAGTGAAGTGATTAGTAAATGTATTTGGCATGCCGTTCATCCATTCCCATTGTCAACAATTTTGTTTTTTTGGTTTATTATCTGTCTTTTATTCTGATAAAACAAGTGTAGTAGAGAAACAACCATTGTGAAACAAAGTTCCTGTAATAGCTTGCAATATGAAAACACGTGTACTAATTAACTTGATTGGACAAACAATATTGTGGAAAATTTGCACCAACAGTAAAAGCTATTAGCTGCTGTCATAAATTTTAAACAATTAAGAGATAAAGACGAAAGTTTGGATAATAAAAAGGATCTTAGAAAAAAAGAGCATTATGAAAATGAATAAACTCTGAATTTGTTGCTTAAATGTATCTAAGTGTATGTAAAGAACACATGGCAAACATCCATAGTTTGAGAACAGAAGGATTCTGTGTCATCCAAGATAGAGGATAGGAAAAATTTCTGGTTGTAACAGGTTGCTCCTTTTGAGGTATTTTAGGTGTTGGATGTGATTTTCTTGAATTCTAGGAGCAGCATTTAATGTTTATGTACTGTTGCCATTGTTTTGAAACTTTGAAAAAAAAGGCAAAACAACAGCACTTTCAAAAGGAAGAAAGACAGATAAAGTCAGCAAGAACGTGATCAGTAAGCAAGAGAAAGAAAGAAGCCTACATTGCTAACTGACACAGCAGTGAATCTGTGCTGCTACTCCCTTTGTTGTTTGAATTCATTGGTGTGTGTCTAGGAAAACTTAAACAATGAAATTCACACTGACCTTGGAGGAACCTGTTTGGGAGATGTCACAGCACAGAAACAGACAAGTAAATAGTTTTTAAAGTATAGCCTTGCTGTAAATCTACAATAGTGAGTAGAGTGGGTTCTTTCTTGATTATATATTTTCATTGTAAACTGTCTCTTGATTAATTTTTTAAAACTATAAGCCAGAATTATTAAGTTAACTTGGAGCAGTTCTTTTGTAGAGCAATAAAATGGTGCTATTTTCTGGGTCTGTAGATTGGAAGGAGCAAAATGGCCTTTAGTAGAGTGATATGCTTTTCTTTCTGGATATGGGAGTTTCAGGAGAGTTTCAGGGTTACTGAGGATTATTCCTGCAATAAATGTCATTAGTTGAGAATCCTGAGAGATTGAATGGATTGGCTGGAGTGACAGTTAAAGGCAATGAGGAATTTACAAGAGCCACGAGGTGTGCTGGACGGCAGTTATAGGAAGGGGGAAAATCCACAGATACAGTTAGG
This sequence comes from Hemiscyllium ocellatum, assembly GCF_020745735.1. NCBI lineage: Eukaryota > Metazoa > Chordata > Chondrichthyes > Orectolobiformes > Hemiscylliidae > Hemiscyllium > Hemiscyllium ocellatum. The sequence goes on from NC_083412.1 coordinate 50,300,341, forward strand.
TAGATGGGTTAACCCCAAGAAAGATAGGGAAGTTAGGTGGGTAGTACTGGAGTCTTCTGTATGCTGTTTTAGAAAATGTAGGGGGTGATGGACTTCAGAGGAATGTAGCATGGACAGCCAAGTTTCTGGTATCAAGACTGACTCTAATGTAATAAGGTGTACATCAGGTTCCAAGCAATTGATTGTGTTAGAGGAGTCTCTCATCAGGGGCACAGACAGATGTTTCTGCAACTAGCAGCGAAAAATCAGAATGGTGCGTTGCCTTCCTGGTTGCAGGATTGCGGATGTTTCAGGAGAGGGTGCAGAATGTTCTCAAAGAGGAGAGGGGCCAGCAGGAGGTCATTCTACACATTGGTACCAATAATATAGGAAGGGAAAAAGATGAGATTTTGAAAGAAGAACATAGAAAGTTAGGCAGGAATTTAAAAAGGAGGTCCTTTAGGGTAGTAATATCTGGATTACTCCCAGTGCTATGAGCTAGTGAGGGTAGGAATAGGAGAATATAGCAGATGAATACATGGCTAAAGAACTGGTGTACGGGAGATATTGAGGAAAGAGATCAATCTGTGACTGGTACAGTTGAGAAGAGAAGTGAGTCAAACAGTCAGGGCAGGCAGGAACAAAGCAAAGAACAAGGTAGGACTGATAAATTAATCTGCATTTATTTCAATGCAATAGGCCTAACAAGGAAGAGAGATGAACTCAGGCCATGGTTAGGAACATGAGGTAGGGATATCATAGCAGTTACAGAAACATGGCTCAGGGTTTGACAGGACTGGCAGCTTAATGTTTCAGGATTCTCAGGCAATAGGAAGGACAAAAAGGAAGGCAAGGGGTGGGGGGGGGGGGGGGGTGATGTTTTTGATAACAGATAGCATTACAGCTGTACTGAGGGAGGATATTCCCAGAAATACATCCAGGGAAGTTATTTGGGTGGAACTGAGAAATAAGAAGGGGATGATCACGTTATTGAGATTGTATTATAGACCTCGTAATAGTCAGAGGGAAATTGAAACAAACTTGTAAGGAGATCTCAGTTATCTGGAGGAATAATAGGGTGGTTACGGTCGGGGATTTTAACTTTCCAAACATAGACTGGGACTGTCATAGTGTTAAGGGTTTACATGGAGAGGAATTTGTTAAGAGTGTACAAGAAAATTTTCTGAGTCAGTATGTGGATTCACCTAGTAGAGAAGGTGCAAAACTTGACCTCAGGTGACTGAGGTGTCCGTTTGGGAGCACTTTCGGGCCAGCAACTATAATTCTATTAGCTTTAAAATAGTGATGGAAAAAGGATAGATCAGATCTAACAGTTGAAGTTCTAATTTGGAGGAAGGCTAATTTTGACGATATTAGGCAAGAACTTTCAAACGTTGATTGGGTGCAGATGTTTGCAGATAAAGGGACGGCTGGAAAATGGGAAGCCTTCAGAAATGAGAGAATGAGAGCCCAGAGAAAGTACATTCCTGTTAAGGTGAAATGAAAGGCTGGTAGGGAATGCTGGTTGACTAAAGAAATTGAGGGTTTGGTTAAGAAAAAGAAGGAAGCCTATGTAAGGTATAGACAGGAGAGATCGAGTGAATCCTTAGAATTCTCTAAGGCAGAAGGACTATACGTCAGAGAGAAATCAGGATGGCAAAAAGGGGACATGAGTTAGCTTTGGCAAATAGGGTTAAGGAAAATTCAAAGGGTTTTTACAAATACATTAAGGACAAAAGGGTAACTGGGGAGGGAATAGGGCCCCTCAAAGATCATCAAGGCAACCTTTGTGTGGAGCCGCAAGAGATGGGGGAGATACTAAATGAGTACTTTGCATCAGTGTTTACCGTGGAAAAGGATATGGAAGATATAGATTGTAGGCACTGTGACCAGCGGTATGCCAGAAGCATTGGTGCTGAGTCCACTACTTATCGTTATTTTATATAAATGATTTGGATATGAACATAGGAGGTATAGCTAGTAAATTTGCAGATGACGCCAAACTTGGAGTTTTAGTGGACAGCAAAGCAGGTTACCTCAGATTACAAGGGGATCTTGATCATATGGGCCAATGGGGTGAGGAATGGCAGATGGAGTTTAATTTAAATAAATGCGAGGAGCTGCGTTTTGAGAAAGCAAATTTTAGCAGGACTTATGGTAAAGTCCTAGGGAATGTTGCTGAACAAAGTGACCTTGGAATGCAGGTTCATAGCTCCTTGAAAGTGGAGTCATAGGCAGATAAGATAGTAAAGAAGGTGTTTGGTATGCTTTCCCTTATTGGTCAGGGTACTGAGTACAGGAGTCGGAAGGTCATGTTGCGGTTGTACAGGATGTGGTTAGGCCACTGTTGGAATATTGTGTCCACTTCTGATCTCCTTCCTATCACAAAGATGGTTTGAAACTTGAAAGGGTTCGGAAAAGATTTACAAGGATGTTGCCAGGGTTGGAGGATTTGAGTTAAAAGGAGAGGCTGAATAGGCTGGGGCCATTTTCCTTGGAGCGTCAAAGGCTGAGGGATGACCTTATAGAGATTTATAAAACCACGCGGGCATGGATAGGATTAATAGACAAGGTCTTTTCCCTGGGGTGGGGGAGTCCAGAACTAGAGGGCATAAGTTGAAAGCTGAGAGGGGGAAGATATAAAAGGGACCTAAGGGGCAACTGTTTCATGCAGAGGGAATGAGCTGTCAGAGGAAGTGGAGGAGGCTGATACAATTGCAACATTTCAAAGGCATCTGGATGGGTATATTAATAGGAAGGGTTTAAAGGGATATGGGCCAAGTGCTGGCAAATGGGACTAGATTAGGTTGGGATATCAGGTCGACATGGATTTGAAGTTGGACCGATGGGTCTGCTTCTGCGCTGTACATCTCAATGACTCTATGACTCTAGTGGCAGTTACATAAACACAAATTGTTTTCTTCTTTCTTGTCTGGCAAAAAAATTGCGGTATAGGCGAAGCAGAAATCCATTATGATCATAATGGTAAATGTATTACTGTGTGAATTTTGGGAGAGTGTGGTCAAACAAGTTTTGGAATCACTCTGGAAGAAGGAATGTGCTGGTGCCATAATGTAACAATTCACTACCGTTTTAATGGCACTGAATTATCAACTGAGAGCCACAATTTTTCAATGATTATCAAATAAAGTATTTATAATCATGATGTACAAGGTAAGATGATTTTAAATAATGAACTATAATGCAAAACAGGAAAAGACATACCTTGTGTATTAAACTTATGCAATGTATGTATCTTTTTACATACACCAATGTATAGGCAGCAGCATAAACAACACACTTTCTATTCCAATTGGTGAAGTGAGAAATTGTAAAAATAAGTTAATTTATCAATTTTGAACTCTAATCTTGTGTTTCAAAAGTATAAGTTTATTCACAATATTAATATTAACTTCAATGCAATTTCAAATTGGTATTGGTCAAATGAGGTTGACATTGCTAGCTGGATAAACATATTCGGATATTTACTTAGAAGACTTTTTAAAAATTCATTTACAGGATGAGGGTGCCAGTGGTTCGGCAACATTTATTGCCAATCTGTAATTGCCCAAAAGGACAGTTAAGAGTCAACCACATTGCTGAGGGTCTGGAGTCATATGTAAACCAGACTAGGTAAAGGGATAGTACAAACTCCATTACAAAACCAGGTGGGTTTTTCCAACAATCAATTCATAGTTCTCACTAGAATCTTAATTCCAGATTTTTATTGAATTCAATTTCCATCATATGCCATGATGAGATTCAAACCCAAACCCTCAGATCATTACCTGGATCTCTGGATTAATAACGCTGTGTTAATACCACTAGGCCATCACTGCTCCCAATTTGGAAATATACAACCTTTAATACACATACGAGGAATTCATCTTTGGTCTTTGACTAACTTCCTGTAAATGCTATTTTTCAGCAGATGCAAGGAATGTAGTATGACCCAATATGTATTTGTAACAAGAAGTTCAAGACTAGAATGAGGTCAAGAGTTGAGTGACCCTAGGGGAACCTTAACGATGATGACAATCTTTTAAATGCAGGTGATTCGAAGGTTCTTCAAAAGTATTTATTCTATTTCTGAAAACGAAAGTTTATGAACTAAAACACATGAAGTATGAATCAGATATTCACAATACTATGAACAAGACACTTGGAAACCTTCAGTCCCAAAACAATGTGATGGCAAATAGTTATGGTAAGAAGGCAATTTGAAAACATAAGAACATAAATAACAGGAGCAGGAGTAATCGTGCCTAAGACCATAAGACATAGGAGCAGGAGTTAGGCCATTCAGCCCATCGAGTCTGCTCTGCCATTCAATCAAGGCTGATAAGTTTCTTAACCCCATTCTCCCGCTTTCTCCCAGTAACCCTTGATCCCCTTGACAATCAAAGACCTAACTATCTCTGTCATAAATATACTGAATGTTCTGGCCTCCACAGCCTTTTGTGGAAATGAATTCCATAGATTCACCACTCTCTGAGTGAAGAAATTTCTCCTTATCTCTGTTCTAAAAAAAGGTTACCCCTTTACTCTAAGGCTGTGCCCTCGGATCCTAGTCTCTCCTACCAATGGAAACATCCTCCCAATAGCCACTCTGTCCAGGCCATTCAGTATTCTGTACATTTCAGTTAGATCCCTCCTCATCCTTCTAAACTCCATCAAGTATAAGCCCAGACTCCTCAAAACATCCCTCACATGTTAAGCTTTTCATTCCTGGGGCCATTCTGGTGAACCTCCTCTGAACATACTCCAGGCCCAGTACATCCTTCCTGAGATACGGGGCCCAAAACTGTACGCAATACTCCAAATGTGGTCTGACCAGAATAAATGCGTTTTGAATCAAACGCTCCACTAAAATACTTGCAAAAGAGTTAAAACTATTTTAGAACAATGCTTAACTTTTCCTCACAAATTTAGGATTAGTTTATATTAACTGAACCTGATCCAGTAAAGAAATTGAGCATGTATAGGGTGTGGTGGTGTAATATTAGTAGTAATGTCAGTTTAGAAACTAAAAATGAAGATTTGTGCTAAACATTTGATTAGGCTTATTAGCAGAAGGAATGGAGATTGTAAATACCCTATGTCCAAATCAGATGATACAGGCAGCCCACAGACTTCAAACTGCCTGCTCATCTCAATAAGTATGGTGTACAGCCTGGTGCTCCATGGTTTTTGGTCTGGCTTCATGGTTAGCAGAGTCATAGAGTCATAGAGATGTACAACATGGAAACAGACCCTTCGGTCCAACCCATCCATGCCGACCAGATATCCCAACCCAATCTAATCCCACCTACCAGCACCCAGCCCATATCCCTCCAAACCCTTCCTATTCATATACCCATCCAAATGCCTCTTAAATGTTGCAATTGTACCAGCCTCCAGCACTTCCTCTGGCAGCTCATTCCATACACATACCACCGTCTCGTAAAAAAGTTGCCCCTTAGGTCTCTTTTATATCTTTCCCCTCTCACCCTAAACCTATGTCCTCTAGTTCTGGACTCCCCGACCCCAGGGAAAAGACTTTGTTTATTTATCCTATCCGTGCCTCTCATAATTTTGTAAATTTCTATAAGATCACCCCTCAGCCTCTATAACGCTCCAGGGAAAACAGCCCCAGCCTGTTCAGCCTCTCCCTGTAGCTCAAATCCTCCAACCCTAGCAATATCTTTGTAAATCTTTTCTGAACCCTTTCAAGTTTCACAATCATCTTTCCGATAGGGAGGAGACCAGAATTGCACGCAATATTCCAACAGTGGCCTAACCAATGTCCTGTACAACTGCAACATGACCTCCCAACTCGTGTACTCAATACTCTGACCAATAAAGGAAAGCACACCAAACGCCTTCTTCGTTATCCTATCTATCTGCAACTCCACTTTCCAGGAGCTATGAACCTGCACTACAAGGTCTCTTTGTTCAGCAACACTCCCTAGGACCTTACCATTAAGTCCTGCTAAGATTTGCTTTCCCAAAATGCAGCACTTCGCATTTATCTGAATTAAACTCCATCTGCCACTTCTCCACCCATTGGTCCATTTGGTCCAGATCCTGTTGTAACCTGAGGTAACCCTCTTTGCTGTCCACTACACCTCCAATTTTGGTGTCATCTGCAAATTTACTAACTGTACCTCTTATGCTCGCATCCAAATCATTTATGTAAATGACAAAAAGTAGAGGGTCCAGCACCAATTCTTGTGGCACTCCACTGGTCACAGGCCTCCAGTCTGAAAAACAACCCTCCACCACCACCTTTGAGCCAGTTCTGCATCCAAATGGCTAGTTCTCCCTATGTTCCGTGAAATCTAACCTTACTAATCACTCTCCCATGGGGAACCTTGTCGTATGCCTTACTGAAGTCCATATAGATCACATCTACTGCGCTGCACTAATCAATCCTCTTTGTTACTTCACCAAAAAACTCAATCAAGTTTGTGAGACATGATTTCCCACACACAAAGTCATGTTGACTATCCCGAATCAGTCCTTGCCTTTCCAAATACATGTACATCGTGTCCCTCAGGATTTCCTCCAAACTTGCCACCACCAAGGTCAGGCCCACTGGTCTATAGTTCCCTGGCTTGTCCTTACCACCCTTCTTAAACAGTGGCATCACGATTGCCAACCTCCAGTCTTCTGGCACCTCACCTGTGACTATCAATGATACAAATATCCCAGCAAGAGGCCCATTGATCACTTCTCTAGCTTCCCACAGAGTTCTCGGGTACACCTGATCAGGTGCTGGGGATTTATCCACCTTTAACAGTTTCAAGACGTCCAGTACTTCTTCCATAGATGTCACCATCTATTTCCCTACAGTCTATATCTTCCATATCCTTTTCCACACTAAATACTGATGCAAAATATTCATTTAGTATCTCCCCATTTTCTGTGGCTCCACACAAATGCCGCCTTGTTGATCTTTGAGGGGCCCTATTCTCTCCCTAGTTACCCTTTTGTCCTTAATATATTTGTAAAACCCCTTTGGATTCTTCTTAATTCTATTTGCCAAAGCTATCTCATGTCCCTGTTTTGCCCTTCTGATTTCCCTCTTAAGTATACTCCTACTTTCTTTATACTCTTCTAAGGATTCACTCGATCTCTCCTGTCTGTTCCTGACATATGCTTCCTCCTTTTTCTTAACCAAACCCTCAATTTCTTTAGTCATCCAGAGGATCCATGGTTGTCTATGGGTGGAATAAATCACATCTCAGATGCACTAAAAGGCAGTCTGTACCTCTTAAAAGGGAGGTGCATTATGGCTCCAACAGCTGATAAAGTTTTCTCCAGAAAAGACAAAGAATGATAAAGGTGCAGGAGGGCTGATAGAAGTTTCCCAGATATTCTGATGGGGTTCTGGAGATTTTAGTTCAGTGGGTAGAATGATGAATAGAGGCCATAGTTCCAGAAGGGTCTGGGAAGCCCATTAGATGCACTGCAGAGAAAAGGGAACCAGTGGCAACAAGGTCAATGCAAGACATCTGGCCCCAAGGACCTGGCAGAAGCACCAGAAATTCAACCAAGGGTTGTGAATATAACTAACTATCTCAACTATCTCTAATCCAACCCAGCACCAGTCAGAGCTCATGCCCAACATTCAAATACCCAACCTCATCCTTTGAAATGATACCTTTGCATCAATAGTGAAGGGAGTGACTATTAAAGATGGTTAACTGGGAGCCACTGAATTATGCTGCTTTATCTTGGATTGTGTCAAGCTTTTTGCATGCTATTGGAGGTGCATCTATCCAGGCAAGTGGACAGCATTCCAGCATACACCTGTGTTGTGCCTTGTAGATGGTGGGAAAATGCAGTGCAGACTGTGGTGGCACATTTGCAGAACTTATAGCCTTTGATTAACTCTGGTAGCTACAGTATTTATATGGCTGGCCAAGTTCAATGGTAATCACCAGAAAGTTGACCATGTTAGATTCAGCAATGGTGATACCACTAAACAATAAGGGGCGATTGTTAAACTCTCTCTTGTTGGGGATGATCATTGTTTGGCATTTGTATGGCACATATTCTACTAGCCATTTATTAGCCCAAACCTGGATGTTGTCAAGGTCCTACTGCATATCAGAAGTTGTTTCAGTTTCTGAGGAGTTGTGAGTGATGCTGAACATTGCACAATCATCAGCGAACATCCCCACTTCTGACCTTCTGATGGAGGGCAGGTCATTGATGAAGCAACTGAAGGTAGTTGAGCCTGTGACACTATCCTGAGAATCTGAAGTTTTGCTCTCTTGTTCATTTTTGAGCTGAGGCTGTAATAAGGTATCCAATGCCTCCAACCATTTTTTGATGTCACATTGAGTGAATTGAATTGGTTGTAGACTGGTAACTTGTAATGCTGGGGACCAGTGGAGGAGTTTAAGATGATGTCATCCACTTGGCACTTCTAGCTGAAGATTGCTGCAAATGCTTCAGACTGATCTTTTACATGGATATGCTGGGCTCTTCTATCATTAAGGATGGGGATATTTGTGGAGCCTCTTCCCTCAGTGAGCTGCTTAATTTTCCAGTATCATTCACGATCGGATGTGGTTGATCCACTGGCTTGAAAATAATGATTGATTGGCCATATAGTTGCAGATAGTGCTGGAATACAGTTCTGCTGCTGTTGATGGGCCACCATGCCTCATGGAAGCCCAGTCTTTAGTTGTTAGATCTCTTTGAAGTCTGTCCTATTTAGCACAGTGAGAGTGTCACACAACACGATGGAAGGTAATCTTAATGCGATAGCAGAACTTCGTCTAAGGACTATGCAACAGTCACTCTTACCCATTGTGTCAAGGACAAATGTTCCTGGGAAGGATGGGGTCAACTATACTTTTCCTTCTTGTTGGTTCCCTCACCACCTGCCACAGACACAGTCTAGTAGCTATGTCCTTTAGGACTCAACCAGATTGATCAGTAGTACTGCTGCTGAGTCACTCTTTGTGGTGCACATTGAAATCCCCATCCAGAGTACATTTTGTGCCCTTGCCACCCTCTGTGCTTCCTAAGTGCTGTCACATGGAGAAGTACTGATTCATTAGGCCAGGGAGGATGGTATGTGGCAAACTGCAGGAGGTGTCCTTGCCCATGTTTAACCTGGAACTATGAGACTTCATCCAGTCAACAACAATGTTGAGGACTCCGAGGGCAGCTCCCTCCTGTCTGCATATCACTGTATCATCCCTCTGCTGAGACTGTTGTGCCAGTGGGATAGGACAGATGGTGATGGTGGCAACTGGGACATTGTCAGTATGGTATGATTCCATGAGTATGTCTATGTCAGGCAGTTGCCCGACTAGTCTGTAAAACAGCTCTGCCAATTTTGGAACTCGACTCCAAATGCTATTAAAGAGGGCTTTGCAGGTCAACAGGGCTGTTTCAGCTGTTGTCATTTTTGGTGTCTAGGTCAATGCTAGGTGGTCTTTCCAGTTTCACTTCTATGTTGAGATTGATACAATTGAGTGGCTTGTGAGGCCACATCAGAAGGCAGTTGACAGTCAACCACATTGCTGTGGGTCTGGAGTCACATGTAAGCCAGATTTAGGTGAGGACAGCAGATTTCCTTTCATCAAGGACATTACTGAGGCGGATAGGTTTTTCTGAAAATTGATAATGGCTTCACGGTCATCGGTAAATTCTTAATTGAACAAAATGCACAATGCAATTTCCATTATTCTAAACCACCTGAAATTAAAACAATTCCCAGGGCCAGTCAGCAGAAAGATCATTTTCCCTCATGGTCGATGGCATGACTCATTTTTTTCTTGCTTTGATGCACATAGATTTTAGAGTTTAAAATGAAATACTTTAGAGGCAATTAATCATTCTTATTTTAATGCTGACTCTGACATGAATTTGATCTGCAATGTTCCGAATAACATTTAATCTTTGAAATCTTCCTAAAAGAATAAAGAGACTCAGGAACCAATGAACATCTTCATTCACTTGACAGGCAGAACACTGGATACTGCCTTTCTTCCTTATTGTTTCTAACCTTTCTTGAATTCTGTATGGCCTTTCTCAGTGTAGCCTTTGACGTTAAGAACAGGTAATTGTTGTGCATAAATCTATCCATTATTAAACCTGAAAATGTAGAATCAGTGCATGTTGAAGAAAAACTAAATTACTATTTATCCTTGAGTCTTGAAGAGCAATTAGTTTCAGTTAACAAACCTATGTTACCACCAGAACAATCTAGCCTTTTTTAAAAAGCTTGTACTGATATTGATTCTTTAAATGGTGTGATTGAACTGGAGGTCACTTCATATAAAATTGGGTCATGACTGGAAGTCTACTCGGGCTAAATTTCTGCCTGCCACAGGATGTTGGAACAGAAGTGAATCCTCCTGCCCACTGAGTCTGTCCTTCCATAAGATCAAGGCTGATCTGACAATCCTCAAGGCTGCTTTCATGCCTTTTCCCCATAACCCTCAATTCAAATACTGATTAAAAATCTGCCTCTATCTTCAGTATATTTAATGACTAGTTTTGACAATGCTTTGCACGAAAGAATTCCACAAATTCATTACGTTCAGAGAAGAAATTCCTCCTCATCTCTGTTTTAAATGTGTAATCCTTTAAACTGGGATAGTACACTCTGGTGCTAGACATTAAGAACAGGTAACTGTTATGCATAAATCTATCCATTATTAAACCTAAAATTTAGTATCAGTGCATGTTGAAGAAAAACTAAATTACTATTACCACAAGGGGAAAATGACCTTTCTACATCTACCACAGAAGGGAAATAACTTTTCTACATCTATGTAGTTCACAGTCTTATTTCTCACATTAACTTCATTTTAATATTATGAATAGGATTTGTAGCCTGCATTGGAAGTCCATTGTGTGAGCAGTGGAAGGGATGAAGCAATGTTGAGGCGAGGTGGAAATGCTCAGGGTAAATCCAGTGTGCTGGCCACAAAAAAAGTAGATCTTTAATTTATCTTTTATCTCTGCTAATCCAAAATATGTCTAAAAGAGGTGGGAAGCATTAAGGAAACCCTGAACATCTACATTGTTCCTAATTCCCTGTTCTTTTTGTTCCCCATTGTCTTACGCTTCCAAGTCAATATCTATTCATATCGTTAGAAGTCACATGATACCAGATTATAGCCCAACAGATTTGTTTGAACTCACAAGCTTTCGGAGTGCTGCTCCTTCCTTGGGTGAAGGTGTGCACTTTGGTCAGATTGACAGGTAATTGTCTATTGTGTTCCTGGCTGTTCGGTTGTCTGTACACTTTTTAGTAGCCCATTCTATTATGTATGATGGTGGCTCCTCCTTTGCCTGCTTTGATGCTGCTGTTGCAGTTGATTTTGAGACCATGGATAGCATTGCGTTGTGCTTGGTGACGTTCTGCACTACCCTGTGAGCATGGCTGATTAATCTGGCATTGACACGTTTCTAACCACTTGAGCATACTTGTTGAACCTAGGGCAGTGGCCTTCTGGAGGGGTCCATTTCGATTCTTCCTTCTTTGTTTGCTGCACTGCAGATCTCTGTCAACTATTCCGGCTTGTTGGTTGTCTCATAGAGCTCACTGCTGACATCTTGAGGTTTGTAAAAGATGCACCTTCAACTGACAAAGGAACAGCACTCCAAATATTTGTGATTTCAAAGGCACCTGTTGGACTACAACCTGATGTCATGTAACTTCTGATCTAATCCATCTCAGCCCAACACCAGCATCTCTACATTATATTCAAATTGGTGACAGTGGTTGCAGAAAATTCAAGTAATGTAACTGATGGTTATGGAGAACTGTCAACTACTTTCCTGAAATAAATGTGTGAGGATGCTCATTAAAAAACATATGGTATGCCAAATTGATTCAGCTGCGTGCAATGTTTTATACCAGCTTTCATTCAGGACAATAGGGCACACAATTTTTTTTTGTGATGCATTATAATACATTAGATTATTGAATGGAATAATGTATGCATATTTGACTAGATAGTGTACAGAAATAGTTAGAAAATAAATTCAATTCTGTTACCTCAAAAGCTAAAATCAGATAAGAGGCTATTTTTGAAATGCATATATTTAAGTACAATTAAACTCAACTAAAATCATTGTGAATACAGTTCTCATATACATATTTTGAACAATCAAAAGGCAACTTTCCTTAACCTAAACTTCTTTATGAATTTTCTTTCCAGATTTCAATGAGTTAACTAGAATTCATAGCTCAACCTCCACCTTTACATTATTAATATTTTACTTTTAAAGAGAATCGAGCACCTGCTTGTTTGCATATTGTGTAAAAGCACTATTAACTACCTTATATCTTTTATTAATGAATTTTAATCACACATTTTGTACTATAGATGTTATGTATTTTCATGAGAGGATGTTGAGTATTAATGCAAATGTGTTTTGTCCTACTAAACTGCTACTATTCTGAGTGGAATGGAAACTTGTAAGTAACATGGCGATGTAGATTTCATTGTAATAAGTTGATGAGACTCCACAAATTTTTTAAGGGAATGGCAGTGAAATGCACCATAAAAGAATACATCCAGGATTTCAAAAAAGTCTTTGGCAAAGTTTTAATAAAATTCTGGGAATAGACAGAAAAGAAAAATCATTGAATGGTAACCAGAAAACACCCAGTGTACGTTCAGCAAGTATTGATATGCATCCTATATTGCACTTTAGCATGTATTGCCTTCCTTCTCCAATATTTCAGGGATTTTCCCCCCTCTTTACTCCGATGATCATGCCATACAATTCAGTGTAGAAATCAACCAAGTGTAATCTACAATTTTTATTTCATCAAAATGTTTTTGTCAAGTTGGTCAGATTACAAAAATTAAAGAAATACAATATAAAGTAGATAACTATCAATAAATCAAAAAGCACTAATTTGAAGTGATCAGCCTTACAAGTCAAATACACTTCTGACATACTTTTGTAATAGTAAATAAGGCCTTTATTTTTTTAAATTTAGATCCCAAACTATCACACCAAAAAGCTAATCTGAAATGTCCCCTTGATTTTTGTACTCCTTCTAGTATTGATGTTGAGATTATATTCCTTCCAGCTTTGAAACCTGTTCCTTTTGCAAAGTCAACTATCAAATATCCAGAATGTGCCCCCCAGTGCCTTACCCACAGAGATTATATGCATGTTTCCTCTCCAATAAGATTAAGTCAGTTAAGTAGCAGCTAGAATGTGTAGTACTCTGTCAGTTTGCATCAGGTAACAGATTATAGATCTGCTCATATCACACTGCTAAAGCAGAGGATGAAGTTTAACCTTATGTATGCAAGTAATTCTTATTCAAGAAATTTACAGTGCCTCATGTAAAATAATGATCAAGATGAGCTAACGTTGTGCTGTGCAGGCAGTCATTTTTGCAATGAAATGCTGATTTTTTTTAATTTCAAAAATATACTTTATTCATAAAATAATTTGATACACTGTACATTAGGTAATGCTATACATATGTCCACATTAACATACACAGCTCAGAATTATTATTACATACAGGTCTGTGCATTTCTCACTTATACGCCCATATATTGAGCTGAGGCATCAGCAGAGCCCAAATGACTGCATGGACCCCTTGATCTTCTTTAGACAGGCAGATGTTAAACGGTGGTCTTTCCCCACTGCGCCTTGGCGGCAGCTGCCCTAAGCTTCAGCGCGTCCCTCAACACGTAGTCCTGGACCTTGGAATGTGCCAGTCTGCAACACTCAGTCGGGGTCAACTCCTTCAGCTGGAAGATCAACAGGTTTTGGACCACCCAGAGAGCGTCCTTCACCAAGTTGATGATCCTCCAGGCGCAGTTGATATTCGTCTTGGTGCGCGTCCCGGGGAACAGGCCGTAGAGCACGGAGTCCCGCGTCACGGCGCTGCTCGGGACGAACCTCGACAAATACCACTGCATTACTCTCCAGACTTCCTCTGCATAGGCACATTCCAGAAGGAGGTGTGTGACAGTCTCGTCCCCCCCGCAGCCGCTTCGAGGGCAGCGTGCGGTGCGGCAGAGAGTCCGGGCGTGCATAAATGATCTCACAGGTAGAGCCTTTCTCACCACCAGCCAAGCCATGTCTTGGTGCTTGTTGGAAAATTCTGGCGATGAGGCATTCTGCCAAATTGCTTTGGCAGTCTGCTCAGGGAACCACTCAACAGGATCCGCCCTCTCCTTTTCCCGAAGGGTCTCAAGGACGCTACATGCTGACCACTTCCTGATGGACTTGTGGTCAAAGGTATTTTTCTTCAGAAATTTCTCCACGAAGGACAGGTGGTACGGAATGGTCCAACTACTCAGAGCGTTCCGCGGCAGTGAGGCCAGGCCCATCCTTCGCAACACCGGGGACAGGTAGAACCTCAGTACGTAGTGACACTTGGTGTTTGCGTACCAGGGATCCACGCACAGCTTGATGCAGCCACACACAAAGGTGGCCATCAGGGTGAGGGTGGCATTGGGAGTGTTTTTTCCCCCATTGCACCAGTCTTTGTACATGGTGTCTCTTCGGACCCGGTCCAATCATGATCTCCACATGAAGTGGAAGATGGCCCGGGTGACTGCTGCAGCACAGGTTCTGGGGATAGGCCAGACCTGTGCCACATATAGCAATACTGAGAGTACCTCACATCTGAGACCAGGTTTTTTTTCCCACGATGGAGAGCGACCGTTGCTCCCATCTGCCTAGTTTCTGTCTCATCTTCCTGATCCGCTCCTCCCAGGTCTTGGCGCACGCCCCAGCACCCCCGAACCAAACACCCAGCACCTTCAGGTGGTCAGTCCTGACGGTGAAGGGGATATAGGGTTGGTCGGCCCAGTTCCCGAAGAGCATAGCCTTGCTCTTGCCTCGGTTTACCTTGGCCCCCGAGGCCCGTTCGAACTGGTCGCAGATACACAGGAGTCTGTGCACGGACAGCGGATCCGAGCAGAAAACGGCGACGTCATCCATGTACAGGGAGGCCTTAACCTGTAGGCCCCCGCTGCCAGGAATAGTCACCCCTCTCAGGCTCGCATCCTTCCTGATGGATTCGGCAAATGGCTCTATGCAACACACAAACAAGGCAGGAGAGAGTGGACAGCCCTGCCTGACTCCAGATCTTACAGGGAAGCTATCTGATTCCCACCATTGATTGAGACAGCACTGACAATGTTGGTGTAGAGCAGTCTGATCCAGTTGCAGATTCCCTCCCCAAAGCCCATTTTGGAGAGGACATCCCTCATATATGTATGCGATATCCTGTCAAAGGCTTTCTCCTGGTCCAGGCTGATGCTGATGGTCAAGTAAGTGATACATTGCTTTGCCTGCCTAACACAAAAATTCCATCTGAACCATCTATTATAAAATTCCTGATAGCCCTTTTCAGTTATCACAACTTATTGCTACATTCCCAGCTTCATGCTGCAAACTTTAGCCTTTTTTTTGTTATTTAATTGATTCACCAGGAATTTCTCCCTTTCCCATACACTAATCTCTCTGTTGGCACCCCCAACAATCACAGCAGATTAGCACACCTCTTCTATCAAATGGGAGTAAAACCTGTCACATCTATTTAAATGAGCAGCTTATAAAAATGGTACCAGTTTTGTTTAGGTGAGGTTTTGTTCAAGTTCATGCTTTAGTTCATTAGCATAAGGCTGAATGTTAAAATATTCCAATAATCAGAACATTTACACAGCATTAACAATTTGTAACCATTCTCCAACCTCACAAGAGGGGTGGGATGTCAGGAAATGTGACATTCTTCAACTGATTGATTTAATATGCTCTTGCCTTGCTTTTCAAATTGGCTTCAATTGACTGTTTTTATCTAACCTTAGTACATGAGACCTGTGAGCAGCAGTCAATTGAAGCCACACAGGTGTGTCTTGCACTGCTGCGAGTGAATTAGCTTCGATTAATATAAAGTGAATTAAAAGTAATTCCAGCAGCTGCAAGAGAAACTGAGCTGACACCGGTGATTAATGTTAGATTCACACGATCACGAGGATGTCTAACTGGGGAGATGGGTCCATATTGCAAACACTCATTCCAAAGGCGTCAAGATGTTATTAAACTTGAGAGAGTTCAAAAAAAAGATTTACAAGGATATTGCTGGGACTAGAGGGTTTGACTATAGGGAGAGGCTAGAAAGGCTGGGGCTTTTTTCCCCTGAAGCATCAGAAGCTCAGGGGTGACCATAAAGGTTTATAAAATCATGAGGGTCATAATTAGGGTAAAAAGCCACTGTCTTTTCCCCCGGGTAGGGGTGTCTGAAACTAGAAGGCATAGGTTTAAGGTAAGAGAGGAAAAGACTTAAAAAGGGACCAGTAGGACAGTTTTTTCACATGGAGGGTGGTGTGTATATGGAAATCAGCTATCAGAGGAAGTGGTAGAGACTGGTAGCACTGCAATATTTAAAAGGCATTTGGACGGGTACATGATTAGGAAGGGTTTAGAGGAATATGGGCCAAATGTTGGCAAATGGAACTAGGTCAGTGCAGATGAATTGGACTGAAAGGTCTGTTTCTGTGCTGTATAAACTCTAATGATCAAAATCATGAGTGAATATGCAGCTTTCAGGATGTTGAGGCTAGATGCCACTTTATTTAAAAAATGCACCTGGCTATTTTCCCTGTATTAGTTCTAGTCAATTTTAAACTACGTGTATGCATGGATCTCACATACTATGGGCTGCCTGTATTCCTAGTTATGTGAAGTTGCTTACCTCTGTCATCATGTTCTAACTCCAGACTCTTTACTCTTCATAATACCACTGATCTCTTCACTGGCTTAGGCCATTTATCAGAGAAACCTTCATTCATCTTAATCACTTTCAGATTCCACTTTGCATTCTCCATCTCTTTTAGCTCATCTATGACACTTCCACCCAAACTTAATTTACATAAGTGTTTCATCTGATGACTTCAAAATCTGAGTTCCCCTAAAGCCTCAAATCTGAATTCTCATCCTTGTATTCAGATCCCATCTTATCTCACTTTTCTTTTTAAAAATGCCCACCAAAAACTCTCCATCTTGTCACCTGTTCATCTTTATTTCCTCTACCTAATCATTGATAAGTTCATTGTTCTCAAATAACTTCCCTAGAGCCATTGCACTTTCCTTAGTAAGTTGTATTTTGTGAAATCACAATTCTTTGACTAGGTTTATGGCTGTCAATGCTAATGGTTCCTTCAGTATGATGATTAACTTGCTGATATGCAAGTTATATGGTAACCAGGATTGGTTGGTCAGGACCATTTCTTTTCATTCTGCAACTTTGGGATTGAGTTAGTTTTTAAATAATTAACCATTTTGACTTGATTAAATTATATTGTTTAAACTGATTAGTTGTTAAACCGTTTCTGTGGGGGAAAGAACATGCCCTGAATAAAAAGTATTGCTGTTTTCTGGTCAGGCTTCTGTAAAGCTTACACATGTAAATTTGAGAGAAAGATTAGACAGACCTGTGGGTGTGCATGTATGTGGATAAATGTATGCATGTTACTTCCGAGTCAGGTTCTGTTGTAAGTTTTGAAGTCATGCAGTTGTTTTGATTTTTCTTCAATGAATCATAGCAGATGATAATTAATCACTAGAGGGTCACAGCACATGCAATAAGCAGAAATATAAATTGCTCATTGGTGCCTCTTGATCTTGGTAAAGACTTAGAGTTGGTAAATTAAGAGAGACAGGCTGTAATAAAAGTGATGTTATTACAAACTAACAAAGAATGAATCAGTAAGAATTGATATCATTAAGCTGACTAGTCACTTAAAACAACCCATTCAGGAACCAGGCTAATATTGTTTAGCCAAGCCAAGACTGACCATGAACTGTTCATTCACTAATAAGAAACTTAGATTTCAGAATGTCTTTGATCATGCACAGTGCCTAGCAAGGGTTAATAAGGTCTGTGCATTAGTGGTTCAGTGCACAACAACGGAAAATCAAAGACAGAAGATCAATTTTATTCTATGAAATGGAACAAAAGACTTTTGCCCAGTCAACTGATGTCATGAATTGATATGTAAAATGGATCAACTAAAGGCTGTTGCTTTTATTATGTATTACTACCTTTGTGCTTAGCATAAATTAAATTCTGTAAAATTTATGTAAATCTATTTGCATCTTAAATGGGCTTTTAACTGATTAGGACTAGTAGGCTTCTAGATGGGATCCTTCAAACTCTCTATTGTAATGAGATTCAATTATAAAACTTAAACCAAAGTGAACCGCAAAGGTTTGTAAAATGGCTATATATAGAAGTCCATTTTTTACATTCTGACTGTAGAAGAAATAAGTATAGATAAATATGTCAAACGTTTACACTCGACTGTCATGAAATGTAGACCTATATGTCTGATCATGCATTAAATATTTCTTGAATGCTGCACTGCCCAGGACACCATCATAACAAGCAGCTAGCACACTCTTGTTACAAACTGGTATTGCACTGGTTGCCACATTGACAGAGGTATCCATTCATGATACTGTGGTTGCAACTTTGATACAGGTAGGTGAAAACTTAAGACTGAGTTTTTGCCTGAACCTGGAGACATTCATCAATGCATAAGCCCTCATGCTTACTTTTTGATTCCTCTAGTGGAAATTCAAATGTCCTCATTACTAATCCCATGCTGTTTTCCATTTGGGCTTAGAGCCAGCTCCACTGAGGTCAGTGTCCCCATTGTAAGTTGGAGACACAAATTAGATTTCCTCCTGCACACCATTTTTATCAGGTGGCATAGGGTTTTGGAAACCCAGTAAGAGCAGATCTGGTTAAAGTGTTCATGAAGAAAATGGATAACTGCTGAGCAGCATTCAAAAAATAAGCAGGAAGTGGCAAATTCTCCCTAAAATCCACAAACTGCTCAGGGACATTCAATCATGGAAACAAACAATCAGAATGGTGGGCCCTATAAGGAGAATGGATATCATCTCTCGAGAGTTGTACCTCCAATCACAGGCTGGTAAGTGTACAATGTTTTCACAGCTTAGAAATGCCATTATTTAGCTTTGTAATGTCAATGTGTGTTTTAATGCAGTGATCCATCATAGGGATCATTTACTTTAAAGGCATTTGACCTTTAAATTCACAAGCCTTGCGCATTTGTTCACACATATTACAGAGCTTTTTAAATGGGAAGCATACAATAAGGCAGTGAAATAAGATGTGCCACCTATTCTGCTGTGAGTTAAATGGCTCTAGCTAATGTGAATGGTCTAACTACATGTTCTCATACAGTCTGGTGTTAACACTTGTGTTGAGGGGAGAACTACACATTGGGAAAGTAAAGCAAGACTACCTCCTTCTTTACTTCCCAGACTTCAGTTTATTGATGGACAGATTTGGCGATTACCCTTCTCCTTGTAAGGCAGTCCCTCAGATTTGAAGATAATTTCAGAATCTCAGAGGTGTTATGGTGCAGGAGAAGATTATTTGGTCCACCATGTCTGCACTGGCTCTTCAAATGAGCATCATTACCAACTTGCTTTTATCTCCCATAGCTTTGCACATTATTTCCAATCAAATCACCATCCAAAATCCCCTTAAATGCCTCTATTAAAGCTACCTCACCAGGCAGTGCAATCCATAACCTAACAACATGCTGTTTGAAAAAGCTGTTTTGCATTACATTTGCTTCTTTTGCTAATCACTTTAAATCTGTGCCCTCTAGTTCTTATCCTTTTACAAGCAAGAACAGTTTCTCCCCATCTATTCTATCTGTCCTGCTCATGGTTTTGAAAACCTCTATCAGATTTCCTCGTAGCCTTCGTTTCTCCAAAGAGACAATCCTATATTCTTCAATCGATCTTCATAACTAAAGTATCCCATCCTAGGAACTATTCTTCTCTGTTCTTTCAATATGCTCACATCCTTCCTACACTGCAGCACGCAGACCTCTACACAATACTCCAGTGGTGAAGATGATTGATGAGGGAAAAGTGTTTGATATATTGACTTCAGTAAAGCTTTTTAATAAGGTTCCTCAAGGCAGACTGGTACAAAAGGTGAGGTCCCATGGTATCAGGAATGAGCTGGCAAGATGGATACAGAACAGACTTAGTCATAGGGTAGCAGTGGAAGGGTGTTTTTTGGAATGGACAGCTGTGACTAGTGGTGTTTCACAAGGATCAATGCTGGGACCACTGCTGTTAATGATCTACGTAAATGATTTGGAGGAAAATGTAGCTGGTCTAAATAGTAAGATTGTGGATGATAGGAAGATTGGTGGAATTGCAGATAGTGAGCAGGATTGTCAGAGGGTACAGTAGGATATAGATCAGCTGGAGGCATGGGCAGAAAAATGGCAGATGAGTTTAATCCAGACAAACGTGTGTTGATGCATTTCAGAAGGTCAAGTACATGTGGAAATCATAGTGAATGGCAGAAACCTCAGGTGTATTGATACTTAGATGGATCTGGGAGTGCAGGCCCACAGATCACTGAAGGTGGCAATGCAGGTAGGTAAGGTAGTAAAAGCGGCCTATGGCATGCTTGCCCTCATTGGAAGGCACAATGAGTATAAGGATAGGCAAGTTATCCTGCAGCTTTATAGAACTTTAGTTATGTTCTGGTCACCACACTATCAGAAGGATGTGGATGCTTTAGAGAGGGTACAAAAAAGACTTACCAGGATGTTGCCTGGTATGGGGGATTTTAGATATGAGGAAAGATTGAATAGAATGGGTTTGTTTTCACTGGAATGCAGAAAGTTGAGTGGTGACCTTATAGAAGTTTATAAGATTGTGAATGGCATGGATAGGGTGGAAAGCATGAGGCTTTTATCCAGGATGAAGGGGTCAATTACTAAGGGCAAAGGTCCATGGTGCAGTGGGGTGAGGGTGGAGTTTGAAAGAGATGTGCAAGGCAAGCTTTTCATGCAAAGGGTAGTGAGTGCCTGGAACTATGCTGCCAGAGATGGTGGAAGCAGACTCAATAGCACCTGGACAAATACATGAATAGGAAGGGAATAGAAGGGAAATGAATTGTGTAAGTAGCAATAGTTTTGGTATAGAAGGACAAAATGGGTCATGACAGGCTTGGAGGGCAGAAGGGCCTGTTCGTGTGCTGTATTGTCCTTTGTTCTTTATTCTAACAAGTGTCGTACACCTTCAGTCTGGTTAAATGGAAGTCTCATCTCACGATCCAATGCATAGACAGCAGATCCTATCACATGTGGGGTAGATGATGATTCAAACATTGAAAAGATAGATTCTTTGTAGCTTTGTACATTCGTGCTCTGCCACCTCAAATTTACACTTGGACATTCCTGTACTCATTTGATGCTTTCTTCCAGATAAACTTTCTCTATTTTGAATAGTCACAAGAGGGGAAAATTTAGATTTTAGATTCTCCAAGTGATACTTCCATATTAGGAATCAAAAGCAGGTTTTAAATTTGTAGGCAGTGAATCTTATGCAGCTTATGTATCAGTAGGATCCTAGTAGGCATATGTGTAAACAGGAGACAGCACCTACAAAAACATTCCAAGAATAGTTTGGGAGGAGACAGTGTAGGACACACTCTGATAAATGAAGAGGCAGCAGCGTTGATGTTTTACAACCTGAGTGGGTAAAAGAGACATTAACAAAGCTGGATATCTGCTGTAGGAGCAAATTACTGCAGATGCTGGAATCTGTACTGAAATCAAAAAATGCTGGAAATCACAACGGGTCAGGCAGCATCCGTGAAGAGACAGCAAACTAATGTTTTGAGTCTAGATGGCTTTGATGAAGGGACATCTGCCATATTTGTTAAACAGATTGGAAAGTGGATCAGAGGATGCCAATATCATAAGATACACTTCTGTATGCTTTAGTCTCTTGCTTCAGTTTAATAACTGAGGTAGATTTCTAATTGTTTTACTGAAAATAAAACAAACAAAAAATCCTATAGTCAGTCTCCTGCAGTTGGTAAGTTAAAAATGAAGACAATAGTCACAAGCCTCCCATGAGTCAAAGCTGATGTTTGACCACTTGAGCTATCCTTTGAAACCATCCTTAAAGCATGTCCACTGTTCTCTGGGGGACTTTCTGCTAAGACAAACATTCAGAACAGAGCAGTTGCTTCAGGCTTCTGGTGTCAGGCTGACAACTGACACAATCTTTCCAGTGGAACTGAGTTTGAGTGATTGATGCTGGGCATGTTTGCTTGAGAGGGAATGCTGCTGTTGGAATGCCTGACTTGCCACTGGATCCAAAAGGTATTGCAATGGCATTGTAGGTGGTACTACTCCAGTGCTTGGAGATAGCTCCTGTAGGTTGTCCATGTTTTCAAAGCACAGGGATCATTCCAGTCATCTCAGAATGAAGCTAAAAAAAATGTTACTTGAAAATGATTTCTGTTTGGTCAACATAATTTGATTAAATTACAAGTATTACAAATTGTTGTAGCAGAACTCCACCCCCCACTTAATTTCACCTTTAGAGTGCTTGATGGAGGCTTTCGTAAATAATGAGGTTTGTTTTTTACCCCAAGGAATTTAAAATACTTTCAATTGTAAGTGCCTGCTGGATGATAATGGAGGAATGGTAGGGGAGGGGAGAGCAGTGCAAAGATAGCATGGTGTGGCAATGATTGATCTGAGTGAACATGGAGAATATATAGGGACATAAAGATGGCACAGGTAGGCAGAGGGTCATGGGCTGGCATTGTAGAAGAGTGGATGTGAAAGAGGGTAGAGGTGAGGATGATTTACACTGGTATGATTCTGCGCTGGAGAACCAAAATAATTCTTCTAACTGCTCCACATTCCCTATACGTACTAGTGTAGTTGTGACCTCCACTACAAACCAATCCAAAGTGTGAAAAAACAAATATAACATATGAAGTCATACATGGGTTGGGGCATGCAATCTGAGCTACAAAAGTACACAGGTCATGTTTTTTGCAATCACAAAGGAAGATTTGATCCTTGTAGACACTACCACAAATGAACAATACTGTAGCTGAACCATTGGAAAATGAGTTCATATTTGTGTGCATGTTTGAATTCTAAGACAGTACTGTTTTTCTCAAATTGTGTAGATTGAAACGTTTTGTAATCATGGGATGAAGTGAAATGAATTGTTTCACAGCTTTGTAATGTGGACAATAGTTTATTATACATTTCTCTTTCTACACTCTTATGGCAATGCTATACAACTTACAAAGTTGCAACAGTTAACAACTTTATGCCTTGCCATAGGCTATAACTCTAACAGGCTGAAGCAATTGTATCAAATGGCATTTTCAATTAATACTTTTGTTTCTGAAACTCTTGGTGCCTTTATACTTTCATTTGATGCCCATTTTCTGCTCCAACATCTACAATCAGCTTTCAACTGAAAAGGTAGTTATCTTGCTTTTATACCAAGAATTTCAGCTAATAGATTATCTTAACATGCTGCTCGTATACACTTATGATCTGCATTGGAATATAATGGCTAGATCATAACCACCATCTCATAATGGTCTGAATTAACAGCTGAAAGTCCAAAAGTAATCACAGAATCCCGATAGTGTGGAAAGAGGCCATCTGGCCCTTCGAGTCTGCACTGACCTTCCAAAAAGCATCCCACCCAAACCCAGCACCCCAACTGCAATCCCCATAAATCGGCATTTTCCATGGCTAATTCACTTCACCTACACAGCCCTGAACTCTCTGGGCAACTTAGCACGGCCAATCTACCTAACCTGCATGTTTTTGGAATGCGAGAGGAAAACAGCGCACCCAGACAGAAACACATGCAGACACGAGGAGAACATGTACGTTCCACACAGGCAATCACTAATGTCATGGGAAGTAGCTCAATTTGTTCTTAGAAAATTTCATTTTCATAGTAATGCAACAACATTTCTAATGGCCAATACTTCCAATATCTTGCCTTTTTCATATAGTTCAAAACTAGAATTACATTCAATAAAAATATAAAGCTGGATCTTTACCAAATAAGTTCTATTTTCTTTATTTCTGTATGTTTGGTAACCTATCAGCAGCCAGTATCATTCTTATTACATAGTTGACCCTCTCCAATGAGAGAATCTAATCATTGATCCTTGACGTTCAATAGCTTTAATATCCTGGAAACCCCCAATAAGCAACTTGACTATTACAATTGACCAGAATTTGAACTGGATTAATCAGATGTAAATATTGTGTCTGTAAGAGCAAGTCAGAGGCTGGGGATGAAAAACAAAATGCTGAAATTAACCCATGCAGGATGGTAGCATGTAAACTAACTGCTGGTCTCCTCGTGAGTACTTTGGATGTTTAAGTGCAATGCCTTGAAATGGATTACGTGAAACATCTGATCGGCATTTCAATTGTCTGCCTTTTAATAAGTTTACTTACCAGCATTTTCTCCCTCTTGTCAGCCCATCAAATCTCTTTAAACTTCTCTGGTGGACCTCTGCATGCTTCCCATTAGTGACCAATGCACTTCAACCTTCAGGAATGAAATTGACTGGCTAAAGGAGAAATTGTATGATAAAATGTATAGGTAACAAACAAGAGTTCATCAGTCAGTTTTGGTCACGTTGTTATAGGAAGGATGTTATTAAACTGGTAAGAGTGTATAAGAAATTTACAGAATGTTGCAAGGACTCAATGGTCTGAGTTATACAGAGGGGTTGGACAAGCTTAGATGTTTTTCATTAGAGTGTAGGAGACTGAGAGGAGACTTTGTAGAGGTGTATAAGATCATGAGAGGCATGGATAAGATGAATGCGCTCAGTCTTTTTTTTCCCTGGAATGGGAAATCGAGGACTGGAGGACATTAGTCTAAGGTTAGAGGAGAAAGGAATAAAAGGAAACCTGAGGGGCATTTTATTTTACGCAGAGGGTGGTATGCATAAGGAATGAGCTGCCAGTGGAAGTGATTGAGCTGGGTACATTAGCAACATTTAAAAGATATTTGGACAAATACATAGATAGCAAAAGATTAGAAACATATGGGCCAAGTGCAGGGAAATGTGGATAGTGTGGATAAGCATTTTGGTCAGCATGGACCAGTTTGGTCAATGGGTCTGTAGGATTCTGACTTTGTGAGTCATGTTAACCTCCAAGGCTAATCTGATTGTCCAGAAGAATTTTCCATATTTTTCACCCCACTTTGTCTTTGTATTTTATTGCTTTGTCCCCCCTCAGGCGATAATATAGCACCAAGATATAGGGAGCTTTTGGCCATGATTCAGCGGATATTACAGCTGTATGAGACAGTCAGAATGGACCAGTGGATGTTTCCCATCATTTCAGTGCGCTCCATCAAGATTTCTGAACTAGCTCATTGCACTAAACCATTACAGTATTTCAAATATAGTTCTCCAAATTCTACCATTAAATGTAAAAGTGCACATTTTATTACTTTCTTTTACTGTCTTCATTCAGCACTGATCAGCATTTATTCCCAATTTTTTATTGCCCTTCAGAAGTGGTAATGTCCTACTGCACCAACGACAAGATAGTGAGAACTGCAGATGGTGGACAGTCAGAGTCGATAAAGTATGGCACTGGAAAAAGCACAGCAGGTCAGCAGCATCTGAAACGCACGAGAGTCAACATTTCAAGTGTAACCCTTCATCAGGACTGGGGAGGGGAAAGGGGGTTGAGAAATAAATAGGGGAGGGGGTGAGGTGGGAGGGAAGGTGGGATAGCGATAGGTGGGTGAAGGTAGGAGATGATTGTGATAGGTTGGTGGGAAGAATGGAGCAAATAGGTGAGCAGGTAGATGGACAGGTAAGTCAGGTCAAGAAGGTTGGATCTGGGATGGGGTGGGTGGAAGGGAGATTTGGAAACTGGTGAATTCAATGTTGAGGCCATCTGGATGTAGGTGCCTACTGCAGTCCATCTACTTTGATGCACTCAAAGTTAGGAGGGAGTTCCTGTGATTGACCCAGTTATGCATTGAAAGAAAGTATGATATAGATTAAAATCAGGATAATGTGCCACTTGGGGAAGAACTTGTAGACTGCAATATTTCATTGACATTGAAGCTTTGTCCTTCTAGGTGGTAGAGATTATAAATCTAGACCCGAAGTCAATTGCTGCAATGCAATAGAAGGGTACACTGGTGCCATTGTACATCATTGCCACTGTACACCAGCACTGGAGGAAGTGAATGCTTAGGATGGTGAATAGAATGTCAAACAAACAGACTACTTTGTCTTGGATGTATCTATTATTTTATTTCATACAGGTAGTATCATGTAATTTGAGCAGTAATAATCAATGACATTGTTCAAATTTAAAATGTGCACATTTATGTACACCTCTAAAATCTCAGCTTTCTGATTTCTTTTTCTTAACTTGTTTGTTATGTAAACTGCAAATCCTCATAAAAGTTTCCATTATGGTGAACACTGCAAATATTCATTCATTTATTACATCTGATTATTTTAACTATACGTATGGGAGAAATATTGTTCAAACATGATCCAAGTTCTGAGTATTCCAACTCTCTCTTGTTTAACTACAGTATTAGAGTAATTTTTCCATTTTAATTCTTTGCATTTATCTAACCATTTATTATTTGCAGGAACTTTTTTAAAAGATGCTCAAGTTCACACTTAAAATAGTGAATTCTTCTGATGATATCCTGTACTTTAGCTCCTCACAATTAATCTGATAATAAAGGAAGTTATGTAGGAAGGCTTAATATTTTCTGACAATGCATGTACAAGGGATTACTTTTAGCTAAGGGGCTATTGTTTTCAGGTGGTGTACATTCTGACTGGTTATCTCCCTCGATGCTGAATTAATGTTATTGTTTCTGGCATCAGGATTACCTCGAGCTTCTAATTTCTCTAGCTCAATGACCAGGTTTTATGTTGTCAATTTCTGGAACTGAAACCCTGCTACCTATGAACATGATAAAAGGCAATCACCAGAGTAGTAAAGAAGCTGAAGGATCTCTTTGAAAGTTATCTGAGTTAAACTGATTATTACATTCACCCAGATTTCACAATGTATAAAGTGCCAATGCATTTTCTGGATTAGTTTCATTTCGATTTTACTGACCAGCAGCCTAACTTAATTTCTGCCCAACAACTGATGTTTTCACAGAAATATTGTTCATAAAATAGCTATCTTCTTTCATTACAGTTGCAAACTGAGTGTATGAAAAATAGAGAGTTGTACCTTTAAGTATAGTTACTGAGCATGTGTGAAAGAAGCTAGGTCATGGTGATATTAGATCACATGAAACTGGAGTCAGGATCTGCAGGGATCCAAGAAGGATATCTATGCTTATCAGTCCCTGCACTGAATTATGTTTGCTAAAGCTGGTTCCTGCTCAGTCACAAGTAGATCTCACATTACAGCATGGAAACAATGCTGACCAGACCTGCAGAACTGTCAAGTCTCCAGATGGACATTCTAGGTATATTAGATTTCATCATATTCTTGGTGTGAATGAGTAATAAAATGCCAATCCATTGGTCTGGGAAATCAAAACATAGAAATAAAAAAAAGAATAGTTAAAAGCATCTTACCTGCTGAAACACTGACACTTGCAGAATCAATACATGTGGGTGTATATTGAATATTCTGGAAGATAATCTTATAAAGCAGCAATAAGGTTAGATTACTTACAGTGTGGAAACAGGCCCTTTGGCCCAACAAGTCCACACTGACCCATCATCCACCCACCCCTACATTTACCCCTTCACCTAATACTACGGACAATTTAGCATGGCCAATTCACCAAACCTGCACATTTTTGGATTGTGGGAGGAAACCGGAGCACACGGAGAATGTGCAAACAACACACAGAGATCGCCTGAGGTGGGAATTGAACCCAGGTCTCCTGCACTGTGAGGTAGCAGGGCTAACCACCGTGCCGCCCATAAGATATATTTACCCATAGAATGATACATTGTTAATCAGTCTCTAAGGCACAACATTCATTTGACAAAAGGTGTTACTGAAACAATGTTAAGAATCGACTTTGTTACACAAAGCAAGTATTGGAGAGAAAAGAGATGTTTGATGCATTGTGTGATATTATGTGAACTAACATATAAGGTTGATAGGTTAGAAGCACATTATAGAATTGGCATCACTGCAACAGATGCAATAGGAAGAGAAAAATTGGGAGAATAAAATGGAATCACTTTGGCAAAGGGTATGAGAAAGTGTAGTCAAGATGATAGTGGGATTCAGTGTTATATTAGACATCTTCTGCTGTTTCATCAATGACCTTCCCTCTATCATAAGGTCAAAAGTGGGGATGTTCACTGATAAATGCACAATGTTCAGCACCATTAGATACTGAAGCAGTCCATGTCCAAATGCAACATTATCTGGACAATATGCAGGTTTGAGTTGACAAATGGCAAGTAACATTCACACCATACAAATGCCAGGTTATAGCCATCACCAATAAGCGACAATCTAACCACCACCCCTTGAAATTCAATGATGTTACCATCACTGAATTCCCCCACCACCAACATCCTGGGAGTTATCATTGACCAGAAACTCAACTAGCCTCACCACATAAATACGTTGGCTATAGGAGCAGGTAAGAGGTTAGGAGTACTGCAGCAAGTTACTCACCTCCTGACTCCCCAGCTTTTGTCCACCATCGACAAGGCACAACTCAAGAGTGTGATAGAATACTCCCCACTTACTTAGATGACTGTACCTCCAAGACCAAGCAGCTCACTTGATTGACATTACATCCACAAGTATCCATTCCCTCCACCATGCTCAGTAGCAGCAGTATGCACTATATACAAGATGCACTACAGAAATTCACCAAAGAACCTCAGACAGCACCTTCCAAACCCATGACCACTTCCATCTAGAATGACAAGGGCAGCAGATGTATGGGAACACCACTACCTGCAAGTTCCCCTCCAAGCCACTTACCATCCTGACTTGGATATATATCACCAGATCTTCACTGCCACTGTGTCAAAATCCTGGAATTTCCTCTCTAAGGCCATTGTGAGCCATCCCACAGAAAGTGGACTGCAGCGGTTCAAGAAGGCAGCTGACTAGAACCTTTTCAAGGCAAAAGTGAGGACTGTAGATGTTGGAACCCAGAGTCTAGATTAGAGTGGAACTGGAAAAGCACAGCAGGTCAGGCAGCATTCGGGAAGCAGGAAAATCAATGTTTTGGGCAAAAACCCTCCATCAGGAATAGAGGCAGGGAGCCTCCAGGGTGGAGAGATAAATGAGGGTTGGTTGGGGCTGGGGAGAAAGTAGCAAAGAGTACAATGTGGTGATGGAGGTGATCAGTCAGAGAGGAGGGTGGGGTAAGGTAGCAAAGAGTATAATGGGTGGATGGAGGTGGGGATGAAGATGATAGGTCAGAGGGGAGAGTGGCGCGGTTAGCGGGAGATTGGCAGGTAGGACAGATCATGAGGACAGTGTGGAGCTGGAAGGTTGGAACTGGGGTAAGGTGGGGAGAGGGGAAACGGGGAAACTGGTGAAGTCTACATTGATGCCCTGGGGTTGAAGTGTTCTGAAGTGGAAGATGAGGCATTCTTCCTCCAGGCGTCAGGTCTTAAGGGAGTGGCAGTGGAGGAGGCCCAGGACCTGCATGTCCTCTGCCGAGTGGGAGGGGGAGTTAAAATGTTGGGCCATGGGGCGGTGGGGTTGATTGGTGCAGGTGTCCTGGAGATGTTCCCTAAAGTGCTCTGTGAGGAGGCGCCCAATGTCCCCAATGTAGAGGAGACTGCATCGGGAGCAACGGATACAATAAATTATATTGGTGGATGTGCAGGTAAAACTTTGAATGTGGAAGGCTGGTTTGGAGCCTTGGATGGTGGTGAGGGAGGAGGTGTGGGCGCAGGTTTTGCAATTCCTGCAGTAGCAGGGGAGGGTGCCAGGACAGGTGGGTGGGATGTTGGGGGACATGGATCTGACCAGGTAGTCACGGAGGGAACGGTCTTTGCGGAAGGCAGAAAAGGGTGGGGAGGGAAATATATCTCTGGTAGTGGGGTCCGTTTGGAGGTGGCAGAAATGTCGGCAGATGATACAGTTTATGCCAAGGTTGGTAGGATAGAAGGTGAGGACCAGGATGGTTCTGTCCTTGTTACAATTGGAGGGGTGGGGTTTGAGGGCAGAGGGGCGGAATGTGGATGAGATGCATTGGAAGGCATCTTTAACCACGTGGGAAGGGAAATTGTGATCTTGAAAGAAGGAGGCCATCTTGTGTGTTCTGTGGTAAAATTGGTCCTCCTGGGAGCTGATACGGTGGAGGCAGAGGAATTGGGAATACGGGATGGCATTTTTTCAGGAGGTAGGGTGGGAAGAGTTGTAATCCAGGTAGCTGTGGGAGTTGGTGGTTTGTAAAAAAATGTCAGTGGCAAGTCGGTCGTCATTAATGGAGATGGAGAGGTCCAGGAAGGGGAGGGAGGTGTCAGAGATCATCCAGGTGAATTTAAGGTCAGAGTGGAATGTGTTGGTGAAGTTGAAAAACCTTCTCAAGGGAAACTAAATACGGGCAATGAATGCTGGCCCAGCCAGCAATGCCCACATCATAGGAATGCATAAATAATTTTTAAAAAAGACATCCTATTTTCAGAAATGGATATGATGTCTGAAAGATGCACCTGGGTGAAGGTAAAAGCACAATGCAAATTGAAAGCAATAGTTATGATCTTTTTCCCATTACAAAAGGAGAACACTGATGCAGCTATTGATGTGCTGCAGGAAGAGTTGTGGGAGTGGGATCCAAGTAGGATTGTAACAAGGAACAAAGAGACAGGCACAGCTGGGACCCATTCAGTTATCTACCACATCTTTTACTTGGGGATAGTAAGACATAGCAAAGCAAGTGTTAGAATCGAGAATGTCCACAATCAGATGGAGGATGGTATTGGCAGGTGGGGACTGTTGAGGCCTCCTTTTAATGAAGAAACAGTGGTCCCATAGACTGTCCTAATGGGGAATGGAGTTGGAGAGGATTTGCACATCCATGGCAAAGAACAGGTAGCTCTGGCTAGGCTAGCGGAAATTTTGGAGCATTGGAAGAATCCCAAAAATGGATGGAAAGAGATTGGACATGAGGAGAAAAAAAAGATGCTGAATAGAAAATATTACGTTTGGTGGGGCAGGAACAAGCTAGAATAACAGGTCTGCTACAGCAGTTCTGTTGTGCATTTTGGGAAGGAGGTAGAAGTGAGCTGTAAAAGGGAACTGTGAAGTGGTACACTGGGAAGGGTATATGAGGTCAGTGACAGTCCTGGCAACAATAGCTTGATATTCAATGGTGAGTTCTTAGTCCAGGAGATCTTAGAAAATGTAGAAATATACTGGACAACAACTGTGTCACACTCATCGGCAGGTTTGATATGAGAGAACAGGAAGATAGGTTGGAGTAGATGAGGGAACAGAAAAGCTCAGGCAGCCAATTTCACATCCATAGTTCTCAACAATAAGATCAAGGGCAAGTAAAAGATGAAAGGAAGCAGACAAGGTTGGGGTACAATACGGAAGATAGGTGAAAGGGTACATGAAATGGAGATAGTATTCCCACCCACAGAAGACAACCAGCAGGGGGAGGAAATGGGATGAGGAGGAAAGATTCAGAGAGAAGTCAGTACCTGTGAGCTGTAGAAGCTGTGGGAGTGCTGTACTGTCCTCCTAAAGTAATTGCATGATCCAATAGAGAATAAAGGAAGGAATAAAATAAGTCTTACACAATGTATAGCGCAACTTCCAACATTTTTGGGACCTCTATTCATATGCAGATTTTAAAATATTGTGCATATTATTTCATGCACAAAACCACATTGGACCACAAAAGCACACAAATTAAATTCCACTGTTGGCAAGTTTGTTTAGTTGGTCAGCAGCTGATCTAGTTGGCTAGAAGAACCAATCAAGCTGCCAGTCTGTAACTAGCAAGAACTAACAGACAAACTTCAGCATTCAACAATGAACTTTACTTACCAGAAACCAACAAGCCATAAATCATTGGACACAACTAGTTAGCAAATACTTTTATCTAGCCAGCCACAAATAATCATTGAGCAATCATCTCAGGCTGTCCACATTGACTAGAAGCTAAACAGTAAGGCACAGAGAATCCAACAGATTGTTCCCAAAAATCAGTACCTGTAGCCAGTGAATAAACACCATGTAGAAATTCAGGAATGAAGGAGCACCAGGAGATCAAAATATTTGAGATGGCAACAAATCCACACCGAGGGGGTTCGTGAGATTTATTGTAGTAATAAGAGACTGTACCTCGCATTGCTAGCACTTCTAGTTTTTCTACTTTTTCTTCCGTGGCATTCTATTTCTCACATTCTCACCCATGACAGCGTAAGAATTCAGTCAGGTAAATGACTGAATCAAGTGTATGCCAGTAATTACAGCACTTTTTCTTTTAAATGGGAAAAGCACATGCATACCTCTAAACAATAAAATGCCTTTCTGCCATGTAATAGGTACTTTTTATTCTCCATCTGGGAAAGTGGACAAAATAAATAATAATGGGATTGCAAACCCTGCGACCTCCTAATTATGATCCTGAAAACAATCTTGACTCCAAAAGTGTAAAATGACAATTCTCCCAAGGTCAAGGTGATATAATCACCAATTTCCTAATATGGGTTACAGGTTTCTGTTGAGGTTACCCTGATTAAATGTCACCTTTCTATGTTGCCATTCTATTGTCAGAATTTCATTGAGACAATTTCACTATTTTCTTAAATATCAAATTACTTTGTTCACTACTTTAATAATGACATTATCCTGTTTAAAATAAATGGGTCAATACTGCATCAAAAGAACTACAAATGCATTCTATTCTCATATCTCCAGCAGTTCTTAAGCTCAACAGGCACGCAGTAGCCAAAAATAAGACCTGTGAATGAAATGGAAAGAAAGTCAGATGTACAATCCTGATGAGGTCGTTGAACATCATAGTTCAGCGTGAACATTCCACAGTTACTAGCAGTCAGTAAGATGACCAGTCTATGATTCACAAAATAGCTATAATCACTGAGATGAGGTATTCATGCAGATGCAAAGACTGAACATTTTGGCGTGTAAATTTATGCAGGAAAATAAGCTTCACAGGCCACATTCTTTCAACGGAGCATGCAATAGTTAACAGGCGATCTTTGAGAGTCTGTGGGTTGAAAGCTCGAGGTGTATTGACATTATGCTTGGAGGAATTTACCAATCTGGGCAGCAAAGTACATGCACAGTTATTGAACAAAGTAATGAAGATGAGTAAATTGAACATAAACCGTATCTTGTATTTTATTAGGTAATATAAAAGCATTCCTCCCTGCATCAGCCTACATAATGAATAATGTTCTGCTGTTACAGCAACCAGTTAATAAACATGGCATACTAAAAGAGATACTTTAAAAAATCAAATGAGTGAAGCGAACATCCCAGAAACATTCCTGGCCAGTTATAGAAAACTACAGCAGGAAACAACCAAGCTCCTCCTGCACAATTTATTTATTGATTTTAAAAAGGCCATCATTTCAAATCTCTGCATGGTTTACATAGAACACAAAGTGAATAAGTGTGGAACAGTGATGGTAATTTACCCCACACAAAGCAAAAAGTAAATATTTGGGAGTTAGTTCATAGTGTTGTTACTTCATCTGTCTTGTGTTGTCTGTTGGTACGGTTTCACACAGGAATGCTGGATTGGTAAGTGTAGCACATAAACTGCAGGTTTAAATATGTATATAACATGTGTACAATCATACATAAATATGAATCAATAAATGTGAAGTCCTGTAAATGGTACAGTGGTCTTGCAATCATAAGCTTTCAATAAATAGAACACAGGTAGTTCTTGGATAGTACGCATTTTGGCTATAATGTCGCTGAAGTATTATGGAACAGCATTTTCGAGAACATTTACCTCTGTTCGCAATAGCGGGATTCCAGCAGGGATTGGTTCATGTGCCTCCATCTGTGCATGGGCCGATGTCCGTGCCAAAGTTTGCACACACGCGTGATGTCAACAGCGGTCTTCGCGCTGTTCTCCACATGCAGCATATGTCCGCACTGAAGTCTCTGTGCTGTTCTGCGCATGCAAAATGTCAGCACTGGGCTTCGTGCTGTTCTGCACGTGCAGCATATGTCTGCACCAAAGTCTCTGTGCCATTCTGCGCATGCACAATATCAGTGCCGGTCTTTGTGTTGTTTTGCACATGTGCCAATGTCAGCTGCCAACAGAACTACTTTCTGTGAAAAGTACTGTACTGAGAGCAATTTTTTACACTTTTTAAATGTACTGTGTTAAATTTACTTTTATTTCATTAATAAAAATGATTTCAAACTTCATGCAGGTTGTGCTTTACTTTGCGTTAGACTTTTGGGTGATTTTTGAGCAATCATGTGCCAGTGATATTTGTTGCCAGTATACCCTAACCCCACTTCTCCCATAGGCCCCATTTATTTATATTAAGTGATTTTCTGTCAAGCTAGGTTTCAATGGAATGCAAATACGATATTATAAGAGAACTACATGTATAACCAGCGTTACCAGGAAAGATGCAAAAGCATGCTACAGTAAAGACAGAAATAAATCTCCATTCCCTTCTAAACAGCACATGTTGAAACTTTAATTTAGAACAAAACTCAACATGTCCGAGGATTCAGAAAGTAAAGTGCTGAAGTGGATACAGTGCATGTTTCACATTAACACCAGCCAACTTCAAGTCCTGCATAACTGCAGTTCTGAACACGTTTTGAAACCAGGACAACTCAGGACAACAATTTCTCTAGGTTGTTAATACATCAGCATAGGAGTTCCTCTTCATCGGGCCTAAATGGGTAGCAGAAAATACATTTTCCAGTTTCAGCATTTGGAGAGTGACCTGCCCAGCAATGTCAAGGTCCATGGAATTATTTGCACACATGGTGTTAAATTCTCAATTATTTGGAAGCCAAAATGTCTATTTTGTTCAGAAAGAATGCCAATGTATTAATAACTGAAATGAACAATTCTGATTATTAGTCACTTTTTTAGAGCTGCTCTGTAGCATTGCCCTCAATTTGTTGTGTGCCCGAATCAAGCAGGTGCTAGAATTCCTCCATGTTTCACATTACACCAAAACACTGTTGCATAAGGCTGGTTTCTAGAAGGACTGTGTTTTTTTTTAAACTGTAGACTGAATTGAGAAAAAGCTGTTTTAAAAATCCAGGGAGTTGAGGGGAGTTTATAGATGTAGCTTTTACTGGAAACATGAAGTTGAATAGACCATGGACTCATGGCCAATTTACAAAATTATTTTTGCCTGCCAACAACGATGTGATTGCTTGTAAGATAATTGAAGTATAGGCGAAACCGGCATTACACATTGGAAATTCAGCTCCACTCTTCCTGGAGTCAAGACAAAAGGCAAACATTTTCTGAAGTATGCAAGGTTCCAAAATGTACCTGACCTTCAGACTCAGGTTAATAGAAAGCATAGATCAGGTTTCAGTCCCAAACAAGAATTATTTATTACAAATAATCAGACTCTACCTACAGGCAAAAATTATAAGCCACCAGCACATAATATTTCTAATTAAATATTAATCCCCAAACAACCAAAGAAGTGCATATGTGGTAAATCAAAAACATAAACAGATATTGCTGGGAAAACTCGCAGGCCTGCAGAAGCTGTGTAGAAAAAGCAGAGTTAATGTTTTGGATCCAGTGACCCTTCTTCAGAACTGATGGTAACTAAGAATAGATTTGTGTATAGGTGTAGGTGTAGGTATACATCGGGGCGGTTCAGTGGCTAGTACTGCTGCCTCACTGTGTTGAAGATCTGGATTTGATTCCAGCCTTGGGTGACTGTGTGGAGTTTGCACATTCTCCCCATGTCCGTCTGGGTTTCCTCCAGGTGCTCTAGTTTCCTCCCACTGTGCAGGGTAGGTGGATTGGCCATGCTAAATTGTCCATAGTATCCAGGAATGTGCAGGCTTGGTAGATTAGCCATGGGAAGTGCAGGGTTACAAAGATAAGGTACGGTGATGGGGATGGAGATGGATCTGAGTGGGATGTTCTTTGGAGCAGCAGAATGGCCTGCTTACACACTAAGGATCCCATGATTCTACTTCCTGCCAAATATATTGCAGCAGTTCAACAAGGTAGCTCACCATCATCTTGTCCTGGGTAATTAGGGATGGGCAATAAATGCTAGTCCAGTCAGCAAAGCCTCCATGAATGAATAAACATGCGTGCAGATTTTTTGGGGAAAGTAGCTTTGCAAGTGCTGATTTTTACAGACAGTGAGATGATTAGCCTGTTAGTGAGTAAACTGGAGAAAATTAGTTGATTAATGGGACACATCTGAAAGTCATCAGCTTCAATGAAGAGTTTTTCTTTTCTCAGAGCTGCAGAATACAAATAGAAAGACTTCATCACTGTCCCAAGACATGTCAAAAAGAGCTAGGTGAAAACTCGGCTGAAGAATTTTACAATTATCTATTGATACTGCCTTAATTGGCTTTCCTCAATTGACAGTTGGTGATACGCTTGTGACATGGTGGTAGTGTCACCACCTCCGAGCTATGAGGTTTGGGTTTCAAGTCCCACCTGTTCCAGAGGTCTATCATAACATCTCTGATAAGGCTGATGAAAACAAAAATCTATCAGAGCTTGACCTCCACAGGGCACTCCACCTAGAAAGTAAAGATACTGTGTTGTAGTAAGTCCCATCACATGGTCAATTCCTCCAGCTTGTGCACCAGTGAATGAACTTCATTAGCTCCTCCATGTTGATGCCTTTCTCGATTGTCATTTGAAGAAGTGTTCTGCATACATCCTGACTGAAACATAATTAAATCCAAACTTCCAAACCCTGGTTTCAGTGCAGTTTTGGCTTGACACAAGCCTCCATGTGGCACTCTCAAACATACTGGATAATTGGTGCCATCATTCAAGATTGTACGGACATCTTGTGTGCCAACCTCCTGGCTAGAAGATCTGGGTTCAGGTCTCACCTGTCCCAGAGGTAGATCATAGCATGTCTAAATAAGATGATTCAAAATAATTTGAAAGATTGATGAGGATTGTAGGAATCCCTCTATAGTCACCTAACCAGATTTTCACAACTGTGAGGAATTGCTTCAATGGCAGAAGTCTCACAGGACAAGAATTATGACAACAGTGGTGGAGATGTTGAACAATTTGTGCATTTACAAAGTAGGTTTTTTCATGTCATGTGTTTTGGAACAAACTATATGTTGTTTTTTTCAAAAAGTAAATTATTCACAGGATTTGCACGTTGCTGGCTAGGCCTGCATTCAATGTCCAACTCCAATTAATCAGAGGGCAGTTAAGAGCTAACCATGCATTGCTGAGAGTTTGGAGTCATAGGTACGCCAGACCGCATAATGATGGCAGGGTTCCTTTCCTGAAGGACATTACGAATCTCATCAGATTTTTGTGGTAGTCAATAAATAGTGTTTATTTGACACTATGATCAAATTTTTTTTTCAGTTTTTTTAAATTAAATTCAAATTTCACATCTTGAACCCATGTCACATAACAGTTACTGGCCCTCTGGATTACTGATAGAGTGATGTTACCAATATGCTGTAATCTCCCCTGAAACATAAAATTTACTATTGAAATCCAAATTCTTCCTTTAATACATTTTTCTATTTATGTAAGGTGAAGCTGGATTCGGAGTAATCATGTTTGTGCAACTGAAGACAGCACCTTTTGGAAATAGCAATGTCAAAAGACATCTTTATGCTGTGGCTCCAAGTGTGTGCATCATCTACTAAGTTTCATGACCAGTTGGAGTGACCCTGAAAAGCCAACCAAACCCAGTAGAAAACACATGGTCATGGTTGCTATAGAGCTCACAGAGTTGCATTCATTGCAATTTCCTCTTTTTTCCTAGCCGTACTATACGTCACAACTTTATTTGTGGATAGTCATAAACCTTGAACTATATTTCAAAGAAATGGGCAAATTGTTCATCCCAAAGTAGTAGACATGTTCTCATCAGTCATTCAGGTTGATAGCAGAGTCCTGGACAGTGTGCAAACCAGATAAAACTATCAGCACCTATGCAAAATGCTGCCAATATTTCTTATCCTGTAAAGTGCCTTTTCTGCATTATTATTTAATTAACTTCAATCAAACTAAAATAATTTACAAGTAGAAGTGCTGATCAAGGTGAAAATGCAAAAATTGGTCTTAATTAGATTCACTAACACGAAAAATGCACACAATTTTTCACTCTAAATTGGGACTGGTGAAGAATTCAACTCCCAAATGAAGCAACAACTTACTCCAAGGTAGTTCAATATATTAATCACATACAGCTAATGGTGATAACACTGTAAATAATCAACCTTATCATTGGGTTCAGAATCTCAGTACTCCTTTTCAAAGAGAGAATGTGCAACTCAATCTTATTTTGCATTTATTGATAAAATAGTCAGATAAACAGAATGTACAACTGATTTTGCTAAAAAAAACTTCCTTAATAACATCTTGTTGGCTATTTGCTAAAAATAGTGTGTGACATGAAAGAAAACATTGAACCTTCACATTGTGAAAACACAACCAATGTTGGATGGCTAGAGGACTGCCATCATGACCAGCGAGCGTAATTAAAATGACTACTTCAACTTGGCTGAAAAAATACCTATCCAGAACATATGCAACAATATTTATCACAGCAAAGGGCAAACATGTCCAATTGTGATCTGAATGGAAAACAGGGACAGATCTCGCCAATGGGACTCAATATCAGCAATCACTCTGAAGGGCTCAGAGCAACACCCAAGCATATTATGGCCTAGATCCTACACTAAAAATGTACCATGTGTCAAAGATTTTAGTCAAAATTCTGAACAAAAAAGTGAAATGGTTTCACTCTGATAATGACATGTGTTTGTCAAGTAGATATATATTTGAAATATTTACTTATTTGTGTCTAGCATGTGATCTGAATTTACAGTACGAAGTGAAGAGCCTTGAAATAAACAGATGTTTATATAATGTCACCCTTGTCTAGCCTGTGGCTAGTCAGTGATTTCTAGTGGATAGTTCTAACATGATCCACATAGTTCTCAGAACAGTTAGAACAGGTTTTGTGAACATAGACCGACTCGATTAACGTAAGCAGTGAAGGTAATGGAATTTTATTAAAATGTAACAGCAAAACAAATTGAAAATGAATACATAAAAGAGTAGTCAGTTTAGACTTCAAAAGGTGAAGTCATGTCCAATGTCCCCCCCATAATAGCTACTTTGAAGTAGTGGAAAAGGTAACTAAACGTGATGTCTTCAGATTTCCAGAAGGTCTCAATAGAATACAACATAGTAAACTAAAAACTAAATACAGAACATGAGCAGTCAAAGACATTTAGTAGAATGGAGAGCCAGCTGGTTGCAAATCAGCTGAGTGGAACTTTATGTAGATTTTTAGAATGCCAAAAGTCAAGATTTAAATGTTTCATGAAGGTCACCATTGGATTATCTTAGATTAGATTACTTACAGTGTGGAAACAGGTCCTTCGGCCCAACAAGTCCACACCAACCCTCCGAAGAGCAACCCACCCAGACCTATTCCCCTACATTTACCCCTTCATCTAACACTACGGCAATTTAGTGTGGCCAATTCACTTAACCTGTACATCTTTGAACTGTGGGAGGAAACCAGAGCACCCGGAGGAAACCCATGCAGACATGGGGAGAATGTGCAAACTCCACACAGACAGTTGCCCGAGGTGGGAATTGAACCCAGGTCTCTGGCGCTGTGAGGCAGCAGTGCTCACCACCATGTCGCCCTTATTTTCGGACAGGATCATTATTGTTCCTCATTTACATGAATGATTTAGAGACTTATGAATCAAAACTACTACCTCAAAATTTGCACACAAAATAAATAAAGTGTAACTCATTAACAAAGCATAAGATATTGACATACTTAAGAAATTTCTGGAAAAACTGTACAAGACTGGCAACATCTGTGGAGTGAAAGTGGAGTCAACATTTTGGGTCCAGTGACCATTCTTCAGAAATGATGATAGTGAGGAAAAGATTGATACATCTGCTGAAGATAGGATGGGGAGGTGGAGGGAAGAGAAATTGGTGGTTGGAAATGGAGCTTAGCGAAACAGAATAACAGTTGGGTAGACATAGGAATAGGTAATGATCAGCCTGGGAGAATCAAGATCTGCTAATGGGGACACTATTGGAAGACAATGGGTTGATTGTGGAAGCAGTCCATGTAATGGCAAGGCCTGGTGCGTGAGGTTTGTGGTAAGTAAATGGGAGAAGGTACTCAGGCTGTAAAATTATTGAACTTGAAATTGAGTTCAAAAGGCTGCAGAGTGACCAAGTGGAAAATGAGATCCTCTCCTTCCAGTTGGCGCTGAGCTTTACTGGAGCACGGCAGCAAGCTTGAAATGGAGATGTTGACCAGAGAAAACAATAGTGTATTGAAATGGCAGGCAACGAGAAGCTCCGGGTCATTTTGCAGACAGAACATAGGTGTTTGGCAACATGGTCACCCAGTCTGCATTTTGTCTCCTCATTGTAGAGGACACCACATTAGGAGCAACTAATGCAGTTGACTGCATTGAGTGAAGTGCAGCTAAATGATTACTCCACCTGAAAAGTATGTCTGGGGCCTTGGATAGTGAGGAGGAAGGAAATAAATGGGTAGGTGTTCCACCTTTTGCAATTACACCCATGTGGGTGTGAGGAGGTATTGGGAGTGGACTAGGGTGTACTAGAGAGATTGATTCCTGAGGAACACTGATAAGTGAAAAGAAGGAATGTATGCCTAGTGGTGGCATCTCGCTGAAGGTTGTGGAAATGATGACTAATCATCCTATAGATGTGGATGCTAGTGGAAAGATAAGTGAGGACCAGGAGGACCCTATTGAGAGGGAAGAGACATGATGAGGGCCAAAGTACGGGAGATGAGGGGATTGTCAACCATGATGGTGGAGAATCCTTGTTTGAGGAAGAAGGTGGACTCTTCAGAGGACCCCTTATAGAAGCTGGCACTATCAGAACAGATGTGACAGACAGAAAGAAAGACTGAGAGAATGAAATAGTCTTTACAGGAAGGAGGGTGTGAGGATGCATAGTCAAGGTAACTGTGGGAATCAGTGAGTTTATAATGGACACTCACAGCTAGTCTTTCCCCATAAATGGAAATAGAGATGTCGAGCAAGGGAAGGGAGGTGTCAGTGATGGATTAGGTGCAGATTTCAAGAAAAAAAGGTACACTTGCAGTCCAGAAGTTGCCACATGTAGAAAACTGCCAGATATGCCTATGTATATAAAGCAAAACAAATCTAACACAGCTAATTAGCCCTCTATCAGGCTACTTTAGATTATCAAAGTGATGAAAGAGGTCATTGGCTGTTGAGCTATACTTGCAAAGTAATAAGTCAAGAGTGTGGTGCTGGAAAAGCACAGCAAGTCAGGCAGCTTCTGGAGGAGCAAGTGAATCAACATTTTTGGGCATAAACCCTTCATCAGTAAGAGGCTTATGGGGTGGGTGGCTGAGAAATAAATGGGAGGGGGGAGGTAACTGGAATGTGGTAGGTAGACAAAGGTGGGGGAGAAGGTAATAGATCCAGGAAGAGGGTGGAGCAGATAGATGGAAACGATGATGAAAGAGGACGGTGCTGAGTTGGAGACTTGGGACTGGGATAATGTGGGGCGAGGGAAAATGAGTAAACTGTTGAAATCCACATTAATGCTGTGTGGTTGCAGGGCCTCAAGGCAGAACATGAGGTGTTCTTCCTCCAGGCATTGCATGGTAATGGTTTGGCGATGGAGGAGGCCCAGGTCCTGCATTGCCCTTGGGACACTTGCACCAAACAATCCCACCGCCCTGTGGCTGAACACTTCAACTCCCCCTCCCACTCACCAAGGACATGCAGGTCCTGGGCCTCCTCCATCACCAAATCCTCATCACCCAAGCCTCATCTTCCACCTTGGGACTCTGCAACCACATGGTATCAATGTAGATTTCATCAGTTTCCTCATTTCCTCTCTCTCCACATTATCCCAGTTCCAAGTCTCCAACTCAGCACCGTCCTCTTTCATCATCTTTCCCATCTATCTGTTCCACCCTCTTCCTGGATCTATTACCTTGGTACTATCCTCTTGACCTGTCTTTCCCAATTATCCACTCCACCTTCCAATTGACCTATCACTTTCTCCCCTACCATCATTCCCAGTTACCTTCCCCTCAGTCCCAACCGACTCATCTCACAGCTCCCCCCCCGACCACCCCTTCTCCACCCAAGCGTCTTATTCCTGACGTAGGGCTTATGCTCGAAACATCAATTTTCCTGCTCCTTGGATGCTGCCTAACCTGCTGTGCTTTTCCAGCACTCTACTCTTAACTCTGATCTCCAGCATCTGCAGTCCTCACTTTCTCCTCCTTGCAAAGTAATAATCTACTTACTGGCAACCAGTTTGGCTTCTGCCAAGGCCATTCAGCTACTATCTCAATAATTTTGTCCATGTTTTGACCAATGATATAAAGAGCTGATCCCCAGAGATGATGGAAGAATGAATACCCTTGATATCAAGGCTCAGAGAGGGGAGATGGTCTCTGATGTTTGCATGACTCTTCATGTCCATGACCTAAACAGAATTGTAGTTTGTGCTGACAAGTGACAAGTTGTGTTGTACCACACAAGTGTCAAGCAATGACCATCTCCAAAAACAGAGAATCTAACCATCATCTCTTGAAATTCAATGGCATTACCATCATTGAATCATTCACCATCAAATTTGTGAAGGCTACCATTAACTAGAAACTGAACTGGATTATCCATATAAATAACTGTTAAATAACTGTTAAATAACTGTTAAAACCGAAAGAACAGTAGATATCATAAATCAGAAAGAAAAACAGAAATTGCTGGAGAAGCTCTGCTGGTCTGGCAGCATCTGTGGAGAGAAATCAGAGTTAACATTTCAGGTCAAGTGAGCTTTCCTCAGTACTCTACCACCAAGAAGGACAGGGCAATAGATGTATGGGAAAACCATCACTTACAAGTTTCCCTAAACTACACACCATCCTGATTTGGAAGCACTTTTTTCACTGCAATTGAGCCATTATCAAGAAGCTCTCTCTCTAACAGCAATGGACCTCTGCAGTTCAAGAAGGCATCTCATCCATCAGCTTCTCAAGTGCAGTCAGTTATAGACAATAAATGTTGGCCTGGCCAG
Organism: Hemiscyllium ocellatum; assembly: GCF_020745735.1. Taxonomy (NCBI): domain Eukaryota; kingdom Metazoa; phylum Chordata; class Chondrichthyes; order Orectolobiformes; family Hemiscylliidae; genus Hemiscyllium; species Hemiscyllium ocellatum. The sequence continues at coordinate 50,343,424 of NC_083412.1, forward strand.
CAACAGCCACAAACCCTACAAGAATAAAAACTGAAAATGAAACAAAAATATTTAAGCTGTTTGTTCTGGTCTCTATGGTCCATAACAATGGGTTAATATTATCTTTTTACAGTAAAGACCCATACTGAATTACAAAAGCAGGTTCACATCCTTATGAATCATACATATCTTTCTATAGCTATGTTGAATTCATGAGGCTCAACATTTTTCTTTACAGTCTGCAATTCATATGTATTTGGTTGTCTTTCACCAGTCATACATTCAAAGGCTTTCACACTTATCAGGAGGTGTTCACCAGCTCCTTGGCAATGGTTCAAATGCTCAATTCTGTGCTTTTACTGCATTGAGCTCAATGTCGTACTCAAGTCAGTAGCGTGCCAATTTTTCATTAAATGGGTAAATTCTTCAACAATGAGATGATTGCCAATTAAAGCAGGGACTTCAGCAATGAACAAATATATCACATGTATTTTTTAAAAATATTCCTTCTTCCTCTGATCCCACTCTCAGAGTTGAGCACCTATTTCACCCCCTCCTTCCAATTCAACAAGCTATACAGTGCACTTTCCTACCACAAGTTGCCAGCACTGTTCATTGTGCTCCATGATAGGTGGCTGTGCTTTCTTCTGTACACCTCCACCCATCACCATACCTTTTTCACCCCCACATCCTCCGACTGCTTTTCCATAGGTGTGCATCCACCCTGTGTAGCATCCTACCACACTCTGGGTATGCCCACCATCCTGCTGACACTGCTCCAGTAATGTTACTTTACCCCATTTCTTTTAGCTAGCCTGGTCCACTTCCACACAAACACTGACAAAGATCCCAATGCATTTACAGAGGGGGGAAAAAAAGCTGAGGAAGTTACTTCCATTATAATTGCAACATCATAAATTTTGCTACTAAAACTGGAGAAAAAAAAACACAGCTGAGATTGGATTTCAAAAATCACAAAATGAGTTTAAAGCTTAGGTCATAGTCATACCCTTAGTTCATCATGACCACCATTAATGACTTGCATTAAGGATGATTAATACAATAATTATCCAATCCACAATTAATCATACTCACGGAGACAGATAAAACCTCTTGATAGAAAGTGCTTGGCATTTCTCCCAATTTGGCAGAAAAAAAGAATAATTTTTAAATAATTGATTAAAAAGTATTACCTCAAATTGAACTTGAGTTACTTTTCCTCAGCAGGATCGCTTCTTTCCTCCACCCACAGATTTATTTTGTCAGAAGCTGGATTGTTTATAAGTCCAAAAAGGGGCATTCAGAACTGCTGCTTAAAAAAAATTCAAATGCATTTATTTTAAATTATTTCATACACTTGGCAACAGAATGGACTGACCTACTTATAACATTTTCAATACTAAAGTCACACAGCACTATTTCAGAGTGTGTGTGACCCAAAAATATATTGTACATTGAATTGCATGCCAATGCACTGTAGCCTTCAAAAAAACTTGCATTTTCACATTATCTAAAATGTACAAACTTAATCCAAAATACTTCATAAAGCAGACATTAAAAGGTGCAACACAAAGTCTGAAACCTATGTATTGTATAAGTCATAACTATAATTGATATTTGACAGTGAATTACATGCAGCAATGCACTCTCAGAGTTTTCCATTCCAGCAGAAAGATGAAAGTAGATTTATTGGATATCAAGTTACGATTTTGAAAATGTTCTTGTATTTACTGTTGTGAAGTTCAAGGCATGTACTGTACCTTTAAGAGAGAGTGAAAGCTGATTGCAGGCACAAAGTGTACTACAATTTGAATTTAGCCAGTGTTTAAATTATGCCCGAAGATACTAAAACCAATGATTTGATCCATCGTTTTGGGTTATAAAAAGCAGACATTTTGGACAGTTAGCCAGAGAAAGAGCACCATCTGTCATTTGAACGACTACTTTCGTCACATTCTGTCAAATGTGACCAAAGATGACCCAGCGAGATCGTCAGAGGAGGATCAACACCGCTGGCTGGTTTTGAAAATTGATTTGCTGTAAATTTAATAGGGGCTTTATTGGATCAGTATATTGTTACAGAGTGGGAGCTAGATAACAAATCTTTAAGATAACAGAGGCTTTCAGCTGTAAATAGTTGTTATTTAATATTCTCTTTTAAAGTTAAAGAATAATTTTTTTTATATAGTGGAATTTGGGTAGTTCTCTGTCACTCATACTTTAACAGATTAAAAGACAAGGTGAGTTTTTCTGTGTGCTTGGTTTAATTAGTGAAAGGGTTCACCCCGTGTCATAACACTACAAACATGAAGCTTATTATACACCAAGCTGAAAATGAATTTACGTTTATATATTGTCAGATAAACAAATTTTTGAATGAGCCACTAAGCCGGTGTTATGTTTGCCTGTTCAGGAGTTCACAAATAAAAGTTATGGCATTAATTAAAGTAAAACAAGTAAGTAGTAAGTTCTCCCAGTGCTCCAGCTAGCATACTTTCCCTGGATCACTTACAGCAGAACAGATTTATTGCTTTCTTTGCTTGTTAGAATTTTCTACATGTAAATTGGCTCTTGTGTTTATGTATGAAACAACTGTGAAAACACTCAAAAAGGAATTGCTTACTGATTAAAGCTTTGGGAACATACTCAGGATTTGAAGTTTATATAAATATGAAGGGGGTAAACCAGTTTTCATTAATTAAGCATTACATTTTCAATCATATTGTAAAAATAAATGGGAAACACAGATGTACCAAGGCAGCCGAGATGTTTAGGAGCTGCACTATCAGCAAGGTTTTGACAGTCTTGAGTGAAATATAGATAATACTTGTGTAAATTGTGGGCAGAAAATTGGTAATGTAAAATGCCTGTACAAAGAAATAGAGGAATTGTAACTTGTATATTATAATGTCTTGTATAAAACTGGGAATTGCCTGTAACCCAACGTTAATTTTATACTTCAATGGTAAGACCAGTTCTCCTTACATATGCATAAAAATAAATGATTATAGACCTGATTCCTGACTCCTCTTATCAAATTTTTTGAGTTTTGTGATAACAAATGCAAGTTCTTCCTTACATGGTAGACATTGACTTTCACTTCTCAATATGTTACTTGTTACACCAGTGTTCATTGCATTTGCAGGGTTTTCCGATATGTGACTATGATAAAGGGCAGTAAAAATACTTTGTCATATTAACAAGACTTAATGAGGTCATAATGTTTCAATTTTTTTAATAGAAAGCAGAGTAATTGAATTAGTATTCCTGTAAGGATTCCATGATGATTATTTTTGCCTAAAATAAATGAATTTACTATTTGCTGTAACATCACTGAACAGTAGGTGTGACTAAAGAAAAGAAACATGAAAATCTGAAAACAAAAGAAAATACTGAAAATTCACAGCAAGTCAGCCAATTACTGGTCAAAAGGTCCTTAGCTTTTCTCCTCTCTTTTTGATGATATTAACTTTGTACTGCAATTTACTTTTTGATTTCTATCTCTGATCACATACATATAAGCAAAGTGGGTGGGTAAGGGTGTTGGTTGTTGCTGGAATATTTGGCTATTTTCACATCAAACAGCAGTCCTGCTACAAGACACATGCATGCTTTTCTAAAACAGGCTGCTCAATAACAATATGGAATGGGGAGACTGATTCTCTGTTTTCTTTTGATCCAATGAAATATCTGGCTCTTTGAGCCTTTTCTACCATTCAATACAATCATTGCTGACTTTCTATTTCAATGGCAGTTTGTTCTCCTATTACCACAGCAAAAACACAATTATTTCCTTCCTAGCCTTGAAAATATTCAATAGTGGTAAATCCACATCCTTTTGGATAGAGAATTCTGATGTTTCACACATTTCTGAGTGAAGAAATGTTTCCACATTCCAGTCTTGAGTAATCAACTCCTTACCCTGAGGCTCTGCTCCAGGAGGAGAAAAAACTTCAGGATCTACCCTTTTAGAGCCTGACACGTTCTAGTAAGATTTTCTCACAGTTGTCAACTCTGCCAACTGTAGATTTGCATGGCTTTCTACAGTAGTATCATCATAAAATCTCTACAGTGTAGAAACAGCCATTCGGCCCAACAATCCACACTGACCCTCCGACAAGTAACCCATCCAGCCCCATTACCCCTACCTTATATTTACCCCTGACTAATGCACCTAACCTACAACATCCCTGAACACTGTGGGCAATTTAGCTTGGCCAATTCGCCTAACCCGCACATGCTTGGATTGAGGGAGGAAACTGGACCACCTGGAGGAAATCCACGCAGACACTGGGAGAATGTGCAACCTCCACCCAGACAGTTGCCCAAGGCTGGAATCAAACCCAGGTCCCTCGCGCTGTGAGGCAGCAGTGCTAACCACTGAGCCACTATTGTGTGCGTAGGATAAACACTTCAATTTTGTTGAGAGTGCCTGGTCTTTCTTGTAGTATAAGAGATTAATAGCCACTGTGCTGATTGTTAGATTGAATCATCCCTGATGTCAGATTATGTATAGCTGGAACCTGAGGGGACAGCAAACTTCTGATGAAATCCTGCAACAATCTATCATGTAAGTAGTTAGTAAATATTTATTAGTATCTAACAGTATGATTTCCATCTGTCTACTATTGAAAACCCACTCACAATTTGCCTTTTGTCCTAGCTGCCAGTATTCCTTGCTTTTGGAAGGAAACAATTCCACTACTAAAGAACCATTTGGGGAACATTCTCCTTTATGCATGGTTCTCATGGACAATGGTGGACATGCTCATCTCCTGAAGTTTGCCTCCATGGACTCCTTGAACCTTAATCTCAGTCTATCTTCCAAGGGTGTCCATGTTAAGCTGTTAATACATGACTGCTTCACAGATTTTATCAGTCACAACATATCCACCCCTTCAGAGTTTGGCTTGCTTCAATTCCAAATACTATATGTTTACAAGTATCTCAATGTCCAGCAATTTGTCTTCTGATTTGATGCTAATGATGTTCCAGACATATCTCATGTCGAAACTGTTCAACTGCATATGACGTCCAGAGTAGTCCATCTATCACAGGCATACTAGAGGGGAGATGTTAGCACAAATGCTAACACAGTATGTTTTGTTGCAAGTTTCCTTCACAATGTCTTGTGTAAGTGAGCAAACGCTGAGTTTACACTAGCAAAGTGGGAAATGGGAGCACAGCATTGGCAAACAGCTAATCATGCCAACAGTCATTCCAGTTTAAACAGATTCTTATCTGCTCAGAATCTGGTACATTTTCCATGAACATCTCCATCATATGCTCCAGAAAGCATGGCAACAGGAATTAAACTAATGACCATAAGGGTCAGAATACACTCTTGCTTTTACAGATGATCCACTGCAGTTACCCACTGTATATACAATGATATATTGATGAGAGAATCACATGATTAAATAAAAATAACTAGAAGGGAGCAGAAGTTGTAACAAGTGAGCATGCATACAGTGAAGCTGTAAATAGAGTGTGTTCTGGCAGAAAATTCCATAGACTTCGGCAGTGTTCCTTTGGGAGAGTCAATAGAGTTCGACCCAAACACAAAACAAGCCTATTTTCCAATGTCTTGAGTTGTAAGATATGCAAAAATGAGACAGTTGAATAGACCCAGGAATCCTTCACTGTAATCAACTCATGCAGATGCTTCTCTTATGCATACCTTACCAACTTCTTCAGAATATCCAGTTATATGTCAAAATGTACTCCCTTTAGTTTCCACCCACACTCTCCAGAATCTTGCAGGAGGCAGACAGAAAAACCACATTGTTTTTTGTAATATGCAAATTCTACGTTGTGAGGACACCAGCTCCCCACATGCTGGGAACTATTCTGATTCAATATTAGCATTGCAACTTTAAGGAAAATAACCTGGCAGAGACAGGACAGCCAAAGCCATCTGCAGGTAACATTGTTCTGGTTAGACAAATCAAGAATTAGAGACAGCGGGAGAGGCAGGTGTCAACATCACTATCAAGTTTGACATCACAAGATATTAAAGACACTGGGAACACAAATGAGCACCTTGCGACTCTAAAGTTCTCTCAAGAACAAGTATGACAATCAATGCACACATGCTGACATTGATTATGCAAACATTAAAGATAACTTCTATAAGGGCTCAGCCAGAACTATTGCAAATACTCCAAAAAAAGACAAGCTCATTGGCTATGGGGAACTTCAATACAGGTTCGGAGCTAACTATCGGGGCAGTAATGATGCACAGAGAAATTCAACTTGTCTTTGCACCCCCAGGGATACCTCAATCATCACAATCCTCTTTAGATCAAAGCCAAAGTGCAAAAACATCTGGATACACCCAAAAGCTCAACATTGGCATCTAACTGACTTTACCCTCACTCAGCAGAGTAACAATAAAAGAGATTATGAACATCAGGGTTACAAGAGAAACAGCAGCAATACTCCAACATGAAACTTCCCTCTGAGACCGAATGTCTCACTGACACAGATGTCAGCTGTTCTTGGAGAACTGAAAATGTGTTGCTGGAAAAGCGCAGCAGGTCAGGCAGCATCCAAGGAACAGGAAATTCGACGTTTTGGGCATAAGCCCTTCATCAGGAATGAGGAAAGTGTGTTCAGCAAGCTAAGATAAAAAGTAGGGAGGAGGGACTTGGGGGAGGGGCGATGGAGATGTGATAGGTGGAAGGAGGTCAAGGTGAGGGTGATAGGCCGGAGTGGGGGTGGGGGCGGAGAGGTCAGGAAGAAGATTGCAGGTTAGGAGGGCGGTGCTGAGTTCAAGGGAATCGACTGAGACAAGGTGGGGGGAGGGGAAATGAGGAAACTGGAGAAATCTGAGTTCATCCCTTGTGGTTGGAGGGTTCCCAGGCAGAAGATGAGGCGCTCTTCCTCCAACCGTCGTGTTGTTATGGTCTGGCCATGGAGGAGTCCAAGGACCTGCATGTCCTTGGTGGAGTGGGAGGGGGAGTTAAAGTGTTGAGCCACGGGGTGGTTGGCTTGGTTGGTCCAGGTGTCCCAGAGGTGTTTTCTGAAACGTTCCGCAAATAGGCAGCCTGTCTCCCCATTATAAAGGAGGCCACATCGGGTGCAGCGGATGCAATAGATGATGTGTGTGGAGGTACAGGTGAATTTGTGGCGGATATGGAAGGATCCCTTGGGGCCTTGGAGAGAAGTAAGGGAGGAGGTGTGGGCGCAAGTTTTGCATTTCTTGCGGTTGCAGGAGAAGGTGCCGGGAGTGGAGGTTGGGTTGGTGGGGGGTGTGGACCTGACGAGGGAGTCACAGAGGGAATGGTCTTTTCGGAACACTGATAGGGAGGGGAGGGAAATATATCCCTGGTGGTGGGGTCTGTTTGGAGGTGGCGGAAATGACGGTGGATGATACGATGTATATGGAGGTTGGTGGGGTGGTAGGTGAGAACCAGTGGGGTTCTGTCCTGGTGGCGGTTGGAGGGGCGGGGCTCAAGGGCAGAGGAGTGGGAAGTGGAGGAGATGCGGTGGAGGGCATCGTCGATCACGTCTGGGGGGAAGCTGCGATCCTTGAAGAAGGAGGCCATCTGGGCTGTACGGTATTGGAACTGGTCCTCCTGGGAGTAGATGCGGCGGAGACGAAGGAATTGGGAATATGGGATGGCGTTTTTACAGGGGTCAGGGTGGGAGGAGGTGTAGTCTAGGGAGCTGTGGGAGTCAGTCGGTTTATAGTAGATGCCTGTGTTGATTCGGTCGCCCGAGATAAAAATGGAAAGGTCTAGGAAGGGGAGAGAGGAGTCTGAGATGGTCCAGGTGAATTTGAGGTTGGGGTGGAAGGTGTTGGTAAAGTGGATGAACTGTTCAACCTCCTCGTGGGAGCACAAGGCAGCGCCGATACAGTCATTGATGTAGCGGAGGAAAAGTGTGGGGTGGTGCGAGTGTAGTTGCGGAAGATGGACTGTTCCACATATCCTACGAAGAGGCAGGCATAGCTGGGGCCCATGCGGGTGCCCATGGCAACTCCTTTGGTTTGGAGGAAGTGGGAGGATTGGAAAGAGAAGTTGCTCAGGGTGAGGACCAGTTCAGTCAGTAAAAGGAGGGTGTCAGTGGAAGGGTACAGGTTGGTGCGGCGGGAAAGGAAGAAGCGGAGGGCTTTGAGTCCTTCGTGATGGGGGATGGAGGTGTACAGGGACTGGATGTCCATCGTGAAGATAAGGTGTTGGGGACCGGGGAAGCGAAAATCATGGAGGAGGTGGAGGGCGTGGGTGGTTCTTGGAGAACTGAATACTTGGTGACGAATGATCTTTGGTATGCTTAAAACTTACAGGTTTTTCAGTGCAAAGAATTGTCCTTCACAAAGTGTTGCTGACTAGTACAATTCAAGGTTCATGGCTACGTACTGAGGAATGCATTAATGCTTGGGACAGCCATCATTGAGGGCCAATGGGAAAAATTCATTGTTCAAGTGAGGCCTTTCAGTCATAGTGCACCAAGGGACTGGAGATTTTGGTGTGCGTGTGCATAAATTGAAAACCTACCTCAGGGTGCAATATGGTGTATAGGGAATTTCATATGTATCCTACTCTCAGTAATTTCCAAAGAAAATGTTTTTCCTCTTGGGTCAAATATGATATAGAAAATACTTTGGACATATTAAGTCAATTACAATTGCATTAAATGGGACATGGTCTATTGCAACAAGGTGAACTTTTATTTTGAGCGCTGCATTTTAAGTTGAAAACTTTTGCAAGGAATGTTTATAAAATTTAGTCATAAAGTAATTTTTTGATAAAAAAAATCACTGAAAAGACCAACATGCACTAGATTGCCATGGAATCTAGCAACTGCTGCAAAGAAATCCTTCCAGGAGAGCAAAAGTAACCTGCAAGTGAAGCTGGATAGGATACAAACACATAATGGATAAAACATGACCTCACAAAGCTCTCTCTCAAAGGATACTCACCTCTCAATACTGAAGTGCAATCACTCCCGATGGACAGAACAACTATCAAAGAGTACTGACCTGAGCACTTTAAGATTGTACTTAAGATCACCTATTCAGTGCTAATAGGGTAGCTAGAGCCAAACTTCCAGAGGAGTCCAAGTCTGAAAACATAGACTCTGTTGTAGAGATCGCCAAAGCTATCTGATTCTTAGCTTTAAAGAGAGCTCAGGGCACAGACAGGATCTCAAGGCAAATTAATAAATCTGAGGGATCCCTACTAGCCATGAAAATTACTATATCATTGATTGTCGAGTCAACAGAACATTCCTTTGGAATCAAGAATGTTATGATCCCATTATGATATTTACAGAGCAAAAGGACAGAAGCATGTTTGACAAACACAAAGACCTCACTGCTTATGATTGCTGGTAAGATTCCAGCAAAAAATTTACTCTACAGGTTGATCAGCCACAGAACAGAACATTTGCCATCAGTAAGTCAAAGAGGGTTCAAGCAAGGCAGACACACTAGTAAAATTATCTTCACTCTTCTGTGAATACAAAAGAAATCTTATGAGATACTGCAAAATAATTAAAGCTCTAAAGTGGTTATCAGTTAAGCTATATTTTCTACTTCACATAACTGGATAATAAATACAGTGCCCATTGTGATATCAAATGTAGATTTTTAATAGTGATATAATTTGATCCCATACAGTACTGATGATATAAGATGCTTTGAAAGGAGCTGAATTGTAACCGTTGGGTTTTGTTCATTGATAAACTACATGAGTAATTCTATGGTCCATCATACCAAGAGAACGGTTCAACTGAATTACTGCTGTATAACTCCCTCCCAAGCATCCATTTCATTATTCTATATTTAACTGTAATAAACATTCACTGACATAAGCTTATCTCGTCAATAACAGTGAGATTCTGCCCTTTATGAATTGAGGGAGGGGTAATACAATTACCTGGCAATTATATTGAAATGATACATTTTGTAATGTTAAGCTGGCTCAGCAGGTTGATAACAATTAGTTGATTTCAATGGGTAGTACCAGATTATTCATTGCTATGCTAATAGTGGTGAAAGGGTTTTCAGAATTTAAATAATGTAATATAAGACAGGTGGCAAGAGAGATGCAGTTGAACTTGACGGGTTTTTAAGTTAGATTCATGCTCTCCCCACATTCATGCAGGAAGGAAGAAAATGAGTGTGCACCTCTCCGAATACTAAATTACAATCAGAAACCCAATATTCACTGAAAAGAATTAAACATTGTTCGTACTTTTCTTGTGATTTTTAAGACTGTGCTCACTTGTGTAAAGATTGGCACCATATGTGCAGTTCTGAGTTCATCCAGATTCATCCAGCAGGTAGTGAAACTGTGGAAGTCTTTATCAGATAGGCTGATAAGAGGCTAGGTTGTTAAGTATTTTCAAGATTGAGCCATGCAGATTTTTAATAAGTAAGGAAATCAAGTGCAATAGAGGTAAGGCAGGAAAGAGGAATTGAGGATTATCCAATCAGCCAGAATAGCAGAAGAGATTTGATAAACTGTATGGCTTACTTCTGCTCCAATGTGTATGGTCTTATGGAATAAAATAATCCCTGACATTGTTTTGTTAATATAACTCATTTTTTGCACCCCCTCACCATGAAATTCCAGAGGCTAACATTTCATAGCAAAGGTGCAAACTTCACCTTTCACTAACAGGTCAGGGCACAGTTTCAACTCCTGGTGAAGAAAAAGTACCTCAAGGCTTTTCTCACATCAACAAAAATGTAACCATCATAGCTCTCAGCCTTTTCAATCCAAGTTCCAGTTTTTCCAGATTGACACTTCAATTATTAAGATTGATCATTGCATTGTTGTTCATCTCTAAAATGCCTGGGTTTTCTCCAGTAGTCCACAAGGCCATAAGACCATAAGACCATAAGGCATAGGAGTGGAAGTAAGGCCATTGGGCCCATCGAGTCCACTCCGCCATTCAATCATGGCTGATGGGCATTTCAACTCCACTTACCAGCATTCTCCCCGTAGCCTTTAATTCCTCGTGACATCAAGAATCTATCAATCTCTGCCTTGAAGACATTTAGCGTCCCAGCCTCCACTGCACTCTGCGGCAATTAATTCCACAGGCCCACCACCCTCTGCCTGAAGAAATGTCCCCACATTTCTGTTCTGAATTGACCCCCTCTAATTCTAAGGCTGTGTCCACGGGTCCTAGTCTCCTCGCCTAACAGAAACAATTTCCTAGCGTCCACTCTTTCCAAGCCATGTATTATCTTGTAAGTTTCTATTAAGTCTCCCCTTAATCTCCTAAACTCCAATGAATACAATCCCAGGATCCTCAGGTGTTCCTCGTATATTAGACCAACCATTCCAGGGACCATCCGTGTGAATCTCCGCTGGACACGTTCCAGTACCAGTATGTCCTTCCTGAGGTGTGGGGACCAAAACTGGACACAGTACTCCAAATGGGGCCTAACCAGAGCTTTATAAAGTCTCAGTAGCACAATGGTGCTTTTATATTCCAACCCTCTTGAGATAAATGACAACATTGCATTCGCTTTCTTAATCATGGACTCAACCTGCATGTGTACCTTTAGAGAATCTTCGACTAGCACTCCCAGATCCCTTTGTACTTTGACTTTACGAACTTTCTCACTGTTTAGAAAGTAGTCTATGCTTTTATTCTTTTTTCCCAAAGTGCAAGACATCGCATTTGCTCACGTTGAATTCCATCAGCCATTTCCTGGACCACTCTCCCAAACTGTCTAGATCCTCTGCAGCCTCCTCACTTCCTCAGTACTACCTGCCTGTCCACCTAACTTCGTATCATCGGCAAACCTCACTAGACTGCCCCCAGGCCCTTCATCCAGATCATTAATATATAACGTGAACAGCTGTGGTCCCAACACTGAATCCTGTGGGACACCGTTTGTCACCGGCTGCCATTCCGAAAAAGAACGTTTTATACCAACTCTCTGCCTCTGTCAGACAGCCAATCCTCAATCCATACCAGTAGCTCACCTCGAACACCATGGGCCCTCACCTTGCTCAGCAGCCTCCCGTGTGGCACCTTATCAAAGGCCTTTGGGAAGTAATGATCCCTGGGATGAGGCACTTGACATTTTATAAAAGGTTGAGTAAACTCTGGAGCTCAGAAAAAAATCTGTGCAACCTCATTGAGACAGACATTATTGTGAAGTGTGCTTGATAGACTAGACACAGACCACTTCTGCTGGTCAAGACACATGAAGTGTGTCTACAGGAATAGTGCCAGAAGACTGGAGGACAGCAAATGTTGTCCCCTTTTCAAAACGGGGAGTAGAGACAACCCTGATAATTATAGACCAGTGAGTCTTACTTCAGCTGTGGGTAAAGTGTTGGAAAAGGTTGAAGAGATTGGATTTATAATCACCAATACCCTGAATCAGCAAGAGGTGCATCTTTCCCTCGGTGCAATGTTAACCCATATAACCCACACATCCCTGTACACTATGGGCAGTTTAGCATGGGCAATCTAACCTGTGGGAGGTAACTGGAACACCCGAAGCAAACCCATGTAAACATGGGGAGAATGTGCAAACTTCACACAGTCGCCTGAGACTGGAATTAAGACTGGGTCCTTTGTGCGGCGAGAGTTTGTGCCACCCCATGTTGGGAAAGATACAAAGGAAAATATAAAAGAATTAACATCAATACTGAATCTGAAATCACCTTCTGCTGTAATTCTTGGCTCACTGCTGAAAGCCGCCCAGCACATTACATTATAAACACTGTAATCATAATGCATTAGCAGCAGAGTGACTGGATGTCATAATGTCATATATCACTATGAAATACATAGGAAAATGTTTAGCCAATTCACCTGCCAATTAAAGGCTGATCGAGCACCATCAATAACAGCAACTTGAATTTATATAGTGTATTTCAACTAGGAAACAAAACATCTCACAGTGGCACAAGGAAAAATGCAAGCATTAATTTCATGCTGAGATTAGGGACGAGCAAAAACTTCACAGAAGTATTACGTTGAGAAGGACCTTGGAGGTGGAGGAGGAGGAGGAGGAGAGCTAGATCATGAAATATTTCCAGACATTAAAATCAAATAGCTTGAAGGCAGGGACATCATGAATGGGGAAAGGTAGTCCATGAAATAACAGGTAAAATGATAGTTATGAATATCCCACAGGAAGGCAAGAATGAGAAAAAGCAGTACTTAAACAGAACAATGGAATTTTTTTATTTGAGTAGAGGATGGGAAATAATTCATAATGAGAATATAGTTTATGTTGAAAATAATGCCTTTAATGTTCCCAGCATACTTTTGAAAAAAAATGGTAGCTCATCTACACTAGATGATAAGCACGCACAATGACAGCAGAGAGGCAGGAAGGGAATTGTGAGGTGGTGGTAAGCTGGATGCCACTAGAATGGAAACTAACCCAGTATTTGTGGCAGGCAGCCAAATCAGCAAAGGTCAATATCTCCTAGCAAAATAAACTCCCAAATAGTTACAAGATTGACCTGTTTTTGGCATCAGTTACATTCATCAACATTGTACACTATGTATAGTGAAACGTGAAAATAGAAATACTTTATAACCCAAATTGCAATAGCTAACTTTTCATAGTTATTTGTGTTAACCTTGAGCATCATACTCTTAACAAAATGCTGAAATAGAGTTGACAGTGAAAATACACAAGAATCATGCATTTCTCATGAATTTAAATTAATTGGTAAACTACAGTATTTTCCAGTTTGGTTTTTCCTTCAAATTAATCAATACTGATTTGTTTTAAAATGACACGGGCTTTCTAGTTTTCATGTTTTTGATTAATAAAATTGTCCCTTTTTGTTATGAATTCATAAGTTTGTCAGCAGATATTTTTCAAATCAGACCTGTTCAGACATAGAGTCATACAGCACAGAAACAGACCCTTCAGTCCAACCAGTCCATGCTGAAAATTACCCCAACTAAATTAGTCCCACCTGCCTGCTCCTGACCCATATCCCTCCAAACCTTTCCAATTGATGTATCAATCCAAATGTCTTTTAAACATCATAACTGTGACCATATCCACCAACCTCCTCAGGATGTTCATTCTATATGCAAACCGTCCTCTGCATAAAGAAAATTGCCTCATGTTTTTTTTAATCTCTCCCCTCTCAGCTAAAAAAAAGTGCCCCTCATCTTGAAATGCCCCATCCTAAGGAAAAGACATGTTGTGATGCCCTTCTGGAGCAGGTCAAATTTGAACTCAGGAGTTTGTCAGTATTTTTACATTCAATTGAGCTTAGCTAGCTGATTTTAGCCATTCCAGCCTCAAGTATAACTGATTGTTTGATAAGGTGCTTAGGTATTTCTTACTCAAACTGTTCAAAGATGTTACACCTGGCGTGAGTTAGCCTCCAACCTCAGAAGGAGGGACACTACTACTACAACATCCAGCAGTCCTTTTATTAAAACAGCTGTTACTGTCCTTTCCATAGTTTTACACGTTTTAAATCAATTTGCTCAAAGATGTTATTGGACAGCACTGGAATAGGTGAGACCTGAGCTCAGGTCTCCGAACTCAGAGGTAGGGACACTACCATTACACACCAGCCAGTGATGGGAACAATGTGTTTAGTTGTTCCGTTGATATTATTCTCAACGTTATAAATGTCAGAAATAAAATGTGCTTTATTTAAATTCAACCAACGTGGCCTTTAATTAATTCTGTACCCTACTTTAATTTTCTCGAAGGTTGTTGTACAGGAAAGAGGAACAAAACAAAATGTTCGGCCGTACCTAGCATGTGTGGTGTCCACCTTTCCTCTGGTAATTGAATCTCGTTCCAAGAAGCCCCCTAGTGGGAGTTCATCATAAATTTCACCAACCACAGACCCAAACAGCAGGTACGCAATCACATCTTCAGCTAGAAAACCAGATTGAGAGAGGGGGGTGTCTGAAACCACTAACCTCGCCTATTATAGTTCACTGCTGATTGATTTGCTGGATAGTTTGAGACAACCATATCTTCCCCAATTTATAGTAGCATATTAGCCAATGTAAAGCATTTAATGCAGAAAATGTGATCACCCCAAACACAAATATTGCCTTTCGAGGTTCAATATACAATTTCGGCAAACACTAAGCATCAATAATAAAGTTTTCTCGTTCTGATTATGCTCTGTCCGTAGCGTTTCAAGCGTCCAAAAAAAAAGCCCAGCATAATTAGAAGCGTTTAAAAGGACTATATGTGACAAATGATATGAACCGCTTTGCACTGTTTTGCGAGAATATACTCGGCGTTACAGGTGAACTTATACAACACTATTAGCGGGGAAGTAGTCGCTTCGCGAACATCGTTCACAAAAGTCATCCAGAATCTTAAAATTCCAAAAGAACTCTTTCTGACTTTCTTAAACTTAAGGACTGTTTTCTATCCGAAAGGACCCTGCCTCGAGTTCACCTAGCTACAGAATATTCATTGTTAAATGTAGTGCGGAGGTGGAAAAACTTGTCAATCGCCGTTCGGTGCTGTGTTAGGTCTTTGGAAGTTACAGTTCTCTAACAGCAACTGCTTTTAATGTCTCACGGAGGCTCTGATATTCTCCCTGCACCCCAACTGTATAACGCTTTCAACACCCTGGGCACTTTGAGTGTAAATATACTTCACACTGATTTGGGGGATGGTGACAAGTTTTCAAATCGGAAAGTGTAGGGAGTTACTGGAACATTAGCCGTTTCCTTTTACGGTTCCTTCTCATTCTTATAACAGAGGGTTTGCATTGCAATATCTGTGAGCTGTAAAGATCACTGGGACGGCTCCATGAGATAGCATTGTATTTATTCCTCAGTCATTCTATACGGACACTTGTCCTGAGTATCTTATACCCTAACTTAAGTTCGCAATTCCACGTAATGTAGGGGCTCTGGTCGATGGGTTCATGCCCCACCAGCTCCAGAGCTGGGCGAGAAAACATCTAAACAGGTTGATTAGAAAATATTTAGAGAGGTAGTTAATTCTTAGTGTGTCAATGAACACCAAAACGTATTTTGTTGAAAAAAAACTAAAATGATATAGCAATAACTTGCAGTTAATGCGTTGTCCCATTCACAATTGTCTGTACCACAAAATGGGATTCTTTCATTGTAAGTACTCTATACTTAAAAAAAAATCAGTTGAAAACGCCGGAGTGTCGGTATTATAAAGTATGCACGCCATTTAAAACATAGAGAACTTAAAGTTTTAAAAAAAAACTATAGCATATGCTCTTGTATTAATTGTGCGAATAACCCAGCAGGTGAACTCTAACCACATGATTAAAGTTGTATCTCATCATAAAATAAGTGATGGACAGAAGTAATGGTGAAATTTGGAAATTTCTTCCAATCTATTACTTTTACTCAGCTACTTCGTTTTTTTAAAAAAAACGCGCAGATTCCACTTCCTTCCGCAATTCTCTCTTGTTTGTAATTAGAGTGAGATGATCATTGAGATGCAGTAATTGTGGTTCTCCCGTGGCCTGGTGTTGTGCATTTATTCCAATTGACAATCACATTGTTCTTTAATTAGTAAATGCCCGGTTTACCGCATCCACTGAGTGGGAGAAAAAATTGGCAATGTAGAGCATTACAAATGTTTATCATTTGTGGTTTATCTCCGATTCAGTTCGACTTGTACAGACATGCATGGTTAGTTAGTGCTTGGAAAAGTGGTAATGACATTGAGTTCTAGTGTTTGTGCAGCAGCCGCCCAGCTGATCTTCAGCAGAGTGCTCTGCTGGCCTTTTAATAACTTTCACCTCCCCCTGTTTATTTGCTTACACCTATTTGGGTTTTGCCAGAACGTACAGTTATTTCAGTGGATAAAGCCATCCATAATTATTGAAGCTCATCAGCTTGGCTCTTATTGCAATACTTTGTTTGTGGGGGGGGGAAACCTGTTCCAAAAATAATCTCGGAGAGCAACACGCCTGTTATTTAAAGCTGGGCATTAGGAGCAGTCATGAGTGTTGCATGTGTGTGTTATTGACACCCTCTAGTGCTCATTGGCGGCTCTTTTGACCTGGTAGGCGCCAGCAATAGCTGACACTCGGGACGCCAGCTCGACTATTCACTGACTAAACCGTGAATAATATATTTTGCAAGTCGTTTATTTATATATGTGTATATGTAATTCGTAATGGGGGTGGCTGACAGTTCCAACCTTCCTGTTTTCCAGTCTGACAATTCGTTGTTGGAGATCTCCCTCCCCCCGGGCAAGTTACACGCGGTGATTAAAGTCTTGTTCAGGTTCTACTGAAAGTTGCCAGTTTGTGAAGCTTTCAATCTGAGGCAGCGATGGACTGACTGCTGAAGGTTGGCCGCTATCCTCTACCCCCGAAAAAAAGGGACTCTCGTCAGCAACCATTCGTTTCAACAAATATTTTTTTCTCTCTCTCTGAGCAGCGAGACATTAAAAGGGGGTGGCTCCTAATCGCGCTGGTTTTATTTTTGGATTGCAGCTGCCGGAGAGCGAGGAGAGAAAGTGTTCCTCTTTCTGATTTGAGGGGCGGTTTCTGTGTGTGGAAAATTTCCCTGCGATTGAATCCTCCTTCTCGGAAGAGAGAGGGACGCAGGCAGCTAGTGAGTGGCTCACTGTGTGTGTGTGTGAGTGTGAGTG
Source organism: Hemiscyllium ocellatum (assembly GCF_020745735.1). NCBI lineage: Eukaryota > Metazoa > Chordata > Chondrichthyes > Orectolobiformes > Hemiscylliidae > Hemiscyllium > Hemiscyllium ocellatum. The sequence goes on from NC_083412.1 coordinate 50,360,981, forward strand.
AGACAGAGGACTGGGGATGTCGCTGCTGTGTGCTGACTGATTCCAGTTCCCACACCATACAAGCCCATGGCTCCCTCAGTCTGGACGTGAGCGGACGACCGGAGGAGGCCGGTCGTATAAATCCCCCTCCCTCCGGGCTGCAATTCCATTATTGCAGTTTTTTTAAAAAAAATAATATTTTGACAGTGGGCAGGCCTACCTGGTGTCTGAGCCGGAGGGAGCAGCTTCTCTTAGACCCACGCCAAGGCGGCTGTGAGCGCCGAAGGATGAGTTTGAGCGTGAAATTCAGCATCTTCCTGCTTCTGTCTGAGCGGATGCTCAGCACCGCCACTCACCTTTCCAACCAAGGTAAGAGTCAGAGAGAGAGAGAACGGCCAGTCTGGAAAGTGTTAGCTTCTCACTGACACCTTTTTATTAAACTTTCACAGCTTCCCCAAACAGCCCGGTCCCTATCCGGAGCACTGCGGTTTACCGTTAATTCTGGGGTCAGGACCCAAGGACCCTTTTTTCTTATTTTTTTGGATTATTTTAATAAGATGTGTCGAGTAAAACTGGCCTGGTATTTTCTCTAATCTCAATAATTTCGCCGGTTCCCCGCAGATCCGCGCTATCTTGGACATAGATGGATAGTGCAGTTATATCTGCACCATCATTCATCTGACAGCATCACCTTCCATAAGTTTGCAGGATGGACCTGAACTGATGGAAAATGGTCATGATAGACACCATTGATATTTGTGCCTAGTTTCTTTAGGGTGAATTCGCGCCTGAAGCGTAATCCCGATTTTGACTTCCAGTAAACTGTCGAACGTTAACATGCCAGTGTTACTATAATATAATTCTAGTTTGTGGGTGCTAGCTGTGACATTTTCCCCAAAATTAACACGCACAGTTAACGCTGCAGTAGCAAGTTTATTGGACGATTGCAGAGTTTATAAGTATATCGCTTTAACTTAGCGGGTTGATTCCATTTGGTAACATAAAATTTTCTCTGCCGGTTAACTAGAGATAATACTTTTGTATTATCAAGTTAGATGCCAGGCTGAGATTGACGGTGGATGATATTGTATTTTAAACCGTATTGTTAAACTGTGTTGGTTCCCAAGGGCCAACAGAAGCACTTCTTCATTTGGCCTTCATAATTGAGATTTTCCATAGGTAGATTATGGCAAAATGTTCAGAGTTCAGGATCGGCCTTATTTTGAGTTGATGTTGAGGAAGTTGGACGAAAGATTTTTATCAAATGGTTTCAATTTAAAACAAATAATATTGATTGTTTATACTACAGATGATGTATTTTGAGCTGTTGAAGGTTCTTTTGTCCCTTGAGACAATCCCAAGGTTAAACCATGATAGGAGCCCTTTTCCAAAAGTAGTGTAGTTTTAATGTAAACTTGTGTTTAATTACGGTAAAAATTAAACTATAGTTGTGGAATGTAGAGTTATGTCCATAGAGATTTTTTTAATCATCTGTGCAAATAGCGCATGAATTCTCTTCATCATTAATGAAATTGTCATCCTCTGGATTCAGCATATCTTTACTAATGCTGTTAATTGAATTAAAGGATGGACCAAGCACCTTATGGAAGTATTACTGAAAATATCAAATCAATTTAGTTTTGTTTTGCATTCTATTGGTAGTGATTATTTAGTATTCATCAATTATGTTACTATGTGGATACAGTTGCTGAAATTAAAATTGAATAATCACTTAATTTTCATGTTTTAATTGCATTTTCTCATTCAGTATCTTTTGGAACTAAAATACTAATGAACTTTCATCACTTTAACCAAGGGTTTCATGATTGCATTTTAATTTTATTTTAGATATATTGATCATAGGCAGCAATGAAACACAAACTGTTTCCTGTGTAACTGAATACATATATTAAAGCATCATAAAATGTTCCCAGTCTGATTCTTGATTTGACCATATGCAGTCATTCTATCAGATGCGTTCAAGTGAAATGTGTTGATCCCAAATTTTCATCTATACATTAGAGTAAAACACAACGCAATACAAGGTTGACAATTTGTCATGGGTTGTCATTTTCAGCTGATAGGTTATAAGAGTTCACAATGCATACTTCTCCAAACTTTAATATGCATCAAATCCTAGTTTTAGAATATTACTTCACTTTGCCAAATTACTGTATTTTACTTCACACTTAAATTGATCAACATTTCATGAGTCCAAAGGGCATTTGAGGTCAGCTTGGAAAGCAGTACCTTTCAAACAAAGTTAGAAACTACAGTGTAAAGTTGAAAGACCAAAACCTTATAGCAGTAAGACATGGCTTAACCCTATCCCAATGTTGTAGAACTGATTCCAAAACAGATCAGAAAATGGGTATTTATTTGATGCCAAAATAATGGTGCTCCTGCCATTGTTTACATTACAAATAGTGCAGCAGCTTCAGGCACAGGGCAGATGTGTGGTTTTGAAATGTCCATACCCTGCTATATAGGCAGCCCTCCTTGGTCATTTATCTGACAAAAGATGGCATCTCCCTGTCTGCTATATGATTGTAATGCATTAATTAGCTTCAAGACCATAAGACATAGGAGTGGAAGTAAGGCCATTCAGCCCATCGAGTCCACTCCGCCATTCAATCATGGCTGATGGGCATTTCAACTCCACTTACCAGTGTTCTCCCCGTAGCCCTTAATTCCTCAAGACAACAAGAATCTATCAATCTCTGCCTTGAAGACATTTAGCGTCCCAGCCTCTACTGTACTCCGTGGCAATGAATTCCACAGGCCCACCACCCTCTGCCTGAAGAAATGTCTCCGCATTTCTGTTCTGAATTGACCCCCTCTAATTCTAAGGCTGTGTCCATGGGTCCTAGTCTCCTCGCTTAATGGAAACAATTTCCTAGCGTCCACCCTTTCGAAGCCATGTATTATTTTGTAAGTTTCTATTAAGGTGCAATGTTTGTTCGGTAAATGGGAATTAAACTCAATACCAACTGTTTAAATCTTGTCCACTTCAATCAAACAATTACTTTAAAGGCAAGTTAGTTATTGCCGATCACCATACGAGAATAGACAATTAACTGTTTGAATAAGATTCCATTCATTCAAAGTTAATCATTGTCATCTTTTGGATAGTTCAAAAATATAAAACTTCAAATTATTACTGATTTTGCTTTTATCTATCTCAATCCAATCAATCTATCTATCTTTTTCGTTTCTCTTTCAATACCTGCTACACTGACTCATACATACACTCTTCCTTTCTCCACGCACTGTTATGTTGCAATCCTTCAACTTTAAGTTGACACATACAATTGCTTGTCATGTTCCATTAGGACCCAAATGCCCTTGCTAGGGGTTTTCATTGTTCTGTTGTTGTCACCTCTCAATTTCAGCAAATTGCCTCAAAATTAAGATTCTGTAAGTGCAAGGGGAAATCTAACTAATTAAACTGTTAAATGCACTGCTGCAACAAATCACCTTAAATTGGAATGATGAATGCAAGTGTAGTTCAACTATTAAGTTTTACCATGTACTTTTTCACATGGATAATATGAATTTTTTTCAAAATCCCTTGAAGATACCTATTGAAAGATTATTCATGCTTATGAATTGAGTTATTCTGGAAGTTGTTTTTCTGAAGTTGCAGTGATAAAATATTGACCAAGGTGCAAAATTAGTCAGTTACTTCATCAAAACGAAGACATGAGCTCAGTACATGGAGTTTAAAATGTTTCAATTGATATAATATAGCTATTACATTTCTATTTACTAACCCACTTGTCAGTAAAAAGTCAAAACTATCGATATCATACATGCAATTGGTAGGAAAATTCATTGCCCACCTATACCACCTTTACGATATACCCATTGCAAAAATTATTGAAAATAACAAATATTACCATATCCTTGAGAGAAAAGTTAGTACTTGATTTAAAAACATTTTGTCAATACATTTGAGTGGGGAGAAAATTGTGCGACACTGACAATTACCAGTTTAAGTGGTAATATTGCTGGACTGTTATTTCAGGGATCCAGGTAATGTTCCAGGGACCTGGGTTTGAATCCCACAAAGGCAGATGGTAGAATTTGAAATCACTAAATATCTGGAATTAAGAGTTTAATTTGGCCGTGAATCTGTTGTTGATTGTAGGAAAAACAATCTGGTTCACTAATGCCCTTTTTTTATGGAAGGCAACTGCCACCCTCGTCTGGTCAGGCCTCCATGTGAGTCCAGACCCACAGCAATGTGGCTAACTCTTACCTGCCCTCTGGGCAATTAGGGAAGGGCAATAAATGCTGGCCCAGTCAGTAATGCTCTCATCCTGTGAGTGAGTTTTTAAAAAAAATTTAGTAAGCTATATGATCAAGGATGTATGCTGAGGTATATTAGTATACTGTAAGTGGAGAATATCTATGGAAAGCCATATGTGAATGAAATGGCCGTGCTTTTTAAAAGACATAAAGTTTCCTTGAAGCAAAAAAATTAACTTGACTCAATAGAATTTTAAGATTCTGTTGCATGGATTTTAGATAGCTTTCAGGTTCTTATCACCCCCTACTTTACAATGACCCATGATATCTTTAGAAATTTATCATTTTGTATTACACACATTTTAAATAAGTTGGATTCAATTATTAAGTGTCTTCAAACATATTCTCATCAAATTTAATTTGTGGATGTGTGGTTTTGCTGGCATTGTTTGCTTATGCTAAGGCAAGCTGTTTGCACTTTCATCTGTCAGCTATGATCAATGAGGTTCACATCAGCATAGAATTAAATTCTTTTTGAAGTGGAAGAGTCGAGAACATCATTGAGGGATAATTATTTTACTTTGTAAAATATGCATATTTTACAATGTTCAAAACTTTTTACAATTGCTGTAGAAGCATTTGAAATCTTTTCATCTATTCATTTATTTTCTTCTTGGGTTTGTCTGTAATGGTTAACATTATGACTAATTGTAATGGTTGTCACACTATTTAAGGCTGTTAGCAAGAGGAACCAGGTATGCCTTTTGGTAATTTTATTTCTGTCCATTGCAATGCCACACTATGTAACATTGTCCTCTACCGCTGTTCTGTTGACAGCACTTTATATGTTTGTACTCTTTTGCCTCCACTTTGGCATTTTGAAAGATAGGTTTGAAATCAATTTCAAAAATTGTAAACTAATAGTGTAAAAGTTATTTCCGTGATTTTTTTTGGCAAGATGTTAATGTTGGTTTGGTCTTGTCATTTGTGACTCTAGTCACTGCCATAAGAAAGTTACAAAGATCACACCTGAATGCATTTTATTAATGTTGAATGTAATGCTAGATGCGTAACACTTCAACTATGCAGATTTTCCTCCCTCTATTCAATCAATTAATTTCTACTCTGTTGGTTTATAGATGTAAATTATTTCAAAATAGTCACTGATAAATTAGTCACGTAGAATAATGTTCACGTGCATAGTCTCCGGCACTTTCTTTTCTTTCTAAACAAAGTTTTTGGAGTATACGTTTTTGCTTTTGGTTAATGTGGCTTTTGTGAGCTTTTATTTAAATTTAGTGCTGTCAAACCTTTCCTGAATTGTGATTTTCTCTCTCAAGATGGTTGTGAATGTTTGTTAAAAATCAAAACACTGCCCATGTTCCATTTGATGTGCAACAAAATGCACATTGATAGTAGTTCATTTGACATCAACACAACAGTAGTGCATTGCAGAACTAAATACACAACTTGTCATACATTGATAGTTTTCCAATCAGTGTAAAACATTGACTTTTTTGCACAGTAAGTATTCCTTGAGCATATTTTATCTGTTCAACATGTGTACAATTGAAACCAACTAGTCTACTTTTCCCTCTAGCCTTGGAGTTTTTGACTTCAGTCCTTCAATTCCCATTTGAAAGCCCTGATCAGATTGGCCTTTACCACACTTGAGTGGTGCACTGCAAATTCTAATAATTCATTGATTAAAGGTATTTATTCAGTGTGTCACCTGAACAGGGAGTTGATGGCCTAATCATGTTATCATTGAGCTGTTAATCCAGAGATCCAGATAATGTTCTGGGCACCTGGGTTTGAATCCCACCATGGCAGTACTTAGAGTAGATTACTTAGAGTAGATTACTTAGAGTAGATTACTTAGAGTAGATTACTTAGAGTAGATTACTTAGAGTAGATTACTTAGAGTAGATTACTTAGAGTAGATTACTTAGAGTGGAAACAGGCACTTCGGCCCAACAAATCCACACTGACTCACCGAAGCGCACCCACACAGACCCATTCCCCTACATTTATCCCTTCACCTAACACTACGGGCGATTTAGCATGGCCAGTTCACCTAACCTGCACATCTTTGGACTGTGGGAGGAAACCGGAGCACCTGGAGGAAACCCACGCAGACACGGGGAGAATGTGCAAACTCCACACAGTCAGTCGCCTGAGGCGGGAATTGAACCCAGGTCTCTGGCACTGAGGCAGTAGAGCTAACCACTGTGTCACAGTGTTACCCACTAATTCAATTTTTTTTTAAAAGAACTGTCTAATGATTGTTGGAAAAACCCATCTGGTTCACTAATGCCCTTTTATGGAAAGAAACTGCCATCCTTACTGGGTTTGGCCTCCATGTAACCCCAGGCCCACAACAATGTGGTTTACTCTTGACTGCCCTTTAGGCAACGAGGGATGTGCAACAAATGCTGGTCCAACCAGAGACACCCTTATCCCATTCATTTCATTCATTCTGTGAATTTTTTTTTTTTAAAAAGTCACTTTTTACTTCTTTTGCCATTCATCTTCAATCAGGTGTCTTGACTGTTCTACTCATAGGAACAGTTTCACCCTAATGACTCTGTACAAACTTCCCACAATTTTGATGAGTGCCATATAATCTCCCCTCAACTAATTTCTAAAGAAAGTAGTCCTAGATTATCCAATCTATGTAACTGAAGTCATTCATCTTTGGAACTGCATTTAAAATTTTTCTGGCCCTCTCATTCTTCCTAAAACGGGTCACATTGTTTGTGGTGAGGCCAAACTAGTGTTTTATTAAGGTTTACTATAATTTGCTTTACTGCCCTGCCTTTTCTTGAATGAAACCCAGAATCTTGTAATGCCTTATTAAACACTTTTTTTTCCTCCGTCTTGTTGCTTCCTGTAACTTGTACTTGTGCATGCCTTGGGACCGCTAATCCTGCACTTCTGTTTGAATTGTACTCTTCAGTTTATATACTACTGCATCAGTCCGAGGGACCAAGATTTGATTCCAGCCTCTGGCAACTGTCTGTGAAATTTGCACATTCTCTTTGTGCCTGAGGTGGTTTCCTCTGGGTGCTCCAGTTTCCTCCTGCAATCCAAAGATGTGCAAGTTAGGTGAATTGGCTATGGGAAAAACAGGATTATTGGGATGGTTTGGATTGGAGTGGGCTGCTATTTGGGGGGATGGTGTGGGCTGAATGGTCTCCTTCCAATTGTGGGGATTCTGTGATATTGTTTCTTGTTCCTTTGTAGCAAAAATGCCACTTCAAACTTTTATCTAATTGCATCCACCACTCACATGTCTATTTCTCTGCTTCTGTAAGTCCTCCTGGAGTCTGTCATAAACATCCTCTTCCTTCACAATAATTCCAAATTTTGTCAGCAACAGATTTTGAAATTCTGCCCTGGAGATTTGTTGTATTAAAAGTGCTGCTCGTATCAACAACCTTTGGGGATCCCCACTAGATGCCTACCTTCTCCAGACTGTTGTGTACTTGCATAATTTCTGCAGTATAATGTGACAAAAAATCTCCATATATCATACCTAGGGGTATTTAGTGTCTTAATGATTCTTTAAAAATTAGGTGTTTTTAGTGTGGGATCATTAATGTACTTGAATAATTATAGTTGCATTACATGTTGAGCTTGTTACACTGATGCATGATTACTTTTGAAGGACATAAAGACTGCTTGTTTTGATTAAAAACTCATGCTGAACACAAACCTTATCTGTCTCTATCATGGGTAAACTTCTGGAGGCTTTAATCCAGGCTGGAATTAATATTCCATTAGAAGCTTTAAGTTAATTAAAGGTGTCCAGTGTGCATTTTTAAGAATGAATCTTGACTGCCTGATCATCATGTGTTTTATGGAGAGTAAATACAGTGGTTGTTCTGTAGTTAGGTTTAAGTGTTTGAAAAAGTGAAGTATAGGAGATTTTTAGGATAAGCATGATTTTAAAAGAAATGGAACTGCATGGATAGGAAGTTGATTGAAGCACAGTAATGGTTAGTAAATGTATCTTGGATTGGACTGTAAATTATATAGTGTTTGGATTTTCTATCTCCAGTTCAATATTTTAGTGCACTGACCGCAAGTGGTATTGTAATGGTAATGTCACTGGGCTAATAAAAGGTTCAGGCTAATGTATTGGAGACGGAGGGTTTTAAAGTGTACCATGATCTGGAATGTGCAAACAGATTCAATATAACTTTCAAAGTAAAATTGGATATTAGCTTAGCCTGCAAGAATATGGCAGATTAATTCCATTTGGCCAGTCTCTTGTGTGCTAGATTGCCAGAAGAGTTGAGCCATTTTCCCTATAATTTATCTAAGTCTGTCCTCTTCAATCCAATTCAATTCAAGCATTGAATATTCATTTGTGTAAGTTCTTGAGGAATCTGATTCTTTCCAGTATGCTCCTGATTTAAAACAAGATGCTGTGAGCTAATTTCTCTTTTCTCTCATTTGCTAGTTTATTTTAAAATTGATTTGCTCGGATCACATCACTCTGCATAGCAAAACAGCTGTCCAATCAACTGACTGAACTGATCCTCCAATATAAGTCAGCAGCTAGTGTCTTAATTTACTGGTATTTATGTAATGAATGATTACAGATGAAAGCAATCTTGTAACTTGCTGCTTTAATTAGAATTAGTCTACTTCTGAAGTGCTGCAATGTCACTCCAGTTCTGGCTTTGCGATGTTTCCAGTGCTGTGGCCATGTTCCATGATTTGCATGGCTTTGATTTCCTTACCTGAACTTTGCCTCGTGGCAGCTGCCTTTAATGACGATGTATGTTCAGGGTGGTTAGAAGTCTTGTTCTGTTTTAGATTTCCCAACCTTTTAATGGCACTTTTTTTTTCTTTGAAATTTTCCAACTTCCACCATAAATTTCAACTTTACTCATGGAACTTCTGATATATAATTGCCCTCTAGCTGAAGGATGACTTGAGGTCACCCTTACAAATTGCTGGTAATTATTGATTATCAATAAATTGTTACATCCAAGTGTGCCCAGTGTTCTAGCTCCATGTGACTTTAAGAATGCACTTGCTCTCTCCTCCAATCTGAAATGCTTTTACCGTCAACTGTACGTTTTACTTTGTTGAATTTTGCCATGAATTGCTCTTCTGTGGGTCCTTTTTGAAGTTTCGGCTTTCCCAGCTATTGACTGATTACATGAGTAGCCTTTGTAAATCTGTCTAAAGATTTCTTCAAAGCCTATGGGAATCCAAACTGATGCTCACCATGTTATATGATAAATCTTCACAGCCAGCTTTGGTGAAAACTACAGCAAGTAGATTTATTGTTACCATTCTGCTTTTTTTCCCTAAGATTGGGATCTGGACCAGTGGTAGAGGAAAACAACAAGATAGACTAATGAGAAGTAACCATTGTCTTAAGTCGAGTTGTATTGGAATAGTGTATTGGATTGGAAAATTACATATCACTCTGCTTTTCCTCTTCACCTTTAAAAGACAGGAATCTTAAACCATTTGGCCAGACATCAGTATTGAGGAAATTGTTGCAATCTGTATTAAGGATGGGATGATCGAATTGCTTGAATATTTTCAGTTTGCCATGCAAAGCCAACTTGAATTCAAGGCAGGTAGGTCATGCCAAACAAATGCCATTGAATGTTTTTGAATTGTTAACTTAAAGTAGTGGACAAGGCAATGTCTGTAAATTTTGTTTATACAGACTTCCCAAAGGCATTTTATAAAGTCCCATACGAGAGATTGTTAGTTAAGGTAGAAGCCCACGGGACTGGGAGCAAATTACTAACATGGCTGGGAAAGTAGTTGAGTGGCAGGTGACAGAGAAGGGATAACAGGTAGTTACTCAAATTGGCAGGATGTGACCAGTGATGTCCCACAAGACTGTTTTAGGGCCTCAATTGTTCATAGTATTTAGTTATGACTTGGATAATGGCATAAAAGTCATACCTAAACTTGCTGGTGACACAAAAGCAGCATTATAGATAGTGTTAGCATAAAATTAAAGGGAAATTGAGATGCTACATGATTGAACTCCATCTGCCACAGTTTTGTTCAATGTTGAAAGTGAGGTTATCCATATTGGACAAATAAATTCAAAGTATGAAGTTAAATACAGTGTATGTCCAAAGAGACTGAGAGGGGTAAGAGGAGTTTAAGTACATAATCTTTGAAATATCATGAATAGATGCCAAAACTAACCAAGAATGCTAATGGAATGCTAGCTTTTTTTATCTAAAGGGGTAGATAGGTTGGAGTATAAGGATGTGGACATTTTGCTACAGTTATACAAAATCTGAGTTCACGCCACTTGGAGTATCATGAACAGATCTGATATATTGGCTTTGGAGTGAATACAGTATAGTTAACAAGAATGAAACCGGTTTTATTTTAAATTATATTACTTAGTGTGGAAATACGCCCTTTGGCCCAACACTTCCACACCGAAGCGCAACCCACCCAGACCCATTCCCCCTACATTTATCCCTTCACCTAACACTACAGACAATTTAGCATGGACAATTCACCTAACCTGCACATTTTTGGACTGTGGGAGGAAACCGGAGCACCCGGAGAAAACCTGTGCAGACACGGGGAGAACGTGCAAACTCCACACAGTCACCTGAGGCAGGAATTGAACCGGGTCTCTGGCGCTGAGAGGCAGCAGTGCCACCGTGCCGCCCACCAACATTAGTGGGCAAGTTATGAGGAGTGATTGTACAAGTTAGATCTGTTTTCTCTAGACTTTTAAAAGGTGAAAAGATTTGATTACAATCAAGATATTAACAGGAAAAGACAGAGTAGGCAAATAAATTATTTCTGTTGGTTGGGGATTATGGAACTAGAGGGCATTGTCTGAGAATTAGGGCCGGCCTGTTCAGGATATATTATGAAATGGAAGATGTTTGGAACTCTCTTTCACAAACATCTGTGGATGCTGGATCAGTTGTTAATTTTAAACCTGAGGTAGATAGTTAAGGAGAAAGTGAGGACTGCAGATGCTGGAGATCAGAGCTGGAAATGTGTTGCTGGAAAAGCGCAGCAGGTCAGGCATCGTCGACGTTTCAGGCATGTGCCCTTCAGGAATGAGGAAAGTGTGTCCAGCAAGCTAAGATAAAAGGTAGGGAGGAGGGACATGGGGGAGGGGTGTTGGAAATGCGATAGGTGGAAGGAGGTCAAGATGAGGGTGATAGGCCGGAGTGGGGATGGAGGGAGGAGAGGTCAGGAAGAAGATTGCAGGTTAGGAAGGCGGTGCTGAGTTTGAGGGATTTGACTGAGACAAGGTGGGTGGAGGGGAAATGAGGAAACTGGAGAAATCTGAATTCATCCCTTGTGGTTGGAGGGTTCCTAGGTGGAAGATGAGGCACTCTTCCTCCAGCTGTCATGTTGCTATGGTCTGGCGATTGGATGAGTCCAAGGACCTGCATGTCCTTGGTGGAGTGGGAGGGGGAATTGAAGTGTTGAGCCACGGGTGGTTGGGTTGGTTGGTCCAGGTGTCCCAGAGGTGTTCTCTGAAACATTCCGCAAATAGGCAGCCTGTCTCCCCAGTATAGAGGAGACCCCAGAGGATGCAGTAAATGGTGTGTGGAGGAGCAGGTGAATTTGTGGCGGATATGGAAGAATCCCTTGGGGCCTTGGAAGGAAGTAAGGGGGAAGGTGTGGGTGCAAGTTTTGCATTTCTTGCGGTGCAGGGGAAGGTGCCGGGAGTGGAGGTTGGGTTGGTGGGGGGTGTGGACCTGACGAGGGAGTCACGGAAGGAGTGGTCTTTTTGGAACGCTGATAGGGGAGGGGAGGGGAGGAAAATATATCCCTGGTGGTAGGGTTCGTTTGGAGGTGGCGGAAATGACGGCGGATGATATACTGTATATGGAGGTTGGTGGGGTGGTAGGTGAGAACCAGTGGGGTTCTGTCCTGGTGGCAATTGGAGGGGTGGTGCTCAAGGGCGGAGGAACGGGAAGTGGAGGAGATGCGGTGGAGGGCATCGTCGATCACGTCTGGGGGTAAATTGCCGTCTTTGAAGGAGGCGGCCATCTGGGTTGTACAGTATTGGAACTGGTCCTCCTGGGAGCAGATGCGGCGGAGATGAAGGAATTGGGAATATGGGATGGTGTTTTTACAGGGGGCAGGGTCGGAGGAGGGAAGTCTAGATAGCTGTGGGAGTCGGTCGATTTATAGTAAATGTCCGTATTGATTCGGTCGCCCGAGATAGAAATGGAGAGGTCTGAGACGGTCCAGGTACATTTGAGGTCAGGGTGGAAGGTGTTGGTAAAGTGGATGAACTGTTCAACCTCCTCATGGGAGCACAAGGCAGCGCTGATACAGGCATCGATGTAGCAGAGGAAAAGGTGGGGGGTGGTGCCAGTGTAGCTGCGGAAGATGGACTGTTCCACGTATCCTACGAAGAGGCAGGCATAGCTAGGGCCCATGTGGATGCCCATGACTAATCCTTTGGTTTGGAGGAAGTGGGAGGATTGGAAAGAGAAGTTGTTCAGAGTGAGGACCAGTTCAGTCAGTTGAAGGAGGGTGTCAGTGGAAGGGTACTGGTTGGTACGGTGGGAAAGGAAGAAGTGGAGGGCTTTGAGTCCTTCGTGATGGGGGATGGAGGTGTACAGGGACGAGATGTCCATGGTGAAGATAGAGTTGGGGAGCGGGGAAGCGAAAATCATTGGAGGGTGTGGGTTGTTTCAGATTTCCAGTATCCATGGTATAGTTTTTTTAATCTGAACCTGTCACTTTTAGTGCAATCCTGTTCAGAACTGTTAATATTAAGAAAGAAACACCCCACTGTAAACTAAGAACTGTGCTACAATATTTCTTTTTTGCCTTAATTTAGTTCTTCCTATACTTTTTTTCAATGTCAACATTAGTTTATTGTGTGTAATTATAAATCAGTGTTACCTTTTCATTCCACTACAAACCCTTTTAAGAAATTATAACTCATTTGATGATTCATTCACAGCTTCTGGGATCAATCCATGCTATGTGTCTTCCAGCAGATTGTAGCATCAATTTGACTGTTTTGAGCATCTATCATTCGGGTTTTGGTGGAATAACCCTCGAATATTGATCTAGTACATTAGTTGTGGATGTCTCAGCTCCTTGTTCAGTATGTTGGCTGATGTCTAAATGTTTTCTGACAGCCTCCGAGCTGAGTTTGATTGCTTTCTGTCATAAAGCTCTGAAGGTCACTAGATTTCTTCTGGCTGCAAACTAGGTAAATGTTCCAGATGCTATTCCCAACACAAACCAAATTGAGCTTTGGCTGCAACTGCATTTTGTGTAGAGAATGAATTGTGCAGGTCCCACGCTTGAACTACAATTGACTAACTAACGATCCTCTCATTTTGACTTGCTTAATCCAGTGAGAGGCAATCAACTCCAAAACAAACTTGCAACTGCCTATTTACTGAGCAACCACCCAGGGAGCCTGAAACGGCAACAACATCTTCTCCCATTAGCCATCTCTATGACAATGTGGCATGTTTTGGGATTTGGCGCATCTGAGTCAACTTTAGTCTCTAAGTGAAATTTAAGGATACGGGAAAATAAATAAGGTGCACTCTAATTCATTAAGATTAGATGCACAGAAATTCAAATTAATTTAAGTGCAAATCCATAACTGTAGCCATTATGAATGCAGTCCATTATAGCCCTCTTCCCCGAATTGGTAACTTTAGCTTCTTCCATGGCGATTATGGATAGAGATTAGGTCATCCATTGTTTCATGTTTTAAGCTTTTAACTTTAACCTTAAAAACAAACGAAGGCTACATTTAAAATGTAAAAACCCATTTTTGAAGTTGAAAAAGCACAAATAATTGGCAGCATTAAGTTGCAGCGCAACACTCCAAATGTGGAGAATTAATTCTGTCCCAATACTACAAAATTATAAAGTGTTAGAAAAATCCAACAGGTCTGGCTGCATTTGTGGAAAAGCAGGTCTGAAGTTCTAAACAATCATACCTGCCGAATTTGTCCATAACATTTGTAACAAAAAGAAGTCCCGTATCTGCAATTTTTTTTGCTTTCTATATTCAACAGTAGCATTGACATGGGTCAATAGATGTTAAAATGAACATCAAAGGAAGTCAGTTATGATTCCATGCAAGTATTTTTGCGTGTGGTTTAAAACCATGTGAAATATATTGTGTTTTCTTTCTTTCCCCTCTCATGCTGCCTTGTCAATAAACAAGCTAGCATTGTATGACAGTATGCTCAGTATGATCAACATTCAATGAAATCTAATCATCTTTATTTGTTTAGCTGATAAAGATATCACATATCAAATCGCAAAGCTCAGTACTATACATGCCAAATTCTGTTTTTAAAATAGTTTAAATTGAAGTTTTTAATGTTATTTTAACATTGAATGAATGTCCTTTCTTTGACTTCCATTATGCATTCTATGATACCTATTTAGGGAAGCATTTCTTACTGCACTTGATCATTCCCTATACTCACCTTTTTACTGGAAATGTCCTATTGATGAAGCAGGTTCTGTGCATGCTATTTCATATGTGGCTCCGCACATGCAGCATTAGTACATTTCACAGCCATCCCTCTGTATCAAACTCTCATTCCTCTTTCTCTTGTTTTTACAATGCAAGTTGCCAGAAATGTAAATTTGTGTGATGTCAATGGGCATTTGAGTTTGATGGTTTAATCTCCGTAAGTGGAATTAAGGATTGAGAAAAGGAAATGGGTGAACTAGAGTAAGACTCTATAGAATAGAAGTAGAGGGAGAAAGGACTTGGTGCAAAGGGAGGAATGTTCTTTCAACATATTTTTAACATCTAGAAAACATCCAAGAGCAATTTGAGACCACAGTTGAAATTCCCGTTTAAATTGCTTCATTTCTGCTGTGGACTGGCATTTCAGGACTGTAAGTTGCTTAATTAACAGGATTCATTCAATATTATATGGTCTTTAAATAGCTGCAATGTGCTCTGATATACTTGTCAGGTAAACCCAGCGATAACTTTACTTTGGAACCTGAATAGTGAGTGTCTGCTTTTGTGAAGCTAATAGCAGAGCAGTATAAATATTCCAAGGTGTGGTAATTGGCAGCTGGTGATGTACCTAATCCTTGCCTTATTTGTGATTTTTGTTTTTAACAATATCCCGATAAAGGCTGCTGTTGTGAACAATTTTTATTTGTTGGAAAAAAAATGTGGTTAGTGGTGGTATTGGTACATCTCTTTTGTGTATAACTTTACATGCTGGAAAAATCTAACACATTCCCAACTTGTTTTGTTCATTTGGTTTACAGAGTGAAGGCAGCTGTGTTCTATATTACAGAACTAATCCACAGAACAGTTTTCCCAAATGAGTCAAACTTGAGCAGAATGTGGACATTTGTTCTTCCAAATATACCTGCTGGGGCCTCTACCCTGTGTAATGAATAGATTTTACTAAGGAATGTATGGAAATTTTGGAGGTGCATAGATTTCGATCAAATATTTTCCTGTAAGACTTAAACTAGGTACCACAATAGTCATACAGCATGGAAACAGGGTCTTCTACCCAACCCATTCATGCTGACCAAACTAAACTAATCCTATTTGCCTGTGTTGGGCCCATATCCCTTGAAACCTTTCCTATTCATGTAACTGTCCAAATAGCTTTGAAACATTGCAATACTTGCACTTACCGTTTCCTCACTGTTCATTCCACATACACACCACCCTCTGTGAAAAAGTTGTCCCTCCAGTGACTCTTGAAGTTTTTTTCCCCTCTTGTGCCCTCTAATTTTGAACTCTGCTATCCTAGGGGGTTAAAAAATCCTTTATTATTCACCTTATAAAAATCATGAAGTGGATAAATAAGCCTCTGTAGGGTAACCCCTGGGAAAATACGCCCAGCCTCTCCTTATAACTCAAACCGACTAGTCCCGGTAATATCCTTGTCAATCTTTTCTACAGTTTTCCCAATTTAATCATTTCCTACAGCAATGTGATCAGAACTGTACACCGTATTCAAAACATGGCCTCACTAATGTTCTGCACAGCCTCAACATGATGTCCCAACTCCTATGCTCAGTGCTCTGATATTTGAAGGCACGCATATCAAATGATGCCTTCACTACTCTGTCTACCTGTGAAGCCACTTTTAGGAGCTATGTACCTGAACCCCTAGGTCTTTGTTCAACAATATTCCCCAGGGCCCTAACATTAACTCTGAGGGAGGAAATTGCTGGGGCATTGTACAAAATGCCCCAGCAATTTCACAGGAGAGGTTCCAGAAGATTGGCTATACTCCAATGTTCTATCTTTTTAAGAATAGCAGGGGTAATCCAAACAATTACAGGCCACGAACCTTATGTCAATGGTAGGGAAACTATTGAATAAGATACTGAGGAATAAGATTTACTGTCATTTGGAAACAGGATGGACTTATGCTGACTGTTAAGGCTTTCTGCAGAAAAGGTAATTTCCTCCATTTTGAGAGACATGACAAAGATGGAGAGCAGGGTAGTAGATGCTGTCGATGTGGACATTAGCAAGATCTTTGACAAGGTTCCTCATGTCAGGCTAATACAAAAGGTGAAGTTATATGGGATCTTTGGAGAGCTGGTAAGTTGATACAGAAGGGTTACAGAACTAGCTTAGTCATTGCAGACAGCAGTGGTAGAAGGGTGTTTTTCTGACTGTAAATGTGTCACCAGTGGTATTCCACAGAGATCAATACTAGGACTGTTATTGGTAATTTTATAATTACGGATGACAAAGGTTAGAGGAGCAATGGGGTGTGAGGGTTGACAGAGGATACTGTAGGATATGAATAGGTTTAGAGACTTTGGCAGAGAAATCACAGATGGAATTTAATCTGTGTAGTGTTATACTCTGTCTTGTGACTCATGAGTCATAGCAGTAGTTATCTTAGGGCAGCATGGTAGCTTAGTGGTTAGCTCTGCTGCCTCAGCACCAGGGACCCAGGTTCAATTCCAGCCTTTGGTGATTGTGTGTGTGCGGTTCTCTGGAGTATGCATGTTCTCTCCTCCTTTTTGTGAGTGCTCCAATTCCCTGCCACATTCCGAAAATGCAGTAGTGACTATAGTGGATTCTTTCTTGATCATGTGTTTTTGGAGATAAGTCTCTTGATTAAACTTAAAATATAAGCCATAGCTATTAATTTAACCTGGGGCAATGTTTGTAGAGGAATAAGACGGTGTTATTTTCTGGGTCTGTAGATTGTGAAGGAGCAAAAATAGCCTTAGGAGTGATATGTACTTGTCAGATGTGGGAGTTTAAAGAGAGTTTAAGGGTTACTGCGGATTATATCTGCCATATCTATTGGATGAGCATCTTATCAGATCGAGTGGGTCGGTTGGAGAGACAGAAGCAATAAGGAATTTGCAACAGCAACAGTATGTGATGGATGGCAGTTATAGGAAGAGGGGAAAGTCTCAGATACAGTCACATAAATGGGTTAACTCTAGGAAGGGTGAGAGAGGTCGGCACCTCGGGCAGGAGTCTTTTGTGGATATACCCATTTCAAACAGGTATGCTGTTTTGGAAAATGTAGAGGGTGATGGATTCTCAGGGAATGTAGCATGTACAGCCAGGTTTCTGGCATTGAGACTGGCTCTAATGCAATGAGGGGTATCTGCTTCCAAGAGATCAATTCTTATGGGGGATTCTGTAGTCAGAGGTACAGACAGACGTTTCCGTGGCCATCAGAGAAAAAGCAGAATGGTGTGTTGTTTCTGTGGTGCCAGCATCAAGGATGTCTCGGAGAGGGTGCAGAATGTTCTCACGGAGGAAAGGGGCCAGCAGGAGGTCACTGTCCACATTGGAACCAATGACATAGGAAGGGAAAAGGTTGAAATTCTGAAGGGAGATTAAAGAGTTAGGCAGAAATTTAAAAAGGAGGTCCTCAAGGGTAGTAATATCTGGATTACTCCCAAAGCTACAAACTACTGAGGGCAGGAATAGGAGGATAGAGCAGATGAATGCATGGCTGAAGAGCTGGTGTATGGAAGAAGGATTCACTTTTTTTTTGGATCATTGGAATCTCTTTTGGGATAGAAGTCACCTGTACAAGAAGGACGGATTGCACCTAAATTGGAAGGGGACTAATATACTGGCAGGGAAACTTGCTAGAACTTAGGATTTAAACTAGTAAGGTTGGGTGGGGAGGGGCTGTGTGGTGGGACCCAGGGAGATAGTGAGGAAAGAGATTGATCTGAGACAGGTACAGCTGAGAACAGAAGTGAGTCAAACAGGCAGGGACAAAGTAGGACTAATAAATTAAACTGCATTCATTTCAATGCAAGGGGCCTAACAGGGAAGGCAGATGAACTCAGGACTTGGTTAGGAACATGGGACTGGGATATCAGAGCAATTATAGAAACATGGCTCCGGAATGGGCAGGACTGACAGGTTAATGTTCCAGGATACAAATCCTACAGGAAGGATAGAAAGGGAGGCAAGAGAGGAGGGGGGAGTGGCATTTTTGATAAGGGATAGCATTACAGCTGTGCTGAGGGAGGATATTCTCAGAAATACATCCAGGGAAGTTATTTGGGTGGAACTGAGAAATAAGAAAGGGATGATCACCTTCTTGGGATTGTATTATAGACCCCCCCCCAATAGTCAGAAGGAAATTGAGAAACAAACTTGTAAGGAGATCTCAGCTATCTGTAAGAATAATAGGGTAGTTATGATAGGGGATTTTAACTTTCCAAACATCGACTGGGACTGCCATAGTGTTAACGGTTTAGAAGTGCGTACAAAAAAATTTTCTGATTCAGTATGTGGATGTACCTACTAGAGAAGGTGCAAACCTTGACCTACTCTTGGGAAATAAGGTAGGGCAGGTGACTGAGGTGTCAGTGGGGGAGCACTTTGGGGCCAGCGACCATAATTCCATTCATTTTAAAATAGTGATGGAAAAGGGTAGACCAGATCTAAAAGTTGAAGTTCTAAATTGGAGAAAGGCCAATTTTGATGGTATTAGGCAAGAACTTTTTCGAAAGCTGATTCGAGGCAGATGTTCGCAGGTAAAGGGACGGCTGGAAAATGTGAAGCCTTCAGAAATGAGATAACAAGAATCCAGAGAAAGTATATTCCTGTCAGGGTGAAAGGGAAGGCTGGTAGGTATCGGGAATGCTGGGTGACTCAAGAAATTGAGGGTTTGGTTAAGGAAAAGAAGGAAGCATATGTCAGGTATAGACAGGATAGATTGAGTGAATCCTTCAAAGAGTATAAAGAAAGTAGGAGTATGCTTAAGAGGGAAATCAGGAGGGCAAAACAGGGACATGAGATAGCTTTGGCAAATAAAATTAAGGAGAATCCAAAGGGTTTTTACAAATATGTTAAGGACAAAAGGGTAACTAGGGAGAGAATAGGGCCCCTCAAAGATCAGCAAGGTGGCCTTTGTGTAGAGCCATAGAAAATGGGGTAGATACTAAATGAATATTTTGCATCAGTACTTACTGTGGAAAAGGATATGGAAGATATAGACTGTAGGGAAATAGATGGTGATAATATCTTGCAAAATGTCCAGATTAGAGGAGGAAGTGCTGGATGTCTTGAAATGGTTAAAAGTGGATAAATCCCCAGGCTCTGATTAGGTGTACCAGAAAACACTCTGGGATGCCAGAGAAGTGATTGCTGGGTCTCTTGCTGAAATATTTGTATCATCGATATTCACAGGTGAGGTGCCGGAAGACCTGGAGGTTGGCAAATGTGGCACCACTGTTTAAGGGCGGTAAAGACAAGCCTGGGAAGTATAGACCGGTGAGCCTGACCTCAGTGGACAAGTTGTTGGAGGGAATCCTGAGGGACAGGATGTACATGTATTTGGAAAGGCAAGGACTGATTAGGGATAGTCAACATGGCTTTGTACGTGGGACATCATGTCTCACAAACTCAATCGAGTTTTTTGAAAAAGTAACCAAGAAGATTGAGGGCAGAGCAGTAAATGTGATCTATATGGACTTCAGTAAGGCGTTCGGCAAGGTTCCCCATGGGAGGCTGATTAGCAAGGTTAGATCTCATGGAATACAGGGAGAACTAGCCATTTGGATACAGAACTGGCTCAAAGGTAGAAGACAGAGGGTGGTGGTGGAGGGTTGTGACCAGTGGTGTGCCACAAGGATCGGTGCTGGGCCCACTACTTTTTGTCATTTAATAAATGATTTGGATGCGAGCATAAGAGGTACAGTTAGTAAGTTTGCAGATGACACCAAAATTGGAGGTGTAGTGGACAGCGAAGGAGGTTACCTCCGATTACAACAGGATCTGGACCATATGGACCAATGGGCTGAGACATGGCAGATGGAGTTTAATTCAGATAAATGCGAGGTGCTGCATTTTGGGAAAGCAAATCTTAGCAGAACTTATACACTTAATGGTAAGGTCCTAGGGAGTGTTGCTGAACAAAGAGATCTTGGAGTGCAGGTTCATAGCTCCTTGAAAGTGGAGTCACAGGTAGATAGGATAATGAAGAAGGCGTTTGGTATGCTTTCCTTTATTGGTCAGAGTATTGAGTACAGGAGTTGGGAGCTCATGTTGCAGCTGTACAGGACATTGATTAGGCCACTGTTGGAATATTGCATGCAATTCTGGTCTCCTCCCTATCGGAAAGATGTTGTGAAACTTGAAAGGGTTCAGAAAAGATTTACAAGGATGTTGCCAGGGTTGGTGGATTTGAGCTATAGGGAGAAGCTGAACAGACTGGGGCTGTTTTCCCTGGAGCGTTGGAGGCTGAGGGTGACCTTTATAGATGTTTACAAAATTGAGGGTCATGGACAGGATAAATAGACAACGTCTTTTCCCTGGGGTCAGGGAGTCCAGAACTAGAGGGCATAGATTTAGGGTGAGTGGAAAGATATAAAGAGACTTAAGGGGCAACGTTTTCAGAGTGTGGTACATGTATGGAATGAGCTGCCAGAGGAAGTGGTGGAGGCTGGTACAACTGCAACATTTAAGAGGCATTTGGATGGGTATAAGAATAGGAAGGGTTTGGAGGGATATCGGCCATGTGCTGGCAGGTGGGACTAGGTTGGGTTGGGATATCTGGTTGGCATGGACAGGTTGGACCGAAGGGTCTATTTCCATGCTCTACATCTGACTCTGTGTAGGTTAGGTGGATTGGCTGGGCTAAACTTCCCTGGAGTGTGCAGTTTAGGTGGGTTAAGTATGATAAATGGGGGTTTACAAGGATATGTTTTTTTTGGAGGGTCAGTTCAGACTTGATGTGTCAAATGACCTCTGTCTATACTGCAGGTGTTTTATGAAATGTGAAGTGATGCATTTGGGAAGGATACAGTAAATGGCAAAACCCTTAGCAGCATCAACATACAGCAGGGTCTTGGTGACTGGTCCACAGTTCCCTGAAAGTGACCACACCAGTGGAGAAGTGGTCAAGTGGTGTCTGGCATGACTGCTTTCATTGGTTGGGACATAGAATATTAAGAAACTGGCAAGTCTTGTTGCAGCTGTCTTGAACTTTATTTAGGCCATATTTTGAATATCGTTTACAGTTCTGGTCTTCACACTACCAGAAGGATGTGGAGGTGTTGAAGAGGGTCCAGAAAAGGCTTACCATGATGTTGTCTGATTAGCTATAAGGTGAGAGTGGGCAAACTTGGTTTGTTTACATTTAGGAATGTCAGAGGCTGAGGGGTGACCTGTTGGAATCCCTACAGTGCAGAAAAAGGCCATTTGGCCCATTGAGTCTGCGCCAATCCTCTGAAGAGCATCTACCAAGATCTGCCCTCATCCCTATAATCCTGTATAGGGTTTCTCCTGTGGCAAGTCTATCTAACCTGCATATGCTTGGCAAGAAACTGAAGTACCAGTAGGAACCCATGCAGGCACGGATGATTGTGTGGAGCTTGCTTGTTCTCCCAAGGCTGCAATCGAACCTGGTTTGCTCTTGCAGTAGTGCTAACCACTTTGCTACCATGATAAAAGTTTACAAAATTAAGAGGTTTCAGTAGAATGGACAGTCAGCATTTTTTCCCAGGGTAGAAATGTCAGCTATTAAGAGAGGTAGGTTTAAGGTGGGAGGGGATAAGTTTAAAGGAAATGAGGCAGGCATTTTTCATTAGGGGTTCTTAGGTGCCTGGAGTGTGCTGCCAGAGGTGGTGGCAGAAATGGATATAATAGCAATGTTTAAGAAGCGTATTGACCGATTTGCTGTTGGGCAGTGAATAGTGGGATATGGTCTGTGTTGAGGCTAAAGGAGTTTAGTTTAGAAAGGTATCATGTGTCAGTGCAGGTTTGATGGGCTGAAAGGCCTGTTTGTGCTGTATTTTTTTTTTACATGCCTTATCAACAATCACTAAGTTGATTGCAAATGTTTTCTGACAAACACATAAAATCTATACTTGGAAATCTCTGCATGATAATGGTTTGAAATGACTAAAGTGACAGTAATAACACTACTCTCTTTTGAGAGAAAGATTGTTTTGGTTTTGGATTAATTAATTGCACTCTGTGTAACCCTCACTCTTGCATGGTTTTTTTTAAATAATCTATGTTGCATAATTTTGCCTTAAAGGGAATAACTTTTTTTTTCAATTTGCGACAGTTGTGCCAGATGATTTTTTTTTCAAAATAGGAGATCTCCTGATCAGAATAAGAGCACATTGTGTATGGTAACACATTTCATGGTAATGTCTCATTAGAGTTGATAGAGGGCAGTTTAGGTTTTTTTCAATTAATGCATTGTATTCTGTGTCAACCTTTAGCTGAGAAAATAAAGGATGATTATTGCTGCTCAGGTGAACCTGGTTTAAGGAGGATGGCTCGTCTAATTAATGTTTTGTACAATGGCTTCCATATGATATTTTGGTTAATCAAGCCAGAGTGAACATAATGGGCATGAGCAATTCTCAACTTGAGAACATTTAATCTGAGAATAGCTCTGTCAGATGAGTCAGTAAGCAAGCAGTGTGCTTTGAGTGATTTGGGTTAATGGACCATTTAGGCTTGTGGTCTGAATTTCAAGAAAGAGAAAATTGAAATCAAAAACCTCAATCAGTTGTTAGTGCCTGTTATAGATGTTTGGTGAAGTGAGATGATTGTAAGCAGAGATTATGTTCTCACTGTCGGTGTGCGCAAGTTTATTCTATTTTTGGTGTCCTGTCTATAAAGAAACACTTAATCATTTGGAATCTGACTCTGCTGCTTGTTTTATATATACAGCTTAGAATTATGCAGTGATGACACCAGTGTACAATACCAGGATATTACTATGTTAATCTGTACTTATTGATGTAACTTTGATATCAGAGCCTGAGAAGGTATTTTAGGGAAGCATGTGTTGGAGCAGAAGTGTAACATGCTACGAGAGAGCTCATTTGTTTGTGCACCAGTATAAATGAAGTTGTACAGTACTGAAGAGATTGGCTTCATCCTTAACCTACAATAGGGCTCAGAGAAGGTAGGTACTCTGAGCTGTAGCAGTCTTATAAGACCCCACAACCTATAAGAATGCAAGCACAGACACTTTCCACTCAAGAGAATCTAGAGGCATATAGGCTATTTGACATGTCATAGATTCTATGACCTAGTAACCAGAGTCTATTCAAAGCATCAACAATTTTTGTTAGAAAAAGTATGATGGCAGCAAGGGAAACTTCAGAATGTGTGAATAGACGCCAGATAATCATCCACAAGGTACAAGACTTTTTTTAAAAAAGAGGCAAGCCTCTGGACAGAACCTCAGAAGTCTTAGAGGAGGGGGGAGCACAATAGGAAATCTCCGGAGAACAAGTTGTTAATCTGATGACTTTGAGAAAAGAAACATAACAACCTTGTCAGTAATTACCAGGTCAGTGTGGTGCACTAATTGATTGGGATGGCCATGTCAGTTGAGACATTGCCATAACAGCTCGAAAATGTCGAGGACCTACAGCCAGGCCAGAATTGGGAGTTCTCTGGAAGCAGTCATTCAGTACTACAAAGCAGTATCCAGTTAGTATGTTTCTGCATGTGGTTAAGCCAATAGCAATAATGTCCTCCAAGATAGCGTTTAGAAGGAAGTTCTACTGACTTTTTTGATTGAATTGTTTGATCAGATTTCTTCATTTTGATTGTAAACAAAGGACAGGATTTAATCAATACTCCCTGTCATGACAGTAATCGATTGAAAGTATATTTAACAAATTTAAAATGGATTAGCTATCTACTGCACATAACAGCTTACCTTTTAATGTTAGTTGTGAGATTTTCATTTGTACACATCAGGAATGAAGGGTTGTCCAGTTTTCTTAAGTCAGCCAATTATTGGAGCAAACAATTCAGTACATTTTCTGAGCTGTGGTCAGTGCCCAGACTCTAGCTATGATAGTCTGTGTTGCCTGTATACGATTTAGTTGGATGGGTAAACACCAAGATGGTGGTGTTGCTTCCTGAAAGTCTACCAAATAGTGAAGACAGTGCCATGATCAATTTTATTATATTAAAAGTCAAGTAATGTGGGTGCTGGAAGTCTGAAAGAAGTATAGAAAAAGCTGGAAAATTTAAACCTGCTGAGTTTCTCCAACATTTTTGTATGCTACTTTTCTGTTGTTGGTGTGGCTCAAGGCAACACTAAATGCAAATCCTCCACTAGGGGGAGCTGATTGCTATCAAAGTAGAAGAGAGAGTTAATTTCAGTTGATGCTGCAGATTGGCAGATTCCACCATTGCAAAAACCAGCTCTGCCAGGGGTGAAATTAGGACATCAGTGGTTCAGGACTACATCTTGCAATTGAAAGGATTGAATAGGGTATTTAATCTGTAGGGTAGGTTGTTTCAAAATTGGTTCAGTCTGTCAGATGTTCAAACTGTGAATGTCAAACTAAATGATCCTGGGTCGTGGATGTTCAGGTACATGATGAGTTTGCAGCAACAGTGTCATGAAGGCTAGCAGATCACTGAAACATATTACATAATCGAAAATACAAAAGTTTTCGATGCTGAGCAGAAATGTACAGATCCTGCTAGTTCTTAGAAAATAGATGCAATGCTGGAAGAAGGGAATAGAGAATTTTGGCAAGGGTTTTCATGGTTATTTGAAGGCTTCAAACCAAAACAGGAGTAACTAAGTACAGGAGTAAGATGTTGTGTCCGTGTACTTGGATACGGCTAGAAAAGTGCCTTGCCCATTATTTGAAAAGGTGAGGGCACCGTTAGACATGTTTTTAAAAAGTAGGGTTGTGTCATCAGTAACTGAACCAGCAGTATGGCTTTTGGGGCTAGTAGCAGTTCACCAACCCAATGGAGAACAACTATGGTGCATGGATTCTACCTGACTGAACAAAGTGGTTCAAAGAAATGTTCAGCCAGTTGTCTGATTAGTCAAAAGCAAGTGTTGGTGCTAAATGCACAGTGAATGACAGATGTTTGACAGATAACCCTGGAATACAAATAAAGGTTATTGATCTGCATTCATTCCACTTGGACAATTCTCTTTATTATCGACCATTTTGGAATTTCATTAGAACTGGGAATATTTCAAAGAGCAATGTCAATGGAGTTTTAAAGGCAAGCATTAGTGGACCCTGGAAAGACTATCCCCAAAGTAAATTTATGCAACCCAAGTGCGTACGGTAATCTCACCCAACCCATAAGAGCCTTACAGGTCATCAAGCATGCTGAGTCAGGAGAAGATATTAGCTTTGTAGTAGATTACTGTCAGACATAAGCTTGGGTTACAGTGGAACGATTATTTGCCATAGTCACTGCAGATGTATCCATAAGACTTGCTGCAGTTCTCATTCAGGCGAATGATGGAAACAGCCTGAGGGTTGAGAGAGATCAAGCACCAGATGTACTACAATTGAAAAAGGAAACTTTTTTTCGGGGGAGTTGAGATTCCAAAAAAAAGCAAAGTTCTGTGGATTCTAGAGATTTGAAAAATAAAGGTGCTGAGAAACTTAGGTCTGGCAGTATTCACAGTGAGGATAATAAATAGAGTCCAATGACTCTTCAGAACCTAATGTTTTGCAAGAATCTATATTCACTCATAAAACTACTCATGGCTAGAAAATTTAAATTCAATGCTGTTGTCGTGCAATTTCAGATTGAACACAACTGTTTAGGATTATGAAGAGGTAAAGGAGATTTTAAAAAAAAAACACAGAAGAAAGCAAGAGTGGTATGTTTTTGACCCGGGCCAAATTGTGCAAAAGGGACAGGTGAGCAAAGTGAGATGGCCTTGGATCAGAGCAACCAAATTCACAATCTGTCATCAGTTCAGCTGAAGATGTATTGAGAAACTAGAAGGCATTGATGTTATGCAAGCCAAATTGAGAGAGAGAATAATTTACCACAGGTTGTGGGACTGAGAACTGTCCCATATCACATGACATTTGGAATTGTCCAGTAGTTTTAGGGATGGTGATGAACTATTGTCCTCCTGGAAATAAAGCAAGCCAGATCAGAATATCCAGAGTAATAGGTGCTTTCTACCTGTGATATTCCAACTTTGAGGGGGTTATGGGAGCAGATTCTGGAAAAAGTGAATAGCTAAGTTGTTGGAATAGTGCAAACAAGAAAAGAAATTGAGGCGATAAGTTATGAAAATGTAAATCTGCAAATTATTCCATGAACATTTAGCAAAGAGCGTGAGAGGGCTATCTGGAGGGAAGAGGACACTACTGGATACTTGCATACACTTCATTGTGTAAGTTGCAGTACAGGATAGTGTGGGAGAGGCTTACTTTAGGATGAGTATAAACCAAGGGTAGGTGGGACTTGGAACAGCAGTAGTTTCAGCGTGTGAATGTAGATGCCCAATTTTCAAGAAAACCTAGGAGAGTTCACAATTTGTGAAGGGACAAGCAACCCTATGCATGGTTCCTATAGTGTGTTCATGAAGCATGCCGGTAACAATATTCTCTTCAAGCAACTGGTTTTATTCTGTACTTTAAAATGATCATCATCTCTGGCAGTTTGTTTAGAGCTCCCATCAATAGGTCGCTATTATTTTTGAATAAGCTTGTGGATTCATCAAGACAGTGTGAGCATCAATAATCAAGAAACCTGGTAGTGGAGTGGAACAATTGAACGCTGACAATGCATCTTTTTGTCTATTTTTTCAAGGTAAATATCGTGAATTACGCAATAGTGAGCAAAGATTGTCCACATGCAGACTCTTAAGCAGCAAGGCTCAAATAATCCAGAGGTTGAGACTTTAGTTTGAGCACATGAATAAATGCTGTGGAATTGTTGTAACAAGAACATTTTAATCTGAAATGTCCTGAATTCTGTTGATTGTGCAAGCAAGTTGAGTTTCTCATTTGAAATGTTGCTGTGGTTCACTTGTTCATAGACATGCTGTATTTTCAGGTAGAATTAAGAGATCTTGTACAGGTTAAGAATGTATCCCATTTCAGTTCCAGGCCATTGAGGTCTGTTAGATAATGGAGAAAATTGGAATAATGAAAATGTAGCTTGTTCCAGCATTTATTGCAAAATATCTTGTCCTAATTCACTCTTGATCCCTTCTCTCCACCCCCCTCTCTCCTGAAAATACACTGACTGTCTGAAATAGTGATGAAAGTAGAATGAAAAATCAAATAGGTACTGAGGTGAAATCTTGGAGAAAAAACGCAGGTTAATGGAACCTAATGGATAAATGTTTCAAAGGGTTGGGACAGGCATATAATGGGTTGAATGGCTTCCTGTGAGTATTCTGTAATGTGGTGCAGAAAATGTGTCCATCCCTGCAGGTTTTAGTTATGGTGTGGACCTTAAGGGAAAATGTGGCTTTTGGTGCATCTTCTCATCATCTCCCCAAGCTCTCCTTTGTGTGACTTGTAAATCTTACCACCACTCTTCCTTTTTCTTATTAATCTACTCACTTGACCTCTGCAACTTTACATTCCTTGCTTTTTTTAATTGCTTATCTACACAAACTTGCTGTCTACCTGCTGATCCTTTCTTACACCACCTCGAAGTCCTTTTCCAAATTGTCTCTGGCTAATTGGCTTCTAAATTCAGCTATTTGAAGACATGCGCTCTCACACCTTAAAACCTCATTTTATCTGTAAGCTTTTGAAATTTGCATATCATATTTAAAGTTAATTGAGGCAATCTACTTAGGAGAAACCAAAACTAAGTTGCTCGTGGGTCATTCAACTAAACAGTACTGACATCGTGAATTAATTTGCTGCAAATGTTCAGATTGGAAAATTGACCAAAGCATCTTAACCTCCAGCAAACTATCCACTCCAGACTTGAGTTTTCAGAGTCTCAAGATGGTTGAATAGAGTCAGGAAAATTGAATGGATACTTTTTTCCAAAAGTCGTCATTTTTTTAGATTTGTTTTATTTAACCACTAATGAAAATTCTCATTGGTAAAGCAAAGCAAGAGGATTCAGAAAAATAAATCGGCAACAGAGGCAAATCTGACTGGATCGTGCATTGTGTTAAGTTTACATGTTCATAATTTTTTTGCTTATGAATTTTTAAGTGGGGTGGTGTGAAGAATTGACTTCATAATGTGATCACAAAATCAGATCACACTGACAAAATACATAGAAACCTTAGGTTTCATTTTTGGTGTATTCTTTGCATGCCTGTATAGTTAAAAACTGTGCATGAA
This sequence comes from Hemiscyllium ocellatum, assembly GCF_020745735.1. NCBI lineage: Eukaryota > Metazoa > Chordata > Chondrichthyes > Orectolobiformes > Hemiscylliidae > Hemiscyllium > Hemiscyllium ocellatum. The sequence goes on from NC_083412.1 coordinate 50,389,751, forward strand.
TTTGTTCTTCTACTTTGTGGGAAGACTGGTTGGATAACCCAGTTCAGAAGATTACCACCAGTTTATTATCTTTTTTATAGCTAGTTTAAAAATAGTTTAGGTTTTGTGTAATTCAACACAATTGTAATAAGAACAGAATGCAATATCTCTAATTGTCAGTCATAAATATTGGTTTATAATGAAGCCCACTAATAACCTTTATCCATTAAAGCACCTTTAATTATCTTCTCAAAGAGCTGTCCAGCTCATGAATTAGAATTCAGTGTCATCACCCCGTTACAGATATTTTAAATCAATCTTTTTAGATTGCCAACGCTGGAGCAGATGTGGCTTTCTGGCTCAGAGGCAAGGACACTACTATTAGATCACAATAATTCTTCATTCCTGTTATTATATGTGAAAAGTAGCAACCATTATGAACACTCCATACTCCCATGAACAATTTTATAACTGGCAAATGATCTGCATTTTGCAATGGTTGAGTAGAGAATATTGTCCAGAACATCTAAGCAAACACTCCAGTGCAGGCTTATGGGATCTTTTTATGTCCACTTGTGATGGCAGGTCTATTATCATTTTACCACTTTTATCCAAATGGCAGCACTTCTGACAGAATAGCACCAGGGCACAACTAGTGATACTAGGTAACCACCCCCCGGGTGCTTTGAAAAGACATTCGTGAATCCCATTGAAAAATCTCAAGGTTGTAATGTTGGTATTCCCATGATCTGAAACACACAATTCCAATATTTTGAGCTAGTGCTGAATAGGTTAGGCATGTTGGTGAGCCTGCATGGTTGGTATTCCTATGCGTTTGATAACCTAACAAGTTGTGAAGATGCGTATTGAGTTCCCTGATGGAATTTCTCCAGTGACAACCTTGCCCTAGATAACTTAGAAGTTTGTGTTGTTACAATCAAATTGGTGTCCAATCATGCTCCAAGATTGTATCACAGCTTTCAGAGGTTGAATTGGTAATTGATTGTCAGTGTATTCAGGTAAATGAGCTTTCATGTATTTTGACTACATTTATTTTTCTAATGCTTCTGGCAAAGCTTGCCTTACAAATCCTGGAAATCTATTCAACTGATGAATAGTAAAGCTGTAAAATAAACATTAAAGATATTGAATAAATCTATTTCTCATTCCTACATTTTCACATGAGAAAAGAATTGCAGGGATATATACATTGGAGTGTAGCTCACTGGTCGTTAATTAGGCAGTCCAAATGTTGTACTTAGTGATTTTTGATACACCTAAATTAGGGGAAATGCATTTTTCAAATCTACCAGCACGAATTGCATCTCAATTGTGCCAATTTAAAATTTTATCCATTTTATGGGGTATTTTAATTAAAAAAAACCTAAAGGCTGTTGGCCTACTAATCATTTGAGTAGCAAAGCCAAGTCAAACATGAGCAGTGTTTGACTGCTCATAAAGATGGAAAAAGTGAGTACTGCAGATGCTGGAGATCAGTCAAAAGGTGTGGTGCTGGAAAAGCACAGCAGCTCAGGCAGCAATTGAGGAGCAGGAGAGTTGTCGTTTTGGGGATAAGCCCTTCAGGAATGTGGGGTATAGAAGGGGGCTGAGATAAATGTGGGGTTGGGGTAGCTGGGAAGGTGATTGATGCAGGTGGGGGGTGGTAGAGCTGATAGGTGGGAAAGATGGACAGGGAGGACATTTCAAGAGAGCAGTGCTGAGTTGAAGGGCAGTATCTGGGATCAGGTGGGGGGAGGGGAGATGAGGAAACCGGTGAAGTCTATGTTGATGCCACGTGATTAGTGGGTCCCAAGGCAGAACATCGTGTTCTTATTCCAGTCGTCAGGTGGCTTAGATTTTGTCAGTGGAGGAGGCCCAGGGATTGCATGTCCCCGGAGTGGGAGGGAGTTGAAGTGGTCAGCCATGCAAAGGTGGTCCCGTTGAGGCAGTTATGTGAGCGGATGATGGAAAATAATGTGGAAGATGTAGGATGAGAATTGATCAGCATGCTCGATCTTTAAAATGAGTTTGGAATGAAAGTCTTGAAGGGTTAAATTGTAAGGAACTGGTTATGTAAGTGTAACTTAGTGAATATAAAGATTTAAAGGTGGTGTTTTTAAATGAGTAAAGCATTTGATAATGTAAGTACTGTGAAATTGTTCTCTGGATCAAACCTTGTGAACAAGGAGACTCCGCTTGTCAAGATAGAACTAGCTGCACAGGATAGAAATAGACACACACTTCTTTAGAATGCTAGGGTTATCCCCTGCTGCCACAAAATAAAAAAATGGCTATGGATCAACTGAACTTTAAGGCCAAGATTGACAGATCTCCTTTACAGCAATGGTTGAGCAATAAGAATTTTAAAAAAAAAAGGGCTTCATGTCTGAAGGAAGATGTCACAAAATAAGTTCATTTTTGAAGTTGTGATTGTGTTTCTAAAAAATCCACAACTTTAAGTGAATAATTGATTCCCATAGACATCAATGTTGAAGTCAGCTTTGTGTTCCTTCAGACATTTTGTTTATTTCCAGGCAAAAAGTATACAAGTTGAAATAAAAATGCATCCTAAAACACTAAATAAAATACGGTCTACCATCTGTGCAATATTTTAAAAAACCTTTTTTTTTAAATTTTGTAATTTAGATTCACCAACTTCATCTCGGAAAGTAACAGCAGGAAGCTGGAGAGTCCCTGCACTGAGAAATCTGTACCATTAGATGGCGCCCTTCAGTATGAGTTAAGGCTAGATAACCGCAGATGCTTCAATGACTACAGGAATGGTCTAAGTTAAGAACAGGGTTGGGTCCACACTGGTATGGAGGAAGCAGAACCAGGTGGACTGAAGGTTTGACTGGTGGAGGAAGGAGTGTGGTGAAGGCAGTTTTGAGGGTAGGTATGTCAAGGGTGGGAGGGAGTTAATTCTGAGACAAGGTTGGAGGTAAGCAATGACATTGGCAATGTCAACATATTTCAAATAATTTCAATGAGACAATTTAACTGCAGGACTTGGTGCTCTAAAAAGACAAGTCTAAATGCATCAGTGGCCCAAAGAGAGTCAAGAATGCAACATACACAAATCACTAATATAGTGATATAAGTTTGTAAGGCCATGGTTAAAACAAGTCTGCATATTTCTTTTCCCCTAGTGATAACCTTTTGAAGTGGAGAAGTGATACTAACCTTGTATTTGAAATTGGTTTGATCACGCTTGGAGCACTGCATTTTCTGGACACACTTGTACAGCATGTTGACGTAGTAATGAAGGTGCAAAAGGATGAGAGGACTTGGAATATACAGTTAAATAGACTAATTGTTTCAATCCTTAGCTTTTCTTTTCTAAATCTAAGAATAATAACAAACAATGAAAGATGATGGTAGTACTTGTGAAAAGAGTAAAACTGGAGAGTATCAATTTAACAGTTCTCCACTAAGTAATCAATTGAGGAATTCAGAAGAAACTTTTTGTCCAGGTAAGTGTGGAACATGCTATTTCTTTTTAAAAAAAAAAGTAATTTGATGTGAACTAGTATTCTAAGTACATTTATTAGGACTAAGAGTTTTGATTTTGAGGAAGAATGGGCAGCCCAAGTGTAGCTTAGACCAATTGGGCTAAGTGTCCAATTTCTTTCGTGATTCAGTAATATTCTTCCAACGTGGAATAAACTGGCAAAATTTAACATCTTAGTTCCAGAGGAATTGGAGTCAAATAATTCAACAACTGGAAGGCTGGGCAGCTTCCTTTTTAAAAACAAATGGAGATCCAATTCCCAAATCAGTGCCTGATGTCCTTGTTCAACAGAGTCTGCACCTCCCCATGAGTTAGATTTATTGTAATCATCCTCTTCAAGTGTAAGGATCAACATAGTCAGCTTGGTCTAGTGTGGCAGAGGGAAACTGCTTTCTGGTGTAACTAGAAGTAGTTCTTCTAACAAACAATACATGTTAGAAATGAATTAGTTTACATTTGTGCGACTAAACATTGTCAGACTGGAGAGGACTTGGATGTCAGGTTTTACTCCTTGAGATTCTAATTGCACTGCCCAGAAGGCCCCACATTGACATTGTGGATGGTAAGTAAGTGCACTTCTTGTATTGGCCCTTTAGAGGTTGTATGCAATGTTTCAATGATGTTTCTTTTTCCCTTAATGATACGTTTGTGTATTTACTTAGCACCAAACTCAAAGTCTCTGAACTGACAAGTTCAGGAAAGCTGGATATTTCGCTGTTTATCCTGGAAAGTGTTGGTCATGAATTTTGCTAGTTGACAGATCCTTTTGTCTTTGATTTTTTTTCCTGACAGTTTGAGGACTATGGGTCCCTTTTAAACTGGAAGGCATTTAATCTTTTGGATTTTGCTTTTCAAGGACATCTTTGCAGCTGAACTGGACAACTTCTTCTCCGTAATCTTGTGAGCTGTTGAACATTGGCCATTTGTCATCAATGGTGGTTTCCATGGAGTTTTGTATGCTACATATTCAATTGGTGTCAGCAACTTTTATTCTCCAACTTTCTGAATTATATAGACTGGTTTGAACCTTCTCATTTTCCTTCATTGATTCCTCTTTTGGTACAGCCAACATGTTCCCTTCCTCCATTCTGAGGATTGCTGCTTGCTCAACACGATTTGCCACCATCACTGAGGATTCATCTTCGTGAGAAGATGAGCAAGTCAAAAATACTGTGAATTTTTCCTCTTAGGCATCAGACTTGAATCTGTTATTTACTTACATACCAATCTGCATTCACTCCTGTTTATCTCAGTTATAAATTAATCAGTTGGCTTAAATTAATTGTACAACCTATTGGTTTCCCATTGCTTGTGTTTTTCTCACAAACCTTGCTGAATTTTAAATTCTGAATTCTCTTCAGTGTTGTTGGCAGAGTAGTCACAGATCCAATTTCATTGACAATATGAAACCCATTTCTTAGACCTTGGTAACTAACCTCAATAGATTCTGCTTTGATTTAAGTTTTAGCATGAGTATTGGAAACGTTTTTTTTTACTTGTCCTTTGGCTGTTTATTGACCAGCTGTTCCTTGACTCTTGCTATTTGAAGACAATTTGAGGGACAGTGATGCATTCATACTTGCATGAGAAATTTTGATTGCAATGATGAGCTTTCCTATGTTTGGAATCCCTTTATCTTTTTTGTACAGTTGTTTGTAGTATACCTTTTTTTTAAATCTTGAGCATAGGAGGTTATTAGTTGCACTGTTTTCAGTCGCTCTCTGTCCCTCGCTGCAGAGTGGCACTTGCCTTGGTGTCAACTCGAAATTCGTGAGGTGAGCACTGACCTAAATCTCAGATTGCCAAAAACCCTAGTTCTGGATCATCTTTTATCCGAAGAATATTTTAGATTACCTTCCATTGTTATCCTCTTTTTGAACACTTCTGTAACAGGTATGTTATGGACAAAGCATTCATGTTTAATAGTTGGAAGTTGTGACAGTAAGATTACTTTCTCCTACAGCATTGACATGTTGGATGACTGAAGAGCAACAAGTTATTCCACTCAGGTGATCATTACGTTTAAAGAATCCAAAACTTTCGTTGGTGAGACATTGTGCATAGACAATCCAAAGTTTACCTTGAACTGATCATGCACTAATCTAAGTAGAGTTGAGGACCCCACTGGTCATGCACAATGGCTGTCCAGCTTTAATAGGCATATAGTGTGCCAAAAGAAGGCAAAGAAAAAGCTCAGTCAACAATTGAAGAGATGGCACCCCAGATGGATGCAAACTGAGAGTTGGTGTTTCATTGTGAATTCTGTTCAGAGTCTTAAATATCAATTGGAACATAAAACATTACAGCTTAGTGCAGGCCCTTTGACCCTCTATGTTGAGCCAACCAGCGGAACCAATCTGAAGCCTATCTAATACATGCATTTGGATGAGAATGGAATAGCCTATCCAATGCCCATTTAAATGCCCTTTAAAATTGGCGAGTCTACCACTGTTGCAGGCAGGCCATTGCACGCCCCTACTATTGAGTAAAGAAATTATCTCTGATGTCTGTCCTATATTCATCAGCTCTTCATTTAAATCTATGTCCCCTCATGCTAGCCATCGCCATCAGAGGAAAATGTCTCACTGTCCAACCTATCTAATCCTCTGATTACCTCATGTCTCAATTAAGTCACCTCTCAACCTTTTTTCTAACAAAAACAGCCTCCAATCCCTCAGCCTTTCCTCCTTATGACCTTCTCTCAATACCAGGCAGCACCCTAGTAAATCTGTCTGAACCCTTTCCAAAGCTTCCACATCCTTCCTATATTGCAGTGACCAGAACTGTACGCAATACTCCAAATGTGGCCGCACCAGAGTTTTGTACAGCTGCAACATGATCTCATGGTTCCAAAACTCAATCTCTCTACTAATAAAAGCTAATACACATTGTCATCTTAACAACCTTATCAACCTGGGTGGCAACTTTCAAGGATCTATGTACTTGGACACTGAGATCTCTCTGCTCATCTCCACTATCAAGAAACTTGCCATTAACCCAGTACTCTTTATTCGTGTTGTTCCTTCCAAAGTGAATTTCCTCTCTCTTTTCCACATTAAATTCTATTTACCACCCCTCAGTCCAGCTCTGTAGCTTATCTATGTCTGTCTCTCTAACCTACAGCATCCTTCGTCAGTATCCACAACTCGACCGAACTTAGTGTAATTCACAAATTTACTAACCCATCCTTCTATGCCCTCATCCACGTCATTTATAAAAATGACAAACAGCAGTGGACCCAAAACAGATCCTTGCGGTACACCACTAGTAACTGAACTCCAGGATGAATATTTCCCATCAACCACCACGCTTTGTCTTTCAGCTAGCCAATTTCTGATCCAAGACACTAAATCACCCTCAATCCCATGCCTCTGTATTTTGTGAAATGGCCTACCATGGGGAACCTTATGAAATGCCTTATTGAAATCCATTGTTATGGATTAAGCCAGACCACTCAACGTTCTCAAGCGGGCAGCCCAGACCCTAACTTTGCGATTTGTTTTGGCAAGTGTACAGTGAAAATTACCCAGATTAACTTAGCTAGGTTGACTACTAGATTTTAAAACAGACAAAAATTTATTCACAAAACTACACAATGAAACATAGAACAGAATTTAAAAAAAACACAACAGAACTCCTTCTATCCAAACTAGACTTAATTATGCTGTTCCGAATATACACAACAGTCCCAATAAATAAACTCCAGTATAAATGGAACGCGTGCTTACAGGTTGAAGTTAGAAGGAGAGAGTAAGTTTCCACACAGCTCACTGTTGGATCTCCAACCAGTTCAAGACTGAACCAAAATGCTCTGCTCAGGTAGAGAGCTGACCACTGTCCTTTCATTGTACAGGTCACCTCTAAAACATGACCATTTTGGCCTGAAGTCTCCTCTGTTTACATGTATACAAAAGGCCTCTCAAAATCCTTTTCATCTCTGTACTAAACCAGACTGATCTGAGCCCGGTCTGGTTTGTTACCTCTTTGAAAAAAAAATCAAGGACAGCGTCTCCTTGAACCAAGGTACAGCTTTTAGGGGAAAAAAGGACCAGCTTTGTGACACTTCTCGCATTTTAAAAAAATATCAATATCAAAAGATGTCTTCATTTTTAACCCTTCAAAACCCAGTTAGTAGTGTCAACACACATATACACTATACTAACTATAAGCATCCACAACCCCACACAAATTAAGGCCACAGTACACCCACCACTGAACGCCTCTGTATCTCCTTCAAATCTTGACAAAACATCTGTAATCACATTTTCACGACCTGCCACGTGCACAATTATCAAATTGAATGGCTGCAACAATGAGCTCCATCTAAACAGTTTAGAATTTTTGTCCTTTTTTTTCCACAAATGTCAATGGGTTGTGATCAGTGTATACAATTGTCTCAGATGCATTGCTGATATTACAACATTTCAGTGTTTATATTGCCAACACCAAGCTTAAATTGTTTCTTCACCATTGAATATTTACATTGATGAACATTCAACTTCCTGGAAAAATACCCGATGGGTCTTTCTATTTCATAGTCATCCTCCTACAGGAGCACCGCACTGACACCCACATCACTGGTATCGATAGTCACCTTGAAAGGCTTTGTGTAATCCAGTGTGGCTAATACTGGGGCAGTGGTTAACAGTTTTTAGGCTGTCAAATGCCTTTTGACAGTCCTCTGTCCATTGAAACTTCTTGCCCTTTTTTTAACAATTCAGCGAGTGAAGCAGCTACACTGCTAAAGTTTGGTACAAACTAAAATCCACTCAACCCCAGGAACCGTAGTACTGCTTTTGTTTTTAGTTGACAGTGTAGGAAATTCCCCAATTACTTTCTTTTTTTCATCCCGTGGGGCCCTTTTGTCCGTGTCCAATAACATTGGTGCAGGGAGGTGACTTGGACTTTGACAAAATCACTTTTAGCTAGGTTTATCACCAAGCCTGCTTGTTGAAGTCTATCAAACAAGTCTGATAAATGCTGTAAATGTTCCTTCCACAAGTGACTAAAAACCACCAGGTTATCAATATATACAACACAGTTGGGTAATCTGGCATTGACCTTTTATTAGTCAGTCTGAAATGACTTTCCAGTAGCGTCTGAGCAAGTTCAACTTAGAAATGTAAGTTGCTTGTCTCACTTCTTTGACAGTTCCCCCCACCCCCACCACCCCAAACCATGGAAATTGGATATGCATCCGTCTTTGTAACGGTGTTGACTTTGCGATAGTCCACACGTAACAGTTGGGCACCATCTGGCTTTGGCACCATGACTATAGGTGAGCTCCAGTCACTGTAGCACACTTTGTGCCACCTTGGAGCATGCACTCTCTCCTTCTGAACCTGTGCCAACTTTAGAGAGTTGCCTATAAGGATGTTGCTGATTTGGAACAGCATCTCCGAGATGTACATCATGCACAATTAGGTTAGTACTTCCCAGTTTATTTCTGCAAATCTTCCCCATGTGATAGTAATAACTCTTCTAGGTAATTTTGATCTTGTGGAAGGTAATTAAATAATTTATTTCAATTTTTGACAACTTCCTCATTGTCCAATTTGATTTGAGGAATGTTCAATGCAGAATCCTCTGAACCTGGTTCTTCCTTCTATGCTGTCATCAGGAACACCTTCTCCTCTTTCCTATCAAAATACCTTCTGAGCATATTCACATGACACACTGAGATTTCTTCCTGTCTGGAATCCTTACCAAGTGGTTTGCCTCACTCTATTTCTTGTCAATTTGATGTGGTCCATGAAACCTTGCTTTTAAAGGTTCACCTGCTTCTGGGAGTAACACCAATACCTTCTCCCTAATTGCAAAATTGCAGATTTATGATTTTGTATCCGCTTCCTGTTTCACTGTGTATTGCACAACTTTTAAATGGTGTCTCGCCAGTTCTCCACCTCCTATTTAATCATTCTCTAAAACACACAGTCCAAATGGGTGGTCTTTGAATCCTTTTAATTTCTTAATCAATTTTAATGGTCCTCTTACTTCATGCCCCAAAATTAATTCAAATGGATTGAATTTGGTTGATTCATTCAGTGCATCTCTGATCGCAAAAAGCACAAACTGAACTCCTTTATCCCAATCATCTGGATAATCCTGACCATAAGCCCTCAACATGGTCTTTAATGTTTGATATCTCTCTAGCGCTCCCTGCGATTCCAGATGGTACACAATAGATTTAAACTGCTTTATTCCCAAGTTATCCATAACTTCCTCAAAGTTTGGATGTGAAGTTTGATCCTTGATCTGACTGGATCTCTATTGGTAGTCCGTATTTTAAAAAAAAAATAATTTTAGTTCTTCTACAACCCTTTTTTAGCTGTGATGTTGTGTAATGGGATTGCCTCTGGAAATCTAGTCGGCACATACACTATTGTTAATAAATACTTATTCCCACATTTTGTTTGAGGTAGGGGGCCTACACAATCAACCACGACTCTTGTGAAAGGTTCCTCAAATGCTGGAATAGGTATTAAAGGTACAGATTTTATTACTGCCTGTGGTTTTCCAATTAGCTGACTTGTATGACAATCTGGCAACATTCAGCTATATCTTTGTATAGTCCAAGCCAGTGAAAATGTCTTTGTCTTAGCCTGTGTTTTCCTCACCCCTAAATGACCTCCAAGTTGTAGCTCATGTGGCATTCTCAACACTACCTTTTCCACAACCTTCTGGCAAAACAATTTAATGAATCTCTGCCCATTTCTCATGTGCCTGAATACGTGATGGTCTCCATTTCCTCATTTAAGACACCATTTGTTAAGTAATAACACACAGGCCTACATTCACTTTCCTTCTCTGTAAAAGCCTCTTCTTACAACTGTTTTAACTCCTAATCTTTCTGCTGTAATTCAATCAACTATTTGCTCCTCTTTTCCACTTATGTGATCAAAGAACTTTTGTATAACGCTAAGTCAGCTTCCTTACCTGTACCTTTTTTGATCTCTCCTGCTTCAGCTTGTGCCTCTGTGATCACAGAAAATTCCTGGAAAAACATTCTCCATGTCTTCAATTGCCTGCATCTCCACTGACGTTTCAACTAGAGTAGACATCATTCCTACTGATGAATTAGCTATACCATTTGCAAGGACAAATTGTATTCCTGGAGCTGAGATTCTGTCTAGTACTCCTACCACAAATTTTCTGTTCTTCTCTGGACTGTCTAGCCTCACTTTACATGACTGAGCACTTTTTGTCTCACCATGAATTCCTGTTACCAGTACCTTTTTTCTGGCAATAGTTCCTCTGGCAATACATATCTCCTCATCCTTCAGCATTACAGACTGAGAGGATCCTATGTCCCTTAATATTGTAACCTCTTTACCTGCTACTCCTGGCCTATGTAAATAAACTTTGTCCTTGCCTGTATGTTTTTCTTTCAGCAGATCAGGCACTTCCTCCTTAATCAATCTCTGATCCTCTGTACACACTGAGACAGTTGTCGAACTGCCCTTGTGCTTTTTGGTACTAGTCCAACAAAACCTCCAGGCTTGTCTGGTTTTCCTACATCTGGCTTTCTCCTAGCCCACCAACACTGTGTAATAAAGTGGGCCACACAAAATCAATGAAAACCCTGGAGCTTTTTAATTTTTGTCCCTGTCAAAGGTTTTTTTTTTGCTCTGTGGTAAGTTATCCTCATGATCTTCACTGAAATTTACCTTTTCCTTTTCCATGTGAGGATTTCTTTGTCCCAATTTTTATCCCTCATGGACTGAAATTGATTCTGGAACCAAATTATGTTTTATGGGCATGTTCATAACCATCAGCCACTTCAGCTGCTAACCTTGCTGCTTTAAAACTCTGCTCTTACACATGAGTTTGCACTCCATCAGGCAGAGAATTTTTGAATTCCTACAAAATAATTACCTCTCTAAGGGCATCATCGGTTTGCTCGATTTTTAAAGATCCTTTCAAACTCACTATAGGTTTGACCTGGGTCCCTCCTTTAGATTCCTGAAACATTGTCAAAAGACTTCTAGTGCAAGCTCATATCCACTTAAAATGGCTTTTCTTTTCCACCACTTCATACTCCCTAGATACCTCCTCTGATAGTGATGTGAATACCTCTCACCATCCCTAGATACAAGTATTGTTTGGATCAACAAAACCCTCATTGCCACTGGCCACTGCATTTGTTTTGCTATCTTTTCAAATGAGTTGAAAAAGGCTTCCATATCCTCCTTATCAAATGTAGGCAATGCATGAATGTACTTCAACAGTTTCTCACTGGGCTTCTGACTACCAGGGGCTTGCTCATCCTCGCTCTCTTCCCACACTAAGCCTACCCCCAGCCTTTTATCTCCAGCCTTTTAAGCTGACTTTCCTTTTTAAGTGTCCGTTTTTGAAGTTCAAAAGCTGTTTCTTTTTTTCTTTCTATGCTCTTTTCTCTCCTGCTTTTAATCGTAACTCAAACAGTTTCATTTCTACTGCCCTTTCCTTATCTCTCACCTCCAACTCGAGCTGCTTCATTTGCAGTTGAATTCTTGACCTCTCTATAGATTCTGATGGTTTCTCCAGCAAGTTTAAATGCTGGGCTACTGCTATAATTATCCCTCCTTTCCTCAGAAGCAGGCAGTTCCAATTCCGGCTTCTCTGCTAATTCCTGCAAATTGGTCTTATTCACTTTTTTGCAAAACTTCCAGTAACCGCATCCAGATCCAGAAAACATTTAACAACTGAAAGAACCATTCCTATCTCAAGGCTTTGTCTACCCAACCAAACTGAAATAAAGCACCTACCACTCTGTTTAAAACCCTGCCAAGAGCCCCCAATCTGTTATGGACCGGGCCAGACCACTCCAAACATTCTTAAGCAGGCAGCCCAGACCATAACTTTGCAAATTGTTTTGGCAAGTGTTCAGTGAAGATTACCCGGATTAAGTTAGTTAAGTTGACTGCTAGATTTTAAAACAAACATTTATTCACAAGATTGCACAATGCAACACTGGACAGAATAAAGAACCTCCCATCTCATTCTATCCAAACTAGGCTTAATTATGCTGTTCCAAATGTACACAATATTCCCAATAAGCAAACTCCCTTTAAAACCCAGTATAAATGGAACACACGCTTACAGGTTGAAGTTAGAAGAGAGAGAGTTTCCACGCAGCTCACTATTGAATTTCCAACCAGTTCAAGACTGAACTAAATTGCTCAGCTAGAGAGCTGACCACTTCCCCCTTCCGTTATATAGGTCACCTCTAAAACATGACCACTTTGGCCTGAAGTCTCATCTGTTCATACACAAACAGAAGGCCTCTCAAAATTCTTTTCATTTCTGTACCAAACCACACTGATTGGAGCCTGGCCTGGTTTATTACCCCTCTGAAAAGATCAAGGGCAGAGTATCCCTGAGCCAAGGAACAGCTTTCAGAAAAACAGGGACTAGCTTTGTGACACCAAATACACCACATCAACTGCTTACCATCATCCGCCTGTTTGGTCACAATCTCAATGAACTTTAAGGTTTGTGAGGTACGACCTACCCTTTACAAAACTGTGACTATCCCTAGTCAATTTATTCCTTTCTAGATGGAAATTATAAATCCTAGATCTTTTATAACCCTGTCCAACACTTTACCCACAACCGAAGTAAGGTTCGCAGATCTATAATTTCCAAGGTTGTCTCTACTCCCCTCGAACAAAGGAACAACATTTACTATCCTCCAGTCTTCTGGTGCTATTCCTGTAGACAATGATGATGTAAAGATCAAAGCCAAAGGCTTGGCAATCTCTTCCCTGGCTTCCTAGAGAATCCTAGGATAAATCGTACTCGGCCCAGGGGACTTGTGTATTTTTACACTTTCCAGAATTGCTAACACGTTCTCCTTATGCACCTCAATCCCATCTAGTCTAGTAGCCTGTACTTCAGTATTCATACTAGAAAAAGACAACGTGCTTGAGAATACTGCCGAAGTATTCATTTAGCCCTTCCTGTATCTCCTGTGACTCCAAGCACAACTTCCCACTATTATGCTTGATTGGTGCTAATCTTACTCTCGTCATTCTTTTATTCTTGAGATAGCTATAGAAAGCTTTAGGGTTTTTCTTGGTCCTATCTGCCAATGACAACTCATGTCCCCTCCTGGCTCTTAGTTTTCTTTTTGGGTCTTTTCTGGCTAACTTGTAACTCTCAAGCGCCCAAACTGAGCCTTCATATTTCATCCTAACATAAGCTGTTGTCTGCCTCTTGATGAGATTCAACTTCCTCCGTAAACCACATCTCCCGCGTTCGACAACTTCATCCCTGCCTGACTTATACATACATAGCAAGGACTTGCAGTAGCTGGTCCTTGAATAAGCCACATTTCAACTGTGCCCATACCCTGCAGTTTCCTTCCCCATCCAATGCATCCTAAATCTGGCCTAATTGCATTGTAATTGCCTTTCCTCCAGCTATAACTCTTGCCCTGTGGTATACACCTATCCATTTCCATTGCTAAAGTAAATTATAACCGAAAGTGCTCACCTACCTCCAAATCTAAATCTGGTCAGGTTCATTACTCAGTACCAAATCTAATGTGGCCTCACCCCTTGATGGCCTCTCTACATACTGCGGCAGGAAACACTCCTGAACACATTGGACAAAAACTGACCCATCTAAAGTACTTGAACTATTGCATTCCCAGTGAAAATTCAGAAAGGTTAAAGACCCCATAACAACTACCCTATAACACTCACCCTTTCGAGGATCATCTTTGCTATCCTATCCTCTACATCTCTGAAGCTATTTGGAGGCCTGTAGAAAACTCACAACAGGGTAACTTCCATTCTGGTTTCTAATGTTAGCCCATACTAACTTGGTAGACAAATCCTGAAATGTACTTTCTGCAACTGTAATACTGTCCTTGATTAACAGTGACACACCACCCCCTCTTTTCCAATATTCTGTTTCTTACTGAAACCTCTAAATCCCGGAACCTGCAATAACCATTCTTGTCCATACTCTACCCATGTCTCTGAAATGGCCACAACATCGCAACCTCTGGTACCAACCCATGCTGCCAGTTCACCCACCTTATTCAGGATGCTCCTGGTGATGAAGTAGACACCTTTCAAACCAACTTCTTGCTTGCTGGTACCTTCTTGCAATCTTGAAATGTTAGTTCTCACTTTACTACTCAACCGCCCATACGCTTAGACTACAATTTTGGTTCCCATCCCCCTGCTGAATTAGTTTATACCCATCCAAAGAGCATTAGCAAATTTCACCCCCAGCCCACCACACAATATTGGTACCCTCTGGTTCAGGTGATGACCATCCTGTTTGTAGATGTCTAACCTACCCCAGAAAGAGTCCCAATTATCCAGGAATCCAAAACACTTCTTCCTGCACCATCCCTGTAGCCACATGTTCAACTATTGTCCCTCCCTGTTCCTTGCCTCGTGAGCATGTGGTATTGACAGCAACTCTTTGATCGAGTTTTAAGCTTCCACCCTAGCTCCCTGAATTTCTATCTTAAATCCCCATCCCTTTTCCTACCTATGTCATTAGTGCCTATGTGGACCACGACATGGGGCTACTCTCCCTCCTCAAAGATCTCAAAAGCACTATCAGAGACATCGCAAACCCGGGTCGCAGCACACCAACAGTGAGTGTCTCTCATTTCCACTGAGCCTCCTATCTGTCTCCTAACTGTGGTGTCCCCAATGACTAATACTCTGCTCCTCTTTCCCCTTCCCTTCAGAGCAACAGGGACAGACTCTGTCAGAAACCTGTCATATTGCTTATCCCTGGTAAGTCATTCTCCCCCACCCACCCAAAACAGATTCCATAACAGTATACCTGTTGTTGAGGGGAATGGCCATAGGGGATCCCTGCATTGCCTTCCAGTTCCCTTTCCATCCCCTGACTGTAATCCATCTATCATCTTTTACCTGAAGTGTGACTATCTCCCTGTAACTTTTCTCAATAACCCCCTCTGCCTCCCAAATGATCTGAAGTTAATCCTGCTCCAGCTCCAGTTTTAGTTTCCTCACGTGGTTATCGAGGAGGTTGACTTGGGTGCACTTT
The DNA here is from genome assembly GCF_020745735.1 of Hemiscyllium ocellatum. Lineage (NCBI taxonomy): Eukaryota > Metazoa > Chordata > Chondrichthyes > Orectolobiformes > Hemiscylliidae > Hemiscyllium > Hemiscyllium ocellatum. The sequence continues at coordinate 50,405,262 of NC_083412.1, forward strand.
CCGCAGAGGAAGTCAGCAGGGATACTAGTGTGACCCTTATCTCCCATATTCTGCAGGAGGAACATTCAACTGCCCTAAGCTCCATTCCCACTATTCTAAATTCCCAACGAGACTACTTTTTAAAAAAAAAACTAGTCACCTTACGAATCTGGCACCTTAACAATTATTTTGTACTACAAATGATAAACTTCATACATTGTGTAAAACTTGTGAAAATAAGGGCTTGGAATGGATCATAACTAGCTTTAAATTGAATGAGAAATTGCTGGATTAACTCAGCAAGTCTGGTAGAGCTCATGCAATTGTATTCTGAAGAAAGAACACTGACCTGAAATGTTAACTCTGCTTTCTCTCCACAGATGCTGCCAGATCTGAGTTTTTGCAGAAACTTGATTTCCAGCATTTACAATTCTTTAGGTTTGTTTTTGTTTAAACTTTAGATTGAATCTTTTAAAATGCAGCCTATAAATTGACATTTAACTGCACTCAGTTTATTGTTATGGGCACCAGTTTTCTGACAATATTTCTGCAATGATTTCAATATCACATCAGATTTGTGCTCGCTGTTTAACTATTCATTTCTTAATGAATAAAATCAAGTAAAACTTAGTACTCAAATTAATTTTAAATTTCACTAGTTTTATTGGACTCTGATGCATTGCATTGTAACAGCAATGTTCACAGCCGCCTTTTGTCCTTTATTCAATCTATTTTTCTTTAAGCCTATACCTAAAACATAAACTTGCTGTTAGCTTTATCATAAACACTTCTGAAATTTAGTACTCAGTTTGCAGTCTTAACTTTTTCCTCAATAGTTATTTTTGAGGTGAAGAGGGAACTTTGTCACTTTACTTAAGGGATCAAATGGTGTGTGTCTGATATTTGGCCTCTTTTCTCAAGTAATTGATTCAGACTTGACCATTAGCTGCTAGTGGGCTTTTGCTGCTCTGGCTGCTATTTGCAATAGTCAATTTCCCTAATGTTGGCTGTAAGAAGCTTTTTCACATTTTGGGGTTCTGCTGGTTTCTATACAGAAGTTTTCTATTCGGTATTGTTTCCTTCATGGCTATTGTTAAGCCATGGCTTTTCTGACTTCTGGCTGATCTTAAAGCAATGCAGTTTGATTGAGCAAAGGAGTTTTTGTTTAATCACATTCCTTTCTAGATCATCTCTGGTCTGTTTCTTTGTCTTAGCAGCCTAGAAAATCATGGCAACCATCCTTTACATAGCTTGTTACAAAACTATTTTTGGTTTGAGACCGACTAGTCTTCAGGCTTAAACTTCAAAGCGACACCTTTTTGAGTCGTACCACAATGCTAAATACTGCTGACTGTGCTCATAAACGTTTAGGTTCTGAGTTTACTTAAAGGACTAAGCTATACTTTGTTTGTGTTCAGGTCCACGTGCTCATGAGTCTTTCAAATGATTGTTCCAAACCCACCCACATTGATTTGTGCTCAATGAAGTGCAGCTCTAACATTGCTTGGTGTTTCACTGGGATCCTGATACCCCCCCCCCCCCAGCACAACAGACATCACAATTCCTACGACTTCCGAAAGCTTCAGGATTGGACATTAAAACAAATGTCTACTACCTGTGAAGATCACCTGATCATTTGTTACATAGTTATAGAGTCAGAAACTAACAGAACAGCACAGACACAGGCCCTTCGGTCCAACGTGTCCTTGCCAACCAGCTATCCCAACCTAATCGAGTCCCAGTTGCCAGCACCCGACCCATATCCTTTCTTATACCTATCCAGATGCCTCTTAAATCCTATAATTGTACCAGCCTCCACCGATTTCCTCTGGCAGTTCATTTTCATACACATACCACCCTCTGTGTGAAAAAGTTGCCCCTTAGGTTTTTTTTATATATCTTCCCCTCGTCCTAAACCTATGCCCTCTAGTTCTGGATTCCCCAACCCCAGGGAAAAGACTTTGTCTATTTATCGTATCCATGCCCCTTGTGATTTTGTAAACCTCTATAAAGTCACCCCTTAGCTTCCGACGCTCCAGGGAAAACAGCCCCAGTCTATTCAGCCTCTCCCTATAGCTCAAATCCTCCAACTTTTACAAAGATGTTGCCAATCTTTTCTGAACCCTTTCAAGTTTCATAACCTACTTCCTATTGGAAGAAGACCAGAATTGCAGGCAATATTCCAAATGTGGCCAAACCAACATCCTGTACAGCTGCAACATGACCTCCCAACTCCTATACTCAATGCCCTGACCAATAAAGGAAAGCATACCAAACGTTGCCTTCACTATCCTATCTACCTGTGACTCCAGTTTCAAGAGCTATGAACCTGGTCTCTAAGGTCTCTTTTGTTCAACAACACTTCCTAGGACCTTACCATTAAGTATGTAAGTCTTGCTACGATTTGCTTTGCGAAAATGCAGCATCTTGCATTTATCTAAATTAAACTCTATCTGCCACTCCTTGACCCATTAGATCAAGATTCCATTGTAATCGGAGGTAACCTTCTTTGCTGTCCACTACATTTCCAATTTTGGTGTCATCTGCAAACTTATTAACTATACCTCCTGTGTTCACATCCAAGTTAAGCTGTTAGACAACTAGTTTCTCAGTGAACAGTTATGATCAATATTGCCCTTCAAGAGAAGAAATTGCACCTGACATTAAATGCAAAATTATAGGCAATCTACTGCAATAGTATTGTCTCTCAGATGTAGGTCTGTCTAATACTGCAGCTGGGGATATAGTATTTACAATTAAAAGAATATTCAAGCCATCAGATTAGATTCCCCACAGTGTGGAAACAGGCCCTTTGGCCCAACCAGTCCACACCGACCCTCTGAAGAGTAACCCACCCAGACCCATTTTCCTCTGACTAATGCACCTAACACTATAGGCAATTTTGCATGGCCACGTCATCTGACCTGCACATCTTTGGACTGTGGGAGGAAACCCACGCAGACACTGGGAGAATGTGCAAACTCTACACAGACAGTTGCCCGAGACTGGATTTGACCTGGGACCCTGGTGCTTTGAGAGAGCACTGCGAGCCACTGAGCCACCATGCCACCCCAAAACCTGACTGTCATACATTGCTCTCAAACTCCTACACAAGAGTACAGGAACCCACAAACAAATACGTTTTAATTGGGAAATCCCTTTCAAAATTGCTGTTAACCACAGACACCAAGCCACTGTTTTCCTTATACCTGAGAAAATCCCTTACGAAATAACCGAAAAAGCAAAGCAATATATGCATGATATGATCAGTACAGGGCTATCTGGGAATGAACATTAAAGAATGCGGATAGGTATTGTCAGGGTTCCCAGCCTGTAAATCTGTTTGGATTGATCTCACCCCCACAAAATGGGACACAGAACTCTAACAGCCATGTATACAGTTAATGGATGTTTGACTGATCTTTCCACCAGCAGAACATTTATAAACCTACCCAACACAATAATGTGATATTATATAATGTTCTGAAATATTTATCATCAGTAGACCTTGTGCTGAATGACACTTCTGTATTTTCAAAAGATTCCATTCATTTCCTACATCATTGTAAACAAGGAACCTCCATTAGCTGAATTGCTCCAAGACTGCCTGACTCCAAGGTTGGTGTGTGATCTGCAATGGTTTCTGGTACAGTGTGTCAATTAAATGTGTAAATTCTAATTCACCTCTTGCTACCGAATGGCCTCGTTCTGCACTGTAGAAATTCTATGATTACAGAAGCTTCTGAAGTCTTATTGAAGTCGGATTGCCAAGATGTAATAAGTGGTGAGCTACAGGAGCTGGTGCTGGGACTTTGTTTACATGTTCCTATATATGATAGGACAGAAAGAATGGTTGCAAAATTGGCTGTTGGCAAAATTAGATTGGAAATTTAGGTGTGCAGAGGACATTAGGCTACAAAAATACCCTGGGTTAAGTGAGTTTGCAAAGATGTGGCAAATGGAGTATTATACAGGAAAGTGTGAAATTGTTCACCTTAGGAAAAAAAAACACACTGTCTACACAAGGAGTTTGCAGGTCTCTGAGAGACCAGTCTCCTCATGGATCACAGAGGGTTAGTATCTAGGTTCAACAAATAATTGGGAAAGCTAATAAAGTTGTCTTTCATTGTGAGGGGAATTAAACATAGTGATTTATCCTTCACCTACACAGGGCACTGGTAAGACCTGTGTCTGGAGTACTGTGCACAGTACCTGTCACCTTAAGGATAAATGTATTGGAAGCAGTTCATGAGAAGTTTTACCAGGCTCACAGCTGGAATGGGAGGATGGTTTTGTAAGAAAAGATGGGACAGGTTTGGCTTGTATCCACTGGAGTTAGACTGACTGAACTGGTCCTCACCCTGAATAACTTCTCTTTTCAATCCTCCCACTTCCTCCAAACTAAAGGAGTTGCCATGGGCACCCGCATGGGCCCCAGCTATGCCTGTCTCTTCGTAGGATATGTGGAACAGTCCATCTTCCGCAACTACACTGGCACCACCCCCCACCTTTTCCTCCGCTACATCGATGACACTATCGGCGCTGCCTCGTGCTCCCACGAGGAGGTTGAACAGTTCATCAACTTTACTAACACCTTCCATCCCGACCTGAAATTCACCTGGACTGTCTCAGACTCCTCCCTCCCCTTCCTAGACCTTTCCATTTCTATCTCAGGCGACCGACTCAACACTGACATCTACTATAAACCGACTGACTCCCACAGCTATCTGGACTACACCTCCTCCCACCCTGCCCCCTGTAAAAACTCCATCCCATATTCCCAATTCCTTCGTCTCCGCCGCGTCTGCTCCCAGGAGGACCAGTTCCAACACCGCACAGCCCAGATGGCCTCCTTCTTCAAGGACCGCAGATTCCCCCCAAACGTGGTCGACGATGCCCTCCACCGCATCTCCTCCACTTCCCGCTCCTCCGCCCTTGAGCCCCGCTCCACCGACCGCCACCAAGACAGAACCCCACTGGTTCTCACCTACCACCCCACCAACCTCCGTATACAGCGTATCATCCGCCATCATTTCCGCCACCTCCAAACGGACCCCATCACCAGGGATATATTTCCCTCCCCTCCCCTATCAGCGTTCCGCAAAGACCACTCCCTTCGTGACTCCCTCGTCAGGTCCACACCCCCCACCAACCCAACCTCCACTCCCGGCACCTTCCCCTGCAACCGCAAGAAATGTAAAACTTGCGCCCACACCTCCTCCCTCACATCCCTCCAAGGCCCCAAGGGATCCTTCCATATCCGCCACAAGTTCACCTGTACCTCCACACACATCGTCTATTGCATCCGCTACACCCGATGTGGCCTCCTCTACATTGGGGAGACAGGCCGCTTACTTGCGGAACGCTTCAGAGAACACCTCAGGGACGCCCGGACCAACCAACCCAACCACCCCGTGGCTCAACACTTTAACTCTCCCTCCCACTCCACCGAGGACATGCAGGTCCTTGAACTCCTCCACCGGCAGAACATAACAACACGACGGTTGGAGGAAGAATGCCTCATTTTCCGCCTGGGAACCCTCCAACCACAAGGGATGAACTCAGATTTCTCCAGTTTCCTCATTTCCCCTCCCCCCACCTTGTCTCAGTCGGTTCCCTCAACTCAGCACCGCCCTCCTAACCTGCAATCTTCTTCCTAACCTCTCCGCCCCCACCCCACTCCGGCCTATCACCCTCACCTTGACCTCCTTCCACCTATCACATCTCCATCACCCCTCCCCCAAGTCCCTCCTCCCTACCTTTTTATCTTAACCTGCCTGCCCCCCTCTCCTCATTCCTGATGAAGGGCTTATGCCCGAAACGTCGAATTTCCTATTCCTTGGATGCTGCCTGACCTGCTGTGCTTTAACCAGCAACACATTTTCAACTTAGAAGTGTAAGAGACAACTTGAATGAAAAACATGATTCTGAGGTTCCTTAATATGATAAATGTAAAAGCATGTTTAGTCTTCTGGGAAAATATAGAACTGGGGGTCATCTATGTGTGACAAATTAAGCAAATAGTTTTAAGCAATGTGAATTTTTGCAACTGTTTATGAAAAGGTAGTGGAGGTAGAATCCTTCAATATTTTTAAGGCTGAGCTTCATGTATTAAGGGGATGAAAGGTTATCTGGGTTGGCAGCATTGTGAATTTGAGATTACAATCCAATCAAGTATGTTCTGCATAGCAAAGCAGGCATGAGGGGCTGAATGGTCTACTAATTCATGTTTGAATGTTGTTGAGACAAACAGCAACAAATAGCCTTACAGAAGGTTAAGTATATGCTGACTGAGCCCATTACAATGTCATATTAATCTGATGGTTGTTGTGGATGGGTTAACTGCAGGCAGTGAAGTGGATCACTTTTTTTTTCAGGGGATATCCAATGGATATGGAAATATCATTAAAGGGTAATATGTGGGCTTATCAGAGACAAAGGAGATGCTGGGCATTTGATGCCTGGAGGAGGAAAGCCTCCTAATCAGCCTTGGGACTCTGCAACCACATGGGATAAATGGGGATTTCAACACCTTCCCCATTCACCACCCCCCCCCCCCCCCCCCAACCTACCACCTTCCTCACCTTCAGCTACCTTTTCCACAAACCTCACCTTCCATTTATCTCTCTCAGCCCTGACCCACAAGCCTCATTCCTGATGAAGGGCTTATGCCAGAAATGTTGCATCTCCTCCTCCTGATGCTGCCTGACCTGCTGTGCTTTTCCAGCACCACACTCTTGACTCTGATCTCCAGCATTTGTAGTCCTCACTATCTCCTTATCAGAATTAAATCTGGTTGAGGTCATTATTGAACAGATGCTTTAATAGATGACTGGGCTCCTGGAAAAATTTGATTGCAATCATAAGCCTTTGATCTCTATAGAGTAAGTAAAAATACCACCTGCTGTATAGTGATTTCACCTCTTGAGATTATCCTAAGGAGAATGGTATGTCCAAGGCAGGATCAGATGCCAGCAAGTACTCTTTCCAGAGTAACAGTTGGTGTGGGCCATATGTGAAGATGTTGTTTCTAACACTGGCAGCATTTCACTATCAAAGGATTTACTGGATTTTAGTTGTCTGGTAATTTGTTATTCACTGCATGCAGCATTCTTTTAGAGGATTCACTCAACCAAGTACACAGCAAGATCTTCTGGCTTGTTCAGTGGCCAGCAATCTCCATAATTGAGGAATTTTGCTGTAGCATGTAATACATCTCATATACAGTAATGAATGACAGGAACAGTTCATTGCTACAGAGCTTACTGAGACCCTGGACCTGTTTGCACAAGGGCAGTTTTATTATGAAGGCCATTCTTAACATCACTGTCAGTATTCATGATTATTTGTTTGAGGTTGAAAAACATAAACCTCTGTGACCAATTTACTAATCCATTCCTTTCTCGTGGTCCTCTTCAGAGGTGCAGATTGGGAGAGGAAAATCAATCAACTTTCTTCCGAGGGACAATAATGGGGTGATTCTGATCCTTCTCCTGAAGGAACACTAACCCTCTGGAATAGGCAGGCAGAACTAAAATGTTAGTAAGCTAAAATGTTTACGATGTTGACACTGTCTGTATCAGTTTGGCTAAGGGACTTTCATAATAGTTGCTTTCTAGCCTTAATGTCACCCTTAGTACCCTTTAATGTCATCAATCAAACCTTTTCTTTTAAGATACAGCCAAAGGTCCAATCTGTCATAACCATTGTTACTTTGTCTCAAAGTTCGGCCTACTCCTCCAACATCCTTATCACAGGAGCTACTTACTCAACCCAAACAATGTTGGGAACAATTGACTGTTGATCCCTTCGTTTGTATTACCTATTCAAGGCATGTGGTCATGCCACTAGATTGATTTGTATTTCTGATCTCCTGGAAGCCAGCAGTCAGAAACCAGGATTCAGTTACTTACTTCACCTTTGTAAACTTTCCTGACACATTTATTGATATAACTGTCTCAAAGACATGAGGAATGGGAGAGGCGGAGTAAAAAGGTTTGAAATATTGTAAAAATCTCAGTAATTTACTTGTGAATGTGTATAAGTGTCAAACTATGCTTTTACAAAGGGAAAAAAAGTGGGCAGAGGAATTGTTGAGGTTTTTAGAACCGTAACATAGCCTTTCAATGACTACAGCCGCTCTACACTGAACATGAAAAGCACAATGTGGGTAGACTTTCTTAAAAAACAAATCAAGGAACAGATGCAAAGAAGCATGTGGAGTAGACAAACTAGCATTTTGTGGTAGTATATATGGTGTAAAATCTTTTGAATCTTGCAACAGTAAGACTAAAGCCTGATCTATCTCAGAATGCCTGAGGCAGACGATGATGCATTCTTCGTCCAGGCGTTGGGTGATGAGTGGGTGGCAAGAGAGGAGAGTCATGAGGAAGAATGCCTTGTCTATTGTTTTGGGATCCTTCAACCCCAGGATGTCAATGTGGACTTCAGTTTCCTCATTTCCCCTCCCTTCTTTCCGCCCCCCCCCCCCCCACACCTTACCCCAGTTCCAATCTTCCAGCTCAGCACCATCCTCCTGACTTGTCCCTCCTGTCAATCTTCCCACCCATCCATTCCACCCTCTCCTCTGACCTATCGACTTTACCCCCACTTCCATCCACCTATTGCACTCTCAGCTACCTTCTCCCCAGTCCCACCATCCTCCCATTTCTCTCTCAAACCCAGAGGCTCCCAGCCTAATTCCTGATGAAGGGTATCGCCTGAAACATCCATTTCCCTGCTCCTCAGATGTTGCCTGACCTGTGCTTTTCCAGAAGCACGCACTCAACTCTGATCTCCAGCATCTGCAGACCTCACTGTCTCCCACATTTTCTGAAATCCTAAGGTGTTGTTGCACAAGTCCATATGATATTGTAGTGGATGGTGCTTATGCCATTTCTCATGATTAACCCTTTCAGATTTTCTTAGACTCCTACACAATAGCCATTAACATGCAAGTTGAATGTGCTTGCAACAGTCCAAAAAACAGTGTCGATTGGAGGAAATCATGCTCTTACGGAAAAAGTTCTACTGCAAGAATTATTGCTGCTTCCAGTTCTGACTGAAAGAACCACAAATCGCCTGAATTTGAAATATGTTGTCTTTATTCTTCCTGCACATGTTTTGTTTGTCTCTGGTAGTAATTTCCCCTCTTTCTTTTAATTTTGAGATTGACTGTCAGGGCTCAAAGTTCTCCTGCACACCTCCTTGTTCATTACAACTGCTGGATTTGAGGTGTAGCTAACAATAATCTTAGTATTAGCTTATTGGTAAAACATGATATGCTGATACCTGTACCTTGTTCCAACTGGTGGATCTTGCAACACTAAACCCCGATGGGCCAACTTAAATACATTGCCTGTGCACCTTCCTGTACTGCATCCAAACTATAACACCAGCTAGTTAATGTGCTCTTTCATTCGCCTGCATTTAAATGAGAACAAAGTTAACATCAGAGGCAAATTGAATATCTAGATCAATTAACTTTGCACTTAGCCCCCTACTGTGTACAACTTAGTAAAACTAAAATGTTACCAAATTATTTTCTAAATCCTTTGGAGTTGATTTTTTTTAAATTGCAGGATTGCGTTGTGATTTCAGATTGTACTCCTACAAGTGCCTGAACTATGATCCTAGTTCATTTATGTCTTCAGGACACATTACAATTTGCAGTCTCTGAATTATTTAAAACCAAAATGATTTTCCAATTGTTAGCATTCTCAGATGCTGTTCCAATTCATTTTGAAGCCTTTTCAGCAGAAGCATCATTCATTGTAAACTCTATTTGACTAGGGTTTTCAAAATCATGGAGGCTCCAAAAACCTTCCAAAATGGTGGAGAGGACCTGAATCCAGACTTTCTGGCCCTATTGTCAGCAGTTTTTGTTTTTTTTGCCTGAGGGTTCCTGGTTTTGATGGGGTGGTTGGAAACTAGGCAGCATGTGACGCCCACATATGGGAATTGAGAACTCCGTATGGTCATTTGAAGTCTGTGCTGAGTTCTTATTGACTTGAGTGACTGGACACTGATCGGTTTGTTCTGCCAGGGCCACTATACTACTAACCTAATTATATCCTTGGTCCAAATGTGGACAAAAATTGAGTTGAACTCCAGAGGTTAGGGGCAAAATGACTGTCTGACACCGAGAATATGAGGGAAAGTTCTCCACTGGTTGGATTCATACTCGGCACAAAGGGACATCTTTGTAGCTGCTGTAGGTCAAATGTCCCTACTCCAGGGCGGCAATACAGGACCTCTTCAGAGTCGTGATTGCCACTCAACCATCTTCAGTTGCTTCAGCGATATTTTTTTTTCTTAAATTTGGGTCAGAAGTTGGGGAAGGGGGTGTTTACAATATTTTGCACAATGCAACTCTCTTGATATTTGAACAGTCCATGTGTATAAATAAAGATCTGGACAATCCAGGCTTGAACTGACAAGTGACCAATGCATTCATGCCACAAGGCATGATGTTGCCAGAGTTGGAGGATTTGAGCAACAGGGAGAGATTGAATAGGCTTGGACTGTTTTCCCTGGAGCGTCGGAGGCTGAGGGGATAGAGGTTTATAAAATCATGACGAGCATGCTTGGACAAATAGACAAAGTCTTTTCCCTAGGGTGGGGGAGTGCAGAACTAAAGGGCATAGTTTTAGGATGAGGGGAAAAGATATAAAAAACCAAAGGTGCAACTTTTTCACGCAGAGGGTGGTACGTGTATGGAATGAGCTGCCAGAGGATGTGGTGGAGACTGGTACAATTGCAACATTTAGAAGGCATTTGGATGGGTATATGAATAAGAAGGGTTTGGAGGGATATGGGCCAGGTGCTAGCAGGTGGGGCTAGATTGGGTTGGGATATCTGGTTGGTATGGACAGGTTGGACTGAAGGGTCTGTTTCCGTGCTGTACATATCTATGATGTACGTGCCAAACAATGACCATTTCTGACAAGGGCAGAAAAAAAAACTAACCACAGCCTTTTGTTGTTTAATGGCATTTAATATAATTGCTATCAACATCCTGGGATTTTTGGATTGACCACAACCTGATCTGGACCGGTCACCTAAATACACTAGCTGCAATTGCAGGTCAAAGTTTAAAGGTTTTTTTGCAAGTAACTCTCCTCCAGTCACCAGTATGTTCACTATCTGAAAAGAAGTCAGAAATATGATGGGCCATTCTATTTTCCTGGATGATTGTTGTTCCAAGATTGCTCAAGACATTTGACTCTATTCAGGACAAAACAGCACATTTGACAGTCATCTCATCCAGTACCAACAACATCCACTTCTTTCAGACACTATTACCACTGCATGTTGATGGTACCATTTGCAAAGGCACTGCAGTCATTCATCAAGGCTCCTCTGACAGAGATGGCCTTTTTAAATTTTAGTTTGACATGTTGCCTTTAGCACAGCTGTTATTCTAGCAGGAAATGATCTTCTCTAATACTCTGTCACTTCCATTAACATTTCAAAATTTAACTTGCATTCTTTACAAGAGATGATCAATCCAAATCTTGCCACTCACCTCGCTATTGACACTAAGGATCAGTCTGGTGTCTCTTGAATAGCTCCCCTTTTGCTTAGCAACCAGCACTGAACTCTGCACTCGTGAATGTAGATTCAAAACCACACTGCACTTTGGTTGTTAATTTGAGATAGGAGGCCACTGTTTTGAATGTATAGGTGGACATTCTGCTATGCTAATTGACTGTTGTGGTATGTCGTAGCTAGATGTATCAATTGTGAAACTCATGGAACTCCACTCTTAGATTTGGTGACTTGGCCAGATGCTTAGTGAGGAAGAAGGTCGTAGGTGGATAGAGTTGGGTTGCTCAGATGGGCAGGTCCATGGCAGATTTGAATTTTCCCCTGACAAATGAGAGCGAATATGTTTTGGAAGAAGCTTTTTAAAATATAGGTAAGGAAATACTCACTGAATATGAAAGTAGGAAGCTCAGGAATCTTGGGGTCCTTGTCCACAGATCCCTGAAAGTAGCAGGATAGATTAATAGGGTACTTGAAGGCATGCAAGACACTTGCCTTTATAAGCCATGGAATAGACTATAATGTACCTGGTCTTATGTTGGAGCTATACATTGGCAGTTCTGGTCATGGGACTTTAGGATGGATGTGGTTACACTGAAGGGTTCAGAGGAGGTTTTTCCTGGGATGGAGCAGTTTAGCTATGAAACAAGGCTGGATAAGGTCAGGGTTTTTTTTTTGCAGTAGAGAAGGTTGAGGGGGGGACCTGATTTAAGATAGGAGAGATTTAGGAGCATATAGACAATGGATAGAAAGCACCTGTTCCCCTTTAGTTGAAGTATCTATAACAAGAGGGCACACATTTTAAAGTAGGAAAAGCGCAGCAGGTCAGGCAGCATCCAAGGAACAGGAGATTCGATGTTTCGGGCATAAGCCCTTCTTCAGGAATGAGGAAAGAATGAGGCCTCATTCCTGAAGAAGGGCTTATGCCCGAAACATCGAATCTCCTGTTCCTTGGATGCTGCCTGACTTGCGCTTTTCCAGCAACACATTTTCAGCACACATTTTAAAGTGAAAAGCAGGAGTTTAGAGGAGATTTTAAGGAAATTTGTTCTTCCCCTAGATCGTGGTGGGAATCTAGAATGCACTGCCTGAGAGGGTGTTGGGACGAGAAATCTCTCAACCTTTTCATACTCTGATGAGCTCTTGAAGAGTCACAATATTTCAAGGCTATGAGCCAAGTGTTGGAAAGTCTGACATGCAGGTTTAATAGTTTTTTTTTGGTGCAGATTCAATGGGATCAAAGACCTCTTCTGTAGTGAATGATTTGAGAAGTCATTAGCCTTGGAATAAGATTATGTGCAATATCCATTTTTTCCACTTCTGTGTGCAAACTATTATACCTGTTGTTATATTAAAATTCTTCTGTTCAATCAGTAGTTCCTGTGCTTCTGTCTTTGGTATCACCGGTAGTGAGTCCAAGGGTAGACCATCTTTTGCAAGCTCACTGTCACCCTACATGTGTGACACCTAATAAATGTATGTTTTCTACCCTCCATCTCAAGAACTGTGAAAATTTTGATTTAGTAAAGTGACAAGACCAAATTTAATATAGCCAAGCACACAATGTAAATAAGCTAATTTTATTTAACAACAGGAAATTTGAAAGCTTGGTGCAGGTATCCATAGCTGTTAACTCTAATGTAGCTACGTAAGTAGGAGGAGTCAAGTGAGGATGAGGAGTGAACACAATCGAATTGTGTAATTTGTTGTCACTGTATAAGGCATAGGCGTAGAAGTAGGGCATTTGGTCTAAATTGGATTCTGTTCTGATGTTCTATGAGCTGATCTGATCCTTGACTCCATTTGCCTGTCCTTTTTCTTTTACCCCATAACCTTTGGTTGCCTTATTGATTTTTCTGTTAAAAATCATTCTCAGCCTCTACAGTAAAGAACACCGCAGTCCCGTTACCCTTGGGAAAGAAGTTCCTTCCAGCTCTGTCTGAACTGTGTATCCCCCTTGTTCTAAGAGCATGCTGTTTGAACCTAAACTCTCCCACAAGGGTAAACAACTTTTCAACATCTACCCTATCGAGTGCCTTGAAATAAGGCAAGATTATTAATCAAGTTATCTTCAATTGTTCTTAACTCCAATGACTACAGGCCCAATGTGGGGCATCACAGTGGCTCAGTAGTTCGCACTGCTGCCTCACAGCACCAGGGTCCCAGGTTCAATTCTAGCCTTCTCCCAGTGTCTGCATGAGTTTCCTCCGGATGCTCCGGTTTCCTCCCACAGTCCAAAGATGTGCAGGTCAGGTGAATTGGCCATGCTAAATTGCCCATAGTGTTAGGTACATTAGTCAGAGAGAAATGGGTCTGGGTGGGTTACTCTTCGGAGGGTTGATGTGGATTGGTTGGGCCAAAGGGCCTGTTTCCACACTGTAGGGCATTTAACCTCTCCTCACAAGATAGTCACTCCATACCTAATATCAGCTTAGAGAATCTTCTCTGAATTGATGTAGTGTCGATCAAGCAAGCTGCTTTATGCTGGGTAGTGTCAAGCTTGAGGTTTTTTTTTAAATGCTAGAATATCTTTATTTAGATAAGAGATTTCCCTATTTTTATCCATTCCCTTTTAAAAATAAAGGCCAACATTCAATTTACCTTTCCTATTACCTGCTGAACTTTCATACTCGCCTTTTCTGCTTTATATATGCAAACCATCAAATTGGATAATCCCTCCAATTTCCTTTCAGCACACTGCAGGGCAGTAACTTCCAAAATTGGAGTAAATATATTGGCATACCAATCGGTAAGCACACAGTCACGCAGCTGTTCTGGTTAGTAGAGACATTGCCCAAATCTCTGCGTTACATCTTTCTACTATTTTCTTCCATTTAAAAAAACAATACCTCAAGCTTGATACTACCCAGCACAAAGCAGCCTGCTTGATTGACTCCACATCAATAAATGTTCATTCTATCCCTCCAGTGACGCTGAGCAGCAGTGTGTATCATTGACAAGGCACACTGCAGAAATTCACCAAATATCCTTAGCGACCACTTTCATCTAGAAGGCCAAGGGTAGCAGATACATAGAAATACTGCCACCTGCAAGTTCCCTTCCAATCCGTTCTTCTTCCCAATTTATATTACAGTGCCTTCACTATCAGTGGGTCAGAATCCTGGAATTCCTTCCTGAAAGGTATTATGGGTCAACCTACGGAATGTGGACTGCAGTGGTTCAAGAAAGTAGCTTGAAGGCCCACTGGGGATAGGCAATACATTGTGGCGAGCCAGTGATGTCCATATCCCACAAATGGATAAAAAGGGTGGTGTTTAGCATTTCTACTCTCCAGCCAAAGCGCACAACATCCTGTTTTCTTGTTATATTCAATCTACCAAGATTTTGCCCATTCACTTAACCTGTCTATGTCCTCCTGTAGATTGTCATCCTCACCATTTCTACTTACTTGTCATCTGCATTCTTGATGTCAGGATATTCACATTCCTCATCCAAGTTATGAATATAAATAATGGTGACCCAAACACTGATCTGTGGTACTGAACCTGAAAATGCCCCACATCCCCTTATCTTAATTATGTTTTCTATTTGTGGTGATGTGGAGGTGCTGATGTTGGAATGGGTGGGAAAAAGTCGGAAGTAACATGACAGCAGGTTATAGTCCAACAGGTTTATTTGAAATCACAAGCATTTGGAGCACTGCTTTTGGCAGGTGAAGTCACCTGACTATAACCTGGTGCCATGTGACTTCTGACTTGTACGAGTTGGCCAAACAAATATCATTGCTAATCCACCAGCTCACCCCACCTGCCCAACAAAGGCAGAAGGGGTTTTCGGTAATCCTACATGTGGAACCTTTATCAAATATTATCTGCAAAGTTTGAAGTTTAAGCCTGAGAGCAAGTTGCTCTTCTACTTTATTGGAGGAGGCTATATAAATTGTATGAACAATGTGGAGAGGAAATAGCTTGCACAAAAAATGTTTTATTCTCCAAAGTATAATGTATCTTCTACAAGCATTGGTTTTCAGTCTTTTCACATGTTATGAATTATACTTTTTTGGCGGGAAAAAATTGAGTTTGCTGTCTAGGAATCCACCCAATGTAGTTTGTGTGAAGCTATATTCTATTCAACTAGAATCACTGTGAAAAGTGGTTGAACGTTTGCATCATGAAACCTTCTCCATATGCCAACACTATTGAAATGGATACGATCTATCTGCAAAGCCTCAGCAAGAACAATTGCTACTCAGGAGTATGAATAGGGGTTGAGATGTCCTCCTCGTGATATCCACATACACGGGCCTCTGTTAATTATAACACAATATTTCTATTCTGAATGCCAAAGTGAACAAACATCTGCAAAATTTTTAACACACTCTTTCTTGTTAATCTGTGGATTAGCATGTAGATGGTTTCTGCGGCAAAGCGAAATGCCAGTCTATTGAAAGGCTATGGCGTCCCTCTGTACAAAATATACAACAAGTATTACCCTTGGATGATGAACAGGCATTTTATGATCGTTATCAGTTTTAATGTTACTTTTTGTTATGAATGTATTTGCTGGATTATGATGATTCCTGCAGTGATGCAGAATTCTAAAAGATTGTTTAGTTAAATGCAATTAAAATTCAAGATCACTTGACTGGGGTCATTTGTATCTCTTCCCATAGATAGCATTTAGCTTGCATTACAGAGAAAATTACTGCAGTTGATGTCAAAGTTAGAATGCTCCTTGAATTAAAAATAAATGTGCTAATTAAACTTTTTAAGTGAAGAAGAAAAAAAGGTAAGCAACAAAATGGACAGTTAATTTGAGCCTGTCACATTCATATGTAATGTATGTATGAGGATTTACTTTATTATCTACCAATAAGAAAAAAAACCTTTTAATCTCTATTCTAAATTTACACCAACAACTTAGACCCCCCCATGTAATTAAGTTATGTCAGTCAGCTAAGATGGACAGCATGCATTAATACAATAAACATGAGAACTAACTATTCTTTGGCTCTTTATTTGTATTACCTGATATTTGACCAAACTGGCAATGAGGATGTTAACCAGGTGCTCATTCTCCTTTGAATTCTCACTTGTTTGACAGCCAGCTCTGGAAGACCAATTCCATTCAGTCACCCGTGGCCTTGGGAGAGCTTTTTTTTTAATTTCAGAAATATACTTTTCATGATACATACCTTTTATAATCATAGTCAGCAATGCAGTTCAGTTCTGTATTGTAGCATAGGAAGGAGTAAACAAACAATGGAGTTTGACTTTATCCAATAAATAAACCAAAGGCATCTCTTACTTGAGCCAGCCTACACTTACATTTGAGGCATCAGTAGAGTCTGATAACTGGACAGACCCCTGTTTAACTTCAGAAAGATCTCAGACAGGGGTCTTTTCCCATTGCGCCTTGGTGACAGCTGATCCAAGCTTTAGGGCATCCCTCAGCTCGCAAACCGAAGTGTGTCTTTCACCACCCCGTGGTCCTCTATGTGCACTTGATGTTTATCATGGTGTACATCCCAGCAATAGACTAGAGCACAGAATATTGCGACGTGGAGCTGCTTGGGATAAACCTCAATCAAAAACCACTGCACCTTTCTCCAAACTTCTTTGGCAAAGGCACATTCTGTCAGGAGATGTGCAACAGTCTCTGCTTCAAGGGCTGCATGTGGTGGCACACACTGCTGAAGGATCTCCCATGTAGTGCCCTTTTTTTCTCACTGGCCAAGCGATATCTTGGCACTTAGAAAATTCTGGTGATGGTGCATTCTACCAAATAATTTGACAGTCTGCTCATGAAACAACGTGAGAGGATCCGCCCTCTCCTTCTCCTGCAGATCTCTGATGCTCTGTACTGACCGCTTCCTGATGGACTTGTGGTCAAAGGTGTTTTTCTTTGCAAATTTCTCCACTAAGGATGAGATGACACGGGATAGGCCTGTTGCTTGGAGCATTCCTTGGCATTGAGGTCATCCCATCCTTTGCAATACCTGGGATGGGTAGAACCTCAACGTGTAGTGACTCTTGGTGTTTGCATACCAAGAGTCTTGATGCAGTCACACACAAAAATAGCCATCAGGATGAGGGCCACGTTGGTTACATTCTTCCCCCACCCTTGCCATTCTGCGTTTTGGAACGTGGAGTCCCTGCGGGCATGGTCCATCTTATCTTCCACTTCATCAGGAAGTCTGTTGCAGTTACCTGAACCAGCACTGGTTCTGGAAATGGGCCATGTACAGCAGCAGAGGAGAGTGCATCACACCTGCTGACCAGGTTTTTTTACCTGTAATAGAGAGGGAGTGGTGTTCCCAAAAGCTCTTTTTTTACCTCACTGGCAATGCATTGCTCCTAAGATTTTGTAACCACCACAGCCCCTCCAAACTGTATGCCTTCAAGTAATCTACCCTGACGGTGAAGGGGATAAATGATCGATCAGCCCAATTCCCGAAGAGCGTAGTCTTACTCTGCCTTAATTTACCTTGGCTCCCGAGGCCAGTTCAGATTACTGATGCTCATGAGTTGAAGGACTGACAGTGGGTCTGAGCAGAAAACTCTGATATTCTCCATGTATAGGAAGGCTTTGACCTGCAGGCTTCCGCTGTCTTGAGTAGTTACCCCTCTCAGGCTTGCCAATCCTTGTTGGACTCAACTCTATACTGTACGACACACAAGGACATGGGATATTTTGAGACCAAGAAGGATAAATTCTAGTCCAGCAAGTTAATCGAGGGATGTTTATGGGTATTTTTGGAATCTGATAGTCACCCTGCTATCCTCTGATCCTAGTATGCAGAAAGTAAGCAGACACAAAACAAAGGCCTGTTTGTTTAAAGCTGTCTTTATTTCTCCCTATTGCAAGGCACTGCAGAGTATCTACATGTGACATGCTGGAGACCCTGAACAAAGGATCACCTGAGGCAGTTATACTCTCTTGATTCAAGAAAGTATAATACATTGATTAAGAAATGTGCAGTTATCTAATCCAATCATTATGATGATCAGGTTTACATCATGCATAGAATGAGTACAATTAATCAATCGCTAGGTGGGAGCACCGATCTAATTAATATATAATTAGTTTGAAGGCACATGCGTACTATCTGGTCACGTTGTGCAATTTATTCTTAATGGTTTACATCTGACTTGTATATCAATCATCCTGTCCTGTCCAATGGTCCCTGATGTTTTAATAACTTTTTCCAAGGCACAGAGGTTTAATGGATAAACAGCCCTTTTGTGTAGCCGTGAGCATTATCCTGACTGATCCTGTGCAATGTTGCAGATAAGTTGGCTCCTAAATCAAATGGTATGGTGATGCCACATATCTTCCTGTGTATTGTTTAACTAACTTTCTCTTTAAAGTCCTTGAGTTTTTCCACAGCAGACAACTATGTATCTTCAAGTATTGAAACATATCTTGTAAAGCAATATTTATAGAGGATTATCACAGTAGAGTTTAGTGTAGAATTTCACACACAAACTGGTTAAACGTGACCTTACTGAATGATGGGAGCATGCTTGAGGGGCTATATGGTCTATTTGTGCTCCAATTTCATAAGTTTGTATGACATACTGTATGTGTTCACATAAGCTTGAGAATCTTCAGTTCATACACTCTGAGAATGGACTGTTTTCAGAGCTAATGATTTTTATGCAAGATGGAGCTAATAAGTATAGCTCTGACCACCTCAGAATGCTTTCATGGAGCCAAGTATGGGGAGGGCTTGTTAGAAGAATGATGCTGACAGTGGTTTACCAACTTGTGTTTGGCATTTCAGCAATAGTGTAGCACAGGTATGCCAAATGAAAATGTTTGCTGGATGGCAAACTAATTCAAGTGATAAAGAAAGAGAATGATGTCACTGGGTGGAGTTCACAATGTGGAAGTGAGGAGTACAGGAAAAGTATATTGTTTACTTTCAAAGGGGCCAGCATAAGGTATGTATGTTAAGGTAAATACGTCAGATCACATAAGGCTCCTGCATCATTGCATACTGTACATGTGAACTGCAATTCTTCATGTCTGTCAGTCTTTATTTGTGCCTTTCATTACAATGCCTCGAAATAAATAAAAAAACAGCGACACTTCCTGTCAGTTAATTTATGGCACTTTTTCAGTATTGTGATTGCTAAGTATGTGATTGAAAGTCTAATTCCCTCATAACAATATTTTCCTGACTCTGAGATCACCTTTAAACAAGGGTAAGGCAAAATAATTTGCATTTTTTGCTTTCTATTGCTTAATACATAATCTAAAATATTGCTAGTCCAAATGAGCCTGCTTGTGACTGTCTATAAGTTGCATGATTGTAAAGCTTGAATATTTTTCTTCCCTAAGGACTTTTACATGATTTTTGTGTCCTAGTTGTTTCTGCACATATAGAAATATTTAATCATAACATAACTGCTTTGTGTAACTAGTGATCATGAAATGCTCAAAGGAAAGATTAGAGTTTTTGTTGTATTGAAGAAAACAATGTTCAATAGGCTAGTTTTAAATCACATCTGTAGCACAAATTCTAGGTAGTAGTTTAACTCTATTTCCCTGTAGGAGGTCACTAAACCATTCTTATAAACCTATAGCCAACAGTTACTGTATAGCAATAGATATACACCCAACAAAAACACTGATGCTCTTAGATACCACCTACACATGTTAGGACAGCCAATGCAGGAGAACTCTGGGTATTGATTAAAATATCGGATCACATTTGTCTTTAGTTTGAGTCCCATTTTACTGTGCCTACTGAAAATATACCTCATTTGGGTGCCGTGTTGGATGCAAGTATGTTTTGACTTCAGCTAGAATCAAGTCGGGACTAATGGGGTAAAAATTTTGTCCCACTGCGCATTTTAATGTGAATAATTAAAATGGGCTTTAGGTAATTTCAGGTCATTTCCTAGTAGTTGCTATTCCTAGTGCTAGTTTGTTTTTTGTTCATCCTAGATGATAGCCTAAGGACTCTTGTGGCCCAGTGATAGTGTCCTTGACCTTGAGCCAGAAGGCCCAAATTCATATCACCTGCTCCAGAGATGTGTAATAACGCCACTCAACAGGTAGATTGGAAAAAATGTACTAAATTGTGCCTCTCTTTAAAAGAACCTGAAGAATGGCTGAAAGAATGAGCAACATCATACCAGTGCTTCTGTGGAAGTGATTTTTAAGCATTTTTTTCAGGAATCTTGCTCTTTTGTTTAACCTCTGTCCTATGAAATCCTGAAAAAGGGTGTGTGCTAACATAGAACAAAATGTGAACGATGCTTTTTTCCTGTGTACTGATGCATTCAATGAGGACAAGCTAAAATCGTGTCACCCAGAGAGAAAATGCTCTTTCGCTGCTACCCTGTGTTTCACGAAGATGTTTAATGACATGAATAACATGAATTTTTTTTCACTCTACGTCCTGGGACTCATTATACATATGAGGAAAAAGATTCTGTTTTGATTCAGTTTCAGCACAATCTGAGCAGCAGGTATTTACATTATTGGAAAAAATAAAGCAATTCTATCCATGGGTGCATTTTATATATCTTTGCATCCCATCAGAGTAATAACATGGCACTAAGATGATAAGCTGCCATGAAACAGATTAAGCCACATTTGCAAATATGAAGACCAGAGATCTACAGAATCAAATGTACAACAAGAATATTTTCAAATTACTGTATTTCATTTTAGCAGTGCTTCTGATTATATGGCTACAGACCAGGATCGGAGATTTGCCAACTCTGCTTATCGAAACATCAGAATTTAGTGACAGTTGCATACACGAGGATGGATGTTGTTAAATTGGGTGTTTTTGTTATTAAGTAAAAACACTTAGTGATTAGGTATCAGGACAATTTATTAATATGCTTGGTGATCAATTAGAAGATAATGCATTTCGAATTAGCCTTCTAGCTGCAATCTTAATTCTATGTGAGCAAAAACATAGAAGAGAAAAAAAATGTTTTGATTTGCAGAGCATCTTGGAACCATCCATCCTGTTTGGTGTCTAGCAAAAAAAAAATGTTTGAATAAATAATGAGCTTCTATCTGCATTCACGCATTGCAGTTAGGTTTCAGGATTCTGCAAGCATCCTGCCTAATGTTTTTATCGCACATACATAAAGGTGACCTATTTGGTTGTTGGACTATTTAGCTGTGTGCTAGTATTGAGTGACGATCATGAATAAATCGCCTTGTTTAATTTATGAAGGTCATAAAATTTTTCAGTTGATGAATTATTAAACATTGTCACACAGCATATTCAGCAACTGTTAAAAATATAACTAACTAGTAGTGCAAGGCAAATAGCATGAAACTTACTCTGTGCTACACTAAATATCAGAACTATTGAAATCGTCTAACGACCTGTCATCCAAGGAAGGAAAATACCACTCAAACATATGTATTAAAGCTGGTTCCATGGTATGCTATCTGCTGTTTCAAAGGTAGGGAGACTGTCTCCTAGCATTTATGTTCTATGTCATGTGCCAAGTCATCTGATAATTTCTTCTTTTTAAAAAATGAATTTGCATTTATAAATGTTTTAAGGTTATGAGAGGACATCTTGTCCATCATTAATCCTCAACCAGCACCAGTACGAGGTTGTTATCTCATTACTATCTGTGGGATCTTCCTGAGTGCAAACTGGTTATCTATGTTTCCTGATTTAGAAAAGTGACAGCTTTTCAAAAAATGCTTCCTTGGCTGAATGTGATTTGGGACATACTGAAACTTGGAAGAGCTGTGGAAATTCAAATTTGCTTGGCTTTGTCTGAAAGGGCACTTTCTTAAAAAAAAATGTATGAACCGTTAGCCTATATTCAAAACAAAATCTTGTCAAAATAAGTATATTAAAATTGCCATGTATCCATCAGTCTTTCCCTATGAGAAAAAAACTATAATGGCTCTTCATCTCCATTCATAAATAAATGTTCATTCTGTGGATTATGTTGGTAATATTCATGTTCAAATTCAGAGATTTGTTTACATCAGGTTTGACTGCAGCTCATGTTAACTTGACTGCATTAACTGTGTTAGTAATTGTGTTGCTCTTCATAATGTCAAACAGGCATTGAATTCCAGATTGTTGAACATTTAAAATGCCCTTTCAACTATTTGTTAAAGTCTTGGCTCACGTTATCTTTGCTGCTAAACTTAATTAACTGTCCTTACTCTGGCACTCTTCTTGAGATCACAGCAGTTTGTAATACATTAACAGAAAGCTTGCACCATTACTTGATGCTGGGAAATGAGCATAGTTTTTGATTATTTGTTATTTTGCAAATGTCAATTAAATACTAATTTTAACATGTTACTTGTTTTCAGTTGTGCTGCTAGACACAACAGCTGCACTAGGAGAGCTGGGATGGAAAGCATATCCATTAAATGGGGTAAGTTTGTAATCTTTTAATTACATATGGTAAGTCACAAGCAGCTGTTTAGTAAAAAAGCTCACCTCATCGAATAGGGCTTTATATATGGGACTCTAAGGTGTCTTATGTCAATATTATATTTTCACAAATACTTGTCTTTTATGAAAGTGAATAATTTATTAGAACAAATATGTTGAAAATTTTAAAATGCTTATTATTTTACCAAAGAATTAGATTTTTTTCTTGTGTACTGTTGCTGTGGAAAAGATAGTTTACACTTAAAATTTGATAACTCTGATAATTGATCTTTTGGATCTTGTATCAGGTTAGCTTCAAAGTGAATTTTATGTTCCCAAATAATTTTAATATGGGTGATCCTTCTTTTTATATTCATATTTTACATATTACATTAATGGTGATTTGCTCATAAATTTGGCAGAGTGGACTCGATGGGCCAAATGGCCTTACTTCCACTTCTAAGTCTCATGGTCCTATGATCATTTCAAGCTGTACTTCTCATTCTCTACAGTAAGGTATTCTGGCGTAAAGTAATGTCTCAAATGTTCTCAACTTTTCAATCAGTGACATAGCAACCACACTTGCTGCTGGCCTCCAAGAAAGCCAGTGAGTAAGGCTCTAATGAATTCTGTGGTGTAGCTTTTCACGTGAACAAAAGTTAATTAGATGATTGTAACTGAACTAAGATAGTTGATAACATTTTTTAAAAATTGTGTATTAATTACTATCATGAAAAAATTGATATTTCTCTCAAACATTTGGTTTTTCATGGCCAGTTCAGATTTTTGGCAATAATCATTATGAAGCTAATTCCAGCAGGTTGTACAAATTGTAATTTTCTTTCCTAGATCTTAGCCAGTTTGATGTCTAGTATATGAGTGGAAGTTCTTGTCGATCAGTTAATTTCCCATTAAAGGTTGGGAGTGCCTCAGTAGAGGTAGAAGAAAATTCTTTATCAGAAATGCTCGGGACCAGCTGTTTCTTGGAATTCAGAATCTTTCGGTTTTCAGAATGTGACAATTTGATGGTGAAAATTTTAAAAATCTTACCAGAAAGGCAGACTTCCTACTAAGAATGTGCTTGACCACGTCCCCTCCCCCAACCCAATGTCGCATGAGTGACATGCATCGAGTGGGTTTCGAATTGGGGGTGTTCACAGAGAACCTCAGACCTTCCAGTGCTGGTCCAACATCGCCCCCCCACCCCCCAATGTCGCATCTGAGCGACACACATTGAGTGGGTGTCGACTTGGGTTAAGTGTTTGCTCGTCAAACAATCTTGTTAATGAGAAAAATACTTCACAAAAATACCTTTGGATTTCAGAGCTTTTCGGGTTTTGGATGTTCAGATAAAGGATCTTCTACCTGTACCTTCTGTGGAAATGTATATAATCTCTAGCAGTAATGTTTGCATTTCTACTTGTGAAAGTTACTATAAGTGGAATAAAGATGTTGCATGTTGACAGTTTTGCCAACATTATTATTGAAAAACTACTGTTCTAACATAATTGTGGAAAATTCCTGTGTCTGTAATTTTTTTTTCCCTGCAAGCCTCAGTATGAGAATGCATGGAAATGAGTTTGAAAAATCCTGCAGAATGGTGTGAAAACTTGCATTTCATAATTTCTGCATTGTTAAAAAGAGACAGTTGTGTAAGCTTATTAACGTGCACTGTTCAGGACATTTCACAAGAATACAAATTCAAAGGGAAAATAAAAATGTGTGCTGCATCAAAGGAGAGTGCTGTTAGGTTGGAGTGTTTGAGGGCCTGTATTATTGCTGTATTCCAGTGCCTTTGTCTATTTCTTGATCTCAGATGGAGTTTATTCAGTTGGCTGAACACAGGCATCTGTGATTCTGTGCCCGTCTGAGTCCAGATAAATCATTCACTTGGCACTTCTGTCTGGAGATGATTGCAAATTTTCACCTTGCCTGCTGCGCTAATGTACTTGGCGATCCCATTATTGAGAATGTGGATACTTATGGAGCCTTTTCCATTGATAGAATCATAGAATCACTACAGTACAGAAAGAGGCCATTTGGCCCATCAAGTCTGCAACAACCCTCCAAAGAACGTCACACCCAGACCCAGCTCCCCCACCCTATCCTGCAACCCTGTATTCTCCATGTCTAATTCACCTAATTTGCACTGGGGTGGAGACCCACATAGACATGCAAACTCCACACACACAGGCAGTCACCCAAAGTTGGAATTGAGGCAGCAATGCTAATTGCTGAGGCACACTACCATCTGGTTTGTTGTTTAATTATCCACCACCAATCACTACTCAATGTGGCAGGACTGCAGACCTTTGATCTTTGTTCAGGAATTCCCTAGTTTTGTCTGTTTCATTCTGTTTCTGATATTAAGTATATATGTAGCCCTTCACTAGGTTGGAGTCTTAGTATAATGTTTGTCTGTTACATCTAACATGCACTGCAGCGCTCCTTGCTCAAGCAGGCTTGATGATGATTGTGGAGTGGGGTATATTCTGGCCTAAGAAGTTGCAGATTGTGATTGAATATTGTTACGGGCCATAGTACCTCTTCAGTTCTAAGTTTGAAGCTGCTAGATCTGCTCTATCCATATTTTTTCAGTCCAATGTTAATTACTGTGTGAGTACCTGTAAAATACCCCCCTAACCTTTTTCTGCACTTATTATTTCTTAGCTATTGATTCTTCTTTTTAACTGTCTTTGCTAGTGCTCTTGTTATATACAATCCATATATTGGATTATTATTAGGATTTTATTATTAGGATTTCCCATCTCCTTTCTCATTTTACATGATCATTTTAACTGTAAACATGTATGAAATTTTGAGTGTGTGTAACTATGTGGTTGGATAAGGGGAACTCAAGGATGTATTACATTGCGTTCTGAGAAAATAGTTGATGTGGTGCCACATCAGCATTTGTGTCATGGGATTTGGGATAAAATGCTATTGATCTGTTATTGGAGAAAGGAGGATTCAAGATGTAATTTTCACTTGGCAGGGTGTAATTCATGGATCAGTACATGAAAGTCAGTTAGTCTGTTAAAGCCAACCTAGCTCAATGACTTAAATATTGGAACTGAGTGCAATTTATCTAGCTACAGCATGCTGACAGTACCAAGCTACATGATGATAAGTTGTGAGGAAGATACAAAGGGATGTGCAATCAAATGATTGCCTAAGAGCTTTACAAATGTTGTGCATTTTGGAAAGAATAGAGAATACTTTTTTTTCTGAAAGTACAACACATATGTTGGCATTTGGGGATTTCAGTATCCTCCTACATGATGGGATGTCAGTTTGTAATTACAGCAAACAATTAAGGCAAATGGTATTTTAGTCATTGCTACATAGAGATTCAGAGTATCAAAATAAGTCTTTCTGTATCTTTGCTGAGGCAATGCCAAGAATGTTGTATAGAGTTGATCGTCGTACCTAAGGAATGATGTATTAGGCTTTAGAAGGGTGCAGAAAACGTTAATTAAATCCATTCATGAGATGAAATGCAGTCCTGGGAGCAAAGAGTGAATACAAATGGGACTGTATCTATAGAATCATAGAATCCTTAGTGTGTGGAAGCGGGCTATTTAGCCCATCAAGTCTACAGCGACCCTTCGAACAGCATCCCACCCAAACCCACTCTGTCCCTGTAACCCTATGTTTCCCATGGCTAATCCACCTAGCCTGCACACTCTAACACACTGGTCAAGTTAGTATGGTCAATCCACCTAACCTGCACATCTTTGGATTGTGGGAAGGAAATTGGAGCACCTGGAGGAAACCCACACAGACACTGGGAGAATCTGCAAACTCCAGACAGAGAGTCGCTTGGGCCTGGAATCAAACCTGGGTTCCTGGTGCTGTGAGGCAGCTGTGCTAACCAGTAAGCCACATGCCAGCTTTCTTTTTTATTCTGAGAGACAACAATGATCCTGTAAACTCTAAAGGTTATGAAAATGTGTGGTTATCTCATTAAAACATGTATTAAACATTGAGAGTTTGAAGGGGTAGATGACTGAGGCTGTTTTGATTGATGGAGAGTCATAGAGTCATTGAGATGTACAGCACAGAAACAGACCCTTCAGTCCAACTTGTCCATACCAACCAGATGTCCCAAATTAATCCAATCCCATTTGCCAGCATTTGGCCCATATCCCTCTTACCCCTTCCTATTCATATACCCATCCAGAGATCTTTTAAATGTTGTAATTGTACCAGCCTTGACCACTTCCTCTGGCAGCTCATTCCATGCATGCACCACCATATGTTTGAAATGTTGCCCCTTCATCCCTTTTAAAGTTTTTTACCCTCTCACCTTAAGCCTATGCCCTCTTGTTTTGATCTTTCCTACCCTGAGAAAAAGACCTTGGCTATTCACTCTATCCATGTCCTTCATGATGTTATAAACACCTGTAACATCACCCCTCAGCCTCTGAGGCTCCAGAGAAAATAGCCCCAGCTTATTCAGCCTCTTCCTATAGCTCAAACCCTCTAATCTTGGCAACATGATTGTAAATCTTTTCAGAACTTTTAAGTTTCACAACATCCTTTCCAAGCAAGGAGACCAGAACTGAACACCGAATTAAGGACGGCATGGTGGCTCAGTGGTTAGCACTGCTGCCTCACAGCACCAGCAACACAGGTTCAATTCCAATCTCTGGCGACTATCTGTGGAGTTTGCATGTTCTCCCTGTGTCTGTGTGGATTTCCACCAGGGGATCTGGTTTCTTCCCACAGTCCAAAGATATGCAGGTTAGGTGGATTGGCTATACTAAATTGCCCATAATGCCCAGGGATATGTAGGTTAGGTGGAAATGTAGAGTTTCAGGGATAGGGGTAGGATGTTCTTCAGAGAGTCGATATGGACTTGTTGGGCCGAATGGTCTGTTTCCACACTGTGGAGGTTCTATGGAGTATTCCAAAAGTGGCCTAACCAGCTGAACGTGACCTCCCAACTCCTATACTCTATGTACTGATCAATAAAGACAAGCTTACCAAATGCTGCCTTCATTACCCAGTCTCCCTTTGACTCCACTTTCAATGAACCATGAATTTGCACTCCAAGATCCTTTTTAATTTAGTAACATGTCCCAGGACCTTACCATTAAGTGTATACATCCTACCAGAGTGCAACTCCTCATTTCTATCTAAATTAAACACTATCTGCCACTCCTTGGCCTGTCAGCCCATCTGATCAAGCTCCCATTGTACTCCGAGGTAACCTTCCTTGCAGTCCACTACACTGCCAATTTAGATGTCATCTGCAAATTTACAAACCATACCTCCTACAGTCACATCCAAATCATTCATGTAAATGACAAAAAGCCTTGGACCGAGCACCGTTCGTTGTGGCACAACATTGGTCGTAGACCTCCAGTCTGAAAAGCAACCCTCCACCATCAGTCCCTGTCTTCTACCTTTGAGCCAGTTCTATATCAAGATGTCTAGTTCTCTCTGTATTTTATGTGATCTGACCTTGTTAACCAGCCTATAATGAGGAACCTTGTCGATTGACTTATAGAGGAATCAGTGACTGTTATCCTGAGTCTTTCAATTCGGAAAACAATCTGATGCTCTCCTGCTAAAGCATGAACATCGATGATTCTGAGGATGTTTCATTGCCAAATAATCAAAAATGTGATAGATTGTCCATGAAATTCCTTAGTGATGCAGAGAATGAAAGAAAGGAAGTAAATGGTGCACTCCAGATCACACTACCACCACGGAACGTGCTACCACTTGTGCCTGGGGATCTTCGGATCGAGAATAAACATTGACGTGAAGGCCCATGGGACATACTCGAGACCTCGAAAGGACATCATTGTCAATTCAAAAGATGGGTTTAGCCATGAATTTGTTACATGGAGCAGATTTGATGGATCCAATGATCTAATGCAGCTCCTACTTCACTCATTTAGTGCAAGGGGCTTGGATGCGGGAAATCTGTTAGGTGTGTCTAGGATGGTTTTTTGAAGTAATATGTAAATATCCCTTCTAGAAAATGAGCCTTCTCGGGTGATTGATGTTTCAATGAGAAAGCATTTCTGAAACAGTGACTATAATTCTGTCAGTTTTAAGTTATTTGTGGATAGGATAAGAGTACTCCTTAAATGAAAATATGAAATTTAGGGAAGGCTAACACTGACGACATTGGGCAACAACTGGGAATCTAAATTGCGATCGGCTGTCTGAGTGAAAATCCACAACATGTGGGAACCTTTCAAAGATGAGTTGATGAGAAGTCAAGACCAGCAATTTCTTGTGAAAATGAAGGATAAGGATGGCAAGATTCAGGAGCCTTGTGAACTCAGCCAAAAAGAAAAAAGGTAGTACAGAGGAACCTCGATTATCTGAACGAGATGGGTGGGCACTATTTCGTTTGGATAATTGATTATGTGGTTAATCGATTCGATGCTTCTCCTCTGGGGTGTGGAGATTTCTGTAAAGGCTGCTCCCTGTTCAGGGGATAAGGCAGCATCACAGCGCACGCGTGCCCTGCCCCCCTCCCAACCCCCAACCCTGTCCAACTTTGCCCTCCCACCCACCCCAATCCCAACCAACACTGCCTCCCCATCCGCCCGTTCCCAACCCTGTCCAACATCGCCCCCACCTGCCCCCATACCATCCAACACTGCTCCCATCTGCCCCCATCCCATCCAACCCCACCCCCCTACCTGCCCCGATCCCGTCCAACACCGTCCCCCCCACCCCCCACCTGCCCCCATCCCGTCCAATACTGCTCCCACCTGCCCCCCATCCCATCCAACCCTGTCCAACATGGCCCCCACCTGCCCCCATCCTGTCCAATACCGCCCCCATCCCATCAAACCCTGTCCAACACAGCCCACCTGCCCACCCCCAACCTTGTCCAACACTGTCTGCACGGTGAAGAAGGAAATAACTTAAATAAAGATTTAAGAGGACCAGAAGGGGCCATGAAATGTCTTTGGCAACAAGATTAAGGAAGATCCCAATATATTTTATATGCATAAGGAAAAAGAATTTGGCTAGGGAAAGGGTAGGTCCACGCAAGGACAAAGGAGGGAATTTATGCATGAAGCCAGAGAAAGTGAGTGAGATTCATAATAATTGCTTTGTGACCATGTTCACAAAGCAGAAGGACATGTTGGACAGTGACAAGATTAGTGTGGTGCTGGAAAAACATAGCAGGTCAGGCAGCATCCAAGGAGCAGGAAAATCGACGTATCGGGCAAAAGCCATTCATCAGGAATGAGGGACTGATGAAGGGCTTTTGCCCAAAACATCAGATGCTGCCTGACCTGCTGTGCTTTTTTAGCACCACCCTAATCTTGACTCTGATCTCCAGCATCTGCAGTTCTCACTTTTGCTATGTTGGACAGTAAGTCTCAGGAGGAGTTAATTGATACTCTGTGCATATAAAAAATGGGGTGAGTGCTTTGAAAAGCATTACAGTAGTCAAGTTCCCAGGGCCACATGGGTTCAATCCCAGAATGCTGAGGGAGGCAGGGGTGGAAATTACCGGGATCTGTATGAAATCTTTATATCTTCTTTACTCACAGGATGGGTTCCAGAGGGCTTGAGAATAGCCTTTATTGTTTCTTTGTTAAAGAAGTGCAACAGGGATAATCTGGGAAATTACAGGCCAGTTGAACTTTGTCAGTGGAGGGAAATTATTGAAGAAAAGATAGGCTTTACACATATGGAAGAATATGGACTTATTAGCAATAGGCAGCATAGCTTTATGTAAGAAGGTTGGGTCTCATAAAGTGAATTGAGTGACAAAGATGATTTGAGGGGAGGGCAGCAGGTGATGTCTGTATGGACTTTGGCAAAGCTTTTGACATAGTCCTTCATGGCAGACTGATACAACAGGTAAAGTCAGATACAATCCGTAGTCAGCTGGTAAGATGGATATAGGACTGGCTTAATGAAAGAAAACGGTAGAGATAGAAGTGTGTTTTTCTGACTAGAGATCTGTCACCCATGGTGTGGAAGAGAATGTAGGTTTCTGGTTAGTAAGTTTGTGGATAACACACAGATTGAAGGAGCTGCTGATAGTGAGGAGGATTGCCAGAGGATACAGCAGGATATGGATAGGCTGGACAGTTGGGTAGAGAAATGGCAGATGGAATTTGATCTGGACAAATGTGAGGTGATGCATTTTGGAAGATCTAATGCAGGAGGGAAGTATACAGTAAATGAAGCAACCCTTAATAGCATCAACATACAGAGGGAGCTAGGTGTATAGGTCCATAGTTATCTGTAAGTGTTAACACATGTGGATAAGGAAGGTATTTGGCATGCTTGCCCTTGGTTCAGGCATACAGTACAAAAATTGGTAAGTCACATTGCAGCGGTATAGAACCTTAGTTTGGCCACTTTTGCAATATTGTTTTTGGTTCTGGTCACCAACCTACTCAAAGAATATGGAAGCTTTGGAGGGGGTTTAGAATTAGTTTATCAGTATGTTTCCAGGTATGAAGGATATTATCAATGAAGACAGATTAGACAAACTTGGTTTGTTTTCACTTGAATGTCAATGAATGAGGGATGACTTGATAGAAGACAAGGAGAGAATGGCCAGTTACAGTCTTTTTCCTAGGATAACACTATCATCTAATAGGGGACATAGGCTTAAGGTAAAAAGGAGATGTGAAAGGCAGTTTTTCTTACACAGAGGCTGGCAAGAGCCTGGAAGGGACTGCCATTGCAGGTGGTGAAGGTAGATACAATAGTGACATTTAAGAGGCATCTTGACAAATAATGTGAATGGGTAGGGAATGGGGAGAGACAGAAGGTTTTCAGTTTAAAAAAATGTTGTATGTCAGTGCAGTCTTTGTTGGGGGGTGGGGGGGGGTGGGTGGTGGTGGAAGTAAAGGGCCTGTTCCTGTGCTGTACTATTCTCTGTAAAATCTCAGAATTGATATGGTGCCAAAGGAGGTCATTTGGCCCATCATTTCTTTGTATCAAAGTTCATCACATTGCTCTTCTCTGCATTGGACTTCAACTTAACAATGTCCTTAAGATTTTCTACACTGTTTGCTCACACTGTACAATGCTATCAATATTTTTTATCATCCATAAACTTTGAACTTGTCCCCTGTACACAAATATTTACATTACTTGCATGTCAGGAAAAGTAAGGGTTGCAATACTAACTGCTGGGGGATCTCCTCTACCAACCTGCTTCCAGGTGAAAAAATATTCTATTTCCTATTACTTGGCTAATTTTGTGTTCACCTTGCTACAGTTCCATGATTTATACCTTTCTTACCTGTCTGTCTTGTGGCACTGTATTACCTTTTGGCAATCCATGTGCATCATGTGATCAGCCTTGCCCTCCTCAACACACACCCTATTATCTCTTCAGAAAAAGCTTTAAGTTAACTATACATGATTTTGCCTTCAATCCATGTAGACACATGAATCAAACCACAATTTTCTATATATTTATTATTCAAGATAGAATTAATTTCTCAGTTTCCCCACCACCAAAGTAGAACTGACTGGTTTGTAATTGCCAGAATGATCTTTGCAACCTTAATTCACCACCCTCAAATCCAGAGAAGATTTGTAAGATAATTTCCACTTCGACTTCCTTTGATATCCTTTCATATATTCCATCTGATTCTGGTGTCTGATCAACTTGAAATACTGGCAACTTACCCAATGTCATCTCCATATCAATTTTATACCCTTTTAATAAATGTGTTTTCTTCTCTGTCACCATGGCCTGAACCACATTTGCCTCCTCGGTAAAGACTGATATAAAATAGTCATTTAACACCTTAGACATGTGACATGTCACTTGCCTTCAAGTATAAATTCCCTTTATCATCCCTAATTAACCCTACTTCTCCTCTTACCACTTTAAAAATTATTATTATGTCAGTAGAAGACTTTGGGATTTCGCTTTCTTAGCCGCTTGTCTTTGTTTATAATCTCTTCTGTTTCTCATGTTTGCTTTCTCATCTCTCTTCTGAGCCTTCTGTATTCAGCTTGATTCTCAATTGTATTTACCACCTGACATCTGTCAGAAATACCCTTCTTTTCTCCCCCTTCTTTCGCTTAATTTCTATTTCTTTTTAAGGCAATATTCCTTAACTGTGCCCAAACTAATTCTTTTCTGAAGGTAGCCCCATTGATCAGCTACTGCTTGTACCACCAGCATTGCAGTTCTAGACTGTGTGGCCTAGTTCTGTTTTTGACCCAATGACGTAGGCTCTCCACCAGTTGGTTATTCTCACACTGGATTGGCTAATGCCATTCCTGATAAAGGGCTTTTGCCCAAAACGTTGATTTTCCTGCTCCTCAGATGCTACCTGACCTGCTGTGCTTTTCCAGCACCGCTTGAATCTTGACTCTGATCTCCAGCTTCTGCAGTATCCACCTCCAATGGCTAATGTCATTGTCTACCAACAAAGAGTAATGGTTAATGAGTACTTTTTTTCAGGTTGCAAGATGATTTGTAGTAAAGATCCATGGGAAACAATATTTTCCCAATCTTAGATTATCTAAATATTGGTGTGTGGGGGACAATTCCAGGATTTGTGGAGGACAAAAATGTTGGATAAATTGTAAAATGAGAGAACAGTGAAATGTACAAGGCCATTGGGCAAGTTGATGTGAGTGGATGGGTGTCAGATGAAGTTCATATCAGAAATGTGTGAGGTGATGCACTTTGGTAAAAAGAGATGGAGGGGCAATGTAACATTACACAATGATTCTTAAATATTTTCCACTGTCCCGTGATCTTTGCCAACTTCACTCCCAAAAAGCAGGTTCGACAGTGCCTCCTTTCCTAGTGGAGTGGACATCCTAAGCTGTTGGAAATTCTCCTGAAAACAATTGAAACTCCCTTGTTTCTAGCTTCCCCATAGATTACTTCCCACTTTCCCAGCTGATGTGAAATTCAAGTCACCATTATAAGCACTCTGATGTTTACATTTGTGATTTCTTTGCAGGTTTGTTTCTTATGTCTTTCTCACTAGCTGCTTGCTCATATTACACCAAGCAATGCAAATCGTATTGATTCCTTAGCTGCAGGCAATTCAATTTTGTCCTTAAAAAAAAGCTCAAACATTGGCTTTTTTTTTCTCCAGTGTTACAAAGTTTTCTTTAACCAAAAACACCACCATTTTTTTGTAATTTCATAACTTTTCTGAAAACCTTGTAAACAGGAATGTTTAGTTATTGAGCTTTGAGAAGATTTGTAGCTCAGGTTGAGGTTCTGGATGGAAGTTTGGTCACTGAGATAAAAGATTTATTTTCAGATGTTTCATCACCATACTAGGTAACATCTTCAGTGAGCCTCCGAATGAAGCACTGGTAGTGTAGCCCACTTTCTATTTAAATATTTGGGTTTCCAAAGGTTGGTAATGTCATTTCCTGCTCTTTTTCTTTGGGGTGGTGAATGGGATCCAAGTTAATATGTTTGTTGGTAGAGTTCCGGTTGGAATGCCATGCTTCTAGGAATTCTCGTGCAGGTCTCTGTTTGACTTGTGCAAGGATAGATGTGTTGTCCCAGTTGAAGTGGTGTCCTTCCTCATATGTAAGGATACAACTGAGAGTGGGTCACATTGTTTTGTGGCTAGCTGATGTTCATGTATCCTGGTGGCTAGTTTACTGCCTGTTTGTTACAGTGAAAAACCCTACACAGACAACAAGCTAAACTACTGACATTGACAAAATATTTTGGTGTTTAGCTTGTTGTCTGTATAGGGACTTTCAAGTTCATTAGCTGATGTTTTAGTGTGTTGGTGGGTTTATGGGCTACCATGATGTCAGAGGGTCTGAGTAGTCTGGCAGTCATTTCCAAGATGTATTTGATATACAGAAGAGTGGTTAGGGTTTCTAGACCTGTTTTGTCTGCTTGTTTGGGTTTGTTGCTCTGAAATCGGTGGACTGTGTTCATTGGGTACCCATGCTTTTTGAATACATTGTACAGGTGATTTTTCTCTGCTCTGTATAATTCCTCTGTGCTGCAGTGTGTGGTGGCTCATTGAAATAATGTTCTAATGTACCTTTGTTTGTGGATGTTGGGATGATTGCTTCTGTAGATCAATATTTGGTCTGTATGTGTTTTTCTGTAGATGCTGGTTTGAATATCCCCATTGGCTGTTTGCTCTACTCTGACAACTAGGAATGAAAGTTTGTTGTTTTCCTCCTGTTTAGTGAACTTTATGCCATTAAGCCTGAGGGCTTCCTCTAATTTGTTTCGCTTAGTGATGACAAAGTTGTTATCCACATAGCGGAACCAAAATTTGGGTTGGATGGTTGGCAGAGCTGAATTCAAGGTGCTGGAAAAGCACAGCAGTTCAGGCAGCATCCAAGGAGCAGTGAAATCGATGTTTTGGACAAAAGCCCTTCATCAGGAATGCAGACTGCCTGAAGGGTGGAGACATAAATGAGAGGAAGGTGGGGGTGGGGAGAAAGTGGCATAGAGTACAATAGGTGAGTTGGGGAGGGGATGGAGGTGATAGGTCAGGGAGGAAGGTGGAGTGGATAGGTGGAAAAGAAGATAGGCAGGTAGGAAAAGTCATGGGGACAGTGCTGAGCTGGAAGATTGGAACTCTGGTGAGGTGGGGGAAGGAGAAATGAGGAAACTGTTGAAGTCCACATTGATGCCCTGGGGTTGAAGTATTCCGAGGCGGAAGATGAGGCATACTTCCTCCAGGCCTCGAGTGATGAGGGAGCGGCAGTGAAGGAGACCCAGGACCTCCATGTCCTCAGCAGAGTGGGAGGGGGAGTTGAAATGTTGCCACAGGGTGGTGTGGTTGATTGGTGCGGGTGTCCCAGAGGTGTTCCCTAAAGTGCTCTGCGAGGAGGCGTCCAGTCTCCCCAATGTAGAGGAGACCACATTGGGAGCAACGGATTATTTTGGTGGATATGCAGGTAAAACTTTGGATGTGGAAGGCTCCTTTAGGGCCTTGGATGGAGGTGAGGGAGGAGGTGTGGGCACAGATTTTGCAATTCCTGCGGTGGCAGGGGAAGGTGCCAGTACGAGAGGGTGGATTGTAGGGGGGTGTGGACCTGACCAGGTAGTCACGGAGGGAATGTTCTTTGTGGAAGGTGGAAAGGGGTGGGGAGGGAAATATATCCCTGGTGGTGGGGTCCATTTAGAGGTGGTGGAAATGTCGGTGGATGATACGGTTTTTGCAAAGGTTAGTAAGGTGGAAGGTGAGCACCAGGGGGGTTCAGTCTGAAAGCGGGTGGGGTCTGAAGGCGGAGGTGCGGGATGTGGACGAGTTGCATTGGAGGGCATCTTTAACCACATGGGAAGGAAAATTGCGTTCTCTAAAGAAGTAGGCCATCTGGTGTGTTCTGTGGTAGAACTGATCCTCCTGGGAGCAGCTACGGCAGAGGCAGAGAAATTGGGAACATGGGATGGCATTTTTGCAGGAGGTGGGAAGATGTGTAATCCAGGTAGCTGTGGGAGTCTGTGGGTTTGTAAAAAAACTGTCAGTGTCAAGTTGGTTGTCATTAATGGAGATGGAGAGGTCCAGGAAGGGGAGGGAGGTGTTGGAAATGGTCCAGGTAAATTTAAGGTCAGGGTGGAATGTGTTGGTGAAGTTGATGAATTGCTCAACCTCCTCACGGGAGCATGAGGTGGCGCCAATACAGTCATCAATATAGCGGAGGAAGAGGTAGGGAGTGGTGTCGGTGTAACTACGGAAGATGGGCTGTTCTACGTAGCCAACAAAGAGACAGGCATAGCTGGGGCCCATACGGGTGCCCATTGCTACTCCTTTGGTCTGGAGGAAGTGGGAGGATTCAAAGGAAAAATTGTTAAGGGGGAGGACCAGTTTGGCCAAACGAATGAGTGTGTCGGTGGAAGGGTACTGTTGGGGACGTCAGGAGAGGAAGAAACTGAGGGCTTGGAGGCCCTGGTCATGGCAGATGGAGGGGTAGAGGGACTGGATATCCATGGTGAAGATGAGGCATTGGGGGCCGGGGAAACGGAAAACTTGGAGGAGGTGGAGGGCGTGGGTGGTGTCTTGAACGTATGTGTGGAGTGCCTGGACTAGGGGGGAATAGGACAGTGTTGAGGTAGGTAGAAATGGGTTCAGTGGGGCAGGAGCATGCTGAGACAATGGGTCGGCCAGGGTGGGTTGGCAGAGCTGTTTGTTCGAGTCTCTGCATTATTTCCTCTGCTAAGAACCCTGGATATCGGAGGTCCCATGAGTGTTCCGTTGGTTTGTCTGTAGGTTTTGTTGTTGAAGTTGAAGTGGGTGGTAAGGCATAGGTCCACTAGCTTCACGATACTGTCCTTGCTGATGATGTTGGTGGTGATGGGTATATGTGACTTTGGTTCTTATAATGTAGTCAGTGTTTCCTTGGCCTGGTCGACGTTGATGGATGTGAACAGGGCCAGACTACTCGGACGCCTTGGCATCGTGTTAGCCCACAAATCCACCAACTCACTAAAACAGCAGCCAATGAATTTTGAAGACCCTACACAGACAACAAGCAAAATATCTTGTAAGGACTGTAACAAACACTACATTGGACAAGCAAGCAGAAAACTAGCCACCAGGATACATGAACATCAACTCACCACAACATGATATGACCCACTCTCAGCAGTATCCTTACATACAGATGAGGAAGGATGCCACTTCAACAGAGAAAACACATCTATCCGTGCAAAAGCCAAACAGAGATCCACGAGAATTCCTAGAAGCGTGGCATTCCAACCGGAACTTATCAACAAACACATTGACTTGGATCCCGTTTACCACCCCCTGGGAAAAAGAACTGGAAATGATATCACCAACCCTAGGAAACTCAAACATCTAAATAGAAAATGGGCTATACCAAGAGTGCTTCATTCAGAGGTTCACTGAAGATGTTACCCAGAATGGTAACAAAATGTCTAAAAATGAACCTTTTATCTGAGCGAGCAAACCTACATCCAGAACCTCAACCTGAGCTACAAACCATCTCAAAATCTGCTAACACCTATGAGCGCAATATACTAAAACTGGCCTGAAAATGGCAAACCCATGCCGTCCGACAGAGTACCACCAGCGAACAGCTGTACTTCCTACATGAATGCCTAAGGAAACAGGTACTACCTAAATGTCTTAAATACAAACCTCCCCTCAACACCCCATTAGCCGAAGGAATAGCAGAGCAAAATGACCGCAGAATGCTTAGAGAAATGATTAATTATGCCCACACCAAACTTAGTAACTCCAACCGGGAAATTTTGCACCAAAAAGCTTTACTCATTAATGCAACAGACCATGAATGACAGGCACAATACAACAAGCCATCGATATTTGACAGCGACAAACACAGAAAATGAAGAAAAGACAGCTGCAGAAAAAACTAGACAAACTTACACAAAATAGCAACACTGACAACACAGAAGCATGGATAAAAAAACTTATGTGACTAACCCTTAACAGATACCAAAAAAGCTGTCTTACTAAGAGGATTAAATTACAACTTCCAGGATGTGGACAAAGATGATTTCGTAACAGCATTAGAAACAACACTGAAAGACAACCAACTCACAGAAGAAACCCAGCAAATCAGACAGACAGTCACACCAACATTAAGCAGGCAAAAAGGAAGGAAACATGCTCAATACACAGGAAAGAAAAGCACTAGAAAAACTTTTTAAAAAAAGCATTGTTATCCTACCTGCATACAAAGGACACTTGACAGTCATTTTAAATCAAAGAGACTACATTGAGAAAGTGAACACACTACTTGCTGATATCAACACTTACCAACAAGTGGCGATAAACCTGACCCCACAACTGGAGGATAGAATCACAGCCCTACACAAAAAAACTTCAGAAATCTGGAGAAATAAGTAAGACCCACCTTCAAAAAATGAAACCAGATGGATCCAACATACCACGCTTCTATGGATTACCCAAAATTCACAAACCAGGAGCCCCCCTCAGACGCACAGTCTCATTACCTGGAATACCAGTTTACAGATTGGCCAAGGAGCTCCACCAAAGGCTAAAACACTTAGTAGAAGGCTCACGCCACTCCATCCACTCCATCCAAGAATTCCTGAAGATCATCAAAGACACCAAGATAGAAGAGGATGAAATAATGGTATCCTTTGATGTAACAGCCCTGTTCACATCCATCAACATCAACCTGGCCAAGGAAACACTGACTACATTATTAGAAGAACCAAAGACACATACACTAAACACCACCAACATCATCAGCAAGGACCTATGCCTTACCACACACTTCACCCTCAATAACAAAACCTGTAGACAAACCAATCGAATACCTATGTGATCTCCGATATCCAGGGTTCTTAGCAGAGGCAGTAATGCAGAGTCTTGAACAAACAGCTATGCCAACCATTCAACCCAAATTTTGGGTCCGCTACGTGAATGACAACTTTGTCGTTGCTAAACGAAATAAATTACAGGAAGCCCTCCGGGCCATCAATAATACCCTTAATGGCATAAAGTTCACTAAAGAGGAGGAAAACAACAACAAACTTCCATTCCTAGTTGTCGCAGTAGAACGAACAGCCAATGGGGATCTTCAAACCAGCATCTACAGGAAAACAACACATACGGACCAAATATTGACCTACAGAAGCAATCATCCCAACATCCACAAACAAAGGTGCATTCGAACATTATTTCAATGAGCCACCACACACTGCAACACAGAGGAATTATACAGAGCAGAGAAAAATCACCTATACAGTGCATTCAAAAAGAACAAGTACCCAATGAACAAAGCCCACTGATTTCTGAGCAACAAGCAGACAAAACATGTCCAGAAACCCTAGCCACTCTCCCCTACATCAAAGACATCTTGGAAATGACTGCCAGACTACTCGGACCCCTTGACATCATGGTAGCCCACAAAACCACCAACACATTAAAACATCAGCTCATGAAGTTGAAAGACCCTGTACAGACATGAGCAAAACACATGTAATATACAAAATACTGTGCATGAATTATAACAAACACTACATTGGACAAACAGGCAGAAAACTAGCCACCAGGATACATGAACATCAACTAGCCACAAAACGATGTGACCCACTCTCCGTTGTATCCTTACATACGGATGAGGAAGGACACCACTTCAACTGGGCCAACACATCTATCTTCGCACAAGCCAAACAGAGACCTGCACGAGAATTCCTAGAAGCATGGCATTCCAACTGGAACTCTACCAACAAACATATTGACTTGGATCCCATTTACCACTCCCTGAGAAAAAGAACAGGAAATGACATCACCATAGAAAATGCCACCACAGGAAATGACATAACCAACCCTAGAACCCTACCTCAAACATATAAATAGAAAATGGGCTACGCCAAAAGTGCTTCATTCGGAGGCTCCCTGAAGATGTCACCTAGTATGGTGGTGAAACTTCTCAAAAAACCTTTTATCTCAGCAAGCAAACCTACATCCAGGAATATTTAATGCCAACATTGGCATGCCATAATCCCACAAGGCGATCTGTTATTGTACCTTCCCCAGTCTTATTAGCAGTCAACTGTACTCTGTGCACCTTCATGCACGCAGTGTCATTCTGATTTTAGGTGTCAATAATTTCACCCTTATTCTCCACCTTTTTAACGCTATTATTCTGTGTTATCAGGCCCTCCCAGTATTTCATGAACTCTGATATTACTTTCAAAACACACAACAAGGCATAGTCCTGGCAATGCTTAGGTACAACCCAGATCTTAGAATCTTTGCAATGCGGAAACAGGCCCTTCAGCCCAACAAGTCCATATTGACCCTCCAAAGAGTATCCCACCCAAACCCATTCCTCTATCCTATTAGTCTACATTTATCCCTGACCAATGGACCTAATCTATACATCCGTGAACACTATGGGCAATTTAGCATGATGAATTCACCTAACCTTGGCTGCTCGTTGGATGCTGCCTGAACTGCCGTGCTCTTCCAGCACCACTGATCCAGAATCTGGTTCTCAGCATCTGCAGTCATTGTTTTTACCTTATATCTTTGGATTGTGCAAGGAAACCGGAGCACCCGGAGGAAATCTACGCAGACAGGGGAAGCTCCACAAAGACCGTCACCCAAGGCTGGAATTGAACACGGGTCCCTGGCACTGAGGCAGCAGTGCTAACTACTGAGCCACTATGCTGCCCCAGCTTGTACTGGTGCCATCACAAGAATCTACTTCGGTAGTCCCTTATGAATAAGTTTAGCAACTGACTACAGTAAACAAACAGCAAAAATAAAATTTGAATTCATTTTGCGATATCATCTGGAACTCTGACAGCAGCTTAAGTACGACATTTTATTTTGAAATCCGATTTCTGTACATACCTAATTTATGATAGTCAGCCCACTCCCCAAAAAAATAGGAAGGAGTCAAAATGGAGCAAAGTTGACTTCTGTTGCAACTCTACAATATAGATGAAACATCCTGTAGCAGCTAAATCACCTGGTAACTCTCGTTTATTGTATTTAATCCTGTTGAGGCTGGTCTTGATGGCTGTTTGGCTCTGTGTAGTTGAAGGCATAATAGTGTCTTTGACCATTGACATGAAAATTTGATGGAGTAGCTTTGAGAAAAAAGTTATTATATCTTGCAGGGAGATTCCAAGAGAAATAAAATCTTGTGCAACTGTCTGAAAA
Organism: Hemiscyllium ocellatum; assembly: GCF_020745735.1. Taxonomy (NCBI): domain Eukaryota; kingdom Metazoa; phylum Chordata; class Chondrichthyes; order Orectolobiformes; family Hemiscylliidae; genus Hemiscyllium; species Hemiscyllium ocellatum. The sequence goes on from NC_083412.1 coordinate 50,446,737, forward strand.
GCAAAAGCCAAGGGAACATTTAATCTTGCATCTATATTGTCATTTTCGACACAGTGAAAGTCTTCACATTCTATGCATGTCCTACTCTTTCCCCAGACAAACTTTATGTACACTGACCCAAGTTTACAGAAGTTGAGTTATCAGTGGAGTGGCAAAATTTGGGAAGTGTCTGATATATGCATGTTTCTAAGGAACCATTTCAAATCTCGTCAGGAATTTGAGTTCTCTCTCTTTTTGATTCTGAATATTTGCCATGTGACTTTAAAAATGTGAAACACATGCCAAATATTTGTTTCTGATTAGGCAGCAGTTAATGGGCAGTAAACTGCATTTATTTTCTACATTGTTTCTCTGGGAAGCAATTAAAAACATGCAAGTTGAAGTGCAAGTTCTTGAGTTTTTTTTCCCCAAACTTCCAAAACAGGCTGTGTGTGAATTCTCGGTGTGTGGATATAAGTTGCATAAACACAATCCTGCTTTGAAGAATCACCACTTTAATGCTGGTAAATGCTACTTCTGCAGATAGTGTGAGCTTGAATGATCATTGCTCCATTGTAAAATTATGGGATCCATGTAAGGGGGTTGAACCCAAATCTATCTTTAGTGAAACAGGATAAAAGCTTGAGTGATTGGCATTACTCTGAGCCTCTATCTGTTTAGCCAACTGAGCTGAACATGTCCACCAGAAAAATGCTAATTGGATCTATATCAGATCATCGAAATATTGGTTAAGCACTTCCTCATGAAGATACAATATGTGAGCTTATCAAAAGAAATTGAATATGAACTGTGATCTTAGATAGAATCTGTGTAGCTTTGATGAGTAATAGAAATCTTTTTTGATAAGTGCATAATTGGCTCATTCAAATAGAGTCTAATCATGAGTGAATTCATTTTCCTGAACCCATTAAAGTTAAATCAGCATTAACACTGCAAATTAAATATTTTTTTTCTACAGAGACATTCAGTGAAATCTCTAATCACTACTCTATGCAGCATCTGTGTTTTCATAAGAGATTATGTGCACAAACACTCAGCGCATCACTAATATTACATTTTGTCCCCATCGGAACATTTGCATCATTCTGTAGTATGATAGTAATGGAGAGGTCGACAGTCTTCTGCAATCTCACACTAGGCATTTAAACATTTGCCCAAAGCAAATTGTAAGAACATTTGTATAAGCTTTGAAGGGATACTAGTGAAGCTTCTTCGGGAAAACAATAAAAAAGAATGAATTGTGTCATGCTTCCTTCTGAAGTTTAACCTGTTTCTTGTTTAACTGTGACATTTTATTTAAGAATGTATAAATAAAGGTACAACTCTATCTATAACAGCCATTCTTACAGCCTGGCTGCATTAGTTGTTAGATTAAGTCATATGATGCTTGCCAGTCTTTGATCACCTGTATTATTGTAGTGATATTAACTCAACTTGGATTAGGAATATATTTGATTTCAAAGCAGATGTCTTTGTTTTTGAGATGCAACTTTCTTTCTAAACTCTTAGAAGTGTCTTCCATTGGGATGGAGGGCTCACCTCCAGATTATCCAGTTTAGAAAAACAATTGTAGCAGGCACATGAATTCACAAATGAACTATATTTCAGTCAATTGTTTTGCAGACAGCAACAAAAATGGATTTGTATTAGCAGGTGTGAATGTTTAGAACATAGAACAATACAGCGCAGAACAGGCCCTTCAGCCCTCGATGTTGCACCGACCTGTGAACTATTCTCAGCTCGTCCTCCTACACTATTCCGAAATCATCCATGTGCTTATCTAAGGATTGTTTACATCTCCCTTACATGTAAAAAGTGAGGTCTGCAGATGCTGGAGATCAGAGCTGAAAATGTGTTGCTGGTTAAAGCACAGCAGGTTAGGCAGCATCCAAGGAACAGGAAATTCGACGTTTCGGGCCAGAGCCCTTCATCAGGAATGGGGCTCTGGCCTGAAACGTCGAATTTCCTGTTCCTTGGATGCTGCCTAACCTGCTGTGCTTTAACCAGCAACACATTTTCATATCTCCCTTACGTGGCTGAGTTGACTACATTAGTAGGTAGGGCATTCCATGTCCTTATCACTCTCTGCATAAAGAACCTGTCTCTGACATCTGTCTTAAAGCTATCACCCCTCAATTTGTAGTTATGCCCCCTCGTACACGCTGACATCATCATCCTAGACTTTCACTGTCTACCTAATCCTCTGATCATCTTGTATATCTCTATCAAATCCCCTCTTAGCCGCCTTCTTGCCAATGAGAACAGGTTCCAGTCTCTCAGCCTTTCCTCATAATACCTTCCCTCCAGACCAGGCAACATCCTGGTAAATTTCCTCTGCACCTTTTCCAATGCTTCCACATCCTTCCTGAAATATGAAGACCACAACTGCACTCAATATTCCAAGTGTGGCCGCACCAGCGTTTTGTATAGTTGCAGCATGATATTGTGACTCTGGAACTCAATCCCACTATGAATGAAGCCTAACACGCCTTAACAGCACTATCAACCTGGGTGGCAACTTTCAGGGATCTATGCATATGGACTCCAATATCCTTCTGCACATCCACACTATCAAGAATCTTTCCATTGACCCAGTATTCTGCCTTCCTGTTATTCTTCCCAAAGTGCATCAACTCACATTTAGCTGCATTGAACCTCTCAGCCCAATTCTGCAGTTTATCCAAGTCCCCATGCAACCTGTAACATTTTTCCACACTGTCCACTACTCCACAGACCTTAGTGTCATCTGCAAATGTACTAATCCATCCATCTATGCCTGCATCTGAGTCACTTATAAAAATGTCAAACAGCAATGGTCCCAAAAACAGACCCTTGTGGCACACCACTAGTAACCTGACTCCAGGCTGAATATTTTCCATCAACCACCACTCGCTGCCTTCTTTTAGGAAGCCAGTTTCTAATCCAAACTGCTAAATCACCCTCTATTCCATACCTCTGCATTTTCTCCAACAGCCTGGCATGTGGAACCTTATCAAAGGCTTTACTGAAGTCCATGTATACCATGTCAACTGCCCTACCCTTATCTACACGCTTGGTCACCTTCTCAAAAAAACTGAGGTTTGTGAGACATGACCTGCCTTTGACGAAACCATGTTGACTATCTGAAATCAAATTGTTGCTTGCTAGATGATTATAAATCTTATCTGTTATAATCCTTTTCAAAACCTTTCCTACAACAGAAGTAAGGCTCACTGGTCTATAATTACCTGGTTTATCTACACTGCCCTTCTTGAACAAGGCACAACATTTGCAATCCTCCAGTCCTCTGGTACCAAACCTGTAGAAAATGACTACAAAGGCTTTGCTATCTCCTCCCTAGCTTCTCACAGAATGCCATCCGGCCCAGGGGACTTGTTTACTTTCATCCTTCTAGAATTGATAACACCTGTGCATAACAAACCTCAATCCTTTCTAGTCTAATATCTCGTACCTCATTCTTCTCCTTTACAATATTCTCATTTTCCTGAGTGAACACCGATGAGAAATGTTTGTTTAGCACCTCTCCGATATCCACAGGGTCCACACTCAACTTCCCACTTCTGTCTTTGATTGGCCCTATTCCTACCCTAATCATCCTTTATTCCTCACATACCTATAGAAAGCTTTAGGGTTGTCCTTTATTCTATTTGCTAAAGACTGCTCATGTCCTCTCTTTGCTCTTCTTAACTCTCTGTTTAAATCCTTCCTCACTGATCTATAACTCTCCATCGCCTCATCTGTACCATCTTGCCTCATCAACACATAAGCCACCTCCTCCTTCATAACAAGAGATGCAATTTCTGTAGTAAACCATGATTCCCTTACCTTATCACTTCCTCCCTGCCTGACGGGAACATACCTATCAAGGACATGCAATGTCTGTTCCTTAAACCAGCTCCACATTGTCTGCATCCCCTGCGTTTTGCTACCCCATTCTATGCATCCTAATTCTTGCCTAATCGCATTATAATTGCCCTTGCCCCATAGATAACTCTTGACCTGTGGCATGTACCTATCCCTTTCCATTGCTAACTAAACATAACGGAATTTGGTCACTCTCTCCAAAGTGCTCACCTACAACTAAATCAAACACCTGGCCTGGTTCATTACCAAGCACCAGATCCAGTGTGGTCTCCCCTCTTGTTGACCCTTCGACATACTGTGTCAGGAAACCCTCCTGTACACATTGGACAAAAACTGATCCATCCGACGTACTGGAGTTATAGCATTTCCAGTCAATGTTGGGGAAGTTAAAGTCCCCTGTAATGACCACCCTGTTCCTTTCGCTCCTATTCAGAATAATTTTGCTAATCTTCTTTTCCACCTCCCTAGAACTCTATAGAGGTCTTTTTTTAACAAAAAAACTCCAAGCAGTGTGACCTCTCCTCTCCTGCTTCCAACCTCAGCCCACACTACCTCATTAGACGAGTCCTTATCAAAAGTTCTCTCAGCCACCGTTATACTATCCTTGACTAACAAGGTCACGCCTCCCCCTCTTTTACTGCTTTGCCTGTTCTTAATGAAAGATCTAAACCCTGGAACCTGCAACATCCATTTGTCACCCTGCTCTATCCATGTCTCCGAAATGGCCACAACATTGAAGTCCCAGGTACCTATCCATGCTGCAAGCTCACCAACCTTATTTCGGATACTTCTGGCGTTGAAGTAAACACACTTCAAACCACTTCGCCGTCTGTTATCACATTCCTGTGACCCTGAAATCCTGTCCCTGTCCTCCCTATTCTCATCCTCCAGTGCACTGCAACTACACCTCTGGTTCCTATTCCCCTGCTGAGCTAATTTAAACCCACCCGAATAGCACCAGCAAATTTCCCACCCAGGATATTAGTGCCCCTCTGGTTCAAGTGAAGACCGTCCTGTTTGTACAAGTCCCACCTTCCCCAGAATGAGCCCCAATTATCCAAGAACCTGAAACCCTTCCTCCTGCACCATCTTTGCAGCCACGTGTTCAGCTGATATCTGGCTTATATAGCTGGATGGAAATAAAAATAAGAAGTCCCTCCTTTTCCAGATACCTCTGCTCTCTGACTTCAAATTTAAAAACACAAATCAGTGACTCACCACTCCTGGCAGGCCCCGGGTGCAAGCTTCCCACCCTTTGAGTTGCTGCTGCTGTTTGTGTCTGTATGTCTCTTTATCCCTGTTTCCCATCATCTTAGAAGATGGTGCCCAATGAAAAACAAATCTGAGAAGCATCCACCAGTGAGACTTTGTAGATTTATTTAATACTGAGGATGCAAAGCATTGATTTACCAACCATAGACTTTACACTGAAACTAAATTACAGGATTAAAAATCTTTCTGGCCAACAGATCTTTTTAAAAGGGGAAGCAGATCTATTCCTCCTAACGTTTCAAAGAATGATTATCATTGGTTTCTAAATTGATAAATAATATCGATTTAAGTTTCTGAAAGGCTGTTTTGTGATTGTACTTCTAATTTCATTGAGTAGTCATGTTATCGTTGTACTATATATTGGCCGGCACGATGGTCAGTGGCTAGCACTGCTGCCTCACAGCGCCAGGGACCTGGGTTCGATCCCAGCCTTGGGCGACCATCTGTGTGGAGTTTGCACATTCTCCCTGTGTCTACAGTCGCCGAGAGGTAGGATCAGCCAGTCTGCAATGGAAAGAGAAAAAAAATGCTCACTCTCTTGTTTGCCACATAGAATATGTGTTGAAGTTCATACTTAGTTTCAAGATTGTTTCTAAAGATACCAATGAGTTTAGAAGATTCAGCTAGCTTGGAACTAGAGAAATAATGTAATAGCATAGCCTCAAAGTGAAAGACAATTTGGAATTAAAAGTTATCAGGCTGCAAATGTTTTAAAAAAGCAACAATCCATTGTCAGTTGAGAGCATAAACTATTTTCTTGGTCGGCATGGACGGGTTGGACTGAATGGTCTGTTTCTATGCTGTACATCTCTATGACTCAAGGAAACTTTTTCTATGGAAAGTGCTGTATGACATGGCATCAACTAATTTTTTGGAAGCTTTGTACTGAGCAAAAATATTGTTCTGTCAATAATGTTTTTTTTAGTCATTTGATACATCAAGTTTTCACATTTTTCAGAAAAAAAAGTCATTCTTTCAGCTACCAACTAGAAGTTTGAATTCCTCTTCGAATGTTAAAGGTCCCTACAGAGATTGTAAAAGTAATGTATTTTAAATGGCTTAATAAAAAAAGTGCTTAAAGTGCAAAGTTTGTTTAAATGAGGCTTTCATGACTTTAGTGAGTGATGTAAAGAGATTTGTGTCTCCTTGTGGATAATGCAGGAATGTGGGGTAAATGTTTAAATAATATGGTGCTCTCAGAATATTGCTGAAGGAATTTCCTTCCATAAGACAAAAAATACTCTCAGCCAATTGATGTCTCCTTTTTTTCCCCATCTCACCACTTCCTCCAACTCACATCTGATCATAATTGGGGCTCTCAGACTATTTCTGACCTAATTACAAATTTCTAATTTGACATTAATTACGAAGGCCAGTTTCTAGGCTAAAGCATTTGATTTTGATTGAGATGGGGAATAGCTATATTGATCACAGTTTTGACAGAGACTATAAATTCATAGGTCTGAGCAAGATTTTCTTTATAGCAATGCTACAACAGAAACAATTATTTTGGAAGGAGAACTTGTTTTTGCATCCTTTGTAAGTTTTGTCAGAAAAAAATGGAACATACAGCAGAAACTTCTCTAAGACCTGTAGTTTTTGACAAGTGTTATTCTACTGGGGAATGCATATTCTGTAGGTTTTGGTGTGGCAGGGAGTGTGCAAACACCAGTAACTGTGGAGGATAGATTTGGATGATTTTCGTTGTGGTCCATGTTACCATGTCAATGGTATGCATGTTTTGATTCTGATCACCTGATAATGATCACTCATCTCATGCAATTAAGAGGGATCTCCAATATAAACTGAAGCTACTGTGTTTCCCTGTAATTGCTAATTGAATTCATTTAGAAATTATAGTTCACCAGGGTAGTGTGATGCACAGAATTTGAAACCTCCACCCACACTGGGATATAATGGCCGTTGTTATAAAAAGAGGCCTGGTTTTTGGGATGATCCTCCACCAGCATTGCCCACATGGTTTGGTGGACCACTTCTGTTGTCCAAAATATATGTTAATAATTTAGATGAGGTAACTAGTGTAATATCTCAATTTGCAGATGAGATGAAGTGGAGTAGAAGGGCGAGCTGTGAAGAGGACGCAAAGATGTTGCAGTGTGATGTTGAACAGATTGAGTGAATGGAAAAATTGCATGGTAGATGCAGTATAATGTAGATACATATGAGGTTGTCCACTCAGAAGCAAATATAGGAAGATTATTATTTGGCAGTGAATTGACAGAAGGAAATGTTTAACAAGACTTAAGTGTCCTTCTACACCAGTCACTGAAAGTAAGTGTGCAGGTGCAGCAGGCAGTAAAGAAGGCAAACTGTATGTTTGCTTTCATAGTGAGAGGATTCAAATCCAGGAACAAGAATGTCTTGCTGTAATTACATGAGGCATTGGTGAGACATCACTTGGGATAATGTATGTAGTTTTCGTCGTCTTATCTGAGAAAGGGGTGTCCTTGCTATAGAGGGTACGCAGCGAAGATTTACTAAGGTGATTCTGGGATGGCAGGACTGGCATATGAGGAGATATTGAATCGTTTAGGATTGTATTGACTGGAGTTTAAAAGAATGAGGACTGCCCTCATAGAAGCCTATAAAATTTTAATATAACTAGACAAGCTAGATGCATGTTGGATGTTCTTAATGGTGGGGGACTCCAGGACCAGGGTTTCACATTAGGGGTTAGGGATAAACCTTTCAGGAGTAAGATTTCTCACCTTCACCCAGATTGCTTCACTCAGAATGGTGAACCTGTGGAATTCATTGCCATGGAAAGTGATTAAGGCCAAAACAATGCATTTTCAAAGAGGTTGACAAGTTGGATGTAGCTCTTGTGATTTAAAGATGAATAATAGTGATGGGAAAAAAAAAGAGAGATTTTCAGATGCTTTTCTGCAGGTTGTAAGGACATGAAAGAATAGGCCGTCAACCATGACACAACTTCCATTTTCAGTCAGTTGAAAATAAATTCAATTCAACTCAACAAAAGCTGAGTTGTTTGACTGTCATGTAATGATTAATTAGGGATGTTACCGTGCCATTTAGTATTCACGAACATAATGAGAGTGCTGGCATATTTTAGTTGGTTCAGCAACCATTTCAATAAGCTGGTCTGTCAAACTTCTAGTAGAAGGATCTTTGTCATCCTGTTATCTCCCTAAGCTGAAGGCTGCTTAACAACATTGTTGAACATATGCAGTTTCAGGGTGAAGACATTTCTGTACATAACTCTGATTGTATGTAATTACTCCGAGCACCTCTGGTCTTGTATAATTTTTCTCAAGTCTCAAATGCCTCTATTTTCTGCTCTGCCTTGATCACATGTTAGGGATTGCTTTGTTGAAGAACTGTTCTTTTTTTAAAAAAAGAACTTTGCTGCTGTTCTTTGGAAGATTGTGAAAGAACAATGGCTGTATAATGACTTTTCCTTTTTGGTTTTTACTTTGGCTCCCCACTGATTCCATTTACACAATTTTGGGCAGCACAGAAGTAGAGTTGACTCTGCCAATTACTTAACTAGATATTGATCTTGTAGTGAAGAGGGAAACCTCTCCATTGTTGTGCTGTGCACTGTTTTGTTGTTCCATTCTACAACTTGACAGTTCTGAAATTTCAAAAAAATTACACCTCAGTATTTTTGCTGGCAGTATTGTTCGATGGAGCTTATTAGGATGGTCTGTACTCACTATTAATATAAATTTCAACATCTGTCATGGAATTGTGTCTGCAAATGTACATGAATGTAAGTGATTTCTAAAGGACAGAAATTAAGCATAAAATAGCTGCAGTTGTTACCTGATCATAAATAGAGGCAAACTTTGGTTTACTCATTTGATTTAAATGAAGTTACCTGCATAAAAATGACCATTGTTATTAAATACATGACTTGGAGGTGCTGGTGTTGGACTGGGGTGGACAAAGTTTAAAAAATTACACATGAGGTTATAGTCCAACAGGTTTATTTGGAAGCACGAGCTTTCAGAGCATTGCTCCTTCATCAGGTGGTCGACAACCTCAATCTCATGCCTCCATACGTTGGTTAATATTTAGTTCCATGTTCAGTGAAAATTGGCTGCTGTGTTGCTTACATTAAAACTGACTAGATTTTGTTAAAAAGACATTGGTTATAATGTGATCTGAATGCCTCAGAGACCTTGGGTGGTTATTTGTTGATGTAACCCTATCCCCCATTCTCCCTGTGGCACTCAAATGCCAATGAAATATTACATTTGTTGTGATGAGAGATTTGCTCATTCATTGTCGTACACCTTTGAAACTCACTCACTCTTTCTCAGATGGTTGAGAATACTCAGTTATTGAACATTTTCAAGACTAAAATTGATTTTTGGATGATAAGGCAGTTGAGGATGCTGGGATGGTGTGGGAATTTGGAGTTGAGAGGTGACCAGCTATGAATGTTATGAGTAGTAGAAATGGCGGAAAGGACCAACTAGTGTGTTGTAAAATGTCCCAACAGTGGGATTAGATAAAGAATCTAACTATCTATTTACCCACTTGAAACAATGCTCCCCTTTGATAGACAACTCTGGCTGTTTAATCTCTGGTATATGGCATTTATTTAGACAAAGCTCGGTAGTTACAAGTGTTTTTCATCTTCAGCTGTTCAAGTTTAAGGGACTGGAGGTTTGACTTTTTTATTGCCTGTTCAGATAGTTCTGGGATAATGCATATTTTGGCAGCACAATTTGGCTATAACATCGCTGAAGAATTAGGGAACGGTATTTTCAAGAACGCTTCCCTTTGTCTGCAATAGAATGATTCCTGCGGGGATCGGTTCACGCTCTTCATTCTGTGCATGTACAAATGCCTGTGACAGTCAGCACATGCACGATGTCAGTATCAGCTATCTTGCTGCTCCGTGCGTGTGCCATTCTCTGCAGCGAAGTGTCCTCGCTGTTCTGTGCATACGCGCTGTCAGCACCGATGTTGGTGCTGTTCTGTGCATGCACCAACGTCAGCTGCCAACGGAGCAGCTTTCTGTGAGAAATACTGTACTAAGAGCAACTTTCTTACATTTTTAAAATATACTGTGTTAACTATACTTTTATTTCATTAATAAATGTAACTTCAACTTCATTCAGACTATGAGATGGTTTGCATTAGATTTTTGAGTGACAATGAATGATATTGTGCCCCAACCCCACTTTTCCCATCGGCTCTATTTTTTCTATTAAGCAATTTTCTATTAAGCAAGGTTTCAATGGAATACAGCTATGGCATTATAGGAGAAGTACTTGTAGTGGAAATTTATCTATGAAATTTTGTAGTATTTTTACACATAAAAGTTACTAAAGTGTAGTTGTTTCTAAATATTAGATAAATTGGCGTTAACTTGGGTGAATGAAAGGCTATGGACAGTGGACATAATCTAGCCTGGGCATATGGAGCCGTGGGTTTAATCATGCAAGAGGGCATGAATTGTTAAAGATGGCGTGTGTGTGTGTGAGTGGTAACAGCTGGATGGACTTTCTTATTGTTAGTGGAGTGGTACTTTGCAGTAAGATGGATATTTTCACCAGCCTGCCTTAGTCCAGCAGCTCCTATGGTTGCTTTTGGGCTGCAGATGGCAATAAGCACCTAGACCCTTGCAATGAAGACCCTCATCTCCAAGGATGTGCTATTACTCAGATGGTAGGCTCAGCTGAGAATTATTTTGACCCCTGCGACGGAGGATCAAAATCTTCTCCATTGTGTCAAATTCTCAGCATCATCCACTAATATGGACATAAAGGCTTTGTTACAAAGAGATTTATCTAAACGATTCCAGGATTGAGAAATGTATGTGTGGATGGTGTGAAAAAACTGGGCTTGTAGAAAGTCCATGCCTTTGTCATGAAGGCTTTGACTCTTGATTGATTTGATTTAGTGTTTTCACATGTAGCTAAGTACAGTGAGAAGTTTGTTTTGTGAGCAGTACAGGCAGATCATAACATACAAGGAATACTGATCATAGGGTATTTAGACAGAACAAGGCATGCAAGATTATGGCTGCATGAACCAGCATTAGATTTGAGTTCAGCAGTTTAATTACAGCAGGGAAGAAGCTGTTTTTGAACCTGTTGGTTCAAGCTTCAAGATCATCTGTCTCCTGGAAGAGTTTGGAGGAAACTATTATCAGGGTAGGAGGAGTCTTTGATGTTGGCAGTCTTTCTGCAGCAACAAGAAGTGCAGACAGAGTCCAAGGATGGGAGATTGGCTTCTGTGTTGGTCTGGGCTATGCACGCAACCTTCTGTAGTTTATTATGTCCTGGGCAGAGCAGTTGCACACCAGGCCATTATGCACCCAAATAGAATGCTTTTGATGGTGCATCTGTAAAACTTGGTGAGGGTCCTTTATGGACATGTCAAATTCCCTAAGCCTCCTGAGGAAGACGAGGTGTTGTTCTGTACAGTAAATGAGCAAAGTGTTTGAAATCAGAAGGCACTGGCTTTGAATTACAGATAGAAATACAATTTAGAGCATGAGGCTGCAAGTAGTTGGGTTTAGAATGAACTTGCTGTGACAAAGAAGGGGAGAAAAGGAACTGGAAAATATTTGAAGGGACAGAGTGGGGGAGTGGGACTATATGGATTTCTCTATGGAAAATCCCATTGGTGCTTCAGTGTACAGAATCAAGAGCTCCTGTGGCATGCTACTCTATACAATTGCAGTAAAGACAAATAGAGAGTTCCCATCTGTGTTCTTATGCTATGAGGAATTAAAGATTGCTAAGTTCATTCTTTCCCTATATAACACCCTGTTGCATTCAATCTTTCATCCTCTTATCTGAAACATTTGTCTCAGTGAACATTTCATTTGCCTGTGCTAAAATGTTGTCATTTGTTCAGAAACTTCCGTTGTTCTAAACATTAAGTTTATTGACCTCCTTAGAGGTTTGATTGAAATGTCATGCCAAGATTCTTGTATTGCTGAAGACTGTGTTCTAAGATGGGCCGTACTGTGTGGGTTCTACTGCTGAAAGGAACATTTTGGTGAGCATATACACTGTTACACGCTGTTGTGATGGAAATTTCCATGAAGATCCTATTAATAGTTAGCATAGGCCTTGCTTGACAGATGAGGTAACTTTGATCTTTTACATTTTTTCAGTAATGATGTCTTACTCTATCAAGTGCTTTGTTTTGTGTGTGTTCTTTCCAGCTCTATGAAGAGCAGGTAATGCTGTCAAAATCGCATTATTCAAAATAATAATGGAAACTAGAACATTCTTTCATTTTATTGAGATACAGATAAAATATTTTACAAATTCCCAAATGATTGGAAGCTATGACTATTGCTAACAATAGAGATGTTCATAAGGAGAAATGCTTGGTTTACTATAACAGGCAGCTTTCAAAAAATGTTTTATTTGATCTGTACTTGAAAGAGCCATGTGAGGCGTTAAAGAATGCTGTGAGAAACCATGGTAAAAATTAATAGCAGGTTTTACAGAATAATATCAGACATCACTCAAAGAACTGCCATTTTTATGACAACTTTCAAGGAGCTGGTGTGCGTCTCAAACAAAACGTCTCACCCACCAGTGCTTTACATTGCTCCAGTTAGAGACCATTCCTTCCAGGCAAAGCAGAAAGTTGAAGTCTTGCAATGACAAAGATACAGATATTGTAGGTGAAAGATGGTGAATTGGATTTAAATTAATTTTGATGAAGATTGGCCTACTTTGTGCAGAGTATGCTGCTGCATTCCACAGCCAGGTAATGTAGTAGCCAGTTTCACCAATACAAATGTCTCTTGAAACTGCTTTTGACAGACAGAAAATAGTAAAACTGTTAAGTTTAGGTGGTTAGAGACCCTTTGCATTTCATGACTTTACTTTCAATCTTCTGCTATAACATTGAGAGTGATGCTGCTGAATTTCATATTTTGAGTTAACCTACACCCATTATTGAAGGGCAGCAGTCATAGTTCATTGCAGGTGATAAACTTTTTCAATGCTTCAAGATTGCATTTAGCATTCAAGATTTGAGTGTCATAGTAATGCACCAGAGGTTAACAAGGTCATGATAGTTGTTACATAAGCTATGCTGTGAACAGACATTAAAATGATGTTTACATTTTGCAGTACCTTGTGGCAACTACCCATTACAATGGTGTGGCCAATTAGAGTCCAACTTTAATAGAAGCAAATAAATGAGGTGATGCTACTACTAATAGATGTGTCAGGACAAATCCTGAAGAGGTGACCTAGCTGAATGCTTCAGAGTGCAGCAAAGTTTAAATTTGAATCATCAGTGCTTGGTCCTGCTTTATTTTGTTGTGGACAGGCTGAGTGCTCGGCTTACCTGTGCATACACTAGTTATACAGATGTCCCTTCCTACATGAAGTACAATTTCCCAAACCATCATGGAGGATGCAACAGCCAAAAAAGTAATTTTCAAGTGACTGAATAGAGGTAATCTTGGAGAAACTGCACTATTTGACTGGTGCAGTAGAACAGCCACTTTGATAATACACAAACCAATGTATTTGCAACAAGCCATCTACCTGAAGTAATTGGCAATAGATAAGACAGTTAGTACCAACACAGCATTAGGCATATTCAAAGATAAGGCACTATAATTTATTAAACTCCACTTTTCTAGACACTAATCTAATCTGTTCTTTGCCAAAAGATCTATATGCCTGAAAGTCTAATAGGGTTGCCTGAAGGCGCTACTTTCCTCTGATTATTTCATATTAATTGGAATTAATTGTTGTTTCCTCATCAATGTATGTTTTCATATACCAAGGGAAATGAATACATGACTCCAGTTGACATACCTTTCAAAAAAAAGTCAGCGGTGCAAGAAATTTCAAACAACAAAGGAAGTGTTTATAAATTACATTGTAAGGCAATTAGTATTGCATTTTTCCCCTCTGAAATACTATTGGTGCTAATTTTGTAGTTGTAATAATGTGAAATTGTCAATCAGTTCCTCTGTGAAACTGACACAGTTTCTGGGTACATGTTTAACTGCACACATGGAAACCCAGAGGTTTCTATCAGTGATCCCCATTTCTCCGCAAGGTGCCCTTCTACCTGCAGATGAATTTTACAAATCACAGTATTGCTTTAACAGTGATTGAAAATGTTGGATCATGTTAAACGAGGCATAGCTAGAATTGTAACTGCATACTAGGTCATCATTTTTGCTAAACAATTTTTCTGACCCTGAAAAACTGAAGTGGGCTGTTAACCCCCTCCACTAAAAGACAATTATTTTTAGTTTTTGATGTTCGACAGCTTCCACCTATCTTTGTCCCATGTTTATGCACCACGCTAGATTTTGTGCTCTCTGCAAAATATTACTGAGGAGGACTTGATGTTTAGTTTCCTGATTTCTTGCTATTAATTAAGGAACGGTGCTCCAAAATGTAGTGCTTCCAAATAAACCTGTTGGACTATAACTAGGTGTTGTGATTTTTTATCTTTGCCCAGCCCAGTCCAGTACTGTCTCCTCCACATCCTAGACCAGAGGTGGGGAACCTTTTCATGTTGGAAGACTGTATTATGTTAGTTGTAATCAAAAAGGCCACATCCAAGAAACTTCAATTATATATTCTTCAAAATTCACATTATTTTGTAAAAAACTAATTACTATGTACTAACCAGCTAAAATAACTAAATCATGAGCATAGCAGGTGTCAAAATAGCCCTTATGACTTACCAATTTTTTAATTGTGGCGGTCAGTTTGTGAAGATTATTTTGTTCACTTTTCTTTTACTCTCTGGTATTTTAAATAGATTCATTTTTAAGATTAAAATAAAAATAGTAAAGGACGAAAAAACATATTAATAAAAAATAAAAGATTTATTTGGATTCATTCAAAAGGCCTCACAATGGCCTAGGAGGCCACATGCAACCTTAAGGCTGCAGGTTCCCCATCCCTGTCCTAGATCATTGTAGGCATCTTTCTTTAAGATCTACGGCATATTCGACCACATTGTCACTAATCACCATATCTGGGTCATTATTTATCATCTAGAGATAGCTAAACATAATGGCAAAATAACTACTGTGGTACAAAATGGGCTTCAGTGAAAACAAACCTGCATTAAGCTCAGCAACCAATCATGTCAATGAAATATGATACTAAAAATAAATCTGCAATCTATTGGTTATGTAAGAAATTATCTAACATGCAATTTTGTACAGAATGTTTTCTGGTAGAAAGTCCTACTTTGATCATAAGTTTAACCTCAAAACAATTCTATTAATTCTATCAGCCACTGACATTGTATTTGAATGTTGTATTTCTTTATTGATTAAATATTCAAAGTCAAGGTCACTGATATTGAGTTACTATACTGTTGTATCAAAAAATGAAGCACACAGCAATTTGTCAAAAACTGCTGCAAAAACGTTTTCAGTCATTTATGTAGTTAACAACCACTTAACATTAAATTTAACATGATCTGTGATAAGCCTGTAATGCAACCTAATAGTCTAAAAGAGCCAATTTGAAGGTGGCAATGGAAAAGCTAAGGACAGTGAGGTGGGAACGTGATGGGTAGTAAGCATGTCTAACTGCACACCTCTGGGTTTCCATGTGTGCAGTTAAACATGTACACAGAAACTGCGTCTGTTTCACAGAGGAACTATGCTCTGTTGAAACTGAAGAGGTCTTTAAGAAAATGTTTGATGTGCAGAAAAACGGCAAGCCAAGGGGAATGAATGTATTTCAGTAAACATGACCCAAAATGAATTACTAAAAGGGCAACTGTAAATAAAGTAAACAAGTATTGCAAAGCTTGAAGGGCTTTTGCCCGAAACGTCGATTTCGCTGCTCATTGGATGCTGCCTGAACTGCTGTGCTCTTCCAGCACCACTGATCCAGAATCTGGTTTCCAGCATCTGCAGTCATTGTTTTTACCAAGTATTGCAAAGCGTCAAGAGATAGGTGAGACAAACCACTTGAAAGAATATCGAAATCTTCAACAAAGGCAAACAAAAGACCCAAAAATGAGCAGAACTGTGACAATATCTTTTCAGTATTCTATTAACGGGAATTAAACTGGCGAGCAATCATTTAAATATTCAAAATAATTGATTTATAATATGTAACATTTTGGCATTCAGCTTCAGAATATAGGCCATAAAGTTGCAAGTACTCAAATTGAAACTATACTTGAAGTCCCCAGACAATAAATTCAGGTGAGGTTCATTGCATAACCTCTTTGCACTTTAACATGTTCATGCAGGGCATCAATATTCATTTAAACTGGGATTGGTGCCATCACTGGCTGCAACAATAATAATAATAGGATTTTGCATTTTACCAACATTGATGTCTAAAAGGACAAGCTTTAACTTTATTCCAGCAACTTCAGTTGCGTCACCATTATTCCCGTTCTGATGTAAAGCAGCAAAGCATTCTCCTCTTAAATTGAACCTGATTTTAACACTATTGACTATCAAAAAATGAATTCATATGATACTGTAGATAAACTTCATTATAATAGTGTCAAGCAACAAGGTTTGGCATGGATTGAGGATTAAATAGCGTACTTGAAACTCTGTTCAAACTTTATGTTGGTGTATCAAATGTACAGTAAAGCAATAATTTTAATAACTTTGTGTAATCTAAGTAATTCTGATGAAGTGCTGGTTAAACTCCAGTTGGAGTATTTTATGTGCTTCTGGAGCACCACGTTATAGGAAGGATGTGTTTGCACAAGAAAAGGTGCAGAGGAGATTCACTAGGATGCTGCCTGGGCTGGAGAATCTGCGCTGTGAAAGAAGATTGCATTGACTGGATTTGCTTTTCCTTGAAGCAGTAAAGGGTGAGAATTGACCGGATGGTGTATAAAGTGGATGGGGTGGGTAGGAAGGCACTTTTCCGATTTAGTGGAAGGGTCAATAACTAAGGAGTGAAATTTTAATTGAACAGGTAGAAGCTTCAGAAGAGAGTAGAAATTTTTTTTTGCCCAGATGAGGGTGGCAGTTCAGAACTTTCTGCCTGATAAGTTTGTTGAGTCAGGAACTCTTTTAATATTTAAGTAGTACCTAGATATTGACTTGCCCTCCAGGGTATGGACCAAGATCTGAAAATGGGATCGGTGTGCTCAGGTCTTTGCTGACCAGTGCAGGCATAGTATATTGAATGGTTGTCTCCTGTGCTGTAACTGTCTGAATCCAAAGAGAGGCACCTTGGAAATAATTATTTAAGGTTTTTGTTTCGCCTCCTGATTTCTGTTGCACACATTTCTTCACTGATCAGGATGGCTTCAATAGTTTTCAAAAAGTGTTGTAGGCCAGAAGTGCTGGGAAAAAATGCAGTTGTCACAAGAGTTAATTATCTTGGAATGTCAAGCTGCTTTGATGTATTGATTTTTCAGAACTGAAGTGTTGAAGCTAGTTCATTGAAAGTGCTGCACTGAGGGAGGTAAGTATAAACAACTAAAGTGTTCAGCAGTTGACAAGCATTTCTGATAACCCAGCAATCACAATACAGAGTTATATTGGATTAAAGGTAACAGGAAGGAATAAAACCAACCTGTCGACAGTGATGTTCCTTGGTGAAAATAGAAATCACAATAAAGGCAAATCCTGATGGGTGATGCAATCAAAGCCAGCAATCATTATATATAAAGCTAATACGAACATTACTGGACGAATATTTTAAAGTTCTACGATTAATACTTTGGGGATATGAATCCAAATTCCACTTGGTGGAATTCAAAGTCAGTCAATAAATTTGGAACGAAAAGCTAGTCTTGTTGCTGGTTACTGAATGTGGCATGAATTATATTTTTAAAAAACGGTTCATTTAATTCTAATCAGGGAAGAAATTTGTCATCCTTACATTGTGACTCCAAATCCACAACAATTTCCTATGTGGCCTAGCAAGCCACTTCAGTCACGGGCAATTATCACTGGGCAGCAAATAGCCTGAGATACTGAGATAGCAAGAAATAATATGAAAATATGAGAGAGGTTATTTCAGTAGATTATATGCAGTGAATTCTATCTGAAATTTGTACTGCCTAAAAGAAAATATTTTAAACCAGTTAAGCTTTCACTAAGTTTAAATCCCTGTCCTGTCGAGCAAGAAGCACAATAATGGCATTATCTTTTTCCACTAGAAAGCACTCATCATGTAAATACTCTAAGAAGCAGTTTGCATTCTTGCAAAAATCTCTGACATCTTGAACATCTGGAAGTAGTTCCCAAATAATAGTTTTTTTTTTGAAGGGCAGTTACTGTTAACCTGACAAAATAATAACCGTTTTAAGTATAGCAAGATGTCACAAGCTGTGGCTAAGATCACTTGGGTGTTTTTGCAGTGGTTGTGGTTAAGGGAAGAATCTTGGGCAAGAGAAGACTTATTTGCCATCATATGACCTTACACCTGTTGGGATTGCCAGATTTTAAAAATCTTCTGTGATGCCATCTCAATGCAAAGCTGTCTCAAGTTAGCCTCCTCTTTGCTTGATTGATTGGTGTGGAATTAGAAACACCACCGTTCTGCTTGGTATGCATGTTACAAAGCTACTAGTTGAAATGAAATTAGTCTTAGACACCAAAGTAAAATGTGCATGTTACACCCTGCCCAATTTTTATATCATTGCACAAAACAAGTTTACACATTGTATATATGGCTGCTGGTTTACTGCTGCTCATTTTGTACAAGTGTCCAAATCAGTTTCACCCGTTTAGTTTTTGTGATGAAAGGTGTTATGGTATGTTAATACATCTTAAAGAGTTTGGATTTTAAATAAGTGGCATATGGTGTCAATTATGTTTGTGAAGTGGTTTAATAATTAACTGGATCAGTCTTTCTACCACTATGACTTTAAACCACCATGTGTCTCTATGTTAATGGAAGTTTGTTTATACTATAGGGTTTATGTCTGGAGAGAGAAACGTTAAATAACTTAGCAGGAACTAGGATGAAGAATTATTTTTTAATGAAATAAAGACCATCAGATGCGGGACATCTGAAACAAAAATGGAAATTGTTGGAGAAAAATGTTTATGTAGCATCTGTGGAGAGAAAGCAGAGTTAATGTTTCAAGTATAGTGACTCTATGGAACTGCTTTTAAAACAAAAAGTTCAGAACCTTTTTTAGAGTAGTTTGAAGGAACCAAAGTCATATATGCTCTTTTAGAAAAGATTATTCTGAGCAGTTAATGAACTAGTTTATCTCTATGAAAAAGTGTCATCTGCAAAACATTCAGATCAGAATCATTTGGTGATTTAATTTCTCCATTAGTAACAGGAGCTGGGATTATAAGGTCCAAATATCCATTATCATAAAATCATAGAAGACCCAACAATAAAGCAGGCTGTTCAGTTTATCAGTGTTGTGCTGGTGTTACATAGAAATTCCATATTCATGCTTTGTCCCTTTACCCCTTGATAACTTGACCACTCCATTCTAAATGGTCTACCCAATATCCCTGAGACTGACTCTCCTGGTTCTAGAATTCCCAATGAGCAAAAACATCTTCTCAGCACCTAGTTTGACCAGCACTGTCAGACTTTTATATCTAACAGCCAGATTTCCCCTCAACCTTCTCAATCCTAATGAATACAGGCCCAGTGAACCAATCTCCTCCATTTAGATCAGTCCTGTCATCCCCAGGATCAGCCTGGTGAACCTCTGCTGCACTCCATCTGTTATAAGGATGTCCTTATTGGCTGAGGAGACCAAAACTGCATACAGTATTCCAGTTGTGGTCTCACCAAGACCCTGCATAGCAGTAAGTCATCCCTATTCTGAGCTCAATTCCTCTTGTGATAATTTACCATTTGCCTTCCTAGTAACTTGTAGCACCTGCCTACTTGCATTGACTGGTATACAAGGATACCCAGGTCCTTTTGGACATCCACATTCCAGAATATCAAACCACTTAAATAATACTCTTCCTCTCTGTTTTTAACATCAAAATGTATCACTTTACATTTAACCACTGCATCCTCCATGTTTTTCCCACCTCCACCCCATTCGTCTAAATGTAACTGAGAATTGTAGTCCTTTTCATGAAGCTTATTTCTTCTTTTATTTTTCTTTCCCTACTGTCTTAGAAAATATTACTTGGTTTTTGACAGCATCTTATGTGATATTACCTAAATGCTATTGATTGTTATTCCTGTATTAACTCTTTTTGAAGGTTTAGATTTTTTTTAGACTTCTCTTCACCAACCCAATTAAGATTTTGCTCTTCAGCAGTTAGTAGTGCTTATTGCTCTTCCCACAGTGTATAGCTTCATATTTCTCTTCAAGTTGATCCATATTTGATAAGGCCTTTTTTTCCAAATTAGTTCCAGGTCCAATCTTTGCCTTGAATTTAGTGTTTTTACATGAATTTAAGATGGTTATGGTGACAAATTCCAAAGATTCTCCATTATTTTATTTTTTTATTTCTGAATCTTGCTTTCCCTATTTATATCACTAATTTACTGAACTCAAGTTTTCCAAAGTTAAACATCACACTAACACCAGGTTATAATCTAACAGGTTTATTTGAAAGTACAAACTTTCAGAGTGCTGATCTTTCATCAGATAGCTACTGGGGCAGGATCATAGGACACAGAATTTATAGTAAAAGATTAAAATATCATACAACTGATGTGATGTATTGAATAAGCCTAGATTGCTGTTAAGTTTTTAATCACTTAGAATAGAGGTACAGGTTTAAATTGATTTAATATGTAAATCCAAGAATTTCTTTCAAATCACAGCCCCGAGATAACTTAAGGCTTTATCATTATCTTTAAAAAAAAAAGGTGACATCTCAGCTCAGAAAATTCATTAAAGATGTGAGGTTAGAGTCCGTCTGTATCCCAAACTGGAGTCAGACTGGTTCTACTTCCAAAGTAGAAATTTATAAAATGTTACATTGAATGACTGCCAACAAATTCTCTGAGTGGAGATGTCACCTTTTTTTTTTCACGATACTGATAAAACCTTAAGTTATCTCTGTGCTGTGACTTGAAAGAAATTCTGGGCTTTACATATTAATCAATCAAAATCTGCTCCCCCATTCTAAGTGATTAAAAACTGAACAGCAATCTAGCTTTGTTCAATACAGCACATCAGTTATATGCCCCATGAGCTACTTGATGAAGATCAGCGCTCCGAAAGCTTGAAATTTCAAATAAACCTATAACATGGTGTTAATGTGACTTTATCCACCACTGTCCAACACTGGCACCTCCATCAAATTTTCCAATCATAGCACACCACACCCAAATTTATAGGCTACTGCTTATCAGTGTTTCTTGATCCCTTTCTCCTCAGCAGCTCACTCATTTTCAGTACAGTTGTAAACCATAAGTGGGTAAGACTGCAAGCAACTGGATCTCACACCCAAAATATTTTGATCTTTTAAATCTTCAATTACATGACATAAATGTTATTCAGTGTAATAAATTAATAAGTGGGATGTTTGAAAGAAATCTTAATAATTCATGAGTAGTGCAGCTATTATTACTTAGTTTATTTTTCTATAAACCCAGAATCTTATCATCTCCATTTATTGATGTTACACATTTTATCATAGCAATGTTTGTTTACACTAGACTGGTATTCATTCAGTTCTACCTTTTTGTGACTTTGGGGAATGAAGTAGACTACACAACCACAGAGCTGAGCACTGCTGTGCCACAGCTTGAGGAAGAAATGGCTTTTTGCCTTTTTCACCTTGCTTGACAGGAGATTCACTAACTGCGAGACATGGCAGTGTTAGCTTTGCAAGTGACAGAAGAATCGATATCCTTCGTACTCTACGTTCTCTCTCTCCCTCTCTGTCTCAGTTGAAGAAAGCCCTGTTGAAGCAATTAACAGTAAATGGGGCTAAACTGGGGAGGAAAGGAAGGAAATTATCCCCTAAAATGAAAGGCAATTACTAATTTTCTAAACTTGCTCTCATGCTCTCTCTTTCTCTCCCTCTCTTCCATCCTTCTTTTTCTCTTGCACCTGTTTTTGACTTCTGTCCTCCCCACTTCATCCCACTCGTCCTGGTACCACCTTCCCTCCCATGACTGTTGAATGAGATAACCCAATTTAAAATCCGAGTTTCACACATTTTAATGTTTATCTTTGAGAGTTCAAAACAAACAAACTTCAGGTAAGGTCTTTTATTCATTTGTAATTTGGACTTTTTGTAAGCAAGTCCAAAATACTTTGGCAACATAATCTCCAAATGTTTGAGCTTTGGTAATGATTAACAATAGTACTCTGAAATTATTTACAAATATTTCCTACCTCCCTGAAATCTATATCATTTCTCTGTTGGGACTGTTGCACCTCAATCAGTAGAAGCCACTTGCTGTCTCTACGTCTTTTGTGTGCACTCTGTCCCTTTCTGTTGCATCCAAGCTGTGTGCATGTGCTCCTTACAGTTCTTTCTCCCCGCCCTGTCTATCTGTGCTCTTCTCCAATTATAGATGAATGGAATGAGGCAACCTCCATTCTTGCCTCCTGACATGACTGACTTTCCAGGATGGCAAAAGTTCATTAAAAAAATTACTTCCTGCAACAAAATGAAGCATTTCCCCATCTGATCAATGCAAAGATATTTGTAAGACAGCAGATCTTAGTTAGTTTCTAATGAATGCCCTTGTATATTTCATGAACATGCTTGCACTGTTTAATTGTCATCATAAATAACTGTGACATCCTAGCTTTTTATAACCTATTTACAGTTCTATATTTGGCTTTGATTCCTCTCGCGTTTCTCCATCCAGTAGTTTCTACGTTTAACAAACCACTTATGCAAAATCTGATTAACAATTTCAAAGTCACAATTACTAATGATTTCAAATTCATTCAGGCATGAACAGGATAACTTGCAGGTCTGCTGTACAGCTCATATCTTGGTACATTGCTATGATGTACTAAATTTGTTTGGAATACAAATATTTCTAATTTAGTTTGCTGTTTAATGTCCATATTGCTTTAATAATATTTCACACTAAGTAATTTTAATAAAGTTAATAAAGTAATGTTAAACATACCTTTCTAATTTAAACTTTATGATCCCAGACCAGATCACTAACCAAACCACTAAATTTGAGCCCCGACAAAAATATGTCATAATCTGATTAGGGACCAGCAACATTTTTAAAGGTGAAGGGTCATCTCTATGGGACTTAAAGTCTTAAAGTTCCACTATTTTTAGCAACAATGCCTTCCTATACAAGTTAAAACAATCATAAAATCTGTAACCTATGAACAATCTTTTTTCTACCAAGAGAATGATAAGGTAAACCTAGATAATACATTGTGAACAGACAACCCACAATGCATATTAAATTGCAGTCAAGATAGATCCCACAGATTTCTCAGCAATTTTCCCATATTTCCCCAAGACGCTCTTGTTTCAAAGGGTCTTCAAATGACATTACACTTCACAAAGGATCAATATACTTCTGCTGATCTAGCCTTAATTCCCTCAAGCCATTTGGTCACTGACTGTCTGTCTCATCGACTGCTCCTATCCTGCTCAGTCACTCTGCTACCCTGGATTCATACTCCCCTTGACTCCAGAACTGCATTTCAGTACTATTCATTAGTTTTATCAACCTAAATCTTTCCTTCAGTTTTCCAAAGAGTTCCAATATTTCTCAGCTGATTCAAGAAGACACTCTTTTAGTTTTCAACCCCCATTCTTAGCTGTATTGACGCGTGTGGCATTCAGTTTTTGAGTCACCACGATGTCAATGACCTTTAAGGAAGCCCTGACTGCAATCTTGTTTCTAAATAATGCTACAGTTTGGTCCAAGTCCTAAATGCAGAGATATCTAACTGTCCTTGGAGCATAACTCACTGTGGAGAAAGTGACGACTGCAAATGCTGAAGATCAGAATCGAGTCTGTGGTGCTGGAAAAGCACAGCAGGTCAGGCAGCATCTGAGGATCAGGAGAATCAACATTTTGGGCATCAGCCCTTCTCACAATCAGAAAATTGGATGCTATTAGTGTCAATTCAGCTGAGAATGGGGGTTGAAAACCATAGAGTGTCTTCTTGGATTCCTGATGAAAGTTTTATGCCGAAAACTTTGATTCTCATGCTGCCTGCCCTGCGGTGCTTTTCCAGCACCACACAATTGACATACCTCACTGTCCCATTTAAGAAATCTGTCTAATTTAGTTGTCTTCCCTGCAGGATAGCTAAAGGTCAGCACTTCTGATGTGGAGACATACTTTATTACTCTTTGTCCCTACATATAATCTTTTGAACTATTTCAATGCTTTGAACTCTTCAGTGATCCTGAGTTGTCCTGAGTGGTATTCTGAAACTGCTTCATGGTCAGAATCGCAACACTTGGAGCTGAATGTGTTTATGCATTTTACTCGTTGTAGATTGCTGGCTTGGTCTGTACTGGAAAAGAGATAGAACTGAAAGATTTCTATGCAGCTCTAAAACAAATGTGTGATCTGAAGAGAAATTGGTGACAATGGTCTTGGATTTCCTCTATCAATCTTGTAACACAATATTGCTGTTATAGAAGAAATGATTCTCAGTCAACTAATTCTAAATTTTTTTTTCATGTTAACGTTTGCCAAAACAAAACTAGTGTCAAGAAATAAAATTGTTACTAGTTTTAAAATGAAAACCACAAGTGAGGAAAATCTGAAGTATGGTTATCACCTAACTTTGCCATTACCAGCAAGTGAAAAATAATATTTTTGCTACTGCTGACAAGAAAAATTATAACCAATATCTCATGGACAAACATGATATTATATTTACCCTCCTCATTTCACTAGATTTATGATTTATATTGTATAATTATAATATTTAAAATGTAATGAAATCATGCAACCAAAGCCCTATTCAATCATCTAAATTGTTTTTTTCCCCAGTAGTTTACTTTTATATTCTGTTCTTGCAAGACCACTATGGCAACACAATATTTGTGGGCAGTTTTAGCTCTAGGGATCAGTTGTTTCATAGAAGTAACCATCAGATGTTTGCTACAGAGTTAAATTACCTTGGGGCTTCGGTATAACTGGTACTGGGGCTCTGAAAACATGTCCAGATCTAGAGTTAATAGTGATAGTGACAAGGTAGGTGATGTGATCTGCTCCCAGGTGGATGGCAATGTCATTCTGTAATGAGCAGTCCAGGGTTCACCTTTCACCAATTTTTTTTCTTTCTCTTCAGGGAGCTACATGTCTTCCATTGTATTCCTCCCTTGATGTTGCATCTCGGATTGGCCAGTCACTGTGTGGAGACGTGCAGTGTACACATTTATTTATCATAGAGCATTGAAGAGACTGTGTGCATGCTGAATTATTGTGCCATTTATGAGAAAGTTTTGTTTTCATATAGTACATTTCTAAGATTTGGGTAGGTTCTGTCTTAATTTACTCACCTCTCTTGTCAAAATATGTTCACTTACAAGTCAATATTCCTATTAAGGGGGAAATTAATTTGGATCAAGATGGAAAAGCATGCACATCATTGTATCGGTTGTTTATCTATTAATTTTAAATAGCAATTTTAGTCAAAATCAAGATAAAACCTAATTGCTTTAGTGTGAAATAAATCTTAAATTTTTCCACCTCCTGTTAGAATTCCATTCTTGTCTGGTCAGCTGTGTTGATGTAGTAGGGAACAGGGCTTATACAATGTCTCAACAATTTGCAAATAAATCACAAAAGGAACTTTGAAGCAATTGAGTGTTCATCGATCCAGCATAATGATCAGACACCATCACATGATTCTTAATGCTGGGGAAGATCTGGGGTGGTCAGCAATTGCAAAAGTGTCTGGTGTCTTTGTAGTATCATGATTGTGTCAAACGTGGACTATTGACTTTTGAATTCCATTGTCTGATTTTAATCCCTGGGATTTTCCAAGACTTCAATGGTTTTATAAAGGGACAAAACTGATGTAAAATGACCATAGTAATCACCTGACATCACAGGTTAGCCAAGCTTCATGAAACCTTTGTGCAATAAATGGAACTGTCTGAACTGAAATTAACATGTTATTAGATGACACAGAGACTTGTCAACCAGTAAGGCTTGAAAAGGCTCAAATCTCACATTTTAATTTATATAAATGTTCGCATGTTGAGTAGTAAGATCAAATGCCAGCAATTATAAATGTTGGAGACAATGAACTCTGACATGAAAATACATTCATTACTTCCCAACTGAAACCAACTCATGAAAATGATCTGTTGGCCTCTGGAAGGAAAAGTGCTTAGTGATGATTTAAAGAGAAACATCCACATGGAGAACGAATAAGATAACACTAAAATTAATGAGACTGATAATCCAAGAGATGATTATGATCCCCAATTGATGGTAGGAGGTATGATCAGTCAATTCACAGATGATATGGGAATTAGTTGTGTGGTAAATAATAAGGAAGAAAATCTTAGATTGCAGGACAATATTAGATGGGCTAATGTGATGGGCTGACCAGTGATAAATAGAATTTAATCTTGTAAAGTGTATGATATATTTTGGGAGGACTAACCGGCAAGGGAGTACATGTTGAATGCAAGGACCCTAGGAATTAGAGGATCAAAGGGATCTTCTAGATTCTTGATGGCATCAAAACGGGTGACACAGTGGTTTAAAAGGCATATGGTTTGCTTACTTTCACATATTCAATATCTTAAGTAAACAACAAAGGGATTATGATGAAGCTATATAAACATTAGTTAGGATACAGTTGGAGTTCCCTGCTCTTTTGGTCACCAAGCTCTAGGAAAGCTGTGTTTGTATTGGGGAGGGTGCAGAGGAGATTCACCAGGATGCTGCCTGTCCTGGAACAATTCAACCAAGAAGAGAGACTAGATGGACTGGGGTTGTTTTCCTTAGAACAGAGAAGGCTGAAGAGGGATCTGACAGAGGTATACAAAATTCAGAGGACTATGGGCAAGTTAGGTAAGGAGAACTTTTCCCTTGGTGGAGGGGATCAATGACCAAAGAGTACAGTTTTATAAGGGATGGGGCAGGAAGGGACTTGAGGAAAAAACTACTTTTCACCCAGAAGATTGTAGGTATCTGAAACTCACTGTCTAAAACTATGCCAAATGTGGAAGCTCTCTCTTATATTTACAAACTATTTAGACGAACATTTGAAATGCCATTGTATGCAAGGCTTCGGGCCAAATGCTGAAAAAGGAATTCTAATACAATAATGCATGATGATTGATGTGGACTGAAGGGCATCTTTCCATGCTGTAATAACTGACTTTCATATTCAAATATTGACATGTCAGATCCCAGAATGAAGCCAAGTTTGATAGGTCATGTATTTAATTTTTTCTTGTTAGTCACTGAAATATTTGCACAAGGCTGTTGATGTTATTTAACAATAGAGACAAGACCAAAACAAAATTTCAACCTGTTCATAATCTGTCCTTTCACAATTTCCAGAGAAATTTCACTTTTACCTCAATTCCTTTCATTTCCACTTCAATTGGTTCCCCTTAGTTTGTTTCCCATGAAATGCTGAAGCAGATTTACGATTGCTTTGATTCTATCGGCCTGTATGTTTCACAGTCCCAAAAGACTAAACATTTTCATTCCCACTAATGGAAGATAGCTACCCAAACCTTCTCCTGGTTTGGAAGCTCCGTAAGCTAAAATTATTTGACTAAAGTGACTGATTTCCCTGAACTACAAGTTTGACCTGCCTGCCAGAAGAAACTGTTCTCCCTGCTCATTGAACTCAAAAGCTAAAATGAATATCTTTCTGAACTGGCATAAAGTTATCAATATGACCATTCCATTTGTAAGCATTATAGATCTCTGCCATGCACTTGACTGCAGTCAGATGATGTCGTGAAATTGGATCATGGTTTCAAATGATTTTATGATCTTTGTGTGTGTGAAATAGTAATGATATTTTTGGTAACATAGGAAATTGCTACTGTTTAACAAAAAAATCTTAACACAAGCAGAGACTGTCTTCTGATTGACATGACTAATCAGAACTCTGAAGAGGATGCTCAATTCTTGGCCCTCCCTTAATCAATTACCTTAACCATCATTCTTTTCTGAAGTCTCTTCAGATTGAAAACCCTAGAAGTATAATTCCCTTCTCAGGAGTCTTTCACCAAAATGTCATTGCTCAAGTACCTGTCGTCTCTCTACTTGTACACTTAACTGATGATTTTTCTCATTGCCCAACTTTGTACAGTTTTCCTGTGTTCCCTAATCTGGACTTGACATTCATAGTTTTCCTGAGTGGAAGGTCTAGAGATAACCATATAAAATACTAATGTAATATTATGTGCATTGTAGACATTTTAAAAAAAAATAAATTTGTTCTTGGAAAATTTGAGCTTTGTTTTGCCCATTTGTAATTGTATTGGTGGTTGTGGGCTGCTGGCTTGAGTTTACTGCAGTCCATGTGCTGATAATTCTGCTAGGGAGGGAGTTCCAGGATTTTCACCCAGCAGCAGTGAAGAAATAGGAAATAATTGCAGTTGGAATAGTGCATGGTTTGAAAGGTAGTTATGTTCCCAGCCATTTGCTTAGCTTGCTCTTCACACAGAGGTTGTGGATTTAGAAGATGCTTTTGAAGAAGCTTGGGTAAATTGCTGCAGTGCAATAGGTATATAAAGAATACTACTGCCACAATGTACTGGTGATGGGATTGAAAGTTTGTAGATGTGTGAATCGAGTGGGATGTTTTGTTCTGGATGGTGACAAATTTCTTGGTGTGTTGTCAGAACAACATTCTTAGTCATAGAACATGGATGCAGACCCTTCAGTTCAACTTGTCCATGCTGACCAGAGATCCTACATTAATCTAATCCAATTTTTAGTATTTGCCCTATGTTCCTCTTAAACCCTTCCAATTTATGTATCCAGATGCCTTTTAAGTGTTGGATTGTACCAGCCTCCACCACTTCCTCTGGCAGCTCATTCCATACATGCACCACCCTCTGCATGAATATTTGCCCCTTAGGTCCCTTTTTAAATCTTTATCCCTGACCTTAAGTCTGTGCCCTCTAGTTTTGGACTCTACTACCCTTGGAAAAAGACTTGGGCTATTCTTCCTATCTGTGCCCCTGATGATTTTATAAACCTCTATAACGTCAACCCTCATCCTCTGACACTCCAGGGCAAATAGCCCCAGCCTATTCAGCCTCTTCTTATAGCTCAAACCTTCCAACCCTGGCAATGTCCTTGTAAAACTTTCTGAACCCTTTTAAGTTTCACAACATTCTTCCACTCACACAGAAACTTGAATTGAAAGCTTTATTCCAGAAGTGGCCTAACCAATGTCCTATACAGCCTTAACATGACCTCCCAACACGTGTACTCAATGCATTGACCAACAAAGACAAGTATATCAAACACCATCATCACTATCCTTTCTACCTTCACCTAGCCAATAAGGAGTATTCCATTACAATCTTGTAGATGGTGGACAAACTTTGAAAAAGACAGGTGAGTTCATCTTTGTAGAATTTCTAGCCTCTGAGCTGCTCTTGTTATTACAGGGCATGAATGATTGGTACAGTTAAGCTTCTGATCAAATTGAACCCTCTAGGAATGATAATGGTTTTGATTCCATTGTAGTAGAGCAATTGAATGTGCATGGGAAATGGTTTAATTCATTCTTATTGGAGATAATTATTGCCTGGCACATGGATGATGTGTCAACCACATGCCATGTATTTATCTGAGCTTAAATATTGGCCAAGTTTTTCCACATGCTGCTTCATTTGAAGAATTGTGAATGGATTTGAATGCTCCACCATTCAGTCCTTAAGGTTATTAAACAACTTTCAAAACTAAAATGGAGAAATAAGTACTGGTTTAATAAATCTGTCTGGAGCGAAGCTCTTAGTGATTCTAGCTGGTTGCAGCCTTAGTAATCTTCATATATAATGGTCAATCATCTGTTACAAAACAATTCACATCAGTTTTTTCTATGGCAACTGTATTAAAAAAGAGCTTGTAACTTAATTATGAATAAAGGGAGACCATATAATGAGCTCCAGACTAAAACTCTTGATGACCCTGATGACGTTGAATTTGAAATGAAAGAATGTCAAAACAACTCGTGTTACTGCTGCTTTGTTCAGATTTCTTTGCAAACAATATTAAAATAAATGTGTTTTGCATTCCGGTAAGATTGAAAATTGTTAGTGCTCACTTATTTTTCATTATTTTTATCTTCAATCATTTTGGTTTGGAGCTGTGAGCTACAGGTGACTTTTGGACAGTGGATTAGTGCTTGTATTAAAAGGAAAACTGACCAAACAAGCATTTGTTTATTCGTGAGGCAAGGAAGTTATTTGCAGGTGGGTTCCTGACCAGAAGGTTCTGAAGACACTTTATCACTGGGGAAGAACATTTTGTTGAATGTTAAGTTCGATATTAACAAGGTCAATACTTGGTAATTGGTTCCGGCAAGTCTGGAAAAGTCCTTGCGCTTGAGCATGTGGTAGGTGGTGGTAACTGGGACCTTGGAAAGGTCCCAATCAGTCTGTTAGGGAGTGGTCAGAGTTTGAGTTAGTTTTGGCGGTGTTTTTCTATGAAAAGGAATCTGGCTGTTGATGCTACAGCATGAAGATTTGAAAGCTCCCTGACTAACCTCCAATGAGCAGCTCTTGGAAGCTCAGAGAATAGTAAACTAAGTAATGAATATTTATCCTTTATCTGAGTCAACTGAAAAGATGACCCTGACCAACATCTTCAGGAAATCAACAAGAAACCATGATGCAGAACAATGCTTTGTATATACCACTTAAATAATCTGGCTGGTTTTGTATTTTATTTATCCCTTAACTGTTTATCTTTTTTCTTTTGTGTGAATGGGGCTGCAAACAAAGGCTGTCAGATTTAAAGCACAAACTAATTAGATTAGTTTGTTTATTTTACTCTGCAATCTATTAACAATATAGTAACCTTAGCAAAGTCTTTTGTTAAAATAGAAACCAGTGTCTGGAATTGATTACTCTAGTTTTGAATTGGTTACTCAAAAATCGGGGTGGAAGCCATCAAGGCCAATTTTGAAGGACTTTGAAGGTTTAATTTTGAACGTTTGTGAATGCAGAGTTAGAAAAGCTGGTTTGGTTTGGTTGTCTGTCTCCATGTCATAACAATGTACATCTTACTTTTGCCAATTGTAATTTTTTTTAAAATCGTAAATCTCTTAATCTGAAAATGGCAGTTAGAATTACTATTATGCAATTTATTTCTGTTGCAGTCCTTGTGTTGATAATAGCTGAAAGTCAACATTTTGAGAATTATTTTTCTTTTTGCCACTTTGAAGATATGTTCATGTTCCTCAACTGAATTGTTTCACTTCCTTAAATGTAAATTAGGTTAAAATAATCTGAGTGATAGGGCTATTTGTGTTATTGGGCCAATGAACTGGGAAGTGGCTTACCATGGACAGATTTCTTTTGATTTAACTGTGATTCTACTCTTTCATTTATGAACCAAATTTCACAGTTGGACTGCACATGTTTTAAAAAAAATACTACACACTAGAAATGTCAAAATGCATTGAGTTTAGAGTATTGCCAATTGGAGACCATCCATCCTAGAGACTTGTTTTGACTATTGGCAGTACAGTCTCATACATGTCTTCAATGTGGAACCCTAGTAGCTCCAGCCGAAATATTGCTTGGCTGTGTTGGGCTCTGGACATGGATCAGTGAGATCTTCTTCACAGGGTCATTTTAGGTACAGTGTTTTTTTGTGTTTTGGCTTTTACAATCCTTGTTCAATTTAAATTTCAGCTAAATGTAGGCAGGACTTGATTTAAACCAATAACTTGCCTTGGACTTTGTTTTCCCCCCTCCTTGCCACTGGGAAAGCAAAATATAAAGGTGCATTAGTTTTCCTGTCTATTTGGATCAGTATCGTCTCTAATTGCCTTCAATATCAATGGTTCAAAATTATTATTTTTGATCACTGAATTGAGATGCTAAATGTTGTTGAAGTCATTTCCAATCCAAGATCAGCTTTATGTATTGCAGTTTTTAGGAAATGAGAAAATAGGAACAAAAATGAGTAACAAATTAAAAGTGAGCAAATTCAGTGCATCGACTTTATGTAGTTCCTTGGTTTAAAGATTTTAACATTTTCATTTGAGATGTACATTTAGAACTACTGAATGAAAAATGGAAATGTCATTATAAAATGTTTATTAACCCATATAACTTATCTAAGCTCAGAAAACCTGTGTCAAAACATGGGTTCATACAATGCTGTAAGATGTCACTATTTTCTCTGATGGTGGCACAAGCAGTTTAAATAGATGTGCTTTGAAGCACTGCTACTAATGTGAGGAACGTTTTGAAATGAAAGGAAAAACGTTCTTGAATACATTCCAATTACAATGCATAAATTTTATCAATTTTTGTGGCTTCGTTTTGAATTTAAAACTTCAGTGATTTTTGTTTACTCTTTGCAAATTTTTTTTTGTGTGTGTATATATATATATATGTGTGTGAATCGTGTTTTGCTTTTTATTTCCTTTCACTTGGGATTGCTGGCACATTGTTTTGTCATAAACAAGCTTTCTCTTAACCAGTCATAGTACCTTTCAGTCAGATTTTCCAGATCAGAAGTGTCTATCTTCCTATCTGCCTGGTTTCTCTGATAGTTGATTCCTTTACAGGTCCTCTCACTGACCATTTGGAAATACTGAGGTTGCCATGTAACAATCCAGCTGAGATCAGCTAATGCAATGCAATTTGGAACTTGGGGCTATCATAGTTTGTGTAACCTATAATATGCCCACCTGATACAGTTACATGCAGAAGTGTCAGTGCAACTTGAAGTTTTTGGTGTCAGGTACAGTGACCAAGCTCTTTTGTGTTCTTTAGATCCAGATCCTAAGATTTGAAAGTGTAAAAAGATCGCATGTCAATGCCTATTTGTTACCAATTTATGTTTGAATGCACCTTTTTCAAAAAGTTATTTCCTTTGCTTGGCCATGGCGTTTCTTTTGATTGTATTCTGCAAAATATTGCTGATATCTAAATGTTGCTGTACAGGATGTATTGAATCTATCAGTGAGGTTTTTCATGTAATGAAACAAAGGGATTGGATAAAGTATGTTTGCTTTAACTCAAGGAGTGTCAGAAATGAGAGTGATGAACTTAGCATAGATAAGTACTTGGGACTATGATGTTGTGGCCATAACGGAGACGCAGAGGCAGGAATGGTTACTAGATGTTCCAGGGTTTAGAACCTTTAAAAAGAACAGTGAAGGGGCAATAGAGCGGGTTGTAGCATTGCATCACAGCTACAGAAATGAAGGTTGTCGAGGAAGGTTTGTTTACTGAGTCAGTATGGGTGGATGTTAGGCACAGCAAGGAAACAGCTACCTCATTGGGAGCTTTCTACAGACCCCTACTAGCAGTAGGGAGATCGAAGAACTCATAGGCTGGCAGATTTTAAAAAACTGCAGATGTTGCAGTGTTGTTGTTATGGGTGACTTCGACTTTCCCAATATTGACTGGAACCTCCTCATTGCAGATGGTTTGGATGGAGCCATTTTTGTCAGGTGTGTTGAGGAGGGTTTCTTTACTCGATACGTAGACAGGCCAATGAGGGGAGAGGCAATTTTGGATTTGGTGGTCGGCCATAAGCCAGGGCAGTTGTCACATTTGCTAGTGTGAGAACATTTTAATGACAGTGACCACAACTGCCTTACGTTTACCATAGCCATGGGGAGGAAAAGGAGCAGTTACCATGGGAAGATATTTAATTGGGGAAAAGGAAATTATGATGTTATCAGACAGGAGTTGGGAAATACAGATTGGCAACAGTTGTTCCACAGAAAGGGCACAACAGATATGTGGAAACTGTTTAAGGAACAGTTGTTAGTGAGTTTTGAGAAGATTTGTAGATCAGGTTGAGATTCTGGGTGTAGCTTTGCTTGCTGAACTGGGTTTCATTTTCAGATGTTTCATCACCATGCTAGGTAACATCATCAGTGAGCTTCTGGATGAAGCACTGGTGGCATGGCCCACTTTCTATTTATGTGTTTAGGTTTCCTTGGGTTGGTGACATAATTTCCTGTGGTGATGACATTTCCTGTTTTTCTTCTCAGGGGATAGTAAAAGGGATCCAAGTCAATGTGTGTGTTGATAGTGTTCCAATTGGAATGCCATGCTCCGAGGAATTCTCGTGTGTGTCTTGGTTTGGCTTGTCCAAAAATGGATGTGTTGTCCCAGTCAAAGTGGTGTCCTTTCTCATCCGTATGTAAGGATACTAGTGAGAGTGGGTCATATCTTTTGTGGCTAGTTGATGTTCATGTATCCTGGTGGCTAGTTGTTTTTTGGAACAGTTGGAGCTATAACAACAAGGAGCAGTTGTTGCGAGTGATGAATAAGTTTGCTCCTCTGAGACAGGTAAGAAGGAGTAAGATTAAGGGGCCTTGGATGACAAGAACAGAGGAGCTTCTCATCAGAAGGAAGAAGACAGTTTACATAAGGTGGAGGAAGCAAGGGTCTAGCTCAGCTTTAGAGGATTACAGGCTTACTAGAAAGGAGCTCAAAAATGGATGAAGGAGAGCCAGGAGGGGGTATGAAAAAAGCTTGGCAGGAAAGATTAGGGAGAATCTAAAGGCATTTTACTCATACATAAGGAATAAGAAAATGATCAGGGAGAAGGTAGGGCCAGTCAAGGATTGCATAGGGAACTCGTGTGTGCAGTCTCAGCAGATTGGGGAATCAGTTTTTTGTTTCAGTTTTCACTAAGGAAAAGGGCCTTGTTGTGAATGAGAACTTTGAGGAGCTGGGAAACAGATTTGAACAGATCAAGATTGAGGAAGTTGATATGCTGGAAATTTTGGCAAACATTAAGATTGATAAGTCCCCAGGGCCAGACCAGATTTAATCCTAGCTTGCTCTGGGAAGTGAAAAAGGACGTTGCTAACCCGCTGGCAAAGATCTTTGCTTCCTCGGTCTTCATGAGAGTTAGACCGGAGGATTGGAGGGAGGTGAATGTTCTTCCTCTTTTCAAGAAGGGTAATAGGGAAATCTCTGGCAATTACAGACCAGTCAGTCTTATGTCTGTGGTCAGCAAGGTTTTGGAAAGAATTCTGAGGGAGAGGATGTATGACTATTTGGAAATGCATAGCGTGAATAAAAGTAGTCAGCATGGCTTTATGAGAGGCAGGTCATGCCTCACAAATCTTATTGAGTTCTTTGAGGAGGTGACAAGGCAGGTTGACGAAGGTGAGGCAGTGGATGTGGTGTATATGGACTTCAGCAAGGCATTTGATAAGGTTCCCCATGGTAGGCTAATTCATCAAGTCAGGATGTATGGGATACAGGGAGATTTGACTGTCTGGATTCAGAACTGGTTGGCTGACAGAAGGCAGAGTGTGGTTGTAAATGGTAAGTATTCTGCCTAGAGATCTATGGTGAGTGGTGTCCCACAGGGCTCTGTTCCTGGGCCTCTGTTCTTTGTAGTTTTTAATAAATGACTTGGATGAGGAGGTTGAGGGTTGGGTTACTAAATTTGCTGAAGACACAAAGTTTGGAAGTACCTTTGATATTATCAAGGGCTGTTGCAGGCTGCAGCTTGCCATTGTTAGGATACAAAGCTGGACTAAGAAATGGCAGATGGAGTTCAACCTGGATAAATGTGAAATGATGCACTTTGGAAGGTCAAACTTGAATACTGATTATAGGATTAAAGAACATATTCTTGGCAGAGTGGAGGAACAGCGGGATCTTGGTGTTCATTGATCCCTCAAAGTTGCCACCCAAATGCATAGGGTTGTTAAGAATGCATATGGTGTTTTGGCTTTCATTAACAGAGAGATTGAGTTTAAGAGCCGTAAGGTTTTGCTGCAGTTCTACAAGTCCCTGGTGAGACCACACTTTGAATATTTGTGTCCAGTTCTGGGTGCCCAATATAGGAAAGATACAGAGGCTTTGGAGAAAGTACAAAGAAGGTTTACCAGGACTGGACTAGAAAAGTTGTTTTTTGTAGAGAGGTTGACTGAGCTCAGACTTTTCTCTCTAGAGAGGAGGAGGAAAAGAGGTGACCTGATCAAGGTGTACAAGGTAATGAGAGGCATGGATAGAGTTGATAGCCAGAGACTTTTCCCCAGGGCAGGATTGACTGGCACGAGGGGTCATAGTTTTAAGATATAAGGAGGAAGGTATAGAGGGGATGTCAGAGGTAGGTGCTTTGTGCAGAGAATTATGAACGCATGGAATGCATTGCCAGTGGTAGTGGTGGAAGCAGGTTCATTAGGGCCATTTAAGCGACTGCTGGACATGCACATGGACAACTGTGAATTGAAGGGTGCATAGGTTAGGTTATTTTATTTTAGATTAAGATTTGTCCTTGACACAACATTGTACTTTTGTATGTTCTATCTCTAGTGACATTTGAATACCTGAATTTTCAAATGTGTCATGCAACAATATTGCAATCTTCTTGAATTACTATTTTTAATCTCTTAGTTTTTCATATAATTTGCTGCTGTACTGTTTTTAATAAGTTGTTAATGGATAAAATATTTCCTGACCCCATTCAAATTCATGTAGATAGAAAATGTGTTGTAAGCTGCTTACAGCAGAAGGGACGGGATTTCGCATATTGGGGGTAGTTTCACCTGTCCAGAATGTGTGGTAAATGACCACAGCACCACCACCACCACCTCCCTCAGCAATTAAATGTCCTTTTAGAATGAGAAGCTGGAAGCCTAATGTTGGGTAGTATGTATAAGGTTAGACAGCCATGGTTTAAGAATTGGTATTGGCGTATATACAATTTGTGGACTGTACCGAGTATGATGCAATTGAATGATTGTTTACTTAGAGACAACTTTTATTGTTAGTGTGAAGATTTGATTATTAAATCTTTGAACTTAGAGTTGATTTGGACCTTTCATACTTGTTGTAGTAGTAGTAGTACAAAATTTACTTCATACAGTTACATTAATTATTTGAGATCAGGATTAGTAAAGCAGTAACTAAGTTTCCACATGTTGATTAGAATAAATTAAGTTCTTAAATGTTTAAGACCATTAGGCATAGGAGCAGACATAGCCCTGCAGTATCTCCTCTGTCATGGAATGAGATCATGGCTGAAGTGATGATCCCCAATGGTACTTTCCTGCCTTTTAACCAGAACCATTTGTTTGATTCCCTTAAAAAAAATCCCTGATTAAAAAATATCTTTATCTCAACCTTGAATATACTTAATGACCCAGCCCCTCTCAGAAAAATATATGTAAATTCAGCACCTACTAGGAGAAGACATCTTTTGTCATCTCTATCTTAAATGTGCAACCCCTTATTTTGAGATTATGCCCTCTGGTCCTAGACTCTGCCACAAGTGGAAACCGTTTCTCTGCATTTACTTTGCCAAGTCTTCCAAGAACCTTTTACGTTTCAATAAATTTCCCAGTTATTCTCCTATATTCCAATGCATATGGGCACAGTCTACTCTCATGCCAATGTATCTTTCCTTAGATAACGGGCCCAAAATTGTTCACAGTATTCCAGCTGTGCTCTAACTTTTACCTTGTATAGCTTTAGCAAGGCATCCCTACTTTTATTCTCCATTCTCTTTTTGAAATGAATGCCAACATTTCCATTTGCCGCCTTAATCACTCATTGAACTTGCGTGCTAGCTTTTTGTAATTCCTGGATGAGGACCTGAAATCCCTCTTCTATAGATTTCTGCAGTCTTTCTCCATTAAAATAATAATTTGTAGAATCACTAGAGTGTAGAAGCAGACCATTCGCTGCATCAGGTCCATACTGACCCTCTGAAGACCATCCCGTCCAGAGCTACACCCTAATCCCAATAACCTTGCATTTTTCAAGCTAATCCACCCTAACCTACACATCATTGGATTGGGGATGGAAACCAGAGCAATCAGAGGAAACCTGTGCTACTTCTTCGTTATCCTTCCTGCCAAAGTGTATAATCTCACATTTCCCCACATTATATTCTTTCTGCCATGCTTTTGCCTACTCATTTAACATGGTTACAGCCCTGATCAGACTCTATCATTTTTACCACTTACCTTCCCACCTATTTTCGTTATTGACGTAATTTCAGTTTTCTCATCCAAGTTATTAACATAGATAAATGTGGTCCCAACACCGATCCCTATAATACACCACTAGTTCAAAGTTGCCAGTCTGAAAATTCTCGCATTAATTCAACTTTCTCCTATTTATTAGCCAATCCTCCAACTATGCTAACATAATACCTCCAACTCCTCTTATTAAAAGCCTAATATGTGGCAGCTTACTAAACACCTGAAAATCCAAATATATTATATCCACTACCCCGCCCCCCCTTTTCTATCCTACTTTTAACCATTTTGAAGAATTCCAGTAAATTTGCCAGATGTGACTTCCCCTTTGTGAAGCTATGCTCACTCTTATCATATGTATTGCTAAACACTGTGCGGTTATATTCTTTTGTAACAGACACTAACATTTTCCCAATAAGACATTTAACTGGTCCATAGATACCTGTCTTTTGTCTCCTTCCATTTTTAAATCGAGGTATTGCATTGGCAAATTTCCAATCCTCTGGGAGTTTTCCCAGATTCCCTGAAGGTTACTGTCACTACACCCGCTGTCTCTGTAGCTACTTCTTTTAATCTCCCAGGCTGGTTTCCTTCAGACCCAGGGACCTATCAATCTTTAACCCTGTTAGTTTCCCTAGGATATTTTCCTTAGTGATCGTAATTATACTTATTTCCTCTTTTCCTTTTACCCCTTGAGTACATAGTAATTTTGGAATTCTCGTCATCTGTTGTACAGAGAAGACTAATGCAAAGTATTTATTCTGTGTCCAGCTTCCCCATCATTTATTTTCCTGGCTTTATTCTCTAATGGGGCTCTGTTCACTTTGGCTTCTCTCTTCCTTTTTATATATTGAAATAATTTCTTGCTCTCTGTCTTGATATTCCTTGCAATTTAACCCTCAACATTTATTTTCTCCCTCTTTATTTTTTGTTTTTTTTTTGTTTTTTCAAACTTTCTCAACCCTCTGGCTTACCGTTAATCTTTGCCACATTGAATCAGATTGAAAGAAAAGATATACAATCTTTAACTTTCGGGGTTCACTATGCTTGGCTTGTCCCCATCCTAGTATCCTTCTTTCTCACTGCAGTTTATTGTTGCTGTGAGCCATTGAAATGGCCTGAAAATGTTCAGCATTAAGTGCATTTTCAAAGTTTCAATCCAAACATTATTTACACTTTAATAATCTTTTGGATTCTGTGCAATAAGGTTTGAGGCGACAGGAGTGGGGATCTGCAATCGTTTGTGAACAATGTTTGGTCCAATTTGGGCTCCTCAGATGCTGGTACAATTCCTGAACAATTTCCAGCTTGGGCTGGGAAGCAGCAAAGAACATTCACACCACACAAGGGCCAGACCATAACTACCCCCGACAAAAAAGCTAGCTATCACCCCTTGATACTCAATGGCATTATCATCATTGAATTCTCCAGTATTAACATGTTAGGGATTACTATTAATCAGAAACTGAACTGGATTAGCTATAGAAGTTCTGAAGAAAGGTCATTGGACTCAATGTTAC
Source organism: Hemiscyllium ocellatum (assembly GCF_020745735.1). NCBI lineage: Eukaryota > Metazoa > Chordata > Chondrichthyes > Orectolobiformes > Hemiscylliidae > Hemiscyllium > Hemiscyllium ocellatum. The sequence continues at coordinate 50,486,378 of NC_083412.1, forward strand.
CTGTTTTCTCTCCACACATGCTGCCAGATCAGCTGAATCTCTCCAATTTGTTTTTGTTCAAAGTTTACAGCATCCACAGTTCTTCATTCTATTTTAGTCATGTAAATGCTGTGGCAGGTCAAAGGCTAGGAAGTCATCAGCAAGTAATTCACTTCTTTGATTCCCTAAAGCCTTTCCTCTATCCACAAGACACAAGTCAGCAGTGTCATAATCCTCACTGACCTGGATGAATGCAGCTCCAACGACACTTGCGTTTGACACCATCCAGTGCAAAGCAGTCCACTTGACTGACATCACATCCACAAACATTCACTTCCTCCCGTCACTGACACTTCTTAACGAAAGTATTTACCATCTACAAGATGTATTGCAAAAAAATCAAGGGTCATTAGTCAGTACCTTCCAAACTCTTTTCTACCATCATGTAGAAGGATAAGGGCAGCAGACACATGGGAATGCCATCACCTGCAAATTCCCTTCCAAGCCACATACCATCCTGACTTAGCAATATATCATCATTGCTTTAATGCCACTGGGTCAAGATTCTGGAACTCACTCCCCAGTGGCAATTGTGGGCCAACTTACGCTCAATGAGCTATAGTGGTCCACCTTCTCAAGGCAGGTAGGTGTTATGGACCAGATCAGACCCCCTCAAAATACTTTAGACCTTAACTTTTTGTTATTTTAAAAGTAGATGTGAAGTGCATGTTCCAGATGTGTTGTGACTGGTCAAACTACTTGATGTTAAGCAGAACACAATTTATTTAAACATTGTAGTTAAAATACAAAGAGAATTTAGATTAACTTGAATATTGGAAAATTTAACTGAATCAGACATGCAGTACCTATTACTAATTAACTGTTCTAATATAGTAACATCCCATAAACACACCCCTTGACAAAGAGGCAACTTCAGACACCGATTCTTACATTCTATTCCAGGAGAAAACGACAATAAAAGAGATTTCAGAGAATGCAGCAGTTAGTAATCCTTTACTGAAGCTTGCAACCCTTCTGGTACCCCAAACAGCTTCTGACTGATAGAGTTAAAAAAAAACATAGAAAGCCTGGTCTGTGAGAATCCTCTTCCACTGGTACAACTGTTTTAAAAAAAAATACCTAAAGGACTCATAAATTGTTGGCTAATACCATCTCTTATAGTCAGTTCAACATCTGAAGTTACAACTTTTCTTAAAAAAAAACCCAGGACAAAATAACCTTTTTTTAAAATGTCGGCATCATCACATAAGGATGAGAGGTAAATGCTGGCCCAGTGACACCCATGTCAAGTAACTTAGATAAAAAGTGTCTGATACTGAATCATGCAGGAAATTAATGTTTCCCTGCTTGATTCCTATGTATTGAGTGAACTGGTTTCAGCTGGCACAACTATGCTACAGTTGGCCTCAGTAGAGAGAGAAAAATTGGGCAGGAGCATTATTCAGCATTCTGTTGAACGTATATTTCTGAAGCCAAATTTTGATGCTACTTAACAGGTTACACAGACCATACAGAAGGTCACAACCAAAGATTGGGGCCAACGTAAAAATGTTCAGTGAGCAGACATAATCCATCCTGCACAGTGTCAGGAAAAGTAGAAAAAGTAGGGAAAACGAGAATTGAAAATGATTCGACCTCAAGATGCAGTAGCTTACTGATAGAACTGGCACTATGGAAAAATGAGCTGAAATAATGAAAATATTTTCTCTAATGGTCCCATTTTGGCCTAGCCTCCTTTTCGTAAATGATTGGGGCCTAATTCGCATTTAACCTGCCTATTATCTACATACGACTGCTCTGTCTCCTCATGAGATGTGAAGATTGGTGGGGGGGGGAGGTCTGATCTTCAGCTAAGTCCATATATAAGCTGATTATATCATGACTGCTTGGTAACATTGAGTTCTTTCACATCTGATCTGGGTGATTGGTTAAAGTCTAAATTCGAGGAGAAGGACATACAAAATCATGAGCATGGAATAAGCAAAGCAGTCCAGGATAACTCCATCTCTTTGTCATTTATAAAAAGTTAGCCAGATATTGGGGGGGTAATGTCAACTTTGACCTAACTTCTGGATACCACAATTTCCCACTATAAGTTTCTGTTATTAAGCTTGCACCAGGACCAATAAGCTGCTGTGCACCAGCCCTGGTACTGATGATGACCCATTATTCACACTGCATTTCTGGTCAATAGAATGAATATTTAATGTGATTGATGAGGTATTGATAAAGCAGGCTGTCTTGTCTTGGGTGTTGGCAAGCTTTTTAATCAAGCTCCTTTCATCCAGACGAATGGGGATATTCAGTTCTGCTCCTAACTTGTACCTTGTCTATGATGAGTAAGAGCAGAGTTACTCAGTACAGGATACCTAGCTTCTGACCTGATTTTGCAGCCACAGTATTTAAATGGATAGTTTAATTTCTGTTTAATGATAAGACCAAGGAGGCTGATAGAGGGGATTCAGTGATGGTGAGGTCGCTGAATGGCAAGGGATGATGTTTAGATTCTTTCTTGTTGGAGGTGGTCATTGCCTGGCAATTCTGTGGCCCAAATGTTACGTTGCCACTTGTCAGCCTAAGCCTGAATATAATCCAGGTTTTGCGGCATTTGCACATGGAATGTTTCTGTAACTGAGAAGACATGGATGGTGTTGACTGCCATGCAATAACCAAGAAAATTAAGCATGATAATTTCAATAAAATATCTGTTTGGTTTATGCTATTGTATTCAGTCATGGATTTCAGCAATCATCAGCTTTTCAAAAACTCTGATTCACTGGAAGGGTTAATGGTTGGGGTGGGTGGGTGTGTGTGTATGTGTATATACACACACAGCCAGTTATTTTCTCCCACAACTTGCTGTAAGCTCTTTTCTTGAACCCAAAAGACCTTGCAGTTAGTGGATCGATTGTCCTGTGAGAAACTGAAGGAACCTTGAGATAAAAGCTTGAAGGATGAAGTCCAGTCAAGCCAAAAGGGATCATTTCAATGGGTTTCCTGGTTCACGTCAAACCTCCCACCCCAATATCACACTACAGTCAATTTGTCTTTTGTTTGTCTGTATGTGTTCTAACTAGTTGTGCTTAACTAGTATAGCTATATGTTTGATAATTCATAGTTCCTTACTTAGGTTAGAAAGTACTTACTTATAATAAACAGTTCTTGTTAAGTGTTGTCTGTTACAAAAACAAAATGCTGGAGAAACTCGGTAGGTCTGGCAGCATCTGTGGAAGGAGAAACAGATAACTTTTTGAGTTCAGTGACTCTTCCTCCAAACTTGGTCAGAACTCTGGAGCTTTATTAGAACAGTTCTGACAAAGAACAAAGCTAGACAGGGTTGGCTAAAACAAGAAATTGGTTGGAAAAACTGTAACTGCACAATGGAGAGAACTGAGGTTAGAAATGTTAGTAACCTTTCAGTTTTCCCTGGACTTTGGGGAAGTGGCAGAAGACTGGAGCATTGTTCCAGCCTTGTTTGAGGGGAAATAAGGATAGTTCCAGAAATTACTGACCAGTCGGTTTAACTTTGGGGAAGCTTCTACAAACAATTATTCAAGATAGTCATATGAAAAATTTGGGCCAATAGGATGAGTTGGTGTGAATTTCTAAATGTTTAACATAATCAAGTGTTTTGAAGCAATGACAAAGACTCTATGAGGGTACCTGTGATGGTATATATGGATTTCTAGATCATGACACAATCTAGCTACAAAAATAACAGTAATAGGAATCAGATTAATGGTCAATGGGCAGTTTTCTGGATGGAGGACAGTTTGTAGTTGAGTTTCCTAGGCGTCAGTTTTGGGACCCTTGCTTTTCCTTGTATATAGTTTTGATCTGGATCTTGGTGTACAGGATGCAGTTTCAAAATTTGCTGACAACACTAAACTTGGAAGAATTGTAAACTGAGAGAAGGATGGTATGGAATTCCAAAAGGGCATTGACAAGTTGGTGGAGTGATTGTAGGATTTGGGAGGAAAAGCATTAGAAGATCAGGGAAAGTAAGGGGTACTCTTCTAAAGGGAGCGCGGAGCAGAAGAGCCTGAATGTATATGTCCACAAGTCATTGAAGATGGCAGGACAGGTGATCAGAGCAGCTAATAAAACATTGCATTCTCAGCTTTATTATTAGGGGCATAAAGTACAAGAACCAGGAGGTGATGAAGAACTCATGTCACTTACTAGACCACAGCTAGGGTACTGTATGCAATATGGGCAATACTTCCGCGATGAGGATGTATTGAAAAATTTGGAATCTTTCTCCTGGAAAGAATGGTGAGAGGAGATTTGATAGACATTTTCCAAAATCATGAGTGGGCTGGATAGAATGGGCCAGGAGGAACTGTCCTCACTCATAAAAGTAACAAAAATATGAAGACATAGATTTATGATGTGCAAAAGAAGCAAGGGTGATGAGAGACTTACCTTTTCCCATGCACAGTAAGTAGTTAGGGTACGGAATGCACTATCCAAAGATGTGGTGGAAGCAGGTTCAGTTGAGGCATTGGATGATCTGTATAACTATTGTATCCAGCAGTATGGAGCACATGCAGAACATTATAACGCAATGATGCACTTTGAAAAGCTGCTGTGAGCACAGTGGGGCGAATGGCTGCCTTCTGCACCATGACACCTGTATAAATCTGAATAGTAGGTTAGTAAACACAGGCTCTAATCCAATGAACAGTAGATATTGCATGTTAAAGATTTTGAATCATAATTTGCCTTTCCATATGAATGAATTTCTTAAGCTTGAATGACTTTTTGAAATTGTCACATCTTGACATTTTTTAATATATCTTCTGTTACGTTACTTTGTGTGGTTGTTGGATTAATACATTCAGTTCACTAGAGAGAAAAAAATCTATGGGGAATGTGGCAGTGAAGCAAAGATATTGAGACATCTGGACAGATAGCTAATAAGGTTCATAACAGTAGTAATCAGTGCTTTTAACTATTTTAAAATATTTAAGAGTAGATTAATTTTGGCTAAGAATAATGTCAGGAAATCAAAAAAGGATTACATGTTACTTTTCTTATTCTCGAAACAGGGAACATCTGCAGCATCAAGGAGTTCATTCAGCCCATTACATTGTGCCAGCCAAGATTGAACCTGTCCACACTCCATTATGGGTCTGGATTTTCATTGTCTTGGAGATTTCTGGAACCTTTAAAAGGCGGGTGGGACTTGAATCCAAAAGTTCCACCTCTTTTGCTAATTGCAGTTATTCCTTCTAGGGTAAAGGAGTGGGGCTTTTCTCACCTGAACCTTGAACTTGGCTGTAACACTTGCCCCATCATTTTGGAGTCTTAGGATATGTACATGCTTCTAAAAGGTGATGAAGTATATAACTTCACAGCTTGATGCTTCTACGCAAGTTTCCAATCCTTCAAAAAATGATAGTCAGAATTGGAAAAAATCTATTTTAGTAGGTGCATTAGCTGTTTGTTATCTCAAGGACTGTTGTTATATCATTTTGAACTATTGGCTTCTTTATGCAATCTAAAATTATCCCAGTTTGAGGGTTGGATGTCCACAGTTTGATTTCCACCTTGAGATTATTTAACAAGCTAGCTTTTATGATTAAGTACTTGACAGATTTTAAAATTTTGAATGAGTTTCCATGAATGGGTGTGTTTTTTTTTCCTTAATGAATACTATAAAACGTGCTTAGATCTTTGTTTCATATCAGCCTGGCTCCTGATATCTGCTCATTATGGATACTGGATGAGTTGACATAGAGGGTGTAAGGGCAGAGTTGACAGCAGAAGGCAGAAGTTCACTCTAAGTTAGCATAGAGAGTAGAATAGGTGACCATGAGCACATGGAGGCATGTGAAGTGGGAACATGTTAATGCCATAAATGGGGCAAAATCAGAAAACTGAGATTGCTATTTTGACAGCCCCCTTGACACTCAGCAGCCCTGGTGGTCACGTCTGATCTCTGTCTGCAGAAGTGAGTGAATTTTCATTGTACACCTGCCATCCACTCCACAATTTCTTATCCATGTCCTGCACCACCCCCACACCCTGAATGAAAATGTGCTTTCATGTTATTTCTTCCAAGATGATAGCCTGAGTTCTGAACTTGTCTATCTCGCAAGTGAAAACTTAGGCCTTCAGAGCTTTTTTTTTAGATTAGATTAGATTACTTACAGTGTGGAAACAGGCCCTTCAGCCCAACAAGTCCACACTGACCCGCCGAAGCGCAACCCAACCATACCCCTCCATTTATCCCTTACCTAACACTATGGGCAATTTAGCATGACCCATTCACCTGGCCTGCACATCTTTGGACTGTGGGAGGAAACCGGAGCACCCGGAGGAAACCGACGCAGACACGGGGAGAACGTGCAAACTCCACACAGTCAATTGCCTGAGGTGGGAATTGAACCCGGGTCTCTGACACTGTGAGGCAGCAATGCTAACTGCTGTGCCACCGTGCCACCCACTAAGCTTAGTCGCAATCTTTTGAGATGATAGCATTTTAAGTATATATCTGAATACTTTTAAAGTGCACTTTGGGTCTGCTACTACCACATTGTGGGTGGGGAAAAACACTCAATTCCCATCTAGTCCTTTCATCAATTATTCCTACTGGAAATAGAAAGTGTTCCTTATTCTTCACTCTATCTGTACTTTACTGAATTTCATATTCCTCAATCAAATATCTTCTCAGCCACCTGTTCCAAAGAAAATAATTTTTCTAGCTTTTCCTTCTATCCTATCATTGTGCTTTCTAATTATAGGCTGACTAGAAATCAAACCATATTATTACCTCTGAATTTGAAGCATAAGCCATTTTTACATTGAGATGCTTGTATTTTAATCTTAATATATTCCAGCCTTTGTATCACAGTTAAACTTTGTGTTTAAAAAATACTGAAGTCTAAATTCAAAGGGAATTATAAATGAAAGCAAATAACTTAGTGATTTTGTTTTTAAATAGTTTTGTTTTCCTATTTTTGTTTTAAATTTTGTTTTTAAATGGAGGTTTTTTTAAGGGAACTAAAATGTAGCAACTGTAGCAGCAAAGCATTTCGAAAACTTCATCATCATCAATAAGATATGATATTAAATGTGGAAATATTAAAAGGCATTTTATGATGCATAAAACTTCAGAGTTAAAAATCACACAACAGCAGGTTATAGTCCGACAAGTTTATTTGGAAGCACTCCGAAAGCTAGTTTTCAATGTTAACTTTGTATACCCCAATCCAACACCAGCATCTCCAAATCATAAAACTTGAGAAGCAGTCTATTTCAATTTATTGCATTCTGTGTATTAGTTAGCAGTGCTGCCTTATAGTGCTGGGGACCTGGGTTTGATTCCCAGCCTTGGGTGACTGTGTAAACTCCACACAGACATTCCCCCTATGTCTGCATATGTTTCCTCCAGGTGCTGTGGTTTCCCTACCACTATGTAAAGATGTACAAGTTTGGTGGATTAACCATGCTGAATTGCCCTGTAGTGTTCAGGGACGTGCAGGTTTGGCTACCTTATTTCCATGCTTTTGCATCTCATTATTAGCTAAACTCCTTCATTTCTACGCAGCTCGCAATGCAATTTTCCCCCCCGCCTCTTTAAACAGCGATTGCCAATGTGGAAGTCAGAACTGTTACCTGGTGGCAGCTCCTTCATGAACACCATCCTCCTCTGGTTTCTCAATCACACAACACCAGATTATAATCCTATAGATTTATTTGGAGGCAGACATCATGATATGTTAGCCATGGTAAATGAAAGGTTACAGGATGGGGTGGATCTAGGGGAGAATGCTCTTCATTATGTTGGTGCAGATTTAATGGGATGAATGACTTCTGTTTGCACTGTAGGGATTCCATAATTCTATGTGGAAGTGAATGTTGAATAGCAAACCACAACTGTGACATAATTTGCCACTACCTTGAGCAATGTCAGTAAATGTGGCGAAAATTGTCAAATGTGTTTTTCACTGACAAAACATTGATTTTTGTTTTACCTCTGGGGTTTAAATAGTGAGGTTTGAATCATTCTAATGAGCAGCAATTGCCTTAGTTCCATGCTTTTGCAACTCATTGTTAACTAAACTCCTTCATTTCTACGCAGCTCCCAATTCTTCCCCCACCCCCTTTAAACAGCGATTGCCAATGTGGAAGTCAGAAAGTTACCTGGTGGCAGCTCCTCCCCGTCTGCTCTTCCCAGACCCTCAGGCTAATTTATCTTTGCCACCATTTCCCTGCATGCTTCATGAACTCCATCCTCCTCTGGTTTCTCAAGCAGACACTACCAAACTATCAACTTTACCGCGACATGGTTGCTTTCAGACTGACTCTTGCACCACCTCAGTCCTTTGGTCAGAGTGCAGCGACACTAATGAGGTGCACGTTTCTGCTGAAATGGCAGCCTGCATTTCGTGCATCTACATCGGGTGCATCTAACTGCCCTCAGCTTCCTTTCTTGTGTGACTCATGTCACACTTGGAAGCTGTCAACTTCTGTGGCATGCGTTGCTTTGTAACGCAGCAAGAGGCAAAGATCTTGATATGTTTAAGAACATTATACAATCAAGGTAGTAGGCATATTGCACAGTATAATATTACATCAGTATCTCAACCTATGGCAGCTGCTTACATGGCAATCAATTGCATATACATCAATCAAATGGATGTTTGGGAGAAATTAGGAATGTGAGGTGGGTGAGAGTCACCATGGATGTGATGTATGCACCCTTGAGAGTTGTGATCCAAGTGTTGATGAGAGATGTGTGCAGTGACAGTGAAGAGGGGATGGTGGTCCTGTGAAGATGAGGCACCAGGGAGAAGTTGGTGATGCTTACTCTTGCGGAATGCATAACCACTCACTTTCTTCCTGCAATACTGCACATTCCCTTTCACCTTGGATATGGCATTGACACTGCCCGTTGTCTTAGTCCTGAATGACCAAGTCTGGTGCTGTGGCCTCCTTTACTGGTCAGCAGGAAAAGGATGGCCCTCTTCTCCTCCCACCGGATCTGCCCATACCCCAAGGCCACTGTTCACAAAACAGGGAATGAGCTTATTTTTCTAGGCCAGTACCTTTTGGAATAAGTATGGAGTGCTGCAGTGTGAAGATGACAGTTTGGGAGGTGCAGTGTCTGAAGTGATACGCAGCTCGGATTTAACTATGACACCATTGACATGAATGTTTAAAATCCTGGCTGCAGCAGCAAACACTTTGGTATCCTTTGTCATGTGATTTCAGGAAATAGGGGCTGAACAAGTAGGTCACATATCTAATGTGCTGAAAATTGCATGAGAAAAGTTGATGTTTACTTTGTGTGGTTGGCTGCCATGAATCTCACATGAGAAACACTTGGCCAAATCATGGTGTTGTGATGCTTTCAAACAGCCACCCTGAATCTTGGATGCAGTTATTACAGACTTTCATTGAGCATATGGTAGAGAAACACTTGGTTTAAAAAGTCTGCCAAGGTCTTGCTCTGGAATAATCATGGCAAATCATACAATCAGGGCAGGCATGGATTATGTTTGTCTCACTGTCAAGGGTGTAGGCAGTTGCCAGGGAGAGGGTTGGGTCAGCTGCTAGTCAGGTTTTTGTGGCAATGACTGCAGATATTGATTTCATTCTTCCCAATTTTTAATTGGTGGAAATTTCTCATCTGGCACTGAATATTAGAGAAGCAGTTTGATGATATAGCAATGCCAGAGGAATTGTTATTTCTCAACAAAAAGGTGGTTGTAAGTCATTGCAACCTTTGTAGAGACCAACAACTTAAGTCATTAATTTTCCAGTGACTGATAAAAGCAATTGTTTGACAAAATTGCAGCAAATAAAACTTCAAACTTTACTTAATAGACAGCTAATAAACCATTGTTTTAATTCATTGATGGGATGAGGGTATTGCTGGCTAGACCAGCATTATTGCTCATCACAGAGGGCAATTAAGAGTCAACCATGTTGCTGTGGTCTGAAGTCATATGTAGGCCAGAGTAGGTAAAGATAGTGGTTTCCCTGAAGGACATTAGTGAACAAGTTGGGTTTTTCCAAAAATCAACAATGGTTGATGGTCATCATTAGACTCTTAACTCAATTTTTTAAAATTGAAATTCAAATACTACATCATTACCTAGTTCCAATCTCCTGCATTGTCTTCATATCCTTACAAAATATTTCTTTCTCAATCATCCCATACATGCTTGAATGCCTAAGTAAACCTACTGCCACCACACTTAGGGTGATGGTTTTCCTCCTATCACCCTTACTTCTACACATCGTTATAAATCTATCTTCTCATTATTTTCTGCTTACAAGCTCAAATCATCTCTCCTTATCTACTCAATAAGCCTACACGCGATTTTAAAATCTTCTATCAAATCTGCCCTCAACGCCTTCTGCCCAAGATGAACAGCCGCAACATCCTCAACTGATGTTTCTCATTTCTAGAGCCATTCTTGTAAGTCGTGTCTGCAGTTTCTCCAAACAATTCAATCTTTCCTATTATATGATGCCAGAACTGTACACAATATTCCAGCTGAAATCATAAGTATCCTGTACAAATTCAACATTTCTTCCCTGCTTGCACTCTATGCTCCTACCTGTCACCTTCAATGATCTGTGCACATATACACTCGGGTCTCTCACTCTGACGCCCCTTTTAGAATTATACCACCATTTTATGCTATTATTTCAATGTTCTTCCCACAAAAGTGCGTCACCTCAACCTCTCTGCATTGAACCTTGTCTACCATCTATCTGCCTGCTCCTCCAACTAGACTGTCCAAATGAAGTTCCACACTCCTCCTCACAGCTTATAATCTTCCAAATAAAAACTGAAAGAACTGCGGGATGCTGTAAATCAGAAACAAAAACGGAAGTTGATTAAAAAAGCTCTGGTCTGACCCAAAGGGTCAGAGGAACAATCACCAAACCTGAAACATTAACTCTCATTTCTCTTCATAGATGCTGGCAGACATGGTGAGCTTTTCCAGCAGCTTCTGTTTTGGTTATAATCTTTCAAGTATCGTGTCCACTGCAAACTTTGAAATTGTACCCTGCGTACCAAGATTCAGGTCATTAATATCTATCAGGAAAAGTAAGAATTCCCATTCTAACCACTGGGGAACTCCATTACAAACCTTCCTCCAGCCTGAAAAAGATCCATTGACCATTATTCTTTGTTTCCTATCACTCGTCCAATTTTGAATCCACATTGCCACTGCTCCTTTTATATCATGACCTTTAACTTCCCACAAGTCTGTGTGAGACATTATAATCAGGTGCCTTTTGGAAAGCCATGTAAATTACATCAACAGTGTTATTCCCATTGAGCTTTTGTTACCTCTTCAAAAAGCTTCAGCAACTTAGTGAAACACTAATTCCCACTTGGAAAATCCATGCTGACCCTTCCGAATCAACCCCCTTTTTTCACGTGACTATTAATTCTATCTTGAAAGGTTGTTTCTAGTAGCTTCCCTACCTCTAAAATCAAATGCATGCTCTGTGCTTACTGCAATTGTCCTTGCTACCTTTCATAAAAATGGCTATGATGTTTGCAATTCTCCAAGTGGACTGGACACCTACCCCAACACCACCCTCTACTGTGAGTCCAGGATAGACTATGACCAGTAACCCTGCAATTTCTATGTTTGCTTACCTCAACATTCCAAGCTGACCTTGTTTCAATCCCGATATGAAAAGAAAAAACATTTTTAAAAGCATCAATTTTGAATTTTTCCTGAAGCAAAGTGGTGATTTTTGTTTGGCAACATTTTAGGCCATATATTACTCAATTGGTGTTGATAGAAAGTAAACAGCATTAGTATGAAATTAGAGGATTGGGCAATAATGTATGATAGATGACTAGAGCAAGAGCTCTTTTTTTTTAATTCACTCATGGGATGTGTGTATTGCTGACTGACCCAGCACTTATTGCCTGTTCTTATTGCCCTTGAGAAAGTGGCAGTAAAATGCTGTCTTGAGCCACTGCAGTTTGTGTGCCATAAGAAGTTCCACAATGCCATTGGGGAAAGAGTTCCAGGATTTTGACCCAGTAACAGTGAAGCAACGGTGATATACTTCCAAGTCAGGATGGTGAGTGGCTTGAATAGGAACTTTGCAGGTGGTTGTGTCAACATGTACCTGCTGCCTTTATTGGTTTTTTTGATGGTAGTAGAAGTGGGTTTGAAAGGTGTTGTCTGACGAGACTTCATGAATGTCTGAAGTGCATCTTGCAGATACTGCACACTGCTGCTACTGAGCATCGGTGGTGGAGGGAGTGGATGTTTGTGGATGTGTTGTCAATTGCGCAGGTTACTTTTTCCTGGATGGTGTCAGGTTTGGTGAGTTTTGTTGAAGCTACACTCATCTAGGCAAGTGAGGAGAATTCCATCATGCTCCTGGCTTATGTATTGTAGGTGGTGATGAAGTTAAAGTTGCCACAATCTTATCAAAGTCAGAAGTGTGGTGCTGAGAAAGCACAGTGGACAGGCAGCATCCAAGGATCAAGAGATTCAAAGTTTTGGGCATAAGCTCTTCATCATGTTCCTGAAGAAGGGCTTATGCTCGAAACATCGATTCTTCTGCTCCTTAGATGCTGCCTGACCTGCTGTATCTTTCCAGCACCACATTCTCAACTCTGATCTCCAGTATCTGTAGTCCTTACTTTCTCCTTGACCATTGATAGTAGAGTAATTGAAACAGAAATGCTCTAGAGATCAGAAATAAATGATTGTAAGTAATCAAAAATTGTGGGGTTCAAGGAGATAATGAGGCTTTAGAGAATTTAAACGCAAAAATTAGCAATTTAAAATTACCCTCTATTTGATAAACAGGGATGATGTTTGAATGTGACTTGATGGAAGTTATAAGATGGGAAGTCGGCTTTGATAAGTTTATGGAGATAGAATGTGGGAGACCAGCTAGAGTATCTTTTTAAAAAAAATTCAAAATTAGATATAATTAAAACCTAAATGAGTCTAACATCAGCAAATATGCTATGATCAGGACAACCTCAGTTGTTTAAGGTTGCATTTCTTGTTAATGTCATGGCTAGGTGGCATAATTACTGTGCACTCAAACGGAGTTCACTTTATGTCACTGGCAAATGTTGGAATGACAGCTGCGTGTCAAAAAGTTGCCTCTGGCTGTATTTTCACAGGATAGAAACAAACTCCTAAACTTTCCAGCACCATAGAACCAATGCCTAACTCTCCATGCAGACCTTTACAAAGCAATCTTTAAAGGTGAGTTTCTATTATGCTAGAACTTTTAAACATGATCCTGTTATAATGAATAGCCAGTACTATTCTTAAATTCTAAAACACAATGCATTCTATGACTAGAAACATCCTCATGAACGTCATCATCATTGCCATATACATGTGTGCTTCCAGAGCCTCCAAATATAGTTTTTTGATTGTTTGAAGGAATCTTCAGTTGTTGAGATTGAAGTCGTAATGCTTGTTTGCTTGTCAGCATTACCGTTTCACACTGAATCTACTAGACAGCAAACGTGAGGATTTTGTAAACAGTAGCTGGCATGAAGGCAAAGTCGGCCATCAAAATGGCCACCTGCACAATAGGCCCATTGATGACCCAAGGCCAGAATAAACTGATGCACGTGTGAGTGACATCATTATATTCATTGTAAGATAATATCTCGGGCTATATGCTTGTGTAGAAGTCCTTCTAAAGAATGTCCAGGTGACCATGGGACTGAGAATCCAGGAGCAGGGCAAAGGGTGTGATAGTACAGCCAGTCATGGAGTAATGTGACTGGGCAGCTCCTCGTGTTTGGCAAGAATGAGGAGGTATCTGTGGACTGAAATTAGACTCCATTGGAATGTGGGGGTGGCGTCAAAGAAGCATGCTGACAGCACAGAGGGCTCAGCCAGGCCCAGGTTCTGGCAGATGACTGTTGCAGTTCTGGTGAATACCTGAAGGCTGTTTCAAAAATCTTATCCTTCTGGTTGAAGGCAGTTATGTGCTTCTTTGGCAGTAATGTGGCATCACTTACTGCATGCCTTTGCGTTGCCTCCAAGCGGTAGTCCTTCAAAAAACAGAATTTAGCAAATGTTAAATTCAAACAGAATTCAGTGTTGGCAGTATTTAGCATTTTTAAATTCAGCTACACAATGTAGTAATTACTGGTGGGGCCAGTATTTATTCTCCATCCCTAGTTTTCCTTGAGAAGGTGGTAGTGAGTCACCGTCTTTGACTACTCCAGTCAGCTTTTTGGAAGTAGATCTGCAGTGCCATTTGGAGAGGAAGTTTCAGGGCTTTGACCTCACAACACTGAATGAAATGGGCCACAGAACAGAGTTCATTTCAATGCGAGTTCAGCTCTGTTCTGAGAGATGTGGTGGTTCTGAGCTGGCTTTTCGGTTCAGGTTTTTTAATTAGGCACTCCTTGTATTTATTATATTAGGCTGCTGTTTTCTTGGTCCTTGCTCATTTTGCCTTGGCCTTTGCCTGCAGACATTCAACTTTGTGGATCTTGGGTTTCTTTGCCATTGCTTTTTTGCTGCCTTTTTCAGCACTGCGGCCATGGCTGGAGATTTCACTGTGGTGCTTGGAAAAATATCCAGGCTATTTTGTGACCACTGAAGCAACAGCATTTGACTTCCAAGTTGGGACAGTGTGTGGGTTGAGGGGGTACTTATGGGTGGGTATATTCCCTTGCATCTACCAACCCTGTATTTCAACATCATCCAACCAGATAACTCTATCACCTGAAAGGACCTTGGTACATTACTGCAATGCCTCTTGTAGTTAGTGCACTGTGTAACAGTAGTGGAAAGGGGTGCGAGTGAGGGAAGTGAATGTTGGAGGTGGTAGTCGGGATGCAGATCAAACCGGCTTTGTCCTCCGTGCCCTTTTGAGAAGGAACCTACTGTCTTAACATGGTCAGGACTACATATGACTCCAGCTCCACAATAATGTGGTAGACCCCTGTGTAATAAATGTTGACCTAGTCAACAATGTCCATATCCCATGAATTTTTTTTTATATAGTAATGTTCACCTTCTTGAACGTGCTGGAGCTGCAGTTGTCCAGGCAAGTGGAGAGTGTTTTGTTATGCTCCTGACTTGTCTTAATTGCAGATGGTGGTCAGTCTTTCAAGAGTCAAGAGGCAAGTTACTTCAGAATTGCCAGCATCTGATCTGTAGCCACTGTATTTATGTGGCTTGGTGTTGTTTGGGTCTGGATGTGTACGGTGACAGACTGTTTCAGTGACAGATGACTTGAGAGTAGTGCTCAAACCTATGTTATGAGTGAATACACCCACTTCTGATCTTATGGTAGAAGAGAAGATGTTGATGAAGCATAGTTGGTCTACGTTCCTACCTTGAACCACTCCAGTGATGTCCTGAACCAAAGTCATTATCCTCCAATAACAACTACAGTTTACCATTCTACTAGTTATGACTTTAAACAATATCAAGTTTGTAATATAGAAATAGACAGTCTTGGTGACAATATGAATGTGATCGAAAGTTCACCTTGGGTCACGTACAACACCCGGATTGTGAGTTTGGTGCAAGATTGTTGCTTTGTCGTGGGATGGTGTGGGGGTAACCAGGAAATGAAATTTGATATGGGGACTGAAAACAACAGCTTCTGTCTTCCTAGAATTCAGCTGGAGGGAATTTCTGCTCATCTAGTACAAGATATCAGATGAGCAATTTTATATTTTAGCAACAACGGAGGAACGTGAGAAAGAGGTGATGAGGTATGATTGGGTGTTATCAGCATAAATTATAACTCTGCTTTAGGTTGCTGTCACTGCAGGGCAGATTGAGTGAGAAATAGGAGAGCGAGCCAAAGATCGATCTGATCGGTAAAAACCAGTGGTAAAGGGGCATGAGAATTTAATATCTGTCTGCTGCAATTCAATGGACAGAATGCAGATGGGAGTGAGCAATCCCAGTCAATTGGATATCAGTGGGGAGGTGATAGAGGAGGATGGCATGGTCAACATGACCAAGTGATGTGAAATAAGGCTGTAGGCAGATTTTTAAAGCATGTGAGGAGTTAAGGAAAAGGTTTGGACAATATCGAAAGCCATGCTGGAGCTTGTAGGACCAAGGGATGATGGTGAGGCTGCCAAATTCTGGATTTTGTGAATGCTGGTGATAGTAATTGGAGAGCATTTATTACCTCTATCCTTGGTACTTAAAAAACATTGAGGTTTTATTACCTGAGGAATAAGGGGCTAGAAAGAATTGAAGATGAAGTATAGGATGAATTTGGACAAATGCAACTTTCATGACAAACATGATGATGAAAAAAAAATGAAGGCTACACAATACTGGATTCCATTTGAGTGAAGAGTAGGGCAATTAATAGAGTAAGAGGTGACAGATGTTGAAATGAATGTAAAATGCAAGATACTTAAATTTGTAATATATTTAGTATCAGCCGATAGATCATGTAAAATTATATCCTCTTCTATTTTCTGAACAGACCTAATGAGAAGTCTGACAAGTTGTGAGATTACATACTTAAACTGGAGGAGAAAATTCTTCTGACAGGACCATATTTCTCCTAATAGCAGGAAAGCTTAAACATCTACAAAATACATGAACTAGTTATAGCTGAGGGCAGTTTTGGATATCAACTGAGCATTCATGATAGTTGTTCCCTGCTTCAGGGAAAAGAAAAATTTGAAATTTTAATCTCCAAGGCCCACTTAAATCCTGCCAATGAGCTTTTGAACAATCCTAACCATTAGGCATTAGGGAATTATATGGCTGTGTTTTTTTCCCACCAAGGCCATGGTGGATCAAATTACTTGCAGATCTGATGCAGGTGAGATCCACTGCGGGCCTGAGGTTATGCACATGGTGTTACTTTTCCCAACAGGTATTGATTAAGCAAAACCTATGTTGGTTTTGGGTAGGGTTCCTAAGTTTATCAGATTTAAGATTTAACCAAATAGCTCGAGCACAAATCAATTAACCCACTCATTTTAACCAAGCACTATGTTTAAATCGGTTGCAAATTTTAAACAGATGTACACCATTGTGAAGAAATTCATTTGTTGTAATATGAAAGGAACATATGTCATAAATTTGAAATGGCAATCCTGTGGCTATTTCAGATTAGGTTGTTTTCATGTACCTAAGATTTAATTACCGAATAGTACTTGATACTATTGCTGCCAGGACAGTTTTAAAATGCTTAAAGTAAAATACTGTGGACATTGGGAATCTGCAACACAGATTGTGGGAGTAACCTCAAGTCTGGCAGCATTTGTGGAAAGAGAAACAATTATTATTTCAAGTCTGCTATGGTTATTCATATCTGAAGTATCATACCTGGCTTAAAACATTAATTCTGTTTCTCCTTGCACAGGTGCTGTTAGCCCTACTGAGCTTTCTCCAGCATTGTGGAGAACAGTTTTGCAAGGATCTGTTTAGGCATATACCTGGGGCCTCACCTGAACATGTTCTATGTCAATTCCTAACCAGGTTTGATAGATTTATGCATATTATGCTTTTCATCAATTAACAATTAAGCTAATAGAAGGCACACACAACTGGTACCTGTGTGAAAAAATATACTTATAACTTGAGTATTTCTAGATATTGGACTAATGCAGCTGGTTGCTTTGTCCTATTTAAAGTGAACAGCAAATATGACTCTTCAAAATATTAAATGGTGTTCACCATCACACTTACAGATGTATTCAGTTTTTGGGTCAACTGCCCTCATTTTGTAAGTCAGTGACACCATTGAAAATCTTGTGTTGAATCAAAATTGTTGCATGACACAAAATGTATGACAGAAATATTCATACATTCTGAGGCATGGCATTTGATTTTTCAGTGGGATTCATTAATTGCCCAGTCTCTGCTGGTTGCTAGGAGAAAGTGAAGACCGCAGATGCTGGAGATCAGAGCTGAAAATGTGTTGCTGGAAAAGCGCAGCAGGTCTGGCAGCATCCAAGGAGCAGGAGAATCGACGTTTTGGGCATGAACCCTTCTTCAGGAATGCTGGTTGCTAGCTTGTTTTCATTATTGTGCAATTTTCATACCTAGTTAAAGGATTACATCATTTTTGTTATGCTAGCAATATGAAATATTTATTATCCAGTTTCCAAATTCGTAAATATTCTTAGATTATGATCATGAACCACAAATTTAGCTAGACCCAGAGTTACTCAATTTCCTCATTTGCCTTTGCTTTTTTGTTTTGCAGTGGGATGCTATCCCAGAAATGGATGAACGCAACCGACCCATCCATACCTACCAGGTTTGCAATGTGATGGAACCCAATCAAAACAACTGGCTGCGGACTAACTGGATTTCACGTGAGGCAGCTCAAAAAGTGTACGTTGAGCTGAAATTTACCCTGAGGGATTGCAATAGCATTCCCTGGGTTCTGGGGACTTGCAAAGAGACATTCAATCTATATTACATGGAATCGAATGAGTCTCACGGTGTTAAATTCAAGCAAAATCAGTACACTAAAATTGATACAATTGCAGCTGATGAGAGCTTTACTCAGATGGATCTAGGAGATCGTATCCTTAAGCTGAACACTGAAATCCGTGAGGTTGGGCCGATAAGCAAAAAAGGATTTTATTTGGCCTTTCAGGATATTGGAGCTTGTATTGCTCTTGTCTCTGTGCGTGTGTACTACAAAAAGTGCCCATTTACTTTTCGCAACTTGGCAATGTTTCCTGACACAATCCCGAGAGTTGATTCATCATCCCTTGTGGAAGTCCGTGGGTCCTGTGTAAAGAATGCAGAGGAGAAAGACATACCAAAACTCTACTGTGGTGCAGATGGAGACTGGCTGGTTCCTTTGGGAAGATGTGTCTGCAGTACTGGCTATGAGGAAGTGAATGGAGCCTGTCATGGTAAGTGAATGAAGTACCTTCTGAGAGTTTTTGAGATGATGCAAGGAAATCCTCTGTTCGAGGAGCTTTGACAATAGTATGGGAAGAGGGAACAAGGAATGGCCAATGCATCAAATAGTTACATAGAAATAGACCAAGTCTAATCGTTTGTTCTGACATGGATTTTGCAGTGAAGAAAACCTGTAACCAACCAGTTTTGTTACTTTGGGACAACCCTAAAGGGAAATACAGCACTGCAGTGAAACACAAAGTGTACGGGTCACAGTTTCCAAAGCTTCTGAAGCTTTTAACTGAAGCTATTTGAAAACTAGTTTCCTTTATCAATCTCATTAGTAAATAAGACTGTTCTAATTAATGTCACTGACCTACTTAATATTTTTTGTAGATGCTAAATGTCAAGCTATCATAATATATGCTGTCTGTTCATAAGGTTAATTATTATTTTTCTGTCAATTAACAGTAAATAGATGAATGCATTACAAGAAGCAATGTTTTGGTTAATTTTCTGTAGCCTGCCACATGCAACATTCGGTTATTAACTTCTCAACTGAAAATGTGTTGCAGCATCCAAGGAACAAGCCTGTTGAGTAAAAATGTTCAACTTGAGTGCCTACCACAATGATTTCCTGAATGATCAGGGTTGAAATGCATTTCCCAGATGCTTTTTGTGATTTAGACACTTGTGGTTATGGATGTGACCTTCCTGTATTTGTCATGTACACCTGTTTTCAAAGCACTGAGAGAGACCTGGAAACGGTTTGTCTGTCTGCTGTCAACTGGAAGCAGAGCCTAGCAGGGAAGAGCAACAATGGCAGGGGTTTCTGGGTGTAATTGAGGACACAGTACAGAGGTTCATCCCAAAGAAAAGAAAGATTATCCAGGGAGGGGGTTAGACAGCCATGGGTGACGAAGGGATTCGGAAAATGTATCAAAGTAAAAAAAAGTTTATGAAGTGGCCAAGAGCACTGGGAAATCAGAAGATTGGGAAGACTACAAAAACAAACAGAGGATAACAAAGAGAGAAATAAGGAAGGAAAGGATCAAGTATGAAGTTAAGCTAGCCAGTAATATTAAAAATGATAATAAAAGTTTCCTTCAATACATAAGAGACAAACAAGATGTAAAAGTAGAAATTGGGCTGCTCCAAATTTATGCTGGAAGGCTAGTGCTGAGAGATAAAGAAATAACTGAAGAACTTAATAAATACTTTGTGTCAGTATTCACTGTGGAAGACTTGAATAAAGGAGCAGAGTTGAGAATGGTAGCCATTATAAAAAGAAAGTGCGAGAAAAGCTAAAAGGTCTAAAAATCAATAAATCTCCTGGCCCAGATGGGCTACATCCTCGAGTTCCGAGAGAGGTGGCTGAAGAAATAGTGGAGGCGCTGACTGTGATCTTTCAAACATCACTGGAGTCAGGGAAAGTCCCAGATGATTGGAAAATTGCTGTTGTAACCCCCTTGTTCAAGAAAGGATCAAGACAAAAGAAGGAAAATTATAGACTGATTAGCCTAACCTCAGTTGTATGTAAAATTCTAGAATCCATTGTTAAGGATAAATTTCTAAATTCTTGGAAGTGCAGGGTCAGATTAGAACAAGTCACCGTGGATTTAGTAACGGGCGATCGTGTCTGACAAACCTCTTAGAATTCTTGGAAGAGGTAACAAGTAGGTTGGACCGGGAAAACCCAGTGGATGTCGTCTATCTAGACTTCCAAAAGGCCTTTGATAAGGTGCCTCACTGGAGGCTGCTGAGTAAGGTGAGGGCCCATGGTGTTTGAGGTGAGCTACTGGCATGGATTAAGGATTGGCTGTCTGACGGAAGGCTGTGAATTTGGATAAAAGGTTCTTTTTCAGATGGCAGCTGGTGACAAGTGGGGCCCTGCATGGTTCAGTGTTGTGACTGCAGTTGTTCGCTTAATATTATTATGATCTAGATGAAGGGGTGGGGGCATTCTGGCAAAGTTCGCTGATGATATGAAGTTAGACAGGCAGGCAGGTAATACTGAGGAGGTGGGGAGGCTGCAGAAAGATTAGATAGTAAAGGAGAGTTTTCCAGAAAATGGCTGATGAAATTCAATGTGAGCAAGTGCGAGGTCTTGCACTTTGGGAAAAAATAATACAGGCATGGCCTATTTTTTAAACAGTGAAAAAATTCATAAAGCCAAAGTACAAAGGGATCTGAGAGTACTAGTCCAGGATTCCTAAAGGTTGTCATTTATCTCAAGAGGGTTGTTTCTGAGATTTTATAAAGCTCTAGTTAGGCCCCAATAAGAATACTGTGTCCAATTTTGGGTTCTACACCTCAGGAAGGACATATTGGCACCGGAGCATGTCCAGCAGAGATTCACATGGATGATCCCTGGAATATCAGGCCTAACATATGATGATCAGCTGAGGACCTTGGGATTGTATTCATTAGAGCTTAGAAGGTTATGGGGAGATCTAAGTTTCTAGTGTGGGTAAGTGGAATCGAAATACCCATCAGCCATGATTAAATGGCAGAGTGAACTCAATGGGCTGAATGGTCTTGCTTCCACTTCTATGTCTTATGGTCTTATGTTCATTCACTGGTCAGGCATAGCATGTGACAATCTTACAAGCATCAAGAAAACATTTTGACAGTCAAAACCGCAACGTACAGGCAGGTGAGATGAGAAGGCAAAGCAAGTTACTACACAATAAAATTTGTACTAGCCAAGGAATCACTTTTTTTTTGTTGATTGGTTGAGTCACAAATATTAAGGATATTGCATGCACATGCAATAAAGCAGGTAATTCTGTTCCACAATATATTTTGATGGGCATGTGTTTTTGCTCCAAACATCTGAATCAATGCAGCTCTTGTACATTGTTGTGATCGGGCCCTGGGCACAGTGCTCCAGTTCGTTGCAGTTCCATACAGGATATCCCAAACCATTAAGCTCCAGTTAAAGAGGCATAAACTGGCTTCCCTTATTTGGACACCCACCTCCCCTAATTTGGGTGTAACAAGGTTAATTTGAAAAGGATTCTTTCACTTGTAAATACCTTTTTCCCAGACCCGAATGAACTTTTATTTTAAAAGAAGCCAATTTAACTAGTCTGCCTTGAGTTGACTAAGTTTGAGGTAATGAATTCCTAAATGCAAGAACAATTAATAACGTAATACATGCATACAAATTAGAAATAAAAAGTCAGTCCAAGAGGACAAACACTTAAACACATCTGCAAATTACTTTTGAATTGCCAACAAACAGCAAATAATTTGGCATCACAGCCCTTATCAAATTGTAGCAGTAGCATTGACAGTTGTGCAGCTTACTTTTGAACTTCTTGGTTTTGTGTAGGTTGGTGGTAGTTTTGTCCTAATTTCCTCTTCTAATTGGTTGACGATGATCTCAAAGGGAGAAGGTCTTGCTTAACCTGCAACAGGGGATTAATTAGGGGATAGTTCTTCAGCTATGACCTTCACCGCTAACATGTGAACCCAAGATGGTGCACATGATTGTATTCAGTCCCACTATTACACCCCTTTAGAGTTGAAACTGAAGGTTAAACCCTATTCTTTTGTGTTCTTCAAAGGGAATAACATAATGTGTCCACAGCTTGGAACATTATTGCAGGCTCCTTGTTGTGATTGTAGTTGTGAGGTCACTGTCCAGTCTGTTTTGAAGTTCTATGCTACCTTTAGCTGTTGCATCACATTGGTCCTGCACAGAAAACTTCTACAGATGCAATTAAACTCTAGAGCAGTCTTCTTTTAAAATATATGTTTAAATGCTAAAACTGTGCATAGTACTTTGAGGTTCAGACCTGTAGTCATCAAATTTGTATTGAATTTTATTTTTATAATATGGTAGAGCTTTAAATATTTATTTCACCACCTTGACTGTAGAGTAACTAAGATTAACTGATTTTGTAATAGAAGATCCATCTGTGCTTCTGATTTATGAACTGAAATAATCAACTATACTTTCTGTAAACACGCTCTGGTAGCATGAGGCTTCCACAAAAACGTGTATTCATAGGTTACTATCTCAGTAGATATGAGAATGGATTTTCATTTTTGTCCATTTGTATGCTTGGCTTACTTTTAAGATAAATTAACGTACTGTCAAAACAACATCCTGTACAAGGCACAACCACCTGATGAAGGAGCGACGCTCCAAAAGCTAGTGTGCTTCCAATTAAACCTGTTGGACTATAACCTGGTGTTGTGTGATTTTTAACTTTGTACACCCCAGCCCAACACTGGCATCTCCAATTCATAACAAAAAACAATGGTTATATATTCAAACACAAAGTAACTGTCAAAATATTCTCTTGCATGCTCAGGTCATGATTAATGAAATTACTGAGGCATTAATGTGTGGGATAGAAGCATAGAATGGTAGCAGCGCAGAAAAATAATCATTCAATCTGCCATGCATGTGTTAGGTCTCAGTACAAACATCTTGCCAAGTAACACTCTCCTGCCTTTATACTATAGTGCTGCATTCTTTTCTCCAGATAATTATTCAATTCTCTTTTTGACAGCCATGATTAAATGTTCCCATTGCATACTCAAGTATCATATTCCAGATTCTAACCCCTTGCTATGTAAAGATACTTTTCCTCATGTCAGTGAATTAAGGTTATTGGCAAAAGGAGCAGTGTTACTTTGTTCGTGATCCAATCAACAAAGTTTCTCTTTTCTACTTTGTTCAGACCACTCATGATTTTAGAAACTTAAATTTCCTCTCAAGCATGATTCCAAAACTTCCCAGTGTCTATCCTATAAAGCCCCTTTACAATCTTGTATGTCTCACTGGGATCACCTTATTGTTGTAAACTCCAGAGAAGATGGGCCTAGTTTACTCAGCCTATCTTCATCAGATAACACCCTCTTGTGAGGCCAATCTAGTGAATTGTTGCTGCAGAGCCTCCTATACTAACACATCCATTTGTAAAAGTGGTGATGAAAACTGCATAAAATCCTGCAGATGTGGTCTCACCAAAACACTGCACAATTTTAGCTAAACTTCTTTATTCCTGTAGCAATCATCTGCAATAAAGGCCAATATGCAATTTGTTTTTCCAACAGCTTGCTGCATCTGGGAATTTGCATTCCACGAATGACCATACACATTTCTCTTTCAACAGCAATACTGAACAGTATGTTTTTTTTATTATGAACAAAGTGAATAACCTAACACTCTGGAAACAAAATGACAGATACAATTAGTTAACCTGTCTCCAAATCTTTGCAGCTTCCTCCTAGCTTTATATCATCAACAGACTTAGATGCTTTACTCTCTCTAAATTGTAAATAGTGGACCCAGCATTAATCCTCGTGTCACTCCACTGTTCACTATATGCCGAAGTCTCCACAATTCACCAACCAGTTGTCTATCCAACTAACAACTAATTATTAACTAATATTGCAGACCTTATCTGTTAACCTTTTGTGTGGCCATCTGTTTGAATGCCTTTTGCAAATCCATCAGACATGCTGCATCTTTTGGTTCCATTTTATCGAGCCTAATTGTTGTATCCTCAAACAACTCTAATTTCGTCAGACACGATTTCCTTTTAGTCAAACCGAATTGAGTTCTTGTAATCACACTGTGCTTTACTCAGTGCATTGTTCAGAGTTAGAATCAGAATTAGTTTTATTGTCATGTACTCACAAGACCACAGTGAAAGTTGACAGGTCACCGTTTAGGCTGCCATTTTAGGTACAAAGGTATCTAGGTAAAGATTTTTAAGTACAAATTCTTAGGAAAAAAACATAGAAAAATAAAGAAATAAAATGTCTAACATTGCAGATAGTCACACCACTTCAGGTACAAAAGTGCAAAATAATAGAAAGAAATTAGAAGAATAAAGAAATAAGAAGTTCAGAATAACAGCCTTCCAATCCAGTCCACTTCGGCATCTTGCCTCAAGGCTGCCAAGGCCACAAGGCTGTTCTGGATTCACCTCAAGGTTGGGAGTCCACAATGACTTCACTTGAGGCTCAAGGATAGGAGGTAAGAACAAAGAAGGATAAAAAAAATTGAAGATGAAGGACAGAAATGGATGGAGCAAATGAGCTCTGGCTGAGGAGTCCAGCTCTGCTGCCATTTTGGAATTTAGATGACTTCCTTCATCAATTGCAGCCTTTTCCCAACAAATATTTTGTTTATTCTCTCCCTCCTTTCTTAAAAACCAATATACACTTGATATTTCCCACTCTGAGGCCATTCCCAAGTTAAGGAATTTTGGAAATTTATAGCCAGTGCATTCACTTTCTCTCTAGTTATTGCATTTCAAATCCTAAGGTGTAGGTGTGAAGAATATTTCCTCTTGTGGGAGAGTCTAGAACCAAGGGTCATAATTGAAACTACAGGGTCACACATTTAAGGTGGAGCGAGGAAAACATTTTTGAGGGCTGAGTGTCTTTGGAATTCCCTCCTTCAAAAGGCAGTGGATGCTGAATTTCTTTAACTTGTGTTTGGCAGAGGTAGGTAGATTCTTGATTACCAAGGAAACAAGACTGTCCGGACTATGCAGGAATGTAGAGTTGAGGTTAAAATAAGATCAGCCGTGACCTTACTGAATAGCAGAGCAGACTTGAGGTTCTGAGTGCACTACTTTTGTCCTGTGTTCATGTTTGTAGGCTGTCAAGTTCTTGGGATTTTGCGGAGTTCAATTCTTGAAATTTCTCCAATACTTCTTTCTCTGATAGTAATTGGATTTACTTTTTTAAGCCCTAGGTTACTGTCTATTTCTGGCATGGAATTTGTGTTCCACTGTGAAGTTCTAAAACCATCTGCAGGTTTAGCGCTTCAATGCTGACTAGATGCAATTTTCATAGTGGTATCGGTGGGCTGTATGACAAAGCACTTCATAAGGTTATATAAGTAATTGTGACTGTATTACTGACAATTTTAGTGGCAGTCACTTGACCACAGGTTGAAATTTTTGGGAGACCCATATGGAATAAGCAAAGCTGTCTGCAGAGGTATTAATGTTTTCATCTGAAAACAATCAAAGCCAGGCAACTGACTTAATGTCAAAAAATTTGTGTTTCCAGTTTTAATTCACATCTGTATGATATTTTTGACATGAGAGATGAGGGATTGACCAGTCAATCTGCTCATTAGACAATGGAGAGAAGGCCAGGAATTAACACTGATCTATATTTCTGGTGGAAGACGAGTGAATAGGGAAATGGATTTATATGCATGAGCTGAATGTGTCTCTCTCCCTCTCTCTCTCTTTTCTCTCTCTCTCTTTTTTTCTCTCTTTTTTTTCTCTCTTTTTTTCTCTCTCTCTCTTTTTTTTCTCTTTTTTTCTCTCTCTCTTTTCTCTCTCTCTCTTTTCTCTCTCTCTCTTTTCTCTTTTCTCTCTCTCTCTTCTCTTCTCTCTCTTCTCTTCTCTCTCTCTCTCTCTCTCTCTCTCTCTTTCTCTCTCTCTTCCCCACACCCCCCCCCAAACCCGAAAAACAGCATCTGGTGATCAAGCAAACATTTAAAATCATTCATAAAGATCTTTCCAAATTCTGCTATTGCTAAATTCCCATTTTAAAAAAACTCTGGCTTGGATTAAGAATCTAATCCTTCGAGACACTAAAGAATTCTGACCTGCATAACTGTATTTCAACCAATCAGATGCAGTGTCTGAAGCATTGACTACCAATGTTGAATTTTCTGTTAATCTTTCAGGTTTGGATACTAGAACTCTTTTATTTCACTCAAAAATGTTTTGGTGTTTTGCTCCTTCATTTTCCACTGAACTATCTTTTATTGAAGTTTGATACCTGCTTTAAAAAAAACACAAAAAGTGTTCTTCTTTGAATCCCTTGGAATTCGTTTGGAAAAGGGCCATTTATCCCAACAAGTCCACACCAACCCTCTGAAGAATATCCCATCCAGACCAACAAGCCCTACCCTACTACTTAACATTTCCCCTGGCTAATGCCCCTAAGCTACATATCCCTGAGCACTATGGGCAATTTAGCCAATTCACCTAACCTGGACTGTAGGAGGAACCTGGGGGAGACTCATACAGACACTGGGAGAATGTGCAAACTCCATATAAACAGTCATCCGAGGCTGGAATTGAACTCTGGTCCCTGGCGCTGTGGGGCTGCAGTGCTAATCACTGAGTCATTGTGCTGCCATGTTGTAATTGACTTTCCCTAGGCTCCCAAATCCTCAACCTACCACAAAAACCTGGTCAAAACAGTTTCTAAATAGCTTAGCAGAAGAAGGAAGTCATCCATGTTTCTTTAGTTTTCAAGTAACCAATTATGGCCAGGTTGTTGCCGGGATTGGAGGTTTGAGCTGTAGGGAGAGGCTGAAAACAAAGGGTGTTTATTTTTCCTGGAGCATCAGAAGTTGATAGTTGACCTTAAAGTGGTTTATAAAGTCATGGACATGGATATGGTGAATGACCAAGATCTTTTTCCCCAGGGTAGGAGAGACCAAAACCAGATGGTTTTGGTGGGGGGAGAAAGATATAAAAGGGGCAATGTTTTCATGCACAGGGCAATGATGTGTGTCTGGAGTGGGCTATAACAGGCAGTCATGGAGCTGGTACAATCACAACAGTTAAGAGAGATCTGGATGAATACATTAGTAAGAAGGGTTTAGAGGGATATGGGCCAAACACTAAGACCAGATCAGTTTAGGGTATCTGGTCAGCATGGATGAGTTGGACCAAAGAAACTGTATAACTTCAGTTTAGCAAGAAGATTTATTTAAACAAAGATAAAAAAAGATTATTCAGAAAATGGTGTAGGCTATGCAAAGATATATCTAGCTTGAGTTATAATATCAGCAAACTGTGGTTAACAGTCCACAGACCATATCAAACAGCAAATGAGATCAAGACCTATCCCATAAGTTTCTCAGAAACCATTCTTTCCAGATATTGGTAATGCAGTGCATCAAGTCTCATTAAGACTTTATAAAAGGAATTCCAATTCTTCACCTTGGATCTCCCTCAAACTTAACAATTGCAGACTGCCTTTTAAACTGCTCATGTTATTGTAGCTCAGCCTCCTTTCTTGGGACTAGGTTCCTCAGGGTTCTGGAAGATGTACTCCAGCACTTATCTCAGATGTATTTTCCACTGACAGCCAGCATTACCAAGCAAGGACTCTGCACGGGTTTCTCTGAGCGCCAATCTTGCTCCGTTTCAACCAGCAAATGCTGCTTCTCAGCTACCTCCAACTCCCACTCTGCTGCACTGAGCTATTAATGACTCACAGACATCTTTAAAGCCCTCCATGGTTCCGAAGATTTTTCTTGAGTCTAACTCCAAAGCTTAGATACACCTGCTAACTCCCAGGAAAACTTTTGAGTCTTGATGTGGAGCAATTAAGCAGCTTGTTGGGCTTACTCCTGAGCCTCAGCTGTACAAAACAAGTTGCCAGTCATCACTTTAGCAGCACAGCTTAAGGGTACTCTCCCTATGTATAGCCTACCACTCTCTCTCCAACCTTTGAACTGCTCCACTTTCATCCTTCAAGTATTTTTGAAAGACTGATTGTGAAAAAACTTTGTAATAAGCTGTGTGTTTCAAAATCAAATGTAATATTGGAATGCCAAAGTCCCTGCGCATTGTTAGTTTCAGATTGCTGGTTTGTACAGTACAAATGGATTCTGTCTGAGTCTCCAAACTTGTGGTGACCTGCTGCATTTGAGTTAACAGGGTACACTCCTCCACAAGGTCATCATTAAGCAGAGGGAGCATCCAGAACATCACCGTTCCAGATGTACTGTGTGACAATTAGGAGCAGGAGATGAAATTCTGCCATTTGAGCCTGTTCTGCTATTCAATACCATCATGGCTGATCTCATCTCGGCTTTGACTCCATTTATGTGTCCACTCTCCATAAACCTTCAACACATTTATTATTTAAGAATCTGTCTCCTCCATAAATTTACTCAGTGTCCTGGCATCCGCTACACTCTGGCGTTGTGAATTCCACATATTCACAACACTTTGAGGGAAGTAATTTCCCCTCATCTCTGTAAACCTACTACTCCTTATCCTACAATTGTTGTACAATTCCCAGCAATGGAATATTAATGTCCTCTTGGTACCAATCCTGAAATAAGAAGATAACACCAAAAATAATTCAACAAAATTTGCCCATGTTTCTTGTAAAATGAATCACCACAGTGCTTCCCTGTGCATCTGTGCTGTGTGTTGTTCTTGTCTCATGCTGCCACACAATGCTACCTTGTTCAGTGACTGCAGCATCATGGGGGGAAGCTACTGATTGAGTGCAGACACTGCAGGATGACCTTAAGCAGCACTGAGTTCAGTGCCTGGCTTCAGACTGTAACATGACAGTGAAAATAATCTGAGTCATGATCCAGGACACTAGCTGAGCAGCAATAGTGGGGTTTGAAAGCTGTTGGCTAGATGACATGTGGTATGGTGATAAGTGTGGATCTTATGACCTCAGTGTGAGTTTCCTCAGGAGGGATGAGCACTGGTTGCCTGCAATGCAATGGAAGCTGACCTGTTTGCTGTCGGTATTGATTCTGCAAGCATCCTCAGCACTAGTTAGCAGTTCTCTTTTAGAAAGGATGGGTTCCAAGCCCTGCAGCAAGTTAGCATTGGTTTCCATGCTCCTTGACAGCAACTGGCAGGGCTCCCAATTCACCTAGCATCTCTGTGTGCAGGCATTTCAGTATTCTACCACACCAGCCCCATTCAAATCCTAGTCCAAGTCTGTGCAGCACAGTCTGATTTATCTTCTATCCCAGAGACCTGACAACATACCACCTCTTTGCTTTTTGCAGCCTGTTTGTGCCTGGTGATGCATTGATCATAAGACACAGGAGCAGAAGTTGGCCATTCAGCCCATCAGGTCTGCTCACCCATTCGATGAGTTCATGGCTGATCTGATGATCCACAACTCCACGTCCCTGCCTTTTCCCCATGACCCATGATTCCTTTACCGATTAAAATCTGTCTCTATCAGCTTTGAATATACTTAATGACCCAGTCCCAAGAGCTCACTTCAGTGAAGAATTCTATAAATTCACTATCCATTGAGATAAGAACTTCCTCTTCATGTCTGCTTTAAATGGGCAACCATATTTTCTGATATTATTCCCAGTAATTCTAGTCTCTCCCACAAAGGAAAATGTACTTTCCGAATCTACCGTGTCAAGTCCCCTAAGAATCTTGTATGTTTCAATGAAGTTATCTCTCATTCTTTTAAACTACAATGAGTAGAGGCCCCACTTACTCAACTTCTCATCATAAGATAGTATCAACTTAGTGAGCCTTCTCTGAACTGCCTCCAATACCAGAATATCTTTCCTTATATCGGGGAAACCAAAGCTGTTCAGTTTTCCAGCTGTGCTCTACCAGTGCTGTATAGTTTCATTATCTTTATGCTCCATTCTTTTTGAAATAAAGGCCAAGCTCCCATTTGCCTTGGGAAAGTGGTGTTACCATCCTGGGTCTGGTGACCGTTCTTCAGACAGGCCTGGAGAAAGATCACTGAACTGGAAACATTGTTTCTGCTTTCTCCCCATAGATGCTGTGAGAGCTGCTGAGTTTCTCCAGCAATTTCTGTTCTTGTTGCAGATTTCCATCATTCACTGTTCCTTTTTTCAAATTCCATTGTCTTCTCCTGTTATCTGCTTCTCAGTCGTTTTGTCATTTATACATGCAGACTCCCAAATCCCTCATTGCAGCTTTATGCATCTTTCTTCATTTAAACAATATTCAGCTCCTCCTGTTCCCGCCAAAATCATAACCTCACATTATAGTTCAATTGCTAAGTTTTTACTCACTTCCTTAACTTATCTATATCCCTCTGTACATTCTCTACCATCCTCAGCAGTTGCATCCAGACCTACATTTGCATGATCTGCAAACTTGGCTATAGTACATCCACTTTCCTCATCCAAGTTATAAATGTACATTATAAATAATTGTGCCATAGCACTGATCCTTGTGGCATTCTATTTGTTACATGTTGCCACCCTGAATATATTTCCCACACCCTTCTTGCATTCTGATACTGTCTCTGTACTATCCTCTAAATTGTGTACAGTAACAGTACCTTAGCCAATGATTTCCAATGCCAAAGGATGGTGTTTATTTATTTGAAGTGTCTTCTTGTTCACACTTTTATTTGTCGAGCTGTAGTGGCTGGTTGGGAGGCAGATTTTGAACACTGCAGACATAAATGCTGAAGGGGTGAGTGGACTGAGTGAAGGGGATATGGAGTCTGAAATCTCAGACTTAAAGCAAACAACTTAGTTTAATATAGGATTTTTCATGATCACAGGATGTCTCAAACTACTTTTGCAGTTAATCAATTATAGGCTTCCAAAGAAGAGTCCTATTGGACTGTATTAACTCTGCTTCTTCCTCCACAGATGCTGTTGAATTTATGCAACATATTATTTTATTTTAGATCTCTGGTAGCCTTATGTGTAGTTGCTGTTGCAATGTTAGAAATGCGTGGACCATTTTGCATACAGCAAATTTCCCTAAGTGGCAATGCAATAATATCCATGCAATTTGATTTTGTAATATCGATTTAAGGAAAATTTTAGCCAGGACACTACAGATAACACTGCTCCTCTTCAAAACTAATGCCATGAGATACTTAAGTCTATCTGAG
Organism: Hemiscyllium ocellatum; assembly: GCF_020745735.1. Classification (NCBI taxonomy): domain Eukaryota; kingdom Metazoa; phylum Chordata; class Chondrichthyes; order Orectolobiformes; family Hemiscylliidae; genus Hemiscyllium; species Hemiscyllium ocellatum. Next base: position 50,517,832 of record NC_083412.1, read on the forward strand.
AGGATAGGCATAACTTCTGACTAATCTGCACTGCCTCAAGACTGCACTGGTGTATTCATTTTTCAGGCACAGTCCTTGCAATACAGGAATTTATATTACTCTGTTTTACATTGCTGTTTCAAAATCTTGCAAATTCGTCCCTAATAGGAGTATGAGTGGATTTTGCAATGATTCAGTGAGCTGCCTCACCATGAGCAATAAGTGCTGGCCTTGGTAAAATGGTGTCTTCATTCTGTGAAATATTTCTTTTACAGAAGTTTTGTGTTGCAGCAACTGTTTATTTCAAACATTTGATATGACAAACAAGTGTCACTGGACTAAAAAATGTCAGACTGAGTGATGGCTTCATGGTTCTATGCTCCATGGGATCCTACATCGAATCATAGCTGCTTTAGTCTAGTGATATTGTTGCTACATTGGCCATTTGACAACAAGCTCTATCCTCCCTGAATGGAAATCTTGGTGGGCAATATGCATGTGGCACACTCCTAACGATTGAAACAAATTGTGAATTATTCCAATAAGCAAAATGTAAGGATTCTTAATTTTAATGAACAGCAGTCATCAGCCTTCAGAACACCTATATGAGAAAGGACATAGCAAGAGCCAATTAGATAATTCACATATGGTGCAGCTCAAAAAGGTTTTCAGCTGAGTCAGCCTGATTAATTGGCTTTCAAATAGAAATTGTGCACAGCCTTGAGGTTACTGTCTTGAACATGATAGATTTAATTTTTTTGCACCATGTTTTTCGTGATTTAAATGTCTCTGGTTCTGCTGGCAACAGACACTATGAATTGCAAAGCAATGTCTGCAATGAAATTTGATGATGTAAGTAATATACTACAATACGTTATTTAACTTTGATAACTGGAACACTTCAAAAATAAATTGTCTTTCTTTACGAATTCTGTGGCAGTTTAAAGCACTGATTTATAGCATACTCTTTCTCTTGTCCCTACTGTAACATTATTTACAGGTTTTGAACTTAACTTTATTTTTTTATTTACAATTTATACTGAGAAGAACTGTAATGTTGTGCTTTTAACTTATTTCTTTACTTGTACCCATTGTTTTGTACTAGGTACCTAGTGCCTAAAGTGGTCCCAGGAGTGGCGGCTTTGTACATTTTTTTTCATTGTGTATCACTGTACTTGACGTGACAATAAAACCTAATTCCTAGTCACATTTTCTAAACTTAGTGTAGCAGCTGTCATCCAAGGGGAAACACTAAAACTGTGTTGCTATATCCGCTTGCAGTGAGGATCCCAGCCAGACAGAATCCAGTTGATAGAGCTGCCCATTAGCCTGTCATTACCACACATTCTGGACCAATGTTTTGATGCTTTGCTCCAACAGTTAGACTCCCTTTGTCTTTTTTTCTATGACATCTTAGTTACTTAATCTCTCCTGCTCTCTAACATATCACTCATCTTTTACTTTTGTTCTACCTGATCCCTCCCTGTATTTCAACAGCATTAAACCCATCACATTTTTATTGTTCTTTAGTTCTTAAAAAAAAGTATTAGTGTTGACATTTATTTCAAAAAAGCAAAATACTGCTGATGCTCAAAATTTGGAAGGAACTCAGCAGGTCTGGCAGCATCTGTGGTGAGGAACAGAGGAAACTGTTTGAGTACTGTATGACTCTTCAGAAATATCTCTCCTCTTAGCAAAGCGGTCAGTATTTGTGACGTTTTTATTTCAGTTTAGCTGCATGCACTGTATATTGCTTTTATTATTAGACTAAGCAAAATAACTGTCAATTGCATCTTATATCCCAAACTTTCTATTATGCCACTGTACTTAATCCAACATTGCATCCTTTTCATTCACAATTTTAATATTAGTAAGCCAATGATTATAAGTGTATCTAAGTTCATTATTGAACAATGTTGTTTTAACTGAAGTGTACGCCAGATCAGTGATTTTTGACAAAGCTTTTTTCATCTAGATATGGACAATTGGGATATGTTATTTTAAGGTTGAGAAAGTTTGTTGGAAATAACATTTTATGATATGCATCAAAACGAGCAGAAGATGCTACACAAATGGAAGATCTGATTACATGAAGATGTAAAAATGATTTGACTGATCAGTTCAAGGTTTAGCAAGTTCTTGCATTGTTGGAGCTCTTTCTCTGAGCAGAATTACTCTTAAAACTGATTTTGTTGTAATGTCCATTATCTACACGTGCTCATTGTGGCCAGCTAATATTTTGTTTGTGTAAGTTTATTTTAACTGTATAGATAAACTAAAATGCGTAAGAATATCTTCCAACATAGGGGGAAAAAGAGAGTCTTGACAAAAATGCAATAGTTTTTAGATATTTGCAAGTTATGAATGAGATTTAAAAAATGACTAATGTATTTGTACAAACCATCATGAAGCTATGTTATTGCAGACGTGAAATAGAAGTTGCAGTGTGTTATGTTATTTATAAACAAAATAAAAATAATTTGAACCATTTGTGATGAAATGCTATGGTTACAAATCCAATATTGATTTGCCTTCAGTGAAACCAATTTAAGTTAACCAAATTCAAAAGAAATAAATGATCAGACATATGTGGGAGGTACTAAACAAATAGATTTAAATCTGATCATCTTGAATTTACAATCACTGTGGTCTATAAGTAGTCAATGTTTTGTGTGCTTTCCTAAAGTTATCTCTCAGAATATGCTTCTCACACATGTTTCCTTAAGTACTATATCAAATCTAGAAGCCAAAAAGTTAATGATGCAATATTAATGTTCATATGAAATTGTTATTGAATGCTGTAAAAGAGGCATTGAGCTATGAGGTCTAATTTTTTTTACAAGGTTGGTGCATAGCACAATTAGTGAGTGGTGCATTTAGAGACAAATTGATTCTTTTGAGTAATTTCAAATGTGTATATTACACAAGGTTTGAAATTTACTTGTGTTTTTTTTTTAAAGATTGAAAATGTACTTGTCTTAAGATACTATCCAGAGAATAGTTTTGTTACAATTTTCCTGACATTGTGGAACACTCCCCAAAGCAATCTCACTTCTGCTCACCAAGCAGCACTTATATCGTAAGAGCATGATATAAAAAAAACTAGGAGTAAGCAATTCAGTCCCCTGAGCCTGTTCCACCATTTAATACATTCGCAGCTGATCTCATTTTGGCCTCAACTTCACTTTCCAGCCCATGCTCTGTAACCCTTCAAATCATTATCTGTGCTGCGAAACACAAAGCATGTTTTGTTTTTACATTTAGAGTCATGGCTATTTGAACAGGGAGAAATTTGACTTAGTTTCACTTCCTCCCAAAGTACTTTACAGAATTGTAAGCAGATTATATATTCAAGGTGGGTTGCAGTGAGCACTCGGCATGCATACTTTGCGAGCAAAGTTCAAATAGAAGTCAGCCAGAATCTAACAATGACAGAAACAGCTCAAGGGAATGAATGGTCTTGTCCTTATAACATAAAATGTCATACCAAGTAATAAAACTGTGTCTAAAATGTAGGAATTTGTTGAACAGAAAGAAGGGGCTTGCAAGCAATTGTTTTGTGTATGAATTATTGATTTGTAAGTATTCTGTGGAAATAAGATTTAATTGTAAATGGTAAATAATCATTAGAAAATGGTATGCTGAAATAGAGTATGTAGAGAAGTTCATAGTTTTACTTTGTCCTTGACTTTTTTTTAAATGTAACATCGTTTGGCTTGGCAAAACGAACTGTGAAATTCCAAGAAACCAAATTGTCCTCCACATGGTAATACTAAAGTACAAAGTTAGAACTGATGGATCACCAAACGCATCTTGCTGTCTAGTCATATGTTTTATTGGTCAGCAGATGACTCTAATTTACTTATTCGATGCTTGTCTAACAAAGTAGAACTGTCAAATTGAGAATTAACCAAACCTGGATGTTCATTTGGGTTCTGCCAAGACTATTCTGCTCTCCACGCTTTTCAACTTTAATCCGAACATGAGCAGGGCCCTCTCTTCCAGAGTGCATTGAATGCTTATCCTTGACATTAAAACAGCGTCCGACCCAGTTCAGCACCGAGAAAGACTGAGTAGAACTGATGTCAGTTAGCATCAGGAAAAAAGCAAGTCTCTGCTGGCTGGAAGCATACGTAGCTCAAAGGAAGATTGCTGTGGTATTTGAGGCCAATCATTTCAGTTCAAGGGAAATATTTTGGATTCAACTCTCATTAGACACTTACCTAGCTACTCTACTCTGAGCATTGATTTGTTCTGAATTGATATCTTTAAGCATGTAGTAAAGACAGATGCTGAAAGATAAGGTACTCCAGTGCACAACGCTGAATTTGAAGGTCACTCCGACCATACTACCATGGTCTGATACATCTATGACCGGTGAATTGAATAAGAGAAGATTGAGCAATGTCTCACTCATGTTCTCACCCATCTTCCCTAAGTCCAGCATGACCATTATAACCTTCAAGGCTTGGTCAGCAGGAATGGGGGGAGGCAATCCTGTTTATGGACATAGAATGTGCCCTACTTAGGAAGATTTCAAAGTCCTTGCCAGCCTCTGTGCGTGTTCTAAATATGTTCCACATGAAGATATAAATTCATCATTTCCAAGAATGTGGCAGGAGCTAATCAGTAGGAAATGTTTTATGCCTATCCTTTCCCTAATGCAATAAGACAGTATTGGGTCTGCAATCAGTTTTCTGGATCATACCTCCTAATGATCTGCAATAATATCTTCACTTTCAGTGGATTTGTGGTGCTAGTGAGCACAGATCTTTCTTAGAGGTGGTGTTGGAGGAGTCTTCAATGCAATGGACTCAATGTTATATCAAGATCTATGTAGAACTTGGCAAGGAAAAACATGATTTGTGTCAGGTTGTGAATTCAAGCCCATTATTATAAACTTCATTGATCTGTCTGCAATACTATCAGAATGCTGAGCCATTGGAGGTGCCATCTTTCAGATGAAATGTTAAACTGAAGATTTTCCTCTGAGTGTTCTTTCAGGTGAACATAGAAGATCAAAGAGGACAATTTAAACAGCAAAAATGCTAACTCAATGTTCTGGCTAGCTTTTATTCCTCAATCAATGTCACCAAAGCAGATTTGTACAAACAGCTGTTTCACACCATGGAACCTTGCTGTGTACATGTTAGTTGCTACATGGACTGCAGTTCTTTAGCTGCAAATTACCTGGAGTTGCCAGAGTTATTAGGAAATGCTATTTAAAGAACAGTGAGATTTGATTTATAGTGCTGCTTCTAGAACTTATCAGTCTAATAAATGAGGATAAATTTTTCATTACCTCCTGAATCGTTTGTCTTGGAAGAGAATCTGAGAAAATGTTACTTTGACAGATATGACGAATTTTGATTCAAGCAAATATTTCTGTCAGGCACAAATGAAATCTGGAGTATATAATTTAAAGTTGAACACCCAAAGATAGGGAGAGCTGGATATTTTAATAACGAAAGTGCAATCATATTTTATACGATCATGACTAGCTTTAAGACGATTGAATAAATTATTGTTAGGAAAAGGGATTAGAGCTATTTTTTTAATTCCCTGAAGCAAGCATTTATTGCCCAACCTGAGTTGCCCTTGAGAAGGTGGTGGTGAAATGTTGAGTTGAACTGCTGTTGATTTATTTGGTCCAGATAGATCCACAATTCCTTTAGGGTGGGAATTTCAGGACTTTGACTCCATAGCACTGAAGGATTGGCGATGTATTTCCAAGGTAGGTGGTGAGTAGCTTAGAGAGGAACTTCCAGATAGTGGTATTCCCATGTAACTGAAAATGTGTTGCTGGTTAAAGCACAGCAGGTTAGGCAGCATCTCAGGAATAGGGAATTCGACGTTTCGAGCATAAGCCCTTCATCCTGATGAAGGGCTTATGCTCGAAACGTCGAATTCCCTATTCCTGAGATGCTGCCTAACCTGCTGTGCTTTAACCAGCAACACATTTTCAGCTGTGATCTCCAGCATCTGCAGACCTCATTTTTTATTCCCATGTAACTACTGGTCTTGTCTTTCCAGATGCAAGTGGTTCTGCGTTTGGAAGGTACTGTCTAAAGAGACTTAGTGAATTTCAGCAGTGCATCTTTTGCATGGTGTGCACAACTACTATTACTACTACTACTACTACTACTACTACTACCACTACTACTATTACTACTACTGAGTGGTGGTGGTGGAAGAAGTGCATGTTTATGGATGTGCTATGTCAAACAGACTGCTTTGTCCTAGATATGTAAAATGTGTAGTTATTGGAACTTGGCTCACCCGAGCAAGTGTTGATCTTTGCCTTTATAGATAGTGGGCAGCCTTCCTTTCCTTTACCCCCCCCCCCCCCACATTCAACCATAGACTCAGACCAGGCTTTGTGCAAATATATTAAAAGTAATGATTAAGAAAAAGGATGGAACCTATTAAAGACCAAAGGGGCAGCCTGTGTGTGGAGCAGGCACATATGATGATGTCTTAAATGAATACTTCTCATCTCTATTTAGAGGAAAAAGATGTTGCAGCTATTGTAGCATGTGAGGTGCCATGGTGACATTCAAGCACACCGTAAGATTAATAAGAGGCGGTATTAGATGTTTTAGCAAGCATACCGATTTTTAAATCTACAGGACCTGGTGAGCTATATCCCAGACACTTGTGGGTGGCAGGGGAGGAGATTGGTGGGGCCTTGCAGATAGACTGAATATTTTGCTGGGCACAGGTGAAGTACCAGAGGATTCTAGGATAGCTAATGTCATTCCTTTGTTCAAGAAGGGCAGCAAAGATTAGATTCTAAATTAGATTCCCTACAGTGTGGAAACAGGTCCTTTGGACCAACAAGTCCACACTGACCCTCTGAAGAGCAACCCAACCGACCTCTCTCTGACTATGCACCTAATATTATGGGCAATTTAGCATGGCTAATTCACCTGCCCTGCACATCTTTGGATTGTGGGAGGAACAACCGGAGAAAACCCACGCAGACACTGGGAGAATATGTAAATTCCACATACAGTTCCCAAGGCTGGAATTGAACCTAGGATCCTGGTATTGTGAGACAGCAGTGCTAACCACTGAGCCACATGCCGCCCATTATGGGCAAGGTAATTATCGACTCATTAGTCTGACATGAGTAGAAGGAAAATTATTGGAAAAAAGTTTGAAGGATAGGTTTGATAAATGCTTGGAGCGGCAGTGATTGATCAGGGTAGTCAGTACAGATTTGTTCGAGGCATATCCTGTCTGAATAATTTGAATTTCTTGAAAAGGTTACCAAATAGATATTGAGTGTAGTGCAGTTAATGTGGTTTACATGGACTTCAGTAAGGCCTTTGATAAGGTCCCACATGAAAGGTTGGTTCAAAAGTTAAGACCCCATGGGATCCAAGACAAGATAGCAAACTGGATCCAAAATTGGCTTACACTGAGGAGGCAAAAAGAGAGCTGTTTTTGTAATTGGAAGTTGGTGACTTACGGTATACCACAGGAATCATTGCCGGGGCCCTTGCTGTTTCTGTTCGTTAGTAACTTGGAGCATGAATGTAAAGGTTTAATTAGTAGTTTTGCAGATGACACCAAAATTTGAGCCTTGGTAGTGAAGATGATGATCTTAGATTACAGTCTGATATTAATCAGTTCATAAACTGGGCTGAGCAAAGGCAGATGAAATTTAATCCTGCTAAGTGTTAGATGGTGCATTTTGGGAGGTATGATAAAGAAAGGATAGACATATGAATGGTAGGTCCTAAGGGAATACTGAGGAACAAAGGGACCAAGGTGGAGGCACCCCTGTATGTGGCTCATTGGTCTAGGGGTATGATTCTCGCTTTGGGTCTTCTACTACACAGACTTGCGAGAGATCCTGGGTTCAAATCCTGGACAAGCCTGCGTTTTGGGGCAGCTCAGTGGTTAGCACTGCTGCCTCAGTATCAGGGTCCCAGGTTTGATTCCAACCTTTGGTGGCTGTCTGGGTGGAGTCTGCACATTTTCTCCTTGTCTGCGTGGGTTTCCTCCAGGTGCTCCGGTTTCTTCCCACAGTCCAAAGATGTGAAGGTTAGGTGAATTGTCCATGCTAAATTGCCCATAGTGTAGGGTGCATTAGTCTGAGGGAGAAGGGGTTTGGGTGAGTTACTCTTCAGAGGATTGGTTTGGACTGAAGAGCATGTTCCCACTCTGTAGGAAATCTAATCTAATCTAACCTAACCTAAAGGTATACAAGTCCATAGATCCTGTCGGTCTCAGCATAGGGGACAAAGAAGAAGGTGAAGAAGGCACATGGGATGCTTGCCTTCATTCTGGTCTCCACACCTTTGAAAGAATATAATTGCACTGAAGAGGGTGTGGAGGAGATACACCAGGATGCTGCCTGGGATGAAAAGTTTGAGGAAAGACTGGGTTTGTTTTCCTTGGAATAGAGGAGGCTGAGGGGGAACCTGATTGAAGGACACAAAATTGAGAGGTTTAGGCAGAGTAGATTGTCAGAAACTCTTCCCCATGGCAGACTTGTCTTAAGACCAGAGGGCATAAGTTTAAGGTGAGGAGCAAATGGTTTGGAGGAGATCTGAGAACTTCTTTCACCCAGAGGGTGGTAGATATGTGAAGCTGTCTGGTGGATGGGGAAAAGCATCTGGAGAGTACGTAAAATACCAGAGCACAAAATACTATGGACCAAGTGCAGGTAAATGGAATTTGTGTAGTTTGGAGTTTTTTGATCAATTTTCATGAGCTGCACCTCTATATTTGTTGCTTGACTAGATTTTTGTGTTCTTGGCTATTTTCTCTCAGAAAGCTTTTAATCTGCATGTTCAAATGAGGGAAAAGGTTTCCAACCACTAACTTGCACCATTTCTGAAGCTGCAGCTCTGATGTGCCTAGATTACAAACTCACCAAAGCCCAATTTGGCTATTTTTTTCATTTTTTTCTGAGCAATTCAATGTCAGTTTTTAAAAAGGATGTTTGGGAAGCATATCTGATGAATGTAGAATTGAATTGTGATCTAGGTACTCGATGAGCCCTACAAAGTTTGCACTGCTGTGAAAGTAATGTCTTTCCACTCTCACTCTGATGTTATATCCCTCCTTGAATATGCCAAAAGGTTGCAATAACATTGGCCGATGTTTTCTCAGATTTTAGTAATATTTTTAAAAAATGGACTTTTAAATTTTAGAGACTAGCAAAATAATTGATGCAGTGATTAGTGAAGATTTTTTGTCCAGTGAAAAGAGGAATCCTCGTTGAAAAATAAACATTAAACTGTTAGATACATTGAACATATCTCCGTGCTGGTTACAATATGGTACAATAGTGAAGTACAGTTTTGGTTTGAAAAATGGTCTTCAAGTATTTAAGTAGAAATATTGTTTTTTTTGTAATACCTGCGCATTATTAAAGTTTTCAGCATGCTCTCATCTGTTCCTTTACAAACTTGGCAATTTATGTCTTTAAGAGTTTGCTTTGATAATACAAGGCAGATGTGAGTTCTTAAATACAGCTATCCTGCAGACTATCAAATAAATGTGAGCTTTATGTAATTGTTAAATCATGAAGCATTAATCATGCCAGTGTTAAAATTAACATAATAACAAATGAATTCAGTTAAGCCATGATTTTAACCTGGGCTAATCTGCTGGAAGGAGGACCAGGCATTTTAACTAATGTGGACACTGGTCAGCAGAAACATGAATTCACACAGTAGCCAGCTGTCACAAGAGATTGCGGGCCCAAACATGCCCTTAGGAGGAGCAATCCTGCTTCTCCTGGACCCCCTGCTTCTCCTGGACCCCCAAGAAACATTGGGGTTTTTTTTAATGATCATTGCTTTCAGTCGTACCAGGCTTTGCCTGGTCAGGTGAGCAGTAAGAACTGAATGCATGGGATGCAAATTAATCAGAGAGATTTTTGCATTTATTGAGGCTTCTGCTTGCCTGGAGCATGTTGGTCAAAATATACTGTAGAACTTGTGACTAGTATACCTCAGATGTAGTTTTGCTGACTGGCTCTGCTGTGGTTTTTACACAGTTGTTGGGCTTGGGTATTAATTATTTCATATCAAAATTCAACAAATACAGTATCTGTGCACATAGAAACAGTTAACATTCATGTTCAGGTAAAGGCATATGAAGTGGCTAATCTGAATTAAAATTGTTTCTGGAATTAAATTTCCAAGTTAATGTACTGTTCATAAAGTATTGAAGTTTTGTCTTTGATAAATATTCAAGAAAGAAAGCAACAATATTACACCATTGTGTTAACCCTCAACTCATTTCAACTTTAGGTACAGTAAGTTTTTCCTGTCCATTGAAAGAAAGCACCACACTGAAATCTCCGTTGTTCCAGAAGCATAGATCCTTTATTCTTCAAACAATAGATTTATGTGTGTGTGGTGAGAATGATTGACTGCAACTTGTCTTTGAGCACACTTGCCACAATCTCCCCTTGTCATGTTATTGCACATAAACAATTTTAACTTGCAGCCACTGTTGTTGATTTATTTTCCAGCTTTAAAAGACAGATGATTATGAAGTTATATTACATCGATCAAAGCTTTTCATTCTTTTAAGTGAGAAAAAATGCTGTACATCACTTTTTTTTGTCATCATATTGAAAATATCCATCATTAACATTGAGAAATATTCCATTAGGACCTGACACCAAAGGATACAGAACTTTCTCCTTCAATGTTTTCTCATGGTGAAATAGAATCAATGGATATCAATACTGTTCCATAATGGTTATCAAATGGTTATCTGGAATTCTAAACTAGTATTCTAAACTGAACTGGTATTCTTAAGACCTAAATTAATAATCCAGAGGCATGAGTTCTTTCTCATCATGACAGCTGGTGGTATTTAAATTCAAAGAATCAAATAAAATCTGGAATCAATAAATAGGATCATGTTTAGTGGCCACAGAACTACTGTATTTGTTGCAAAAATCTGCCTGATTCAATAATGCCCTTCAGGGAAGGATCAGCTGTGTTGGTCCAAATGAAATCTGCTGTCCTTACCTGGTCTAGCCTCAAGCAATGTATTTGTTTTCTAAAATAATCTAACAAGCCACTCAGTTGTATTCAATAATGTGGTCTGTTAGGGCTATGACAACTTTGCTTTTTCATTCCCATGTTCTCAAGTGATGTTTAGGGATGCTCATGCTCCCTCCACGTATAAATGGGCATGGTCTAAACCAGCTGTTGTCCATAATTCAGTTCTAATTGTTACTAAGTCAGCAATCTCAGACTGCAAAGATAGGCTAGCAGTATGTAAAACGGTGAATTGAATTTTGATTGTTCCAGACCATGAATGTGATTTGAATTTTTTTTAAAATAATTTTGACAGCATTTGGGAACATATCTTTTAACCAATTTATTTTTCTTCATACATTTGTGCAATTGGACCACAATTCAGCATACTAAACAAACTATAGCTTGCACTAAAAACAATGCACCTTATTTTTAAACTGAAATTATTATCCTTTAAGCATGTATCCATAAAGTTTTAGAATTGCATTAAAATCATTCATATAATGCATTTGCCTGGTTTAAAACCAAATGTTGTCACTGAACAGTATTTGGAAATATTTTACCTGCAAGAACTGAGAGTGAGAATGCTTTTATGTTTATCCTGATAGCTCAGTGAGTTAATGATGTGTACTACAGCATAGTATCTGCAGGTCAGATGGGCCTAGATGGGCTGTACAAAGTATATATTGATCTTGGTCAAGGCAGTGTCAGAGACAGTAAACTTGATGCCAGATAGGCAAGACTTATTGTTCCTGTGGGCATCAGATAACAGGTACAACTATTGTTAAGCTGATGATGAAATTATATATGCTTCATCGTCACCCATCTACTATTTAACATTTCATTAACCCTATTGCTTGTGAATAAAGTGTTCTATGCAGGTTCTTTCACCGAACCATATTCACAAGTGTAATGCACAGCAAGCTTTGATATTCTGAATTTCATTTTTTGGTGTGTTTGTTGGTCCATATTTGTGAAAGACACTCTGTTAAACATAGTCAAGCGAATAAAATTATTTTGAAATTGTTTCCATTTTAAAGTATTGTTTTCATTTGCTGCTACTTATCTTTGTTTAGCTAAATGATCCTTAAAGAATAAAATGTAACAGTGACATTTAGAGTAATTGTATACTATAGGAGGCACAGGCAAGAATCAGCAGGAGAGTTTCAACTGAGGGCATTAGGACTCCTCTATTGAGAAATTGCAATATTTGGTGGCTATGCTGCTTCAGATTTTTAGCCCCCAAACCCCCCCATCACACAGCATGTATAATAATTAAATATGCAGTAAAATATGAACAAGTTATGAGCAATAAGCAAAGTGTATTTGACTAGAGAATTTAGTGTTTGTTGCTGATCTCAATGTTGCAGCTGTCGGTATTTAGTCGTAATTTGAATGTGGCTGATTAGTTCCCACCAGCTGAAGATCATGACTTCTTTTATGCAGCACCATATTGATCAAGATGTGCTTCAACTCTCAACAAATGTTATGTTTTAAAAATAAAGCTTTAAACATTTGCTTTTGAGCCAGCAGCAGCTCTCTCCTCATTCCACAGTATCTGATTGCTACCCCTCTCCAGCAGAGATCAAATGGTCTGTTCTCTGTAGAGGCAGGTAAGGTACCAACATATTTCCACTGAATGTAAGGAAATCTTGAGACCCAAATTCAGTTTGACCTTGAAGTTTCCAGGTTGGCTGTGCACGACCCATATTCTTGCCTTCTCTTCTGAGTCCAGGTTGCGACAAGCAATGCTTGTTAGTTTCTATGTCGACCAGTAACTAGATCTGAGTTTCTGAATTTACCACTCTTTCAGTTTGTAGGTTCTAGAATGCCACTGCCCTTGGTTCCTCTCCAATCTCCTACCTTTAATCCTAAATTTATGCCTTAAAGTAATGGATTCAACAGTGTCACTACATCACAACAGTGTGTGCATGAAGGTAAAATCATTATAACAAATTCTGGCTTTAGCAGTGGCTATATCAAGAGTTTATTTTGGCTTGCCATCATAATAGAACTAATATGTTTTCAGAGTAATCTGTTACAGATATGTCACATAATAAGATTTTCCAAAGTGTCATTTAATTCTCATTATGCATGTTATGGGATTCTACTTTTCTTGCTCTAAGTAAATAAATCTATTTTTGCACTGCTACTGCTGTTACATGAGCTTGTTCAAAAGAGAAACAAGTTTTCAATTAACAGGAATCAATTCCAAACCAGAGAGAACTCCATTAACTATGACAGATGATTATTGACAATTGACTGACAAAAGTTATTTTAATTCTCAAGTTTAAATAATCAGAATTACTTATAAATAAACCTGGCTAAACAAAATCTTTGGGGATAATCAGACTTATTCAATTTGTTGAGAGAAATCAGAGTTAATGTTTTGAGTCCAGTGACCTTTCAGAACTCCAGTTCTGAAAATGAGTTGCTGGACCCAAAATGTTAACGCTGTTTTTTTTTCATAGATGCTGCCACACCTGCTGAGCTTTTCCAGCAATTTCTGTTGCTTTCCAGCATTTGCAGTTCTCTTGTTTTTGTTATTAACTTTGTTTCCAGTTAGGTACTGCACTGAATTCACAAATGTTTCAAATAATTTCACCACGTCATTGCTTCTAAATATTTGCTTAGACAATATTTTCTTTGAATCTAAAACATGTTTGAGGCCAATAAAATCATTCAAATGGTTGTAACCATTAGCATCTGCAATAAGGTTTATTTAACTGTTTCACTATTTCTTGATGAGATGAATTTCTGTGGATAATGCAAAGGTGCCAATTCTCTCCAGATCTCATTAAAATAAATTTCTCTATCTGTAGGACTTACAGCACTGCTCCTTTTGTATAGTGTAAATGCCTTGTTTTCATCTGATGCAAGTGTTTGAAAATAAATATTTTCCTGGTATTTGTTAGAAAACTAATTTAAAGGTAATTGAAGTAACAAGGGAAACTGTATCTAGTAAATGTCTTGCATTCTTTCCAGGAAACACTCGTAAATTGAAGCTCCGTCCAAACTTAGGCTTGTTTCTTCATGGACTGATTCATGGTCTTTTCCATATTTCCAAAATGTTTGATCCTTTCAAAATTACAAAGTAAATAGACTTTCAGATTGACTTCAGTTATATACCAACATTTGACTATGCATGTTCCTGTCCAATAGCATTAATTGAGCAATGGGACCATGCGGCTTGGAAGGAGGGGAGAGAAATGGGGAGGAGCTGTGTTTACATTGATGCTGAATTGATGCTTGTATTGCTGCTGAATTTGAATAATGCAACAAAACACATCTCTAATCATTCACACTGGAACAACAAATTGAAATTTGTTTTTTGTTTAGCAGAATTGACTATCAAGGAGATTTTTCATGGATGAGTGGTGCTGGAGTGACTTTGAGTATTGTATCTGAGCATAGAGGCAAATGCTTGTTTGGAACTTTTGGAAATTTTTGGCTTGGATTTTCCCTTGTTTACCAGATGAGATTTGGAAGAATGAAGATGTGTTATTCCAATCCTGACTCAACCTTTCTGGTAGACAGCTGAAGTGTCTGCTCATTTTTCTATGAGTATATGATCTTTATCAGAGTCTTCACTATGGGAGGACACAGCCAAGGGCTACAAGGTAACAAGCAGAAGCAGATTGTGGATGAGGCAATGGATAATTAGTATATTGCTGTCTGCAAGGGACATTTCTTGTTATTCTCAAAGAAGACATCTCCATTAGGTTTCAATGTCTTTCCATCACAATACCTGTGTAGTTGCATCATCATTATTCCCTCTGAAAATGCACAGTGGTAGATAACTTGTGACACTGTCAGGCATTGAATGCCAACAACAACAACACAGTTCACACACAGTATTTAATACCACACTAAGTACAACTATTTGTAAATGCTCGGTGCTGCTCTTCACCATGCTCTGTTTTGTGTATGCATTCTAATTCCGAACATGATACTATTCCCAGATGCTACGTGAACAGGAACAGTTATTAACCTGCTCTGTATCAAAATAGTTCTTGAAGGATTAAGAACGTTATGAACCAAGTTCTGAGATAGTATTGAAATCCAAGCTACTTATACAACTGCTTAGGACACATGTATTACCATGTTTCAGACAGAACTGGTTAGGTTCATGCTACATTAACATATTGTCTCCTTCCTGCCATGCGCTAGTTAAGAACAGTGACACTTGAAGTCATTGAACTGTGGTGAGTGAGTAAAGTTAAATCTGGAACCAACATTCAATGACATTAGAAATTGATGCGTCTCATTCTATAACAATCGAGAAATTTGCCTGCGATTGCTGGAAACAATTTTTGGATTAGTTGTGTCAGATGACTTCTTTGTTAAACTGCAAGCTTTGGTTAAAATATTTCTGCACAGATTGATGGGCTAAATTTTTGTCAAGTAAGTTGTCTTATGAACTAAATTTCACCAGCATTATGTATGTATATCTAAAGAGTTTTTCTGCTGAGATGAATGAATATGGCTAAAATTGTCACCATAGTCAATGTTCTGATTAGTCAGTAATCCGCATTAGCCAACACTGCTCTACACTTCTGCTAGGAATTGTGATCCTAAGGAAGGGCCAGCATTAAAGTTCAGATGCTACTTTCATCACTGTGAGCAGGGTCTGAAAAATATGAAACTAAATAACAATGGATACATTTTGAACATGTATACATAAAATCAATCTCAATTTTATTGAGCGATTGTGTAATTAGATTACTGCACCCAATCTCACTGATTGATACAGGCACTTAGATTTGAGATCCATTCCACTTCTGAGAAGTAATAGTAAAGCAAAAGTGCATATCAGTGCACCATTTATAAGCTTTTATTCTGTGTATGATGCCTGTCTATTATATGACATAAATAGAACAGTGTAAATTGTCAAAATTTCCAAAAAAAATCTTCAAAATACATTTGACTTATTGATACAGTGAATACAAAACACAGTATAATGATTAAATTCAATTGTTGATCAACTGGACATACTTTTCTTGACATTTTCATTTCACTTTATGGAATCTAAATGTCACCAGTAAAAATGTAATCTTCTTCAGCCCATTACAACATATTGGGCATGGGTTACATGTAATTTTCCATTCATAATTTAACATGGAACACATTGTTACCACTGTTAGGTCTGACCACCTGTGACAGAAGAGGTTAGAAAATTGCCCCTGAAATTTGTCACTTTATATTGTGCCTATGCTATTATGCAAATCAGTAGGACTAGTTTGAACTATTTGAAATGGTATAAGTTGCAGGACATAATGGCTGGGAATCTATTGAATGCACTCAGTCACAAAGTGAATAAAGCAGAACAATTTTGTGATGAGGCCAGTTATCACAGGAGTGTCTCATGCTCACTTGGTTCAACTATGGCCTTCTCAATGGTGCACAGCCCCAGTAAGATGAGCAGTTGTGTTGCTTCAATACAGCTAATTAAATTGCTCAATAAATGCAGCATATTTCATGCTGCACAAGGTATAATAAAATAAAACAAACCTTATGGTACAATGCTGTAATTAGTTTTGGTGGCTCAAAGAGCAAACAAAAGCAACAAAGAAATGTGCTTTAGCTGAATTTTTCTAAAGGAGCCTGTGGAAACAGAACAGTTTCTTATACCCATTACAAAGTAACACACCTGGAAAATGTTCATCAGCATTGGGTAATTCAATAAAGAAAAAAAGCATTGTGGAACCTGGCTTATATACATGGTTCTCATATATTCACTTCTAAAGTTCCCTTTAGTTTTGAGTTGTTTTGGTCAGGCCAAAGAGTTTTGGCTTTGCCAAGAATATAGCAGTTGCTCCTGTGAAAGGCTCAAGATAAATGCAGCTGAAGAAGTCCATTTATTCCATTTTCAGTTGTTTCATCCAGAAGGAAAGTGTAAAATCCTGGAATCACTGCATCAAACCATTTCCTGAATTATCCCAGAAGTTTTGTTTCAATTACTTTGCTCATTCCAAGTGTTGATTGTCTTGTTCAAAGAACTTCTCCTGCACAAATGTCCTAACCTTGTCCCTTCACCAATCTGAATCTCTAATTGTCCTGTTTTTATGTTTTAGCTTGGAACAGTGCTTCAGATTTGTTTTTACAAGATTTTTGAAATTTCTATATATTAGAGTAACATGTCCCTTAGGTGTCATCATTCAAGACTATGGACCTTTAAGTTTATTGTCACCTTACATCTTTGATATCAGGGAAGAACATGGTGATTTTTCTGACCTACGTTCAAGATGAATAAATTTAATGCTGCAAGATTGAGAGGTCTTGCTACTAATAGTTTGCTGTGTAATGTAACTTATCTCTGTCTTCCCAAGTGATGGATGTGACTATAGCATGTGATCGCGATTATGCTTGCATCCTTACAATTCCATGACTACAAACATTTACTGAGATATACCATCATTTGGGACTTGGATTTTTACCTCATCTTGTTGACTAATAGTAAACTAAGATGATCTGAAGGTTGGGACTAGTAGGTAGATTGTCCAAGAGCCTCTCATTGCAGTTTTTAACAGTATGGTGAATGAATTAAACAAATAATTTTATTTGCTTTTGAATTTGTATTCTGACAATTGATGGTTAAACATTACAGTTGCTTTACATGAATCTTGTATTAAAATATAGTGCTGTCAAAATAATATAAATCCTACAATTTCTTTGCTACGTTTTTGAAATTTCAGCATCTGTAATCACAGCACCATCCTGGCATTGCAGCCTTGCAAGGGGGAAGAATGAACTTGTCCTGCTATTCTGACATTCTGTGGTTGATGGTCCCTGCATTGATTGCCATAGGCATGTAACGTGCAAACATTTACAACATTTAAAACATACTATTAAGAAAGATTTTGTAATGAGGAGTTAATGAGACAAACATAGGGAATATAGTTAGTACATTGTTGATTAGATATGAATAAACATGTGTAACTTGCATGAAATTTATCTCGGCGATGATTTAACTCTGCAGCAATTCAATTGTGAGGAAATTGCTTTAATAGCATTCAATATTTAATTGTTCAAGTCTGTATCTCTTTGTTCTATATTAATATTAAGAGTTTATTAAAAATTTATGATGCAGCACAACTTATTTGGCAAGCCTGTTGTTTTCTCAGTCTACTGCTTCGTTTATCTGTTTAAATCAGATTCTACCTTCCACATTGGACCTTAAAATTATTACATTGGGATGTTCATGGTGCAGCAACACACATCTGACAGCTTTTCTGGTTACAGTAATGGATTATGAAAAGCAAGATGTAAATGGTATACCAAGTGACCATGCATCTGAGGCAGACGCAGACTGCAATGCAAGTGGTTTGTCTTTGAGGAATTCTTACTTCAAAGACATGCCGATCAAAGCTAAAAGAAATTCCCATGTGATAGTGAAAGGGATTTTTTAAAACTTCTGCAGATGACAATGTTAAGTGTTCAGCATTCTGGCATCAGTTTATTTTAACGAAAGAATTGATATATGATAACAAAAGCTTATAATTCTCATCTTCCATTCAGAAGATGTTTTCATTTTAGGTCTGGAAGGTAATCCAAATAAAATCCATAAAGAAAAATACAATTCAGTATATAGGCTATGATCAGTATATATGCTTTCTCTACCTTTTTGCTATGAGAAAATTGGCCATAGACAATGCATCTATAATTTCAAGTTATATGAAGGAAGTCAGGGTGGACAGGCACTAGTAATGAGGCAGAAAAGGTACTTATTCATGGAGTTAATTTAGTTACTTAAGGTCATTCATCTAGAATGACCATTGCAAATAGAGTTCCATGATAATAACTTAATTTTATCCTTGAAATCCAATCACTTGAAGCCAGAAATTTATTCAAAGGTGCTCCCATTTTCCCCACTATACCTCAACAAGGAGCTCTCTCCTATTGAATACAGTGATAGCACTAAAGCTGCTCAAGAGGAATCCCTGGCCATTTGTGAAAGGTTCAGAATGGCCTTTCAGTTGAATTAATTTATTTTGTTTATAAAATATTTCGCTACATGTTAATTTTCTTTTGCCTTGTTTTCATTTCGTGCAAAACTGGAAAAATAGTTCTCAAGGTACATTGTGACGATGATATTAATTACTCTAGTTATGCAGAAAATGGTCCATCATATTCTCTTCATATTGAAAGTTATTTAAGCTTAGAGCTGAAGGCTATAATGACCATATTTTTGTGAAACTCTCCCATGATACAAGCTTTAATCAGCATACAAGCCAATAAATGTTTACAAACAATGTCTATTTGAGCATAGTTAGGATTGTCTATTGAGGAATGCAGTGTAAATATTGGAATTCTTGCCTTGTTTTTTAAACTACTATCAGCTATTTGCGAGTGCCATACTGTGATCGATATTGGAAAGTCCGTGTGAATCTCTGCCTGTCCTCAGCCCAGATAATTGGGAAGGTTGGCAAAAAGAAGAGTAGCTATCCGTAACAACTCCAATCCAAATGGTGGTCGATATGAAAGGAAACTAAAAGCACATAGCATTGTCATTATCCCATTTTATATGGAGAAAAGTCAAAAGAAGAGGAGGAAAAGTGCCATTCTAAACTTCAGCATTGTGGGTGAGGATTGTACCAGCCCTTTCATAGTTATTGTTAAATTTGGACCATCTAATACAATTGTCATTTCAAATTTCATGTACTTTCTGAAAAATATGTGAAATTTTCTCCAGTTTTCTTGATGCTGAGATGGCATTCTAATTTTAGTATGCAGTGGTCAGTTTACTTATAATTTTCTTTAGACATAGATTTACATATCAAAGGCTGAAATCATTAAGCAGCCTTTCTGGTTCCATCTACGGTTGATCTCTGATTTTAGATTCAGATTTATTGTCACACATATAAAAATACAGTGAAGTATTTCTTCACATGTTAAACACAGTGTTGTTGCTCTCCAGCACCATTTTGAAACTGAGTATAATGCAAGATTTTACTGCAATAGAGTTTAGCTTGTACATTTCTGCTGCTCCTCCAGACACTGCTTGACATCAGTAGGGGTCTCTGTAATGGGGTCCTGGGTCTTGGTTACAGGCCTGCCTCTATTGCCGTTACCATAACCATCACATCAGAGCTGGGCCTAGTTGCATACCTCCTATTCCCCAACCAACATTTCTCCAGATGCTGCTGCTGGTCATTGGTATTTGGGCTCCTCTGCTGCCAATGCTGCAGCCTATGCGAGTGCCACACTTGAGCTAGAGCTGGTCATGGGCCTGGAGCTGCATGACCAATGTGTCCAACCTGGAGTGTGGGCCCAGGAGTCACTGAACCACTGAGGAAAGCCAATGGAACAGTACTAAGAGATGTTTAAGGAGTATGGATGCAGCTGGCTGTGCTTCATGGTGCTGCCTCCATGGTGCCCAGGAGCAGCCAAGCCCCAGGCTCATGAGCCAAATATTTCCTACGTTGCCACAACCGCCATCTTCAAAACCTGTCTCTGGCGAGACCCATACGGGAAAGTAAGCTAGTGTTATAGAGACCTCTAAAGAGTTACGCTACACGTAACTCTCTCAAGTATTACACTCAAGAAATTTTAATTTTCTGATTGGGTACATTACTGAAGATGTGGATACAAATGCAAATATAGCTGAACCGTCAAAAAGATGTATCGTTGGTTTGCAAAAATAAAACCACAGTAGCTGCGGAATCAAGCATGGCATTGAAAGTTTGGGCCATGATATTTTGTTTGAGCTGGATAAGCAATACCATTTATACAACACACCTGTAATGGTCTGTGTGGAGAAAAAAATAAAATAATAGATGAAAAAGAAGAGCTACTGAATTCAGGCAAAGTAATAATAGTACTGGAACTTTGAAATATTTAAATGGAAACATAACTGTATCAGGAAGTAATTTACTACCTCTGCCAATCAGAAGTTGCCTTTTTTAAAAAAAAGGCATAGCCTGTCCACTGAATCTTGGTTGTTTAGTTTCAAGTACAGCAACACCTAACTAACACTGCTTTAAAAAGTAAGACTGGGCCTGTTAGCATGGAAGCAGCAGTACTGCACGTTATAAGAACTGCCTCATTAATATTGATGTAGGTGTCATCATTCCACCAGATGTGAAATCAATAACCTTGACTTGGCGAATGCTTTCTGCTGCAAGCAGCTTCAGGCCCATTATCCTCAGCCTTGGTATGAATAAGACAGGTAAAGAACATCAAAACATGCACATTAATGACATCATCTCTCTATTTCTAGCATCACCCACTGTGCAGTTTACCCACTTAGACTCTGCTGGGTGCCCTGTCTACTTGTTGGCCATATCTTAACATTTCTATGGCTGCAGGCTCCAGAAGCTGGGCTTCTCGAATCTGTGATCAATCTGACCTTTGCCTTCTCAGTCTGGGTCTGCCTTGACAGCCTGTACGGAGATAGGAAATTACTACTGTCCAGTATTCAAGTCGATGAACTGAAATCAAAGGTTCACAAAACTGTCCTGGGAAATCAGTTCAGGTGAGAAAATAAATATAACACGGGGAAAAAATAAGCACAGATGGAATTAGATTATTAACTTTAAAACCAGCTAAGGGAAAGTTGGAGGGCAAATCTGAACCTGCAGTTATGAGATCAGTTTCACTCTTATTCTAACCACTCAACTGTGTTTAGTTTCCAATTTATTTACTTCATGGATGGTCGGGTTTTCCATAGCACCCAAAATACTAAGCAGCAGATAAAAACCCTTTCAGGGTTTCTGCTGGTTGAAGATGGCTATCAAAGTATTAAAGAGAGTTATAGAATTGTATAGCACAGCCCTTCACGCCATCAAGTCTGTGTGACCGGTTTCCACGAATCCCAGTACTTGGCCCATGACCTTGAATGTTATGACATTTCAAGTGCACACCCATGTACTTATTAAAGGCTGTGAGGTTTGCTGCCTCTCCTACACTGCCAGCCAGTGCAAATCAGATTATCAACACAACCTGGGTGAAAAATAACTTCCTTCAAATCCTGTCTAACCCTCCTATCCTTCACGCTCTCATGGCCTGCTCCTGCACCTATTTTTGTATGTTTCTGTTTCTATTGATCGTGCCCCTCAATCTTAACCACCTTAATCAGGTCAGCTTCCTGCTCTAAACAAAATAATCTGAGCCTATCCAGCCTCTCTTCATGGCTAAAATGCTCCTTCAAGGCAAAATCCTTGGCATTCCTTCCAGTGTCCTCCTAAAGTGACCAATGGAAACTGAAGGCAGAAATAAATACTTTGCTTTTTTATTCTCATTCGACTGCAGAGAGACTGGAAAAGTAGAGAATCTTTTTGCCTGTGGTGCTAAAAAAGTAGTTGTTTGAAATCCTTAACAAAAATGAGAAATTTCTTGGGAAGCTCAACAGGCCCAGCAACAGTGAAGGGGCAGTGCTCGAATTTCAAGTGCAGATGGTGTGTTGCTTGGAGGGACGTGTGATGTCCCAAGCTGTTGGATGAGAACTAATGAATTGCTGCAGTGCATTTTATATTCGGTACACATTGTTGCCACTGTACCAATGGTGGAGGATGAGCGTGTATATAATATGGGATTGCAATCAGGTGGGCTGTTTGTCCTGAATAGTATTGTGCTTGTGTGTTATTGGAGGAACATCCATCCAGTCAAATGGGAAGCATTCCACTGCACTCCTGGCTTTTTTTTTGTCAATGGTAGGCTCTAGGGAGTCTTAAAGTGAGATATTTGCCATCAAATTTTTGCTGTTGTAACCAAAACTAGTCCAGTTCAGTGACTGTTTATTGCCAAAATATAGATTAAGTGGTGATTTGGCAATGGTGACCCCACTGAGTGCCCAGGGAAGATGATTACATTTTCTGTTGGAGACAGTCATGGCCTGAATGTTTCTTGCCACTTTTCTGCCCAAACCTGAATGTTGACCAGGTGCATGGGGCGGGTCTGCTGCGGAATCCCAAATGGTGCTGAACATTGTGCAATGGCCGGAGAAAATCCCCACTTCAGACTTTGTGCAGGTCAGGTGGTCTCAGATTTGGGATGATGAGAGGCAATTTAGAGGTATCTAATGGGAATATGCAAGTGTTAATATTTTTGATTCAGGTCAAATCTTTTCTCCCCACCTTCCACTACCTTTTCTAGTAAGGAGATGGATTGTGCCATGTTAGGTTACTCAATCTTAAACATTGATCATTCAAGCATCGCATTCCAATATTTGCAGCAGTTGAAAACACTGGAATGTGATTGTGCATGTTTTGCTGGACTTTGTTTCTTATGCCCAGTTGTCAGCCAGCTAAACATTTCAGATGGCTCCCCTTACCCCCTCCACCCATTCAATGCCTTCAGCTATCAACAGTTGTCCCTACTGTCAATGCCCATGCTTCAGATTCTGCTTGCCAATCTCTTGCTTGGACACTACACCAACAACCCAGGAAGTTGTAATCCAGCATCCAGTTCAATGTGCAAAATCATCATCTAACCAATGAATGTGGTTCAGCAGGTGCAGATTCTATAAATTTAGGAATGAGGATATATTGATAGAGTTACTACAGTCCCTCTCAGTTGGTGATCTTGTCCTACTAAGGAATTCTGAGAATACATCTGAGGTCCTAGTTCCTACTGGTTCTGAAGAAGGACTCTTTTAACGTTTGCTTTCTTTCTACAGATGTTGCCGGACTAGAGTTTTTCCTACAATTTGTTTTTGCTTCATAACTTCTGCATTTGCAGTTCTCAGTGTTATTTCACTAATATGGAGTCCACTGAGGATGTTGCCTTGCTGAATGCACAATCTAGTGTTGCTGGTTTGGTCACTGTTGTTCCAGAACTCTGCTCAGGGTTGGCATTATACTGCAGCTTTTACAGTATGTATATTGATTTCAACTGTGGCTTCTACTTTGAAGCTCGTCACAGGAATGTTAGTGAAACCCAGAGCTCAGCATTGAAGGAATCACAGCACGACTCCATGTCGAAAATGTGTTGCTGGTTAAAGCACAGCAGGTTAGGCAGCATCCAAGGAACAGGAAATTCGACGGTTCGGGCATAAGCTCTTCATCAGGAACGAGGAGAGGGTGCCAGGCAGGCTAAGATAAAAGGTAGGGAGGACGGACTTGGGGGAGGGGCGATGGAGATGTGATAGGTGGAAGGAGGTCAAGGTGAGGGTGATAGGCTGGAGTGGGGTGGGGGCGGAGAGGTCAGGAAGAAGATTGCAGGTTAGGAGGGCGGTGCTGAGTTGAGGGAACCGACTGAGACAAGGTGGGGGGAGGGGAAATGAGGAAACTGGAGAAATCTGAGTTCATCCCTTGTGGTTGAAGGGTTCCCAGGCGGAAGATGAGGCGCTCTTCCTCCAACCGTCGTGTTGTTATGTTTTGCCGGTGGAGGAGTCCAAGGACCTGCATGTCCTCGGTGGAGTGGGAGGGAGAGTTAAAGTGTTGAGCCACGGGGTGGTTGGGCTGGTTGGTCCGGGCGTCCCTGAGGTGTTCTCTGAAGCGTTCCGCAAGTAAGCGGACCGTCTCCCCAATGTAGAGGAGGCCACATCGGGTGCAGCGGATGCAATAGATGATGTGTGTGGAGGTGCAGGTGAACTTGTGGCGGATATGGAAGGATCCCTTGGGGCTTTGGAGGGAGGTGAGGGAGGAGGTGTGGGCGCAAGTTTTACATTTCCTGCGGTTGCAGGGGAAGGTGCCGGGAGTGGAGGTTGGGTTGGTGGGGGGTGTGGACCTGACGAGGGAGTCACGAAGGGAGTGGTCTTTGCGGAACGCTGATAGGGGAGGGGAGGGAAATATATCCCTGGTGGTGGGGTCCGTTTGGAGGTGGTGGAAATGACGGCGGATGATACGCTGTATACGGAGGTTGGTGAGGTGGTAGGTGAGAACCAGTGGGGTTCCGTCTTGGTGGAGGTTGGAGGAGCGGGGCTCAAGGGCGGAGGAGCGGGAAGTGGAGGAGATGCGGTGGAGGGCATCGTCGATCACGTTTGGGGGGAATCTGCGGTCCTTGAAGAAGGAGGCCATCTGGACTGTGCTGTGTTGGAACTGGTACTCCTGGGAGCAGATGCGGCGGAGACGAAGGAATTGGGAATATGGGATGGAGTTTTTGCAGGGGGCAGGGTGGGAGGAGGTGTAGTCCAGATAGCTGTGGGAGTCAGTCGGTTTATAGTAGATGTCTGTGTTGAGTCGGTCGCCTGAGATAGAAATGGAAAGGTCTAGGAAGGGGAGGGAGGAGTCTGAGACAGTCCAGGTGAATTTGAGGTCGGGATGGAAGGTGTTAGTAAAGTTGATGAACTGTTCAACCTCCTCGTGGGAGCACGAGGCAGCGCCAATACAGTCATCGATGTAGCGGAGGAAAAGGTGGGGGGTGGTGCCAGTGTAGTTGCAGAAGATGGACTGTTCCACATACCCTACGAAGAGACAGGCATAGCTGGGGCCCATGCGGGTGCCCATGGCAACTCCTTTAGTTTGGAGGAAGTGGGAGGATTGGAAAGAGAAGTTATTCAGGGTGAGGACCAGTTCAGTCAGTCGAAGGAGGGTGTCAGTGGAAGGGTACTGGTTGGTGCGGCGGGAAAGGAAGAAGCGGAGGGCTTTGATGGGGGATGGAGGTGTACAGGGACTGGATGTCCATCGTGAAAATAAGGCGTTGGGGACCGGGGAAGCGAACATCCTGGAGGAGGTGGAGGGCGTGGGTGGTGTCCCAAACGTAGGTGGGGAGTTCTTGGACTAAAGGGGACAGAACCGTGTCAAGGTATGCGGAGATGAGTTCGGTGGGGCAGGGGCAGGAGCAGGCTGAGACAATGGGTCGGCCGGGGCATTCAGGTTTGTGGATTTTGGGCAGGAGGTAGAAACGGGCGGTGCGGGGTTGTGGAACTATCAGGTTGGAGGCGGTGGATGGGAGATCCCCTGAGGTGATGAGGTTATGGATGGTCTGGGAGATGATGGTTTGGTGGTGGGAGGTGGGGTCGTGGTCAAGGGGGCGATAAGAGGAGGCGTCCGCGAGCTGGCGTTTGACCTCAGCAGTATAAAGGTCGGTGCGCCAAACTACTACCGCGCCTCCCTTGTCTGCCGGTTTGATGGTGAGGTTGGGATTGGAGCGGAGGGAGTGGAGGGCTGCACATTCTGAGGGTGAGAGGTTGGAGTGCACGTTCTGAGGGTGAGAGGTTGGAATGTTCTGAGGGTGAGACGACTCCATGTCACCCATTGGTATTCCAACATATTACATCACTGAATCGACTTTGAGTGCAAAACATTTGAACCTTTGGATGTGCAAGGGCCAACACTTAGGTGGGTGTAAAGTATAGCTCCTTGTGTCTTAGATGGAGTTTTCAAGTTGTAGGTCATTTTATACTGTGGACTGCACTCTCTGAAAAGTTGGATAAAGTTGTGAACACTCTCCATCATTTTACAACCAGATTCAGAACCTAAGGTCAAGCGGTGAAAGGACTTGCACTGACCTATTGCACCACCTAGTGTCTATATTGCCTAGCATCCTTCACCTGTTATAATTTGACTTGAAATTACGTTCACATCACAAATGATGCATTCAATCCAAACTGACCCATCCAGGTAAGTCAAAACATCAGCAATCCCTTGATGTAACCATTTCCCTGTTTATAGGTTTCTGTGGAGTTATTTTTTTTCCTCCTTCTGCCACTGGGCACTTAGTCACCATGTTGATCACTCAGTATGAAGAAGTATTTTTTCATTAATCCTTATGTCTGCAATTTCTAATTCTTCAGCTAATATTCTCTAATTTATGTAGCTCTACTTTTTCTTTCAATCATAACTCTTATCCCTGTTACTGGGCTAGCTTGCTGCCTCCAGTGTTTGAATTGTTAAGCAGAGCTCAAAGGAGTTATTAAGGTTAGGTCTCACAAAAGAACTTATTTTTTATCATTTCCTCCAATTGCTAAGTCATACAATTTCCTACTGGCTTTGTTGGAAGCGGTGGTGCATAGATGAGCATGGTCATTTTACTTTTGATAGAGTGGACCATTCAACGTCTTGAACCTGTTCAACCTTCAACAAAATCACGACTGAATTGTGACCTTACTCCATACACCCATCTTTGCCTTTTGTTGAACAAAAAAAACTATCAAAATCTGATTTAAAATTTACAATTGATCTTACATCAATTGCTAATTGGCAGAAGGAAATTTTAAAGCATTCCAATACTTGGTGTAGAGAAATGTTTTCTAATTTAATCATTGGAAAGTTTAGCTGTGCTATTTGAATGCCATTATGGCTGCTCACTATGCGTCATGAAGGACTATAGGATTTTTCCAAAACAGACTGGACAATATGTAGATATTCACCCAGATGATATGAGATGCATGCATAGGAGTACGCTCCTACTCTGTACATATTCTTGAACTTTCAGGGACATTTCAAATCTTTTTGGTGCAGCTCAAAGCTCTCAAAACTTGGGGTCTGGCTGACCTCGTGAGTATGTGGATCCACGGGTAATAAATCAGCAGTTAATGAGGACTGGATGTAACTCTGAGAATCACCAACCAATTAAAATAATTTATCTTTATTTATCCTCTCTGTTCTTCAAAAAAAAATCTGGTAAGATTCCTATTGTCTCCTAGTTTTTCCCTTAAATCTGTGAAAATTATTCATGGAGTCTGAACATTGAACTTTTTTTTCCTACTTTCAAAACTTAACACATACATTTACACAGGCTCACATTAAATTGAATCTGTCCTTGTTCTGCTAGCTTTGAATTCTTGCCCAAATCATTTTGCAATTTTTGCATGACCTTTTCCTTACTAGCTGTTCCTAGTTAGACTTTATAGCAAATTTGATCACCTTGTGTTAACTTTCTGAACCTAATTTTATTCTGAATTTGAAACAGTGATGGTTTTAGTCCACAGTTCTGAGGAATCTAACTATTACCTCCAGCCAATCTGACATGACTCATCTAATGACTAATCTATGACTGGGAATTTTCACTGAAGTGGTCCCTCTCTACCACCCGATCATTGTCGGAAATGTTGCAGAAACTCTGTTAACCTGAAGACAGTCTTTTCATCCCCACCGTCAGTAAAACTATGATTGCAAACCAGGAGCAATCCCAAGAATTTTCAAAGCTATTGCTTCCTACTGTTCAACAGGTTTTAGCTTTGAATCGCTGCAACTTTGGGTCAATTAACTTTGTGTTTGAAGCTTTCATTCAGAGTTGAAGCTTAAAAAGCACGATAGTATCAGATTTATGACAATTGACTTTTTTTTGAGGTTGAGACCTTGGGGTTGATCTGATAGGATCTTTCAACATGCTGACAGATAGTTACTACATTATTTTTGTACAACTGCACTGTCTAGCTCCTGATAATATATTTTACATCAGATTAGAAACAAGGTTGATCAGTCAGTTAATTGATTTTGATTTGTATTTCATATTTGCTAGTTTGGTTGTTTTTAATGTATTAATACAGCCGAGCTTTTAGTCGTTCAGAAGTAGATGCTCCACAATCTTCAGTATGTTGGTACTTGGACTTGAAGAGACATGACAAGTGACCTTAACAATTTGTTTGATATTGTTTCTTGCAGTAAAGGTATTGCCAACATCTACATGTTGGAGGCAAACTGAATCCTATTTATAGTTGTCAATATTTATAGACTAACTGGCTTGAGGATAAATGTAGCTAATATTGATTAGTTAGATTCATTAACTATTATATTAAGGGGCAAAAAAAAAGCTTTGCAGTTAACAATAATATTTTGCTGGCTTACACAAAATATTTTGCTGGCTTGTATCATGTGGCCATCATCTATTTTTCATTCCTGCTACAACCAAAATAAATGCATTGAGTTGTGACTTTTGATGATAATGTGAAAAATATCTGTGCCCTATAGTGTTGTGTCTCAATGCCTCAGAGTGGAAGATGAAAGGTTAAACTGAGTGAGCTAAACATGCTGACCCTATTGTCCAGATATACTAATCATATCTTTTGAAGTGCAAGCCAGTTTCTTTGAAGACCACCCCATCCCATGCCTGTTTTTCAATTGGCCATCAGTTGTATTAATTATTTCTGACACTTTATCTATATCCCTCTATATTAATGACTCCTATGCTGTCTGACCAATCTTTACTAGGTCAAGCCTGATTTTTTTTTTAAAAGAGAAATCCCTTTGAAATCAGGATATTTCTTTAATGATTCTGGCTAGTAGCACTGATAGGTGACCTGAATTTTCATAGGTCTGGTAGCATTTGTAGGAAAAGAAAATTTTCAAACCGATATGACTGTTCTTCAGTTCAAGAAGGGTCAGATTGGATTTGATGTGATAATTGCATTTCTCTCCCCACAGATGTTACCAGGCATCTGTGTTTCTCCAACATTTTGCTTTCATTTCATGTATCCAGCATTCACTGTTTTGCTTTTATTGAATTTTAGTTGATTTTGTTGGTGGCTGTGTGACCCAGGGCTCAGATGGTGGCAGTCTTGCCCAAGACAGAACATTGTGGAACAAAAACAAGTTGCTGGAGAAGCTCAGTATGTCTGGTAGCATCTAGGTCCAGTGATTCCTCTTTAAAACTGATTGTAGCTAGGAATTTATGCAGAAGAATGGATGCGTGGGGAAGGAGTAAACAATAAATAGAGATGGAGACTAGAAAGAGACGACAGCAGTTGGGCAGACAAAGAACTGAATAATGGTGAGCTGGGGAGAAAGAGAAGCTGCCAATGTTCCTCAAAACAGTTAACATGTTGGATCCAGTGCTCTAGTTCCGAAGAAGGGTCACTGGACTTGCTTTAATTTATCATGATTTGAAGTTTAGTGAAAGTGAAATAACTATTTTATTAGAGCAGTGTCATAAATGTATTAATCTTGAACTATTAAAATGCTGTAACAACTATGTTGTGACACTTTTTTCATTAAGGTATCTGGAGGGGATTGGCACCTGAAGTACTGTAACTTATAAGACAGTGGTTCATCTGTTGGAAGTGGGAGCAGAAGGGACAGCAATTTTTTTTCCAGCCACAGAGATACGATGGGCTGAATGGCCTCTTTCTGTGACAGCTTTATAATGGTTGTATTAAAAATTAAGGTAGTCTGTGCTTGATTTGTATGTTGTTATGCCATCTAGTTTAGAGTCAGGTAGCATACAAAGGCTTTTGTCCCCCTTATTGATTTGGGCTTTTAAAACTCTAGCACCTTGAACTTCATTCATGTCTGAGAATCCAAGGTTCCCATGAAAGATACTGGGACTTCTGCTAGCTGCTGACTGATGATGGTCAAGATTAGAGTGGTGCTGGAAAAGCACAGCAGGTCAGGCAGCATCCGAGGAGCAGAAAAAACGACATTTCAGGCAAAAGCCCCTCATCAGTAATAAGGCTGCAAGTCTCGGGGGTGGAGAGATAAGCGGGAGGGGGTTGGGGCTAGGGGAAGGTAGTTGAGAGTGCAAGAGGTGGATGGAGATGGGGTTGAAGGTAATAGTCAGAAAGGAGGGTGGAGCGGATAGGTGGGACAGGTCATGAGGACAGTACTGAACTGGCAGGTTGGAACTGAGGTAAGGTGGGGGAGGGGAAATGAGGAAGCTGGTGAAGTCCGCATTGATGCCATGGAGTTGAAGGGCCCGAAGGCAGAAGATGAGGTTTTTTTTAGATTAGATTACTTACAGTGTGGAAACAGGCCCTTCGGCCCAACAAGTCCACACCGACCCGCCAAAGCGCAACCCACCCATACCCCTACATATACCCCTTACCTAACACTACGGGCAATTTAGCATGGCCAATTCACCTGACCCGCACACCTTTGGACTGTGGGAGGAAACCGGAGCACCCGGAGGAAACCCACGCAGACACGGGGAGAACGTGCAAACTCCACACAGTCAGTCGCCTGAGGCGGGAATTGAACCCAGGCCCCTGGCGCTGTGAGGCAGCAGTGCTAACCACTGTGCCACCGTGCTGCCCCTGAAGGTGTTCTTCCTCCAGGCATCAGGTAGTAAGGGAGTGGCGATGGAGGAAGCCCAAGTCCTGCATGTTTTTGGCAGGGTGGGAGGGGGAGTTGAAATGTTCAGCCACGGGACAGTGAGTTGGTTGGTGCAGGTATCCTGGAGATATTCTCTGAAATGTTCTATGTAGAGGAGATCGCAATGGGAGCAACAGATATTCAGTAAATGATGTGTGGAAGTGTGAGTAAAGCTTTGGATGTGGAAAACCCCATTGGGGCCTTGGACTGACATGAGGGAGGAGGTGTAGGCACAGGTTTTGTAATTCCTGTGATGACAGGAAGATGGTGCCAGGAGGGGCAGGTGGGTTGTTGATGGGGGGTGTGGACCTGACCAGGTAGTTGCAGATGGAACAGTCTTTCCGGAAAGCAGATAGGGGTGGGGAGGGAAATATATCTCTGGGATCCATTTGTAGGTGGCATAAATGGCGGAGGATGATGCAATGTATGCGGAGGTTGCTGGGGTGGAAGTGAGGACCAGGGGTTCTGTCTTTGTTGCGGTTGGAGGTGTGGGGTTCAAGGGTGTATGTGCGGGACGTGGATGAGATGCTCTGGAGGGCACAATCCAACACATGGGAGGGAAAATTGCAGTCTTCAAAGAAGGAGACCATCTGGTGTTTTCTGTGGTGGAACTGGTCCTCCTGGGAGCAGATGTGGCAGAGGCAGAGGAATTGGGAATAAGGGAGAGCATTTTTGCAGGATGCAGGGTGGAAGGAGGTGTAGTCTAGGTAGTTGTGGGAGTTAGGAGATTTGTAGAAAATGTCAGTGTTGAGTCAGTTACTGTTGATGGAGATGGAGAGAAGTGTCCAGGTGAATTTAAGGTCAGGGTGAAATGTGTTGAAATTGATGAACTGTTAAACACCTCGTAGAAGCACGAGGTGGCGCCGATGCAATCATCAATGTAGCGGAGGAAAAGGTGGGGAGTGGTGCCCGAGTTACTCCAGAATACAGACTGTTCCATGTATGATGATGCACAGCCACTTGAATGTTTGTAACAGCCAGATCAACTACTACTTTAATTGTTTTCTAATCACTGGGTTTTTCGAGTAGGTCAGCTGATATTGGTCCCACCCATCAGCAATAATTGCTTAAGCCTGGTTTAGTGTTGGGCCTTCTAGTCTTCGGTCAGAAGATCAAGCTGCAGGATTTGATCAGATAATCTATCCAGACCCCTCACTGCAGGGCAGAGAGGAGGGGTTTTATTTGGATAAAGTGGCAAACCAGGGTCTGGTCTGCATCCTACAAAAATGATCTCAAAGACACTATTCAAAGGTTAGTTTGGAAATTATCCTGTTATCAGTGACATTTTACCATACCCACAGAAACAGATGCCAATAATTGGCTGTGAAGGACTGTCCTTGGATGTGCATGGAACTATTTAAATGAAAACGTCTCAATTTCATGAAGCAATTCGGCTTCATTTGCCTAATGTTAAATTTATGTGTGACATCATTCACCTTATGCTGTATGTTAATACCTATAACCCTGAAAACTGTTGTCATATTTAATCACATGGCTACATTAGTTCTCATGTCTTTAAAGCCATGTATCTGAATTGATTAGCAATTCTAAGTATTCCCTGCACTCATGGCTCAGGATTTCAGTTACACATCCACTGCTGAAGTGGGAAAATAAATATAATGAAGCCCCATGAGACAACGGAACTGTGCAAATGCAGACAATTGACATTCTCAAGTTTCGATTTGTGTCTGGCTAATTCTGGTGCAACCATGAAGTGGGATACTGCAAATGTCACCATAATCTGTGTAGCTAATCCAATAATGTAGTCATGCAGAAGAGAATGCTGTTTGTTGAAGCTAAAAGATGATGGAGAAGGCCACATCAGAAAAAATGTTGTCCAGGAATCAAAAGAATGGCACAAAGCAGCCACCAGTTTGTTGTCAGAGCAAGGAGGTAAACAAGTATAGCTGAGTGCTTTCCGTAAATAAACGTTAAAATTTCTCTTCTGAATGTTTATTCCCAAGCTCCAATTCCATCAAAAAATGCATTTGAAATTTTTCTATGCTTTACCTCCATAATTCAGCTCTTCGAATGAAACGTTCATCTCAGACTCTATCTAGTCTTTGAAGTAGACAAAAAAAACCTCCCATTGCATAATCAAAAAAGAAACCTTGTTCCATCAGTTCTTGGCTATCGATTACTTCTCAATTTACAATTCACAGACAGTGTACTTGGCTGTTTATCCTGCTATCCTTTAGGGGGCTTTGCTCATGTAAATTATCGTTATGAAAGTTCATTAAGTTGCTAATTTCCACAGCAATCAATCCTAAAGTCTACACGCTCAAATAATTTTTGCTCTCCCAGAAAAAATTCATCAACCACTTCATTATTTCTTCGATCATGACTGTAGTAATTTCTTGCCTTCATTTTCTCTGTGTTATTTATTATTGTTTCTAATTTTGTAATCGGTTGCCTCTGAATTATGAGATTTAAGACTGGAATTGAAATGCCCATCGGCCATGATTGAATGGCGGAGTGGACTCGATGGGCCGAGTGGCCTTACTTCCACTCCTATGTCTTATGGTCTTAAGAGGCAAATGGTTGTCAATTGTTGCTTTTGGTAACAAACATTCATGGATGACATATTGGTTACAATTTTGACTTCACTTGATCACGTAAAACATGGTAATCGAGATTCCCCTTTCGTTATCTCTTTTTACAAGAGGCCCCATTGTTCATTGTTTGCCATGTGTGGCCTTGATCTGTTAGGTATATTTTAAACTTCTGAATATCTTCTAAGTCGCAGAGTCCATCTCACCAAGATATTTTGGGCCTAGTTATTAAGTGAGGAAAAATGTATTTCTAAGGTGCAGATTTGAGACTGGTTCTAAATTCAAGCATAGTATTTCTTAGCTGGAAGGGCTGAGACTGGCAATATCTATGACGATGGTAGAAGCTGCTCTGAGATCATTTCAGACTGAGTTGTTCAGAGAGGGTATTGGACCATTAAGATAAACTCTGGTAGATGCTTCCCAAGTCCATTCTCTTGGTGTTACAGAGAAAGGAAGCCATACTCCTGGTTGGATATTCTACTTGTCGATCTGTAGAAAACTGGACAAATCTAGGATTAAGCCCAGGAACACACCTGGTCTGATTGAAGGCTCGGCTAAGGACAAACCAATGGTTCTGACATCTAGGGGCTTCAATGCAGTTGAGCAGGTGGTGTTTTTATTGACATTTATGTGGGAAAGCCTGTGAGGAAATACTGGGAAAAGGACAAATATTCAAAGAAATCCACAGCAGATCTTTCAGGGTTATTGGAGACAGCTGTGACTGGACGAAGTTACAGCAGAGCTTTTATGACTACAAACAAACCAAAGGGGAGGATTCTTTTTCTGCATCTCAAGAACTGTTGTTCAATCATCTTTGGGTGCCTCCTTCAAATTGACCAGGGACAAGCTGCCACGAAACGGTCTAGCAGCAGCGATGAGGGATGGAGAAATTCATCTCAAAGAAAGATCACTAGACTTGAAACATTAACTCTGTTTCTTCTCCACAGATGCTGTCAGATATGGTGAGTTTCTCCAGTGATCTCTACTTTTGCTTCAGGTTTCCAGTAGAGTTGAGGAGATTTAATAGTGACAAAAATCGATTGGGTTTCTTTGAAGCATCATCCAGATCATGGATTCTTAAGACCTGTTTGCCTTCAGAAAGTGACTGTTAGCATGTGGGAGGGAGTCTTCCCTTCCAGAAAAGCCTCAGCCTTAAGTAGAGCAGTAGGAACTTGCTCTACAGTGAATGACATTTGACATGTTAGAAGCATCATACCTAATTGGTACAGGAGTAAATGTATCAACTGTTACTCAGCAATTTTTCTGAGTGTCTCTGGTCAATTGTTTGTTTTTGTTTCTTTCGTGGGGGTTGAACATCCCCTGTCATGGAAGCTGCATCAACCTCACCTGTCTCTCCTATCCTTAATCACATTTCTTGGAGTTTGAAATGACTCGATTGTTCCAGTGGAAGTACGGAAGTAAGGAGATGTTGGGACTGAACATATTAAGAAATATCCAGGTGTCCTTGGAAAACATGTATGGTAACTGCTTTGAGATCAGCAGATGGAGCAATGGAATGTTTGACCTTGCTGTGCCCACTGAAGGTGTATCAACCTGAATGGGATTCTGGAACTGTTTCTTTTATCTGTCAGCATGAACACTGTTCTTGAAGGCTCAAACCAACCATCTCTATGTCAATATTAGCACTTGTTTGAGTGTCCCGTGTCATATGTTACAGTGTTCCACTTGGTGTAGCACTGATCACCCATCATTAATAGGTGCTCCAGCCAGGTGGTGTTAAACCTGCCATTGTCATGGTCAGCACATTGTCTGGAGGAGACCTCTTGAACCTCATTTCAAAGTTGAACATTGGTAATAAAGTTAAACAAAGACCTGTTGATGCTGGAAACCTGAAGCAAAAGTAGAGATCACTAGAGAAACTCACCATATCTGACAGCATCTGTGGAGAAGAAACAGAGTTAATGTTTCAAGTCTAGTGATCTTTCTTTGAGATGAATTTCTCCAGCAATTTCTGTGATTGTGTGGAACACAGGTGAGTTGGAGGAGATCCAGAGGAGGCAGTCTTTTTCTATTCTCACCAAGTACAAGATAGCTTTCAATGAAGATGATATTGTTGGGTATTGTGACCTGGTAAACCAGTGTGATTCCTTCCCAGCAGATCTCACCCCATCACTAGAATGAAGTCTTGTGAATGAGGTGTTTTCTAAGAATCATCAAGTCCAAATGTGTCTCCCATAGTCGTCATGAGGAAGAAAGATCAAAAAATGAAGATGTGTTGATTCATCGCAAAGACGTGAGGAAGCTGCTTGTTTTATCCAGGATTAAAGAAGCATTGCAGATTCGCAAAGGTGCAAATTATTTCTGCAATTTTAATTTGGTTCATAGTTACAGCCAGCAACCCATCACTGAAGTAACGAGACTATTTGGAACAGCTACCAGGAGACCTTATAAATCTATGAGGATCTATTTAGGCTTGCTCATACCTTTGGCATCTTCATGTGTGTGATGGTGAAACTTTTGGTGACCTTAGTATCCAGTCCATCTTTATGTATCTGGATGAATATACTCAACCAAGCCTGCTTGTTGCAGTTCAGCCTGAAAGTCAAACCAGAGAAGTGGCAACTTTTCTCGAAACAAGTGTGGTTACCTTAAACATTTCATCATCCAGGAAGTTGTTAGTCCTGATGATGAGAAGAGTGGTCCCAGACTAAGTTGGCAAGGGAAAGGTGTAGGTTCCTTGGTTACTACGGGAGGTTTGTACAGAGATATGTACAGAATGGCTGCCCCACTCCATGATTTGTTGAGAAAAAGAGGATGTTGCAGGGATGGTTGGAAAATGATTTAGGATGATGTCCAGTTCTGATGACAAACCACTGGACTCTAAATGTTATCTCTTTTTCTCTCCCTACAGATGCTGCCAGACCTGCAGAGTTTCTCCAGCATTTTTTTTTGTTTCAGATCTCCAGCATCTGCAGTTTTCTTTTAAGTTAAAAGGTCATTTGTGTTGTCAGTAATGTTCCCATTTGATGGCAATACTGGACAAATCTAATCTGAGGGTACAGTCTGGTTTGAAAGATCATATTTTTTAATATTCTTTGATTATGGATTTCAGTCACTGAATATGTTCACAAGCAGCCAATGTGCTTATAATAAAAGAACATTTGTATTATGCAGAAAAGTATGGGAAGAGATCTCATTACAGACATGAGAAGGAAATAATTTTCCCTTTTATCACAACAAGATAAACAAGCATTTTGTTACCTTTTCTCTCTGAAGCTGCTTGCTCAGCAAGCAGGCCAGCAATTTGGTTTATTTCCGGCAAATTTGTGCAAATTTGCTAGAAGCTGTTTTCTTTGGTTAATGTTTTTCCCTTAGACTTCTAAAACAAACTGTTAACTTAGCTCACTGATATTTAACATAGGATCTCTCTCGTGCTCTCTCTCGCGCTCTCTCTCCCTCGCTCACGCACTCTTTGTCTCCCCCCCTTTCTCTTTCTCTCTCTCTCTCCCTTTCCCCCTCTCTCCCTTTTTCTCTCTTCCGTTCTCTTTCTCTCTCCATTTCATGATGATGAAGATCAAGGCATCAAATTCCTTGACTCCTCAGGTAGCTTGCTGGTCTTTTCATGAAGACCACACAATGTCTTTGAAGTGCTGTTTTGAACATAACGTTCAAAATGACTGTCCAAACATATTTTTAAAAGCAAATCATAGAGTCACAGAGTCATACGGCACAAAACTGACCCTTCGGTCCAACCAGCCTGCACTGACTACATTCCTAAACGAAGCTAATCCCTACCTGCCTTTGCTTGGCCCATATCCCATGCACGCCCCGGAGCAGGCCGCTGGGAATTAATCCCAGAGCGGGGTACGAGGAAGTGGCCCCCAGAGCAGCACTGGGAACGAGCCCAGGAGGAGACCGGCATGGGAGAGGCAGTTCTGGCACTTAGCTTGAAGCAGCTGAGTACAGGTATGGAGTGGACTGGGGCTTGGAGCAGAACAATTGGACTGGGGTCTGGCATGGGCAGTCAGACCACATTAGAGGCCCTAAATTGAGACGTTACACTGTAATGTCTATTTGAATTTTCCCGTCATGTCAACCCTTTCACGATGTCCTATCTTTAATTTGTTTTTTAACTCTGAAGTAATAGAACATAGAACAGCACAGGATGTTTTATCCTCGATGTTGTGCCGAACTTTTATCCTACTCTAAGATCAAACTAACCTACATACCCTTCATTGTACGATCATCCATGTGTCTATCCAAGCAACACTTAAATGTCCCTAATGTATTTGACTCTATTGTCACTGTGGCAGTGCAGTCCATTCACTCATCATTCTGTGTAAAGGTAAAAAAAAAATGAGGTCTGCAGATGCTGGAGATCACAGTTGAAAACGTGTTGCTGGTTAAAGCACAGCAGGTCAGGCAGCATCCAAGGAATAGGAAATTCGACGTTTCGGGCATAAGCCCTTCATCAGGAATGAGGAGAGGGTGCCAGGCAGGTTAAGATAAAAGGTAGGGAGGAGGGACTTGGGGGAGGGGCGATGGAGATGTAATAGGTGGAAGGAGGTCAAGGTGAGGGTGATAGGCCAGAGTGGGATGGGGGCGGAGAGGTTAGGAAGAAGATTGCAGGTTAGGAGGGTGGTGCTGAGTTGAGGGAACCGACTGAGACAAGGTGGGGGGAGGGTAAATGAGGAAACTGGAGAAATCTGAGTTCATCCCTTGTGGTTGGAGGGTTCCCAGGCGGAAGATGAGGCACTCTTCCTCCAACCGTCGTGTTGTTATGTTTTGCCGGTGGAGGAGTCCAAGGACCTGCATGTCCTCGGTGGAGTGGGAGGGAGAGTTAAAGTGTTGAGCCACGGGGTGGTTGGGTTGGTTGGTCCGGGCGTCCCTGAGGTGTTCTCTGAAGCGTTCTGCAAGTAGGCGGCCCGTCTCCCCAATATAGAGGAGGCCACATCGGGTGCAGCGGATGCAATAGATGATGTGTGTGGAGGTGCAGGTGAACTTGTGGCGGATATGGAAGGATCCCTTGGGGCCTTGGAGGGATGTGAGGGAGGAGGTGTGGGCGCAAGTTTTACATTTCCTGCGGTTGCAGGGGAAGGTGCCGGGAGTGGAGGTTGGGTTGGTGGGGGGTGTGGACCTGACGAGGGAGTCACGAAGGGAGTGGTCTTTGCGGAACGCTGATAGGGGAGGGGAGGGAAATATATCCCTGGTGGTGGGGTCCGTTTGGAGGTGGCGGAAATGACGGCGGATGATACGTTGTATACGGAGGTTGGTGGGGTGGTAGGTGAGAACCAGTGGGGTTCTGTCTTGGTGGCGGTTGGAGGAGCGGGGCTCAAGGGCGGAGGAGCGGGAAGTGGAGGAGATGCGGTGGAGGGCATCGTCGATCACGTTTGGGGGGAATCTGCGGTCCTTGAAGAAGGAGGCCATCTGGACTGTGCGGTGTTGGAACTGGTCCTCCTGGGAGCAGATGCGGCGGAGACGAAGGAATTGGGAATATGGGATGGAGTTTTTACAGGGGGCAGGGTGGGAGGAGGTGTAGTCCAGATAGCTGTGGGAGTCAGTCGGTTTATAGTAGATGTCTGTGTTGAGTCGGTCGCCCGAGATAGAAATGGAAAGGTCTAGGAAGGGGAGGGAGGAGTCTGAGACAGTCCAGGTGAATTTGAGGTCGGGATGGAAGGTGTTAGTAAAGTTGATGAACTGTTCAACCTCCTAGTGGGAGCACGAGGCAGCGCCGATAGTGTCATCGATGTAGCGGAGGAAAAGGTGGGGGGTGGTGCCAGTGTAGTTGCGGAAGATGGACTGTTCCACATATCCTACGAAGTGACAGGCATAGCTGGGGCCCATGCGGGTGCCCATGGCAACTCCTTTAGTTTGGAGGAAGTGGGAGGATTGAAAAGAGAAGTTATTCAGGGTGAGGACCAGTTCAGTCAGTCGGAGGAGGGTGTCAGTGGAAGGGTACTGGTTGGTGCGGCGGGAAAGGAAGAAGCGGAGGGCTTTGAGTCCTTCGTGATGGGGGATGGAGGTGTACAGGGACTGGATGTCCATCGTGAAAATAAGGCGTTGGGGACCGGGGAAGCGAAAATCCTGGAGGAGGTGGAGGGCGTGGGTGGTGTCCCGAACGTAGGTGGGGAGTTCTTGGACTAAAGGGGACAGAACCGTGTCAAGGTATGCGGAGATGAGTTCGGTGGGGCAGGAGCAGGCTGAGACAATGGGTCGGCCGGGGCAGGCAGGTTTGTGGATTTTGGGCAGGAGGTAGAAACGGGCGGTGCGGGGTTGTGGGACTATGAGGTTGGAGGCGGTGGATGGGAGATCCCCTGAGGTGATGAGGTTATGGATGGTCTGGGAGATGATGGTTTGGTGGTGGGAGGTGGGGTCGTGGTCGAGGGGGCGATAAGAGGAGGTGTCCGCGAGTTGGCGAGTTTGCTCCACCCTTGCAGCCATGCGTCGCTACCTACATTCCCTGCAATCAGCCCTATCCCAGCTCAGGACAACACTCTCACAGACCTGCAAAGGACCCCTGCTGTTCTTCATCTACAGAAGAATCCACACACTAAACAAACAGTTCTTCCTAGCCATATCAGAAATTAAAGACAGTAAGTACCGAAAACTTTCATGTACTTACCCCCACACCCGTGGCTCCTCAACTGTTCCAGAATCTTCTATCTGCCTGTCGGATGCCATTACACATGTGGCCGCTACAGCGCCCGCGGCACCAACGGCCGCTGACGACCGTGACGTCACTTCCGCCCCCACCGCTATGCCTGTCTCTTCGTAGGATATGTGGAACAGTCCATCTTCCGCAACTACACTGGCACCACCTCCACCTTTTCCTCCGCTACATCGATGACACTATCGGCGCTGCCTCGTGCTCCCACTAGGAGGTTGAACAGTTCATCAACTTTACTAACACCTTCCATCCTGACCTCAAATTCACCTGGACTGTCTCAGACTCCTCCCTCCCCTTCCGAGACCTTTCCATTTCTATCTCGGGCGACCGACTCAACACAGACATCTACTATAAACCGACTGACTCCCACAGCTATCTGGACTACACCTCCTCCCACCCTGCCCCCTGTAAAAACTCCATCCCATATTCCCAATTCCTTCGTCTCCACCGCGTCTGCTCCCAGGAGGACTAGTTCCAACACCGCACAGCCCAGATGGCCTCCTTCTTCAAGGACCGCAGATTCCCCCCAAACGTGATCGACGATGCCCTCCACCGCATCTCCT
The DNA here is from genome assembly GCF_020745735.1 of Hemiscyllium ocellatum. Lineage (NCBI taxonomy): Eukaryota > Metazoa > Chordata > Chondrichthyes > Orectolobiformes > Hemiscylliidae > Hemiscyllium > Hemiscyllium ocellatum. Next base: position 50,558,482 of record NC_083412.1, read on the forward strand.
CCACTTCCCGCTCCTCCGCCCTTGAGCCCCGCTCCTCCAACCGCCACCAAGACAGAACCCCACTGGTTCTCACCTACCACCCCACCAACCTCCGTATACGACGTATCATCCGCCGTCATTTCCGCCACCTCCAAACGGACCCCACCACCAGGGATATATTTCCCTCCCCTATCAGCGTTCCGCAAAGACCACTCCCTTCGTGACTCCCTCGTCAGGTCCACACCCCCCACCAACCCAACCTCCACTCCCGGCACCTTCCCCTGCAACCGCAGGAAATGTAAAACTTGCGCCCACACCTCCTCCCTCACTTCCCTCCAAGGCCCCAAGGGATCCTTCCATATCCACCACAAGTTCACCTGTACCTCCACACACATCATCTATTGCATCCGCTGCACCCGATGTGGCCTCCTCTATATTGGGGAGACGGGCCGCCTACTTGCGGAACGCTTCAGAGAACACCTCAGGGACGCCCGGACCAACCAACCCAATCACCCCGTGGCTCAACACTTTAACTCTCCCTCCCACTCCACCGAGGACATGCAGGTCCTTGGACTCCTCCACCGGCAAAACATAACAACACGACGGTTGGAGGAAGAGCGCCTCATCTTCCGCCTGGGAACCCTCCAACCACAAGGGATGAACTCAGATTTCTCCAGTTTCCTCATTTCCCCTCCCCCCACCTTGTCTCAGTCAGTTCCCTCAACTCAGCACCGCCCTCCTAACCTGCAATCTTCTTCCTAACCTCTCCGCCCCCACCCCACTCCGGCCTATCACCCTCACCTTGACCTCCTTCCACCTATCATATCTCCATCGCCCCTCCCCCAAGTCCCTCCTCCCTACCTTTTATCTTAACCTGCCTGGCACCCTCTCCTCATTCCTGATGAAGGGCTTATGCCCGAAACGTCGAATTTCCTATTCCTTGGATGCTGCCTGACCTGCTGTGCTTTAACCAGCAACACATTTTCAATTCTGTGTAAAGGGCCTACCTCTGACATCTCCCCTAAACCTTCCTTCAATCACCTTAAAATTATGCCCCCTTGAAATGGCCATTTCTGCTTTGGGAAAAAGTCTCTGACTCTTTACTCTATCTCTGCCTCTCCTCATCTTGTACATCTCTATCAAGTCATTTCTCGCCCTTCTTCACTCCAATGAGAAAAGCCCTTAATCTCACATTGGTTCTTCATAAGATGTGCCCTCCAGTCCAGGCAGCATCCTGGTAAATCTCTTCTGCACCATCTCAACTTCCACAGCTTTCCAGTAATGAGGTGACCAGAACTGAACACAATATTCCAAGTGTGGTCTAACCAGGACTCTAGAGAGCTACAGCAAAAGTCACGGCTCTTAAAGTCACTCCCCCGCTGATGAAAGTCAACACATCATATATGTCTTCTTAACAACCCAGCAACTTGGGTGGCAACTTAGAGGGATCTATGGACATGGACCCCAAGATCCCTCTGTTTCTCCGTACTGCCATGAATCCTACCTTTAACCCTGTCTTCTGCATTCAAATTCAACCTTCCAAAGTGAAGTACTTCACACTTTTCCAGGTTGAACTCCATCTACCACTTATCCTCCCAGTTCTGCATTCTGTCAATGTCCAGTTGCAACCTACAACAGCCCTCCAAACTATCCACCACTCCATCAACCTTCATGTCTTTGGCAAATTTACTAACCCACCCTTCCACATCCTCATCCAAGTTATTTAGAAAATCACAAACAGCAGAGGTTCTAGAACAGAACATTGCAGTCACTGGGCTCCAGGCTGAATACTTTACTTTGATCTACTACTACCCTCAGTATTCTGTGAAACAGCCCATTTTATATCCAGACAGCCAAATTTCCCTGTATCCCATGCCTCCTTACTTTCTGAATGAGACAACCACAGGGAACCTTATCAAATGCTTTGCTAAAATTCATCCATCCTCAAAGAATTAAATAAGGCTTGTGAAAAATGACCTGCCCCTCAAAAAGCCATGCTAGCTATCTCTAATCAAACTATGGTTCTCCCAATAATCATAAATCCAGTCTCTCAGAATCCTCTCCAATAATTTTCCCACCACATATGTAAGACTGATTGACCTATCATTTCCAGCATTATCCCTATTCCCTTTCTTGAACAAGGGAATAATATTTGCAACCCTCCAGTCATCTGGCACTACTACAATGGCAATGAGGATGCAACGATCATCGCCAAAGGTGCAGCAATCTCATTTTATTGCAATTCCTTTTTATTTCTCTGGTGTATTCAAGAATTCTACCAAGGTACTTGTATCTATGATGTCACCGTAAGGAGGCAGACATTGTGAAAGCTTTTCACTATGGTCCTACAATGGAGCGCACGTGACAATAAAAGTATATACTATTCTATATCCCACCAAACCTTTCCTATTTATGAACTTATCCAAATGTCTTTTAAACAATATAAACTTGGTAACTATACCTGCAGCCATCACTTTCCCTGGCAGTTCATTCCACACATAAATCACTGTGTAAAAAAAAAAATTATCCCTCGTGTCCTTTTTTTAAATCTTTCTACTTCCACCTTAAAAGTATGTGCTTGAGCTTTGAACTCGCCCATCCAAGGGAAAAGACTCCTGTCATTCACTTTATCTTTAACCTGCATAATTTATAAATCTCAGTAATCTTTCCAGCATTAGAAAAACTAAAATTTATTTTGCCTCCACTTTTTTAAACTCCAAGTTCTGAAATAATAAATTTTATAATACACTGCAACAAACAAAATATGACAGTCGCATTGGACATGTATTTAACAATGTTATTATCTTGTGAATGAAAATGCATAACCTTTTGTTGGCACTCTCATGATGCCAGTTAGAGTACATTAGAAGCATGGTAAATTAGGCTGGATTTTGAAGGACCCTTTAAGAACTAAAGATTGCCTCTGCTTGCTTCTCACTAGACTAATAGCTTAAAGGGTTGTAATGTTTCATAGCTTCACTGTAATAAGAGCAGAGCTAAGCTATTTGTTAACATCATGGCTGATCTAGCCATCATCTCAGCTGCTCCTACTTCTATTATCCATATAACCCTTAATTGCCCTGCCATGCAAAAACACAGCCAACTGTGTCTTGAATATATTTAATGAAGCACCATTGCTGCTTCCTTGAGCAGAAAATTCTATAGTTTCACTACTCTTTGGGCAAAGCAGTTCTTCCTTATCTCTATCATAAATCTACTTTCCCTAATCTTGGCATCATGTCCCCTAGTCCTAGTCTTGCCCACAGTGGAAACAACTTACCTTATCTATCCCTTTCATAATTTTATATATTTCTACAAGATCCCCTCTCATTCTTCTAAATTCAGTCACAGGCAGGTCAACCTCTCCTCATCTCCAGAATCAACCTGGTGAACTTCCACTGGATTGCTTCCAAAGCCAGTATATCCTTCATGTGAGGAGACCAGAACTGTGCACAATTATCCAGGTTCTAGTGAGTTTTGAGAAGAACATCCAAAAATCCAGGTGTGGCCTCACCAACACCTTGTACAATTGCAGCAGCACCTCCCTACTCTTAAACTCAATCATTCGAGCAATGAAAGGCAATATTCCATTTGCCTTCCTGATTACCTGTTGCACCAGCAAATCAATTTTTAATGATTCATGTACAAGCATTCCTAAGTCCCTCTGCACACAGCATGCTGTATTCTTTCATCATTTAAACAATATTCTGACCTATTATTTTTACTTCCAAAGTGGATAATCTCACATTTACCAATATTGTACTCCATTTGCCAGACCCTTGCCCACTCACTTAACCTATCTAAATCTCTCTGCATACCCTCCTTTGCACAGTTTGCCTTTCCATTCAAGTTAATCTCATCAGCAAACTTGAAATGTTATACTCTGTCTCTTTTCCAAAGTGTTTATATATATCATGAACGGTTGCGGGCCCCTCCAGCAATCTGCTCATCACTGAGCTTCAGTCAGAGAAACACCCATTTATCTTAACTCTCTCTGTTTTTTATTGGTTAATCAGTCCTCTATCCATGCTTGTACGTTCCCCGCAACTCCATACGTTCTTATTGATGAACAGCACCATATCGAAAGCCTTCTGGAAATCCAAGTATACAACATCCACCTGTTCCTCTCCATCCACCGTCCTTCTTACATCCTCAAAGAACTCCAGTACATTTGTCAAACATAATCTTCTCTTTCCGAATCCATGCTGTGTCTGCCTGATGGAACCCTTTTCATCCAGATGTCTCACTATTTCTTCTTTTAATGATAGCCTCCAGCACTTCCCGAACTACGGATGTTAAGCTAACTAGTGTATAGTTATCTGTCTTTTGCATACATTCTTTTTTAAGCAGTAATGTGACATTCACTGTCTTCCAGTCTACCAGGGCATGCTTGGACTCCAATGAATTTTGATAAATTACCACCAATGCATCCACTATAATATGCCATTTCTTCTCAGCACCCTGGGATGCATTCCATCAGGACCAGGGGACTTATCTACTTTTAGACCCTCAAGTTTGTTCAACAGTACCCCAGTAGTGATAATAATTGAATTAAGGTCCTCACCTCCCATTGTATCCTTAACATTATTCTTTGGCATGTCAGACACATCTTCCAATATGAAGACTGATGCAAAATAGTTATCCAAGGCCTCGGCCATTTCAGCATTACTCCATATTAATTCCCCTTTCTCATACTGCAAGGGACCTACGTCCACTTTAGCCATGCTTTTCCATTTTATGTATTTATAAAAACTATTCTTACTTGGTTTTATATTCTGTGCTATTGTGGAACACATGGATTCACAGTGATAGAAGTTCATGCATTCCCAACTTTTTGGACACCTCTTTAAAAAATCAATGCTCTCCATTAAACGTAAACACATCAGCTGCATAGAAGTGGCTGGAGTCTTTTAAAGTCAGCTCCCTCTCAAACAAGAATAGCACAGGTCTTTCTGGAAGAGATGAGCCTCCTAGCCCAGTAAGCAGCAATGAGTGTGTAGCTCAACCACTAGGAATTGCTCTAGATGCAACTGTGGTCTAGCTATCCACCAGTGTCTTAATGATACCACTCCAGACCAGACCTGTGAACTTCAGTCACAATTGTTTTGGGCAGGTGCTTGACAGTACTTATGTCAACAACCCCATGCCACTTTTGATCTTGGGCATCACCTATTGTGAGTTGATCTTTTTGTGCACTTCATTTTTGGCGGGGTCATTGCAACAGAAATCAATGTAATAGAAATATTTTTTTCAAAATTAGTGCTTTCATCCTTTAAGTTATCTTAGCCCTCCAAAGATTTGGAAGAGTTCTTTGTCAGGTGGTATATATATAATATGCACCCATAAGTACATTAATAACCTTTTCACGTTCTGTAAGAATCTTAACTGTTGCCTTATAGGCCAGACGATAGCTTTTTTGTTATGATATCATCTTCCTTAAAGATCATTATTGAGAATCTATATCTTTTCCATTGTAGATCATGTAAAATTATTATTACTTATTTGACACAGAAGCATAGGTTTTCTAATATGTTTGCAGTGTAGTCCTGAGGCCAAAAACAAGATTTAGAAAAGAATCAAATAGAAGTATGAAAAAAAAGTAAAAAGCAAATGAGAATTGCTGCAAAGAAAAGTAGGGCATTTGGTGAAGTGAGGCATGAAGTGAAGTACATAATAAAATTTTTGTGTAGGATCACAGCTTTTAATGATGGGTGTTCAAATTAAAATGGACTTTTGGCAACAAAAGTTCTATTTTTATACTTTGGAGCATTGAATATTAAAAAGAAAGTGATGAAATTGTACACTGTAATCTGTGGCCTAATCAACAATTTGAGCAATTAATTATAAGGCAAATATTAGCTCAATATCATTAAGAATGAAAGTTATAGAGAAATATAAAGGGAGGAATTGGAGGACATTCTACAGATGAATTAATTGGAATGTTAATGATGCAATTAAGTTGTCGCTAACAGGACAAAGAAATGGGTAAATTGTTTAAAAATAAAATGTTTGGGAAAGGACAAAAATTTGTGGGCAGAACGAATGGGTGCAGTTGTTGAGCTAACAATAGCACAGCTACAGTTGGCAAAATGTCAAACATTTGGATTGTAATTTTGATACATGACAATAGACACAGTTGCCTTGCCAATTTTGAATATTTTACTTCAATTTCTACATCAGGCGTCCAGTGATTTGGGCTGAAATTTCCATTGAGTTTTGGGACCTGATGTCAGATCCTTGTGAGACTATGCACCCCACCCATGAATGTGTTCTCAGTTGTCTGCAGGTAAGTCAGCAAATAGAGACCCAAAACCATTGGGGTTGGGAAGAAACCTTTTAGCAGACCTAGTTTCAGATGGTGATGTAGCCTTTCAGCCATCAGGATCTGTTGTTTGGGTCAAGAGACTTGCTCCATTGGTCTTCTCCCCTATCCCAGTCCCCACATCCCACCCCACCCCACCATCTGACACTAGGAGGTAACCTCCATTAAGCTGGTTTTCTCTGCTTTCAGTGCGAAGCAATACAAACAATCAGCATTGTCACAAAATGACCCTGCAGAGTGGGATTGGTGGGTGGGGGAAGAAATGAGCTATCAAATTTGGGTGCCTGCAACTATAATGTAGACCCCATTCCCAGTGTACACTCTGGGAACTAAGCCAATCTTGACATGTCATTTCTTTCTTCTTGCTGCCCCTGACTCCATGGGATTGGTGCATTCAGCCCTTGGTCAGTTGATAATGAAGCTGTATGATGGACTGACAACATTTTTTCCCCTGAATTTGAACGTAATTGCTAACATTTACCTGCTGTTTTGTTCAGTTTGAACAGTATGTTCTACATATGTCTGCGATGGTATCCACTGTAATACGTTTGTAACTAGTTAGGCACACCTAACCTGACTAGGACTGTCATTTAGTAAAAAATGAAACACCGTACAAATACATTTGTGTGTTCAATTAAGTACCTCAATGATGCCAAATTTGGGATATTTGAGGCTTAAAAAGATCTGTTAAACCTCATCTTTTAAAAAAAACACTGCTGTATGGCAATAGCTTAAACATTTTGGGATCAGTACGTCATTGGTTTGGAGATTATCATTGCCTTCTCAGGACTAGTCAAGATTCTAAAGTTGTTGCTAGTATAACACAGTTATTCAGTGATTGTTTTATTTTGAAATATCTTCCTTAGAATTTATGTCGAAGCTGTGTTTTTGGTTATTTTTAGTTGTTTAATACTTCAGTTTACGGACTCTATCACCTTACTGAACCTTGTAATGGGACAGTTTACAAGATTTTAAACAGTCTGGCCATACAGATCAATTGGATGACAAATGTTGGATCAATGAGAATTGTGAAGGATCATGCAAGGAGAAACTCTAGGCAAACTGAAGATAAGGTGCCAACTTGGTGAAGTTGTAACAAAGGACCATGTTAAATAGTTCACAGATCTGAACAATATTACTACTACATCTAATCAATGCTTTGTAGCTCTGCATCATCCAGCCCTGCCTGAATGGTAACGGACAATTAATCAACTGACCAGAATAGGGGACTCCATGAGCATCCCTTTCCTAAATGCTGACAAAGTTCAGTGTGTGAGCTTAACTACACCATTTTGTGAAACTTCCAATATCACAGATGCCAGGTTTCAGCCAATTCAATTCACTCCACAGGATATCAAGAAACAGTTGAGTGCATTGGCCACATCAAAGATTTCTGACAAAATGTTTCTGACAACATTCTAGCTATCGGATTAATTCAAATGTACATTCTTTTTATGTATTGTACATTTTGAATTGTGTAAAATAAATAGAAATTAGTAATGTGAATATTCTAAAGTCTTAAGTATACAAATCATGTGATTCCAATCTTAAAATCTGTTAATCCCGTTGATGCATTTTCCTAGTATTGAATTTTTATTGGCTACTTTGGTACTGTTGCAATTTTGTTTCATCTATTAATTGCCTTCCCATATAATGTACAGCACTGCATCAACATTATTCTCTTGACATATATAGATCATAACATGTAGATATTCCTACAATTAATATAGGAGATTGAACAAAATTACCTTTTTGAAGACTTATAGAATGTTTCTCTTGGGCTACACATAAAAGTACTGAATGTTCCCCCTCAAGGTCACAACTTGGTATAGCAATTGCTCTTCCCAAAGCCACAAAACAATAGAATTATGAACACAGCCCAGCCCATGACAAAAATGAGCCTTCCTTCCATTGCACTGAGATATTTGTATCAACATTTAAGAGGCGTTTGGATGGGTAGATGATTAGGAAGGGTCTGGAGGGATATGGGCCGGGTGCTGGCAGGTGGCACGAGATTTGTCACAGGTGAAGTGCCTGAAGACTAGAGGTTGGCTAATGTGGTGCCACTGTTTAAGAAGGGTGGTAAGGACAAGCCAGGGAACTATAGACCGGTGAGCCTGATGTCAGTGGTGAGCAAGTAGTTGGAGGGAATCCTGAGGGACAGGATGTACATGTATTTGGAAAGGCGAGGACTGATTCGGGATAGTCAACATGGCTTTGTGCGTGGGAAATCATGTCTCACAAACTTGATTGAGTTTTTTTACGAAGTAACAAAGAGGATTGATGAGGGCAGAGAGGTAGATGTGATCTATATGGACTTCAGTAACACATTCGACAAGAGTCCCCCACGGGAGACTGATTAGCAAGGTTAGATCTCATGGAATAAAGGGAGAACTAGCCATTTGGATATTTACAAGGATGTTGCCAGGATTGGAGGTTTTGAGCTATAGGGAGAGGCTGAATAGGCTGGGACTATTTTCCCTGGAGCGGCAGAGGCTGAGGGGTGACCTTTTGGAGGTTTACAAAATTATGAGGGTCATGGATAAGGTTAATAGACAAAATCTTTTCCCTGGGGTTGGGGAGTCCAGAACCCGAGTGCATAGGTTTAGGGTGAGAGGGGAAAGATGTAAAAGAGATCTAAGGGGAAACATTTTCACACAGATGGTGGTACAATTGCAACATTTAAGAGGCGTTTGGATGGGTAGATGATTAGGAAGGGTCTGGAGGGATATGGGCCGGGTGCTGGCAGGTGGCACGAGATTTGGATTGGGATATCTGGTCAGCATGGACGGGTTGGACTGAAGGGTCTGTTTCCATGCTGTACATCTCTATGACTATGACTATGACTCCATTTACAATTCCCACTGCCTCAGGAAAGCAGCCAATATATCCAAAGACCCCTCCCACTCTGGTTATACTCCCTTCCACCCTCTTCCATCAGGCAGATCTTCACCAAAATTTGAAACCATGTACCAACAGATTCAAGCACAGCTTCTGCCCAATTGTCTTCAGACTTATGAACAGATCTCTTATATTAGAGTTGATCTGTCTCTGCACCTATTTTGTAGCTATAGCACTATATTCTGCATTCTGTTCTATTACCGTGATGTATTTTTGAAAGGTATGATTTGCCTGATAGTGTGCAAGACAATACTTTTCATTGTATCTCACTACATGTTAAAAAATCAAATCAAAATTAAATCAAATCTTCCTTTTGTTGAGCAAGTAATTAGCTTTCAGTTTTGTAAGGAAAGTTTATATGGTTAATTTGGAAAACATCCATCCTTTGCCCCATGTTGATGTATTTATAAAGATATAAGGAATTTCATTTTTAATTGATCTCGCATCAATTGCTGCATTCAGGAAAGCACAAATATTTCCTTGTTTTACTCCTGAAGGGTGTGGCCCAGTTTATATACAATAAGACTCCAGAATGGAGTGGTCCAAAAATGGTCCCCATGCCTGTTATCATTGTTTTTTCCAGCATCTGCTTGTTTCTAGGGTGATGCTGTTTCTCTCAGGGGAATCGCATGCCTGGGATGATTATTCTGTACTGTGCAGATGGTGATTTCAGATCATTGGAGGTAGCCTGTCATGAAGAAATAGTTTCTATAGAGGTGTGTGGATCTGCACTTGCAACAATAAAACTGACAACTGATCAAGTGACAACTGCTAGACACACATTCCAAGCTACCACGTGGGCAGATTCACATTGAGAGCATTGAAGATTTAGACATGGTCTAATTCTCCAACCTCTACTGCTCTGATAACAATTTGACAGTTTTCTACAAGTGAAATTTGGCTTTCCATCACTACTTCATGATTTTGTCACTCGTGCCTGTTTCACCTTCTGGCTTTAGTGGTTTAGTTATTATTGGAAGAACAGTTTGAGTACAGCAAGACATCAGCCTTTAGACTGGAATAATTGTCATGCCTTCGGTAGGTTCATTTCTCCACAGAATCAAATCCAATACAACCATGTGGAAGATAAACTTAATGTATTTATTATCCCTTTGGCAGTTGTCATTGCCATTTCTATTTGAATGGGGATACTGTCAATGTAATGTTGAATTTACCAATCTGTCATGAAGTGTCTTAACTCTCCATTCATGAATTGAAGGCAATTGTCACTGATCATCATGTCTGGAATACTATCAAGACTTAGATGTCAGAGTTAATCCATTCCCGTGAAAGTAAAGGGGTCCAGTCCGAGCTTTGTCCATGATTCAACAGAAACAAAATACTATTAGTGCTTATGGTCTGAATTAATAGCAAAATGTAGGAGAAACTCAGCAGTTCTGCTAGCATCTGTGGGGAAAGAAACAGAGTTCATATTTTGATTCTGACATATCTCTTTCTAACTGAGATTCTGAAGAGTCATAACAGATTCAAAACATTTTCTAAACAAGTTGCGCCTGAACTAGTGGTAAAGCAGGACTATTGCAATAACCTGAATGAAGAAATATAGAAGGGTGCAAGCTGAAAAGTATTTTGATATCCCTCCACCTAACTGACTGAAACTCAGTAAAAAGGGAAGAAAATTACTGGTTGTGTCCTGTTGCTACTATTGACAAATGACAGGGGTTCTTTAGTTGAGCCTCCATCACTGATGCACATTGTGGCCTTCAGAAAACTCTCAAGGTGCAATATTTATAATACTTCAGGGAGAAGTTTTAAAGTTTTGATTTTTTTTCCCGGCCTGGATTGTTGCCTGATTTCAGTGACAATGAGATCAGGTGACCAGAACCACTGAAGAGGTGATAGCCTACTAGTATTATTATTGGACTGTTAATCCACAGACCCAGGTAATCTTCTGGGAATCCAAGTTCAAATCCTGCAATGGTCAATAGCAGAATTTGAATTCATTTTTTTAAAATGGAACTGAGTCTAATGATGACTGTGAAATTCTTGTTCATTATTGGAAAAATCCATCGAGTTCACTAATGTCCTTTAGGGAAGGAAACTGCTGTCATTACCTACATGTGAGGGCAGACCCACAACAGCGAGGTTAACTCTTATCTGCCCTCTGGGCAATAAATGTTGGCCTTGCCAGCAACGTTTACATCCTGTGAATTAATTTTTTTCAAAAGAAAACGCAACGGCTGTTCACCCTATAGTTACTTTGGTTTTAGATCTTTTCACAGTGCTGTTACACCAGTGAAACTTTAGGTCGGTCAGCTGGAATGTTGAAGCAAACAGCAATGTGCTTCATCACTTCTCTTCACCACCTCTGTGCCCCACACACCACTCCCCTCCCCCAAACCTCTTAGAAAAAATGCCCATCTCCTTCCTGCTGCCAGTCATTGCTTGATTACTTTCACAATACTAAGTGCTCAACATCACCCCCAACCCTCCCCAATGCCAGCACTACAGAAGGGGATCATCATTTCCCCCACTGCCTCTCCCAACCAACCTAGAAAACCAACCTGACTAATAGAACCAGAGAAATGATACAGCACAGAAGAGGACCATTTGACCCGTCTTGTCCATGTAGACCCAAAGACACTCAGATGCTCTTTTTAATCCCAACTCCCTGCACACAATCTACAGCCCTGCAGCTTACAGCAATCTCAGTTGACATCCAGGGGCTTTTTGAAGAGTTTAGGGTCTCTGCCTTCACCCCCAACTCAGGCAGCAAATTCCAGGCATCCACCATCCTCTGCATAAAGAAGTTTTTTTCCCTCTAATCCTTAGCTTATATCAATGACCCCCTGTATTTTGAACCGTTTGCCAAAGGAAGCAGGTTCCTCCTGTCTACTCCATCTCAATTTTGAATACTCAATTCTGTCACCACTCGGCCATCTCCGTTCCAAGGAAAACAATCTCAACCTCTCATAGTGGCTGCAATTCTTCAGCCTTGGCAACATTCTGGTAAATCTTCTCTGCACTTTCTCCTAAGCAACGACATCCTTGTAATGTGGTGACCGGAACTATATGAAATATAATAGGGTCATATGTTGGGGAGTGTGCACATATGTGGCAGAGGGTAAAGAGGAGGCGAGAGTTGAGACTTTTTTTGGAGTGTTTGGTGTGGAACCCTGTCATGGTCTCAAAAAGAAATGAGTACTGTTGAGGAATGAAGGAGGCGATTCAATACATTGAGGATCTGAGGCTTTCGGTTAGTATGGAGTGACATGAGGCTCTGCAATTATGGGGACTGATCATTTCAGAGATCCTTTTCCCCTCCATCTCTATTCATTTTAAGTTCACTAACTAAAGAATTGCAAGTAACAACCTTGTGCAATATTCCCTATTTCTGTTACAAAAAACTGTGATATCTAGTTTAGTGGAGTTCATGCAACTTCAGCATCAGTTCTTTGAGTTCTTTGTGCAATGTTTTATTTGGTGTTTCTTGTTTCTTTGATTTTTGGTGTGAAATTCAACTTTTATACAATGGTGCTTCAAGTTGCCATTTTGCAACTAAAGTGGCACATACAATTTCTAATGTTCTCCGATTTTGACATACCAATTTGAACACAATCTCCAAAACATTACCTGAGTTTCTGGATTAATACTTGAGCAATTATAGCATTATCTGACAAATGGAAAGTGGAATTGAACACCAAACAATAAATTATCATGAACATGTTCAGTGCAGACCATATAAGGTAGGGGAAGTTAATATTAAAATAGCTGAAGATGGTTTCATCTAGGAACCTCTGCAATTATATTTTAATTAACCTCTATCAATGACAACTACCAGTGAGCAACTACATCATGATTTCCAGTGACTTTAATTTTTGTCAGGCTCCTTAATGTTGCAATAAGTAAAGCTGCATGGATATCAAGGGCAGTGCCTACCATCTCTATGTTTAGACAAAGGCTGCTTAAAGTTCATTATAAAGACGAATGAACCAAGTGCTTGAGATAAAATCCAAATCAGTGATCAAGTTATTGTTATGAAAGTGCTGCTTGATCACAGTCATCAACATCTTCCATCACTAATGATTTGCAAATAACCAGATTGTGCAGAATTTGGTCAGATTGGATTTGACTGGGTTTTAGTGGACAAAATGCATTAGGGCAGTTTTTTTTCCCCGCAGTGTTGGCTCAATCTTGAAGTTGGACTGAAACAGCTCAGGTGAAGGCCAAACTGGATCGTATGCCGGGCTGGATGTGTAAACTGTTTCTGGTATATAGGGTCAATATGAGATGGTCCTATTAGTTTTGTTCTCATCAACTTTTACTGCAGTTGGGTTCAATTGGTTTTGAGCCACTTCTGTGGCCATTTGAAAGTCAGCAATATTATTACGAGTCTGGTGCCTCATGTAGGCCACCTTAATAAGGATGGCAGATTTCCTTGCCTTAAGAACATTAGTGAATTGGGCATGTCTGCATGATATGGTCCTTTCAATGCCACTTACTGATGTTATTATTTTCTATTAATGGAATTTCAGTTTACAAGTTACCACGGTGGGATCCTGGACCATGACCCCAGGTTACTGGATTGCCAGCCTTGCAATATCACCATGCACTCTAAGGTATACTGTCTGCCACCTTCCTCTATTTAACATACACCAATCTGCAGATTTCTTTCCCCATACAATCCAATATTGCAGTCTCAAAGCAAAGAGAAAACATATTATCATCATTGTTAGTCCTGATGTTATGACTCACTAAATGGCCTTTTGAACACATTTCCATTCTCTTCTGGAACTGGAATTATTTCCCTTATAAGCGTTTGGCTGTTAGACTATTTGTGGCACAAATTGAGCATAACACAAGGTAATGAAAATTGCAACTTCTTTGTTTACTTTGCCTCATTGAATTACCCATTTAATAACTCGTAAAATAAAAGCATAACTTTTTATTGCAATCACTAAATTATTTTAAATTAAATAAATGCTTTATCTTTCTGTTTTGGATACATTTGGGTATTGGAGGGGTTGTACAAATGATATTTGGCACAGACGCTGCCCGTTTGGTCATTTCTGATTGCTGACAGCATGTATGGAAATCATCTGCAATTTAATAGTGACAAAACCCTTCAGTTAACAATGCTGTATCTACATGCAATTTGTTAAAAGACTTCCAGATGAAACAACAAAGTTCTGCATCATGACCACAACTTCCCCACTCAAATACATAATTCAGAACATAATGGTGGCACAAGTACTTTTTCTTAAGTTAAATTTCACATGGCGTTAGTTTAATTTTATTCATGTGTACATAGCCATTGTAATAATTCAGGAAGACAGACTGGAAAGGATCATAGTCTATTGTTGAAGACCAAAATAGAGCCATTACTCATAATGCATATAGGCTAGTCCCAGCCTGGGTAGGACAGTTCCGTTGGCCCATCCCCAAGTCAGCATTTTTCTTTTGTATCTGGAAGTGCTGCGTCTGTTCTGTTTTATTTTAATTCAACCTTTTTAAAGATGTTACTATGCACCTCTGCTGCAGGTGGAACTTGAACCCAGGTCTCCTTACTCAAAGGTAGGAACACTACCACTGTGTCACATGCAACCCCTTCGTTCTTTATTTCTTTTTCTTCTGCCTTAGAAGCAGGGACACTACTGCAGTCCACAAGAGTCATTGTTTCATTCCTTTTTTGTTTTCATAATTTTGAATCAACCTATTGAGAAATGCTGTTATTTCTGTAGCAGGTGGGATTTCACCCTGGGCCTCCTGGTCGAGGGGTAGGGACAGTGCCATTGCTCCACAAGAACCCTCTGTGTCAGTCTCTAGGTCTTTTCTAATGAACATCTTCTGAAGTTCCCGGCAGATCAGGGACGAGCTGAAGTTGAGGCTGTTGAGGCAGGGACTTGAATCCTGGGCACGTTGATTCAACATCTGATGACCTATTGACTGAGCCTCCAAGCCCCCAAGACAGAGGGTAGTAGTTGATGGATTATGTTCATCTTGGAGCGCAGTTACTAGCGGTGTACCACAAGGATCTGTTTTGGGACCATTGCTTTTTGTTATCTTTATAAATGATCTAGAGGAAGGACTTGAAAGCTGGGTAAGCAAGTTTGCGGATGACACAAAAGTCGGTGGAGTTGTGGATAGTGAGGAAGGAAGTGGTAGGTTACAGCGGGATATAGATAAGTTGCAGAGCTGGGCGGAAATGTGGCAAATGGAATTCAATGTAGCTAAGTGCGAAGTCGTTCACTTTGGTAGGAATAACAAGATGATGGATTACTGGGCTAATGGTAGGCTACTTGGTAGTGTGGATGAGCAGAGGGATCTTGGTGTCTATGTACACAGATCTCTGAAAGTTGCCACCCAGGTAAATAGTGCTGTGAGGAAGGCATATGGTGTACTGGGCTTTATTGGCAGAGGAATTGAGTTCCGGAGTCCTGAGGTCATGTTGCAGTTGTATAAGACTCTGGTGAGGCCTCATCTGGAGTATTGTGTGCAGTTTTGGTCGCCATACTATAGGAAGGATGTGGAAGCTTTAGAACGAGTGCAGAGGAGGTTTACCAGGATGTTGCCTGGAATGGTAGGAAAATCTTATGAGGAAAGGCTGAGGCACTTGGGGCTGTTCTCATTGGAGAAGAGAAGGTTTAGGGGAGATCTGATAGAAGTGTATAAGATGATTAGGGGTTTAGATAGGGTAGATACTAAGAACCTTTTACCGCTAATGGAGTCAGGTGTTACTAGGGGACATAGCTTTAAATTAAGGGGTGGTAGGTATAGGACAGATGTTAGGGGTAGATTCTTCACACAGCGGGTTGTGAGTTCATGGAATGCCCTGCCCGTATCAGTGGTGAACTCTCCTTCTTTATGTTCATTTAAGCGGGCATTGGATAGGCATTTGGAAGTTATTGGGCTAGTATAGGTTAGGTAGGACTCGGTCGGCGCAACATCGAGGGCCGAAGGGCCTGTACTGCGCTGTATCCTTCTATGTTCTATGTTCTATGTTCTATGTTCTCTGGGTCTGCTTTATTATATTTTCTGATCAACTTGTTGAGAAATGTTATTACCCACCTCAGGAGCAGTTGGGACTTGAATCCAGACCCCCTGGATCAGTGGTATGGGCGCTACCATTGCATCAGAAGAACTATCAACTGTTTTATATATATATTTTAATCAAACTGTTACAACACATTTCTGGAGAAGGTGGAACTTATCCTGGACATTATCACAGTCATTATCTTTTGAGCTCAGCTTAGTCAAAGATTAGCTAGATTGCTGACCTGCCTCCTCATCTGCACACATTGTTTACAGGAGTGAAAATCATTTCCTTTCTTATGGAAGAAAGGGTTAGCATTGTTTTTGTGTTCACACTTTATTGAATGTTCATATTAGTGATTGTCACTAGTATTGTCACTCTGGACATGACTCAACTTGCAGGCTCCATCTGGTCTTTGTATGTTTTGTAAATGACATTGTCCAAAATCACTCTCAGCAGGGGCATTTAATATGCTGTCAATTGAATCAAAGCCCTGTACAGATTCTGTCTGCCAACACCAACCGGATTCATTCCTCCCATTAACCAACCAGGTCATACCCTCTACCTGTCTTCACCTATTCCCCACTTCACCACCCTGCCCCCACCACCCCCTTTACCTGCAGCTTCCCCACACCCACCCCAATCCTGAAGAAGGGTTACACCCGAAACGTCGATTTATCCACCTCCTGTTACTAGGGGTCTTGCTGTATTCTTCCAGCCTTCTGCCTGCTAACTTTGGATTCTAGCATCTGCAGTTTTTTTGTCTCACATCCTGAGATGAGCATACAATTGGACTGTGCTGATACTGCTCTCTCTCTCCTCATTATCTTCTCATGACTGACTGTCCCAATCACTACTGCGGTCTCCACCACCCCAGGCCTATCCCACTTAATTTCTCCATTCTCTAAGCAAGATGCTTCTTGTTGAAATCCATGTTGAATATTCAATTGCTAAAATGTTCTTTATTTAGGTATTTTTCAATTCTCATCTTCTGTTAATGTCATTGGTAATAATGGTGTAATATCATTCACTTATTACCAATTGACTAAAGCCAGGAGTTAGTTAATGTTAAACAATAAAGCACAAATTATGAGGACATTACATTCCAGAAAACCAATTGATTTCTGTGATGTACACTTCATTCAGGCACATGGTAGATTCCCTGTCAGAAGGAATTGCAGCATTCTATATAAACAGCACATGGAGTCCTCAACAGTGAACGCTCTTAAAGACTATCTACTTAAAAAAAATAGGAATTATATTGTTTTTCTGATTGCTGATCTTAAGCTGACTGCAGAACTTTCTGAACATATTCTGAGCATATTTTCCATAGACATTACATTAGCTGGTCATCAAAGCTCCTCGCACTACACCTTTTTTCCTAATAATAATGATAATTATGTGGAGGAACATCTCTGCTTTGTCTTCCCTAGGTTATTTTAAAATGTATTGTCACAATCCAGAATGTACATTAAGGTGATTTTTTGCATTTGGTCATGTCCCATTTTCATTTTAAATGCAATTATCTCATTACTTACTTTGTTCAATGTAAAGTAGTGTAAAGTTGCTTCTGATCTGTGCAATCCATGTGTGTTTGCTTTAGTTATGTTAGAACACCCCTTTCACCAAGGCACAACAGTGGTTTTATTATCATCAAGGATCCAAATTTCCTATGGATTCAGTCTGCCAGTGTAACTGTGATGTTTCAGAACCCACAGCTGTCCAATGTGAAAGCCACTGGACTTGTGTTTACTATTACTTGTGAGGTTGAGTTTCTTAACATTGTCAGGGTGGGTGCATCACTCCTTCATGGATACGTTATTACTCAGGCCTGGAATATTGTATGGTTCTAATAAACTGGGTATGAATTGAAAGGGTCTAAGTTGCTATATTTAGAGCATGTGACAATGTGTTGATATCTCAACCTCATCTTACCTCTGTTCTTGTGAACCATACTCTGCTGTAAGCTACTGGTTTAAAATTAACTCAGACACTAGGTGCCTGAGGAATGTAAAGTTTGTATATAATAGTTATTATAATGTCTGTTGGGTTCTTCAAGACCCTGATTTGTATACCCAATTTTTTTTAGTTATGGGAAATCACATGGGATATTTTTACCTGATGTGGTAATGCCCGTCAGAGGTAAACATGCTTCAAAAAAGCTGAATTTCTCACTTTTTTTCACTCCTCCTATATCCAGCAGCAAACACATCCAATATGCCAAATAAAAGATAAAATGTTAGCCTTCTCATCTGTTCTCATTTCTCTGAGCTGATCTGAAACTGGTGTTTTGTCAGATGATGGGCAGTTGCAACCTGTCTAACATCAAAAATAATGAATAGTGACTTCAAACTTTTCAGATTAAGCCAGGTCATTTTACTTACATCTGGGAAAGAGGAGACTTCTCTGTTATTAACTGGAGATGGATTCAGGTCTCTAAATAAAAAGAGTTTATCCTAATGTCATTGTCATGGGATGAAAAGTATGCTGCACTTTTGAAGTACTTATTGCTTTAGATGCTTCTAATGTCATTTGTACCAGCAATTAAATAATTTAATGTAACTCTCTGGGTGTAGGATGGAATTGCTTCGAGCCAGTAGAGGAGATATTTTATTTCAGTTGGTGGTTAGATTAAGACTTCTCAAATATGTTGCTTCTGAGATCCCCTCTATTTGTTTTATAACGCACCTGTAATAAGTTCTTTTTAATGTATTAACCTTAGTTATACAATAAAACAAATATTTGTCAGAATATTTAATTCAGTTAATGTGAAACTTCTTGCTCGTTTAGAGAAGGAATTCCAAATTCATGCTGGAAACTTTCATCATGAGGCAGTATCTGAGAAATAGAAGAACCTTGATAACATGTTGACCTCCCAGAGTATTTAAATGTATAAATTTTACAGATAGGGGGATTAAAAATCTGTTTCATAGAAGGAGGTTAAGGCTATAAAACGATGAAACTGAGACCTGTCACCTAGTGGGAGTGAGTTACTCAGGTTGGTTTGAACATGTGAGTACTGTGGGTGCAACTGATGATTAAACATTGCCCCATGTGCAGAAGTGCTATCTGTGTCATTTCTCAGTGATAAACCTGATGTCGATTATTCCTGATCTCTCAGTCTCTGTTCCAAGCTTGGCCTAACTGTTTTCACCTCAAAACTCAAGATATCAAGCAACTTGAAGCCTGTCCTCGTGTTCTGAACTTATGTGTATTGTTGAACTTTTATTCTTGAGCCTTGTTGAAGCTAGTTTCACTTGTTCTGCCTCTTCCTTCGAGAATTGTTGACTGGCACTGCAATAAACTATTGCATGTAAAGGGGACAAACATCAGTGGCACTGCTGCCATTGTACTTACATGCATGTGCAGCCAGGTCAGAAAGATGGTGGCTGAAGAAAATCCGGTAAGTGATGGGTTTTGCCAGTGTGGCACCAGAAGTGGGAAGACAAATTGCTGTTTGGATTGTCAAAGTGAGAAGGCTTGGCAAAGTACATTTTTGGTTGATTTTGGTGGATTTCTGATTGAGAACCACTGCATTGGCAATTAGTATGTATAAAGAAGTTGAGCAATTTCTTGTGTGTTAGTTGTTCAAATCGACCTGGAGTTCTGACACATATATATTACTGATGTGCACATAACCAACATAAGATCATAAAACATAGGAGCAGAAATTAGGCTATTCAGCCCACCATTCAATCATAACTGATAAGTTTCTCAACCCCATTTTCCCACTTTCTCCCTTAACCCTTGATCCCCTTGACAATCAAGAACCTATCTATCTTGGTCTTAAATATACTCAATGATCTGGCTTCTACACCTTCTGTGACAATGAATTCCATAGATTCACCACTCTCCTTATCTCTGTTCCAAAATGACTTCCCTTCACTCTAAGGCTATGCTCTCAGGTCCTAGTCTTTCCTACCATTGGAAACATCTTCCCAACATCTACTCTGTCCAGGTCATTTAGTATGTTTCAATTAGATCTCTTCTCATCCTTCTAATTTTATCAAGTACAAACCCAGAGTCTTCAAATATTTTTCATTATGTTTGGCTTTTCATTCCTGGGAGCATTCTCATGAGCCTCCTCTGAACATGCTCCAGGGTCAGGACATCCTTCCTGAGATATACGGAAGCCAAATCTGCACACAGTACTCCAAATGTGGTCTAGCCAGAGCCTCAGAAGTACATCTCTGCTTTTATATTCAAGTCCTCTCAAAATAAATGGTGTTCATTACATTTGTCTTCCTTACTACTGATTTAACCTGCAAGCTTACCTTGAGAGAATCCTGGATTAGAACTCCCAAGCTTCTTTGCATTTCAGACTTCAGAACTTTTTCCTCATTTAGAAAATAGCCCATGCCTCTACTCTTCTTACCAAACAGCATGACCTCACCCCTTCCCACTTTTACTCCATTTGCTACTTTGTCCACTCTCCTAACCTGTCCAGATCCTTCTGCAGTCTCTCTGCCTCCTCAATGATACCTGTCTCTCTACCTATCTTTGTATCACCAGTAAACTTAGCCAGAATGTCCTCAATTCCTTCATCTAGATTGTTAATGTATAGAGTCAAAAGTGGTGGTCCCAACACTAAGTCTTCAGAACACCATTTGTCACTAGCTATCATCCTTTTATCCCCACTCTCTGCTTTCTGTCAGACAACCAGGCTTCTATCCATGCTAGTACTTTGCCTCTACCACCAAAGGCCCTTATCTGAATCAAAAGCCTCCTGTGTAGCACCTTGTTAAAGGCCCTCTTGAAGTCTGGATAGATAATATCCATTGGATCTCCTCTGTCTAATCTACTCATTACATTCTTAAAGAATTCTAGCAGGTTTTTCAGGAATGACCTTCCTTTGATGAAACCATGTTGACTTTGCCCTATTTTACCATATACTTCCAAGTATTCAGAAATATCATTTTTCACGATGAATTCCAGGATCATACCCATGACCAAGGTTAAGCTCATCAATCTGTAATTTTCCATCTTTTGCCTTACTCCCTTTTTAAACAGGGGTGTAAAGTTAATGATTTTTCAGTCCTCTGGGACCCTCCCTAACTCTAGTGTTTCATGAAAGATCACCACTAATGTCTCCACTATCTCTTCAGCTATCTCCCTTAGACTCTGCGATATAGTCCACCTGGTCCAGGTGATTTATCTACCTTCAGGCCATTCCTTTTTTCTAGTACCTTCTCCCTGTTTATGGCCACCATACTCAACTCTGCTCCCTCACTCTCTTGAATTTTGGAAAATTACTTGTGTCTTCCATTGTGAAGACTAACGCAAAGTAATTATTCAGTTCCTCAGTCATTTCCTTATTCACCACTACTATCTCTCTCACATCATTTTCCAGCTGCCCAATGTGCTCTTTTGCCTCTCTTTTGTCCTTGATATATCTAAAGAAACTCTTGCAGTCTTCCTTTAGAGTACTGGCTAGCTTGCC
The DNA here is from genome assembly GCF_020745735.1 of Hemiscyllium ocellatum. NCBI lineage: Eukaryota > Metazoa > Chordata > Chondrichthyes > Orectolobiformes > Hemiscylliidae > Hemiscyllium > Hemiscyllium ocellatum. The sequence continues at coordinate 50,580,118 of NC_083412.1, forward strand.
CTCATATTAATCTTCTCCCTCCTTATATTTCATTTTTTTTTGTTGTTGCACTCTGTTGAGCTTTGTAAGCTTCCCACTTCCCTTCACCACATTATGTGCTTTCTCTTTTGCTTGTATGCTATCTCTGATTTCCCTAGTCAGCCATGGTTGCCTCACCCTCCTTGTACCATACTGCTTTTCCCTCTGGATGAATCTCTGCTGAGTCTCGTGAATTACTCCCAGAAACTCCTGCCATTGCTGTTCCAGTGTCTTTCCTACTAGGGTCCTCTCCCCGTCCATTCTACCCAGCCCCTCCCTCAGTGTTATGAGAATGGGTTGAGAACTACAATTGTTCTTCAGGACAATTCTAAGTGATAATTTTGGCTGGAGGAGAAAAAAGTGTTCATAAAACTAATCTTGAAAATATTCTGTTGGGCCAAACTTTATGGTAGGAGTAATAGCGAGGCTATCGATATTAAGTGTTCTTATGGAGTCTGTCAAATAGCCTCTTCCAACATGCAGGTGTGTAGTTAAAGAGTAAAATCAGGAAGCTGTTGTCCAATTTGCCTTTGTACATCATTGGTGATACTTCAACAGACTTAACTTCTAATGCACGAGGGTTACCATAAAATGTAGGGAAAAAAAACCGCTTGTCCTTTCAATTGGGTACCTTTTTAACCTTGTGATATGTCTGAACCTACTTCAAACCTAATTGTCATTGAGCACTTACTTCTACAATCATGGAGTTACATACCTTCAATTTCAATTGTCAGTTGTTTTCAACCTTTTTCTTTATCTCTTTCATTTCTTTCATTCTGTTAGAGTATTGTATGCAATTCTGGTCTCCTTCCTATCTGAAAGATGTTGTGAAACTTGAAAGGGTTCAGAAAAGATTTACAAGGGTGTTGCCAGGCTTGGAGTATTTGAGCTATAGGGAGAGGCTGAACAGGCTGGGGCTGTTTTCCCTGGAGCGTTGGAGGCTGAGAGGTGACCTTATAGATGTTTACAAAATTATGAGGGGTGTGGATAGGGTAAATAGGCAAAGGTTTTTCCCAGGGATTGGGGAGTCCAGAACTAGAGGGCATAGGTTTAGGATGAGAGGGGAAAGATATAAAAGAGACCTACAGGGCAACTTTTTCACACAGAGGGTGGTACATGTATGGAATGAGCTGCCAGAGGAAGGTGTGGAACATTTAAGAAGCATTTGAATGGGTATATGAATAGGGAGGTTTTGGAGGGATATGGGCCGGGTGTTGGCAGATGGGACTAGATTGGGTTGGGAGATCTGGTCGGCATTAATGGGTTGGACCGAAGGGTCGGTTTCCATGCTGTACATCTCTATGACTGTATTTCTTGCTTTTCCCGATCATCTTTCCCACTCTTAAGTGTTATTGACTCTATTTAATTAATGTCTAATTGTCTACTCTGACCAGCTGCTTTAGACTCTGCATGGTTGGGCCTGCTTGGCACAGTGATAGTGAACATGCCTCTGGACCAAGATGCCTGGGTTCAAGTCCAACCAGTTTCAGAGGTGTGTAGTAACATCCCTGAACAGGTTGCTTACTGTAAAAGTAGACTAACTGGCTCATTAAGGATTTCTCAATTGGGTTGATGCCGACAGAGTGTTGACAGCCCTATTTGCACAGATGCTGTTCTTCCTTTGGACAGCATTGAGCAAAAGCTGATGACAAATCCTTGGGAAATTTTGAACATAATGAACAAGCCATGCTTTCTTTTTCCCTGTGTTGACTCTGACTTTGAACTCTGGAGCACTTATTTTTGTTCAAGGGATGTGGATGTCACCTACTTGGGCCAGCATTTATTGCCCATCCTAATTGCCCTTGAAGGGGGTACTGAGCTGCTTTCTTTAACTGTTACAGATTATTTTGAGTAGGTATATGCACAATGCTGTTAGGGAAGAGTTCCAGGATTTTGACCTGGCAACAGGGAAGCATTAACACATAGCAGCTAGATTTGGTTGCAACTGAAAATGTGTTGCTGGTCAAAGCACAGCAGGCCAGGCAGCATCTCAGGAATAGAGAATTCGACGTTTCGAGCATAAGCCCTTGGTTGCAAGTCAATCTATATCTGCTGTATGGAATACCAGGAGTGAACGCTTCCGATCTCCAGATAGTCTGAGACTCCTCTTACATGAAAGATACATTTTAGGACCTCTTGGAATTCCTTACTCATGGACTAAAATTTAAACTTTGAATAGATAACTTCCTGGCATTTGGATCCATCCCAAAAAACACAATAAAGTTTGAGTCAGAGATGCCAACTCCCTTAGATTGATAGTTGGCTCGAAGAAATTAGGGGGACTAAAATTGCTCTAACTCTTATGGACATCTTGGCTAATTATAAAATTGACCACCAATCACTCAAACTACACCCCCTTTCATCTTAACAGTTCCTTTCCAGGTAGCTGAATTCACCTCCCCCTCCCTGATAGCTGACCCACCTTATCCTCCCACTCAGCTGGCTCCCAGCATCCTTTCTCACCAGCACAATTATTGCCTACGTGCCACCTTAACCGATCACCCCTTTGTCAGCTTAGGAGGATCATGGACTCTGTAGGCAGCACACACAACAAAACTTTATTTGAGGTCTATGTGTGCTTAATCTTTAAAAACATAACATTCACATTGCAGTTTGAGCTGAACTAATGCAATCTCAACATATGCATTAACAAATGCTATTTCTCAGAAATACCATTGAAGTACACTACTACAGATATTCCCACTAGAATCCAGCCCCTTGCCCACCTGCCTCCCTCACCTACCTGACACCCTCTCCCCTCACTCACCTTTAATGATCTCGCTTACTGAAATATGATAGCTGGTGTCTTGAAAAAAGGGCATGTTTTGGCTTCCAGTGCTGATCCTGCACCAAATGGGTTCCTAATCAGCTTTTTTAAAAATTCAGTTCTGCGATGTAAGCATGGCTGGCATTTATTGGCCATCTGTAGTTGCCCTTGAGAAGGTGGGAGTAAGCTGTCTTCTTGAACAGCTGCAGTCCAGGTGCTTCCCAGGATGGAGACAAGTAAGACAAGTCAGACTCCGATATCTGGCCACAAAAGTTGATGTGTAGGTTGGTAATCTTGGTTGAATTTGTTATAACAGTAAGCACATGATTTGGGGCCCTGATTTTGCATGTCTTCATCAAAATTAGCAAACAATTAATTACTTTGAAAGATACCTAGTAACCTCTCATAGTTACTTTGAAAAATGTAATAGGACATGGGAGATCAGTGAGAATCTTTTAAATTGAAACAATTATGATCTGATGCTTGCCAATCTAATGACAAGGTTTCAAACATAGGTCAGACAAAATATATTTAATATGGTGGCACGGTGGCTCAGTGGTTAGCACTACCGCCTCACAGCACCAGGGACCCAGGTTCGATTTCAACCCCAGCCAACTGTCTGTGTGGAGTTTACCTATTCTCCCTGGATCTGAGAGAGTTTCCTCCCACAATCCAAAGATGTGCATGTTAGGTGAATTGGCCATGCTAAATTGCCCATAGTGTTCTGGGATGTGTAGGTTAGGTGCATTAGTCAGGGGTTAATGTAGAGTAATAGGGTAGGAGAATGGATTTGGTGGGATACTCTTCAGAGGGTCGGTGTGGATTTGCTGAGCCGAAGGGCCTGTATCCACACTGTGAGGTTCTATAATTCTATGAACCAGTCATTTTCTCCTTTTGAAATTTCACCTTACATCAATGAAATAAATGATTGCTAATCAATTGTAATTGATTTCACCAGGCTGTGATATTCAATTGTAGCAATCTCCCTTTACAGCTGTCACCTGCTTTATAATGATTCAGTTCTAACCAAACGGAAAATCTAGTAGAGACATTAATGTAGATGCAGACAACTGTTCTAAATTTAGATATATATTTTGCAGCAGACTGTTTTAAAAGAAGTATTTGGAATTTTTTGCTAGCAAGGGAAGCAAAGATGAATTGATTTGGTACTTGAAATTCTGCAGCGTTGTCTGGTATTTGAGCTTCAAAAAAATTACCCAGACTAGATCACTGATTTATAGAAACAATGGCAAAACAGCTACAAGTGGCAGTGTCACAAAACTCTGACAGAAATGAAGGATATTCAAAAGAGAACTTTTTTTTGGCTTGAAACATTTTAACAACATACCTCAAAATATGCAATGTCAGTGGTACCAAACTCTTTGCCCGGAGTGAATTCTGGATTTGCTGATGTATGTGTTGGTTGTAGTTTGCTGCAGATCTGTATTTTTAAGGTAGTTTACAAATGATGCCTCATGGTGATACATCTGTTTCTGAAGCCAAAATATTTTCATAGAAATTGTTTAATTGTCCATTATTTTCAATGTATCTTCAGAATTAGTCCTTAATCTGTACAATTACAGTTATTGAGAAAAGGTCTGAAAAGATCCTGGTGCCAATTTTCTGTAATTTCACGATTTTCTTAGAGGTACAGATTGGTCAGTCATAAAATTTGATTTAAGAATTTTTTTTTGAAACAACAATTGGAGAGAGTTACAGAACGATGAGTAACCTTTTTAAATGAACACTTTGGTAGGTGCTCCTGATTTGGCCTTCCCTGTTTACATGGTTATAAAATAAATCCCTTGAAAGCATTACCTGTTACTAAGATCAGACTAGTAAGCGCATTATTACCTACTTATGTTCTAACTCCCTTTTTAAATATTAGGAACAATAATCACGTGGGCAAGGGCTTCAGGTAGCATTAATCTCATTTTATCAATGGCTATCCTTTGGAATTGGGTCACCCAACCTTCTGTACTATCATGCTCCTTATTCTTTCCAAACAAAAATGCTTCTCAGTTTTAATGTTAAAATATCATTTGATGAGTTTTAAATAAGCTGAAACACCTACTGAAATTTCGTTCACCTGTCAATCAATTCAAATCAACCTGTCTCCATAATACTGCTGAGCGCTGAAATATCCACCAACAACAATTGCCATGGGAACATAGGAACAGGAGTAGACCATTCAGCCCCTCAAGCCTGCTCCATCATTTAATGAGATCGTAGCTGACCTGTGCCCAAACTCTATATTCCTGCCTTTGGCCCATATCCTTTAATACCTTTGCTTAACAAAAAAAGTTTATCTTGCAGATTTAAAATTAACCACTGCCAAGTTTACAAAGGCTTCAAGGCTTAGGATGGGAGATGGAAGTACAACAAAAGATTGTTGGAGAAACTCTGCAGGTCTGAGAGTATCAGTGCACAGAGAAACGTTGAGTCCAATATGACTCTTCAGAACTGAAATGGGGTGGAGATTAAGTGTCCGGTGGAGGATGGATGAAGGAAATGGAGTGTAGAGGCCTATTGCAAAAGACAAAGTGGTTGTTAATGGTGACTAAAGAGAAAAAGAGATATAAAATTAATGTAAACTGTGAAGGGGAGAGAATGGGTCCTTTCTGCTGAGAGCAAAATGAACAGAATAAGACTACGGAAGCCTAATGGTGGGGGTGGAGTGACAGGTAGAGAGAATATAAGTGGAGAACAGAAGACATGCAATCAGGTCCTGAAATTATGGAATTCAATATTCAGTCCTTGAGACTGTGAAGTGCCAAAGTAGTGTTGTTCCTTGATCTTGCAATGGACAGGAAGGTGGAATTAATTTTATCGAACAGGAAATAGCCTTAGGGAGACCTTCTCCTGTTCATGTTTATGTTCAGCCATATTGTTCTATGTCTGGAGTCATGTGTAGGCCAGATTGGAAAAGCAGAGCTCCTTCCCTAATGGATTTAAGTGAACAAGATCGGTTTTTACATCAATTGTCAATGGTTTCATGTTTAGCATTACACTAACTTCTAATTTCAGTTATATAAATTGAATTCAAATTGCACCAGCAATTGGGGTGAACCTGAAATGGACCAGCCTCATAAGATACAAGAACTGTTCAAAAGTTAGATATTCCATGGTCAGTAGCTCACTTCCTGTCTCCCAAAGGCCTGCTCTCTATTTACAATATTGAATATTTTGTCTGCCTGGATGACTGCAGTTCCAACAAACCCCAAAATGCTCAGTTCCATCCAGAACAAAGCAGCTTGCTTGATTGGATCTCATCCAACACCTTGAACATTCACTCTCTGTCAGCAGTGTGTATCGTGTGCAAGAGATAATGAAGCAACTCACCTAAGCTCCTTCGATCACACATCCCAAATGTATAATCTTGGCCATTTAGAAGAATAAGTGTCATAGGTGAAGGGAAAACCATGACCTCCACATTACCCTGCAGCTCATCCTGATGAATAAAAACAATAGAGGTTGATGCATTTAAACAATTTTCCCTGAAATGTTGATAATTTCTGGCTTGCATGAAATTGTTGAAATTGCATGAAATTATGTAATGCTATTGGCTTGGCATTCTCTAAAACTTTGGTATACCATTGCTGCACAGAGCTCTTGGAGCATTTGCAGGTATTTGCTTCCTTCTCATTTTGCTACAGAGTTGTATTTTATCTTGACATCTCACTGATCTGCAGGAAAAGCAATTAATGTAGTATAATATATGAAATTGTAACATCGATTTAGTCATTTAAACCTTTGTTTCTTATAGATTTGAGATCTAAATTTGACAATCCAATTTAATCAATTTGAGTGACCTGCTTTATTGGTTTCAAAATTTTAAAATGGTAGGATTACGTAGTTGGCGCAGTTATTCCAACCTGTTTATTTAAGAATGGCAAGCAGTTTCAAAGGACCTGACTATTGCTTTGGTATCCCAGTGTTTTCACATTGGTGAAAGCCAAGAAAGTGTTCAAATGTGCATCAGTATTTTCCGTATGCCTTGTAATCTCCTTTCTACTGAGACAAAACTTATGTCAAACTAATGGTGAGAACAGTGACACTTGCTATTGTTTTTACATACATGGTACTGCAACTCCAAGTGAGGACAGCAAACACAGACTGAAATGTGAACATTGAAAAACAAAGTTTAATTTGCATTGCTGTACATTTTATATTGAAATTGCATTTCACTTGGTAGTCCTTCATTGCTATACAATGGTGCACCATTGAATATTTTGTGAAGTTACTATGTCTGTGCTGTAGATATGAACTAAACCCACCACAGAAGATTTGTAATTAATGGCTAAAGTATATATATAATTATGGTGAGCAGAGAGATGTGTTGGGTGTAAGGGTCTGAAAGGGTTAAAACTGAGGAGTGGTTTAAATGCACATGGACTTGCAGTCTGAACAACATAGGATCATGAAGGAATGAGGATTAACATCTAGTTGCTCCTGATGGTCTTTGTAGCAATGCCTCTCTTATCAGTGAAACCTGTAATTTGTCACTGGCATGCAATAAAATATAGCTTGTTCAGTAATTTCTGGTTACATTATTAAGTGGCTTTTTTCCTCCTTATATAGAGCAGGCCGTGCAAATTCCTACATTTAAAGAGGATGTTAGTAACAAACCTACAATAAGGTGCAGATTTTTACCTGCAAGTACAACACAGTACGTAGCAGTGCAGAGTTTATTTTGTTTCCTGAAATGAAGTGGTAGAAGACGAAGATGTTAGGGGCCTTCGGGCTCAGCTTCAAGCTTCATGTAGACTGTCAACAGGAGAGACAGGTTGAACATTTAGAACCTTAGAAGAAAACATCATGGCGAGATTGTAATCCAGTCAACAATAAATTATTTCAGACTGGCTAAGAGAAATGCTCCAGTAGAAAAGTTGGAAACGCTTGGAAAAAGAGAATTTGTAACTCTAAGCAGTTACAAACAATATCACATGGCAGTAATCTGTAGTAATGCTGAGGAGTCCTGAGCCAGGCTTTACCCAACAATCAATGGATATTGGAGGCTCCTTGAGTAATGTTAAAATCCTTGATAGGGAAGATTTTTTTTATTAAAAAGGGAGTGCAGTATTATAGGATGGGAAAGCAAAGCAGAAGGCAAGTACTCACTACTCACATTGAACATTGCTGCCAGAATGGGTGGAAAACGTAAGGCATGGCTATAATAAGGGAAATTGAAGACCACAAAAGTAACTTAAACAGAGATCAAAAAGAGTCAGTTGCAATGCCAGAATTCAAACAATGAAGGAGCAGCTTAGAACCTGAAACGTCCTGTTCTAACAGAAGAAGAAAATTAGGAGATTTCATGAAGATTGAAAAGAAAACAGGAGGCCCTTCATGAAAGCATATTAGACCTAGATAGCATTTTTTTAATCTTTGGGAGTAGGAATCATTTAGGGAAAAACTAAAAGGAACTGGGATTGTTAGTAAAGTCACAGTGGGAATCATCCAGAAAAAAATACTAATTAATGGGAACTTGGCTGTCACAGGTGTGAATTCTGGGTGTTACTTAGTAAAGGAGAAAGTGAGGACTGCACATGCTGGAGATCAGAGCGGAAGATGTGTTCCTGGAAAAGCGCAGCAGGTCAGGCAGCATTCAAGGAGCAGGAGAATCGACGTTTCGGGCATGAGCCCTTCAGGAATGAGGAAAGTGTGCCAATCAGGCTAAGATAAAAGGTAGGGAGGAGGGGCGTGGTGGAGGGGCGTTGAAAATGCGATAGGTGGAAGGAGGTTAAGGTGAGGGTGATAGACTGGAGTGGGGGTGGGGGCAGAGAGGTCAGGAAGAAGATTGCAGGTTAGGAAAGTGGTGCTGAGTTCGAGGGTTGGGACTGAGACAAGGTGGGGGGAAGAGTAATGAGGAAACTGGAGAAATCTGAGTTCATCCCTTGTGGTTGGAGGGTTCCTAGGCAGAAGATGAAGTGCTCTTCCTCCGGCCATCATCTCTATATACCTCGACACGGTCCTGTCCCCCTTAGTCCAAGAACTCCCACCTACATTCAGGACACCACCCACGCCCTCCACCTCCTCCATGATTTTTGCTTCCTCGGTCCCCAACGCCTTATCTTCACCATGGACATCTCGTCCCTGTACACCTCCATCCCCCATCATGAAGGACTCAAAGCTCTCCGCTTCTTCCTTTCCCGCTGTACCAACCAGTACCCTTCCACTGACACCCTCCTTCGACTGACTGAACTGGTCGTCACGCTGAACAACTTCTCTTTCCAATCCTGTCACTTGCTCCAAACCAAAGGAGTAGCCATGGGCACCCGCATGGGCCCCAGCTATGACTGCCTCTTCGTAGGATATGTGGAACAGTCCATCTTCTGCAGTTACACTGGAACCACCCCCCACCTTTTCCTCCACTCCATCAATGACTGTATTGGCACTGCCTCATGCTCCCACGAGGAGGTTGAACAGCTCATCCACTTTGCCAACACCTTCCACCCAGACCTCAAATTTACCTGGACCATCTCGGACTCCCCCCTCCCCTTCCGAGACCTCTCCATTTCTATCTTGGGTGACCGAATCAACACGGACATTTACTATAAACCGACCGACTCCCACAGCTACCTAGACTACACCTCCTCCGACCCTGCCCCCTGTAAATACACCATCCCATATTCCCAATCCCTTCATCTCCGCCGCATCTGCTCCCAGGAGGACCAATTCCAATACCGTACAACCCAGATGGCCTCCTCCTTCAAAGACTGCAATTTCCCCCCAGATGTGATCAATGATGCCCTCCACTGCATCTCCTCCACTTCCCACTCCTCTGCCGTTGAGCCCCGCCCCTCCAATTGCCACCAGGACATAATCCCATTGGTCCTCACCTACCACCCCACCAACCTCCATATACATCATATCATCCATTGTCATTTCCACCACCTCCAAACAGACCCCACCACCAGTGATCTATTTCCCTTCCCTCCCCTATCAGTGTTCCGAAAAGACCACTCTCTCTGTGACTCCTTCGTCAGGTCTACACCCCCCACAAACCCAACCTCCACTCCCGGCACCTTCCCCTGCAACCGCAAAAAATGCAAAACTTGCGCCCACACCTCCTCCCTTACTTCTCTCCAAGGCCCCATGGGATCCTTCCATATCCGCCACAAATTCACCTGCACCTCCACACACACCATTTACTGCATCCGTTGCACCCGATAGGGCCTCCTGTATGTTGGGGAGACAGGCCGCCTACTTGCAGAACGTTTCAAAGAACACCTCTGGGACACCTGGACCAACCAACCCAACCACCCCGTGGCTCAACACTTCAACTCCCCCTCCCACTCCACCAAGGACATGCAGGTCCTTGGACTCCTCCATCGCCAGACCATAGCAACATGACGGTTGGATGAAGAGCACCTCATCTTCCGCCTAAGAACCCTCCAACCACAAGGGATGAACTCAGATTTCTCCAGTTTCCTCATTTCCCCTCCCCCACCTTGTCTCAGTCGAATCCCTCGAACTCAGCACCGCCCTCCTAACCTGCAATCTTCTTCCTGACCTCTCCGCCCCCACCCCCACTCCAGCCTATCACCCTCACCTTGACCTCCTTCCACCTATTGCATCTCCATCGCCCCTCCCCCAAGTCCCTCCTCCCTACCTTTTATCTTAGCCTGCTTGGCACATTTTCCTCATTCCTGAAGAAGTGCTCATGCTCAACGTTGATTCGGATGCTGCCCGGCCTGCTGCACTTTTCCAGCAACACATTTTCAGCTCTGTTAATTAGTAGAAACAGGATTAAAAGGTGTGCTATTCACTAAAGTCACTGGCTGCAGAATGTATGCAGCGAAGCTGTTAAGGCCTTTACCAGTGAAGTGAGAATAATCTATATTAGCAGCTAAAGGGAGAAACTCTCCATTTTGGCTAAAAGTCGCAGGAAAACAATCCTGTACATCACAGAGCAGCAGCCTATATTCGCAAAGGTAAAGCTTTGTATTTAAAGAAAAACGTATTCACATTTAAAACATAGCATTGGAAATCATATTGCCAGAAAAGCTTTATTTCAGAAGTGGGCCAGAATTGGACATCTTGATGAAAATAATTCATGAAATGACTAAATCAGAAGTTGAAGAAGTAAGTACACTAAATATACAAATGAGAGTATAGCTGATGTAGCTCACCATGTAAAAGAATCAATAGGATCATTCTGAAGTATGGAGAACCTTTGACTATTACTTTAATCTGAGAATTAAAAAAATTATTTAAAGAGCAAAATTTAATAAAAGCTCAGCAACCACGAGATTCGTAAGTACTTTTGTTGATGATTTAGACTGATTCATCGCCAAGTGTGACCTATGATGATTTAAAATCAGATTTCATGATAGATAAAATTGTTCTTAGAATGGCTGTTAACTGTTTGGAGTAGATCAATCTGGGCAAGAGAATCAGTTCATTAAATTTTAAAGTACAAAATCACAACAGCCAAGTGAGAGAAACCAATGAGCAGGCTGGGCAACAAAAGTCGTTGTCAATGCTGTGAAGTGAAAAGCCTGCAGAAACAGACAGCGTACAGCTATAAAAAGTGAGTGCTTTGTCTATAAAATAGTGGGACATTTTCAGGAAATATGCAGAAGTCGAGCAGAATTTCATGAAAAGCAAGTTGGCACATAACTAACCATACAAAGAAATTGATGGAGAATAATATGCGATATAAAAAAAACCTATCATATTTTTAAGAGAAATAGGTGTTTCAGAACAAGCTGGCATTTATGTGAATGATCATCTCACCAGTTTCTTGTTAGACACTGGGTGAAGTCAAAAGAAGGTTTTACTATCGAGCCTTTCAGTTGGTGAATGAAGCAGAAGTCTGTAAGTAACCAAAGAAACACTGTCCATATCTAACACCAGAGCAACAGCATGTTCCTGGAAACATGACACTTGTTATTAAACATGTGCAAAAGTAATTCTCTAATACAAAGGATGCCATATAGTAGGAAACCTACATATCCTTCACAATCAAAAATTGAGTATTTGCGTGTCTGTCTTAACTTCAATCATCCCCAAATGATAGAAACAGTTAAATTTGCTAAAAGTTAAAAAAAACATGTCCAGGAGCAGTCAGTTATGGAACAATGGGACAAGGAACAGCTGATTAGGGAACCACCTGCTTTAGGTATAATAATGTTTTTTTTTAAAAGTCTCCAACAGTAATTAAAAGCAGAAAGAATAAATGTCAGTTATAATTTGCTTGATAGTAAATAAGACATATTACAAATGAAGCATTCACTAATATTTGGCTTAACAAGGCATTACATTTTCTGATATTTTTAGTAGGTGTCTACTGAGTAAGCACTGAAATTTTATGAACTCTATTTTAATACAAAGTTTGTTAGTGTAACAATGCTTATGGAGATAAAATGGACAGTAACTGAATTTCCATATTTTACTGTGCATTTGCAGATGCCATGTGTTTGTCTTCTTTACTGCGCAATAAATTAGTTCAGTAGCCTTAGCATTACTTACTTCCAATGTGTAGACCACTATGTTGAAGTAGGAAGTGAGCTATGAATATTTACTTGAGTGCAATGAGAAGCAGTAAAGGAAAATTGAAAGGTATAAAATCCATTGGAATTAGGATTGAGAAAAGACAAAAATTTTGACAGAGGCAACTTGTTCTGAAAAAGATGCTGAAAGACAGACTTTGGAATATTTTTAAGGCAGAGGTGGATTGAGCTAACTGTCAGAACAGCTTTGATCTTATTCGGTAGTGAAGCACTCTTTAATAGCCTATTGCTCCTTTTCTTGTAGAGCAGTACATAAAGTTTTTGTAGGGTGTAGGTTTGCTCGCTGAGCTGTAGGTTTGATATCCAGACGTTTCATTCCCTGGCTAGGTAACATCATCAGTGGCGACCTCCAAGTGAAGCGAAGCTGTTGTCTCCTGCTTTCTATTTATATCTTTCTCCTTGATGGGGTTCCTGGGGTTTGTGGTGATATCATTTCCTATTTGTTTTCTGAGGGGTTGATAGATGGCATCAAGATCTATGTGTTTGTTCATGCCTTTGTGGTTGGAGTGCCAGGCCTCTAGGAATTCTCTGGCATGTCTTTGCTTAGCCTGTCTCAGGATGGATGTGTTGTCCCAGTCGAAATGGTGTTTTTTTTCATCCGTGTGTAGGGCTACGAGGGAGAGAGGGTCGTGTCTTTTTGTGGCTAGCTGGTGTTCGATGATCAAGAACAAACCACGACAAGCAGACAAAACACAGCCAGAAACCCTAACCACCTTACCATACATCAAAGAAGTTTTAGAAATGACAGCTGGACTACTAAGACCCCTCGGAATCCTAATAGCACACAAACTCACCAACACTCTCAAACAAAAACTAACAAACTTAAAAGACCCAGTACAACCCATGGACAAAACCAACGTCATCTACAAAATTCCATGCAAGGACTGCCACAAACACTACGTAGGACAAACAGGAAGAAAGTTAGCCACCATGATCATCGAACACCAGCTAGCCACAAAAAGACACGACCCTCTCTCCCTCGTAGACCTACACACGGATGAAAAAAAACATTTCGACTGGGACAACACATCTATCCTGGGACAGGCTAAGCAAAGACATGCCAGAGAATTCCTGGAGGCCTGGCACTCCAACCACAACACCGTAAACAAACGCATAGATCTAGATGCCATCTATCAACCCCTCAGAAAACGAATAGGAAATGACATCACCACACACCCCAAGAACCCCATCCAGGAGAAAGATATAAATAGAAAGCAGGAGACAACAGCTTCGCTTCACTTGGAGGTCGTCACTGATGATGTTACCTAGCCAGGTAATGAAATGTCTGGATATCAAACCTACAGCTCAGCGAGCAAACCTACACCATAAACCTTAACCTGAGCTGCAAACCTTCACAAACCTTGCATAAAGTTTTTGTATGTAACAGTAAAGCTGGAAGTAATTATGCACCAAGAAGAACGAAAAAGAGATATGGATTCAGAAAAAAGAACGGGCTAGAAATGAAATCTTTCAGGGTACAACACACTTAGAGAGGAAAATCGGGAGATTGAGTCACTGTAGTTATTAGAGGTAATACAAAGGCAGTAGAAAAATACAGCTATCAGCAAGATAAGTATGAAACCCACTGTCGGAGCAAATTACTGCAGATGCTGGAATCTATTGAAAACAAAAGGTGCTGGAGATCACAATGGGTCGGACAGTATCCATGGAGAGAGAGCAAGCTAACGTTTTGAGTCTCGATGACTCTTCATCAAAGTAGATCAAAACCTTAGCTTGCTTTCTCTGCATGGATGCTGGCTAACCCACTGTGATCTCCAACACTTTTTGTTTTAAGTATGAAACACACATGGATGAAGGATAATAAAGGAGCAATCACTGAAGGTTGGAGTCTAAAGGCCAGATAAAACTTGAAAGGAGGTAGAAGAAATATCAGCAGATGAAATCAGGGAATTGAGTTTATCACAACCAGTTGAGGAGAGATGAATAAATTCCCCTGTTTTCAACTATTCCAGATGATCACACAAAATGTATATTCATTTAAGTGAGACTATACCTCTGTCCAGTTTAATATTAACAATCCTATTTCTAATGTTACAGTAAAGAACTTAAATTTTGTTTATGAAAGAGCATATTTATTATCTTTTAAGGCTAAGTAGAAGAATACAGATGATGTTATGGCAAACACACAAACATAGACATAGTTAAAAATGGATAGTTTCTAATACAAAAGGAAGGTGTAAGAAATATACAGTTTGAAAGCCCTTAGAATACTCTCGATGTAAGGTTTAACATGAAATCACTGTTGCTTAATCATCTTGAATCATCCACAATTATTATTTTCAATTATTCTTTGAGTTGTCTGTGTTCTAAAGTTTCTTCTTAATCCTTATTGTCACCAGGCATTTGCCTTCTTGAAAGGCAGAGAGAAAACTTTATGCAGCTGATTCCAGACTGCAGTCAAGAATCCATCTCCTCTCTTCTGTCTTAAGCAGTTGCTTGAAATACAAACTTGTTTTGTGTACACCATTTGCAGAAGATGTTTTTAAAGTTTGCTGAATGTAGGTGAAGATCTTCTAGGAGAAAGTGGGGACTGCAGATGCTGGAGATCAGAGCTGAAAATGTGTTGCTGGAAAAGCGCAGCAGGTCAGGCAGCATCCAAGGAGCAGGAGAGTCGACGTTTCGATTCTCCTGCACCTTGGATGCTGCCTGATCTGCTGTGTCCCACCTCCAAACCAACCCACCTCCAAACAGACCCCACCACCAGAGATATATTTCCTTCCCCTCCCCTATCAGAGTTCCGAAAAGACCACTCCCTCCGTGACTCCCTCGTCAGGTCCACATCCATCACCAACCCAACCTCCACTCCCAGCACCTTCCCCTGCAACCGCAAGAAATGCAAAACTTGCGCCCACACCTCCCCCCTTACTTCCCTCCAAGGCCACAAAGGATCCTTCCATATCCACCACAAATTCACCTGCACCTCCACACACATCATTTACTGCATCCGCTGCACCCGATGTGGCCTCCTCGATATTGGGGAGACAGGCCGCATACTTGCAGAAAGTTTCAGAGAACACCTCTGGGACACCCAGACCAACCAACCCAACCACCCCGTGGCTCAACACTTCAACTCCCCCTCCCACTCCACCAAGGACATGCAGGTCCTTGGACTCCTCCATCGCCAGACCATAGCAACACAACAGCTGGAAGAAAAACGCCTCATCTTCCGCCTAGGAACCCTCCAACCACAAGGGATGGTCTCTGATTTCTCCAGTTTCCTCGTTTTCCCTCTCCACCCCCCCCCCCCCCCCCCCCCACCTTGTCTCAGTCCCAACCTACGAACTCAGCACCACCTTCCTAACCTGCAATCTTCTTCCTGACCTCTTTCCCCCCACTCCGGCCTATCACCCTCACTTTAACGTCCTTTACCTATCGCATTTCCAACACCCCTCTCCCAAGTCCCTCCTCCCTACCTTTTATCTTAGCTTGCTGGACACACTTTCCTCCTTCCTGAAGAAGGGCTCATGCCTGAAACGTCGATTCTCCTGCTCCTTCGATGCTGCCTGACCTGCTGCACTTTTCCAGCAACACATTTTCAGCGCTGAATGTAGGTGAAGGTTCATCTCCAACACATGAAAGTTCCCATAAAATAAAATAAGTAATGATGGTCTTCTCATGCCTGTCTGTGATGATTTGTTTTAGTGCATTCTGATAAACTGTAAATTATAGTTCAGACTGATTTCATTTCTTCTATGTTTCTTTCAGAAAAGTAGCTAATCTGTGTGGTCATGAGACTGCTCTGGTCACTTTAGATATGTAAGTCCAAAGTATTAAAATCACTACGAAAGTAGAGAATCAATAGGCCATATTTTATCAGAGTTGTGACAGCTCATCCCTACGGACAAGGTTGCACAGATTTCATCCCCTAGTTTATTGAACTAAAATAATGTTACAAAAATTAGGATAGCAACATAGACATAACACAGTCCCTCTTGTTTCTTCAGACTCTGCGTTCAAAGCCTACATTTGGAGTGGTAGGTGAACTTATTCCCTGAATCTTAGAAATGTACAGCATGGAAACAGACCCTTCGGTCCATGCCGACCAGATATCCCAACCCAGTCTAGTCCCACCTGCCAGCAACTGGCCCATATCCCTCCACACCCTTCCTATTCCTATACCCATCCAAATGCCTCTTAAATGTTGCAATTGTACCAGCCTCCACCACATCCTCTGGAGTTCATTCCATACGCGTACCACCCTCTGCGTGAAAAAGTTGCCCTGTAGGTCTCTTTTATATCTTTCCCCTCTCACCCTAAACCTATGCCCTCTAGTTCTGGGCTCCCCAACCCCAGGGAAAAGACTTTGTCTATTTATCCTATCCATGCCCCTCATAATTTTGTAAACCTCTATTAGGTCACCCCTCAGCCTCCAACGCTCCAGAGAAAACAGCCCCAGCCTGTTCAGCCTCTCCCTATAGCTCAAAATCCTCCAACCTTGGCAACATCCTAGTAAATCTTTCCTGAACCCTTTCAAGTTTCACAACATCTTTCAAATAGGAAGGAGACCAGAATTGTACGCAATATTCCAACAGTGGCCTAACCAATGTCCATACAGCCGTAACATGACCTCCCAACTCCTGTACTCAGTAGTCTGACCAATAAAGGAAAGTATACCAAACGCCGCCTTCACTATCCTAGCTACCTGTGACTCCACTTTCAAGGAGCTATGAACCTGCACTCCAAGGTCTCTTTGTTCAGCAACGCTCCCTAGGACATTATCATTAAGTGTATAAGTCCTGCTAAGATTTGCTTTCCCAAAATGCAGCACCTCGCATTTTTCTGAATTAAACTCCATCTGCCACTTCTCAGCCCATTGGCCCATCTGGTCCAGATCCTGTTGTAATTTGAGGTAACCCTCTTCGCTGTCCACTACACCTCCAATTTTGGTGTCATCTGCAAACTTACTAACTGTACCTCTTTATGTTCGCATCCAAATCATTTATGTAAATGACAAAAAGTAGAGGGCCCAGCAACAATCCTTGTGGCACTCCACTGATCACAGGCCTCCAGTCTGAAAAACAACTCTCCACCACCACCCTCTGTCTTCTACCTTTCAGTGAGCTCTGTATCCAAATGACTAGTTCTCCCTGTATTCCATGAGATCTAATCTTGCTAGTCAGTCTCCCATGTGCTGCCTGTTTGAGTTTTGGCCCTTTGTTGCCCTTTTATATAACCTACTACCAGCTACAGGCACTTTTGCAAATTTACTTTCGAGAAAACTACTCTAATGTCTGCCTCTGCAGGGAGTCTGTCCTTGCATCCTGTACCTCGCTCTCATTTGTAAAACCCTTACTCCTTACTCCCCAGTTCTTGCCTTTCTTCTGGATATCAACTTACCCACCTGCCTAATAATTGTGCTATTCCTTTATAAAGTCACTAAGCAATAGTGCATATTTTGATTTTATGTATTGTTATCACCTGAGTACAATGAAAAGTTTTGTTTTGCATGTAGAATTGGCATCATACCATACAAAGTTCATTAGGGTAATAGAAAAGAGCAAAGAATACAATGCTACAGCTGCAGAGAAGGCATACAAAGAGCAAGATCAACATTTAAAATTAAAATTTGAGAGGCCACAATGACACTGGTTGTTTTGATGATCTGTGAAGTAGGATCCACTCTGATGATTAATCCAATTCACATGTCTGGATGAATTTTTGAACTGACTGAACACATCATGCTACCTAATGCAGCAACAAATCCTTTTTGGAATCTATCTTTATATCTCTTTCTTGTTATGACTATGTTCCATATAAAGTAATACCCTGCCTTTGACTCATCTAATTGGTGTTAAATTGCATCACTGTCCAGTCTGAAGTTCCTACAAGCTTACTCTTACTAAATTCCATTCCCAGGCCATGCTTGAATGACCAAGGATAGTTGTCTCAGACCAGTAACTGTAACACCCTTATAAATC
Source organism: Hemiscyllium ocellatum (assembly GCF_020745735.1). Classification (NCBI taxonomy): domain Eukaryota; kingdom Metazoa; phylum Chordata; class Chondrichthyes; order Orectolobiformes; family Hemiscylliidae; genus Hemiscyllium; species Hemiscyllium ocellatum. The sequence continues at coordinate 50,598,360 of NC_083412.1, forward strand.
TCCAGCTCTGGAGCAGAGATTACTTTTATGGTCTTCACAAGCACAAAAATGGCATTGTTTTTCTCTCTAAGCAGTGATGGCTACTTCCTATAAATGAATCAGACATTTGAGCTAACATCAGAGTAGATCCCTTATCAGTGGGTTCTCAGTTGCTGCATTCAGATTCTTCTTTTCACCTCTAACTGTTCTAATTTGAACTCCCTTTCTTGTTCTCTCTACTGTGTCTTTTTCCTCCCTTCCCTTCCTGAAATTTCTGTTGTTTCTGTCTGTCTCTCTCCCATTCATGCTTCTCTCTCTACTTTATTGTTGTCCTCACTCTATCCTATTTCACCACTTTTTTTTCTCTGTTTCTCAGAACTATAATTCTAATTTCCACAATTAGAATATTAATTTATTGGTCTCATCATCCTCAATTGCCACCTCTGGATGTCTCACCATCGACTTTGCAATGTTTAGTGTCCTTGCTTTTGATGGAAGTTTACACGCCTAACCATATCAATTAATTGTTTTAAGGAGAGTGTCTAATGTTTAAGTTACTTCATCCTGTTTTATGAAAGTATTAATATCAGAAGTGGACATCTAATCACTTTAGTATTACTGACCCCCTCCCATATATCGCACCACCCCCTCGGCTCACAGCCTCATTCCTGATGAAGGGTTTTTGCCCGTAACTTCGATTCTCCTGCTTCTTGGATGCTGCCTGACCTGTGCTTTTCTAGCACCACACTCTTGACTCTAATCTCAGCATCTGCAGTTCTTCCTTTTGCCCAAAAAATATTGTGACAATTTTTTTTTGTTTTTAAAAAAAAGCTTCTGAAAGAACTAATCATTTTTTAAAAAAATGTCCACTTCTTTCAATAGCTGTGGGCTGTATGGTAAAATGCGTATGATCATTAAAATGATCGTGTTTCCTGACTAACTGCAACCAAGGATTCGTATTTGATTTAGTGTGAGGCTATTCCTTTCTGCAGTTAAACTGTGTTTGATTTCTTTTGTAGTAGTGAAGAGCCAATTGCCAGGTTCCCTTGATTAAAAAAGAGAGCAATTTTATCATCATCTAACCCTGAGCAAATTAATAAAGCCACAACATCAAGGGGAACACACACAAGTACAGTTAGTGTCCTGCACAAAAGACAATGAAATGTATATTTAGTTTCATGTTCTTCGAGCATCCTTGAAGTTTTAACCCAAGACCATGGTTATTTAATTGGTGTCTTGAACCAGTGGCAGTCGTGGTTATTTTTAGTTATTCGTTAAATTCTCTGTGTTCTTGTTTTTTTTAAAACTACCATTTTCATTTGGAATCTCTTTATCCTGGTGGCACAGACAGCATTTTATGTAGTTTGTTCCAGTTCTGCCGTTAAAAATCCTTCGCTCTTCTGCCAAAAGCATTTGTTTGAAATACAAATTTTTAAGTATTGAATTTGCAGAAGTCTTCTTTCTAGGTTGTTAATTATAGGCAAGGTTCCACCTACAACATTGCACTATAGAGGATTAAGTCAAAATACAACAGAATTCTTTTCATGCTTGACTGATCAACATCTTTTGCTAAAATGTTCATTTTGGTTCAGATTGAGTTCATATTGCATGTTGTTTTCATGAATCTTAGCTAATCTGTGTGATCAGGTGATGGTTGTGGCTATTTTAAGTCAAAATGTTTTCCCTTTATTTTAAACACTATTTCGGTCCATGCAAGTCCAAATTATTAAAATCAGATGATGGAAGTAGAAAACTGATTGTTCATATTTTATCACCTTCGTGACAAGTAAAGACTTCTTAATAAACATGGGAGGAGATGGTTTTCAACCACTATGAGGTGAATTATAGTGAGGAGATAGATAGGAGAGATAAAGTAATCAAATTTTTACAATGTGTAAAGGACTGTTTTATGACCCAATTTAGAAAATGCTAAACGAGGGAATGTTTGTTCTTGAAACTTGTACTGGCGCATTAACCAGATCAGGTAATAAGTCAAGGTAGGGTAACATCTTGGTAATTGTGACTTCAACATTCTAATTGAAAGGGGTTAATTATGATAAAAGCCAATTTAATAAATCCAAGAACAAGTTATTCTGAGGTACTTGTGAAAATAAAATTGGAAACTTTGGTGGAATTCCACAGATGAATAAAGATATACAAGTATGGTTCTGGGTTGGTAAAGAGGCAAAAAGGGTTACACAAGCAACTGAAGAGTACAAGTTATGAGAGAATGCAAAGAGATTTGGAGAGAATCAAAGATAAACTATAAAATGAAATTGTCAACAAAATAAAAGTTTTACAATTACAATGCACAATGGATGACTGTAAATCAGAGCAAGGCCATTAAGAGATAGGATAATAAAACAAATATTGATAGATTGCAGAATATGAAGTCATCTTTACAGTTCAGTATTTACTAGGTACATAGATATGGCATTGAATGATATGAGCAATGAAATTCATGCATATAAAATAAAATTATGTATTAAATTATCATTGATTTGGATCTATTGCATCTCAGGTAGAAATGGTATATTTACTAATTTGTTAGGCAAAGCTGTACTGCCAGAGGACTCATAAATAGCTAATGTGACTTCTGTATTTAAGAAAGTAAACAGAAATCTCACACAGGAATTATAGATCAGTTATCTTAACACCAGTGAATGGAACAATAATAGAATCCCTAATAAAGGAGAGAATTTTAAAAAGTCAGGAAATGCAAATTGTGTTAATGAATAATTGTCATGAATTTCAAAGGGAAAAATCTTGCTTGTCCAACATTATTGATTTACTTTTGAGCAGGTAACCAAGTTGAAAATAGTAATACAGTAGATGCGATGTTTGGAATTTTGCAAGGCCTTTGACAAGTTCCCCTTTAATAGACTATTGAATGAAGGTCAGAGATGATGAAAGGAATACTAGCTGACTTCAGGACAGAAAGCAGAGGTTGCTGTATAGTGGGAGGTTGTGTTCCGCAAGCACCAATGATGGGGCCACCGCTCTTCTTAGTTTATATTAACAGTTTGTACTTTGAAATTTAGACAATTTCTAACGTTGTGGATAACACAAAATTGGGAGGAGATAGTCAACTCCGAGGAGAACTGCAACACGTTACAGAAGAGCATTAATAATGGACAGATATATGGCAAATGAAGTTCAACAGAGACAACTTTTATGTAGGAAAAATAGGATATTTGGAAGACACAAGTTTAGATGTAATGAGCAACAAAGGTGGCTTAGGGTAAAAATATACAAAGTTGCACTACAATTTATCAAGGCCATAAAAGTAAAAGCAAACAAAGAACAGACATTATTTCTATTGGAATAGAATGGAAAAGTAGAGTTGTTATGCTGAATTTGAATTGAACTATGGCTACAATATGCAGTTCTAGTCACCATATCATAATTTAATGATATTGAAATACTGGAGAGGGTGTAGATGATGAACTGATGAGGATAATACCAGAAATATGAAAGCATACATCAAGAAATGATTAATATATTGGATCTCTCTTCACTTGAAAAGGTAATGTCTATTACAGAGATTTAAAATGTTTGAATACTTTGATAGAGGAGATACAGAGAAAATTTCCACTTGTGGCAAGGTGGAAAGCATTACTTGAAGCTACCAATATAGTTTGTTCATCAAGAAATAGAGTCTTTAACTTCCTTGATATTGATTGATACCTTCCTAGTTCAAATACTTTGGATGGAGCAGTTTTTGTCAAGTGTGTCCTGGAAGGATTCCTGACTCAATATGTAGATAAGTCGACTAGAGGGGAGGCCATATTGGATTTGGTGCTTGGCAACGAATCAGGTCAGGTGTAAGATCTTTCGGTGGAAGAGAACTTTGATCATGATCACAAATGCCTGACCTTTACTATAGTCATGGTGAGGGATAGGAGCAGACAGTATAGAAAAGTATTTAATTGGGGGAAGGGAAATTACAATGCTGTTAAGCAGGAACTAGAGGGCCTAAATTGGGAACAGATGTGGAGTTTGTTTAGGGAGCGCTTGTTGATAGTGCTGTATATGTTTGTCCCACTGAAGCAAGGAAAGGATGGTAGGGTGAAGGAACCTTGGGTGACAAGGGCTGTAGAAGATCTAGTCAAGAGGAAGAAGGAAGCTTACTTAAGACTGAGGAGGCAAGGATCAAACAGGGCTATAGAAGGTTACAAGGTAGCCAAGAATGGACTTAGGAGAGTTAGAAGGGGGGCATGAGAAAGCTTTAGTGGTAGGATTGAGGAAAATTCTAAGACATTCTACACTTATGTGACGAACAAGAGGATGGCCAGAATGAGGGTCAGGTTGATCAGGAATAGTGAAGGGAACTTGTGCCTGGGATCAGAAGAGGTAGGGGAAGTCCTTAATGAATACTTTGCTTCAGTATTCATTCCTGAGACAGACCTTGTCATTTGTGACGTCAATGTGAAATAGACTAATATGGTGAAGCAGTTTGATGTTAAGAAGGACAATGTGCTGAAAAATTTGGAAAACATGAGGATAGATAAGTCCCTTAGGCCAGACGGGATATATCCAAGGTTTATATAGGAAGTGAGGGAAGAGATTGCTGTGACTTTTGACGATGATCTTTGCGTCCTTACTGTCCACTGGAATAGTTCCAGATGATTGGAGGGTGGCAAATATTATTCCCTTGTTCAAGAAAGGAAATAGGGATAATCCTGGGAAATTAAAGTCCAGTCAGTCTTAAGTCTGTGGCGGGCAGATTATTGGAGAGGATTCTGAGAGACAGGATTTATGCTTACTTGGAAAATTCTAGTTTGATTTGCAATAGTTAGCCTGGCTTTGTGAGGGGCAACTATTACAAGCTGCTAATGGGCAAACCAAGGCAGGTACCACAGAGAAAAGTAGGAGGGAAATAAGGAAAGGAATTAATGTAAAAGATATAAATTCACAGGGATAGCAAGGGAAAGCTAGGAATGGATTTGGCTTAATGGGCAAGGAGAAGAGAGGAAGGGCATTTCAACAGAGTTTTACTCACGTGAATAAAGTAACTATAGCTCCTTGCTTTTATTGGTAGTTGAAGGTTTGAGAGACGTGTCAAAAACAAAAAGGTTGTTTGTGCTCTTTGAACTGATCCTGGTGGAGTGAGCAGTTTTGTTGGAGGTCAATGTATTCCATCGTGGTTGAATTGGTCATGGGGATTTGAAGGTGAATGGCTTGGGTGATGCCAAATATATTTAAATCAGCATTTCATTTTTTTTTGTGAGGTAGAGATGAAATCATACTAGGAAGAATTACTGTAATGAAAGAGAGTAAAGATTTTACTTGGCTGAAGCATCAAAGATAGAAATAAGGGTATGGTTACGAGAATTGAAAGTTGCAGAAATATTGTGATAAATGGAAGGTAGTTGGATGTTGTAAAGTACATTTGTAAATTATTTAGAGAATGATACATTCTTCCTGGCCTTTTTAAACACCTCGCTCCTTTCCCTGTCATCATTAAATATGTTTAAGATTAATAAATGAGTAGTTCTGTATAAAAGCTGTAAAGGCTGTGTAATAATTAACAAACCTGATTCACTGATGAGAATTCCTCACTGCAGAAGATCATAGTGCATTGATTAGATTCTTTTATTAGGAGCTTTTCAAGCAAGGTGGTAGCCAGTAAGTGCTTTAATGAGATTTATGACATACAAATATCTGATTTCAAGAGTAATGAAATCTAGCAGGCTGTGACTATCATTTTATTTCACACACAGTCTTTCTCTTCCTTAATCAGCATAACTGGACAACAATATTGGTATAGATTTTCTGAGGAATGACAATCCCTTTCAGACAACAGCCCTTCTATTTTATGAAAGGACAGAGCTCCATGTTCTGACAGGAGATTTTGATCAGGGTTTCTTCGAACATAAAGTTGTACTTCCATTCTGGCTGTTCTTTTGTAGAGCAGAACTCTCAGGGGAAGGTAAACCATGCCCCCCTTTTCACAGCAGTATTCTGAAATAGGCAGATTCAGACTGGAGCAAGGCAAGATGCAGATTGTGTCTGGGATGAGGGAAGGGGAGACTTTTGGACAGGGGAAAGGAGGTAGCGGGTTTTAGTGGGAGAAGTAGAAAGTAAGTCAGGATTGGAGGAGTGTGAAGAGGGGGTGGGGTTCATCTCCAGGTGGGAGAAATGTGGCTCAGGTCTCAAGTGAGGAAAGGGTGCATTGGGTTTGGAGCTTGGATAGAGGGTGTGTCCAGTTCAGTAACAAGCAAAAAGAGGGGCATGTTGAGTCTGTAACCGGGTAGGGCATCATGAAGTTCCTGGACAATACTCTGAGATTTAGTGAGGATTCCACAGAGTTCACATGCACAACTCCTATTTACCCTGGAATAATGATTGCCTGATGATGGAAAAATTCAGATTACTGTTTTCAGCATCGTTAAAGCATGAATGCAAGATGCCAGTGAGCCAGCGATAAGCCACTGAGTTATAGAGCATGTTGCAAAAGTTGATCAATTTGGCTTGAGAGAGAAATAAAAATAATGCTTAACTATTTTAAAACAAAAATATACTGACCCAAGTAAGGTGAGCAGCAAGCAAAATACATGAAAGAGATTATAAAAGAAAAAGGACATATCCGAGACAAAGGTAATGAAGTGTTGAAAGTGCCATTAATTTAAGAGGTATTATTGAATCCCAAAAATTATATACTCCACAGGACTTTATGGTGATTTGCCATGGTATTGATCATGGAGTATCTGCTAAAACTGAACTTAAACAATTTGGAGTTATTTAAGGATGACTTTCTGAAAAGTTGTTTTAATAGATAATCAAATTTGATAGATTATCTAATCTCCTCCACTTTCCACACCTCTGGCCTTGAACCGCACTACTCCAACCATAACAAGGACAGAACCCCCTAGTCCTTACCTTCCACTTCACCAACCTCCAGATATATTGCATCATCCTCCACCATTTCCACCACCTGCAAACAGACCCCACCTCTAGGAATATATTTCCCTTCCCACTCCTGTCTGCGGTTCGGAGAGTCCATTCCCTCCCTTGTCAAATTAACACCCCCACCAGCCCAACCCCCACTCCTGGCACCTTCCCTGCCACCGCAAGAAGTCCAAAACTTGCGCCCATGTCTCCATCCAAGGCTCCAAAGGATCCTTCCACATCCAACAGAAATTTACCTGTACTTCAAAACGTCATCTATTATATCCGTTGTACCCAATGTGTCCATTATACATCAGGGAGACAGGATACCAACTTGCGAATCATTTCAGGGAACATCTCTGGACACCTGCACCAACCAACCCCACCGCCCTGTGGCTGAACACTTTAACTCCCCCTCCCACTCCACCAAGGACATGCAGGTCCTGGGCCTTTTCCATCACCAAACCCTAACCTCCCAAAGCCGGGCGGAAGAATGCCTATCTTCCAGTAGGGACCCTGCAACCACACGGGATTAATGTGGATTTCACTAGTTTCCCCATTTCCCCCCCCCCCCCCCCCCCCAGCCCACAAGATTCATTTCCTGATGAAGACCTTATACCTGAAACGTTGATTCTCCTGCTTCTCGGATGCGGCCTGACCTTCTGTGCTTTTCAAGCACCACACTCTCGAATTTGGCACATTGCCAGATCAGGAAAAAAAACAGGAGTAAATGGCTGATTTTCTTTCCCCTTGGTGTGTTCCAATGTGGTTTTGCAAATGGCATCAATATACTCTAAATGCAGCTATTTGATTTGAGAAGAAAACTATAAATTCTTTTGGAATCTACTATTACAATACTTTCATGAGAGGTTGTTATGGTAAAATATATGCTCAGCTCCTCTGCCGTTTTAATGTGCATCCTTTTGGCACAAATGGTTAAGATAGTGATCTTGGCTACACATCATTTCAGTTAACTACAACAAACAATTCTGGTAGATGGATTCTCATTATCAGTTTGATCTGATTTTCTTGACTTTAATAATGCAAGCGTGCAAGACATTGAATTATTTTTGGAACTATGTCATTGGGATCAAGGAGGAGTAATATGTTAATAGTAGTAATGCCAGGAAATAGCACCAAGTATTAAAACCTAGATTTCTTTGGCTAAGTTAGAAAATGAACCCTAACTCTTATTGTCATGACCTCTGGTCTGAAAGCAGCACTGTAAGGAAAATTTGTAATTTATTTAAAATGTCCATAGAATGCGTTTTACAGAATGTGCAAAATGTGCTTTTAAGCATTTGTATCAATTATAAAAAGATCATTTTTAATTTTCTTGCTTTAAAAGAAATACCGGTCCAAGTGAGCTGGTGATCCTTTCCTTGAAAACTGTAAGATAGCCCAACTCTTCTAGCCAAACAATTTGATGGAAGCCTGCAATGAGAGCAAATTTAGTGAAGTGTTTAGCATAACTGCATGTTATTCCCGCCACACAATTGTAGAGCTGTAAGTTAAATGTAATTAATTGAAGTGCTTTGAGCGATTGCTGAGAAATGTGATAACTTACTTTTGTGACAAACAGTAGGCAGTGATTTATCGGTTTGATTGTCATTCAGCAACGAAGTCTAATATTTCAAAGGACATTTTTTCAAAAAATGTTGTCATCCTTTCTGAGGAAAGACATCTAGAAATGTAATGGAAAAGAAGTTAACATTTATATTTCAATGTGTGCCACAGTGTGGAACATTATTTTTTGCATAATGATTTCACCCTGCTTCCTCTATGAGATGTCAGGAATGCTTTTCATTGAATGATATTTCAACATTTACAGTCCTGCACCCATCCTCACTGAGCTGAAGGATGATAATGTAGGACAAGGTTCTGTTTTCTGATTTACATCAAATAATGAGCAGTGCTGCCTTAAGAATTAGCACTGGCTCTATGCAAAGAACCGTTCTTTCCAAATTACCCCAACAATGCAGTTCAGCCTGACTGCAGATGAACACCTCCATTGGAGCCGTGTGACATTTTTATTCCACAAAACCTCTATGTATACTCACACGAGGAAAGATTGCTCAATTAGTGCCATATTTGAAGGCATTTGGAGTTGTGGATTTATTACATGCCTACTGGGAATAATAAGATTGACACTATCAGCACTTAATGCATTGTCAAAGGAGGAGACGTTTTTGCAGTTGCTTGCTTGATTTGAACTCTAATTCACAGTTAGGTAAGTGAATTTCCACTTACTCTATCTCTACATGTGACACAGTGGAGTGATTTAGTGCCGATGTTAAAGAAATCACTTTTACTTTAACGGTATTTTTGATACAAGTACTGCTGTATTAAGCAATTATTAGACTAAGATGGATCATGGGTTGGTGGTAGCACCTTACTGATCTCCTGCTGTTCTATCCATTGCTTTTCTTTTCTTCTTTTCCCACATCTCCTTTCCTTCATTTTATTTTTTATCCTTTTTCCTGTTAGTATGTATTAGTCCAATCTTTGAGCAACTAGCTTAATATTTCAATTTCAGAAACTATGCTCACATTTAATTTCCCGATTTTAGTTCCTCCGCCATCAGGTTAGGTAGCTGTGTTGTTGGTCTCTGAAAGACTTGGCTACTGATAATTTGCTCTACATGAATGATGGCAACTTGTTCTTGCTGACAATACCTCACCTGTAGCCTATTGTATAACCTACTGATAAACAGGGATGCACTTCTGGGAACTGCTGGGATTTTAGCTTTACCCTGCTGCTCTGTAGACTTTTTCCTTGACCAAAAATTGCATCTCTGGCTTTTCTACTTTGTACTGATCTTTATTTCACAGCACTTGCTACAGAGACTACATTCTTCATTGGATTGCCTCTGTTGTATTATCTAGTCTGCAACTGCATTCTACTTTTTCTTAAATCACTATTAAGGCATTATTCCAGACTGAACTAGCTCCAATCTGTTTCTGCTGATTCTTCATCCAGCTCTAGATTCTGTTCCAGTGCTGTTGAGTAGACTTTATTACTTTCTTCCTTGAAATATTCGTGCCACTTCAGATCTCCTGTGTCACCTCTTGCTTTACTGGGTTACTGTTGAGAACTGAAGTTCTATCAGCTATTCCTAATATTGTGTGTAGCTCACATGTTACAGCTGTCCCTCAGGCCAGCTTCAATGATCTTTTGTATTTCATTTCTGTTTTCTCTGGTTCCTTGGATTCCATAACACTCAGTCCTTGGTTAGATCTCTTTACTCCTTATTCATTCACTACTGATTCATACATTTGCAGGATGCTGAAATCAAATCTCTGCTGACTCAAAGCTGACTTGCCATGAATGTTTGAGTTTTATTTTCCATTGGACAATCTCCAACAATGTGTCCACTGATTGTTATATTCTTTGAAGAGCTTCTGAGTCTTTTGCACCTAACAACTGTATCTGAACCTCAACTTCATCTGAACCTCAACTTCATCTGTTGAAGCTGACTTCACCTTATATCTGTGTTTTTTTTTAGATTAGATTAGATTAGACTAGATTAGACTTACAGTGTGGAAACAGGCCCTTCGGCCCAACAAGTCCACACCGACCCGCCGAAGCGCAACCCACCCATACCCCTACATTTACCCCTTACCTAACACTACGGGCAATTTAGCTTGGCCAATTCACCTGACCCGCACATCTTTGTGACTGTGGGAGGAAACCGGAGCACCCGGAGGAAACCCACGCAGACACGGGGAGAACGTGCAAACTCCACACAGTCAGTTGCCTGAGTCGGGAATTGAACCCGGGTCTACAGGCGCTGTGAGGCAGCAGTGCTAACCACTGTGCCACCATGCCGCCCATCAGCCCGTTAACGCCATCCCAACATTGACAATTAGTCTTTACTGTTGGACTGTTTCTTACTTTCGCCTCCTTTTGTTCCCAACCAAACCATCTGATTTCCTCATCACTGCTTGAACAAAATTAGGGCTTAGAGTCGAGAGTGTGGTGCTGGTAAAGCACAGCAGCTCAGGCAGCATCCGAAGAGCAGGAATCTTGATGTTTTGGGCAAAACTGATTATGTTACCTAGCCAGGTAATGAAACACCTGGATATCAAACCTACAGCTCAGCGAGCAAACCTACACCCTAAAGAGGTTAGCTGACTGGCAGTCATAAAACCCAGGTATGTGACTCCACCAGTACACCTAGCAATTTGTTAAAATCAAGGAGTTTACAAGAAATGCCTTATTTTAAGAAAAGAAATTCCAGTGTTCTAGTGACATCCTCTTTCAAGAAACTCTAATGTGGGTATTGCCGTAGTATTTGAAAGTAATGGATTTCTTCTGCAATCCTTCAAAACACAAGTGCTGACGTCAATGGTATATTTCAATGTCATGCAAAACTGCAACTATTTATGTACACCAAAGAGTATCCTGCTTGCAATGAACCCTGCAAAGGACCCCACCACTGTTCCAGCTGTGTCTTTTTCAAATAGACTAACTGTTCCAACTTGAAGGAAAGAAGCTACAGATGACAGTATAAATGAGAAGAAAATCAAACTTGCAAATGTACTACAACAGAAGTCATAGGGTCTGAGAAACTGGTCCCAGAAAGCATAGTTCAGAATAATAGGTGGCTGAAACAAGAAAACTTGCATTTTGCTTAAATGTTAATTAAGAGCTTAATTATTTTCAACTAATAGATCTCTCATTAAGTTCACTTGTTGGATTTGACAATGATCTCTGACATCAGCTTCTCAATGTGTTTATTGTGATTGGAATTGTAATTACTGGCAAGTATGACGTGGGGTAGCTCAGTGGTTAGCACTGATTCTTCAAAGTCCCAGGGACCCAGGTTAAATTCCACTCTCAGGCCACTATCTGTGTGGAATTTGCACATTCTCACCATGTCTGTGTAGATTTCCTGTGGTGCACCGGTTTCCTCCACAGTGCAAAGATGTGCAGGTTAGGTGGATTGGCCACGCTAAATTGCCCATAGTTTTCAGGATGTGCAGGCAAGATGGATTAGCCATGGGAAATGCATGTTTACCAGGTACGAGGGTGGGTCTGAGTCAGTGTGGACTCAATGGGCAAATGGCTTGCTTCCAAGCTGTAGGGATTCTATATTTCATCTGAGTATGGTGCACTTACAAATCCATTTGTATATCAATAATTTTTCATTATTGGTCAGCCCATGTTGGTTTAATCTGCAACTTTTCCTTGGCTGAATTTTGATAATTTAAAATTAGCCAGCATGTTAACTGACAGTTTACATTTCTAAGCATGGAAGCCTAGTTGACGGATGATTTTTTTTTCTCTTGTTCCAATTGAGCAAAACCGAAAAAAATCTTGAGTTAAGGAAATATTGCAGTATTGTTATGACACTGGCAGAGGACACTCGGCCCTCTGTGTCTGCACAGTTTCTATTGTCTGGTGCCAGTCTCTTTTTATTTTCCATAGACCTACATACCACTTCTATCCAATAATCATACAATGCTGTCTTGAATGCCTCAATGGATCTTGCCTCCACCACATTTCCAGGCAATTTCTATAACTACTTGCTGTGTGAAAAAGTTTTTTTTTCTCATATCAGCCTTGCTACATTTGTATACCGATTTAAATATATACTCTCTTTTTTTCTTCCTCCTTTTCTAGTGGTAAGAGCACCCTGTCCATTCCATCCATTCATAATGTTAAAAACCCCTCTCAAATCTCCTCTCAAACACCTTCTCTTCAATGAGCACAGTTCCAACTTGTTCCATCTATTCTCATCACTGATGCTTCTCATTCCCGGGTCCATTCTCATAAATCAATTCTGCAGTCTCTCCAATGCATTCACATCGTCCTAGAATGTAGCATCTACAACTGTACACAATATTACTTATTTATTAATTCTATCCTAATTAGTTAATATTGAAGTTTCTATTACTGAGGCCTAAAAAGTGTCCTGTACAAGTTCAACATCTTGACCTTGCTCTTGGACTCTATGTCCCTATTAATAAAGCTGAGAACACTGTTGCCACCTTCAATGATCTGTGCCCATATACACCCAGGTCCCTATGCTCTGCACCCCTTTTTGGATTGTACCCTGTATTTTGTGCTGTCTTTCAAAATTCTACTGATCAAAATACTTTATGTCACACTTCTTCCAAGTTTTGTGTCGTAGAGATGTACAGAACAGAAACAGACCCTCCAGTCCAACTGGTCCATGCCGAACAGATATCCTAAATTAATCCAATCCCATTTGCCAACATTTGGCCCATAATCCCTCTAAACCATTCCTATTCATATACCCATCCGGATGCCTTTGAATGTTGTAATTGTACCAGCCTCCACCACTACTTCTGGCAGTTCATTCCATACATGCACCACTCTCTGTGTGAAAAAGTTGCTTCTTAGATCCCTTTTAAATCTTTCCCTTCTCACCTTAAACCTATGTCTCTATTTTGGACTCCCCATCCTGGGGAAAAAGGTCTTGGCTATTTACCCTATCCATGCCCTTCATGATTTTATAAACTTCTATAAGGTCATCCCTCAGCCTTCAATGCTCCGGGGAAAATCGCCCCAACCTATTCAGTCTCTCCTTATAGCTCAAACTCTCCAACCCTGGCAACATCCTTGTGAATCTTTTCTGAGCCCTTTCAAGTTTGACAATTTCCTTCCTGTAGTAGGGAGACCAGAGTTACACACTGTATTCCAATTTCAGCCTAACCAATGTCTTGTACAGACGAAACATAACCTCCCAACTCCTATACTGAAAGCACTGACCAACGAAGGCAAGCATGCCAAACATTGCTTCACAACCTATTTATCTGTGTCTCCACCTTCAAGGAACTATGAACTTGCACTCCAATGTCTCTTCTGCAAACTTTGAAATTGTCCCCTGCACTCTAATGACTTAGCCATTAAGACATTAATCTGTTTCCTATCAGTCAGACAATTTTGTATCTACTGTCCCTTTTTATACCATGAGGTATAACTTTCCTCACTTAAGTGGCACTGTATCAAATGCCTTTTGGAAATTCATGTATACCACATCAACAGCATTGCTCTCATCAACCCTTTGGTACCTCTTCAAAAAAGCTCCTGTTGGTTAGTTAAACACAATTTGTCCTTTAGAAATTCAGCTGACTGTTCCTAGTGAACCCCCCCCACCTTTTTCCCTGTGATAATTAATTCTATCCAAAATAGTTGTTATTGAAGTTTCCCCACCACCAAAATTAAGGTAACTGGTCCATACTTGCTTAAAAATGTATTAAACTAGTCTGGCAAGGGAGTGGGATCCTAAATAGTAAAGAGACAAGAGAGAAGTTTGAGGCTGGTACAGAAATTGGAGAGCAAGTTAAAGACAAGACAGGCAATGGCACAGCAAAACATGAGGTAAGACTGAAGAATTAAACTGCATTTGTTTTTATACAAGAAGCCTGGCTTATAATGCAGATGAACTCAGTGCATGGATGGAAACATGGGACTAGGATATCATAGCTATTACAAAAACCTGGCTGAAGGAAGGGCAGGACTGGCAGCTCCATGTTCCATGCCATTGACAGGATACTCTTGTGGGATTGTCCAGTGAAGCGATATAGTTGGAATTGAGAAATAAGAACTGATTGATCACATTGACAGGATTGTACTCCTATCCCCCAACAGTGAATGGAAACTGAGGAGCAAATATGTCAGGAGATCGCAGGTATCTGTAGGAATAACAGGGTTCTAACAGTAGGGGATTTTAACTTTCAGGCATAGACTGGGATTGTCATAATGTTATGGGTTTGGATAGAGAGGAATTTGTGTGTTCAAGAGAACTTTCTCAATCAATATATGCAGTGCCCTACTGGAAAAGGGGCAAAATTCAACCTCCTATTGGGAAATAAGGCAGGGCAAGTGATTGGGCGTTAGTGTGGGAGCACTTTGGGACCAGTGACCACAATTTTATTAGTTTTAAAATAGCTGTGGAAAAGGATATGGTTGGCATAGAAGTTAAAGTTCTGAATTGAGGTAAGGCCAGTTTTGATGGCATTAGACAGGAACTTTCAAAAGTTGATTAGGGGAGGCTATTTGGAGGTAACAATTAAGAAGTGGGAAGCTTTCAAAAGTAAGGCAATGAGTGTTCAGGAACAATTTATTCCTGTTAATCTGAAGGGTAAGGCTGGCAGGAGTAGGAAACACTGGATGACAAGAGTTATTGAGGCTCTAATCAAAAAAGCAAAGAAGGTATATGTCAGGTAGAGAGTCATAGAGTCATACTACACAGAAACAGACCCTTCGGACCAACTTGTTTATGCTGACATCTTTGACATTGCATTTGCCAGCATTTGGCACGTATCCCTGGAAACCCTTTCTATTCATATACCCATCCAGATGCCTTTTAAATGTTGTAGTTGTACCAGCCTCCACCACTTCCTCTGACAGTGCATTCAATATACCTACCACCATCTGCATGAAAACGTTACCCCTCAGGTCCTTATAAATCGTTCCATTCTCACCTTAAACCTATGCCCCTAGGTTTAGACTCTGCCAGTCTCGGAAAATGATCTTGGTTATTCACGATCCATGGCCCTTATGATTTTATAAATTTCTATAAATTAACCCTTCAGCCTCCAACACTCCAGGGGAAAAACCTATGCAGCCTCTCCCTGTAGTTCAAATCCTCCAGTACTGGCAACATCCTTGTCCATTTTCTCTCGAGTTTAACAACATCATTCCTATAGAATTGTACTCATTATTCTAAAAGTGGCCTCACCAATGTCCTGTATAGCTACAACATGACATCCCAA
Organism: Hemiscyllium ocellatum; assembly: GCF_020745735.1. Taxonomy (NCBI): domain Eukaryota; kingdom Metazoa; phylum Chordata; class Chondrichthyes; order Orectolobiformes; family Hemiscylliidae; genus Hemiscyllium; species Hemiscyllium ocellatum. Next base: position 50,613,977 of record NC_083412.1, read on the forward strand.
TTCCTATACTCCATGTCTTAAGCAATAAAGACAAGCATGCCAAACGCTGTCTACCTGCGACTCCACTTTGATTGAACCTTCCACCTGCACCCCGAGGTGTCTTTGTTCATCAATACTCCCCAGGCCAAATCATGAACAGTGTAAGTCCTGCCCTGATTTGCCTTACCAAAATGCAATACCTCACATTTATCTAAATTAAACTCAATCTGCCACTCCGTAGTCCATTGGCCCTTCTGATTGAGTTTCCTTTATACTCTGAGATAATCTGGTCCACTATACCTCTCATTTGGTGTCATCTGCAAATGTACTACAGGAAATGTTGAGAGGGATGTGGGCCAAATGCAGACAAATAGGAAACCTGATTGGCATGAAGAGTTGGACCAAAGGATCTATTTATGTGCTATATGACTCTTTGATTCTGTGCTGGGTAATCCTTTCTACCTTTCTTGAACAAGACTATAATTCTTTTTAGATTAGATTAGATTACTCACAGTGTGGAAACAGGCCCTTCAGCCCAACCAGTCCACGCTGACCCTCCAAAGAGTAACCCACCCAGACCCATTTCCCTCTGACTAATGCACCTAACATTACGACAATTTAGCATGTCCAATTCACCTAACCTGCACATCTTTGGACTGTGGGAGGAAACCGGAGCACCCAGAGGAAACCCATGCAGACACCAAGAGAATATGCAAACTCCACACAGAAAGTTGCCCTAGGCTGGAATTGAACCTGGGACCCTGGTGCTGTGAGGCAGCAGTGCTAACCACTGAGCCACCGTGACACCTCCCCAAATTACAGGGATACCTGAGAGAATGTGTCTAGTATCTGTCCAATTTCTGCCATCACTTCTTTCTAAATTCTTGGACACATCTCATCCAGCCTTGGTGCCTTGTCAACTTTTAAGTGCCAACAACCTATCCAAGACAATTTTCTTATTAATTTTGTATCCTTCTAGTGATAGGGTTCCTCCCCTGTCACCATGGCCTTGGCTGCATCCTCCACTTTTCTGAAGATACTAACCAAATGTCATGTGCCTTGAAGGGCTGCATTGGGGGGGGGGGGGGGGGGGGGGGGGGGGTTGGAATTGGAGACGCAGTTTGGATATGGAGAAAGTAACTTGTGGACTCCCTGCAACCAACCCTTATGATTGTGGCCTTTGTTGAATGGTACAAAATAGAAATACTATTTTGACCCATTGTAGCTGTGCTAGATCTCTGAGATTGTTCTATCTCCCCTCCCCCCCCCCCCCCCCCCCCCCCCCCCCCCCCCCCCACACACCTCCCCCGCTCCTTTCCTAAGCTCTGTATGTCTTCTCATTTTCAAGTATTTGATTAGAGTATTCATTTTTGAGAATTATCATTGAATCTACTGCAATTGTCCTTTCTTGCAGGACTGACGTATTGCATACATACATTTGGTGTTCACCAAGAAAGAAAATGCTGCCCAGATCAAGTTGAAAGAGAAATATTAGTTAAGTCAAAACTGATAGAGGAAGTATTGTGTAGTCTGGATATACTGCAGTTGATGAGTCATCAGGACCAGATTGGATGCATCCGTGGTTACATTGCAGAACATAACAGTTAAGAGATGAGAAACTTCAGTGGGGTATATATGGGTCTGACTAGATAAATTGGAATCTAAGATTTGCAAGGAAACCTGGAACTGAACAGTGTGCTTCCTTCAAAAAAGTAATATTTTGGGCATAAGCAAAGTACATTCTGACAAGGGAGGGAGAAAAGACCAAAAATTCCAGTGTTCTCTGGAAGCCAGAGTGATGGGATTAATATGAATCTAAAAAGTGCATTCAGCAGATATCAGGTAGATAACAGTTGTGAATGAATATAGAAGGTTTTGGGGGTGCACTGAAAAAAACATAAAAGACAACTCAAAAGTAATCTGTAAGCATATTAATTACAAAGAGATGATTAAAGGTGAATTGAGCCTAAGTGTGGATGCAAAAGGAGATTTATGCATGATGATATGGAGGAAGCCTGAGGTTATAAATGGATACTTTGTTTCAAGGAAGACTATTCTGCCCAAGTTACAGTCAAAAAGGAAGTGGTTAAAACACTTGATGCATTTAAAATTGATGTTGGAATAATACGAGCTGATTGTGCCTAGTTGATAAGTTAAATGGATCAGATTTGATTTATCCAAAAGGACAGAAAATATTGAATTCAATGTTCCTAATTTTCCTTTCCTGCTTAAATGGAAGGGTAGTTCCAGAGGACTGAAGAGTTCAAAATGTTATAAAGCCAAGTCAGTTTCACCTCAATGACAAGGAAGCTTATAGGTGTGATTTGAGCAGTTAACCTGCATTTGGCCAGGTGAGTTATTAATAAAAGAAATTCATCACTGATTTGTTATTTGTTTAGTTGTTTAATCAATTTCAGATCAAAGACGGGTAAATGAGAGTAATGCAGTCGATGTTCTTTTTTAACATTCAGTGAATATAGATTTTGTTGTCTGGTCTAGAATTTATTGTTCATTCCAGGATGCCGTTGAGAAGTTTTGAGCTGAGTTACCAACTTGAATTAATGCAATCCATTTGGTGTATGTACCCCCTCAATGCCCCAGACCTCCAGAAATGTGACCCAGCAGCACTGAAGGAATGATGCTAACTTGTACCTTGTAAATGGTGGATAGGTTTTGCGGAGTTACTTTGACAGCAGGAGGTTCAGGGCACATGAATGCCATTGAACGTCAAAGGGTAATAGTTAGATAATGTTACTTGACACTTAGCAGCCCAAGCCTGGAACTTATCCAGATCTTGCTACATTTAGACATGAAATGTTTCAATATCTGAGGAACTGGAATTGTGTTGAGCTCTGCACAATCATTAGTGAACATCTCCACTTCTGACCTTATGATGGAGGGAAGGCCATAGATGAAGCAATGGAGATGGATGGATCTGGGCACCATCCTGAGAAAATCCTGAAAAATCCATGAGTAGAGGTGACTGAACTTGAACAACCACAACTGTCTTCCTTTTGTGCCAGTTATGACTCTAACTAATGGGAAGTTTTTTTGTACCGATTCCCACTTATTCGGGTTTTGATGCCACACTGGGTTTAAAGATGTCTTGATGTCAAGGGTAATCAGTCTCCCTTCACTCCTGGAGTTCAACTGTTTTGTCCATGTTTGGACCAAGGATGCTGAAATGTCAGGAGCTGAGTGACCCTAGTGGAACCCAAAATGAGTGTCAGTCAGCAAATATTCCTAAACGAATGCTGTTTGTAAGTTGACCAGCCTTTACATTGCTTTACTGATGAATTAGAGTAGACTGATGAGATGGTAAGTTTTTGTCCTCATTTTGTATAGAAGATACCTTTTGCAATTGCTCAAATTGATAGGACGTTGCCAGTGTTGAAAGTGTACTAGAACAGCTTGGCCTTGGGCATAGGAAATTCTTGAATTGTTTTTTTAGTGATATTGCTGGAATATTGTCAGGCCCATATTCTTTGAAGTGTTCACTGCCTTCAGCCATTTCTTGATATCCTATGAAGTGATCAGAATGTCTGAAGATTGCCATCTGTGCTGGAGTTCATGGACTTTCAAAAGGCTTTTTATAAGGTGTAGTATGCTAGACATATGAGCAAAGCAAGAATGCATGTAATGTTTTGAACATTTACAACATTGATACATGTACATGAAACCTGTTCTCCCTGCCTATGAGCAACATGAAACTGTTCACAAAAGAACATTTTGCATCTTTATCCCTGATCACATCAATAACACCGTTCTGGAAGTGAATGGCAAATTCTGTTTCCTCTGGTCCACAGGGACAGGCAATTGTGACCCTTCATGTAGGTATTGATACAGGCATAGGGAAAACTCTTTCAACTTTTGACCAAGTCATGAATTACACATGGAAAAACATCAAGTTTACTGCTGAGACCAAGCTGATGGCTTATCAGGCCTGTTAGGGGTCAGTTAGTTCAGTTGGTTGGACAATTGGCACCAACAGCATGGATTCAATTCCCGCACTGGCTGAGGTTGTGAAGAACTGTCCTTTTAAACATCTCACCTCAATTGAGGTGTGGTGATCCTTGGGTTAACCCAATCATCTCTCTCTCTAACAAGAGATGGGGCCTGTGGTCTGGTAGGACCATAGCAATTTTTTTTAAAGCCTGTGTTTGGAGCAACTTACTATATTGCTGTTAAACATGGATGATTTGGAGATGCCGTTGTTGGACTGGGGTGTACAAAGTTAAAAATCACACAATTCCAGATTATATTCCAACAGGTTTAATTGGAAGCACACTAGCTTTTGGAGCGATGCTCCTTCATCAGGTGGTTGTGCTGAAAGCTAATGTGCTTCCAGTTAAACTTGTTGGACTATAACCTGGTGTTGTGTGATTTTAAACATGGATGACTTAGTTATCAACAAGGCGAAGTCAATGATTTCATCTTTGCTGTTGGCACATTGTGGGGATATACTGGGGATAAATAAAGAACATTGTTGGCTCAGCATCTCTGTCAGGTGAAAGATTGTCATCTACACAAGGACCTCCTTTATGGTGAGTTGGCAGAAACTAGGCAGCCAATATGATGCCCAAAGTTTAGCTTCAAGAATGTTTGCAAGTGTGACATAATGGTTGTAGACAGTAATTATCACACAAAAGTCTGTTAATGGCAGGTAAAAATAGCAACACTATCTGGGGGTTGGTATGCACCACCATGATGAGAAGTGGCTACAGCAGCTTGATAATGAGTGCCAAAGCCAGAAACAACAATTCTCAAATCACAGGATCACTTCCTGTGTTACACTTGTGGCAGAACCTGCCTCCTCTTTCCACTAGCAAATGTACTACATATGAAGAAGCAAGCATCAAAGTTAATTGGCGAAGGAAGTCATAGCAAAAAAAGCTTGGATCTGGACTGCTTTGTGTGAAACCCTGATGGAGGTAGATTCAATCTTAGCTTTCCAATTAAGAACATTATATGGATAAAACTTGCATGGAATAAGTGGGGCAGTAGCATTCTGTGAGTTACAGAGAGCTGGTACAGACATGATGACTCAGTGGTTTTCTTCTTTTCTGTAACCATTCTACAATTCAAAAGCTGAAGCATAGAGATTTTAATCTTGTCTTTAGTTCATTTACAAGTTATCTTGCAGCTCTGTCCTCTGGCTACCAAGCCACCTGCCTCTGCAAACAGTTCTTCCTACCTACTTGAACAATTTTGAACAATATTGCATCGTTCCCTATTTTTACTGTTCTCTAATCTAATCATTTTGTGGAACAGATGTACCACATTGCTGGTATCATTCCGGTAAATTTCCTCGCTTATCTAAGTCTTTGCCATCCTTCTTAATGTGCATTGAATACAATCTACCAACTGTGTTATAACCAGTGATTTGTGAAAATGCAGCATGACTTTCTTAACTCTGCATCCATTTATAAAATCAGTTGTGTTTGTGGTACCCAGCTTCCTTTGGTCACTTCTAAAATTGGATTATTTAGTTTATTTTGCCTCCTCTCATTCCTCCTTTCAAAATGCATCACTTCGTATTTCTAAGTGCTTTTTCCTCCTGAGTTATTGTCAAATGACCAAGATGAGACATGGTTTTTATGTCTAAATCAGTGTCTTGTGCAATAAATACAGTTCATCACCTGATTGGTCTACATGTCCAAAATTCACTATTTTAGATTAATATTTACTTTGCTATCTACTGATTTATCTGCAAAGACATTGATTATAAATTAAGTCACCGAGTGAATTAGATCAGAGCATGAACTGGATCAAAATGCCCGGATGCAATGTAGACTCTATTTTAAAGCTCATGTATTATTGTTATTGTTGCACAACATTTTGATTGAATACTTATTATTAAATGACAAACTCATAGGTATTTGGAACCAGAGAAGTAGAGTTGTTTGACACATAGCTGGCCCATTTTAATATCTGACAGCTGGTGGGTGGAGTGACTGCTCCTGTAATGCGTTGACATCAGTGGGAGGCCCAATAGAGTTTGTGCTCAAGCCTTGTTTATATTGCAAGAGGTGAGCTGCCAGCATCAATTGCTCTTCAATAAGCAGCTTGCTGTGACGGCACTTCAAAAATAATTAATTGGCTGTGAATAGCTTTGGAATGACCTGTTGTTGTGAAAGGTGTTATATGAATGCAATTTTCTTCTTCCTTTTTGTTTTGTTGACTTTGTGTCAAAGACTGCCTGGAAATTGGAGTGGGCAGATCTCTAATGTTTAATATGTTACACCAATAATTTTCTTTAGTTTTATTTTGCTTTGTTTTTGTAGCTAATTTAAACAAATGATTTTGAGAAATGATATTCCATGAAAGTAGACAAGGAGGAAATGTAAAACAGCTTTACAAATGAATAGCGGGTGAAATAATCAGGCTAAAGCTTTTACATGCTTCCAAATGTGGGTGTATGGTTTAATATTTGCTTAATTGTTACATTTGAGACCCCTCCCAGTATGCCACTGCCTCAAAATATGGATGAATGTCTTAATACAAGCGCCAATGTTCCTCTTCAATTATCATTGCACCATCCTGAGTGCTTATGACATATTACAAAATGAGCATTAAGGAATTTTGAAGCCACACTTATACAGACTGGTGAAGGTTATTCCATCATACTCCTGACTGGTGCTTTGCAGATGCTGGACAGACTTCGGGAAGCAGACATTCATAGTTATCAATACATAAACTTCCAGTCTTTGCTGTGCTTTTGTATTCACAATATCTTATTGGCTCACAGTGATTTAGTGAAGTTTCTCTCAATGGTAACTCAAGAAATACTAATGGTAATTCAACTGCACATCTTTGGGTATGAGACTGTTTTGTCTTGGAGATGAGCCTTGCTTGGCACTAGGTGGGCTAAATGTTATTTGTGACTTAGCAGCTCAGATCTGAATGCTGTCCTGGTCTTGCACAACACTAACTCCCATCCCCAGTTAACTATGTTCTAGTGATTTTAACATTCCAGTTGGTTTTTTGACTAAATTTTGAGCCATTTTTCAGACCTTGGGAGGATCCTTTTGATGAAGGCAGAGGTGGATGCCAAAATTCCGTTTCATCATCTTCACCAGTTTAGCCTTTGGTTGATTGTGGTAAAAGGTGCAGCAGAGGTCAATCTCAGGTCTGAGACCAAAGTTGGGTAGCAGGGATCATGAGGTGCCAGTAAAAAAAAAATAACTGTGCTGCTTTCACAAGATCGTCCAAATCCAGAGGCAAGAAAGGTGGACCAACACCAGTGTCTACTCCCAAGTCAGTTTGTCTGGCGTCATGGTGTAGTTACAGAAAACCAGCTCTACTAAGCAGCTGTTGTTTGTATGGCCTTTCCCAGATAACTGAAACACCTCGATTCAGAATTCTGTCTTGGCAAAACATTTGCAGGAGGATAGCAGAAATTCTTTTGGCATGTTCTCAAAGAATCCCTAAAAGAGATCAAATATCCTCACCAATTCATGGAAATCTCAGACTTGTGGCTGACAAAAAGAAGAAAGTTTGTTCAGCAAGGCAGGGAAAATGTGGAGAGACTTCTTCAGGCAGGCAAAGGGAAAACCTTGGCATTAAAGAGAACACACAAACCTCCTAGCAACTCAACGTCAGCCCACAACTAACTCCCCTACATGTGGCAGTATTTACAGATCACCTTTAAACTTAGCAACCATCAAACCAGAGTGGAAGCAAATTATCCTCAATCCTGGGTAAAGAGGATATTGCATCTAGAAAGGATTCTAACAACTGAAGTTTGACCCAAAGTTCCTAGATTAATGTTTGGGATCTTTATAACTACTTTGAGTTGGAAGGTAGGAAATGACAGTCACAAATATGCTAGCCTCCTTCCCTCAAGTAATCATTACAACAGCATCAGCACTGTTCATTTTATTTCCCATTAGAATATAGGATGAATGAACACTGCTGAACATAGCATTGTGTTTGATATTTTGTATGAGCTTATCAATCTCTTGTTTTATGGTTTCAAGACTTACGTACTTAATATAGATGAATCATGATTACAGCAAACAGGTTACTCCCTAAAGATGGGGCTATAATTGAAATACATGCTGGATGTGACGTAGGCTAGGACTACATAATAGTTTAGACTATAGATTATCAGAGACTGGATTATGTTAATTGTTTGGAAAGGACATCAAAACTATCGGTATGAAAAATGCACACAATATGTTCCAGTTACATTATCAGTGCGACTTCAATTGAATTGAAACAGGGAGATAATCCACCCACAGTGACTGTTATGGTATCAATGACCAGACGTTACGTATCTGCATTAAATTACATTCAGAAAGTCTGCTTTATCAGCATTTTGGATTGTCACGGTACTTATTAAAAGAATCTCATAGGATAGCAAGCTCTTCATTCAAAACCAAATTGACTAACAACACTTGTACCAGCAAAATCTCTTTTTTTTTCAAAACAAATTGAACTGTTCAACTGTGCATTTGGTGCACAAGTGCCTTTTAAAGTGAAGGTCAGGCCAGGTAGCAAGTATACGAAAAACTAATGGCATGGAATGACCTTCAGTGGTCCAATAAGGTGCAGAATCACCGAATAATGCAGCACAGGACCCATCAGATCTATGTCAGTTCTTTCAGAGTTGGTTTCCCTTCACTGCTCTTTCCCCATATCACAGCAATTTGTTCAGCTTCAAGGATTTATCAATTTGTTTCTGAAAACTACAGTTGAATCTGTATCCACCACTACCATAGTGTGAATTCCCCAAATCCTAACCAGTCATTCTATGAAATGTTTTTATCAATATGTGTTTGCTTTAAATCAGTGTCCACTGATTACTGAACACATCAGCCATTTGAAACTGTTTTCTTTATTTCAGTTAATCAATCCTCTTTGTCTTCTCTGCTTTAAGGTGAACACCTCTGCTACAATATTACATTAGTTATTTTGAGTAGAATTTGTAAACATCTATCTTAAAGTACATATGTGTCAGAATAGTGATGCATACAAATACACTAGGGGTAGGTTTCCCTGCTCAGTATCGTTTGTGATGTCAAGGGGCATTACTGATTAATGTGATGTTTGAAGTAGGTTACAACAACCAAATCCATGACACAGATGTTAAACATGGAGTTAATGTTATCAAAATCTCAGTGATGCAAAGCAGGCTAATTCCCCATTGGGTTCTTCTCATTAATTGCAAGAACGGTTAGTACTTGTGCAACTCACGATCATGAAAAATATTTTAGAATGTCCTGTGACTAAAACTTGTTTAAAATAATTTCAATGATAGAGAAAATCCCTAATGATTCACATGCTTTACTACCTAATGCTTAATTATGTTCAACTGATTGCTCAAGCATTCTGTAAAGCAATATACAATCTGGGAGCACATGGCAGAGCCTTTAATAGGTCCAAGGATGTGGAGCCAAGGTACACCAAAAATAGAAAGAAAGATTGTCATTTGTCCAGGAAACATTTAACAAGGCATTGAATCCTAACCAAATCGTTGGCAAAATAACTTCCAACCTTTTATGGTGATGCTTAGTGGTGACACAATTTAGAGAATAATATTTTATTACTAAAATTTCTCACTTTACTGCATACAACATAAGCTAAGACTAATAATGCCTGACCAAAGGGAGGCAATGGCCTCGTGGTATTATCGCTAGACCATGTATCCAGGAGCTCGGCTAAGGTTCTGGGGACCCAGGTTTGATATCCACCATGTCAGATGGTGAAACTTGAATTCAATAATGGAGTTAAGCCTCAGAGCCATGTGGTTGGCTCTTAACTTGCATCTGAAATGGCCTAGCAAGCCACTGTGTGTGTATAACAATCTCAAAACCTGTATAACCTGTCATCAATCTAGGCACCAGAAAAGACAACGTCAGGAACAGCCCTGCTGACCCTATTCCAGTGGCAAGACAGATCCAGTGGGATTGGAGGGGAATGTCCTACCCTGAGAGCCCTCAACGCTGACTCCAGATTCCATGAAGTCTCATGATTTCAGGTTAACCATGGGCAAGGAAACCTCCTGCTGGCTATTATATACCACCCTCCCTCAACTATTAATCAGTCCAGCTCCACATTGAAGTTTGTGTGGCACTATCACTAAATGGGACAGACTTTGAATGCATTTAGCAACTCAAAACAAAGCATCCATTAGGCAATTTGGGTCATGAACAGCAGCAGAACTGTATTCCAGCAAAATCTGGCCTGGTATATTCCCCCCTCAACCATTACCATCAACCCAGGGGATCTCCCAGGTTCAACACATAGTGCAGGAGGGCATACCAGGAGCATCATCAGGCATACCTGAAAGTGAGGTGTCAACCTGATGAAGCTACCAAACAGGATTACTTGCATGACAAACAGCATAAGCAGCAAGTGTTAGACACTGCTAAGCAATTCCACAACCAACGGATCTGTCTAAGTTCTGTTGTCCTACACATCCAGGCATGAATGGTGATTGACAATTAAACAACTCTATGGAAGAGGTTGTTCCACAAATATACCCATTCTCCAATGGCAGAAGAGCAAAAGATAAAACTGAAGCATTCACAGCAATTCTCAGCCAGAACTGCCAAGTGAATTATCCCATCTCAACCTCCTCCAATGGTCCTCAGTGTTTCAGATACCAGTCTTCAGTCAATTCAATTTGCTGCACAGGATATCAAGTAATAGTTGGACGCACTGAATACTGCAAAGGTTATGGGCCCTGACAACATTCTGGCAATAGTATTGAAGACCTATTTTCCAGAACTTGCAACATCCCTAGCCAAGCTACAACATTGGCATCTATCTACTAATGTGGAAAATTGCCCAGGTATGCCCAAAAGGCAAGACAAATCCAATTTGGCCAATTACCACCCAATCAGTCTACTCTTGATCATTAGCAAAGTGATGGAAGGTGTCATCATCAGTACTATCAAACAGCACCTGCTCAGCGAAACTCACTTTGTGGTTCTGCCAGAACCACACAGCTCTTGACTTTAATACAGTTTTTGTTCAAACATGGACAAAAGAGCAGAATTCCAGAGAAGAGGTGAAAGTGAGAGACCTTAACGCCAAGACTGAGTGTTACATCAAGGAGCCTAATAAAACTGGGACCAATGAGTATCCGGGCAAACTCTCCACTGACACATAGGAACATGGTTGTGGTTATAGTTATAGAGTCATTCAGCATCGAAACAAACCCCTTTAGTCCAACTAGTCTATGCCAAGGTAGTCACCTGCCTGTTTTGGACCCATTCCTCTACAAACCTTTCCAATTCATGTATTATTCAAATGTGTTTTAAAGATTGTTACTGTACCTGTATCCAGCACTTCCTCTGGCAGTTAATTCCACACGCAAACTACTCTCTGTGTTTAAAAAAAAGTTGCCCTTCCTGTCTTTTTAAAATCTTTCTCCTCTCACTTTCAAAACTCAGGCACATGTTTTTAACCCCCTCCCAACCCCAAACATACCTTAGGGAAAAGGTCTTCACCTTATCTATGCCCCTCATCCTTTATTAAACTCTATAAGGTCACCCCTCAACAACCTATGCTCCAGTGAAAAATAGCCCAGCCTATCGATCCTATTTTCATAACTCACCCTCCCTCCTTTCCCGGCAGTATCCTGGTAGTTTTTTTAACCCTGTCCAGTTTAAAATATCCTTCCTAAAATAGGGTAACCAGAACTGGACACCGTACTCCAGAAGAGGCCTCACCAATATCCTGTACAACCCCAGCATGATGTCCTAACTCCTGTACTCAAAGCAGCGAATGAAGGCAAGTAAGCTAAATGCCTTTTTAGCCACCCTGTCTTCCTGTGACACAAATTTTAAAGAATTATGGCCTTAGCATTAATTATATAAATCCTGCCCTTCTTTGTTTTACAAAATGCAATACTTTGCACTCATCCAAATTAAACTCCCTCTGCTATTCTTCAGCCCATTGGCCCATATGATCAAGATCTCTGTGTAATTTCATAACCTTCTTCACTGCCCACTACAGCACCAATTTCAGTGTCATCTGCAAATTTACTGACCATGCTTCCTCTATTCTGATCCAAATCATGTATATGAATGGCAAACAAAAGTAGTTATTGGAGGTCAGTCATCTTAGCTTCAGGATATTACTGCAGGAGTTCCTCAGGGTAGTATCCTCGGCCCACCATCTTCAGCTGCTTCATCAATTACCTTTCCTACATCACAGGGTCAGATGTGGAGATGTTTACTGATAATTTAGAATGGTGCTGAACATTGTGCAACTGCTCAGATACTGAATGAGTGCATAGAGTTATGGAGATGTACAGCATGGAAACAGACCCTTCAGTCCAACCCGTCCATGCCGACCAGATATCCCAACCCAATCTAGTCCCACCTGCCAGCACCTGACCCATATCCCTCCAAACCCGTCCAAGTGCCTCTTAAATGTTGCAATTGTACCAGCCTCCACCACTTCCCCAGGCAGCTCATTCTATACCTGTACCACCCTCTGCATGAAACATTTGCCCATAGGTCTCCTTTATATCTTTCCCTTTCACCCTAAACCTATGCCCTCGAGTTCTGGACTCCCCTACCCCAGGGAAAAAAACTTTGCCTAATTACCCTATCCATGCCCTACATAATTTTGTAAACCTCTATAAGGTCACCCCTCAGCCTCCGACGCTTCAGAGAAAACAGCCCCAGCCTGTTCAACCTCTCCCTATAGCTCAAATCTTCCAACACTGGCAACATCCTTGAATATCTTTTCTAAACCCTTTCAAGTTTTACATCTTTCCGATAGGAAGGAGACCTGAATTGCATGCAATATTCCAACAGTGGCCTAACCAATGTCCTGTACAGCCGCAACATGACCTCCCAACTCCTGTACTCAATACTCTGACCAATAAAGGAAAGCATACCAAATGCCGCCTTCACCATCCTATCTACCTGCGACTCCACTTTCAAGGAGCTATGAACCTACATTCCAAGGTGTCTTTTTCAGCAACACTCCCTAGGACCTTACCATTAAGTGTATAGGTCCTGCTAAGATTTGCTTTCCCAAAATGTAGCACATTTATCTGAATTAAATTCCATCTGCCACTTCTCAGCCCATTGGCCCATCTAGTCAAACTCCTGTTGTAATCTGTGGTAATCCTCTTCACTGTCCACTACACCTCCAATTTTGGTGTCATCTGCAAAGTTACTAACTGGACCTCTTATGCTCGCATCCAAATCATTTATATAAATGACAAAAAGTAGAGAATTCAGCACCGATCCTTGTGGCACTCCACTGGTCACAGGCCTCCAGTCTGAAAAACAACCCTCCACCACCACCCTCTGTCTTCTACCTTTGAGCCACTTCTGTATCCAAATGACTAGTTCTCCCTTTATTCCATGAGATCTAACCTTGCTAATCAGTCTCTCATGGGGGACCCTTGTGGAATGCCTTACTGAAGTCCATATAGATCACATCTACTGCTCTGCCCTCATCAATCCTCTTTGTTACTTCCTCAAAAAACTCAGTCAAGTTTGTGAGACATGATTTCCCACACACAAAGCCATGTTGACTATCCCTAATCAGTCCTTGCCTTTCCAAATACATGTATTTCCTGTCCCTCAGGATTCCCTCTAACAACTTGCCCACCGCCGATGTCAGGCTCACTGGGCTATAGTTCCCTGGCTTGTCCTACCACCCTTCTTAAACAGTGGCACCATGTTAGCCAACCTCCAGTCTTCCGGCACCTCACCTGTGACTATTGATGATACAAATATCTCAGCAAGAAGCCCAGCAATCACTTCTCTAGCTTCCCACTGAGTTCTAGGGTACACCTGATCAGGTCCTGGGGATTTATCCAGCTTTACCCATTTCAAGACATCCAGCACTTCCTCCTCTGTAATCTGGGCATTTTGCAAGATGTCACCATCTATTTCCCTACATTCTATATCTTCAATATCCTTTTCTACAGTAAATACTGATGCAAAATACTCATTTAGTAAGTCCCCCATTTTCTGTGGCTCCACACACAGGCCGCCTTGCTGATCTTTGAGGGGCTCTATTCTCTCCCGAGTTACCCTTTTGTCCTTAATGTACTTGTAAAAATTGTTTGGATTCTCCTGAATTCTATTTGCCAAAGCTATCTCATGTCCCTTATTTGCCCTCCTGATTTCCCTCTTAAGTATACTCCTACTTCCTTTATACTCTTCTCAGTGTACACTTGATCTATCCTGTCTGTACCTTAATATGCTTCCTTCTTTTTCTTAACCAAACCCTCAATTTCTTTAGACATCCAGCATTCCCTATACCTACCAGCCTTTCCTTTCACCCTGACAGGAATATACTTTCTCTGGATTCTCGTTATCTCATTTCTGAAGGCTTCCCATTTTCTAGCCTTCCCTTTATCTGCGAACATCTGCCTCCAATCAGCTTTCAAAAGTTCTTGCCTAATACTGTCAAAATTGGCCTTTCTTCAATTTAGAACTTCAACTTTTAGATCTGGTCTATCGCTTTCCATCATTATTTTAAATCTAATAGAATTATGGTCGCTGGCCCAAAGTGATCCCCTACTGACACCTCAGTCACCTGCCCTACCTTATTTCCCAAGAGTAGGTCAAGTTTTGCAGCTTCTCTTGTCTGTACTTCCACACACTGAATCAGAAAATTGTCTTGTACACACTTAAGAAATTCCTCTCCATCTAAACCCTTAACACGATGGCAACCCCAGTCTATGTTTGGAAAGTTAAAATCCCCGACCATAACTACCGTATTATTCTTACAGATAGCTGAGATCTCCTTACAAGTTTGTTTCTCAATTTCCCTCTGACTGTTAGGAGCTTTATAATACAATCCCAATAAGGTGATCATCCCTTTCTTATTTCTCAGTTCCACCCAAATAATTTCCCTGGATGTGTTTCTGGGTATATCCTCCCTCAGGACAGCTGAAATGCTATCCCTTATCAAAAATGCCACTCCCCCACCTCTCTTGCCTCCCTTTCTATCCTTCCTGTAGCATTTGTATCCTGGAACATTAAGCTGCCAGTCCTGTCCATCCCTGAGCCATGTTTCTGTAATTGCTACGATATCCCAGTCCCATGTTCCTAACCATGCTTTGAAATAAATGCGCTTAAATTTATTAGTCCTACCTTATCCATGCCTGCCCTGACTGTTTGTTTGTTTGACTCACTTCTCTTCTCAGCTGTACCAGTCTCAGATTGATCTCTTTCCTCACTATCTCCCTGGGTCCCACCCTCCCACCTTACTAGTTTAAATCCTACCAAGCAGCTCTCGCAAATCTCCCTGCCAGTAGATTAGTCCCCTTCCAATTTAGGTGCAATCCGTCCTTCTTGTACAGGTCACTTCTACCCCAAAAGAGATTCCAATGGTCCAAAATGTGAATCCTTCTCCCATGCACCAGCTCCTCAGCCACGCATTCATCTGCTCCATCCTCCTATTCCTGCCCTCACTAGCTCATAGCACCAGGAGTAATCCAGATATTACTACTCTCGAGGACCTCCTTTTTAAATTTCTGCCTAACTCTCTGTAATCTCCCTTCAGAGTCTCAACCTTTTCCCTTCCTCTCTCATTGGTTCCAATGTGGACAATGACCTCTTGCTGGCCCCTCCTCCCTGTGAGAACATTCTGCATCCTCCCTGAGACAGCCTCGATCCTGGCACCAGGGAAGCAACACACCATTCTGCTTTCTCGTTGCTGGCCACAGAAACATCTGTCTGTACCT
Organism: Hemiscyllium ocellatum; assembly: GCF_020745735.1. Lineage (NCBI taxonomy): Eukaryota > Metazoa > Chordata > Chondrichthyes > Orectolobiformes > Hemiscylliidae > Hemiscyllium > Hemiscyllium ocellatum. The sequence goes on from NC_083412.1 coordinate 50,629,629, forward strand.
CAGACTCGAGTATCCCCGAACACAATTGATGTTTTTGAACCCGACATACCCCTCATTGCATTAGAGCCAGTCTCAATACCAGAAACTTGGCTGTTCGTGCTACGTTCCCCTGAGAATTCATCACCCCCTACATTTTCCAAAACAGCATACCTGTTTGAAATGGTATATGCAGAAAAGACTCCTGCACTAGGTGCCGACCTCTCTTACCTTTCCTGGAGTTAACCCATCTATGTAACTGTATCTGAGAATTTCCCCCCTTCCTATAACTATTATCCATCACATTAGGTTGTTGTTGCAAATTCCTCATTGCTTCTAACTGTCTCTCTAACAGATCCATTCAATCTGATAATATTCGCAGCCAACAGCATTTATGGCAGATATAATCTGCAGTAACCCTTAAACTCTTTTTTTTTAAACGCCCACATCTGACAAGAAGGACATATCACTGTACTAAAGGTCTTATTCCTCTAGAAACACTGCCCCAGGTTCATTTAATAGTTATGCATTATATTTTAAGTTTAATCAAGAGACATATCTAAAAAAACATATCATCAAGAAAGAACCCACTCTACTCACTACTGCAGGTTCTCAGTAGGCCACACTTAAAAACTAGGAGAAAGTAAGGACTGCAGATGCTGGAGATCAGAGCTGAAAATGTGTTGCTGGAAAAGTGCAGCTGGTCAGGCAGCAACACTTCAAAACAACAATTAACTTATCTGATTCTGTGCTGTGAACTTCGCCCAACAGTTCCTCCAAGATCAGTTGTGAATTTCACTGTTTGTTAATTTTCCCAGATGCACTACGATGTCCAACAATACATGAATTCAATCAGCAAAGGCAGTAACTGTGCAGGTTCTCTCTCTCTCTCTCTCTCTCTCTCTCTCTCTCTCTCTCTCTCTCTCCCTCCCCTGCAATGACCTCACCATGTGCTTCCTTTGTCTGTTCTTCTCTCTTTTAAAACTGCTGTTGTTTTGACTTTTTTTCCCAAAGTTCCAAAACAATGCAACAGTATATAAAACAGTAACTGCTGCTCCTGGAATTCAAGGACGCAACAAAGTCTGGACAATATCCAGGCTTGGACTGACATGTTGCAAGTAACATTCACATCTCACAAATGCCAGGCAATGACCACCTCCAATAGGAGATGATTTAACTGCTGCCCCTTGACATTTAATGGTGTTGCAATCACTGAATCACCCATTATCACCATCCTGGTTACCATTGACCAGAAACTCAACTGGAGTTGCTATATAAATACAATGCCTACAAGATGATTTTTGGGATAATGTAGGGGGACGAGCTGAGAATAGTTCACAGGTCGGTGCAACATCCAGGGCCGAGGGGCCTGTTCTGCACTGTATTGTTTTATGTTCTAAGAGCAGGTCAGAAGCTAGGGATACTGTGGTGAATAACTCACTCTTTGACTCCCCAAACCCTACATCTACAATGGTACAAGTCATGAGTGTAATGGTATACTCCCCACACGCCTGGATGGATGCAGCTCCAACAACACTCAACAAGCTTGATACCATCCAGGGCAAAACAGGCTACTTGATTGGCACCACATTTACAAGTATCCACCCTCTCCTTCAACTCCATTCTGTAGCAGTACTATCTAAAAGATGCACTGCACAAATTCACCAAAGATTCTTAGATAGCACTTTGCAAATCCATGACCATTTTCATATAGAAAGACAAAAGTAACAGATACATGGGAATACCACCACCTGCATTTTAACCTCCAAGCCACTCACCATGTTTGCTATTCCTTCTTTGTTGCTGAGTCAAAATTCCCTCCCTAAGAGTGTTGTGGGACCACCTACAGCATGTGGACTGCAGCCATTCATGAAGGGAGCTTGCCACCATCTTCTCAAGGGCAACTAGGGATACTGGCCAGCCAATCATGTCCCATGAGTAGTAAAAAATGTGAAGTGATGCAAACTATTCATTTGTTCATTCGTTCTATGTTGGCCAGCATTTATTGCTTATCCCTAATTACTCTTGCAAAGGTCATGGTGAGTGGAATCTTCTAGAATGCATCAGAATGGTTAGCTAGGCCATTTCAGTAAGTAGTCGTGTAACATAGCACTACAATCGGAGAGATGCTCCTACTGGGAGTTTTACATTGTGTAGTCTATCAATCAAGACACTCCTAGTTTGTCTCCTGGTATTTCGTGTAACTTCATTGCCCTCATTGAACACCCTTTGAACTGTGTAGTGAAGGATTATTCATTGCACCAAAATCCCCATTTGAGCAGATCCTTTTGAGCAGATCCTACATGGATCTTGCTGTCTGAGCTGTCCAGACACAAGTTGACTTTTCTATCCTCTTGGCCTTACTGCAGTCCATTATGCCTAGGGATTTGCGATGTGCAAGTTCTGACTCCAAACTAACCTCTAAACTAATGTTTCATGCCATGCCAGTATCTGAGTTAGTGCATTTGAGCCTTGATCGACTTGATGGTGCTCTTTCCAAAGAACTCTTTTTCGCCTCCCCCACTGACATTCCCACCTACACCCCCTCAATTCAACATGAGGCAGCAAGGACTAGTTCAAACATAAAATAAGGGTTGAGGGAAGAGGCATGGATTAATGAGGAAGACAATGTCCATAATCACTGCAACTTTCTCATCCTGGCACGTTTTCAGGATTGATATGAGGAGTGAGTTAATTCAATAACTTATCACCATTCAGGATGGTCTCAGCAGCAGCAGGTACCTCAAAGCCATCTGTTTGAGAACATTGTGAAAGAATATATCTTTGATGGATCTTCGCCTGTCATATATCTCAGACTCTGCTGTAAGCGTCCTTCTCAAGAGAAGAGGACACGGTGTCATTGACTGTCTCATTGTGTTTGCTGGTGTGCCTAACATGGTTGAATAGCTGGAGCTATGTGGAGACAGTGCGAGCTGCAAGATTTGGTAGTGAGTATTGGTAAAGTATGGATGTTGGAGTCAGTCCTGATTATCAGATTGTACTGCTGGCTGAGTCATGGCAGTGTGGTGCCCTGAGCAGTGAGAAAAGAGTTTGATGTATTGGGTGAGATGTGTAGCTCAGCTACAATTGTTCAGCTTGAACATCAGAATGGGATCATTAAACTTTTTTATGATATGACCCCATGAACCTGGCAGCAACACTCTGGGCATGCACAACCCTTGCCATCTGATATCATTGTCTTCAGGGTTTGTCTGGAGGTCTTCCTGTTCAGTGCCAGAAATAAGGCCTCTTCCTGATCCGGTCTGCAGCTCTCAACACACAGGTGAAAACAAGGACTGCAGATGCTGGAACCCAGAGTCTAGATTAGAGTGGTGCTAGAAAAGTACAACAGGTCAGGCAGCATCCGTAGAGCAGAAAAATTGATGTTTCGGGCAAAAGTCCTTCATCAGGATGGAAGGGCTTTTGCCCGAAACGTCAATTTTCCTGCTCCTTGGATGCTGTCTGATCTGCTGTACTTTTCCAGCACCACTCTAATCTAGACCTCTCAACAGACAGTCCAGAATTACTTCAGAAAATCTGGAATCTTTTACCTGTATATACTGTTGTACCTCCAAGAATAGAGCAACTGGTATCCAATAGTCTTCAACGTATTGTTACAACCGCCCTTTATAACGATTGTGTCTTTAAAAAGGGAATGCTATTTGAAGTATGTGGTTTCAGAAGAATGCTACTGAACCTCTGGAGTTCTCAGAGGACTGCTGCACTGAAATGTTGGTTCGAATGCTCACTGCAACATTCCCAATATGAAAGTGAAATGGGGAGATATGTGATCCCCACCCAGTTTTCTGTGGGCACTCCACAAAACACCTACCTCTTACCCAAAGATTGCAGCAAATTAATTTTGTGTTCCAGTGGGCATGTCCAGGTAGCTTCAATTTATTCATGTGCATATTCTCACTTTTTTGAAAATCGAATTAAATTTTCAAATAGACAAAATGAATTTTCTTTTTCAGTTTTTGTTCATGGATTTTAAGATTTGGGATCCTAATAACTTCCTTGCAATGGAAGATGGTGGTCTTAGGGGCAATATGTGGCAAATGTAAATGGAGATGAAAATCTGCTGGCCTACTTCCCTCATTTTGACCGGGAAGTTTACTTGGTATGCCAGTGTTTGTGTGAATCAGCATCATCTTCAACATATAGTGCAGTTCATGCACAACAGATCATGTTTGCAATTATGAAGATAATGCTTCCGTCATTTTAAAGTTATTTTTCTCCCTTATCTGTTGATGAACATCTGGTAACATTATCAAACATAGGATCTTTAACTAGTCAAAGCAAAAGGTGCTTTTTCCAGTTTTATTCAATAATTTGGCCTCTTCTCATTGTCGAGCAATTTAGTGTCGGAAGGAATTTGGACAGTTGGACTCCAAAGCAAATTCACACCCTATTTATATTCAAATGCTACTTTACTAACTGTGAGCTCACCATATTGTTAATAATTAATATGTAAACAAAAAAAAAAATCACAATCAATATTTATGAAACCATGACAATCTCAATTAAGGAACTTATTGGTTTTCACAGTGCTATCCATTTTTCATTAGGCTTGAAAGTTGCGTTATTGTCAGAATATTTTAACTTGTTTTATATGTTAATCTGAAGACAGTTTTGCTCTATTTTCTTGGAATGTATTTTTGTTAGTTTCCTCACCTATTTTTGTTATAAACTTTGTGTAAAATGTAACAAAATGTCTTGTAATATTGGGGCAATGTTGTCTCTGTAATTTGTTTTTCTCCATGCAAAGGTTGATATGAATCAGTGTCCCACACCTGCAAATATCTTGTGTGCTGTGGTCCATACATCAGCTGTTGGGTCAGGTTGGATAGAATTTGGTCCATCTCTCTTTCTCTCTTTCTCTCTTTTTCACTCCCTCTCTCTCGCTCTCTCTCTCTCTCTCTCTCATTCTCCCTCACTTTCTCTCTCATTCTCCCTTTCTCTCTCTCTCATTCTCCCCTCTCTCTCTCTCAGATTTTTGAATCACATCGCCTATGTTTGAACATCTGCCTAAACTATAGCTGAACTATTTTGTCAGTGTGCATTCCTACCTATGCCACTTGACATCTGTCACACATTTGTTTTTTTTCTGCCAATGTTTTCCAACTATAAGTTCTGCCATTTACGCTAGCATTTATCATAGAAAACATTTTTGTCAACATTACAATCTGCAGCAAGTGTTCATTGGATCCACTACAAAATATCTTGTGGGGAGAGGTAGCCCTTCTTATAGCCACTTCATGAAGCTCCATTGCCCTTTAGCTATGACTGGAAAAAGCTGTTGTGGCATTCATTGATTTGCCTGTGAAATCAGTTTGTATTCCCACATTGTATTTCAATTCACTTCATTTACGCTGAATCCTAATGTGTGAAATTGATTTTGAAGCTTGATAAAACTGAAGTAGGTACTCATCTCAATATCATCCACACACCTTTTAAGTTTTCATATCCTTTTTAATTTAGTTTGGTAGCTAGAAAATACTTATTCCGTTGGACTGGCTCTGTACACAAGGGACGGCTGTGCCAGCCGTTACGCATAATTTATCAAGGAAATGGAACACAAATTTAGGAGCAGTTAGTCCACGTACGCACTAGGGAAGGCACTAAAGAAAATCATTGCAGTAGTTCAGCTGAAGTAATGGAACTGATGCATCTTGGGAAATTCAGTTCACAGTACATGCTCAAGCTGCACAATCTGTAGTTCAAACTATGGGCTAAAATAAGCTCTCCTACATTTGACAAAAGCTTCTGCTTTCAAGTGAAAATTAAGTGGCAGCATTAAAAGGCATTTCAACATGTTATGAAATATGTATTTATTTATTTATTTAGAACTAACATTTTGGACACCAAGACAAAGACGTCTGCTGACTTGTGGCAAATTAGAACAGCTTCAGCTTGTAGGTAACAGGAAATGGTTAAAGATCACAATTGCTTAATTTTGAAATTCCTGATAGAATGCTCATGAAATGTTAAAGATAATAGGGAAATTGTTACATTGGAATTCTCACAGGAAGTTTAGCGTAATACATTGCATTATGTCTGTTATAGTCAAGATATTAAATAATTACAATTTATCAATTTTCACTATTTCTCACATGTTTAATTTAGATTTATATGAAGCAGAACAAAAGCACTTTTACTAGAACATTTTTAGTTGCTGTTTTTGACTCATTGTGACAGCAAATTGACATTTTTTTTACTTTTGAAAGGAAATGCTAAAACTGTAGAGTTTGTCCAGTGAAGAAGAGACACTCTGGCAATCATCCTTGTCTACCACAAGGAAAGAACAAATTAGTGGTCATTGTCTCTGAGCCGCTTGATTGCTCTGCAACAGTGTGATGATGTATGAGTGTCAGCACCACTTATCAGTAAAGTAGCATTAGAATGAGACACAGAAGGGATCAGTTCCAGTCACTGCATATATGCTGCCAACTTAAGCTATTTAGCTTGGCCTTCAGCTGATAGAAAACATCAAAATTCCTTTACAAAATTGGCTGTGGATCGTTCTGTTCAATTTACACTAACAACGTGGTAATAGAAGGTCACTCAGGTGCCAGAAACCACAATTACCTTCAAATGAGTTGAAGCATTCAGAAAACCACTTCCTGCTCTGAAATAAAGTAGCTTGCAAGAGCAACAGACTTGCAAATCGGTTGAGCATTTCTTATTGAATTGAATAGGAAAATAAAAGATATATTTATTTGGGAAAAATAAACATAAAGATAACATTGAAAAGCAAATAGAAGTCAAATGTATTATCATGAAAATTACAAAAGAACCTCGATTATCCAAAGGGTATGGATGGGGAGTATTTCATTCAGTTAATCAAATGTCAGATAATTGAGCTTCCTCTGTATATCTGTGGCACCGCCGATTATCTTTAAACAACGAACGTTTCTTGCAGACCTGCACAATTTGATTCAGTAGCAGTTCAGACTTTTTGCAAAACTTGCTTCAGTTAAAAATTGACTATGTACTGTTATAATAACAGTAAACACGGAGTACTGACTTTTACCTTCTTCCACCTGATTTTGAAACCCAGGACCTTAATAGGCTAAAATTATTTGTTAAAAAGGATAATTTCTAAATTGGAGGCAGGCTAATTTTGATGGTATTAGGCAAGAATTTTCAAAACTTGACTGGGGGCAGACATTCGCTGGAAAATGGGAAGTCTTCAAAAATGGGATAATGAGAGGCCAGAGACAGTATATTCTGGATTAATGGTGCTGGAAGAGCACAGCAATTCAGGCAGCATCCAAGGAACAGCGAAATCGATGAAGGGCTTTTGCTCGAAACAACTATTTCGCTGCTCCTTGGATGCTGCCTGAACTGCTGTGCTCTTCCAGCACCACTAATCCAAAATCTGGTTTCCAGCATCTGCAGTCATTGTTTTTACCTCCGAGACAGTATATTCCTGTTAGGGTGAAAGGAAAAGCTGATACGTGCAGGGACTAGAAAAATTTAGGTTTTGGTTAAGTAAAAGAAGGAAGCATTTGTCAGGTATAGGCGGAAGGGATCAAGTGAATCCTTAGAAGAGTATAAAGGCAGTAGGAGTATATTTAAGAGAAAAATCAGGAGGGCAGAAAGGGGACATGAGATAACTTTGGCAAATAGGGTTAAGGAAAATCCAAAAGGCTTTTATAAATATATTAAGGACAAAAGGGTAACTAGGGAGCAATTAAGGCCCCTCAAAGATCAACAACGCAGCCTATGTATGGAGCAGCAGGAGATGGGGGGAGATACTAAATGAGTATTTTGCATCAATGTTTACTCTGGAGAAGACATAAAAGATATAGAATAGATGGTGACATCTTGAAAAATGTCCTTATTACAGAGGTGCTGGATGTCCTGACATGCATAAAAAGTGGTTAAATCCCCAGGATCTAATCAAGTGTACCCTAGAACTCTGTGGGAAGCTAGGGAAGTGACTGAGGCATCCTTTGCTGAGATAATTGTATCATCAATAGTCACAGGTGTGGTGTTGGAAGACTGGAGGTTGGCTAACGTGGTGCCACTATTTAAGGAAGGTGGTAAGGACAAGCCAGGGAACTATAGACCAGTAAACCCGACGTTGGTACCAGGCAAATTGTTAGAGACAGGATTTCCATGTATTTGGAAAAGTGAGGACTGATTAGAGATAGTCAGCATGGTTTTGTGGTTGGGAAATCATGTCTCATGAACTTGATTGAGTTTTTTGAAGAAGGAATAAAGAGGATTGATGAGGGCAGAGTGATAGACGTGATCTATGTGGCCTTCAGAAAGGCATTCAACAAGGTTCCTCATGGGAGACTGGTTAGCAAGGTTACACCTCATAGAATACAGGGAGAACTAACCTTTTGGATACAGAACTGGCTCAAAAGTAGAAAATAAACAGTGGTGGTAGAGGGTTGCTTTTCAGATTGGAGGTCTGTGACTAGTGGTGTGCCACAATGAGTTGCGCTGGGCCCACTGCTTTTCATCATTTATATAAATGATTTGGATGAGAACACCGGAGGTATAGTTTGTAAGTATGTAGTGGACAGCGAAGAGTATTACCTCAGATGACAATGGGAGCTTGATCAGATGGATCAATGAAGTGAGGAGTGGCAGATGGGGTTTAATTTAGATAAATGTCAGCTACTGCATTTTAGAAAAGCAAATCAGAGCAGGGTGTATGCACTTAATGGTAAGGTCCTAGGGAGTGTTGCTGAACAAAGAGAGCTTGGAGTGCAGGCTCATAGGTCCTTGAAAGTAGAGTCACAGGTAGATAGGATAATGATGAATGCATTTGGCTAGCTTTCCTTTTTCGGCCAGAGCATCAAATTATAGGAGTTGGGAGGTCATGGTGTGGCTTTACAGGACATTGGTTAGGCCACGTTTGGAATGTTGTGTGCAATTCTGACCTCCTTCCTGTCAGAAGAATGTGTGAAACTTGAAAAGGTTCAGAAAAGATTTACAAGAACATTTCCAGGGTTGGAGGATTTGAGCTCTAGGGAGAAGTTGAACAGGCTGGGGCTGTTTTCCCTGGAGCATCGGAGGCTGAGGGGTGACCTTATAGAGGATTATCAAATCATAAGGGGCATGGATAGTGTAAATGAACAAGACCTTTTCCCTGGGGTGGGGGAGTCCAGAACTGGAGGGCATAGGTTTAGAGTCACAGGGAAAGATATAAAAGAGACCTAAGGGGCAAATTATTCACACAGAGGGTGGTACGTGTATGGAATGAGCTGCCAGAGAAGTGGTGAAGGCTGGTTAAACTACAATATATAAAAGGTATCTGGATGGGTACATGAATAGGGAGAATTTAGAGGGATATGGGTCAAATGCTGGCAAATGGTCTTAAATGGACTGGATCAGGTTAGGATATCTGATTGGCATGGATGAGTTGGACCAAAGGGTCTGGTGCTATGATGTACCTCTCTATGACTCTAAATACAGACCTAAAATGGCTGAAACACCTGATCACATGCATGCCCAGGGAGCCAATATGGAATAACCAAAATCTATTTACTGAGATTACCACTGAGAGTGAAGCTAGCCAACTGAAGTAACATGTATAAAATTTGTCTCCCTTACTTAATTCATGTTGGTAGGAAAAGTATTGAGCAGTAAAAGTATTCTTCCTATTGCCAACTGGAAGGACAATGAAACAAACTCAAGAATACACAAATGGACTGATATCAACAGCAGTTCTCAACAAGAAAGCAGAGTGGAAGCGGAAAAATGAATTGACTTTGAGAAGAATCTGGAAGTCTCTCTTTCTCAATCTCAAAAACCCATCACCTGGTGAAAACAACTTGTTGAAACAACTGGAAACAAATAATTCTGGAAGTGACATCAGATCAGGTAGTATCCATGGAGAGACAGCAAGCTAGCATTTTGAGGCTAAATGGCTTATCATCGGAGTTGACATGAAGTGCGGAGAAGGCGGCATTTATGCAATGGTGAGAGGTGGAGTGCTGGGGAGAAAGGATGTTGATAATGCAGATTAAGTGGTCGGTATGTGAGAATGACAGAACAATGGTGTGTCTAACTCCCCAAGTGGAAAGAACAGACAGTCCCACTGGAATGGGGGAGTTGAGACAAGACATGGTGATAGAGAATGTAACAAGTAAAGCTAAAAGAAAGGGAAGGAATAGGATTGGGTTCATAATCTGAAGTCATTCAACTGAATATTAAGTCCAGAATGTTGTAAAGTGCCTAATCTGAGGATGAGATGTTTCTCCAGTATCTGCTGTGATTTGCTGGAACGTGTGTGTGTGTGTGTGTGTGTGTGTGTGTGTGTGTGTGTGTGTGTGTGTGTGTGTGTGTGTGTGTGTGTGTGTGTGTGTGTGTGTGTGTGTGTGTTTATGTTTGATCTTGCACTTTTAAGGGTTTTTTTTCCAAGGTTAGTATATAATACAATTTGTCTTCACTCAAGAAATCTTGTCATTTGACTTCTTCGTTTACATCTGACTAATTATGTTTTAGTTGAAGCGTGATGGTTGTGTTCTGAAAGTGAAATTAAACTGCCCTCAGACATTTCTTCTAACAGGATACATTTTTAATAAGACACATTGATAAAATCAGTTTGTTCGAGAGATTTTAAAAAGAGAACTGGGTGTAAGTAATAGTGTTCAAGGGCCATGCAATAAAATTTCATCTTGCAAGTCTTTGAAAAAATTAATGTTACATTCAGCTAATTTTTTCAGTAGGCATTGATTACACTTTTTTAGTAGACAAATAATACTCAACACCACAGAAATTAATGGCTATCCACCAACCAACTTCCTAATATGACTGAAAGTTCCAAGATGCTTTTATATATCACACCACACTTTCTGCAGAATTGTAGACTTTAAAGGAAGCAGTCAGCTACCAGCAGACTTACCTCTCCCACTTTGCTGTGTTGTTGTAACAATGTTTATTGAAAGTCATTTCCCTCAATCTTCTCAGAATGTCAAACTGGTATCCAGCAGGAAGGTCTTCTCCTTCCCACCACATGGTGAATATTTAAGTGTTCTTAATTTCTACAGGTCACATCACTGACAGAGAACAAATGTCCGCTGACACCTTGAATGTTAACTAATTGAGGGCATTCCTTGCCCTGTGTCTACGTCATTTACTGTTGTACAGTGTCTCTCTTGCTGAGACTTTCTTCATAAGGTTGTGAAAAATGGCACTTGAGTTTCAATATGGCTTGCTCTGAGCCATTTATCCCCCCGGCAACCAGTAAAATAGACTAATCTTGCAGCAGAACCAGTAGTGTGGTCATTGTCTCTCAAATATTTAATTTTACCTTAAATTAAAAAGGACAGTTTAGAGCACAGCTACCTCATAAAATGTTATAAATGTTCATAACATATGATATCATTCGGGAAGTGTTTTTTTAAGTAAAGGTCAAATAGATTTTGGTTTTAGTTCTATGACGCTATATTTTTTAAAAGGTCAAAAATTCATTTGGAACAGTGATAATTTCCGAGGAAGCACATAATTTATGAGGAATCCCTCCATTACATACCTGTGGGGAAAACAAAAACACGATACCAGGAGACATTAATTGTACAAGTTTACAAAGGTAAATTTTAGGACCTACACAGAAACAGATGGTCAGAGGGCAGTTGCAAAGTCTTTTTTTTGTATTAACAGAAGGGCAGGTTGCATAGCAGACATCTCCAGCCTGAAAATTTCTAGTTGATAGAAACCTTCAAGTTGCAAGACCTTTACTGAAGCCTCTAGGTTGTGAGAACTGAGGAGGATTCCAGACTGTTGGGACTGAAATTTCTTTTTTTTTGCCCCTGAGAGCTAGGAATAAATTTCTATGCATCAACATTGAAGAGAGTCATTTGGGTAAGAAGTATAAACTGAAGATGGGGTTATACTTTACTAGTTTTGGACGTCAATAGATTATATTGCTGGAAAAAAACATTGAATTTCTTTTTTGCTTGTGTTAAGAACTTTTCTAAGCATGCATTATAAAGTTTAACTTTATTTTCTTGTGCAGTAAGCAAAAGAATATTTCAGTAGCCACATGGGTAAGAACATAAGAATTAGGAGCAGTAATAGGCCATCTGGCCCTTTCAGCCCACTCCGCTATTCAGTAAGAGCATGGCTGATCTTTTCATGGACTCAGCTCCACTTACCCAACCTCTCACCCATAACCCTTAATTACTTTACTGTTCAATCTTAGCTTTAAAAGCATTTAATGAGGAAGCCTCAACTACTTCACTGGGCAGGGAATTCCATAGATTCACAACCCTCTGGGTGAAGAAGTTCCTTCTCAATTCAGTCCTAAATCTGCTCCCTATAACTTTGAGGCTATGCCCTCATGCCCAGTTTCACCTGCCAGTGGAAACATTCCCTCTACGTCTATTTTAGCTATTCTCTTCATAATTTTATATGTTTCTATAAGATCCCCCTCATTCTTCTAAATTCCAGTGAATATAATTCCAGTCTACTCAGTCTTTCCTCATAAACTAACCCCCTGAATTCTGGAATCAACCCAGTGAACCTCCTCTGCACCCCATCTAGTGCCAGTACATCCTTTTCCAAGTAAGGAGACCAAAACTGCACACAGTACTCCAGGTGTGGCCTCACTAGCACCCCATACAGCTGCAACGTAACCTGCCTGCTTTTAAACTCAATCCCTTTAGCAATGAAGGACAAATTCCAACTGCCTTCTTAGTTTCCTGTGATTTTTGCACAAAGACACCCAGGTCTTTCTGCACAGCATCATGCTGCAAATTTTTGCCATTTAAATCAGTCCTTTTTGCTGTTAATCCTAACAAAATGAATGACTTTACATTTATTAACATTGTACTCCACATGCCGTCCTTTACCCATTCACACAAACTATCTAAGTTCTTTAACTTATCGCTGTGGTAACCGTACTTCAAAGTAAAATCTGATCTATCAAGCCAGATTCACTGAGATCTGACTTGTCCAGCATTCCCATCAATTAGGATCATAACGGATGTCATTAAATTTTGTATGAATTTGAGATATCTGAGAAGTTGTATAAAGGCAGTACAGTTGATATTATAGAAGTTGAATTTCAGAAGGTGTTTGGTGAAGCATCATACACGAGGCTTGTCAGCAACATTGAATTATATTTTTATCGAACACCATGCTCCCTACTCCTCAGCTAACCCACCCACAAACCTAATGACTGTTCTACAACAGTTGAACATTAGCAGCAGTATTAATTTAAGACCCAGATTCAGACCCTAATCTTGAAAGTAAATCGCGCCTTAGAGAGTTATCAGCTAACCGAATGGCCAGCATCTTTATTGTTTCAGCAGTGCTGGCTACTGTTACTTTTATTCATGCAATTTGGACATTGCTGTCTGGGCCAGAATTTATTGTCCATCCCTAATCATCCTGGAAAATGTGCTTCTTGAACTGCCACCAACCACTTGAATAGGTATCCTGACAATACCAATAAGGAGGGGGTTTCTTTTGGCCCAGTGGAAGAACAGTGATATATTTCCAAGTCAGAATGATGAATGGTTTGGTGGTGAATTTGCAGGTGATGGTGTTCCCGTGTATCTCCTGCTTTTGCTGTTCTAAATGGTAGTGGTTGTGGATTTGGAAGTTACTGTCTACAGACCCTTGGTGAATCTTTGCAGTGCGTTTTGTAGATAGTGCACACTGCTGCTACTGAGCATCGGTGATGGAGGAAGTTGATGTTTGCAGATGTAGCAATCAAGCAAACTGCTTTGTCCTGAATGGTGTCAGCTTTGAGTGTTGTTGGTGGTGCACTTATCCAGGCAGTATGGGAAGTATTCCATCACATTCCTGACTTGTACCTTATAGATGGTGGATAGGTTTTTGGGAGTCAGGAGCCGAGTTACCCACTGCAGAATTCCTAATCTGTTATTTGTTCTTGACCCAGCCATAGTTTTTGTATGGTTCACCTGGTTCTGTTTCTGGTCAGTGGTGATAGTGGGACAATCAGCAATGATAATGCCATTGAATTTTGAGTCAATGGTTAGATTTTTCCTTATTGGGAGGTGGTCAGTGCTGTGGTGTAAATATTTCATGCCATTTGTCAGCCCAAATCTGGGTTTTGTATTCAACTTTTATGTCTGTGTTTGAGCCAAGATTGTAATATGGTGCTCGCAGGACCTCAGTGAGCCAGTTATTGCTAAGAACCATGCGGCTTGATAGCACTGTTGATGATGTCTTGTATCACTTTACTGATGATCAAGAGGAGAGTGGATTAGTAATTAGCTAGCTTCATTGTGTACAGGATCCTACCTGGATCATTTTCTACATTGTTGGATAGATACCAGTGTTATAAACTGCTCGAACAGTTTAGGTGTGGCACTATTGTCAGGGCCTTCAATACTAATGCCAGAATATTGTTGGTGCTACAGCCTTTGTAATCTCCAGTGCTAAGGCCAGAAACTCTGAAATTCACTTCTGGAACTTCTCTTCATTCCTACCCCTCTCTCCTTTAAAGAATCATTAAATCCCATCTCTTCCAGTTTTTGCTATTCATTCTAATATTTGTTTTTGTGGTTAGCTATCAGATTTCATTTGAGAACATTACTTTTGAAGGATCTTAAGAATTTGTGTAATGTTACAGGCATTATAAATGCACACAAGTAAATCCCAATATTCTATCATATCTATCAGTTTTACCAGTTTCAGTTTACAGACTGGTATTGATATTCTCTGTATTTCAAATGCCTCACGCTCTTTAGAGTAGGACTTGCTGTGTTCTCCAGACAGCCTTTTCTTCAGGTATGTGAGGGGATAAGTTAGAAAAATCAACAGAATGGGAGTTTCACCCAGTGATCAGATAGCACTGCTTCCATCAGGTTTTGTGATATCAGCAAAATGGACCAACTCTATGTTAAAGAAAAAATAGCAGTGAAATTGGAAAAAGAGGCTGAGTTAATTTGACTGGTTTGTTCCAAAAAAGCTCTGGTGTAGATTCAATGGGCCAAATACGTCCTGTACTCTGCCATGTTTCCAGAGTAAGCAAAGCTCGGTATCCATTAGTATCTCCTTGAAAAATAAACAACTTGATTCTATTTTTTTAAAAAATGCATCAAATAATGAGGTTTTCTAAATTAGTCAGCCACAGAAGATTTGTTAATATCTTGTGTCCTGTCGGCAGGCATTTAAAAGTTGTTTGCAATAAAGTGGCTCAAAAGTACCAAATATACTCTTGTAAAAGTCGAACTTTGAAGACTATTTTTAAAGGTTCAATTTATAGGTTCAATTATTACACGGGCACTAGTTTTGAAGGACTGAAATTCATGCTGCGTTCAAAATACCATATTATTAGCAGAAGTTGAGTTGATTGCTTAACTACTCCCGGGTAAAGAAGAAAAACACAATGAATTACAGTAAAGGTGATTACTGGATAAAAGCAAGAGAAACAAGAATGAATTACTGGTCGGAAATTTTATTTATGCAAACTGGTACAAAAATTTGACACGTCAAAGATTCATTGAAATCCTGCAAAATCACACTGTTCAACATCGTCATGGCCTGGTTTAATGGCACACTTAAAATGAAACATTTATTTAATTCTGAATGTGTAAGTATCTTGAACTTTCCCGCCAAATTGTTTCGTTTCCCTCCTATTTACTCTCTTTTATAAATGAACCTCAGCAACATTAACGAATTATTGAAGAGTTAAAGATATACGTAGCTAATATATCTTATTTTTATTCAGATATAATGGCAAAATTGAAATGATTAAATTTTTAACGATATTAACTTTTGAATGTAAAGGGAACAAAGTGTGATAAGTACCGATAGACTTAGACTTAGTACCAATCTGAATGAATGAATGAATGAATGAAAACATGCTGTAGTAGACCAAATGGGCTAAGTAGAGTTATCAATCAATGAATGAATAGCAATGCAACATAGTAAACAAAGAGCTATGAGTAGAGTTATTGGTATGAATGCAATTAAGTTTAAGTGGGTTAATGGGGACATGCAGTTACCTTTATAAGAGGTTTATAATGCAATATAGTAGGGTCAACTTTTGCACAAGATATATGGAAAATACAAGACCTTTTGGTCAAAAATAAGGGGTCAACTTTTACATGAGATCGACTTTTACACAAGTATATATGGTAACTACACTCATGTTTCATTTAAAATCAAAATAAAATGGGGATGTATTAGCTGAGTTCTATATTTGGAAAGGTAACTTGTGTCAAGAAGAATTCTAATGCATACTGAAGTTTGCATTTTGTAATTTGAACAGTACTCACATCTGAATATGGTCCAATGAGATTTGCTGTGGAACTAAATCTGGTAGTGTACATGGTAACTGAGAGCATTCAATCATGGCATTATTAGTTTCTTCAACTGAAAATGCAGTTAAATCTTTCTTGTCTTGAACATTTCCAGAAAAAAATGAAGTCTTCTATACCTCGTGTGATGTAAACTCTTTGTGCTGACCTCCCCCTGAACACAGGTCATTATTATTCTTTTCAGTGCCAAACAGGCATTTCTGCATCACTTCATCCTTTATAACAAGGTCTGTTTTTCCAGGTCAAAGAAAACATCTTTGTTCCCCTATATGTCAGATGATCTCTAATCAGCAATAGTTTGAGCATTGTGAAAGTCTTTTTTGACAAGGAATACCACACAGGAAACTTAATCAGTTTAAGGATTATTGGAAATTTGTAAGAACAGAAGGCAATTCTTTTCATCAATAAAAATAATCAAAATTGGAGCCATGACCATTCAGTTTAACTGAATTTCCAATCAACGTGAATTAACTTCCCAGTTTATACCTAGAATTAAAAGTTGTCCAAATTTGGCGTGCTAAGTTTCCTTGTGCCAACCAGTTTGGATTATAACAGCAATCCATTGCCAGCCTCCCAACAACAACTTTATATAGGTGCATGAATTAAAAGAGCAAGGGAATCTAATTTCTGGCTTGGTTCTTAAGAAGCAATGTGAATCGCGCCCCTTCCTTCTGTGAATTAATATTGTTATTTTATTAAATACTTTTTTGAAACTTTATTCCTGTAATAAAATATGAAATATGGCACCAACTTTCCAAACAGTGGGCATATCTTTCCTTTTGTTTGAGGTTTGGTTAATGGATAATGGACCATAGACTGGGAAAAAAGCTCTTCTTCATAAGAATGCAATTAGGATATTTACATCCATCTTGACAATCAGGTGAAGATTTGGCTTAGCACTTCATCTAAAATGCAGCTCTTTTGATAGAGCGAGTTTCCCTTCTTAGTACATGGAGGCATCCTGCTGGTGAAGCTTGTGAGCTTCTACAATCCACTTAGGCCAGAACTGCTCTGCCCCTCAATTCTACTTAAATTGATGACCTTGCATAATAAAATTATATTAACATATCTCAAAATTTTCAATTAATTTGGGGGAGAAAGTTGTAGAATTCCATGTTCTGTGTGCAAAGTTTCAGCCCTACTTTGCCCTTTCTTTTGGAAATGGGTTTTGAATCTTTTTATCACTTTAATCATCTCAATTCCTTAACCTTGAAAGATATGCTAACAAAAGATTGCACAATTTACGCAACAGCAACCATTTGGCTTTTTTAAAGAGAAATCATTCAATAGTCATAGAGTCTCACAGTGAAGAGAAATTATATATTTGACACATTCATTCGTTTAGCTGCAGGTCTTATAATAGTCAGAGTCTCAAGCCTGTGGTGAAAGTTGATAGAAGACTTCAGAAAGTCCAGGCAAGTTTGTTTTTAAAAGCCTTCTTTAAGTTTCTGATCCTGCTTGGTTGCATTGGACTTTGGTTGTGATTTTGAACACGAGATTCACTGGTTCCTCCTTTCAGAACTCACCTTGTTGAACCTTGCCCGTGGGAGTCACAACACTTGTCTGAAATAAGGCAAGTTTTAACGTCCATCCACCAGAACTATCACGATCCCTTGTCAGTTCAGATAAGAGCCAAGGCTTTCAAATAAAACCTGGACTTTAGTTTCTACCTGAGTATCTGGATAATATACTACTGGGAGGGGGAAAGTTATACAAAGGCCAGATTGAAAAAAAAAACTAAAAATAGCTTGCTTACAGGAAAAAGTTAAAAGTCACACAACACCAGGGTTATAGTCCAACAAGTTTATTTGGAAGCACTAGCTTTCAGAGCATTACTCCTTCATCAGGTAGTTGTGGAATAGGATCATAAGACACAGAACTTTTAGCAAACGATTACAGTGTCTTTGCAACTGAAATGATATGTTGAACAAACCTAGATTGTTGTTAAGTCTTTCATCTTTTAGGATGGGTGGAAGGTTTTGGTTCATTAATACGTAAATCCCAGAATTTCTCTCAAGTCACATTCTCAAAATAACTTAAGGTGACGTCTCAGCTCAGACAATGCATCAAAAGTGTGAGGTTAGAATCTGTCATTATCCCAATCTTGGGTCAGACTTGTTCTATTTACAAATTAGGAATTTATAAAATATTACATGGATTGACTGCCTGCCTGCAGATTGTGTGCTTTTTGAGCAAAATAGAATATATTTGCAAATGCAAATTCATCCCATAAACTTGTGTGTGTGCATGAGTGAGAGTGTAAGTGTGTGCATATGAGTGTGAGTGCGCATGAGAAAGAGTGTATATGCAAACACACACACTCTCATGTGCACGCACACACTTGCGCTCTCTCTCATGCCTGCGCGAGAGAGAGACACACACACACACACACACACACACACACACACATGTTTATGCGATGTATTAGCATTTGCAGAATTGCAAAACCTTAAATTACCGTGAGAATGTGACTTAAAAGAAGTTCTGGGATTTATATATTAATGAACCGAAACCTGCAACCTGTTCTAAAAGATGAAAAACTTAACAGCAATCCAGGTTTATTCAATATATCATTTCAGTTACATGACGCTGTAACATTTTGCTTTAAATTCTGTTTCTTATGGACCTATTTCACAACTACCCGATGAAGGAGTAATGCTCTGAAATCCATTACATCCAAACAAATCTGTTCAACTATAACCTGGTGTTGTGTGATTTTTAACTTGCCCATCCCAGTCCAACACCGGCTCCTCAATGTCATTGCTTACAGGAAATTAAGGATATTGTTTTGTGGTCAGTGTGAAATGTTGGCACTTACAGCTAACCTTGAAGAGTAAGCTGTCTACCTAGATCAAGGGATTGCTACTTTGTGGCTTTCCTTTTTCTTGGCATTAATTCTGGCACCAGTGAAAGGAATGATCTAGTGTCCAATAATAGTGATATAATTAAATAAACTAAATAGCCAATCACATCCTCACTACTAGCAAAGATGATTTTTAAAAATAAAATGTACATTGTTTCATTTATTATTTCTACAGTTAATTAAATATTGGATCATTTCAGCTGCATGCTGAAATACCACGAACATTTTTAAAGTTTTAATTTAAAAATCATAAAAGTTTCATCATGGAATGGAGAAATTTAATATTCCACAAATCTAAAATGGGGTTTTCAGAATAAGAGTGGCTGATCAATAGTATTTGTGTCATAGAATGCTACTGCAAACCAAATTTTGCTTCTATTAACTAAAGTAGCAAAGCAAGACTGATAGCGTTGAAAATGGAAGTTCATGTCAATTCAGTAATATCTAATTGCTTTCCATTTATAAGCATTTCATGCTGTATGTAAAAGAAGGGAATACCTGTCAGTGGCATCTGGATTTCTATATTAAACTGTGCATGCATGGAAACCAGAATTTGATATTAGCTTAAACATTACAATAGCAGCAAACAATTTTTTGCTATTTTTACAACTATGGAATCTGCGCCGAAATCTTTTCAGAAGCAGGCTGAGAATGCAACTTGTGTGTGAGAAGGAAACAAAAAAAATTCTTTTGGCATTTGTTGACCTCTTTTCTGTCACTTTCTTCCTTAGAAGTGGACCTCCTGAATGTAAAATATCTTGAGCTCAACATTGCTGGCATAAACAAGTAATAGTCTATGGCAAGTCATTATAGTTAATTTGTACATAATATGATAAACTATTTTGTCACAAAGCCAAGATGTGACAGCAACACATATGTCCTTATATTTATAGTTTTGTGGCTGGATCGATTTCCTGGGTCTACTGGTAGAAGGAGTTAGCCTTATCAATTAAATATCTGCATTTCGGGAATTGGTTCAAATGCCACAATTCAATAGATATTTCACAAGCCACATACATATTATGATAAGCCTTGTGCTTTACTCATTTGATCCAATTCTTTGACATAATGCAGTGTGGAGTATTCATTATAACAAGAGTGGGACATTGGTTTAAACCACACTTGAAATATTAATGTCAGCAGCATAAATATCTCTGTTATAAATAGAAGCAGAATTATCATAAGAAAGATTTGCATTTGTGGCAGCAAAATCTAGGCAGTTTGAACGTACAAATGAATGAGGCAGAAAATAGAAATGTGTACATCACATCCTTTGAGTATTTTATATTCCCGATATATTCTTTGTCCAGACCAGGTACTCCTTGGAGGAATAAGTTTAGATATCCATAGTGTTTCTTTTGTTAATACAAGAAATACAGTATAATTCTTATGAATATCGAGGAAAAATAGATACTGTTATCTGTACTGATTTCAAGTCATAATTCTGTGATGGCTGAAAATGGTCATTGACTGAGTCCAGAGAAGGCATTTCATAATCTTGCATTTTTGACCTTGAAACTGGATTACATATAAAGAATACACATACACATGCTCTCTACAGGGAAACCAATCATCTCACTAACAAATGTGTGTGCAATTTTCATTGAAGTGACTTTACGATCTCTTGGGTTTTAATAGTTGCTCCTAAATTACATTGGTTTTAAATATAAGGAAGTGGAATATGAATAAGTGCTGATTCACAGGCAAAATGTACTCATCATAAATCTCTGGATAAACAAGTGCAAATTATAAAAAGGTACAGACAGTGTGTGAGGCAGCAGCAAAGCACTGGCTGGGGACACATTATCTCAGGTTTAGTGCTAACCTTGTTGTCTATAATGGTACATGATAACATCAGCCTATTTTGCACATATTTCACACAGTAAAGATATACTTTGAGCACTCTTGAGACAGGAAAGCTAATGGTGGTGTTATCTAAAATGTTGAACAAAGAAGAATGTCAATGTTGCATATACTCTTTCACAAAGAGGAAGATGTTTCTAAGCTGCATGTTTGTGTTATACAGAGAAGTAGAATATAGAAAGATACAGCACAGAACAGGCATTTTGGTCCACAATGTTGTGCCAAGGTTTAATCCTAATGTAAAATATAGTAACTTAACCTACGCACCCCTCAACTCACTGTTATCCATGTGCATGTCCAGCAGTCGCTTAAATGTCCCCAATGACTCTGCTTCCACCACCACAACTGGCAACGCATTCCATGCATTCACAACTCTCTGCGTAAAGAACCTACCTGACATCTCCTTTATACCTTCCTCCTAATATCTTCAAACTATGACTCCTTGTATCAGTCAATCCTGCCCTGGGGAAATGTCTCTGTCTATTGACTCTATCTATTCCACTCATTATTTTGTACACCTCGATCAGGTCTCCTCTCTTCCTCCTCCTCTCCAAAGAGAAAAGTCCAAGCTTATTCAACCTTACTGCATAATGCAAGCCCTCCAATCCAGGCAGCATCCTGGTAAAGCTTCTTTGCACCCTCTCCAAAGCTTCTGTATCTTTTCTATATTTGGGCGACCAGAACTGAACACAATATTCCAAGTGTGGTCTCAACGGGGACTTGTATAACTGCAGCAAAACCTCGCGGCTCTTAAATTCGATCCCCCTGTTAATGAAAGCCAAAACACCATATGCTTTCTCAACAACCCTATTCACGTTAGTGGCAACTTTGAGAGATCTATGTACTTACACACCCAGATCCCTCTATTCCTCCACACTGCCAAGATATATGATTTCTTATTTGCCTTGATGAACAAATGATAATTTTTGGAAAGTATATTTTGTCACAAATCTTAATATGTTTCTTTGTAAGTGTGTAATGAGAATCAGAGAGCAGATATTTTTAATTAGTTATATTTGATGCAGTAATGAAACTATCTGCATCAGAAGGCTCAATTAAAATGCATTTTAAAAACAAGTCTTACAATTTGGGGTTTTTATGTCATTCTTAGATGAATGGAGCATGGCCCAAAAAATTAATCATCCTAAAATTTAAAAGTTTAAGTCCTTTGGGGATTATTTACAATTTGTCCACGGATTAACCATTGCTGTACAAAATGGTACTCTTCGCAACATCACCCTACAAGCTGCACATTCTGGAATACCAAGCTATAAGCATGTCTTTTTGAGGAAGTGTGCTCAGTTGTTTCATTGTTGCTTGTGGTAGTTGTACTAGAGAAGATGGTGATGAGCTGCTTTCTTAAACCATTGCAGTGTTTAAGGTATAGGGCCATCCCCAATGCTGTTAGTAAGTGAGTCTCAGGATTTTGATCCAATGACACTGAGGGAGTGATGATATCGTTTCAGCTCAGGATGCTGTGTGTCTTGCAGGTGATAGTGTTCCCATGTTTCTGCTGAACTCTTCCAGCTGGTAGAGGTCAGGAGTTTAGAAGGTGCTGTTGGAGGACCCTTGGTGAGTTAATGCAGCCACTTCCTGTTGCACACCCAGTGCAGCAGCTATCTTCTTTATAACTCAGCTAGCTTGTTCATTAGTGCTTCTAAGCCATACTTGGTGAAATATAGAATGATAGAAACCCTACAGTGTGGAACCAGGCCATTCAGCCCATCAAGTCCACACCAACCCTCTGGAGAGCATACTACCCTCATGCCCCATTCCTGTAACCCTGCATTTTCTATGGTTAATCCACCTAAACTGTACATCATTGGACTGTGGGAGGAATCTGGAGCACCTGGAGGGAAGCCACACAGACACTGGGAGAATGTGCAAACTCCAAACAGACAGTCACCCGAGGCTGGAATCAAACCTTGGTCCTTGTCACTGTGAAGCAGCAGTGCTACCCATTGAGCCACCACTCCTCCAAGGACATTGAAGTTGCACCATCACACCCCCAACAGTGTGCATTCTGCCCACTTGCTACCCTTGGTACTTCCTTCAAGTGTACCAATGTGAAAGTGTACTGGTTCATCAACTGAGGTAGTAGCTGGGAGAAGTATTTGGTGATCAGCAGGAGGTTTTAGTGCTCATGTTTAACCTAATGCCACCAAACTACTTCAGTTCTGAAAGCAATGTTGAGGACAGGTAGAAGAACTCCCTCAAGAGGATGTATCGCTGTGCAACCACCTCTGATGGTCTGTCCTGGCAAGCAGTACAGGAAATATCTGGTGATGATGGTGATTGAAACACTGTACAAGGTTTGTCTGCATGATATCTCTTGAAGTGGTGCTATTCAAATGAATTTCATAGCCAATATTTTGGTTTACTTCAAAATATGAATTACAGACATTTGAGGCTGGTGCTGAATGTGAATATGTGTATTCAAAGTGTAAAGGATTGATTTTTAAAAAATTTACTTCGTTGTAGATTATACACTTTTGACCGAGAATATTTTATTAATTTTATTTTGTGAAGTATGCACCTTCTGTTTTGATTTTTGTTTTAAAATATGATTTGTTTGTGGTATGTGAGTTACTTTATTGCCCATCCCTAATTGCCCAGAGGGCATTTAAAAGTCAACCACATTGCTGAGGGTCTGGTGTCATCTGAAGGTTGGACCAAGTCAGGCCTGTGTGATTTTCTTCCCTGAGGCCCATTACTGAACCAGATGGGTTTTTAGAATATTGGACAATGACTGTGATTAATCTGGCATTTTGCTCCAGATCTTCTATGGGATTCAAATGTCAACATAGCCGTGGTGGGATTTGAACCCACGTCCCCAGCTTGGAGCTCATCAGTTATCATTTTGTTGGAAAAGCACAGCAGGTCAGGCAGCATCCGGGGAGCAGGAGAATCAATGCTTCGGGCAAAAGTCCTTGATCAGGAATACTTTTCCAGCAGCACTTTAATCTTGACTCTAACTCCAGCATCTGCAGTACCTACTTCTGCCTAGTTATCATTTTGCCACCACCTGCCCATTTAGCAGAATTTTCTGCTAAAAGGATTAACTAAGTAACTTTCTCTCTTGCTTCCAAAGCTGCCAATCTGGACTAGTTCTCGAGAAAGTGGGTAAGCGCAGCTCAGTGATCACACTTTCCTGTTTCTCTTTGAACATAAGAAAAGAATAAGAAGCGGAAAGTCCCAGTTAGCATTTTAAAAAATGGCTACTATATATGTATTAATTACCATCATGTCCCTTTGAGAATGAAATCTATTACCTTTAACCAATCCAAGCAGTGTGTGAAAGTTGATCTGTATCATCAAACTGCAGCTCATACCACTGGATATAACAAAGCTATACTTGTTAGTATTGAAAATGTGCTCAGAAACTAGCTGTTTGCCCAACCAGTACAGCTGCAATACTGACATCTACCTGACAGGGTGGAAAATTTGCCAATTATGGTATCCCCACAAAAAGCAAGACAAATCTGACAGTGCCAAATATTGCCTGATCAGTCTACCCTTGATCTTTAGCAAAGTGATGGAAGGAGTTACAACAGGGCAATCAAGAGGCATTTACAAAAGAATAACCTGCTCACTGATGCTCAGTTTGTGTTCTGCCATGGCCTCTCAGCTCTTCACTCAATTACCGCTATGCTCCAGATATGAACTGAAGTACTGGAGGAAGTGAAGTGTTAGTGATTGCTCCTGACATCCATGCTGCATATGACTGAGTACTTTATCCAGAATCTTGAGCCAAACTGGAGTCAGGGAATAAGGGGAAAAGTTTCCATTCGGGGTCATCTAGCACAAAGAAACTATGGTTGTGATTTTTGGAGATCGCTCATCTTCTTTCATTTCCCAACCCCACCCGCCACCCCCATACCCATCCTCATCCCTATCTCCGCAGGAATTCCCTAGGGTAGTATATTATGCTCAACCATCTTCAATTGTCACATTAAGGTCATCAACTGTAAGGTCAGAAGGGTGATATTCTCTGACATTTTCAGTTCTGCTCTAAACTCCTCAAATAGTGAAGCTGTATCTAAATGTAGACAGCATTCAGATTTTCCCAGAATAATAACAAATACAATTCATGCCACATGTGCCAACAAATGACTATTTCCTAACAAGGATAAATCTAACTCTCTCCCTTTGACATTCACATCATTACTGTTGCTGAATTTCTCACTCCACATCCTGAGACTTGCTACTGATTGGAGTAACCATATAAATACTGTGACTGCAAAAACAAGTCAGAGCTTAGAGCTTCTGCAGAAAACAGCTCACCATCTGAGTCCTCAAACCCTGACCACCATATTCAAGGCATTACTCAAGAGTATGATGGAATATTCTCCACTTGCCTGGGTCCAACACTGCTCAAGTACCTTTCACCATCAAAGATAAATCAGCCCACTTGATCTGCATCTTATCCATCACCTTCTGTATCCTGTGTCCCTCCCATCAGCTTGCATTAGTAGCAGATGTACTATTTTTAAGATGCATTGCAGCAACTCACCAAGGCCCTAACACCAAACCTTCCAAGCCTTCCCTCCAGAAGGGCAAGGGCAGCAGCCACATAGGAATTGTAAGAACAGCAGGCTTACTTCCAAATCTTTCTCTGAGAGGGACAGAATTTTTTTTATAAAGCTATTTAAATATGAGTGACTTTGTGATCTTAATTATTGGCACGATGAAAGATTAATGTTAGAAGCTTTCCCGGTAAATTGTAGGTGAAAGTTAGATTTATTAATAATCTGGAGAAATGACTCAACTATTATTTCCTATGGAAATCTTGATGGATGGCATGGTGGCTCAGCGGTTAGCACTGCCTCACTGCGTCAGGGTTCTGGGTTCAATTCCAGCTTTGTGCAACTGTCTACATGGAGTTTGCACATTCTCCCTGTGGCTGCAGGGGTTTCCTCCAGGTTCTCCAGTTTCTTCCCACAATCCAAAGATGTCAGATTAGGTGCATTGGCCTTGCTAAATTGCATCATGATATCCAGGGATGTGTGGGTCAGGTGCATTAGTCAGGGGTAAATGTAGAGTGGTAGAGGAATGGGTCTGGACTCATTGGGCCAAATGGCCTGTTTCCACACTGTTGGGATTCTATGGAATTCTATGAAGTTTATGGACAAAATATATATATTATAGAAAATTCATTGCATATCTAATTTCCCTTTCAATGCATCCATATTATTCATGTCAACCACTCCCTAAAGTTGAATTCTGTACTCTTATCACTCTTTTGGTCAGGGGTTTTCTTTGGAATTCTCCTCCAGATTTCTCTGTGGGTGTCTTTTATTCATGCCTCTAGCTATGCTTTTCCAACAAGAGGAACCACCTCTCCATAACAACGTTACTAAAACATTTCAGAATTTCAAAGAACGTAATTCAGTCCCTTCTCTGTTATATATTGTAATAATCCTTAAAGGGTTAATGTGAGAGAGACATTAACCTCCACCTGATTTGGTGATGTCACACAGTCTTGGGCAGGGAAATGCTGAGTCGAGCTTGAGATGCTGACAGGGACAGATGTTTCATTATTATTTCCTGATGATCTGCTGTCGTCAAGCTACATTACATACAGATTCATTAGTGTTTGCTCATCTACCAGTTAGCCAAATAGGCTTCGACTCAGTTGGGCTCTTGAGGGCACAGTAGCAGTGTCTCTACCTCTGTGCTAGAAGGCCTTGGTTCAAGTCCTACCTGCTCCAGAAATGGTTCATACATGTCTGAACAAGTTTATTAAAGTATCTAGAAAATAGAATTGGTGGCAGTTCTCCATCCAAACCATTAGCTGGTATTATTTGGTATTTACAGCATACACATCGTGATTAGCAATGGGCATCATTGCTTAAGTACCTCAAGATAACCATAATGAAACAGATCCATTTGACCTAGGTGAAAAATGAATGAATGGTTTATTGTTACATATAATCTCGACAATATAGTGAAAAGTGTTCTGTAGCCATAAACTGGCACCAATTTAAGATAAAATGAGGATAAAAGAAATTACCTAAATGGTAGTCCAGCTTATGTTCAAGTTGGGGTGTCAAGCATGGCTTCAAAGCTTCTGCAAGGTCTCGGTAAGGTGTTCCAGTCCTGAAGGTGTCCCACTCTTGGAACAGCAACGAGGATGCTGATATCCCTGAAGACCCTGCCTTGCTGCCACTACCAAGAGTCCAGGTTCCGGGTCAACTTGCTGAGCGTGTTCGCTTCAGGCACCACCGCTGCTGGGAGTTCAGACTCTGGGCTTACTGCCATCACCGCTAGGAGTCCTGGTCGATGCCATGGGCACTGTAGCCACGACAGTACCAAACACTGCTGCAGCCCCAGTGACAAAGAAAAAAGGAAGAAGATAAGAAAAAAATATGGAAAGTACACAGAGGAAGTGACATTGCCAGCATGGAGCGGGACGGGCTCCAATGAACCCAAACACTATCACCCGTGCTGTTGGATTTTGCTGCTTCATATACTTTGCTGCTTTAAGAATAGTTGGGCAACTGTTAGTATTTAAGCCGACAAGTAAGCAGCAGAATTTATCAAAGGGGTAAGATAGAAACTGCTCTCCACACTGATATCTTCACTTTAAATCTGACTGGAAACGTGGAGCTAGTTATAACTAGTCAGTCTTGGCAGTTAATTGACCAGAGGGCAAGTAAGAATCAAACACATTGATGTGGGTCTGACCAAGTAAGGATGTCAAATTTCCTTATCTAAAGGCTATTAGTGAACCAAGTGAGTTTTTATGGTAATTGACATTGACACTTATATTCCAGATTTTTAAGAGAATTCAGGCTTCGCTATCTGCCATGCTGGGATTTAAACCAATGTCCCCAGAGCATGATCTTGGGGTTCTGGTTTACCAGTCCAGTGACAATGCAATATTGCCACCACCTCCCTACAAAACATCTTAACTACTAAATAAAAATAGGAATTTTACCTCAATTTTACCAATGGAAACGGGGAAAGCAGAAGTTTTAAAAGAAATAATATTACACAGCATTACTATAGCACACCATTTAAGAGTTTGGAAAACAAAAAAATTGAAACTGCGTTACTGTTTATAGAACTAACATTATTTCAAGGGGAAGGATTAAAAGAGCATTGACTTAGTACAGTAACAAAAGCATTGAAATGGTGCAACATTTATATATTGCAGAACTTAAGGTAAAATTAATAATTAGACACATGAGGATGACGTGACAGAACAAATAATGCAGCTAAAGACATTAAATGTTGGAGGTAGGCCCAGTAGAACACAAAATTGGACATCTTACCAAATTGTTAAGGTGCAGAATTGCTTATTAATGCTAAAAGCTGCAAATGTGTTGCTGGTCAAAGCACAGCAGGTTAGGCAGCATCTCAGGAATAGAGAATTCGACGTTTCGAGCATAAGCCCTTCATCAGGAATAAGAGAGAGAGAGCCAAGCAGGCTGAGATAAAAGGTAGGGAGGAGGGACTAGGGGGAGGGGCGATGGAGGTGGGATAGGTGGAAGGAGGTCAAGGTGAGGGTGATAGGCCGGAGTGGGGTGGGGGCGGAGAGGTCAGGAAGAGGATTGCAGGTTAGGAGGGCGGTGCTGAGTTGAGGGCACCGACTGAGACAAGGTGGGGGGAGGGGAAATGAGGAAGCTGGAGAAATCTGAATTCATACCTTGTGGTTGGAGGGTTCCCAGGCGGAAGATGAGGCGCTCCTCCTCCAGCCGTCGTGTAGTTGTGTTCTGCCGGTGGAGGAGTCCAAGGACCTGCATGTCCTCGGTGGAGTGGGAGGGGGAGTTAAAGTGTTGAGCCACGGGGTGATTGGGTTGGTTGGTTCGGGCGGCCCAGAGGTGTTCTCTGAAGCGTTCCGCAAGTAAGCGGCCTGTCTCACCAATATAGAGGAGGCCACATCGGGTGCAGCGGATGCAATAGATGATGTGTGTGGAGGTACAGGTGAACTTGTGGCGGATATGGAAGGATCCCTTGGGGCCTTGGAGGGAAGCGAGTGTGGAGGTGTGGGCGCAAGTTTTACATTTCCTGCGGTTGCAGGGGAAGGTGCCGGGGGTGGAGGTTGGGTTGGTGGGGGGTGTAGATCTGACAAGGGAGTCACGAAGGGAGTGGTCCTTGCGGAACGCTGATAGGGGAGGGGAGGGAAATATATCCTTGGTGGTGGGGTCCGTTTGGAGGTGGCGGAAATGGCGGCGGATAATACGTTGTATGCGCAGGTTGGTGGGGTGGTAGGTGAGAACCAGTGGGGTTCTGTCTTGGTGGCGGTTGGAGGAGCGGGGCTCAAGGGCGGAGGAGCGGGAAGTGGAGGAGATGCGGTGGAGGGCATCGTCGATCACGTCTGGGGGGAATCTGCGGTCCTTGAAGAAGGAGGCCATCTGGGCTGTGCGGTGTTGGAATTGGTCCTCCTGGGAGCAGATGCGGCGGAGACGAAGGAATTGGGAATATGGGATGGCGTTTTTACAGGGGGCAGGGTGGGAGGAGGTGTAGTCCAGGTAGCTGTGGGAGTCAGTCGGTTTATAATAGATGTCTGTGTTGAGTCGGTCGCCCGAGATAGAAATGGAAAGGTCTAGGAAGGGGAGGGAGGAGTCTGAGACAGTCCAGGTGAATTTCAGGTCGGGATGGAAGGTGTTAGTAAAGTTGATGAACTGTTCAACCTCCTCGTGGGAGCACGAGGCAGCGCCGATACAGTCATCGATGTAGCGGAGGAAAAGGTGGGGGGTGGTGCCAGTGTAGTTGCGGAAGATGGACTGTTCCACATATCCTACGAAGAGGCAGGCATAGCTGGGGCCCATGCGGGTGCCCATGGCAACTCCTTTAGTTTGGAGGAAGTGGGAGGATTGAAAAGAGAAGTTATTCAGGGTGAGGACCAGTTCAGTCAGTCGAAGGAGGGTGTCAGTGGAAGGGTACTGGTTGGTGCGGCGGGAAAGGAAGAAGCGGAGGGCTTTGAGTCCTTCGTGATGGGGGATGGAGGTGTACAGGGACTGGATGTCCATAGTGAAAATAAGGCGTTGGGGACCGGGGAAGCGAAAATCCTGGAGGAGGTGGAGGGCGTGGGTGGTGTCCCGAACGTAGGTGGGGAGTTCTTGGACTAAAGGGGACAGGACCGTGTCGAGGTATTGGGAGATGAGTTCTTGGACTAAAGGGGACAGGACCGTGTCGAGGTATTGGGAGATGAGTTCTTGGACTAAAGGGGACAGGACCGTGTCGAGGTATTGGGAGATGAGTTCTTGGACTAAAGGGGACAGGACCGTGTCGAGGTACTGGGAGATGAGTTCTTGGACTAAAGGGGACAGGACCGTGTCGAGGTATTGGGAGATGAGTCTTGGACTAAAGGGGACAGGACCGTGTCGAGGTATTGGGAGATGAGTCTTGGACTAAAGGGGACAGGACCGTGTCTTGGACTAAAGGGGACAGGACCGTGTCTTGGACTAAAGGGGACAGCTAAAATTCAAGCTGAAAACATTAATACATTATTGCATTCATTAGAGCCTACCACTGATGATGATATAAATTATCAAAATATGACATGCACAGATACCTTCGGAGAAATGTTTCAAGGTCTTAGCAATGATTTTGGTCTGACAACAAACACATTTCTGTAACAACTGGATTTGAGAGTTCTTCGTCCAGGTGCATCTGCAGATAATTTAATTTATCATCTATGCAGTTTAGGGCAAAATTGTAGCTCTTCAGCTTTGAAATCATAGCGCAGGAGAGATAGAATGGTCAAGTCTTTGTCAGATTACCATAGTCCAAAGAAGATTTGATTTTGGAGAAAACTATTCAACTTCTGTTGGAAACAGAAAGACACACTGACAAACTTTGAGTGGAGAAGGACAACCTTACCACAGCAAAGCAACGGCTTCTACTTACTTTATAAGGTTGCTGTGGTTCTGTTTGCCGAGCTGGGGATTTGTGTTGCAGACGTTTCATCCCCTGTCTAGGTGACATCCTCAGTGCTTGGGAGCCTCCTGTGAAGTGCTTCTGTGATGTTTCCTCCGGCATTTATAGTGATATGTATCTGTCGCTTCCGGTTGTCAGTTCCAGCTGTCCGTTGCAGTGGTCGGTATATTGGTCCAGGTCAATGTGCTTGTTGATTGAATCAGTGAATGAGTGCCATGCCTCTGGGAATTCCCTGGCTGTTCTGTGTTTGGCTTGTCTGATAATAGCTGAAAATGTGTTGCTGGAAAAGCGAAGCAGGTCAGGCAGCATCCGAGGAACAGGAGATTTGACGTTTCGGGCATAAGCCCTTCTTCAGGAATGAGGAAGTGTGTCCAGCAGGCCAAGATAAAAGGTAGGGAGGAGGGACTTGGGGGAGGGGCGTTGGAGATGCGATAGGTGGAAGGAGGTTAAGGTGAGGGTGATAGGCCGGAGTGGAGGTAGGGGCAGAGAGGTCAGGAAGAAGATTGCAGGTTAGGAAGGTGGTGCTAAGAACTCAGCACCACCTTCCTAACCTGTAATCTTCCTCCTGACCTCTTTGCCCCCACCCCACTCCGGCCTATCACCCTCACCTTGACCTCCTTCCACCTATCGCATCTCCAACACCCCTCCCCCAAGTCCCTCCTCCCTACCTTTTATCTTGGCCTGCTGGACACACTTTCCTCATTCCTGAAGAAGGGCTTATGCCCGAAACGTCGAATCTCCTGTTCCTCGGATGCTGCCTGACCTGCTGCGCTTTTCCAGCAACACATTTTCAGCTCTGATCTCCAGCATCTGCAGACCTCACTTTCTCCTTGTCCGATAATAGTAGTGTTGTCCCAGTTGAACTCATGTTGCTTGTCATCTGAGTGTGTGGCTACTAAGGATAGCTGGTCATGTCGTTTCATGGCTATTTGGTGTTCATGGATGCAGATCATTAGCTGTCTTCCTGTTTGTCCTATGTAGTGTTTTGTGCAGTCCTTGCATGGGATTTTGTACACTACATTGGTTTTGCTCATGCTGGGTATCGGGTCCTTCGTCTTGGTGAGTTGTTGTCTGAGAGGGCTGTTGGTTTGTGTGCTGTTATGAGTCCTAGTGGTCGCAGTAGTCTGGCTGTCAGTTCAGAAATGTTTTTGATGTATGGTAGTGTGGCTAGTCTTTTGGGTTGTGGCATGTCCTCATTCCATTGTCTTTACCTTAGCCAACAGTTAATGAAATTGTGGGGGTATCTGTTTTTGGCGAATAAATTGTATAGGTGTTCTTCTTCCTCTTTTTGCAGTTCTGGTGTACTGCAGTATGTTGTGGCCCTTTTGAACAGTGTCTTGATGCAACTTCTTTTGTGTGTGTTGGGGTGGTTGCTTTCATAGTTTAGGACTTGGTCTGTGCGTGTGGCTTTCCTGTATACCTTTGTGGTGAATTCTCCGTTCGGTGTTCTCTGTACCATCACGTCCAGGAATGGGAGTTGGTTGTCCTTTTCTTCTTCTTCTAGTGAATCTGATTCCTGTGAGTGTGGCGTTGATGATCCGGTGTGTGTTCTCTCTTTCTGTGTTTTTAATGATTACATAGGTATCATCTACATATCTGACCCAGAGTTTGGGTTGAATTTGCAGTAAGATTGTTTGTTCTAACCTTTGCATTACCGCTTCTGCTATGAGTCCAGAGATGGGTGAGCCCATGGTTATGAACAAATCAACAGCACACCCATAGGTTCACCCATCTCTGGACTCATAGCAGAACTCACTACTATTATCGGACAAGCCAAACAGAGAACAGCCAGGGAATTCCCAGAGGCATGGCACTCATTCACTGATTCAATCAACAAGCACATCGACCTGGACCAATATGCCGACCACTGCAGCGGACAGCTGGAACTGACAACCGGAAGCGGCAGATACAAATCACTACAAATGCCGGAGGAAACATCACAGAAGCACTTCACAGGAGGCTCCCAAGCACTGAGGATGTCACCTAGACAGGGGACGAAACGTCTGCAACACAATTTTCCAGCTCGGCGAACAGAACCACAACAATGAGCACCCGAGCTACAAATCTTCTCCCAAACTTTGAACTTTATAAGGTATAATTGTTTGAAAAATGTCGACAAATTAACAGAGATTAGGCCAAATAACAGAGACAACATTTCAATGTTGGTACTATGGAATAAAAAAGCTCCACACACACACAAGTAGTGTCCCTACTATGATAAAAGAACGTGACATCTGTAAAACTGTAGATCATCAAAGGTTCAGACTATGTTCAAAGTGTGTAAATCCATTGTTCTCAGCTCACTTCTGTATGGTCCAATATCATGTGTAGTACTGTCATCATGTGCTGCCATCAGGGCCATTAACACAGTGACCTCAATATATACTGGCTGAACTGTGTCCTGTATGGACAATAGTCAGCTTTCCAAGAATATATAATGCAGTAAGGGGACCATTGATAAATGGCACAGAATCCAAAGATGTGTTGGTCAGGTGAATTGGCCATGCTAAATTGCCCGTAGTGTTAGGTAAGGGGTAAATGTAGGGGTATGGGTGGGTTGCACTTCGGCGGGTCGGTGTGGACTTGTTGGGCCGAAGGGCCTGTTTCCACACTGTAAGTAATCTAATCTAATCTAAACAACAGCTTGAAGACTCCTGGAAGATGTCCCTCCCTGTATGATACATGAACTGTCATTAATGGAAGACATTGATCAGATTGTGATGCCTGGAGATGCTATATCAGAAACCTTGTGACTGAACAAAGAACTAGAATGGAGGAGTAAGAGAATGATCGACAGAATTATCATGAGCGGCAACTACCATCTTTGACCATTTTGGGAAAATCTGCTGGTCAGTGATAGTCCTGCATAGCTACCATTGGGCCAGTGACCATTGAGTACAGCTTTCATAAATTATTCATTTGCAAAGAAATGTCGAGAGCTTTAATCACTTCCAGAAGCTGTGAGCAAATAGGATGCAGTTGCAGAGTAGTGAACAGTCAAATGTCTGCTCTTGCAAATGTGTCAATGCATTAGAACCTCCAGCATTCGAAAAGTTTCTCAAGGTACTTACAGGGGAAATTGCTGTTTCAACCGACTTGAGTTTAATAGACTGTATCGATGGACATAATTTATTATGCTTAAAATCAATAAGAAGTGTCACTGTCTTATCATAACAAAAGCATGGCTGAAGAAAAGAAGTGTACAGCCTACAGATATGGAACTTCATGGTCGAGGCAGAATTGCCCTCAACATTAAAGTAACACTGCAAAACAGAGCATGAGAGTATTGCAAATGTATGTAGAATTCACAGTCAATACCTCCCACTGCTGATCCTGAAAGCAAGTGTTGACCCCAATATCCTAGAAGTAGCACAACTTGTTCACTTGGTTCTAAGGGAATAGCTAGTCCAGAGAACTGCAGTTGCTGACGAAGGAGTTAAGTGAAAACTGGTAGGAGATTTCAATGCATTTCCTCAACTTAAGGTAGAACCCAGAAAGAAGAGAGAATCTATTGACATAACCTAAAGTTGCTTAAAGTAAAGCCTTCATATAGATGAGAAGAACCAGTGGTCAGCAATCAAATAAGGCTCAACCAATTTGGCCAAAAAAGCGTCTGGCATGCTTGCCAAGAAAACATACTTGTGCACTGACAACATTTTGAATCATAAATAACTTATAGGTGCATGACTGAAGACTAGTCATTCCAACCTCTTGCCAGATGTCTCAGAAAGGTTACCTGGGCACTGTCAGATGTACAGCCAGGTCTCAATGGGCAATGTGGTGGCCAGAGATCTCGAGAGATTAAATATCTCGTAATTTTTGCAGAAGCTGCAACTACACTGTGTTGTCAGCATTGCGAAACGGTCCTATCATCGCTGTAGAAAATTCAAATAACAGAAACTAACAAAATTTGAGAGAAACTACAGAAAAAAAACCAGCAGTACTTTACCCACTTGAGCCCATTGGCACATCTTTATTAAGTTGTTCAAACAGTGAAAAATAAAGTGAAGAAATTGGTGCAATGGACTTGATTTTGAGGTTGAATGATGAGAGACCGCAAGTTCAGAAGCATTCAATCTTGCAAAGAAGAAGTATTAGGACTTGTGACAGAGATAATGCCAAGTAAACATGATGTGGAGGTGCTGGTGTTGGACTAGGGTGGACAAAGTTAAAAATCACACCACACTAGGTTATAGTCCAACAGGTTCAGTTGGAAGCACTAGCTTTCGGAGTGCTGCTCCTTCAGGTGGTTGTGGACTATAAACTCACAAGACACAGAATTTTTAGCAAATGTTTAAGTCTCTCATCTTTTAGAATGAACATGTTGGTGTCAGTTCTTTCATATGTAAATCGCAGAACTTTTTTAAAGTTACATTCTCAAGTGAACTTTAACAATTGGTGTCATGTCAGCCTAGATAATGCATTGAAGGTGTGAGGTACCCTGTGTGAGACTGTCTGTGCCACAATGTTCAGAGCGATTCTAATCTAAAAACTGATTTAGAGAGTCTTACATTGATTCATGCAGCTTTTGAGCAAAATAAAATATAATTCTGCAAGTAAAAATTCACCCCACAAACTTATATGTGTGTGTATATGTGGAGGTTACGAGTGTCTATGTGAGTGTGTATGTATGTGTGAGTGTAAAGGGGTATGAGTCTGTGAGAGGGTGCATGTGGGAGTGTAAGAGAGAGAGCTTGTGTATGAGAGAGGGTGTGTATATGGGTTGTAGAAGTGTGTGTGTGTATGTGTGTGTAGTACAATGGAGTCACCTGTAGTGTGACATGATCC
The DNA here is from genome assembly GCF_020745735.1 of Hemiscyllium ocellatum. Classification (NCBI taxonomy): domain Eukaryota; kingdom Metazoa; phylum Chordata; class Chondrichthyes; order Orectolobiformes; family Hemiscylliidae; genus Hemiscyllium; species Hemiscyllium ocellatum. The sequence goes on from NC_083412.1 coordinate 50,665,266, forward strand.
CAAGGCCCCTGTTGAGGCCATCCCCATGGGTACTGGACTTGACTATCAGCCTCTGCTCAGCCACTTTGCATTGTTGCCTGTGCCGAAGTCCACCTTGGAGGATGGTCACCTGAAGGTCCGAGGTTGAATGTCCCAGACCGCTGAAGTGTTCTCCGACTGGGAGGGAAGACTGTCTGGTGATTGTTGTGCAGTGTCAATTCATCCATTGCCATAACCTCTGCTCAAACTCATCAATGTATCATGCCTCAGGGCATTCTTTCCTGCAGCGTTTGATATAGACAACATTGGCAGAGTCACAGGAGGACCTGCACGTACACGGTGGCAGGTATTCCCTGTGTAATGGTGGTATCCATGTAGACGTGTCCCCCCATGCAATGGTGGTATTCAGGTCGACACTCTGGCATATCTTGCAGCATCTACAGTGACAGGGTTTTATGGGTTGTCCTGAAAGCCAGGCAATTTGCTGCAAACAATGATCTGTTTGATGTTTGGAGGTTGTTTAAAGGTGAGAAGCGGAGGCATGGGGAAGGTCTTGGCGAGGTGCTCATCCTCATTGATAATGAGTTGCAGACTGCGAAGAACATGGCGTTATTTTGCGGCTCCTGGGAAGTACCCTGTTGGTTGCAGGTAGTTTCTGTCTCCTGAGGAGGTCATTATGATTTCTCACTGTGGTAGTAGAGAGCAGTCCAAGGTGAGTTTGATGGTGAGATGAAACTCATTGATATCACTGTGTAGTTTTTTCAGTGACTCCTCTTCACGGGTCCATGGGGATGGCCTCAACCAGGACCTTGGATTCATGGCACACTACAGGTGACCCCACTGCACTGCATGCACACACACAGGCACACATGTGACACAGACACACACACTCCTGTACACACACATACTTCTACAGACCCAAACACTCATACAGATGCGCTCTCTCATACGCTAACACATACACTCACACGTGCCCTCTCATAGACTTATACCCCATTACACACACACACACACACACACACACACACACACTCTCTCTCTCTCTCTCTCTCTCTCTCTCTCTCTCTCTCACACACACACGCACACACGCACACACGCACGCACACACACACACACACACCCTGTCACACTCACACACACTCATAACCTCCACATACATACACATCCATATGCCCCGTGCACGTGAGCGCACGCACAGGCACACACACACGTATATAAGTTTGTGGGGTGAATTTGTACTTGCAGAATTACAATTTATTTTGCTCAAAATCTGCATGAATCAATGTAAGATTGTGTTTTTAGATCAGAATCAGTCTGAATGTTGTGGCACAGGGCACCTCATACCTTCAATGCATTATCTGGGCCGCCCTGAAACCAATTGTTAAAGTTCACTTGAGAATGTAAATTTAAAAAGTTCTGTGATTTGCAGTACATATGAAAGAACTGAAACCAATATGTTCATTCTAAAAGATGAGAGACTTAACAAACTATCCAGGTCTTTTTCAATATATAATTTCAGTTGCATCACACTGCAAACCTTTGCTATAAATTCTGTGTCTTGCGATCTTATTCTCCACAACCACCTGATGAAGGAGCGGCGCTCCGAAAGCTAGTGTTTCCAAATGAACCTGTTGGACTGTAACCTGGTGTTGTGTGATTTTTAGCCAAGTAAGCAGCAATCCTTGAGTAACATGATCAAGGATGTGAAAATATCTCATTCGTCAGGACAGCATTCATAGGGTGATGTCCACCCTATTCAGTAAGTTGAAGTAAGATGCTTATGTACTTTGGCACAGAAATATCAACAGATTGAGAATGAGGTTTTGCTTTATCAAGCGAAGATGAGCTGCAAGCAATTCCATGACAGCCAGACCAAAGTCCATTGTTTCCAAATGTGAAGAAGAAGATTTTTTCCTGGCTCAGATCGTCAGGAATGCTACCAAAAAATAAACTTTGTTTCCATGGACCAGACATCTTTCATGATAAATATTCATCCACTTAAGGTTCTCGAGATGATGTCAAGGAGCAACAACCTGAGTTAATGGGGAAGTTTAAGGGCCCATCAAATAAGTCCTGGATTAACTATTCAAGTTTAGCAGGGACAGTATCATCCACGAAGGACTGCCAAGAGATAAATGATCCTTTAGCAGCAAAATGATTTGCAAACTAATCAAGGTCAAGATCAGGACTGTCAACAGTCCTCAAGCCAAAGCGCGACCAATTGCCCACGTTTGAAGGGAACACATCTTCAAGGATTTTGCAATCATGTTAGTTAATATTCAGTACTTGCTCTGTTTGTTGGATTCTAGAATTCTGATTTTCCTTGCTCAAACATCATTGATTCATACTTTCAGTCACTTACCAAGCAAAGGTTTTAATGAAAAGCTAAAAAGAGCAAAAAACAACTTGTGGTTAATGCATTCCAATACCTTGCTACTGCACGTGACAGTCTGCTACTTTCTCAGATTTCTGGCACTCAGCATGGAAACAGGCCCTTCAGCCCAAACTGGACCATGCTGACCATGGTGTCCACTCAGCTAGTTCTGTTTGCCCTCATTTGGTCCATATCCCTCTAAACCCTTCCCCTCCATATACCGATCCAAATGTTTTTTTTTAAATGTTGCTATTGTACCTGCCTCAACCACTTTATCTGACAGCCCCATTCCAAATAAGTACAACTCTCTGCATGAAGAAGTTACCCCTTAGGCCCTCCCTCAATCTTTCCCCTCTCACCTTAAACTTATGCCCTCTAGTTTTCAATTCCCTATCTCTGGCAAAATGACTATATGCATTCATCCTATCTATGCCCTTCATGATTTTATACACCTCAAGAAGGTCACCTCTCATTCTCCTATGTTCCAATGAATAAAGTCCTATCCTGGCCAACCCCTCCCTATAACTCAGGCCTACTAGTCCTGGCAACGTCCTCGTAAATCTCCTTTGCACTCTTTCAAGGTTAACTGTGTCTTTTCTATAACAGTGTGGCCAAAACTGTTCACAATACTGCAAGTACGGCCTCACCAATGATTATACAACTTTAACATAATGTCCCAACCCATATACTCAAAGCCTCAACCAAAGAAGGCCAGCATGCTAACTGCCTTCTTCACAACCCTGATTACCTTTGATGCTGTTTTAAAGAATGATGTACTTGTACTCCTAGGTCCCCCTGTTACACAACACTCCTCAAGACATTACCATTTACTGTGGAAAGTCAAACCAAGGTAGGACTTGTAAAGTGCAACACCTCACACTTATCTGTATTGAATTGCACCTGCCAGTTTAAATTTGATGGAAACAAAACTGTGGATAATCAAAAGAATGTAGCAGAATCTGAGGAAAACAGAATAACTTGAAAATTACAGTTGAACCACCACAATTACTTTTAATGGCCAATTTCTTCACAAAACCATGTACAACATCTTCATTTCGTTATTTATTTTCAACTGTTTCATCCTTTCAGAATACATTCATGTTGCAAGAATGCGCAAGACCTGAATGAGTTCCTGATTAGAACTCCAAAAGGTGGCCTGCAACATAAAATTAATTGCTTCAGTCCCCATTGTAGCAGATTCCATGATTCATTTTGAATCTGGTCTGCTGCCACCTGCTCCCTGCTGCTCTGTCAAATACCCACAGCACAGTCTGAGAATGTTGATGAAGGCAAAGGTCAGACAGTCCACTTCGATTTACAGGGCCCTTAAATACTTCAGACAGGCTGTAACTACAATTCATTTGCCAGTTAATGCATGTCATAGGAAAGGATTGAAGACAAACAATAAAATTCAGACAAACATGTTTCAGCTAAAATGTTGGTGTGCAAGCCATGTAGCTTCCGATTGCATTAGTATGCAATATTTTTCCTCTTCCATTTTTAGCACAATTGATAATGGTGCACTGTTTCAATATTCACTATGTGTTTGATTGAGGCAATCTTGGAATCTATCTACAATGATCTTCTGGTAAATTAGGAGGAAGGAAGGAATAGGACAAGGAGAGCTCCTGGGCATACGGGTAACAACAACTGGAAATTACCCATTTAACTGGAGGAGTATACTGAAACAGAAATGCAATTGCATTTTCTATTAGGTTTACCAATATTAAAATTCATTTCAAGGGGCAACTCCTTACACCTATTCTATAATCAAAACATTTTATATTGTCACACATCACCTGAAATTATTCTCAGCTCAGGCTGTTAAAATGTGCAATTTACAAATTAAAAATGAACTGGTACATGCATGTGCCTCAAGCAAGAGTTAAGAAAATATAATAAATCTAGAACTGAAAATATTCTGATTTTGATTTATTCATGACTTGTGACATGGAAATCAGTAATTTATGAAATATTAAAAGATGATTGACTCGGGATAAAATGCGTAAAATATTTCCACCGACATGACAGTGTTAATAAAGTAAACTCGACATGGAGTGATATGTTGATTAAAAGAGTAATAACTATTGCCTAACTTTTGAAAAAGATGTTATAAGGATCAAATATATCTTTGGTATATCTTTTTCTCCCTCTGGCACTCACTCAAAGTGTTTGTTGTTTTGCCTTTTTATTAATATTTAACCATTGTAAACATATTGTGTTAAAACATTTTGCAAGATGGAAAGTACAGCATTTCACATTTAATGTAGCTTGTAGAGAAAATTGAATTAATTTTTTGGAGAGAAAAAAATTTGAATAAAATCTTTGGAATGCTGTTCAAAAAAATAATAAATTATGAAATAAATGGTTAACAGTTTAAATTGTTAACCACCACAGTGAACTGACGCAAGAATAGATAGTGTTGGAGGGAAGGCTAAACCTGAATGGATGGATTGATACAGGTATCAGAAAATAAAGAATGCTTCATTTCCATTGAAGTAGACAGACAGGAGGCTGGTTAAACACAGCAAGCCAGGAGGTGCAGAAGTTGACATTTTGGGTGTAACCCTTCTTCTTACACTTGAAATGTTGACTTCTGAACCTCCTGATGCTGCCTGGCTTGTTATGTTCTTCCAGCCTCTTGCCTGCCTACTTTGGATTCCAGCATCTGCAGTCTTTTTATCTCATTTCCCTTAAATGCAGAGAATAATTTTGCGAATATTTCTATAAAGTAGCATGGTTGTTTAGTTGTAGGTCATTCTTTTGCACAACATAAATCAACATAACTCATTATATAAATTTAATGCAAATAAAATCACAATATTAATAAAGCAATACCACAAATATTTCCTTAAAAGATTCTTATGATTCACAGTGACAATGTGCCAGATGCAGAAACCCAAGTTGAACACTTTTTTTGGATAAGGTTGGCTTCAGCAGCAGATAAGCTGATGCAAAGGTGCAGTCGTGTTAACAAGGTGGAAGTAGCTTACCTTAGAAGTGAAGGTGCAACAGAAATTGACCTTAGAACAAAATAACAGATGAAGGTTGCATGTAGTCTGATTCAATCTTTGGTAGTTGTTAGGCAGAAGGATTATGTCACTGGCACTTGTGGAAGAGAGTTTATCACAGGGAGTGAAAACAATGATTTCAATCTTTCTGATACTTAGTTGGAAGAGATTTCTGCTTATTTATCACTGGACATTAGGCAGGCAGTCTGAAATATAAGAGGCAGTGAAAGAGTCATGAGAGGTAATAATGCGTTGGGACTGGGTGCCATCAGCGCAGGTGTAAAAGCCAAAGTTGTATTTTCCAAATCCCAAGGGGAAGTGTGTAGGTGAGACATTGGAGAAGGCCAACAATAGATTGTTAGGGATTGGAGAGGTTGTGTATACAAGAGAAGCCATTGCAAGTGATTCTTTGGCTTTGACTAGTACAATAACAATGGAATGACAACTAGTGCATCAAAATTGCTGCAGTAGATGCATGGATCTGTGCCAAAAGGATAGAGAGAAACTGTCAATTTTATGTAGTAGCTATGAACAATTTATATGGGGAAGAACTCCATCATAGGAATGTAACCTCTGAAACAGATGATTGCTTAAGTGTGGAGTAATTAACTTGCCTCAAAGACTTGATGTAGATTATAAAATTAAATAATCAGACCTTTACTTGCGTTGATTAGTGATATACAATTGGATTGTCTCATCAATAAAGATATTTGAACAAAAATATTAATTGATTGCTAGATTGAAGTGGATATTAATTTAGATGAAAAAGTGGTATGTGCTTAAAATGTTTGTCTCTAAGATTTATAGAAGTAATTTGCTATCCCTGGCAAGAAGTTTAATTCACTCACTCAGTTTATTCTGTTGATTCAGAAAGATTTGTGTGCAACTGTTGAAATATCATTGCTTATAGTTGTGTAGTATTATGGGTGTCTGAAGCTGCAAGGTTATATGTTGGCTGAATCTTAAAAATACAACAATATTGCATTTAAAATATATATTGTTTTTATCATTTAATCCATTGAATTCCTGAGGGAGAGCCATTTTGATTTTGACACTCAGTACAAAAGGAGCAAAATCATGTGGAATGATAAACTTAAAGTTAAGGAGGAACAAAAGAGGACAATAGCATTCAATTAATTTGAAATGAGTGTACCACTCCTCCTGCCAGGATAGTTGATCAGTAAGTCAGTGTTATTGTCATCAACAATATGCTCCCACAACACACAATGGCTCTGTAGTTGGCACTGCTGCCTCTCTGCACCAGGGACCTGGGTTCGATTTCACCTTCAGGCAACTATCTTTATGAAGTTTGCATGTTTTCCCCATGTCAATGTAGATTTCCTCCAGTTGCTCCAGTTTCCTCCCACAGTCCAAAAATGTGCAGGTTCAGTGGATTGACCATTGTAAATTGTCTTATAGTGTCCAGGGATTTACAAACCAGGTGGATTAGTCATGGTTAACGTGGGATTGCAGGGATAGCGTGGGTTGCTCTTTGGAGGATTGGTGCAGACTTAATGTGCCAAACGTCTCCTACCTGCACTGTAGGGACCCTATGATTCTACTGAAAGTGTTACACTGTTTTTCGTTGTTTCTCCGTCAGCCTTTCATTCTTTAGATTAGATTTCCTACATTATGGAAACAGGCCCTTCAGCCCAACAAGTCTACACCGAAGAGATTTACCCCTGAAAAATGCACATAACACTGTGCAGTTTAGCATGACCAATTCACCTGATCCGGACATCTTTGGATTGTGGAGGGAAACTGGAGCACTTAGCAGAAACCCACACAGACACGGGGAGAATGTGCAACCTCCACACAGTCGCCTGAGGTAGGAATTGAACCCGGCCCCTGGCGCTGTGAGGCAGCAGTGCTAACCACTGAGCCACTGTGCATCCTTCACTCCCCTCACCCTCTATTCTTCACACCTTTCACCAACCATTTGCCATCTCATTTTCTATTACCATTACTGACCCTTTTGTTGTTCCATTTATAGAGTCGTAGTCATAATCATTCCTTGCTGCTTTCTCTGGGCTTTCCCCTTTCTGCCTTGCCTGGTCCATGTTAGAGAACCCTATCATTTCATTTTCCAATTAGTCAATATCTTACCACATGGATCCAATCAAAATTGGATTATAAAACATATTTTTCATGTCAGAAATATCTCCTTTTAATGGCAGAGCAAGTATGCTACTTACAGTTGGGCTGGCAGCAAATGCAGTCTTAAGAAAGGGGCATTTAGGCAAGAAAGAGGTTGAGGCTGAGGATTCCACTCCGGTAATTTACCTGCACACAACTTCGAAGCAGAGTTGAGGTACACACCAGCTTACCACCTTGTTGCCAATCCTGTGGAAAGTTCTGCAGAAGGGAAGAGTAGGCAGCTTTCTCACCACTTTCCTTATGCCAGTCAGAGTTCAGCAACATGTATTCATGGATGGTGCATGGACCCTCACCCTTTGCAGATTCTTGGGGTGGGAGAGGGGGGGGGGGGGGTCTCCATGACAACTATGTTTACAGATAGCAGGCATGTGTTTCACACTCTGACTTGCCAAAGCCCAAATAGTTCCACAAATAAAGTTATTTGATCCCACATTGATCTTTAAGGAAATGCTAAAAAGAAATACTTAGTTTATCTTTATGGCCCATTGAGGGTGTGTCATTGTGAAGCAAAAAAAATGCTTGTTTGACTTTCTCACACTTTCCCACAGATTATCAAGATGACCCTGTCTCCAAGATTTTCATTAAGTCAATAAGAGACCTGGTGCATGGTATTTCCACCATTGGAGCATCTTAAGCCCAGCTTTTCTCATTTTCTGTCTCAGAGAACAGGAGATATATAAAATGAATGGTTTATCCTTTGACAGACTTGAGGTTTAAATAGAATTGAAATGAAAAATACATTTGACATGGAAGAGAAAAATAAAGATTCTTGAAGCTTTTAGTACTAGAGGAAAGCAATTATTGTTTCATTTAGAATCATTCATGCACAGGCCTGAACAGTTTTTTTTAGTGGGTAAGGTAAGTGCTGGAGATAACCTGGCATTTGTGCAATAGAAAGAAGTTCTTTTGATGTTTTAATAATAACTTTCCTTCACTTAATGTTTCTGAAAACTGCTGGACTGATTGCTACTTGTCAAATGGTTGTTACTGGGATATTACTGCTGTCGTATAGCTGTGTAAAATGGTCTCTCCACTTAATTCATGAACAGCCTTAAAAGTGAGAAGCCATTCTATAAATTAAGATATCTAATATAAAACATTTTTCCACTAAATACGTTGATTTTGTTCAAAATATTTTTGGGGAATGCAAATGGGATAATTGCAAAAGTATAAATTTAACAGGAAAACCAGTCTTTCTAATGTGTGAGAACAGAATTTTTGTTAGTTGGTAGGGGACTCTGCTCAAGGCGTTGCTGTGGAGAGTGTATCAGTTAATGATGACTGAGAGCTAACTATTAAGCTCATTTCAAATTTTAAACCAGGCAGGTTGACTGAGAGCAGACTCCACTTGCCAACCAATCAGCACACTCCTTGCATGCAGTACAATTGCTTTTCCCTTTAACCTGATATTCTTGCAAGTTATCCTGATGAGCGCAAGATGAAATGCTTTGACAATATGTCTTTTTTTCAGCAATATTTGAAAATGTTACTTTGGTAAGATTCATAAATTATGAGCAGTTTAGAATTACTCTACCCCAAGAACAAGGTTTGTCCTTTGGATCAGCAGCACAAATTAAGGTCATGACCTTGCACTGGGTGGAAAGTAGTCAAACAGCCATGAATTTTCTCTGAATTAGTGACCAAAGGATTGTCTCAGCTTAAAATTGAGGGCAGCAGACAGGGTCTTAGCTGAAAGACCTTTAACTGTTTTTTAATTGGTTATCTGATACTGGAGGATGGCTAGCCCTGCCCTGTTCACATTCTGCCACTGGGAAAGTGACCCATTGGCAAGATGGAGCCAGCATGCTGAATACTGGTCTATGCGCTAATCTTTGATAGGGCTGAAGATCCTGTCACAAGCCTTTTAAAGAGATCCATGAGATTGGCAAAGGGCTCATGAAAGTATTCATAAACAGAAATTCACTGTGCATGCAATAACTTGAAGCATAACTCGGACAAAGTTTAGACTGATGATTCTCAGCTAGAACAAACATTCAAAATGATGATTAACTTTCAATTTCAGTTAACTTACTTTACTGTCCAAAGTTCAAATGTTACACCTGGTCAGGCGTAAATCTACTTTTAAACTCTGAGAAATTGAATAGATTAGATATTGACATTTAAATAATTGAAAAATTAATGTTAGTATTTTCATTTGCATTGGTTCAGATATTTTCCCCTCAAAATATACAAAATGTCCTCTTTCATTTTCAGTCTAACTAATGACTTTTTCGTTCCATGGAGATTAGTCTAAAGCGAAAGTTGAGGTCACTGACTGATTGGAAATTAGAACACATAGCATGTCATCTTTAAAGAGCAAGGTTAATTTGTTCCCTAGATACAATTCTTCCACATCAGATGCTTAGATTAATGACTCTTTAATTTCCATTCCACAATTTTATGATTGATGCTTCGCGTCCTAAAACAATGCACAGAGGGCTACTATTTCTATTTCAAAACAATAGGGTGCAGGAAATGCATGCATATATCAAATTTAAACCTACAGTGTTTCTCCTCACTTAACAATACTTTGCACTTTCAGGTAAGACTTGCTGTCAATTTTGTTTTAAGTCATTAAAAATTGGCACAGTTCAAACGTTTTGCCTCTAATTATAAATTTGAGATAATTACACCTTGTGAATGCTCTCAATTTTGTTACGTGACACTATTTCTATGCTAAATACAGTACATGTCAAACAGTCTTGCAAGACTCAAGACAGTGGTCATCAATTGCCATGGAATTAGAGTCAAACATAATCTGTTACCTTGTGATCAATTATGTCCCTCGCTGTCCCATTGCCATCAAGCCAGGGAAGGGAAAGGCTCCCTCTTACTCTGAAGATTGGAATTCATTCACTGTTGAAAGAAATCAGAGCAAAAGAATTTCAACCAACCCAGAAAACAAACAATCTCAATCATCTGCTGAACTACCAATATCAACATTAGCAGTGCCATCAATTAACGGCTGCAACATGATCCTGTCTGTTCTTCACAAACACGGCAGAGGCTGATCCAGTTTTGTTTTTAACTTTTATCTTTTTGGACTCACCTATGACTTCAATGTGTCTGTATCTGTCGTGATGCTGTTTAATGAATAAACTCTCTTTCTGTTAATTCATGAAAACCTAGTTAAATTGGCTCCTTAAAATATAAGTTCATTTGTGTTTGAGAGAAATATATCCACAAGAATAGGTTTCTTTCTTAAATTGATTAGATTACTTACAGTGTGGAAACAGGCCCTTCGGCCCAACAAGTCCACACCGACCCGCTGAAGTGCAACCCACCCATACCCCTACATTTACCCCTTACCTAACACTAGGGGCAATTTAGCATAGCCAATTCACCTGACCTGCACATCTTTGGACTGTGGGAGGAAACCGGAGCACCCAGAGGAAACCCACGCAGACACGGGGCGAACGTGCAAACTCCACACAGTCAGTCGCCTGAGTCAGGAATTGAACCCTGGTCTCAGGCGCTGTGAGACAGCAGTGCCACCCAAAATGTTGCAATCAACCAAGTGAATGTGAGGCTAAGGGGAGCCAGGTCATCAGTCGTCACTCAGGCCCTTAACTATTTAGGTTATCCCATTTGGAAATGTAAAAGTTTTTTTAAAAAATCATTCATAACGTATGTATGTTAGTTCAGCATTTAGTTTCCATCCCTAATTACCTTGTTAAGAATCTACCATATTTCTGAGAGTCTGGAGTCACATGAAGCCAGACCAAGTAAGGGTATACCATTCCATCCAGAAATTAGTCTTTGACAGAATTAATAGGGAACTTACTGGTGGAGCAACTATCCTGTAACAAATGCCATTGTATTCATGATACTAAAAATAATCATATAGGGTATAAATTGAATAGTAATAGAAAAATAAAGTGTACATTTGACAAATGTTTATTCCAGAATTGTGTAGGACTTTGCCTGATTTAATCTGAATATTAAGCTGGCTCCTTATAGACTGGCAGAGGTGAATTTGCAGACAAATGAACTGGCAATTTCACGGTACTATCTCGTATGCCAGTTTCCAGCATATTCAGCTTTAGGGAGGTGTTGTGATGTGTGGGAGAACGTTTGTCTGGAAGGTGGTAGCTATCTGCTTGCCACTAATAGTTGGACACGTTGACCAATTACATCTGAAATTTTCCAAACAACGTGTCACCTTCCCACTCAGGCTAAATCCTGGAGGATTGAGAGAACCTTTTAGCAACTTCCTTCAATGACCAGAAATGGCTATGTAATCTGTCTATCCCAATTCCTGATGCCATGATTTCCTGAATGCCAGGCTCTGGTCACTGGCTATCTTCCATAATGACAACCTGTTAGCTCTGGTCACCTCATGCTTTGAAAGTATTAAAACACTTCAGAGGGTACCCCATCCTATGGTACCCTCATATTCACCCATCTACACTGTTTGATTTTTTTCATAGGCTGTGGAAATTGCTGACAAGGCCAAAATTTATTGCCCATCTCTAATTGTCCACATATATAAATAAATTATACAACATTTTTAAATGATTTGTAGGATATGGAATCATTTCCAGTAATGTTACAAACAGCTTTTAAGAACTTTTATCAATTGCAAAGGAATTAATAATTTTATTAGCTAATAATAGTATTTGATGTGACCTGGTATCCCTTGATCTGGAAGTAGTGTCAACAGGAAGGCTGTTAAGATACTGATGCCATGTGGCTAGACACACAAAAGGAACTATAAAAAGGGAGATGAAGATGATCAGCAAACTGATACAGGTGCCAAGAGAGAGCAAACCAAGACAGAAACAAGTACAAAGAATTCCATTTATGAGGAGCCAAAATAAATGACTTTCAGGAAGAAGACTCTTTCTATATTTGGCAGTAAAGAAAATGCTGTGAGAGCTAGATCAAAGAACCTAAATTGCAAAGAAATGTATGAATAGTTTTCTGATACCAAAGGACTGGATTTTTTTTTCCCAGATGTAGCCAATCTGTGAACCAAGATGGGATTTCTTTTTTTGTCAACTGAAAAAGCACTCTGGAAATCTACATGATCAAGACTGTTGTGACCCAATGGAGAGAATGTGTTCATCAAAGTGCGCCTTGCTGATAATAATCACACTTATGAAATTCAAATGTGAAAGCTATTGTTAGATAAGAGTGCTGATGTACCCCATATGAATAAAGAACAGCTTATTGATGAAATGTGTAGCTATCAGTGACCCTGTGATTACATAGGGCCTACCTTTATTGTATCAACTATTAAAAGTGAAATTTCTCTTTGTATTTTCACTTTCAATTTGTTTATAATTTGCATTGATTATGATTTATGTTCAAGCAAAAGTGACAACAAATGGAATTTTCTTCACTTGCAGGTCATTTACCAAAGTTGGTTATTTTGGTTTAGGATTCCACCACAGGGGTCAAAACAATATTGGAATATATTTAATTTCAACCTGATAAGTATTCATCAGGATGAAGTTGCTAATGCTCATATGTCTCACATATCAAACCATGCTGATTAGAAATATTGTGGTTACTGAAATGTTTTCTCATGTAACATACACTGCAAGGAGTTGGCTTCTTATTGATTTGGATACCTAGAAGCTGAACAATTAATGGTGTACATTAATTCAGTATCACAGACTTGGAAAGTTATTCTAGGTCGCAAGCTTACTCATATTTCAGTGTATCTAATGCAAAGGTTTACTAACAAACTGACCTGTAGACTGGCTGCCTGCTTCTTCAGCTGCCAATTGAATGAATCGATAGAGAACAATGGAGTCCAAATGTACTGCTGCATCACCTAATGATGTCATCTAGTTGTCTTCAAGGTAAAGTTCTTTTTGAGATCTGTGTACCAACACAATATGGTTAAACCAACAAAAACAGCATTAGCTAACTTTAGCTCAGAAAGAAATGTTTGCAGCTTATTATCAATAAAATAAAGACAATGAAGTGAAGAAGATCAAGTTAGTGTAAAGGCTAAAAAATTGGTAGAACTGTAAATTGCATAAGTTTACTGTTCTTGATGGACTAGGTAATACAGATGACTATAGTAGTTATAGAGTCAGAGATGTACAGCACAGAAACAGATCCTTCGGTCTGACTCATCAGTGCCTACCAGATATCCCAACCCAATCTAGTCCCACTTGCCAGCACCTGGCCCATATCCCTCCAAACCCTTCCTATTCATATTTCCATCCAGCTGCCTTTTAAATATTGCAATCGTACTACCCTCCACCACTTCCTCTGGCAGTTCATTCCATGCATGTACCACCCTCTGTGTAAAAAAGTTGCCCCTTAGGTCTCTTTTATGTCTTTTCCTTCTCACCCTAAACCTATGCCCTCAAGTTCTAGACTCCCATACCCCAGGGAAGAGGCTTTGTCTATTTATCATATTCATGCCCCTCATGATTTTGTAAACCTCTATAAGGTCACCCCTCAGCCTCCGATGCTCCAGGGAAAAGAGCCCCAACCTATTCAACCTTTCCCTATAGCTCAAATCCTCCAACCCTGGCAACATCCTTGTAAATCTTTTCTGAACACTTTCAAGTTTCACAACATCTTTCTGATAGGAATGAGTTCAGAACTGCAGAAAATATTCCAAAAGTGGCCTAATCAATGTCCTGTACAGTCACAATATGGCCTCCCAACTCCTGTACTCAATACTCTGACTAAAAGAGGAAAGCATACCTAATGTCATCTTCACTATCCTATCGATCTGCAACTCCACTTTCAAGGAGCTATGAATCTGCACTCGAAAGTCTCTTTATTCAGCAACATTCCAGAGATGTGTGAAATAGATTAGCATCCAGTACAGGAGTAAGCAGATGGAAGTCCCTTATTCAAGAAAGACGAGTAGTAAACCACATAAAACTGAATCTTACATTCTATATTCTACAGCTGAATCTTGCATATAAACTGAAAGACCAGCATCCCTTTTGCATGTGCCATCTTTAAATGCAGATAGTGCACTCATGAAAGCGCCATTAGTCCAGAATGCCATGGATAGTTCATGTCTTTTGTCCAGACATAGCAGACTAGGGGAAATAATGCCCTGCTTTATGGACAGCACCTAAGCAGAACATCCTGATCTCCAGACCCAGCAGAAGTGGCCATATCAACATCATGCCAGTTAGGTTTGATGTCACCAGTCTCAGCCCTCTGGAGGAATGCCCGGCATTGGAGGAATTCTGCCAGCGTAAGTGCCACCATATTCTCTCCAACATCACACACTCACTGTTTCTGCTACTGTACCCATCTCTCACTAAGGCTCTCACTCACCCTCTCATTGCCTGTAATGTCTTTCCTTCCAACTTGTTCAGCCATTTCAGAGGGCTTCAGATTATGAACAAAACATTATTTTTCATTTTTAAAATTAATTTATGCAATGTAGATGGTACTATTATTGTTGTGATGGATTATCCACTAGTTTCAAGCTCCAAGCTCTGGTCAGTGCCCTGTGCAGTATTGGAGCTGAGCTGTTCCATATTCCTTAATGGTGATAGGAAGCCGGCAGACCTGCTATTACACTAGCCACCTCAGTATGCAATCTTATTAGCCTTTTCTTGTTGCCTATCAGTGTCCTGAACTCCTCTGCAAGCTAACTTTCTGGTGATTCACACAGAAACTATCCTTTAGCCCTGACCTGGGTGCTGCCCATTCATCAACAACATAAACACAAGTTGCTGGAAAAGCTCAGCAAGTCTGGCAGTACCTGTGAAGAGAACTGCTGAGGAAGGGTCACTAAACCCAAAACATCAACTTTGGTTTCTCTCCACAGATGCTGCCAGACCTGCTGAGCTTTTCCAGCAACTTCTGTTTTTGTTTCTGATTTACAGCTTTTGCAGTTCTTTTGTTTTTTATTTGCTGTCCACTTGTGCTCATTTATTCACTATTTGTTGATCCAAACAAAATTGCATGAAATGCCAATATCTGTGGAGGTGTTGGCCCACATGATGGGGCTTCTTCATTAGTGCTAACATTGTTCTCTGTCCCTCTCTCTCTGTCTGTCTCTCTTCCCCTATCTCTATGTCTTCTCTCTATCTATCTATCTCTTTCTTTCTTTCTCTCTCGTGCCCTCTCACTCTCACTCTCATTCTCTCTCTCATTCTGTGTGACTGAGCAGAAAGCATAAAATTGAAAGGTTGGATTGTGGTGGACTGCAAAGTGAGAGATCCATGGTCACACAATGTTGGCATATTATGGCAGATAGCAGAGTGAGGATGAAAAGGATATTGAGAACAATAGAATGTTCACTTTTCTGAGTGCATGGAAGATTTATGGGCTTCATCACAGACAATGACCAGAACCATTACCTCCATCAAGCACAAGTGATGAAGGTTTGCTTACACGCTGTTGATTTGATTTTGCTCCATTCTCTTGTCGATAATTTTGTAATACCAGAGGGAAGGTAGTGTGATAATATTGTGCTGTGCTTGGGTGATCTGGCTGTTTAGGCTAAACAGCTGGCAGTGTGTGGATGCAGCAAGTTTCTGGGTCAAGTTAACCCAATTTTTAGTTTCTTTCCACAATCCTGCAATGCTGTTTTGATGTGACAGCGCTATCAAGCATTGTTCCTGAATCAAGGAGTCTTTTTGTTGTAGAGATGGATCACTGTTCTGCAGATAACGTATTTCAGAGCATGAAAAGCAGCTGATGCTATTAAGTGTCATCATAGGTTGCGACCTGCTCCTGGAATAAGCAATCTTGCACTGTTCTAGCCTGTGCGTCATTTCTGACGATGATCCAGTATTGTTTCAGTCACTGTACTTTCTGCGCTTTTGTTTTTTTCCCAACACTCAAGTACTCAGTGATATTATTCTTGTCTGAGTCAGAAGAATATGGCTTTACTCCCACTCCAAACGTTGGATATACAATCTCACAGCGAGAGAATGCTGCATTGTTGGAGGTGCCATCTTTCAGAACCGGCAGAGTCATTTTCACCCTCTCAGATGGACATATAGATCCAAGGAAGTTGCCCCATTTGCTGGTTACTGCTCCAGTAACACCACTTTAATTAAAGCTCTCTGGTTCTTGTTCATGTGCATAAAACAGTTGGCACAATTCATACAGCAGAACAGTGGTTCTGCTACAAAGAACACTTAATTGGCTGGAAAGCATCTTGGGATTACCTGAGGTTGTGTAAAAGATGTTATGTGGTATATTTTTTCAAATTTTTAACAAAATTATTTAAACAGAAGCTAGAGGAAGAATTGAATTACTTTTATTCCAGAGAAGTGTATCTTTTAATAAAGTTGTTTGAAAATGTTGAAGGTGGGTTTAACTTTTAAATAGCAATGGTTGTGTGTGAATTTAAAAGAAAGAAAGGCAATCCACTGGCATTGTAGCTTTAGTTTTTGTTTCATCAAGGCCTGTAGAGCATCAAGTAATTACCTTTGGGATGAACTCTGAGCAATTTCAACAACTAGAGCATCTACTCATGTCATCTTTGTAACTGTGTTCATTTGTCATAAAAATAAAGTTGAGTTTTAATTTGAAAGCTAATAATTATTTCATCAGTTATATTAATCATAATTACAGCTGTCAGGGAGTGTCTTTTCATTTGACAGGTGCATATTTTTAAATTAAATAAGTTGAAACTTGAAAGTGAAACATCTTTCTATTCTGAAATTACACTTCTTATCAGTACAAGCCTAAATGTTGCCCGGATCTCACTGTAAATGAAGACTGACTGCTTCAGTATGTGAGGGATCACAAATGGGATGGTGAACATTGTACAATCATCAGCAAATATCCCCACTTCTGGCTTCAATGTAGAGGAAAGGTCATTGATAAGCTGCTAAAGATACTTGGGTCTCAGACACTGTCCTGAGGAACTGCCGACATTGACTTTCTTGGAATGGGATTAGTGCCCTCCAGCAACCACAATCTTCTTCATTGTACCCTGTATGATTCCAACCAGCAGAGGGTATTCCTGATCATTCCCATTGACTCCAGAGATGCTGACACTTATTCAAAACTTATCTTTACAAGCACCTCCTAGCAGCACTGTCAATGACCCCTTCCATCACTTTGTTTATAATCAAGAGTAGACCGATAGGACTGCAGTTGGCTTTATGGATTTTTCTGATATGTTTGTGGATGGATCATACCTGGGACATAAATGCCAATGTACTGGAATAGCTTAGCTGAGGGTGTGGCTTGTTCTGGAGTACATGACTTCAATGTTGTTGCCGGAATGTTGTCAGGGCTTATAGTCCTTGCAGTATCCAATGTCTTTCTATTTAAACATAGAAAGTAGACCATTCAAGCCTGCTCCACCACTCAATATGATTAATAGACAATAGGTGAAGGAGTAGGCCATTCTGCCCTTCAAGCCTGCACCACCATTCAATATGATCATGGCTGATCATCCTTAATCAGTATCCTGTTCCTGCCTTATCTCCATAACCCTTGATTCCACTATCCTTGAGAGCTCTATCCAACTCTTTTTAAATGAATCTAGAGACTGAACCTCCACTGCCCTCTGGGCAGAGCATTCCACACAGCCACGATTCTCTCGGTGAAGAAGTTTCTCCTCATCTCTGTCCTAAATGGTCTACCCCATATTTTTAAGCTGTGTCCTCTGGTTCAGCACTCACCCATCAGCAGAAACGTGTTTCCTGCCTCCAGAATGTCCAATCCTTTAATAATCTTCTATGTCTCAATCAGATCCCCTCTCAGTCGTCTAAACTCAAGGGTATACAAGCCCAGTTGCTCCAGTCTTTCAGCGTAAGGTAGTCCCGCCATTCCAGGAATTGACCTCGTGAACCTACGCTGCACTCCCTCAAAAGCCAGAATGTCTTTCCTCAAATTTGGAGATCAGAACTGCACACAGTACTCCAGGTGTGGTCTCACCAGGGCCCTGTTCGGCTGCAGGAGAACCTCTTCGCTTCTGTACTCAATCCCTCTTGTTATGAAGGCCAGCATGCTATTAGCCTTCTTCTCTACCTGCTGTACCTGCATGCTTTATGAGTAATCTTTTTAAATGGCACTTTCTCACTTTCTGTCCATGCCCCTTGATGCCTTTACAATCTTTTTGTTGAATATATTCGATGGCTTGGTTTCCACAGCCTTTAGTGATGGGGAATTCCATTGGTTCACTACTTTTTGAGTGAAGAAATATTTCCTCATTTCAGTCCTAAATACTCTACGTTGTACCCTAAAACTTCCCTGGTTTTAAACTCCATGAAGTAAATCAATTTGGCTGCAGCCTGGAAACCGTGATGGGGGATATTGGAAGGAGGCTGAAATAGATTATCCACTGATCATTCCTGGCTGAATTTGAATACAAATGCTTCTGCCTTCCCTTTTGCACTGGTGCAATGACGGAGTACTCCTCCATCGTTTACGAATAATGATATTTTTGGTGCCACCTCCTCCTGTTGTTTAATTTTCCACCACCATTCACAACAGATTATGACTGAAATGCAAAGCTTAAGTTTGAACTCGTGGTTGTGAAATTGCTTAGCCGTATTTATTGCATGCTGCTTCTATTGTTTGGCATACAACCAGCCCAGTGTTATAACTTCATCGGGTTGGAACCTTATATTTAGATATATTTAGTGCTGCATCTGGCATGCACTTCTGCTTTGTTCATTGAAGCTGGGTTCACCTCCTAGTTTAATACTAATGGTGAAATGATGGATGAGTGGTGTCATGAGGTTATAGATTGGGGTTAAATTCAATAGTTCTGCGACTGATGACCTATGGTGCTTACCGGATTCCAGTTTTCAGATGCCAAAGCCTGCTCCATTTAGCACAATAGTGCCAAACAACATAATGAAGGGTATCCTCAGTGTCATCTCTAACACTGTCATAGACAGATGCATCAATGATAGGTAGATTGGTGAGAATGCGATCAAGTGTATCTTTCCCTATTGTTGGTTGCCTCACTAGCTGCTGTAAATCAGTGTATAGGAGCAATGACCTTTTAGGATTTGTTCAGCTCAGACAGCAATGATATTAATGGTGAGTGACATAAACAAGTTAGGGTATGTATCTACCTAAGGAAAAGTATGTAACTGTGCAAAGATAAGTGACAGTTCAGATGATTTGTCAGAATATAAAAAGCTACAGAGAATAACTAAAACATTAATCAAAAGTTAGAAATTAGAATATTAAAGGAAGCTAGCTAACTGCCTGTAAGAGTGGGAGAAGTAGAAACCTTCATAACATATAAGAAATATTTAGATGTCCAATTGCAATGCCAAGGCATACAAGGCTATGGTGCAGGTGCTGGGGAATGGGACTAGAACAGTTAGGTAGTTGTTTTGGACCAATGCAGAAACAATGGAACAAGGAGCCTTTGCTTCACTGTAGATCTCCATGGCTCTATGACAAGCTAAGAATGTTAACAATAGATAGCAATGATTCTATAGGTATTTAAAAAAGAAAATAGTAAGTAAAATGAGTGTTGATCTACTGGAAAATGAAAATGGTGGAGTGTTCGTAGCTAATAAGGAAATGGTAAATAAAGTGAAAAAAGTTTGCTTCGGTCATCGTTGAAGATACATGAAACATGTTAGCAATAGTTGTAAGTCAGGAGGTGGCATTGCGAGAGAAATTTGGTGAAATTACAATCATAAGGGAAGCAGTACTAAACAAACTGATGGATCTTTAAGCTGCCAAATCTCCATATCTGGATTAATTTTATCCGAGGGCTTAAAAAAGGTTGCTGATGAGTAAATGTGCAGGCAGAAGACAAGAGCTATAAGCCAGTTAACATGGTGTCCGTTATGCGGACGGTGTTAGCATCTATCACTGAAGAGATCATAGTTGTGCACTTACAACAACCCAAAATAATCAGGACGAGTCTCCAAAAGGAAATTAGTTTAATTCATTAGTGCTCATTGAAGAAGTAACATGCTGTATGTAAAGGGGAATCTGTAGATGTACTGTACTTAGATTTCCTAAAGACATTTGATGAGGTGCCACATCAACAACTATTTTGGGAAATGAAACTTGTGGTGTTGGGGATAACTTATTAGCATGAATTGAAGATTCATTTTTTTGGCTTACAGAAAATAGAGTATGGTTTTTTTTTATATTATCTGGATATAGAGAGTTGAGTCCCATAGGGATCTGTGCTGATGCCTCAACTTTTTATAATTTAGATCAATGACTTAGATGAAAGGAGGGAAGGCATGGTAGCTAAATTCAGAGATGACACCAAGATAGGGAAGGAAGTATATTATGCAGGACACATTAGGTTACAGATGGATATGGATAGGTTAAATGAATAGGCAAAAATCTGGGAGATAGAGTACAATTTGGGAAATTGTGAAGTTGCTTACTTGGCAGGAAGAAAAACTAAGCAGGAGGATTACTTAAACAGAGAATGATTGTGGAATTCCAAATTGTAGAGGGATATAGGCATTCCAGTGCATGAATAATAAAAAGTTAGTATGCAGGTACAGCATATGTCTAGGAAAACAAATTAGGTGCTATTCTTTATTACAATTAACATACATGGATGTTATACTTCAGTTATACAGGACATTCATGTGACTGCATCTTGAATACTGTGTGCAATGTGAGTTTCCTTACTTAGGAAAGGATCTAAATGCTTTGGAGGCAGTTCACAGGAAGTTTGCAGGATTTGTACCTGGAATGAGTTGGTCAGTTTATGACAATAGGTTAGACAGGCTGCGCCTTTAGTGATTATTTTATTAGTATGTATAAGACGGCCTAAAAAAGGTTAACACAGAAAGATACTTCCTCTTGCGGGTCAGTCCAAAAATATGAGGCATTATTCTAAAATTAGGTTTTACCCTTTCAGTAGAGAGATTACGGATTTTTTTCTCTCTGAAATTTGAGAGACTTTTTAACTTTTTCTTCAGAAGGCAGTAGAGGTAGGGCGATTGAAGTTTTTTTATTCACTCATGGAACATGGAAGGCACTGGCTGGGCCACTATTTATTGCCTGTCTCTAGTTGCCCTTGAGAAGATGGCGATGAATATTTTTAAGACTCAGGTGGATAGATTCTTGTTGGACAGGGTAATCAAAAGCTTTTGATAGGAGATGGGAATGTGTAAAATTTGAAAATCAAACAGATCAGCCATGATCTTATTGAATGGCAGAGTAGATTTGAGGGACGAAATGGACTATTGTTGCTCCTGTGTCATAGAATCCAGTGTTCATAAATTAACGTCAGCTGGTCTGTCTGGTTTTATTTATTTAGACTTTGCAGCAGTTTTGACACAACAAAGTAACTCGCGAGGCCATTTCAGCGGCAGTTAAGAATCATCCGCATTGTTGTAGGTCTGGAGTCTCATCTTGACTGGACCAGGTTAGGACAACAGATTTCCTTTCCAAAATTACATCAATCAGTGTTTTCTTTTATGACCATTGATCCTATTAAACTAATTTTAAATCCCGATTTTATTGAATTGCAGTTTTACCATCTGCCACTAGTGGGATTCAAGCTACCTCCTGGAACATTAGGTTAAGGTTTCGGATTATTAATCCAGTGACATGACCGCTACATTACTGTCGCAGGTTCAATCTTACATTTTAGATTTTTTCTTAATACACTTTGAAGTAGTTTTCTTTATGATTAATAATATTTTAGTCACTTTTCTGAAAGCAGTCATATTTCAGAAAACATCCCCCATACTGCAGAACCAATTTACATGTTTGACCTTCTGGTGCTAAATCATGGAGGCTCCCAGTGTTGAGGGAAAAACAAGCCTGGCATCTTGAGTCCCTTACCATTCAGAAATTTTCTGGTGAAAACTGCCAAACTTCGGTAGAGAGACATCATGAAATGGTCACACTAATTACGGAGGAGAAAGTGAGGACTGCATCTGCTGGAGTTTGAAGTCAAAAAACATGTGCGATGAAGTGCTTATGCTCAGGCCGTCGATTCTCCTGGTCCTCAGATGCTGCCTGACTGCTGTTCTTTTCCAGAGCCACACTTTTGACATTAATGAAGGAGAGCATTTGGCCCATCATTCCTATGCTGGCTCTTCTCATGGACAATTCACCTAGTTACATTCATCCTGCCTTTTCTCTGCAGCACTGTGGCTTTTTGTCTCTCCTGCTGCTTGATCATTTTCTAACGTATGCGATGGAGGAGGAGTGTGGGATGATGAAATGGAGAAGCAAGACTGGGCAATAGTTGGTCACTCCACCTACTGCTGCCACTGGCACCCAAATCAATCAATGTGCCTTTTTGTTTGGATGAAAAAGACCAAGTAGTGTCTACCACTAAACCTTCTTCCTACTTCATTCATAAATCATTGTCCATCAGCTCCAACCTTTTTCTGACAATGTACAAAATGTATTTTGAATATTTCTGTCATGTTTAGTCCAGCCTGTCATCTTTAAACTCATATTTTGAACATTTGTTAAATCCATGATTATAAGTAAATGAACATTTCAATTTACCTTTGTGTTCCTTAATGCCATATTGCAGAAAGAAATCCTGTATAAATGTGATTTTTTTTAACATTCATTGTTTTAATTTCAGTAAAACATTTAATTGGATTTTGCTTTTTTGGTTCATTAGGTTGTAAAAAGACATCTAAATGTTCTGCCCATTGATTTTGAACCACAAAAATAGATTAGCCAATAGTTTTAAAGCAGTTTCATCTGATTTTAATTGACATTTGTTCAATTGACTTGAAATGTGGCGGGAAAAATATCGCTCTTGTATTCTTTCTAGGGTGTAATTTACATTTTTATTGATCTCTTGACATACTATTTATTGCTTTGACCTTCAGTTACAAGTGGTTTTCACATATTCTCTTCACCATTAAAAGTTCCATGTGATTGTCATTTTTCAGCTTGCATGATTCAAGGCTAAGTTGCACATTACTTGTTTCCTATTTTTTGTCATGTTGCATTAGATTACAAATCAGTTATTTCCAAGATGCGCCATTTTAAATTCTCATGTGGCATTCTAAACTGTAGAATGTAGATCGTAATGAACTTGACATCCTTATTGACCTCAGGCAGGTCTTGTAATTCTTCATTGCTCCATGTATTAGTCTATGCAGATGAAATGTTGTGCTTTTTGTAACGTGTGGTGTTTAGTTGTTCAACGCACTTCGTCAACTGTATTTATATTCAGTTTATGAATGCTTGCTCACAACAGTAGCTCAGGTGCAGTGGTTGGTTGGAGTTTTTCATATGAGTAGTTTTATTGACTAGATTGAAATTATTCAATAAATGGAAACAACTGAGTATTTTATGTGCCATCAATCTTTTGTTGGTAAGTGTTATGCTAATTAATTTTTTGTCAGTAAATATTTCAAACATGTTGGTAAATGATGAGCTCACATCCAGTTGAAAATCAACAAAATGAACTCACATTTGATTTCTGATGGCATTATTTACTGTGAGTAAAAGATTTTCTTGGAGCAGATTGTAGTGTTATTACTGTTTTTGCTGGTTGATAGTTGTACTAGGAGAGACAGAGGAGGCCTGGGTTTCAGGAGAATTGGATCTTGGTATACTGGGAGAAAATGAGGATGCAGATGCTGGAGATCAGAGTCGAGAGGGTGTTGCTAGAAAAGTTCAGGCAGCATCTGAGGAGCAGGAAAATCGACGTTTCAGGCAGAAGCCCTTCATCAGGAATGAGGCTTGTGGGTTGGGGCTGAGAGATTAATGGGAGGAAGGTTGAAGTTGGGGGGAGGGTAGCTGAGAATGTAATAGCTGGTTGAAGGTAAGGGAGAAGGAGATATGTCAGAGGGAGGAGTAATGGACAGGTCCAGAGGTGGTGTCGAGTTGGAGGCTTGGGACTGGGATAATGTGTGGTTAGGGGAAATGAGGAAGCTGTTGAAATCCACATTTATCGCTTATGGTTACATGGTCCCATATGAGGCATTCTTCCTCCAGACATCAGATGGTAATAGTTTGGCGGTGGAGGAGGCCCAGGACCTGTGTGTCCTTGACGGAGTGGGAGGGGGAGTTGAAGTGTTCAGTGGAGTTGGTGGGTGCATGGGTCCAAGAGATATTCTCTGAAATGATCCACAAGAAGGCATCCTGTCTCGCCAATGTAGAGGCAACCACATGCAACAGATGCAGTAGATAATACTGGCAGAGGTACAGGTAAATTTCTGGTAGATGTGGAATGATCGTTGTGGCCTTGGATGGAGGTGAGGAGGGAGATGTGGGCTCAGGTTTTGCACTCCCTGTGATGGCAAGGAAAGGTGTCAGGAGTGGAGGGTTTGGACCTGAGTCGCGGAGGGAAATGGTCTTTCCAGAACACTGATATGTGTGGGGAGGAAAATGTATCTTTGGCTTGGGGGTGGTGGAAGTGGTGGAGGATGATGCGATGTATGTGGAGGTTGGTGGGGTGAAAGGTGAGGACCAGGGTACTGGTTGGGACTTTGTGAGAGGAATAAACAGAGTGCTTGAAGAACTTCATCACGGTGGATCGATGTGGCTGAACTGGTTCTCACCCTCAGCAACCTATTCTTCCAATGCTCCCACTTCCTCCAAACCAAAGGGGTAGCTATGGAACCAGCATAGGACCCAGCTATGTCTGCCTGCTTGTCGAATATGTGAAACAGTCCATCTTCCATAATTACACCAGCACCACACCCCACCTGTTCCTCTGCTACATCGATGACTGTATCGGTGCCACCTCATCCTCCCATGAGGAGACTGAACAGTTCATCAACTTTACCAACACCTTCCACACTGACCTCAAATTCACCTGGACATCTCACTTCCCTTCCTGGACTTCCCCTCCTCCCACCCTATCTCCTGTAAACACACCATCCCCTATTTCCCATTCCTCCACCTCTGCCACATCTGTTCCCAGGATGGCCAGTTCCACCTCAGGTGGCCTCCCTCTTCCACGATCACAACTTCCCTTCCCACATGGTTGACGATGCCCTCCAGCACATCTCCACTTCACACACCACCACCCTTCCCAACGCAACAAGGACAGAAACTCCCCCTTACCTTCCCCCTCACCAACCTTCGCACACATTGCATCCTCCTCCCCCACATTTGCCATCTCCAAACGGATCCCACCACCAAAGATATATTTCCCTCTCCACCCCTATCGCTGTTCCAGAAAGACCATTCCATCTGCAACTCCCTCATCAGGTCCACCTCACCCCCCACCAGCCCACACACCCACTCCTGGCACCTTTCCTTGCCACCACAGGAAGTGCAAAACCTGAGCTTCCTCATTTCCCTTCCCCCCACATTATCCCAGCCCCAATTCTCCAACTTAGCACTGCCCTCCGGACCTGTCCATCACTCCCCCCACCCGATCTACCACCTTCATCCACCTATTGCTTTCTCAGCTACCTCCACCAACCTCACCCCCTTCCCATTTATCTCTCAGCTCCAACCCACAAGCCTCATTCCTGATGAAGGGCTTATACCCAAAACATCGATTTTCTTGCTGCTTGGATGTGCCTGACTTGCTGTGCTTTTCCAGCAACACACTCTTGACTCTTTTATACTGGTTTTGGTATACTAAGATAGGGTCTCTAGGACTACTTTGAAGGAATCTCCAAGACCTCCCTGTTCTGAGATCTCTAGATTGAGGTAATGGAAGCATTGGGCAGGATCTGGGATCAATTCCAAAACAAGATGTGAAATCAGCAGAGAATTGTGCATAGTGGCCTCAGATCCTGAAAGTGTTAGGTCACAGAATCACTGAGGATATGACCGGGTATAAGTTCTCAAGGTCTGCTAGGAAGGTCTAGAAAAGACATTCATGGATCCAACATGATATAGAATGGAAGTAAGGATGGAGAGTTTGATCATCTAGTGTTGGGTTTTGATTGAAACAATACTGTGAATAATGATCCTCATTCCAGATATCTGTTGAATTGGTAGCACAGTGGTTAGCACTGCTGCCTCACAGCGCCAGAGACCCGGGTTCAATTCCCGACTCGGGCAACTGACTGTGTGGAGTTTGCACGTTCTCCCCGTGTCTGCGTGGGTTTCCTCCGGGTGCTCCGGTTTCCTCCCACAGTCACAAAGATGTGCGGGTCAGGTGAATTGGCCATGCTAAATTGCCCATAGTGTTAGGTAAGGGGTAAATGTAGGGGTATGGGTTGGTTGAGCTTCGGCGGGTCGGTGTGGACTTGTTGGGCCGAAGGGCCTGTTTCCACACTGTCAGTAATCTAAAAAAAATGTCAGTGCCAAGCACCATGTTAGGGGAAGAGGCAACAAAATCAAAACCAAAGCTGCCTTTGGCTTCTTTCAGGTCATAAGGCATCACTTACTCAACATGTTTCTTCCAATCTATTTATAACACTTTCTCACCTCAGATAACCTCACCCATCCATGCTTGCATTGTTGGTGACCAGATCTTTCTTTATGATCCTGATTTAAAGGCTAGGATTTTGAAGAAAATGGTGTGATGAGTGTTAATTACTGCTGCAATTTCTTGAGCATTGTCATAGAGTCATTGAGATGTAAAGCACGGAAACAGACCCTTCGGTCCAACTCGTCCATGCCAACCAGACATCCCAACCCAATCTAACCCCACCTGCCAGCACCCGGACTGGATCCCTCCAAACCCTTCCTATTCATATACCCATCTGGA
Source organism: Hemiscyllium ocellatum (assembly GCF_020745735.1). NCBI lineage: Eukaryota > Metazoa > Chordata > Chondrichthyes > Orectolobiformes > Hemiscylliidae > Hemiscyllium > Hemiscyllium ocellatum. Next base: position 50,692,291 of record NC_083412.1, read on the forward strand.
TGCCTTTTAAATGTTGCAATGTACCAGCCTCCACCACATCCTCTGGCAGCTCATTCCATACACATATCACCCTTTGCGTGAAAACGTTGCCCCTTAGGTCTCTTTTATATCTTTCCCCTCTCACCCTAAACCTATGCCCTCTAGTTCTGGTTTCCCACAACCCAGGGAAGAGACTTTGTCAATTTACCCTATCCATGCCCCTCATAATTTTGTAAACCTCTATAAGATCACCCCTCAGCCTCCGATGCTCCAGGGAAAACAGCCCCAACCTATTCAACCTCTCCCAATAGCTCAAATCCTCCAACCCTGGCAACATCCTTGTAAATCTTTTCTGAACCCTTTCAAGTTTCATAACATCCTTCCGATAGGCTGTACAGCCGTAACATGAGCTCCCAACTCCTGTAGTCCATACTCTGACCAATAAAGGAAAACATACCAAATGCCGCCTTCACTATCCTATCTACCTGCTACTCTACTTTCAAGGAGCTATGAAGCTGCACTCCAAGGTTTCATTATATATAGAAACACTCCCTAAGACCTTACCATTAAGTGTATATGTCCTGCTAAGTTTTGCTTTCCCAAAATGCAGCAACTCACATTTATCTGAATTAAACTCCATCTGCCACTCCTCAGCCCATTGGCCCATCTGATCAAGATCCAGTTGTAATTCTAGATAACCTTCACTGTCCACTGCATCTCTAAGTTTAGTGTGATCTGCAAATTTACTAACTATACCTCTAATGTTCACATCCAAATCAATATCAATGACAAAAAATAGTGGACGCAGCACCCATCCTTGTGGCACTCCAGTGGTCACAAGCCTCCAATCTGAAAAACAAGCCTTCACCACCACCCTCAATGTTCTACCTTTGAGCCAGTTCTGTATCCAAATGGCTAGTTCTCCCTGTATTCCATGAAATCTAACCTTGCTAATCAGTCTCCCATGGGGAACCTTGTCAAATGCCTGACTGAAGTCCGTATACTGTTCTGCCTTCATCAATCCTCATCAAACTCAATCAAATTTGTGAGACATGATTTCCTATGCACAAAGCAATGTTGGCTCTGTATAATCAGTCTTTGCCTTTCCAAATACATGCACATCTTATCCCTCAGGATTCCCTCCAACAACTTGCCCACCACCGATGTCAGGCTCACTGGTCTATAGTTCGCTGGCTTGTCCTTACCACCTTTCTTAAACAGTGGCAACACGTTAGCATACTTCCAGTCTACTGGCACCTCACCTGTAATTATCAATGATACAAATGTCCCAGCAAGAGGCCCAGCAATCACTTGACTAGCTTCCCACAGAGTTCTAGGGTACGCCTGATCAGGTCCTGGGGATTTATCGACTTTTATGAGCTTCAAGACATCCAACACTTCCTCCTTTGTAATATGGACATTTGTCAAGATGTCACCATCTATTTCCCTACATTCTATGGAAGATATAGAATTTTTGTCACTCAGCAAATCGTTAGAATCTACAGTCCTTATCTGTCACTTTGGGGGAAATGCAAAACACTGATGCAAAATCCTCATTTAGTATCTCTCCCATCTCCTGCGGCACCACACAAAGGCTGCCTTGCTGATCTTTGAGGGGCCCTATTCTATCCCTTCTTACGTTTTTGTCCTTAATGTATTTGTAAAAACCCTTTGGATTCTCCTTAACTCTATATGTTTCCTACTTTTTCTTAACCAAACCCTCGCTGAAAGTTATCTTTTACAATTGTGAAGTCATATTCATTCTGATTTAAAGTGTGATTGGAGATTTTAAAAATAAAAAAAATCTTTTTTAACATTTTCTGACTACAGGTTTTGTCTCTCTCAATTTCTTCATCCTCTCCTTCTTTATTTCTCTATCTATACATGATTTGAATCGAGCATAATATTCTGTTGCTTGTTTGGTTGCATTAGTGATGCAGACAAATGTCCATATTTCTGAAGGTGGGGGTGATCGTTCATACTGAAGAAATTTTTGCATTTCCCCCAAAGTGACAGATAAGGACTGTAGATTCTAACGATTTGCTGAGTTCATGCCATGGAAAATGTTAATTTACAACTTGGTTGGTCAGCGAGGATTTTATGAAGCATGTTCTCTTACTGTGTAACTTATTTCACACACTCCATTACAGAATGGCTTTGTTCACTGCTATATTCATTACCCCAATATTCATTATACCTAAAATTCATTACAAAATCGCTCATTGTCAAAAAGGTAGTTGTTTCCCCTATTCTAGTCCCTATTTTTGTCTCCATTATCTTGTTGGCTATAACACTCCTCTATTTACTGTATATTGTCAGAGTCGAAAAGTGTGGCACTGAAAAGGCACAGCAGGTCAGCAGCTTCCGAGGAGCAGGAGAATCAACGTTTCGGGCATAAGCCCTTCATCTGGAATGTGGGGTGTGGGGAATGGGTCTGAGAGATAAATAGGAGGGGGGAGGTTGGGGCTGTAGGAAAGGTAGCTGGGAAGGTGATTGGTAGATGCAGGTGGGAGGTGATGGTGAGAGGTCATAGGGGAGGATGAAGCAGCTAGGTAGAAAGGAAGATGGACAGGAAGGAAAGTTCCAGACGGCGGTGCCGAGTTGAAGGATAGGATCTGGGATGAGATGGAGGGAGAGGTGATAAGGAAATTGGTGAAATCGACATTGATGCTGTGTGATTGGAGGGTCCCAAGATGGAAGATGAGCTGTTCTTCCTCCAGGCATCAGATGCCTGGGATTTGGTGATGGAGGAGGCCCAATGCTTACATGTCCTCGGCAGAGTGGGAGGGGGAGTTGAAATGGTAGGCCACAGGACAGTAGGATTATTTGGTGCATGTGTCCCAGAGATGTTCTCTGAAACACTCTGCAAGTCGATGTCCTGTGTCCTCCCCAATTTCAAGGAGATCACATTGAAAGCAATTACCAAAATCTATATTATCATAGCCTAGCTAAATTACCATTGCTATCTTTATGATGTGCAGTGTAAAAGTCATCCTAAACCTTAAAGTCCATTGCTTCAACTTTGTTAAAGCCTCTTACTAATTGGAGGCTAACTTTGGGTCATGGTGGTGTGGTCCTATATTTTGTACATATCTCACATCAATGCTGACAACTTCTAGGTATTTTCCAATCAACCTGTTCTGAGATTTTACACAGTTCTGTAGCAGGTGAAATTTGAATGTCAGCCTCCTGGCTCAGATATAGGAGCACTACCACTCTGCCACAAGAGTACTTTGATTTTGTTTTCTATATATTTAGCCTACTCACCATTCTTTTCTCCTGTATCTTTTCATAGGATTTATAATCTTTGAGTTGGTGGACAAATTACTGCAGTTATCCAATAATCTATTTTTCCAATTAACCTGTTCAGGGCACTACTGCTGCATCACAAGAGGGCTCCCTGTTTATCCAATAATAAACCTTTTTTTAAACTTCTACCATCTGACACCAGTCACATTTGCTTAATCTTTTGATGAGATAAGTTAGGTTTTGTTGAAGGAATACAATAATGTTCAATTTGTCTAGACAGTAATCTGTTATCTTCACAAAAACAATTGTCTTATCACGATCCATACCCATTTGAGCCATTTTTTTAATGGATGATCTGTTCAACAGTAAGGATGGTTTACTTAATGCTATTATTGGACTAATTTACAGAGAATCACCATTCTTATAAGTGATTTCAACATATTGTCATCACCAAACCTGAAGCAGAGAAGGTTCTTAAATTCCTTAACCTTGCTTTACATCATTTTATTTAAAAGACCTAGGTAACATTTTAACCAATTCACTCCACACTCAGTCATTGTGCCACCTGTACAACCACTATCCAAAACAACACAATTGAATGAGTCTGCAACTGAAATATTCATTTCTGGACTAAGCCATTTTTGTGACGAGCACAATTAGCTTTCCCTGTGTCAAGATCGTGATGTTCTGATCCTTCCAAGTTTCGAAAATCTTGTCTTTCCACTTAGGCCAATTCGTTACATAATCGTATTTTGAGTCACTTTAAAAACATCATACCGTGGGCATCCCTGCCGTTCATTCTTCTGGTATAGTTGCAACTTCCTATGGCCAGCTGTAAAATCTAGAAGTATCCCTATAATTATTCCTTTCAGTTATGATTGTCCTTTCATCTTGCTGCTTTCAGCTTGTATCTGTGCAATCTCAGCATGGTGCTGCAACTAAATCACCCATTCTTTGTGTTACTGTTAAGTATCTGTTTGAGTCATAAAGATTGATGGGACTAGATGTTTTTTTCCATGGATTTGATGTTTTTAAGGCTTTTACCGTCTTTTAGAACATTATTTCTTTCAGAATATCAAAGTCCAGTTTATATTCCATATTCTTCCATGATTGACTTCTTAGCAAGGTCCAAAAGTTTAAAGACAAGAACAGAAACAGAAATTGCTGGTGAAGCTCTGGCAGCATCTGTGGGGGAGAAAACACGGTTAATAGAACGTTGAAGTATATGGCGCAGAACAGGCCCTTTGGTCCTCGATGTTGCGGCGACCTGTGAACTATTTTCAGCTCATCCCCCTACACTATCTCAAAATTATCCATGTGCTTATCTAAAGATTGTTTAAATCTCCCTAATGTGGCTGAGTTGACTACATAAGCAGGTAGGGCATTCCATGCCCATACCACTATCTGTGTAAAGAACCTGCCTCTGACATCTGTCTTAAATCTTTCACCTCTCAATTTGTAGCTATGCCCTTTTGTACAAGCTGACGTCATCATCCAAGGAAAAAGTTTTTCACTGTCTACCCCATCTAATCCTCTGATCATCTTGTATGTCTCTATCAAATCCCCCCTTAGCTGCCTTCTTTCCCATGAGAACAGACCCAAGTCTCTCAGCCTTTCCTCATAAGACCTTCCCTCCAGATCAGGCAACATCCTGGTAAATATCAGGGCCTGCACCTTTTCCAATGCTTCCATATCCTTCCTGTAATGGGGTGACCAGAATTGTACACAATATTCCAAGTGTGTTTTATATAGTTGTAGCATGATATTGCGGTTCTGGAACTCAATCCCTCTACTAATGAAACCTAACACACTGTATGCCTTCTTAACAGCACTATCCACCTGGGTGGCAACTTTCAGGGATCTATGCACATGGACTCCAAGATCCCTCTGCACATCCACACTACCAAGAATGTTTCCATTGACCAAGTACTCTGCCTTCCTGTTATTCTTCCCAAAGTGCATCACCTCACATTTAGCTGCATTGAACTCCATTTGCCGCCTCTCAGCCAATTCTGCAGTTTATCCAAGTCCCCGTGCAACCTGTAGCATTCTTCCAAACTGTCCACTACCCCACCAACCTTAGTGTCATCTGCATATTTAGTAATCCATCCACCTATGCCTGCATCTAAGTCATTTATAAAAATGACAAACAGTAGTGATCCTAAAACAGATCCTTGTGGCACACTACTAGTAATTGGACTCCGGACTGAATTCTTTCCGTCAACCACCACTCGCTGCCTTCTTTCAGAAAGCCAGTTTCTAATCCAAACTGCTAAATCACCCTCAATTCCATGCCTCTGCATATTCTCCATCAACCTATCATGTGGAACCTTATCAAAGGCTTTACTGAAGTCAACTGCCTTACCCTCATCTACACGCTTGGTCACCTTCACAAAAAACTCAGAGGTTTGTGAGACACAGCCTGCCCTTGACAAAGCCATGTAGACTATCTGAAATCAAATTGTTGCTTGCCAGATGATTATAAATCTTATCTCTTATAATCCTTTCCAAAAGCTTTCCTACAACAGAAGTAAGGCTCACAGGTCTATAATTAGCTGGCTCATCTCTGCTGCCCTTCTTGAACAAGGGCCCAACATTTGTAATCCTCCAGTCCTCAAGTACTAAACCTGTAGAAAATCACAACTCAAATCACAACCACGGCACGATGGCACAGTGGTTAGCACTGCTGCCTCACAGCGCCTGAGACCCGGGTTCAATTCCTGACTCAGGCGACTGACGGTGTGGAGTTTGCACGTTCTCCCCGTGTCTGCGTGGGTTTCCTCCGGGTGCTCCGGTTTCCTCCCACAGTCCAAAGATGTGCGGGTCAGGTGAATTGGACATGCTAAATTGCCCGTAGTGTTAGGTAAGGGGTAAATGTAGGGGTATGGGTGGGTTGCGCTTCGGCGGGTCGGTGTGGACTTGTTGGCCCAAAGGGCCTGTTTCCACACTGTAAGTAATCTAATCAAAAAAAAATCAAAGCCAAAGGCTCTGCTATCTCTGCCCCAGCTTCCCAGAGAATCCTCAGATAAATCCCATCTGGCCCAGGGGACTTGTTTACTTTCACTCCTTCTAGAATTGATAACACCTGTGCGTAACTAACCTCGATCCTTTCTAGTCTAATATCTCGTACCTTATTCTTCTCCTCTACAATATTCTCCTTTTCCTGAGTGAACACTGATGAGAAATGTTCATTTAGCACCTCTCCGGTCTCTACAAGGTCCACACTCAATTTCCCACTTCTGTCTTTGACTGGCCCTATTTCTACCCTAATCATCCTTTTATTCCTCACATACCTATAGAAAGCTTTAGGGTTCTCCTTTATTCTATTTGCTAAAGACTGCTCATATCCTCTCTTTGCTCTTCTTAACTCTCTCTTTAAATCCTTCCTCACTGATCTGTAACTCTCCATCACCTTATCTGTACCATCTTGCCTCATCAACACAAACCTCCTTCTTCTTCTTCTTAACAAGAGATGCAAGTTCTGTAGTAAACCTTGATTCCCTGCCTGACAGGGACATACTTATCAAGGACACACAATATCTGTTACTTAAACCAGCTCCACATTTCCATTGTCTGCTACCCCATTCTATGCATCCTAATTCTTGCCTGATCGCATTACAATTGCCCTTGCCCTGTCGATAACTCTTGACTTGTGGCATGTACCTATCCCTTTCCATTGCTAAACTAAACACAACTGAACTATGGTCACTCTCACCAAAGTGCTCACCTACAACTAAATCAAACATCTGGCCTGGTTCATTACCAAGCACCAGATCCAGTGTGGCCTCCCCTCTTGTCAACCCTTCAACATACTGTGTCAGGAAACCCTCCTGTACACATTGGACAAAAACTGATCTATCTGACGTACTAGAACTATAACATTTCCAGTCAATTTTGGGAAAGTTAAAGTCCCTCGTAATGACCACCCTGTTCCTTTCACTCATATTCAGAATAATTTTGCTAATCCTCTCTTCCACCTCCCTGGAATTCTGTGGAGGCCTTTAAAAAATTCTCCAAGCAGTGTAACGTCTCCTCTCCTATTTCCAACCTCAGCCCACACTACCTCAGTAGACGAGTCTTTATCAAAAGTTCTCTCAGCCACTGTTATACTAACCTTGACTAACAAGACTACACCTTCCCCTCTTTTACTGCCTTGCCTGTTCTTAATGAAAGAGCTAAACCCTGGAACCTGCAACATCCATTCCTCACCCTGCTCTATCCATGTCTCCGAAATAGCCACAACATCAAAGTCCCAGGTACCTATCCATGCTGTTTTAAGTCTGGTATATCTTCAACGGAAAACTCAAAATGTTAGGTCTGCTTTCTTTCCCCAGATGCTGCCAGAGCTGCTGAGTCTCACTAGCAATTTCAGATTTTTTTCAGATGTCCAGCATTTGTGGTTCTTTGTTTTATTTTAGTTTAAAGACAAGATTGAATTATGAAACAATAAGTAGAATATTTCAGATATTCTAATCTGTTAAATGCAACTACACATTTATATAGAATAAGCACCCTGCTTTCTAAATTTATCAAAGTCTGACCATGTCTTGTGTGCATTTAATAGGTTCTGATTTGCTTAAATTTTGTACCTAAATTTTAATGGAATTTCAAAATCTTTCTCAGTGTCCAATTGTTGAACCTCTACCTCTACTTCACTCCTCACCTCCCTGCATCTGGTGCCAAGGCCATAGCATGCTCCCTTGACAAGTCTATTGACAGCTCCTTGGACAGGAAAATCAATGTTTCAGGCAAAAGCCCTTCATCAGGAATGAGGCTAGAAGCCTCGGGAGGTGGAGAGATAAATGGAAGGGGGACTGGGGCTGGTGGGAAGATAGCTGAGAGTGCAATAGGTGGATGCAGGTAGGAGTGAAGATGATAGGTCAGAGAGGAGGGTGGAGTGGATGTGACACAGGTCATGCGGGCAGTGCTGAGCTGGAAGGTTGGAACTGGGGTAAGGTGGGGGAGGAGAAATGAGGAAACTGGTGAAGTCCACAGTGAAGCCATGGTTTGAAGGGTCCCAAGGTGGAAGATGAGGTGTTGGATAGTAAGGGAGTGGTGATGGACGAGGCCCAGGACTTACATGTCCTTGGCAGAGTGGGAGAGGGAGTTGAAATGTTCAGGAATGGGGCAATGGGTTGATTGGCGCAGGTGTCCCAGAGATGTTCTCTGAAGCGTTCTGCGAGTAGGCGTCCAGTCTCCCCAATGTAAAGGAGAACACATCAGGAACAACGGATACAATAAATAACGTGTGGAAGTGCAGGTGAAACTTTGATGGTTATGGAAGTCTCCGTAGGGGCCTTGGACAGACATGAGAGGGGAGTTGTGGGTGCAGGTTTTGCAATTCCTGCGGTGCCAGGGGAAGGGGAGGGTGGGTCCTTAGAGGGCGTGGACCTGACCAGGTATTCGCAGAGGGAATGCTGTTGATGGATAGGGGTAGGGAGGGAAATATATCTCTGGTGGTGGGGACCATTTGTAGGTGGCAGAAATGGCAGAGGATGATGCAATGTATGGGGAGGTTGGTGTGGTGGAAGGTGAGGACCATGAGGTTTCTGTCCTTGTTGAAGTTGGAGAGTTGGGTTTTGAGGGCAGAGGTGTGGCCTCCCTGCCCCGCCCCAGTCTCCCTCCCATTTATCTCTCCACCCCCGAGGCTTCCAGCCTCATTCCTGATGAAGGGTTTTTGCCCAAAATATCAATTTTCCTGCTTCTCGGATGCTTTTCCAGGCCACTCTAATCTTGATTCTGATCTCCAGCATCTGCAGTCCTCACTTTCGCCTCATTCCTTGGACAGCTTGCTTAACAACTTTATAGTTGCCATGACGTTATATACTTTTACACAGACTCATACCTACATTTAACAATCCTAAAGGGCGATATGCTTCTCTTAAAAGACACCATACCACTCCCAAAGGTATCCCTGGATCTTTCCAAAAAAAATGCCAGAAGGGGTGCCCTACTTCTCCAATAAATCTTTAGATTTAGACATTTTCTAGAGTTCACTCATTATGATTTAGACACTCTACTCATAATTAAATCTGACTGGAGGCAGCTGCATTTTAACATGAGCAGTTATCTCTGTGAACTATGGATGTACAAAGTACAACTGGTCTACAGAAATGGTGAGTGATCAGTTCATTGTTGGGACATCCAGATTCACGTCTTGGTTCACATTTTTGATAAACTGAGTACCCTCTTGATCATAGTAAAATTACAGGCTGAAGTCTCTTCCATTTAATTCTGTTATTCTTTGGATTGGAAGACAAGTGCCAATTCCCGATCATCTTGTTTTCTAGGAGAAAATGCTGGTGAGTTGTGTGCAAAACATGTCTCCACCTTTATAGCACCGTAACAGCAGCCTATATTATTTTCTTTCATAAATGAATGATCAACATGCAAATAATGTTCCTCTGTCCTGTACATTAACTGACCAATTGGTCCTTTTCTCTTGTATGGATCACGGCCACTGATAAAACAGATTCTAAACAAATATCTTAGCAAGGCATTAAGTTTTGGTATAGACCTATTATGAAAGCAGTTTCTATGCTGTTAGTCAGTCATTTTATGTTTGTTTTTGTTGGTGTTCATTTTGGAAATAATGTCACAGCAAGGAAAACAGGGGAAAGAATTAGCATGCAACTTGGTATGGTGAAGTTGAATTCCAAAGTGTTGACACCACATACTTGTATATTTTTAAATCTTGCTGAGAAAAATAATGAGGGAGTGATTAAGAAATTGTTTGGTAACAGATTTTCATAACCATGTTTTGAAATGGAAATAAGTGCTCTAAGGAAGGTACTTTCACAGAGCACTGCTGTACTTAATGCTTCATTGAGTAGTGCTTTCATTTCAGCTGAAAGTGATAACTTCTAAACAATTATTGTCATGCTTGAAAAAAAAAACCCATATTACCTTATGGTAGCTGCCAAGTTAAACTAGCTGGGAGCAATGTTATTTCAAGCATTTAATCTTAAAAGTTAGGAAGTGGAAATTTTAAAAATGTTGCAGGCAAACATTGATAATTCCTTTTAAGGCTTAGCTGAGGAGAACTACACAAATTAAGGACTAACAAATTAAAAATAGAACCCATAATGGGAATGACTTCATTTTAAAACTAAAAGCATTTATTCTCATTTTGCTGGCAGGATAGCACTGGAAAGAAGTGAGAAATACACATTGGGCAATCCCTTTTTTCAACTTCCCAGGGAGATAAATGCACTGCTATTATTTTGTGATATGAAATATATAGTTGTTAGTTTAATTACATCTGGCAAGTGAAGAGGAACTAGTCATCTTGCATCTCAATTCACAGCTTTCACTAAAAGCATTGACCCTTTTTTATAACTAAGATTAGTACAATAAAATTGTTTAGCTCTTCAATAAAGTTTCTCCAAATGCTTGTATAGACCAAGCCACATCAGGTACATCTCCTGGTAGCATGCCTTCCTGGAAAATTTTGAGTCCTTAAAGGGTGTCATGGTTGCTGAACCATGTTTATATTACAATGGTGCTTTTAAACTTAAAATGTAAAAAGTGGCCTATTTTGATTTTCAACAGACCAAGCATACCGTAATTTAGTCAAAACTTAACTTAGCAATTACTTTATCCCTTTCTTCACCATTGCAGTCTCTCCATTGAATTACATCCATACTTCTTACTCCTCTTGTCACTGTTAAGGGGAGGTGATTGTCTAGTAACATTGTTGATGGACCGTTGTTCCAGAGACCCAGGTAATGTTCTGGGTTTGAATCCTGTCACAGTAGATGATGGAATTTGAATTTGATAAATATCTGGAGTCTTATGGTCACCATAACTCCATTGTTGATTGTCAGAGAAAAATCATTTTGTTCACTAGTGTCCTATAGGGAGAGAAACTCTCATCCCTACCTGGTTGGACGTACATGTGACTCCAGACCCACAGTAATGTGGTTGATATTTAACTGCCCTCTGGGCATTTAGGGATAAGCAATAAATGCTGGCCAAGCCAGTGATGCACTCATCCTGTGAATGAATTAAAAAATGGAATTTAAAGAATTTTCTGGTCACCATCATCTATATCACTGCCTTACACTGTTGCCTTATCCTTTCTCTTTAACTTGCCAAATCTCCACTCATATTAACTGTCACCACCTCACCCCTCTCTCAACTTTAATTGTTTAATGTTAAACTCTTTCTACAACTATAGTTATAGAGCCTGTTAAGAGACTGATCCCATGATGAAGGCTTCCTATCTTTGCAGTAGTATTGCTAATGCCCTGTGGATCAAAACTCATTTCTCCTGGAACCAATCTTTAAACATGAATTGAAGTCTAAGCATATTGACTTTGTCAATTTGCTTTGAGCTGAGAAAGTATTCATAAGATGATTAGCTTTGTAGTCCTACTGTTTAGTTTAGCCTCCCCTCCTCCCTATACATGTTCCTTCTGCATATGCACTTTCTTGGTCCTACCAACTTTGTAGGTATTGGCATGTACCAAGTCCAACTGAATTCGTCCCTTGAGTCCTTCTCCCACTCTGGAAGCTTTGCTAAAACTCTACAAGACCCTCATCAACCACAGCTGGAATATTGACAGCTTTAGGCCCCTTCTGTAAGGGAAGATACACTGGACATTTCAACCAGTCCAGAGAAGATTCACTAGGTTGATCTCAGGGATGGAGAGATTGTCTCATGAGAAGAGGTTGAGTAGATTGTGTCTCTACACATTGGAGTTGATCGATTCATAAAATCCCTCCAGTGTGGAAAGAGACTATTTGCCCCTTTGAGTCTGCACAGACTCTTTGAAGAGCATCCTACCCTATTCCCATAATCCCACATTTACCATAGCTGCACATGCCTGGGCACTGGGGGTCAATTTAGGATGGCCAATCCATTGAACCTGCATGTCTTTGGACTGTGGGAGGGAATCCACACAGATACAGGGAGAACATATAAACTCCACACAGACAGTCACTGAGACTGGAATCAAACCCGGAATGCTGGTCCTTTGTGGCAGCAGTGGTAATCAGTGAGCCACTGTGCCACCCAAGATTCAAACCTCATGATTTCTAATCCATTGTCTTAACTGCTTGGCCATGACTACAGTACTAAAGTTATTTTCTAATCAACCTGTTCTGAAATGTTAATTTCCATCTCTGGTGAGACTTGAACCCAAGTTTCTTGGCTCAGAGGTAGGGATATTATCACTGCCACAAGAAACGTCTTTTGAAAAAGTGAGAGCGTGATAACACCTACAAGGCTCCTGGAAATCACTAATGAATCCCCCTTTGGAGCTCATTGTGTTTGAGTGCTCTTGGTGACAGGCAATGACCTGCCTGGGTCGAACCTATCCCTTGAGCCCTATATAAAGTAGACACAAAAGGTTCCCATGATGCAGTGGTAATGTCCCTGCCTCTGAGCCAGGAGACCTGGCTTCAAGTCCTGTCTGGTCCAGAGGTGTGGATTAATATTGCTGAACAGATCAATTAGAGGTTACACAAAGCAGGCCCAGAAGGGCTGTGGTGACGCAGTTGTAATATTTCTATCTCTGGACCAGGATGTTCAGATTCAATTCCCACCTGTTCCGGACGTGTGTAAGAGCAACTCTGTACACGTTGACTAAACAACTTCTTTAGACATATTTTGAGATTTAGCAAGCAAATTAATCTCTTTTTCCAGCTGTATTCTCTGTGTAACCAGTTAGCAAGTAAAAGGAAATGTCATTTTTGTTTTAATGCCTTGAAGCAAAACTTCATAGGTGCATGTTTAGCTTGGAAACTTTTAAATCACCTTGCAAACTTAGATTTTTAGAGAGTTCCCTTTAAATGACAGCAAGTTATCATAACAGCAACTACCATTATGGCCACAGCAGTAATATCGTCACAAGCAAAATTCAGTAATTCAAACCATGAACCCGCTGTAATGTACGAAGTGGCAAAGGAAGGGATGTTATAATTTGTGCATGTGTAATCTGTTCATGGGCTTTATTTTAATTACTCCTTTGATAGAGGAATTATACAAATTCAATCTTGATTTTTAAAAAAGCACTTGTACAGATTTTATTATAAGTCCTCTGTTTGAGTTTTACTGGACAGTGACTGCTATATAAAATTGGTACAATTGGATGCTGAATAAATTATCATCTGAGCAAGTTTTTGTAATTTAAGAATCTATTGGCACAATTGAACAGAAATTATTTGCTCTTCAACCTACTTAGGACTTAAATTATGTTGTCCTGAATTAATTTGATGAATTAATAAAAAAAAACTCTTGTCAATCGCTATTTGCCCTTGAGAAGGTGGTGATGAATTGCCTTCCTGAACTGCCAAGTCTGTATGATAAAGGTACATTTTAATGCATGGAGTATAAAAGATTAGGCAGAGGAATTTAGAGCCTGGACAAATACATGGGACTACAATGTGATAGCCATTTCAGAAACTCAATTGACAGAAGGGCAGGACTGGCAGCTTCTGGTTCCAGGGTTTAGATGTTTCAGGAGTAAGAAAAGTAGATATGCAATGGGTGGGTGAGTTGCATCAGTGATTACGGAGGATGTCACAGCTATACTAAGAGAGGAAATCTTGGAGGGTTCAGCCAGTGAGATAATGTGGGTACAATTTAGAAATAAGAAAGGTATAATCACTGTGATGGGTTTAGAGTATAGGCCTCCCAATAGTCAGCAGGAACTTGTAGAGGAATAGATATATAAGCAGATCACGGAAAGGTGGCACGTTGGTTAGCACTGCTGCCTGACAGCACAAGGGACACGGGTTTGATTCCAGCCTCGGGCAACTGTCTCTGTGGAGTTTGCACATTCTCCCCATGCATGGGTGGGTTTTCTCTGGGAGCTCCGGTTTCCTCCTCCGTTCCAAAGATGTGCAGATTAGGTAAATTGGCCATGTTAAATCACCCATAGCGTTCAATGATATGTGGGCTAGCTGCATTAGTCAGGGGAATGTAGGGTAAAGGGTAGGGGAATGGGTCTGGGAGTAAAAAATACCTTCCATCCCGACCTGAAATTCACCTGGACTGTCTCAGACTCCTCCCTCCCCTTCCTAGACCTTTCCATTTCTATCTCGGGCGACCGACTCAACACAGACATCTATTATAAACCGACTGACTCCCACAGCTACCTGGACTACACCTCCTCCCACCCTGCCCCCTGTAAAAACGCCATCCCATATTCCCAATTCCTTCGTCTCCGCCGCATCTGCTCCCAGGAGGACCAATTCCAACACCGCACAACCCAGATGGCCTCCTTCTTCAAGGACCGCAGATTCCCCCCAGACGTGATCGACGATGCCCTCCACCGCATCTCCTCCACTTCCCGCTCCTCCGCCCTTGAGCCCCGCTCCTCCAACCGCCACCAAGACAGAACCCCACTGGTTCTCACCTACCACCCCACCAACCTGCGCATACAACGTATTATCCGCCGCCATTTCCGCCACCTCCAAACGGACCCCACCACCAAGGATATATTTCCCTCCCCTCCCCTATCAGCGTTCCGCAAGGACCACTCCCTTCGTGACTCCCTTGTCAGATCCACACCCCCCACCAACCCAACCTCCACCCCCGGCACCTTCCCCTGCAACCGCAGGAAATGTAAAACTTGCGCCCACACCTCCACACTCACTTCCCTCCAAGGCCCCAAGGGATCCTTCCATATCCGCCACAAGTTCACCTGTACCTCCACACACATCATCTATTGCATCCGCTGCACCCGATGTGGCCTCCTCTATATTGGTGAGACAGGCCGCTTACTTGCGGAACGCTTCAGAGAACACCTCTGGGCCGCCCGAACCAACCAACCCAATCACCCCGTGGCTCAACACTTTAACTCCCCCTCCCACTCCACCGAGGACATGCAGGTCCTTGGACTCCTCCACCGGCAGAACACAACTACACGACGGCTGGAGGAGGAGCGCCTCATCTTCCGCCTGGGAACCCTCCAACCACAAGGTATGAATTCAGATTTCTCCAGCTTCCTCATTTCCCCTCCCCCCACCTTGTCTCAGTCGGTTCCCTCAACTCAGCACCGCCCTCCTAACCTGCAATCCTCTTCCTGACCTCTCCGCCCCCACCCCACTCCGGCCTATCACCCTCACCTTGACCTCCTTCCACCTATCCCACCTCCATCGCCCCTCCCCCTAGTCCCTCCTCCCTACCTTTTATCTCAGCCGGCTTGGCTCTCTCTCTCTTATTCCTGATGAAGGGCTTGTGCTCGAAACGTCGAATTCTCTATTCCTGAGATGCTGCCTAACCTGCTGTGCTTTGACCAGCAACACATTTGCAGAATGGGTCTGGGAGGCATACTTTTTGGAGGGTCGGTGTGAGCTTGTTGGTCCAACTGGCCTGTTTCCACACTATAGGGATTCTATGAATAACAAAAAAAGAACAACAGGCTTGCCGAAGTGGGTGATTTTTATTTCCTCAATATTTATTTGGACTCCTTTGGTTCCAAGGGCTTAGATGGAACAGAATGTGCTTGGTACATCCAAGAGGCATTCTTAAAACAATGTGTGGATTGTTCAGCCAGGGAGGAGGCCATAGAGCTTGTAGTGAGAAATAAGCCTGGCCAGATGATTGACATTTCAGTGGGAGTGCACTTTGAGAACAGTGAACAGAATTCCTTAGATTTTAAGGTAGTTATGGTAAAGAATAAGACTGGTCTTCAGGTAGGAAGGCTAATTAGGCAAGAACTGGAAAAATTTGGCTGGGGACAGCTGTTTGAAAATAAATCCAGATCTGACATTTGGGAATCTTTTAAATGCCAATTCGCCAGAATTCAAGACCAGCATGTTCAGTAAGGCTGGCAAGATTCTTAAACTTTGGATGATGACAGATGTTGTAAGTTTAGTTTAAAATGTTGAGGAAACAGAAATCAAACAAGGCCCTTGAGTATAATGGAAGCAGAAAAGAACTTTCAAAACTAAATTAGGAGAGCTAGAAGGGACCATGAAATGCCCTTGGCAAGTAGGTTTAACAAGAATCCCAAGGCTTTAATGGATATATTACCAGCAAGAGGGTAACCCATTCAAGGACAAAGGAAGGAATCTATTTCAGTAGCTAGAGGAAGTGGAATATTCACCAAGGGAAAAGACAAAGAATCATGGACTGTGGAAGCAGGCTATTCAGCCCATCGAACCTACATGACCTCTTCCTCTGCCCAAAGACTCTCACCCCTACCCTAACCTGGTAACCCTGCATTTCTCATGGCCAATCCACCATTCCTGTACACTACGGGCAATTTATCATGGTCAGTGGATGCCACCTAGCCTGCACATTGTTGGACTGTAGGAGGAAACCCACACAGACACAGGGAGGATATGTAAATATCACATGGTCAGTGGCTCAAGGGTCATATCGAACTCGAGTTCCTTGTGCTGTGAGGCAGCAGTGCTAACCACTGAATGATGCTAAGTTTAGAGAGGGTTCTATTGATACTTTGGGACATATCAATATTACGAAGGAGGATAAATCCCCAGGACCTCATGGGATCTATCCTAAGATACTGAAGGAGGCAAGAGAGGAGATTGTTGGGATCTTGACAGAGGTTTTTTGTATCCTCTTTAACCACAGGTGACTTCATAGAAGACTAGAGAATAGTCAACATGGTTCCTTTGTTCAAGAAGGAAACTGGGGATAATCCAGGAAATTGTGGCCAGTGAGCTTTATTGTCAGTGATAGGGAAATTATTGGAGGGGATTCTTAAGAGCAAAATTTACTTGCATTTGGAGATGATTGGAGTTATTAGTGATAGAATGGCTTTCTGTGGGAGACAGCTTGTTTCACAAACTTGACTGAGTTTTTATTTTGAGAAAGTGGTGAAGATGATTGAGGGCAAGGCAGCGGATGTTGTCTGCATAGACTTGACTAAAGCTTTTCACAAGGTCCCTCATGATAGGCTGGTCCAGAAGATTAAATCACATGCAATCCACAGTAAGTTGGCAAGTTAGATACAAAATTGGCTTGGCCGTATTGGTAATTGTGGGGGGATGTTTCTCTGACTGTAAGCCTGTGACCAGTGATATTCCATAATGATCAGTTCTGGAACCTCTGTTATATGTAATATATATATAAATGATTTGAATGAAAATGTCAATAGTTTGATAGTAATTTGGGAATGACACAAAAATTGATAGAGCTGTGAATAGTGTGGAAGATTGTCAGAGAGTATAGCAGGATATAGATCAGTTGGAGCATGGGGCGGAGAAATGGCAGATGGAGTTTAATTCAGACTAGTGTGCAGTTTGGGAGGTCAAATGCAAGAGGAAACTAAATAATTAATGTCAGAATCCTGAGGAGCATTGACATACAGAGGGATCTTGGGATCCAATCTTTAACTCCCTGAATGTGCAACACAAGTGGATAAGGTGGGAAGGAAGGGATATGATATGGTGCCTTCATCAGTCAGGCCATTAGGCATGAAAGTTAGCAAGTCATGTTGCAACTGCATAAGACTTGGTCAGGCAGCACTTGCAGTTCTGGCTGTTGCACAATAAGAAGGATGTGGAGGTTTTGGAGAGGGTGCAGCAGAGATTTACAGGATATTGCCTGAACTGGAATGTATTAGTTATAGGGAGAAGGTGGACAAACTTGGATTATCTGTTGAAGGCTGAGGGGGTTCTGATAGAAGTATATACAATTATGAGCCGCATTGGTGGGATGGGTAGTCAGAGTCTTTTCTCAGGGTGGAAATGTCAAATACCTGAGGACACAGGTTTAAGGTGAGAGAGGGAAGTTTAGAGGAGATGGATGAGGCATGTTTTTACACAGAGGGTGGTAGATGCCAGGAACACACTGCCACGGTACACGGTAGAAGCAGATATGATAGCTTAGTTTCAAAGACATGTACACAAACACGAACAAGCAGAGAATAGAGCAATATGGACTGTGTACAGGTAGATGGGACTAGTTTAGAATAACATAATGGTATTCAAGGTTTGTGCGAAGATTTGTAGCTCGGGTGCTCGTTGTTGTGGTTCTGTTCGCCGAGCTGGAAGTTTTTGTTGCAAACGTTTCGTCCCCTGGCTAGGTGACATCATCAGTGCTCTGGAGCCTCCTGCGAAGCGCTTCTTTGATGTTTCTTCCGGTATTTATAGTGGTCTGTCCTTGCCGCTTCCGGGTGTCAGTTTCAGCTGTCTGCTGTAGTGGTTGGTATATTGGGTCCAGGTCGATGTGTTTGTTGTTGGAGTTTGTGGATGAATGCCATGCCTCTAGGAATTCCCTGGCTGTTCTCTGTCTGGCTTGCCCTATGATAGTAGTGTTTTCCCAGTCGAATTCATGTTGCTTGTTGTGTGCATGTGTGGCTACTAGGGATAGCTGGTCGTGTCGTTTCGTGGCTAGTTGATGTTCATGTATGCGGATTGTTAGCTGTCTTCCTGTTTGTCCTATATAGTGTTTTGTGCAGTCCTTGCATGGTATTTTGTAAACTACATTAGTTTTGCTCATGTTGGGTATCGGGTCCTTTGTTCTAGTGAGTTGTTGTCTGAGCGTGGCTGTTGGTTTGTGTGCCGTTATGAGTCCTAAGGGTCGCAGTAGTCTGGCTGTCAGTTCTGAAACGCTCCTGATGTATGATAGTGTGGCTAGTCCTTTTGGTTGTGGCATGTCCTCGTTCCGTGGTCTGTCTCTTAGGCATCTGTTGATAAAGTTGCGCGGGTATCCGTTTTTGGCGAATACCTTGTATAGGTGTTCCTCTCCTCTTTTTGCAGTTCTGGTGTACTGCAGTGTGTTGTGTCTCTTTTGAATAGTGTCCTGATGCAGCTTCGTTTGTGTGTGTTGGGGTGGTTACTTTCATAGTTTAGGACTTGGCCTGTGTGTGTTGTTTACCTGTGTACCCTTGTGGTGAATTCTGCGTTCGGTGTTCTCTGTACTGTCACATCTGGGAATGGGAGTTGGCTATCCTTTTCTTCTTCTCTTGTGAATCGGATTCCTGTGAGTGTGGCGTTGATGATCCGGTGTGTTTTTTCTATTTCCATGTTTTTGATGATTACAAACGTGTCATCGACATATCTGACCCAGAGTTTGGGTTGAATTTGTGGTAGGGCTGTTTGTTCTAACCTTTGCATAACTGCCTCTGCTATGAGTCCCGAGATTGGTGATCCCATGGGTGTTCCGTTGATTTGTTCGTATATCTGATTGTTGAATGTAAAGTGTGTAGTGAGGCATAAGTCCAGTAGTTTAAGTATGCCGTCTTTGTTGATAACTTCCGCCTCCTGTTTTCTGTTCTGTATGTCCAGTAGGTTGGCTATTGTTTCTCTGGCTAGGGTTTTGTCAATTGAAGTGAACAGTGCAGTCACGTCGAATGAGATCATGGTTTCTTCTTCGTCTATGTGTGTATTCCTGATGACGTCCAAGAATTCCTGTGTTGATTGTATGGAGTGTTTGGATCCGTTGACCAGGTGTTTCAGTTTCTGTTGTAGTTCATTGGCCAGTTTGGATGCTGGTGTCCCTGGTAGTGATACTATGGGTCTGAGTGGGATGTCTGGTTTGTGTACTTTGGGTAGTCCATAGAATCTGGGGGTGTTGTTGCTTTCCGGTTTCATTCTTTGTAGGTCAGCTTTGGTTATCTGTCCGTTTTTTTGTAGATTCCTTAGTGTGTTATTTATTCTATTGGTGAGTTGTGGTGTGGGGTCAGAATCCTTCATTTGGTAGGTGTTGGTATCTGCGAGTAGTTGTTGTGCTTTTTTGATGTAATCTGATTTATCTAGGATGACCGTCATTCTGCCTTTATCTGCTGGTAGTATGATTATGTTTTTATCGTTTCTTAGTGCTTTCAGTGCTTCCCTCTCCTTGGTGTTGAGGTTATGTGTTTGTCTTTTTCTTATCATCATAGGTACGACCATTTGTCTCACTGTTTGTTGTGTCTCCTCTGTCAGTCCATTGTTCCTGAGTGTGCATTCTAGTGCTGCTAGGAAGTCTGCTGATTTGGCATCCCTGTGGTTGTAGTTGAGTCCCTTGGCCAGTATAGTTCTTTCCATGTCTGTGAGCTGTCTGTGGGAGAGGTTTTTAACCCAGGTGTGTGTTGTAGTGTCCTCTTTTTTGTGTGTTAGTTTGGCCATTTTTTCTTTTAGTGCCTTTTTTTTGCGGTGTGTTGTCCTGTTCTGTCCTATAGTGACAGCCTGTTCTATGGTCCAGGTCCATTCATGATTAGTGGTTTTTGAAATGAACGACTTTTGGCACGCAATTTCTTGTTTGTATTTGTGCAGTCGGTTGTGAGCGTCTGTGATCATTACCTGGATCATCCTGAATCTGTTCTGCTTGGCTGTTTCCCTGGCTTGTGGATTATTGACTGGTGGTCTGTACCTGACACATTGTGGAAGGATTTGATTCTTTCGGCATTCGTGTAGGAACCGGAGTTGTTCATATGTGGCGCTTAGGCGGTTAGCACAGGATTCCCATTTCCTGGCTTATCTCAGCGTCTCTCGCCTGTAAGTGTTCAAGGTTTGTGCGAAGATTTGTAGCTCGGGTGCTCGTTGTTGTGGTTCTGTTCGCCGAGCTGGAAGTTTTTGTTGCAAACGTTTCGTCCCCTGGCTAGGCGACATCGTCAGTGCTCTGGAGCCTCCTGCGAAGCGCTTCTTTGATGTTTCTTCTGGTATTTATAGTGGTCTGTTCTTGCCATCAACAAACACATCGACCTGGACCCAATATACCAACCACTACAGCGGACAGCTGAAACTGACACCCGGAAGCGGCAAGGACAGACCACTATAAATACCGGAAGAAACATCAAAGAAGCGCTTCGCAGGAGGCTCCAGAGCACTGATGATGTCACCTAGCCAGGGGACGAAACGTTTGCAACAAAAACTTCCAGCTCGGCAAACAGAACCACAACAACATAATGGTAGCTGAAGGGCCTTTCTTGTGCTGTATTCTATGTTCTATAACTGACAGTGCTATTAGTATTACAGTTCAAGATTTTGAAACCAGTCATGATGAAGGAACACTAATGTGTTCCCTAATTAGCTTGGTCTGTGAAAGCGTGTGGAACTGTCCAGTGGTGATGTTTCTGGAGCAGTTCAAGAAAGCACTTCACCATCACAACCACAAGGCAATTGAGAATGGAAAAGAAAGTACTCTTGCATCCCATGGAAGAATAATAAAATGAAAACCTGCTTCCCTTCTTTCTCTGTTGTTAGAGGTCATGGTTCTAGAAGTTTCTAATGAGAAACCTTGTTATATTACTGCATTATATCATGCAAATGGTGCGCACCCTCTGGCATTGTGCACCAGTGGTGAAGGTAATGAGGGTTTAAGGTAGTGGATGAGGTGTCAGTCAATTGGCTTATTTTTTACAGCCAAGATTAAATATGTATGGCTGATCCAATTTCTGGTCAACGATGAGATCTAAGTGATGGTTTTTGGAGTTGCAGCAATTGTAATGCTGCTTAATGTCAAAGAATAATGGTTAATTCCGTCTTATCATACTTGACACTTCTGTGGCCCGAATGGTATTTGCCTTGCCACTTATTGGTTCAAGCCGTATGTGATCCAGGCAATGTTATATGTTAGCATGAGCTACTTCATTATCTGAGAACTTACGAATGGTACTGCTCACTGCCTTCTTCAATGCAAAGCTTCCCCTATGCCACACCCCCACCCAGAACCTTGGTCTTATTATAAAAGGTAGGTTATTATAAGGTATCTAAAGATGGTTAGACTGAGGACACTCTTGAGGGAGTCTAGTGATTTGTTACAATTAAATGGTTAATGTTGATGATCTACAGCCCTTTTCCTTTGAGATTGGTATGACTGTAGTCAGTGGAAGGTTTTCTCACTGAATTACATTGGCTCCTGTTTTGCTAGGACTCCTTCATGCACATTTGGCCAAATACTGCCTTATGTCAAGAGCAATCACTCTCACTTCACCTCTGGAATTCAGCTCTTTTGTCCATGTTTTGACCAAGGCTGTAATGAAATCTGGAGCAAAATGTTCCAAGTTAAATCCAAACTGTTTTAGATAAAGGTTAGCGCTGGGTATGTGCCACTTGATAGCACTGTAAGTGACCCCTTGTATCACTTTGCTTTGATTGAGTGTAGACTGATACAGCATTAATTAGTTGGGATGTAATTGTCTCTTTTTTTTCCTGGATGAAACACAGCAGAGAATTTTTCACTCGTTAGGTAGTTGCCAGCTGAAAATGTCACCAGTTCAGGAGCACATTGTTATGATGACAGCCCAATATACTGTCAGTGGCCACAACACTGGCTGTATTCAGTACACTAAGCTGTTTTCTGATGTCCTGTAGAGTGAATCAAATTGTCTGAACACTGGTTTCTGTGCTGTGGTGCTTTGAAGAGAAGTTCGTGATGCGTCATACATTTAGCACTTGTCGCTCAAAGATGGTTGCAGTTGTTGATTGCAGGTCTCCACCATCATTACTGATGGAGACATATTTGGAGCTTTTTCTACCTCATCATTCACAGCAGAATGGTCCCAGTCTGTGCTGCAGCTATTCCCTGATGTTATTCTGTGTATATGACTGCGTAATTAAATCGAACATCACCAGCCCAGCCACCCAACAGAACATGTCTTCTATGTAACTTATCTGCTACCTAGCTTAGAGAAGGACATTTCTCAAGTTATCTTTTTTTCTAAAAAAAGGACATTTTCTGAATGAACATAAATCAAACTGCTGAGTTTTGTGCAAAAAGATAAAGAAATAAGGTCAAAGAAATGGGCAGATCAGTGGCTCTTTAACATTTCATGACCTATTAGAGCAAAGCGACAAGGTTTCAATTCTTGTCTGAAGGACATCTCAGTTAAATTATTACAGCTACAGAAGACAATGATTTTCTTCATATTGACAGTTTGACTGATGATTTGGTTCAGCTGTAGGTTAGACTAACCTCTTCAGTTTTATTTTTAACTTTTCACTTGCCTTTTATGTGAAGGTTTTGAGACTTTTAAGTAATGTGATAAGGTACTATATAAATGCAAGTCTCTTGTTGAAAAGGATCATCTTTTAAATGGAAATTGAGTTATATTGTACACTCATCCATTCAAACAACATGATTTGGAACTTATTCCAGGTAATTCCTTGCTAGCTATGTTATAGGGCAATTTGAGTATAACATCCTTGAGGTTGTCATTGACCAAAAGCTCAACAGGACTCACCACATAACCAGAGGCATTACAAGAGCAGGTCAGAGGCTAGGTATAGTGCAGGAATTAACTTGCCCCACAACTCCCCAAAGCCTGTCCACCATCTACAAGGCACAAGTTCTGACTGTGATGGAATTCCAACAACACTCGAGAAGCTTGACACCTTCCAGGTTGAAGCAGCATGCTTCATTGGCACCACTGAGGCGTGGGTGACCTTATAGAGGTTTATAAAATCATGAGGGGCATGGATAGGGTGCAGAGCCAAGGTCTTTTTTCCCCAGAATAAGTTAGTCTGAAACTATAGGGCACAGGTTTAAAGTGAGAGGGGAAAGATTTAAAAGGGACCTGAGAGGTGACATTTTCATGCAGAGGATGATGGATGTATGGAATGAGTTGCCAGAGAAGGTAGTAAAGGTGCATACAATTACATTTATTAGGCACCTGGGTGGGTACATAATTAGAAGGGGTTTAAAGGAATATGGGCCAAATGCTGGTAAATGGGGCATGATCACTTTAGGATATCTGGTCAGCAGGGACAAGTTGGGCCAAAGGGCCTGTTTCTATGCTGGTGATTGAATTATTTTTAAAAAGACAAGCTATGCATGCCTTCACTGCCAAATGTCCAGTGAATGAGATTTTCATATGAACTTAAAAATGGATAGCTAGTTCACTTTCTTCAAACAGGTATGCAAGTATGTGCTGATGTCCTGAAGGACAGAGCATGCTACATTCATTAGTTATAGACGTAGAATTACCTAAGCCAACAAAAATGATAAAGAGATAATTCACAAAGCAGTCAGTTACATTTGTGAATCATTGTGGGGCCAGAAGTTAGACTCACTAGGTTAATAGAAAGACTGGAATAAAATTAGTTTTGAACAGTTTCAAGTATATACTCTTGCTCAGAAAAAAAAGTCAGGATGTTGATTCTCAAATTTTCACACAGTAAACCCAAAACTGAAACTTGTTAAAAATCAAGTCTCAGATTTCACACCTTGACACAGGAAAAGAAGAGTTGTTTTTTGGAGATAGACACAGAGAGAGAAAGAAAAGGGTCTAATGCAGCTACTGATGTGAAGAACTGGAAAATACCACTTACTGTGTTGGCAAACAAGCAGGATGCTGGTCAAAGCTGGCTCTCCAATCAAAAATGTGATGATAAAACCGGTAAGGCCTTTGAAGATTTAAGGAACATCTGAGGTTAGTCTTGCTCATGGAAAAGAGTTCTGGGATGCTCTGTCTCAGCGGAAAGTTTTTGAAGAGCAGTGGACGGGTGAACCTAGAATGACATGAAGAATTGTCCAGCTGGAAAGCTGGGAGTAAATTGAGAATCCATGTTGTAATGCTATATATGTGCCAGAAGTAAGGTTTTCCATGAACTGGAGAATGTCAATGTCAATGTTGCTGCCTTGCAGATGACTCAAAGAACAAGCAAAGAGTAGTTGTGGGAGGAAGGAGGTGGTTACATGATCATCTTCTCAAAAAGAAAACCCAAGAATCAACCCAGATGTGTGGAATTAGATTCACTATCATGGACAAACCCATCAATCGATTCTTGGAGCTCTCTGTTGGCATTAACAATCACCTTATGTCTCTCTGTTTACAGCTTGCATAGTGGTTCCCTTGGTTAGCAAGCTGGTAACAAGGAATGTATACTGAGGATTATCACTTGAATAAAGGAGGACTTAACATAAATTTTACTGGAATTAGCCTTTGAGGCAGAGACTATAACCTTGTTTGAAGGAGAATTGGATAGTCATTTGAAAGAGATACTGAGACAGTACCCAGAGCATATAAAGTGAAGATCATCGCCTAAGACTGAAGAGGTTGCATATAAATTTATTTTGTGTGAAACTTTGTTAGGACATGGAATATCCTACTGGAAACATTGCCTGAAACAGAGTCTATTACTGCTTTTAAAAGGATAGAGCATAAATATTGAAAGTGAAAAAAATAATGAATGAAATGGGAAAGAGCAAGAATTAAATGGAAATCTCTTGGAGAGAACTAGCACAAACATATTCAGCTGAGTGACCTTTACTTAAAACTTCTAGGTATCTTTTCTTAAAATGAAAGAGCAAAGAAATTATAACAGAAACAATCAGCCCAGCAATGACAAGCGGAATTGCTTCCATGCTCCTAAATGTCAATGATCTTTAAAGGCTCATCTACAAACTTGATGCATAGTATTGGTGAAGCAGGGTAACAAAATAGAAAAGTCAAGTTTCACAGAACATCATGTCACATGAACATAGATTGGATGTGAGTGGATTGCACTGAAGTAACTCCCATGACCTGAAGATACCCCGCATTGGAATACCTGGAAGATTACACTTCTCAAATCAGCTAGTTTGAGTTTTTAGTGTGTTTTGATGTTGAAGCAGACATTTTCTAGTGCAAACTCAAGCACAGCAGAAGGTGAGTTAAGCCCAAGCCAAACTGATTCCATTCAGCATGTTGCTAAGCATCAAAGAGAGGATGCTTTCACCCCATCAGACTGGCAAAAGAGTCCAAACTGAAACTTTATCCCTTTGGCATGTTATTCTTTCTAATTTTGTTTAATATTGATTTAATATTGCTCATTCATAAACACAACTAAAACCCAGCTACACAAACTAAAACTAAAACTCAGTCGGGCTGGTTTCTAATCTTTCGTTCCAGACAGACTCTTGACTGTCTGGAGTTCATATTAGGAATTCAGGTGCATGCTCAGCATTATTTTACTCCCAATTTGTTTTAAAATTAATAGAAAAGAAATGACAAGGGAGCACTGAGCTGAATTCCAGAAGTGAACTGTTCATGGAGGAAGTCTTCATCAGGAATGCACTTTATTCAATTGGCCCTTCTTATATTTGACTTGGATTTTGATTTTATTGCCATGTGTATTTCACAGTAAAAATACAATAAAATACAGTGAAATGCTTTCGTTTGTCACCATGAAATGACACCATTTTGAATAACTGAAGAATAAGAGGAAAGAAAGGAAGATATAGCTTAAAGTGAGTCCATCAGACCTGAGCCACTCATCACCGTAGATGACATCTTGTTCTGCCCTCTCTCCACCACCACTTTGCTGCCATCTGTACCAGACATAACATATGTCGAAGTCACCAATCTTCAGGCGTAATCTTTGCCACTGAGCTGATACTCGTCCATCTCCACCTGTACTGGACCAACCAGCGTAGGAGTTGCATCTCTTGCTGCTGGGCCCACTTCATTGACGTTACAGTGATGCCCTTCACCACCACTTTGCAGCCTCCAGAACTGGATCCAACCAACAATGAAGTTATCAATCCTCAGGCCATCTTTTGCTGACGTGCCTACCTTGACCAACGTCGCCTCTACTGTTGTAGCTGCCACCGATTCCGGGTCCTCTGCTTGCTCCGGAAAAGTAAGTAGGGGCTCACTCTCCTGCACGCTGGGCCAAGTAAGAAAGAAAGAGAGAAAGCCAAGAAATGAAACGAAAAAGAAAAGTGGTCAGAACAGATGATCTCCAGTACAGGAGCCCTACTCTACCACCATATTGGACTGGAAGCCTTATATGTCTAACTTGTTCTGTTAGGTTAGGCCACTTTTGGAATATAGTGTGCAATTCTGGTCTCCTCCCTATCGGAAGGATGCTGTGAATCTTAACAGGGTTCAGCAAACATTTGCAAGGATGTTGCCAGGGTTGGAGGAGTTGAGCTAGAGGGAGAGCCTAAATAGGTTGGGGTTGTTTTCCCTGGAGCATCAGAGGCTGAGGCGCGACCTTATAGAGGCTTGTAAAATCATGAGGGGCATGGATAGGATAAACAGACAAGGTCTTTTTCCTGGGGTAGGGCAGTCCAGAACTAGAGGGCATAGGTTCAGGGTGAGAGGAGAAAAATATAAAAGGGACCTTTTTTATGCAGAGGGTTGTGTGTGTATGGAATGAGCTGCTAGAGGAAGTGGTGGAGGTTGGTAACAGCATTTAAAAGGCATCTGTTAGGATATATGAATAGGAAGGGTTTAGAGGGATATGGGCCAAGTGCTAGCAAATGGGACTAGATTAGATTATGATAACTGGTCGGCATGGACAAGTTGGACCAAGAGATCTGTTTCCGAAGGACTGTACATCTCTATGACTCTGACTCTATTCATTTCATAACGTGTCCCCATAGTTTTGTTCAAAGTTAAGTCTAAGTGGTGAAGCATTTTAACCCATGCCCCATTCAGCCTCACAATGACTATTTATTGATAGTGTAATATTTCTGTCATGTTTATCCTTCTGTATTACTTCAGATTAATATAATGAACCATGAAAATTGTTTAGCATCCTTGGGTTCTTTATATTCTGTGTAACTCAGAAACAACCATAATCAAGAGATTAAACCATACTCTGGGTTTACAAATCACATTACTTAACTGCGTAGAGTTCAAGGTTTCAAATTTTCTCCATATGTACAAACTGGATGATACTAGAATCATAAATGCCTGTTATTCAGTTAATCAATGGACCGTTCATTTGGAAAATTATAGCTGATTCTAAATTGTATGTTTTACCAGTGCACGGACAAAAAAAAAATCAGCTTTTCAAGGTTTAATTAAGTTACAATCTGAAGCCAGTAGTTACTTAGAGAGGTACTTGGAGAAATAATATTGTCTGTATCAAGTAATACTTCATTGAATGGTTATGAATTCTTTTGTTTTACAGTGAATAATTGTACTGTATTATTTAGCATTCCATAGTGTTACATGCAGTAAGCTAAAGAATATGACCTCACTTATTTTTCTCTTTGGCTTCTCAACTGCTCTGACACCTATTTCTAATTGCCTCTTTGAGACTTCTTTCTTTCCCTGTATGGTATGTGACTGGGAAAGGATCCACTATTAGCTGTATGTGAGGGTATTATTGCGAAAATGTGTGGGCCTCCTAACATTACTTCTACCCTTCTCCTTTGTTGTACATCCAACACTGTATGTCATTCCCAGCATCATCCACCCAGTCTGGCTTATCCCAGACTGAACAGATAAGATTAAAGGTTGTAAGTTTGCTCACTGAGCAGAAGGTTTGTTTGCAGACGTTTCGTCACCATGGCTGGGTAACATCATCGGTGAGCCTCCAGTGAAGTGCTGCTGTCATATCCCGCTTTCTATTTATGTGTCTCAGTCTTTTAGGGTGGGTGAAATCATTTCTGGTTCTTTCTCAGAGGATGGTAGGTGGGATCCAAATTGATGTGTTTATGATGGAGTTCAGGTTAGAATTCCTGTGTGTGTGTGTCTCTATTTGGCCTGTCCTAGGGTTGGCCCAGTCGAAGTGGTGTCCTTCTTCGTCTGTATGTAAGGATACTAGTGATGGTGGGTCATGTCCTTTGGTGGCTAGTTTACAACTAGTAGACATAAAGGCTCCAGAGACATCTAGGATGAGGGACCCTGGCGCATCAGTGAAAACCAAAAGGTGAAACATTTACAACTGTCTTCACAGCTTGGAGTGCTGCATGAATGATCCATTCTGGCCCCCTCTTGAGATCCCCAAGTATCACAGATGTCAGCTTTGAGACAATTTGATTCATTCCATATGATATAAAGAAATAGTTGAAGACACTGATGCAGCATAGTACTAAAGTCGCATGTTCAAGACCAACTCATCCTTGATATTCAATGGTTTTACCAATACTGAATCCTCCACCATGAATATCTTATGGATTACCTTGACCAGGAACTGAACTGACTCAGTTCTATGTGTACTGTGGTGAAAACAGCAGGTCTTTCTGTGGAGAGAAACTAATTCCTGGTTCTCCAGAGCCTGGCCACCATCAACATGGTGCAAGTCAGATATTTGATGGAATCTTCTCTACTTACATGGATGAATGCATCTGCAACAACATAGTTAACATTTCCCAAGGCAAAGAAACTCAATTGATTCACCACTGTTCATATTCTGACCCATTGTTATGTTGTACGGTGGCAGAACTGTATACCATCGACTAAATACAAGGTTCCTTCAACAGCATCTTCCAAATTCATTAACTCTTCCACTTTGAAGAAAAGTGTAGCAGAAACATAAGAGCGCCACCACAAGTTCTCCTCCAAGTCACTCATCTTATTGACTTGGAACTTATCATCATTTCTACACTATCACTGGTCAAGAAATTAGAACTCCTGTCCTGTTGGCAGTGTGAGTGTACCTATACCATATGGACTGCAGCAGTTCAAGTAAACAGCACCACCATCTTGTAGAGAGTGATAACAGTTGATCAACAAATGTTGGCCTTCCCTGTGACAATTGCATTCCAAGAACAATTTTTTAAAAGGGTAATTAATAAGGGTTTTATGGTCTGGATCACAGATAACTAAAATAAAGGTGAAGTAATGAGAACGACTTGTACAACGTTGAAGTTTGCTACGTCTTGGCTTCTTCATCTGCTCACTCATAATGCTTTGTGAAAATTGGCAACAAGACAAAAGTTGGTCTTGTAGGTTGTGAAATTGTTATGTTAGTTGATTGGTTCAGACTGCCAGTATACTCATGTATGAACCAATATTTTGTTTATTAATCTGTCTGAGTTTGGTAGTTATTTAAAGAATAACTTGGGTTTCAATGTGCTTTTAAAGATCTTAGTACATCCTAAAGCACTTTAGAGTTCATTGCACATTTTTGATTATAGGGACACAGCAGACAATATGCACACTCCCATGAACTTCATTGTGGTCATTATTAGCTCATCAGTTTTTATGAAATTCAGAAATAGATGTATATTTTTCCAAGATATCAAGGAAAACTTTGTTGGTCTTCAAAAATGATGCCATGGGATCTTTTATATTTACCTGACAGGAGACAGGGCCTTAGAGCAGGCCCTGCCAGAGGAGAATATTTAAACTATCAGTTCTGTATAAGAGTGTCAGCCTTGATGTTCAAGTCTCTAGAGTCAACTTGGAGCTCACAATGTTCTAAGTAAAGGCTTATATAAAGTCCACCAACTATGTAGTCACAAGCAATACCTTTATGTAATTCTTTATATACAAGTTTGCCAACATGCATTATGCTAAAATAAAATTGATGGCCATCAAACTTGCCTTGTTATGTAAATGTAGTTTCTATGGCAACAGGTCCTTCATCAGATATTGGAGAAACACCTCTTGAAGCTGTCCTGCAGTACACTATTAAAACAACACCATCTGGACACAAAGGATTGTAATTCATTTTATTATTTTTCTATTTTGCTGCTAATTTGGTTTCAGCGTTGTATGTTGATAACATTATTGGAGCTATTTCTCAGAGGAGTAAGTTCAACCGTAACTGATTTTAAAAACTCAATTAACATTAATAGAGATTCAATAATTAAACCAAATGGTCTTTAATTGTGTGACTGCATAATTGCACTACCTTATGTGACCTAAGTGCACTTTTGTCCATTGCTTTAATTTTGGGATAGAATTTCAACTTTATATATGCACTAGTTTTGGAAAATGTCTTCTTCCTCAAATTGCTGCCCAAAGCATTTGTGTGTCACTACATAAGATCTATTATGAATCATTGTTCATCAGAGACATGGAACACGACCTTTCGCACACTTGCAAACGCAAGTTTAAAATGGACTTATTTGCCATCAGTTGCTTGTTCTTATTAAAGAGACATTTTAAGAATATTTTTAAAATGCAAATCATTCAAAAGATTTTAAAATATAGCTATTTATGTCCAAAAAGGGAAAGCTTAATTTTAAAAGCTTCCTAGAAGAACCACACTTTAGGGCCCTAAGTAGAACTCAGCCTGTTTAACAATCCGTTAACATAATGATTTTTGAAAGTGGGTGGAAGCATTATCTTCTGCTATGATGATTTTTAAACTAATGGCAATTATCATGGAAATTTGAAATATCTTGAATGCAACTTATAGTTTAAATTCTGCAATTTTCTGTACTGGCTTTGCCATATGGGTATATTGCATTAAAATCCATTTCACCTAGCAGAAATGCAATGATGTTGACTCTTTAATTGATATTTGATTGCACGGTATATTAGTCATGTGGCTATTAGTTGTCTGAGCTTTGATGCTGAGCACATCCAGAGAGCTCTAATAATACTGTAGTAGTATCCCTAGCTCTGAGCCTGGAGATCCCGCTTCAAGTCCCACTCAATCTGAAGGTGCACAATAACAATTTTGAACAGGTTGGCTAAAATTATCACAATGGTGAACCCAGTTGCTGAGGCGATTGCAGTCTGACTGATCATGTCGTCCCTCAACATCCATATATGCTTCCAGTAGAATGAGCTAAAAATTTTGTTTGCCAACTCCTGTTGTGCTGATTGTTTTTGTGATAAACAACAATGCAAATAGAAGAGTTTTTAAAAAACTGTAAAGACTGGCTATTTATGATTTTGATACTTTCAAAAAAGTTATATTACTAATAAGAAATTAATTCAAACAAAGAGAAAGATAATTGACATGTTGAAGTATTTATATATTTGGTTTGTTATCAAAGGAGTACGGATTATTTTTCTGTCATACTCATCGAGGTGGTGGAGGCTAACATTTGGGAATGGAACATTTTCTTTCTTTGGATACCTATTAGTGATAAATACTTCTAGCTGAATAAAGCATCCCTTATTTTCCTTTAATATTCCACCTCTAACTTGACTGAATATAGAGTTTTGGGGTCTGAAAAATGCCAAATTATTCTTTTAAGCTGAGACAATAATCAGGAACTTCCTCAAAGCTGTTTCCATAAACCTCTTTGCAGTGTTTGCATCAAAAACTCTTTCTTCTACTTGCTAATGGTGCTGAAACAAAACCTTATCGAGGGTCATCTCTGTGTCTTGACAGTAGGTTAGATGGGTGATTGAAGGTAAAGGAGATTACAAGAGATATCAAAGCCACGGAAAATGTAAAAATAGATTTACTGGAATAGGATGAGGCATTTCATTTGTGTGTTAGGCTAAAGAAAGTGGTATTGTTCTTTTTGAGCAGTGTAGGATAAAGCATTTAAAATATTATATGGGATTTTACTGTAGCATGAAGGGAAAAACTGCTTCCGTGGACAAGAAACAGAGGATATAGATTTGAGAAAATTGGCAGGCAACCAGAGTCAAGATTTATTGGTTTTCTTTAATGATGTGGAATGAAAGCACGCTGAATGAGGATTCAATAATCATTTTTGAAAAGGAATTGGATGAACATTTGATCGTGAAAGATCTGTATGGATAGATCAGGAGAATAGTCTTTTGGATAGCTGTTTAAAATGTACAAGTGAAAAGAAAAGTCTGAAAAGCCACTTTCTGCCTGTACAGTTATCTGGTTTTATTGAGGGTTATGGACATCAGGTAGGCATACAAGGATTGGATTAATTAACGTATGAAAGATAAACACCAATACTGGTTGATTTGAAAATCATTTCCGGATTGTTTCTATTCAATTATATGCAACAGCACCTTAAGTGTCAAAAACTGTATTTTTCTGCTGCAGATTGAGAAAGAATTAGGAAATGAATTGAGACGGCCCATCCTTATTTCTGATATTTATTGTTCTTGTATGTTAGAAATGTAGAAAATCAGCAAAAGATTAGACCACTTGGCCCATCAAGCTGAATATCTGCCATTGGCAGATGCTCTATCTCAATGTCAAGTACATGTCCTCTTACCATCCCTCTTGACATATTTTGCCCCCAGAGGTTTGATTCTTTTTTTGAATATATTCTGTGATCTGGCCTCCAGGCCTTCTGTGGTAGGAAGTTTCACAGGTTCAGCATCCTTTGGGAAAAGAATTTTCTCTTTCTCCCCAATCAAAGTGATCTCCCATGTATTCTGAGACTGTTACCCTTTGTTCTGGAACCCCTTGCCCAGGAAATCATTGTCCCTGCATCCAGCCTGCCCAGTCCTGTCAGAAATGTAAATGTTTTAATGAAATTCCACTCTCATCCTTTTGAACTTCAGTGAAAACAAGATCCAGTTTACCAAATCTCTACACATTCAACAGACCTGATGTCCCAAGAATCAGTCTGGTGAACATTTACTGCACTCTCTCTTTGGCAATCTTTCCTTGGGTAAGGAAGCAAAACTGCACTTAGTACACCAAGTGTGACCTCACCAAGGCACTGCACACAGCAGTAAGATTTCCTTGCTCCTGTACTCAAACCCAGTTGCAATAAGGACCGACATACTATTTGCTTTCCTAACAGTTTGCTGTACTTTATGCTTGCTTTTAGTATACAAGGAGACCCAAGTACCTTTTGTAAATTATCATGATGTTATATGTCGAAATGCTGAAAGGGTTTCTTTGGGAGTAAACACATTGTAACACACACACTGCATAACCTTTTGTATTTCTGATATGGAGGAGCTGGGGGTGGGGGGTGGGGGTGTGTTGGACTGGTGTGGACAAAGTTAAGCATCGTACAACACCAGGTTTACTTGGAAGCACTAGCTTTCAGAGCACTGCTCCTTCATTAGGTGGTTGTGACAACCCACTGCTTCTAAATAAACCAGTTGGACTATGACCTGGTGTTGTGTGATTTTTAACTTTCTTCTACTTCATTATCCTGAAACAGGCTGGAATAAAGACAATCT
This sequence comes from Hemiscyllium ocellatum, assembly GCF_020745735.1. Taxonomy (NCBI): domain Eukaryota; kingdom Metazoa; phylum Chordata; class Chondrichthyes; order Orectolobiformes; family Hemiscylliidae; genus Hemiscyllium; species Hemiscyllium ocellatum. Next base: position 50,726,115 of record NC_083412.1, read on the forward strand.
TTATCTTTTCATACCATTTAAAGAGTTTATTGGACAAAGCAGTTAGAGATTATGTTGGGAAAGGAATATAATGTTGCAAGATGCAAATGTTGATTTCATTTGGCATATAACCATTAATCAGCAGTTAAAACTTCTTTATCATTATCAACCAGCCATTCACCATCTAGCCTGTAACACAGAATAGCACTGATCAAATTAGTAGCAATGTGCTTACCTCATACTATGATGAGATATGAAATCAGCTGCTCAATAGCAATTTTTGGTTGAAAACAATTTGGCAATAAGTGAACCTGGTGCAAGTAGGTGGAGTAAAACAAATAAGCATACAGTTTTATTGGTTTAACTTTGATCTAATATCTGGTGAGCTGAATAGCCTATATTTTAAATATAACGAAAGCAAAAAGAGATTTTTGACAACATAAAAACTTATGATCCACATGCAGAATAAAATCATATCCGATGGCATGTGTGAAATGTCTTTATTATGCTGATATGCCAAGTAAGGTTTAAAAATATCAAAACAGGGGTATGACATGCAATGTTTCAACAAAATTATACTTCATGAAATTTCATAATAGATCTGGGAGAACAACAGAAGAATAAAGCAGCAATGCACAACTAATGATCTTTCCTAGATAGTAAAATTGAACGTGCTAATCAGGAGTGCCATATATGTCAGAGTAACCTACTAGAAAGTCCTACTGAAACTTGTGGAAAACTACAGCAATACATTCACATTGATTTTTACCAAGCTGAAGAAATGGAAATTGTCACTCCAAATTTTTGAGGGAGTAAAGTGATATGTATTGCACTTATATATTGTGCAATTTGATGCCCGAGCACCCTAATTTGATGAGAGTTACAGGTAGATAGGATAGTGAAGAATGCATTTGGTATGCTTTCCTTTTTTGACAGAGTATGGAGTACAGGAGTTGGGAGGTCATGTTGTGGCTGTACAGGACATTGGTTAGGCCACTTTAGAAATATTGCAGTTCTGGTCTCCTTCCTATGTGAAGGATGTTGTGAAACTTGAAAGGGTTCAGAAAAGACTTACAAGAATGTTGCCGGGTTGGAGAATTTGAGCTATAGGGAGAGGCTGAACAGGCTGGGGTTGTTTTCCCTGGTGTGTCGGAGGATGAGGAGTGACCTTGTACAGGTTTATAAAATCATGAGGGGCATAGATAAGATAAATAGACAAGGTATTTTCCATGGAGTGGGGGAGTCCAAAACTAGAGGGCATTAGTGCAGGGTGAGAGGGGGAAGATATAAAAGGGACCTAAGGGGCAACTTTTGCACATAGAGGGTTGTGTGTGTATGGAATGAGCTGCCAGAGAAAGAGGTGGAGGCTGGTACAATTACAGCATTTGAAAGGCATCTGGAAGGGTAAATAAATAGGAGAGGTTTAGAGGGATATGGGCCAAGTGCTGGCAAATGGGACGAGATCAGGCTGGGATATGTGCTCGGTTTGGACAAGTTGGACCAAAGAGTCTGTTTCTGTACTGCACTTCTGTATGACTTTATAAATTATTACAATTACTCTCGATGATCATCTATTTGTAATGTCTGAATCAAAGGTTCTGGAGAGTTGGAAGTAAAATCAACCTTTACTTTATGAAACCAACTTTCCTGTTTATTGTACAAAACAATTTTCTTCAAATCTTAATGGAAAAAAACCAATGAAGACCTTAATCTCATTAGTCTAAGTAAATGGTAATCATAGTCCTGAGACTGAAAGTATTGTATCTGACCCATTGTACACAGTGTCATAAAAATATTTTCACTGGGATGATTTTTTTAAAGTTTTACATTGACTTCCTGTATGTTTGAATTAATGGTTAGTATTTTCCCATCCCTTGAATAGCACATGAAATACTGAGTCAGTTGGGAAAAGTCTGATTTTCCACCCAAGGTTTGAACTATGAGAGGCAAATCTCACTATTGAGTAACAAGAGGTCTGTTTGCATGCATCTACACCTCATTATTACCTGATCTTGCTTTATTTATATGGAGTTTGCTATTCTCCCATCCAGTGGTGACAACTCTTAGTAAGAAAGACAGAGCAGGTTCCTTATGGTGTTGTGGAGAAAGCATAGAGAACCACTAGGAGACACAGAGAGTTCTTCAAGAAGTAGGTCTTTTATTTGCAAACAAAAAACCATGACACTGAGAAAGCAGATTCTTGAATATCCATGAACCTCAGGGTCCATGGATCTTTATTTTTTTTAATCATGTTTCTGTTAGCTTATCAACATGTCCAACTATATTAAACAAAGTACCTCACCCTAGCTTGACAATAAACCAGTGATTTTAGTTCCCATTATCTCTTTAGTTGTACATTCTACTTAATGTTATTCTAATGTCACGGTTAGATATTTAGTGCTAACTCTTGCAACGATGGTCTTTCATTCCAGACCCTACTTAATATTTTCCTAAAGTCATGATTAGATATTTATTATCAGCTCTGCTACAGTGATCATCCATTCCAGACTAACCTGAATGATAGATATTTAGCTATTCCATCTGTTACAATAGTCTCCTGTCTTAAGCTGGCTCTACTAACTACTAATTAGATATGTCCCAAATATTTATGATCCCAATCCTGTCATAATAACACTTAACAGAGAAATTTGCTTTATTACTTGTGTTATCTCATCTCGCCATAGTGACCTTTCAGCCTTAACCTTACTGTGCTAATTGGTATAACAGCATTCCACTATTCTTATTCCATCCTGCCTTTCACAGACCACAGATTGCCAGTGGTCTTCATGCTTTAACCCCTCCATGGTTTCATGTTCTTTATTTTCCATAAGGGCTCCATTCCTGATTAAGGGCTTTTGCCTGAAACGTTAACTCTCCTGCTGTTTGGATGCTGCCTGACCTGCTGTGCTTTTCCAACACCATACACTCAACCCCTCATGGCTCCAACTCTAATTTGATTTTCCAGGCCTCCATCTTGGCCAGCAGCCTCCCAATGTCTTTTGGTACACTTCATGGGCAGTTAGTCCACTGAGTTGGCATCGGACATGCCTCAGCCTCCCTACATAATATTTGCAGTCAGAACAAATGTGTTATGCAAAGCAGTTGCCCAGTCTGCACTTTGTTTCCCCAAAGTCTGAGCAGCGAACACAGTAGACTAGACTAAGTGACGTGCAAGTAAATCGCTGCTTCACCTGGAAGGTGTGTCTGGGTCCTTGGATAGTGAAGAGGAAGGAGGTAAACAGGCAGATGTTACACCTTCTGCAATTGCAAGGGAAGGTGCCATGGTGGTGTGAGGTGATACTTGGAGTGGAGGAGGAATGGACCAAGGTGTCCCAGAGTGAAAAATCCCTGCGGAAGGCTGACACGGGAAGAGACGGGGATATGTGTCTGGAGATTGTATCCCACTGGAGGTGATGGAAATGGTGGCTAATGATCCTTTGGATGTGGATGATAGTGGAACGGTAGATGAGGACTGGGGGACCCTATCATTTCTTTTGGAGGAAGGAAGAGGGGGTGAGGGCTGAAGTGCAGGAGATGGGAAAAACATGGCTGAGGATGGTCTTGAGCCTCCTGTTGCCTGCCATTTCAACATACCGCCATGTTCCCAGGCCAATGTCTCTGTCTCAGGCTTACTACAGTGGTCCGTCAATGCCCAATGCAAGCTCGAAGCATATCGCCTCATTTTCTCTTTGGGGACCCTGCAGCCTTCAGACTCAATTTTGAGTTCAATAATTTTACAGCCTGAGCAACTTCTCTCATGTTCTTCCCTGAACCTCCCCCCCCCCCCCCCCCCCCCCACACACCAGGCCTTGTCATCACAAGCAACCCATTGTCAGCTCCTAATGGTCCCCATTAGCAGTGATTGATTCTCCCAGGCTGACCTTTACCCTTTCCTTTGTCTGCCCAATTGTTTTTCTTTCCGTGGGCTCCATCTCTATCTGTCATTTACTCCTTTTCCCCATCCATCCTACCTCTTTTCGAGCATATCGACCAACCTTTTCCTAGTTACGATCAGTTTTGAAGAAAGGTCACTGGATCTAAAATGCTAACTCTGAATTCTCTCCACAGATGCTGCCAGATCTGCTGAGTTTTTCCAGTAATTTCTGATTTTGTTTCTGCCTTCTGTATGGTAGGGTGGTGCAACACAGGCACAAAAAGCCGGACAGGATTCAATTGACATCTGCTTATAGTAGATGTGACTTAGATGATGAGATCATTCATTGGCTGTAAATTTATGGCTGTCTGAAATGTACACAGCTGCTATTTATCCTTAGACTCAAATGAAACTGTATCTGTAGGATTTTTTTCCTTCATCTGTCAAGCTATCCAATAAAAGTTAATGTTTTCAACTGTTTCAAGGCTTTCTAGCAGGTGTTGCTTCCATGTTGAACAATGACAAGATGTTCTACAATGCTGGGTGTTAGGGAAGAAGAAGCACTCACTCAGACAGAGCTTCAACATGGTACCGCACTACAAATAGGTCTGTTTGATTCTTGTAGCTGCAGTTACGGTGCCAACCAATCAGATGTAAAATAGCAATACACAACAAATATGCGATTCTGTTTCCATTGAAGTGTCACCCATTGCAGCTATGCGTCCTCAGATGCTTTTCTGTGCTGTTTCCCACACACTGGGTGTACTGTGAAGGGCTATTCACAATTGACAGTGATTGAACTGATGTGTAACAGGGCTTTAAATGTGTTGGAGGTGGCGAAAGTTCTCAGGAATGGCCAGTACCTCTACAGCTGGTGGACACATAGCAGTGCAAACATGGCACCATGGAGACGTGGTGCACATATAACGAGATGATCAGCGAAGAATTGTCCGATATAACTTGCTGGAGTTTACAGACAGAATCTTTGTGAAACTTCCCAAATATGACAGCTGATTTTTGATAAAATTCAGCTCATGGATTTTGCTCAATAAGAACGTTTGTTAAATCAAACAGTTGGATTTTCATTGAACATGTCAACTAAAATGTTACAATTAGTATTGAGGTTTCTGTGATGAACCAAAATGCAGCTTGGTAAAAGGTTTGTACAGAAGTCACCTGTTCTCACAGAAAGGTGTCTTTGCTGTTATGACAGAAGGGACTATCATCTTCTTTACAAATCATCCCTGTGGGACTATTAAATGGAGAAGTGATGGCGTGATATTCATTATCTTAGTTGCCGACAAATAAGAACTCCCTAATTACACTGACGAACAAAAAGTAGTGACAAGAACATTCTGCCACAAGTCATTTCCTTGGTACAAGCTAAACCTGCATAACTTTGCAATTACAAGTGGAATCAAGTGATTCATTGAATAAATGGGGAATAAGGCATGGGTTACAAAATTGCAAGTTAATCAGAGTGGAGATAGCATACACCATTTGTTAACAATGTTGCTGTGAATTTTTAAGCACTTTTCAGTGTGCTCTGCTTTGCAAATTCACGTTTCCTACTTCACTACAATTTTTTTTGCAATTTATAAATAAGTAGGAGGAAAAGCTAATATAAGGAAAACTGCTATAATTGAACTAAATGCTGTTGAAAACTGTTCTCTTTCCTAGAACCCCAGCAACATATCGCGAACACCAGCCTTGTAAACTTAAAATATATGAAGAGTGATGGGCAGAAAAAAACACCAATGATCCATCTCAGCTGCCCACCCAATTGTGTTACCTATAAACATGATTCACCCTCTCCCCTGCTCAGAGCAAGTAAATACCCAGGCCAATTTGAAGGAGCAAAATCTGTGGATTTTCTCTTCAACATACTTCCCCCATCGCCAGGTAATGCAAATTAGTTCTGATCACTCTGACCTTGAATTTCTTACAGAATCTACTTTTTATGATAGATGATCTCTTCAATTGGGATAGGTTAAGCTCTCAAATAATTCAGTGAGTTGAGTCCAGTACATAAGCCAATAGACTCCACAGACCTACTATTCTCAGGGAAAGGAAACACATCTTGACACCTCACTGAGATCTGGACTTATGCAAATTAAAGTTGTAACTCACAGTCCTTCTCAATCTATTAAATTGGAAGAAACTGCCAATTTGAGCATCTTCAATTTCCGTTGCCAATGTACAAGTCTCAAGCAGACCACATTCAAGTCTATTATAGGGAAAGTTTAAAAAAAATTACATAAATACTGAGAGAACAGGACTTGTTTGCATTTATAGAGACCTGAGGATCCTTGTATCTGAAGTTAACAGCAGGTACAGCAAGTAATTAGATGAACGAATAGTATTTAGCTTTTATTTGGAAAGGATTGGAGCACAAACTTATACAGGACATTCATGAGATTATACTTGTGATTTCCTGGTTGCCTTACAAGAAAGAGCAGACTTCATCTAGAGGAAATGCAAAAAACTTCTACTAGATTGGTTCATGGTATAAAAGAACAGTCCATTGAGGAGAGTTTGAGTAGATTGGATCCATACTTTTGGAGTGTGAAAGAATAAAAAGTGACTTCATTAAAATACGAAGACTTCTTCAATGACCTGATACAGTGGACACTGAGAGAATATTGCCCCTAGCTGGGGAACCTAGAACATTAGGTCACGATCTGAGAATGAGGTGTTGGCTGGTTAGGTTTGAGATGATAGGAAAAAAATTCCAAGTTCTGAATCTTTTAAGTATCTAATGAGTTATCAATTCTCATTCACTGGACATATTTGAGACAGAGACCAGTAGATTTTTGAGTTGAACGGTCTTAAGAAAAATGGGGATAGTGCATGAAACTTGAGGTAGTAAATTGGTTATATTCTTGTCAAATGGGGAGCACGCAATAATCGTATATGCCACTAGACTAGCAGGTACAGTCAGTGACAAAACAGACTTTGAAGAGATAATGGGATCAAATTTATTGGAAATATTTGTTCTGAAGAAGGATCGCTGGGTCTGAAATGTTAACTCTGATTTCTCTCCACAGGGGCTGCCAGACCTGCTGAGCTTTTCCAATGATTTCTGATTTTGTTTCTAACTTGTTAGTGTTGCTCCATCCACAGTCTGTGCAGAGTGACATCAAGAACTTTTGCCCAAAAGAACATGATAACTAGGAGCAGGAGTAGACAATTGAGCCCCTTGAGCCTGCTCTGCCATTTAATATGATTATAGCTGATCTCAGCCTTAACTTCACTTTGCTGCCCTGTCCCTTAACCCTCACTCCATTACTAATTAAAAATCTGTCTATTTTATTCAGTATCTTGGCATCCACCACACTCTGGGGTAGTGAGGGAAGTAATTCCTCAACTCTTCTATCCCCTAAAACTATGAGCTCTTATGCTACATTGTCAACAGTGGGAAACATCCACTCTACATATATGTTATCAATCACTTTAACAGCTTATCTACCTATGCATAGAGAAAATATCTCCCTGCGTCCACATGGTTGTTCTGCCTCACTGGACTAGCACACTAGAAATTAAGCCTTGCTATTGGCAAAGATAAAGTTAAAAATTTTATTAAAGTCTGCAAAATTCCCCAATTTACTTACTGTTTGTGTGCAGGTTGACAGAAAGCACAAACCATATTTCCTCGAATTCCAGGAGCAACATTTACTATTTTATATGATGTTGCATTATTTTGAAACTTGAGAAAAAATGTCAAAACAACAGCACTTTTAAAAGGGAGAAGAACAGACAAAGGAAGCACATGGTGAGGTCAGTACAGCAGAGAGAGAGAGAGAGAGAGAAAGAAATCCACATTACTAACTGAGAGAGCAGTGAAACTGTACGGTTACTGCCTTTGCTAGTTGAATTTATGTATCACTGGACATCGGAGTGCATTTGGGAAAATTAAAAAACAGTGAAATTCAAAACTGACCTTGGAGGAACCTGTTTGGGTGAGGTCACAGCACAGAATCAAATAAGTGGATTTTAAGCGTGGCCTTAAAATAAGTTTACAGTAGTGATTAGAGTGAGTTCTTTCTTGATTCTATGTTTTATTGAGCTATGTCTCTTGACTAAACTTAAAATATAAGCCATAACTATTAATTTAACCTGAAGCAGTGTTTTGAAGAGGAATAAGAAGCAAAATGGCCCTAAGTAGAGCGATATGTTCTTCTTGTCAGATATGGGCATTTAGGGAGAGTTTACATGTTACTGAGGATCATATCTGCAATAAATGCCATTGGTTGTGAATCCTATCAGATCGAATGGATCAGTTGGAGAGGCAGTTGGAAGCAATGAGGAATCAACAAGAGCTAGGGGATGTGATGGATGGCTGTTATAGGAAGAGGGTGGGGAAATCTCAGATACAGTTATATAGATGGGTTAACTCCAGGAAAGGTAACAGAGGTAGGCAGCTAGTGCAGGAGTCTTCTGTGGCTATCCCCATTTCAAACAAGTATGCTGTTTTGAAAATGTAGGGAGTGATGGATGCTTAAGGGAATGTAGCACAAACAGCCAAGTTTCTGGAATTGAGACTGGCTCTAAAATAATGAGAGGCACGTTGGGTTCCAAGCGATCAATTGTGTTAGAGGACCCTCTAGTCCGCGATACAAACAGATGTTTCTGTGGCCAACAGCGAAAAATCAGAATGGTGTGTTGCTTCCCTGGTGCCAGGATCAAGGATGTCTCAGAGAGGGTAAAAAATGTTCTCAAGGGAGAGAGGGATCAGCAGGAGGTCATTGTACACATTGGAACCAATGACATAGGAAGGGAAAAGGTTAAGATTCTGAAGGAGATAACAGAGAGTTAGGCAGGAATTTAAGAAGGTGGTCCTTGAGAGTAATAATATCTGATTTACTCACAGTGCTACAAGCTAGTGAGGGCAGGAATAGGAGGATAGAGCAGAGGAATGCGTGGCTGAGGAACTGGTGTATGGGAGAAGGATTCACATTTTTGGATCATTGGAAGCTGCTTTGGGATGACCTATACAAGAAGGATGGATTGCACCTAAATTGGAAGGGGACTAATATATTGGCAGGGAGATTGGCTAAAACTGCTCGGGAGGATTTAAACTAGTAAGGTGTGGGTGTGTGGGACTCAGGAATATAGGAGAGAATGAGGAAAGAGATCAATCTGAGACTGATACAGTTGAAAACAAAGGTGAGTCGAGCAATCAGGGCAGGCAGGGACAAAGCAGAAAACAAGGTAGCACTGATAAATTAAACTGCATTTACTTCAATGGAAGAGGCCTAACAGGGAAGGCAGATGAACTCAGGGCATGGTTAGGAACATGAGACTGGGATATCGTATCAATTAAAGAAACATGGCTCCGGGATGGACAGGACTGGCAGCTTAATGTTCCACAGGAAGGATAGAAAGGGAGGCAAGTGAGGACAGAGAATGGCGTTTTAGATAAGGGATAGTATTACAGCTGTACTGAGAGAGGATATTCCCAGAAATACATTGAGGGAAGTTATTTGGATGGAACTAAGAAATAAGAAAGGAATGATCACCTTATTGTGATTGTATATGGACCTCCTAACAGTCAGAGGGATATTGAGAAATAAATTTGTAAGGAGATCTCAGTCATCTGTAAGAATAATAGGATGGTTGTGGAAGGGGATTTTAACTTTCCAAACATAGACTGGGACTACCATAGTGTTTAAGGTTTAGATGGAGAGCAATTTGTTAAGTGTATACAAGAAAATTTTCTGATTTTGTACTTACCAGAGAAAGTGCAAAACTTGTCCTACTCTTGGGAAATAAGGCAGGACAGGTGAGTGAGATGTCAGTGGGAGAGCACTTTGAGGCCAGAGACCATAATTCTATTAGTTTTAAAATAGTGATAGAAAAGGATAGACCAGATCTAAAAGTTGAAGTTCTAAATTGGAGAGAGGCCAATTTTGACGGTATTAGGCAAGAACTTTCAAAAGCTGATTGGGGACAGATGTTCACAGGTAAAGGGATGGCTGGAAAATGGGAAGCCTTTAGAAATTAGATAACGAGAGTCCAGAAAAGTATATTCCTGTTATGGTGAAAAGAAAGGCTGGAAGGTATATGGAATGCTGAATGACTAAAGAAATTGAGGTTTTTAGATTAGACTTACAGTGTGGAAACAGGCCCTTCGGCCCAACAAGTCCACACCGACCCGCCGAAGCGCAACCCACCCATACCCCTACATTTTTACCCCTTACCTAACACTACGGGCAATTTAGCTTGGCCAATTCACCTGACCCGCACATCTTTGGACTGTGGGAGGAAACCGGAGCACCCGGAGGAAACCCACGCAGACACGGGGAGAACGTGCAAACTCCACACAGTCAGTCGCCTGAGTCGGGAATTGAACCCGGGTCTACAGGCGCTGTGAGGCAGCAGTGCTAACCACTGTGCCACCGTGCCGCCCATTGGTTAAGAAAAAGAAGGAAGCATATGTCAGGTATACACAAGATAGATCGATTGAATCCTTAGAGTATAAATGCATTGAGTATCCTTAACAGAGAAATCAGGAGGGCAAAATGGGGACGTGAGATAGCTTTGGCAATTAGAATTTAGGAGAATCGAAAGTGTTTTGACAAATACATTAAGGACAAAAGGGTGACTGGGGAAAGAATAGGGCCCCTCAAATATCAGCAAAGCGGCCTTTGTGTGGAGCTGCAGGAGATGGGGAAAATACTAAGCGAGTATTTTGCATCAATATTTACTGTGAAAAAGGATATGGAAGATATAGACTGCAGGGAAATACGTGGTGACATCTTAAAAAATGTCCATATTACAGAGGAGGAAGTGCTGGATATCTTAAAACGGGTAAAGGTGCATAAATCCCCAGGACCTAATCAGGTGTACTCGAGAACTCTGTGGGAAGCTAGAGAAGTGAATGCTGAGACTCTTGCTGAGATATTTGTATCATTGATAGTCACAAGTGAAATGCCGGAAGATTGGAGGTTGGCTAATGTGGTGCCACTGTTTAAGAAAGGTGGTAAGGACAAGCTGGGGAACTAGAGACCAGTGAGCCTGACATCAGTGGTGGGCAAGTTGTTGAAGGGAATCCTGAAGGACAGGACTGATTCGGGATAGTCAACATTGCTTTGTGCATGGGAAATCAGGTCTCACAAATTTGATTGAGTTTTTTGATGAGGATTGATGAAGACAGAACGGTAGGCGTTTGAAAAGGTTCCTGATGAGAGACTGGTTAGCAAGGTTAGTACTCATGGAATACAGCAGGAACGAGCCATTTGGATACAGAACTGGCTCAAAGGTAGAAGGCAGTGGGTGGTGGTGAAGGGTTGTTTTTCAGAGTGGAGGCCTGTGACCAGTGGAGTGCCACGAGGATTGGTGCTGGGTCCACTACTTTTCATCATTTCTATAAATGATTTGGATATTGGCATAAGAGGTATGGTTAGTAAGTTTGCAGATGACACCAAACTTGGTGGTGTACTGGACGGCAAAGAAGGTTATCTCAGATTACAATGGGATCTTGATCAGATGGGCCAATGGACTGATGGAATTTAATTTAGATAAATACAAGGTGCTGCATTTTGGGAAAGCAAATCTTAGCAGGACTTATACACTGAATGGTAAGGTCCTAGGGAGTGTTGCTGAACAAAGAGACCTTGGAGTGCAGGTTCATAACTCCTTGAAAGTGGAGCCGTAAGTAGATAGGATAGTGAAGAGGGCATTTGATCTGCTTTCCTTTATTGATCAGAGTATTGAGTACAGGAGTTGGGAGGCTGTACAGGACATTGTTGGAGTATTGAGTGCAATTCTGGTCTCCTGCCTATCGGAAATTCTATTGTGGAACTTAAGATGTTGCCAGGGTTGGAGAATTTGAGCGACAGGGAGAGGTTGAATAGGCTATAGGGCTGTTTTCCCTGGAGCATCGGAAGCTGAGGGATGATCTTATAGGGGTTTATAAAATCATAAGAGGCATGGATACGATAAATAGACAAAGTCTTTTCCCTGGGGTGGGGGGGAAGTCCAGAACTAGAGGGCATAGTTTAGGGTGAGAGGTGAAAGGTATAAAAGAGACCTACGGGGCAACCTTTTCACACAGAGGGTGGTATCTATATGGAATAAGCTGCCAGAGGAAGTAGTGGAGGTTGGTACAATTCATTTAAAAATGAATTCATTCTGGATGGGTATATGAATAGGAAGGGTTTGGAGGGATATGGGCGGGTGCTGGCAGGTTGGACTAGATTGGGTTGGGATACCTGGTCAGCATGGATGATTGGACCAAAGGGTCTGTTTCATCTGTACATCTCTATGGCTCTATGACTCTATAACTGGGGATCAAATGCTAACGATACGGGTGAGGCCGTTTAGGACTGAGAAGAGGATTAATTTCTTCATCCACAGAATGGTGACCCTTCTGGAATTCTCTGCAACTAAAAGCAGTTGAGGCCACAATTACAACTGTTTCAAGATGGAAAAGATATAGTTCTTAGGACAAAAGAGATCAAAAGGTATGTGAACAAAAATGGGAGAAGAGTTGTGACTTGAATGGTTAGCCATGATCATATTGCACTATGGGGCAGGCTCCAAGGGATGAATGCCCTCCTCTTGTCTGTCTGTTCTTGTTTCTATTCAGACCCCAACCTATTCAGTTCTGAGAGCCAGTCACAGCGTTGACAGGTAGATGGCCTTTGTCATCGATAATTGGTCCTTATTCCACAGACCAATCAGTTGCTTGTTTCCAGACAAATCTTCATTCTCACACAGACCCCTGGTTTCAGCTCATCACTCATCATACTTGCACTATTCTTTTTTCCTAAGAGGCTGGCATTTCGTCACCAAGTCACATGGAGATTCCTTGACATTGATCCAGCTTCCTTGACACTCCTAGACTTACACTGTTGCTTGAATAAGCACATGTGTTAACAATGCTAATAAGTGTCTGGTTACTTGGCTTTAAAAAGAGCAGTAATCATTCAACGATCCTTGGGTTTCAATACAGTTGTTCTTCCCTTTCAGTCCGCAATCAAAAATATAGTAAGATAACATGGTACAGTCTTCACACTATCATTGTTTAAAGACAAAGTAACTAAATTTCATGAATACCTTGGGTTTAACTTTATTTTAGAATGCTCCTGATTATAATTATGTGTATGAAGTATTCAATAATGCAAAATGGAATTAATATATTATGCATGGAATCTGTTCCATTCCAATTCTTGGTAGTGAGATTTATCATAAAAAAGAAATGGGTGAATGGGCCATAATCATTTGATAGTACTGAACTTGAGCATTGCTGAAAAAGGACGTATTTTGTCAAAAATGTTCACCTTGTACTCATTGAAACAACGCTTGAGAATTGATTTGCTTGTTACACTTGTGAATTATCCTTAAGTACAAGATGAAAAATTTCAACAGAATGTGTCCTTTTCCCAACAATACTTTTCAATGAGCTGTGTCGACATTTATTTATTTTGCTGTTCAATTGGATGGCAATTTCAGGGTGGAACTGTTGAAAGAAATTATTCCCTTTTGAGCAAGCCTCTGCCCACAACACACATTCATTTCTGCCTGAGACTGTTTAGAGAAAAGGGCCCCAGAGTGCAGAACATGTGCACAATAATGAGCAACCTTGAAGTACTTAATTATTAGGATGAGGGGACATAATTAAAAATAACTTCCTTTCCATCTCAAGAACCTGAACATAAATCTATTTAGACAAATTAATACAGGTAGTCTCATTGATAGTAAATTGTTTTGAGCTAAATTACTTGAGTTAACTTGCTGTACTAGCAAAATATGGGAGCAATATCAAATTCCGTTCTTATGTAGCTCAGTAAGCAATTTCATTTACACATCATAAGTAACATGGGAAATCAGTGAATGTAAACATCTTGCAGTGAAGATTTCCCATCTGTAAATATGATTTTTAGATGCATTCATGACAGTTTGAGCGAAATTTGCATTGCATTTAGTTAGTGTTTGATGCTGTCACTGAGTGCCAAGTGGAAAATAGACCAGTCTTAAGCCCTGTAATTATTCCTTGACAAGTATTCATCGAGAAAAATAATTTTATTGTCATCTGTAAACGACTTCAAACATAACACATGTAGTCAAAAAATGCTGTTGAAGTATAATTATAGCTTAAATCTCAGCAAAAATACAAGTAGGAAAGCAACACTGTTTTGCAACTATTTGTTGGAGACTGAAATTCTTGATTTTGTTAATTTTTATAGAACAATGATGTAAGTATAAAATATGATCCTTATTTGTGCTCCTGCCTTTTCTGCTAAAAGTGACAGAAGGAGGAATTCCTCTCCTGAGTCACATTCAGTTTCTCATGCAATGCACAAATACAACTTACATTCACAAAATAATCCAAAGTTTGGATGACTCCGATACATTTGCTTCATTCCAAAATAGTTTAATTTTAGAGCAATTTTATTTAGGTTTGATGGTAATTAAACAGAAATGACATTATCACATTTGAGCCTAGATCCTCAAAAATACACATGATCGTTAATGATCGAGATTTCCATTTTCTTTATAAAGTTGTGTCAATTTGAATAACAATTGTTCTATTCCAGTGGTTCCAAATCATGGAGCTATTCGCTATTTATATTCACCCCGAACACTGTGTCGTGTGTTTACCCAATTTCAGCTCAATTATTAAGTAAACATTTGTGAAGAGAATTTTAAAAATTCATCCAGCAGAATTTTCCAAACAGAGGCTGGTTGAGGAATTTAAATTCGGAGGGAGGAAATCATTATTTTTCCTAAAGGCAGGTTAAAGTTTTGCTGTTATGTTCCCAGAACCTTTTGGGTGTGGTGATTTTCCTGACCTTAATGGTCAGGAACCTGTTTTGCATTCAATAGTATGTCATGAATATTCATTAAAACACCGGCACATTGGATTTGCATTGACAAATATAAGCAGCACATTTTGAAGAAGTAACAAAGAGAATTGATGAGGGCAGAGCGGTGGACGTGCTCTATATGGAATTTTGTAATGTATTCAACAAGGTTCCTCATCTTAGACTGGTTAGTAAAATTAGATTTTATGGATTACAGGGAGAGCTAGCCATTTGGATACAGAACTGGCTTTTAGGTAGAAGACAGAGGGTGATAGTGTTGCGTTCATTTTCAGACTGGAGTCCTGTGACCAATGATGTGCCACAAGGATCTGTGCTTGGTCCACTGCTTTTCATCATTTATCTAAATGATTTGGATTTGACGATTGGAGGTATACTTAGTAAGTTTGCAGATGACACTAAAATTGAAGGTGCATTGGAAAGCAAAGAAGGTTACCTCAAAGTACCATGGATTTTGATCAGATGGGCAGTGGGCTAAGGAGTGACAGATGGAGTTTAATTTAGATAAATGTGAGATGCTGCATTATGGAAAAGCAAATCAGAGCAGGACTTATACACTTAATGGTAAGGTCCTGGGGAGTGTTGCCGAACAAAGAGACCTTGGAGTGCAGATTCATAGTTCCTTGAAAGTGGAGTGGTTGGTAAATAGGGTAGTGAAGAAGGCATTTAGTATGCTTTCCTTTATTGGACAGAGCATTGAATACAGGGGTTTGGAGGTCATGTTGCAGCTGTACAGGACACTGGTTAGACCAGTTTGGAATATTGCGTGCAATTCTGGTCTCCCTCCTATTGGAAGAATGTTGTGAAATTTGAAAGGGTTCAGAAAAGATTTACATAAATATTGCCAGGGTTGGAAGTTTTGAGCTACAGGGAAAGCTTGAATAGACTGGGGCTGTTTTCCCTAGAGCATCGGAGATTGAGGGATGACATTATAGAGGTTTATAAAATCATGAGGGGCATAGATAGGGTAAATAGACAATATTGTTTCCCTCGGGTGGGGGAGTCCAGAACTAGAGGGCATAGGTTTAGAGTGAGAGGGGAAAGATTTAACAGGGATGGAAGGGACAACTGTTTCATGCAGAGGATTGTGCATGTGTGGAATGAGCTGCCAGAAGAAGTGGTGGAGGCTGTTGCAATTACAGCATATGGATGGCTATCTGAATAAGAAAGGTTGAGAGGAATATAGACCAAGTGCTGGCAAATGGGACTAGATTAGTTTGGGATATCTGGTGAGCATGGACTAGTTGGACCGAACAGTCAGTTTTTGTGCGGTACATCTCGATGACTATGTGTTCAAAAAGGAGAAAGTGAGGACTGCGGATGCTGGAGATCAGAACTGAAGAATGTGTTGCTGGAAAAGCGCAGCAGGTCAGGCAGCATCAAAGGAGCAGGAGAATCGATGTTTCCTGAAGAAGGGCTTTTAGATTAGATTACTTACAGTGTGGAAACAGGCCCTTCGGCCCAACAAGTCCACACTGACCCGCCGAAGCGCAACCCACCCATACCCCTACATTTACCCCTTACCTAACACTGCAGGCAATTTAGCACGGCCAATTCACCTGACCCGCACATCTTTGGACTGCGGGAGGAAACCGGAGCACCCAGAGGAAACCCACGCAGACACGGGGAGAACGTGCAAACTCCACACAGTCAGTCGCCTAAGTCGGGAATTGAACCCGGGTCTCAGGCGCTGTGAGGCAGCAGTGCCAACGACTGTGCCACCGTGCCGCCCATGTAGCTTGTGCCCAAATCGTCAACTCTCCTGCTCCTTTGATGCTGCCTGACCTGCTGCGCTTTTCCAGCAACACATTTTTCAGCTATGTGTTCACAAACCCAACTGTGTGCATGAGCCATGCATTTGCTAGAGTAGACTCCTTCATTCAAGCTCCAGTGACTACAAACTTTGATTATTTGGCCAAGGGTGGCTCTTTGAACATAGGCTTTCAATGTTAAGGGTTGACACTTAATTGGGCAGTCACGCCTGCCCAGAAATGGCAGACTGATGCCATCAAACCTGATAAGGGCAGACAGGTGAGGCTCAACTGAAAAGGAGATTCAAGTCAACGCCCATCCTTTGTGGTTGTACTCTTGTTATCTGTAAATTGAAACCTATGTTATCCTTACAATGAATGAAAGGTCAGTGACCTGATGGTACATGAGCTTCTAAGTGTTGTAGCTCCTTTGATGCTTTAAGTGTGAACCCTGGGTGGGATGTGCTTCAGAATGTTAGTGTGGACTTGATAGGCCGAATAGTTTGTTTCCACACTGTAGGATTTCTGCGGTTCTATTCTATGATTTAGTTTGCATTATAAAATAAACTCTCTCCAATAACTTACCCTCATAACACTGCTCATCTCAAAGCCTTGTACAGTTGAGTCAACAGTTCCTTCATGTTGGCTACTGAAATCTCTCATGGGTCAACAAAAACAGTTGTTTTAAAACAGAAAGATGACTGATGGAATTTTCTGTGAGTGACTAAGTTTGGAGGCAGACATAAAAGCAGTTAGGACTGCCACTGAAAGAAAGTTATGTTTTCAATTACATTTTGTTTAGGTCATTGCATATTCATGGATGGGAAAAATATAAGACACCCAGGCCCCACATTTAAAAGGCAACTGGATATAGAAATGCAGAAACTTAGAAGATCAGAGGAGGAGTAGGCTATTTGACCATCAAGCCTGCTCCACCATTCAGTATGTTCATAGCTGATCATCAAGCTCAATATCTATTCCCAGCACATTATTCTTTGCGTCCAGGAGCATCAGAACCTCTGCTCATGATCCTCAGCACCCCTGAAGATGTTAAAGACTAGGCATAAAGAGACATCACACATCCTCAACAAAAGGCTGTCCAGGTGATAAGGGAAAAGCTATTCCTGATGCAACAAGTGGCCATCCCAACGTATAAAGGCAGTCTGGATAGAAATGACTTCAGAAGCCAGCCTCCTGTGAACAGCTCAAAGAATCTGACTCCAGTGTCTTGGGAGGATGAATGATTGGCTGCACTCTGAACACAAGGTTCACTCAAATCTTCACTGCAGCTTCAGCATAGCACTACTAGCATCATAGTGACACTGCTTCACTCACAGCTGTCAGAGTTCACCAGCTTTCAGAAAATTCCACTAGTCATCTTCCTAGTTTAAAACATCTGTTTTTGTTGGCCGGTGAGAGATTTCAGTAGCCAACAGGAAGGAATTGTTGACTTCAATTGTACAATCCCTCAGATCTTCATCCAAGGCTTTGAGATGAGCAATGTTATGAGGGTAAGTTAATGGAGAGAATTTATTTTATAATGCAAACTAAATCATAGAATAGAATCGCAGAAACCCTACAGAGTGGAAACAAACCATTCGGCCCAGCGAGTCCACACTAACGCTCCGAAGCACATCCCACCCAGATCCACCCCCTGTAAACCTGCATTTCCCATGGCTAATCCACCTAAACTGCAATCCTTGGACACTGTGGGCAATTTAGCATTGACAATCCACCTAACCTGCACATATTTGGACTATGGGAGGAAGCCCAAACAGACGTGAAGAGAATGCGCAAATTCCACACAGACAGTCGCCTGAGGGCAGAATCAAACCCAAATCCCTGATGCTGTGAGGCAGCAGTGCTAACCTCTGAGCACTGTGCTGCCTCTTATTAATGTTCTGTTCCTTTGACTCTTTTTCAATCAGCCACATGTAAAGTCACCATAGTCCTATAGGGCCATTGAGAGAGAGATGACTGGTGGTGGTGGGGGTGTGATACAGAAGGCTGGGTTTTCATGGAAAGCATGATAGAAACCAATGATATATTTATTTTTCATTGCATTAGAAAATGTGATTTGCATTTTTAAACATTATAACCTGGTTCAGATTCACTAACAGCACCTTTTTTTTATCACGAAAGAAACATTTTACAAGATCATGTAATTCTCCCATATGAATAACTGATTTTAAATGACTAAAAAGAATTTAGCTGAGGTGACTAGAAAGCTCATGTGTAGACTAGGATATGATTTCCTTTTTTTTAGGCCCTGATTTTTTTTTTAGGTTCAGGTTTCGGACCTGGCACCTCATCCTACCCCAGTAACTGCACTTTGATGTTGTTCGGCTAGTAGTTGCCAAGGACTGCCTTCAGGCACAAAATTAACTGAGGAAAATAAACTGTACAGAACCATTTATTGGTGTCATGGTATGCACCAGTTAGTTTTTGTGTAGTAAATTTAACATATTTTCAAAATGAACCGATTTGTTCATTGGATATTTTTGGTCGTTGAAAACTCACTGTTATCATTATCTGGAGATGGCTATTTTGTGGATCAGGCTATCTTCAGCGAAGTTGATTTTTATGTAAATATTAAAGGTAGTGGAAATTCGATTTACCTACTTGACATAACTCTTAATTAAGATTTCCTAATCTGCTGTGTTGATGCAGTTGATTTCATTTGGTTGCACTCTCAAGGCTAGCATAAACCAGTAGAAGGGTTTGACCCAGATCTGACATTTTGTTAGTGTTATTTTCTCTGTTTCCATTATAACTTGCTGTGCTAATTATTATAGATTTTGTCTTTGCAAAATCAACCTGATTATATAATAACCGTAAGGTTCCCAGAATAGCTCAACATTATTAACTTAGTCACTGATATTTCTACTTGTTCAGGCATTTGCACAAAATGAAAATGAGACAGCTCACCCTTGTTTAATTACATTTCTATATATTAAATTGTCTGCTTTATCTTTAATTACTTAAATTAATGTTGCAACCTTTGCTTAGGTCTTGTTGTGAGCTTTGTATCTGTGTCCAGAGATGCATATTTCAGCTAAATTTAGATTGTATAATATGAGTGTAATTGTGTGCCATTATTTATTTTGCAAATGCTAATCCCTGGAGCCAAGTGATCACCTCCTTATTTGCAGAACTTAACATGATTAGACTGTCCCTTACATTGCAGAGGGGATACTCCACAGTGATGTGATGCATTGTTTGTGTCTATACACAAGTGCATAAAGGATTTGCATTGAGATCCCAGGGATAGAGGCTAGCTGCATATAGGCCCTGGCTTACACTGGACATCTTTAGCAATGACCACTCACATTTAGCAGGCGGGATCTGTCTCAAAGACCTTGTTAATGTCTTCCCATATATCTCACTCATTGATCCAAAGGATGTCTGCTGGTAGATTTTGCTCCATATGAGGCACTGAAGTGGAAGTGGGCAATAGGTGGGTTGAACAGGTCATTACAGAGTGGCAAATGAGGTGCAGCGCAGATGGCTTGAATCAGTTTGTGGGTTTTTGTCAGCCAGCAGACAGGTGGGGGTTAATGTTCACTGAGGCTCCATGGGGAAGCAATCGACCCAGCAGACTGAAATCTTTAAAACAAATTAACTCTATTCTGAGTTATAAAACCCAGTCACCTCTGATTTACCAGTCCCAACATTTAGCAAACCTCTGCTTTTATGCAATGGAGCATGTTCTTCAAATCTTAAACTCAGTATTGTGGTGCTATTGGATACCAAACAAATCTCATTGGATATATTGTCACCCAATTGTGTAAATAAATTCCTTGGATGCACAATCAGTGCTGTTGGGTCAGCTCTGTAACTTTTAATTAAATAATTATGATAAACTCATGAATATGTTTTGGAATGGTAACATTTTACTTTATGTAGGTACGAAGGATCTGTGCAATTGAGACAGACAACGAGGCCCAAAGTTTTATCACAACAGAGCATCTGTATCATAGCCACAATGTTGAAAGTGGCCAGAAATTGCAAGTCCTGACAAGGAAACAGCACTTCTCTTTTTTAGAGGGGTGGGAGTAGAGTCAAGTTAGGTTGCACTCATGCTGATTTGAGGGAGGTATCCACTGAAGGATGATTTTGGCGTCCTGTAATGGAAATGCAGAATGTGCACATTAGAGCTGCCAACAGCAGGTTTGAAATACATTTGTTCATGAGATATGGGTACCACTGATTGGGCCAGAATTGATTCTTCATCCTTAATTACCCTTGATAAATTGCAGGGGGGCCAACTTCTTGAACTATTGCATTCTTTGAACTTCAGTACTGTCAGGAAAAGGGTTTTAGGATTTAGATCGGAAGCAGTGAAAGAATGTTGATTTTATACAGAATGGTTTATGGCTTGAAGGGGAACCTGCAGAAGGTGGTGACAAGATTCAAGATGGCACCAACACCAGGTGACTCTTTGCAAACTCCCTACAGTAGATTTATTCTAACATTTACTGTAACTGCTCCACACTTTTAAACCTAAATTCTAAGTCTGCAAAAATTACTAATAATGTTCCTTTAAATAGCTTGTTAATATTGATCTTGCTCTGCACACCTCCTGTGCAGTATGATCTGAACGCCTCACTACCGAAATACTCTATATTCTGTATGTCCTTGCTTACTATGATTTGACTGTAATTCTCATAAACAAAGCTTTTAACTGTACCTAGGTACACATGACCACAATAAATCAAATCAAATTTTCAGCCTTTGTTCTTCCAGGTGGCATAGGTTATGGGTTTGGAAGATCCAGTCAAAGGAACATTTCACTGGTGTATTATCATATTCCAGTGTATTTATATTCATTATGGTTGCTGCAGATGCATCATTCACAGAATTAGGAGGGTCCTTATGCAAGTGCAAATCGATGAAACATAAAAATTTGTTTATTTATGCAAGATATGGACCAAGGGCAGGCAGAAGGGAATGGTTTAACTTGGCTCATTGTTTGGAACAACATCATGGGCACAGGACCCCTTGCTGTGCTGTGCTGTTCTATGTTCTACATTGGGATCTTTGGAGAGTGAATGGTGATATGAAACCATAGAGAAGAAAGCAGTGGCATTTACATTAGGACATACAAACAACCTTTGGAACTGAACCAACTGAACAGACTACAAACCTTTGCAACATTGGCATGAAAATAAACTTCCTTAATGCTTCAGTACATGGAAAGATTCAGACTTGAGCTGACAGAATGTAGTCCTGTAGTCATGGAGTCAAACAGACCCTTCGGTCCAACCCGTCCATGCCGACCAGATATCCCAACTCAATCTAGTCCCACCTGCCAGCACCCGGCCCATATCCCTCCAAACTCTTCCTATTCATATACCCATCCAAATGCCTCTTAAATGTTGCAATTGTACCAGCCTCCACCACATCCTCTGGCAGCTCATTCCATACACATACCACCCTCTGCGTGAAAAGGTTGCCCCTTAGGTCTCTTTTATATCTTTCTCCTCTCACCCTAAACCTATGCCCTCTTGTTCTAGACTCTCCTACCCCTGGGAAAAGACTTTGTCTATTTATCCTATCCATGCCCCTCATGATTTTGTAAACCTCTATAAGGTCACCCCTCAGCCTCCAACGCTCCAGGGAAAACAGCCCCAGCCTGTTCAGCCTTTCCCTATTGCTCAAATCCTCCAACCCTGGCAACATCCTTGTAAATCTTTTCTGAACCCTTTCAAGTTTCACAACATCTTTCTGATAGGAAGGGAACCAGATGGGCAAGGTACAAGTCACAGTGGATGCACTCACAAAGGCAGCAGTGGGTCACACAGGAAAAAAGGTCTTGTAGGAGAAGCAGTCTTATTCTACATTAATAACTAAGACTTTCCCAGCAACAAAGGAAAAACTCAGACAAATGAGTATAGCTCAAAAATATGTCGACGAGGCACAAAGATTAGAAAACCCTATCAGCAAGAGTGGTTGAAATAAAACACAGCAGCTGAAAAGATGCCTCAAGCAGA
The DNA here is from genome assembly GCF_020745735.1 of Hemiscyllium ocellatum. Classification (NCBI taxonomy): domain Eukaryota; kingdom Metazoa; phylum Chordata; class Chondrichthyes; order Orectolobiformes; family Hemiscylliidae; genus Hemiscyllium; species Hemiscyllium ocellatum. The sequence goes on from NC_083412.1 coordinate 50,748,538, forward strand.
AACAATACTTGAATATCATGGAAGATTTATTGGTGTACAATCATGGGATAGATATATTCAAAAGCATTGCAAAGAGAAATCCAATATAAACTCCATAGGGGACATCTAGGAATAATGTAGAGCAAGAGTGCATCGATCAGTGTGGTGGCCAGGAATTTGAAAAATATACAGGCTTATATTTTGATGTGCCAAATACAGCCGAGTGCCTGCACAATCAGTGATTTCATCAGGATTTCCAGAATATCCCGGGAAAAGACTGGCAACAGGCTTGTTCAGCTTTACAAGGAAGATGTATTTCATCCTAGTCAAATGTTAGACAAGATTAAGTAGTAAGACTTCATTCAACCATGTCAGATTCAGTGACCAAAGTAGTAAAAAACATCCTTGAAATATTTGTTCCCCCGAAAAATTATTATTACCCAATGGACATCAATTCATAAACAAGGATTTCAGGAAATTCACTTCAGAGACAGGTATCAACTAGGTGACATTGAATGCAGTGGTGAAAGAGCAGTCAAGACTCTGAAGTGACTGATGTATCACAATCCAGTCTGGGAATGAGCTTTCTTCAGTTGCTAAGCAACGTCATTGAATAATGGATACTCACCATCAGAATTGTTAATGAGGAGAAGGTTAAAAACAGACGCACCAGTTCTATAAAACAACCTCAAGTTAAATGTAGCCTCTCAACACGATGAGAATGTAAAACAGTTAGAGAAAAGCCACAGCAAAAAGCACTTCGAGGTACAGGACCAAAATCTGTCAACATTAACGCCAAGACAGGAAGACATGTCAGCAGAAGAAAACTAAGATTAATCAATATATTATCAGATCACCCAAAGGGACATTCATGATGGACAGGAAGCATTGATCTTATTTGAGCCAAAAAGTGAAATAAAAATGTTGATTACAGGATATGGTGCAACCATATATATATTAAATTATTCAGTGTTAAGACTGATACGACTGTATCAGAAACAGTACAATGCCATCACCCAAATGTTGAACAAATGTCAGAACATCTGCAGTTCAGATCATCTCAACCTAAGAGATTTGGACCTTGGTGGAGAGTTCGTGGTGGCAGGGGTGGCAGCTGCTCATTATGGTGACAATGTCAGTAATGGTAAAAATTGCATTAATTATTACAAAACTATCAAAGTAAATGTAAATAAACTATTAGAATGATGTAGACCAAGTGGAGATGAATCTTGGGAGAAGAGATTGTATTGAGGTTCACTTAAAACATGATGTAACTGATCACTTGATCTCAAATAACTAAGGAAAAGTCGTGTTTGACAAATCTGATCAACGTTTTTGAGAAGGTAACCATAAGTATTGAGGGTAATATATTTGTAGTGGTCTGGGTGAACTTTAGCAACACTTTTGATAAGTCCCTTCAAATATTCTGGTCAACAATATAAGAGCCCCTGGGAGCCAAGGCAAAGTTGGAACATTGGATCCAAATTGGTGGAAAGGCAGGAACCAGAAGGTGATGGTAGAGGGATGTTTCTGTGTCTAACATTTGTTTCTCGTGATGTTTCACAAGGCTTGGTGCTGAGACCCATGCTGTTTATGGTGTACTTCAATGGATTTAAATGTAGGAGTATGACGAAAACCTTTGTAGATGATATAGAAATTGGTAGGGTGAAATAATGAGGAGGATAGCTTTAAACTGCAGAAGGATATCAAAAGACTGATTGGGTGGGAGGAAGAAACAAATGTAATTCAACCTGGAGAAGTGTGGGGGAATAAACTTGGGAGTGCTAACAAGGAAAGAGATTACACAATGAATGAAAGGACTCAAAAGAGTGAGAGGGACATTGGTGTGCATATCCACAGATCCCTGAAAGTAGCAGGGTAAGTAGATAAATGGTTCAGAAGACATTTGAGATACTTGACTTTATTAGCTGAGGCACAGACTATAAGAGCAAGCTGGTTATGCTGGAACTATATAAAGCATTGATTAGGCAACAACTGAGGGTTGTATGCAGTTCTAGTCACTGCACCACAGGAGGGGTTTACTGCACTAGACAGGGTACAGAGGAGACTTACCAGGATACTGCCTGAGCTCAGGGTCTAAGATATGAGGAAGGGTTTATTAGGTTAGTGTTGTTTTCTTTGATGCAACAAAGTTGAGAGGAAATTTATAGAGGTCGACAAGATTATGAGGTGCATAGATGGGGTGAATTGGAAGCCCATTACATTAGAAGAGGGATCAATAACTAGAGGGCAATGAAAGAAAGTAAGCGGTAGAATGCTAAGAGAAAAGTTGAGGACAATTGTTCTTTCACTGATGGCTGGTGGAAATGTGGAACTCATTGCCTGAAAGGTTTGGTGAGTCAGAAACTCTCAACATTCCAGCAGCATTTGGATATTCAGTTGCATTATCATAGCCTCAATGGGTCAGAAGGTTGAAAATAGGATTACTGTAGCTACATCTTTGTTAACCAATTGAATGGTCTCCTTCTGTGTTGGAAACATCTGAGTCTGAGAGAAGATACAAGACTTGAAGGGGCAAGTAAAGGGAAAGATCTTAGACATCACCTGAAAGCTGGGTTTGTTCACTCATTTACAGTTATAAAGAAAGGAATGTTGCAATACATAAGGTATTGGAGAGCATTCGAGGTAAAGAGAAGGAGCCATGGACAGTGTACATGTAAATATCCATAATCCATAGCCCTTCAGAATGGTATATGTACTGTTTCGCAGGTTAGATAAAGCATTCACTTTCAGAATATTAACAAGCTGCTCTTCTTATGAAAGGTTACCTCAAAATCTTTGAGGCAGCTTTTGTGGTTGACAGCATCTGTTCTTTAATTTGTTGAAGTTTTGAATGTATTTCAGATACAAACAGAAGATGCAAATCTAGCTAAAATGTGAATTTAACCAACGTATCCAACTGGTTGTTGACCATGCAAACTATGGCAAGATGTTTGGTCTGCATTTTGACTCTCCATTTATTCACCAGTGGAATTGATCACATTTGAAAACTAGCCTGAAGTGAGGTCTACATGATCTAGTAAATAGGAGCTCAAGGAAATTGAACTGGAAATTGGGTCTTGAGCCTCATCAAAAGTGATACTGATGAGCACGGGCCATCATTCAGGCATTTCAATTCAACTTGCTGTTCACAACCTTCTCAAAATAAGTCCTCATGCACTGGGCTGACCCACAGGTAAATCCCGTGAGCAGAAGGAGGGTGAGGAACAAGCTGTAGTACTGCTATTCAACCAAGAAGAAAACACTGCTCTTTGTGACCTCACATTAAAGCAAAATGCAAAACTTGCCTATTTTTGCCATACACAACCATTGGCAATCCCTTTTGTTAGTTGGTTAATCCAAAAAAAAGTACATCATGTCCAGTAAGCCTGTTCTCCTCCAGATGGGAAATGTGCAATTGTACTTGGAAATTGATCCCACCATTTAGCACCTCACAATGTGCATTTGTAATCAATAAAAAAAAACTTGGGTTGGGGATTAATTTGTCCCTACGTCTTTAAAAAGGTGGACCATTTTAGAAGGTTGAAAATAGTTTCAAATATGATATCAAGAGTAAAACATATTTAAATGTTGTATATGCTCATTTCTTTTATTTATGGGGTAGTATATTCAAGTTGATTTTTATTTTATTGTCATAACAATCTTGTTACAAAATACAGTTAAAAATGTTGTAGAGTATTGCCACTCTTTGGCACCATTTCGAAACCCAGAAAAATAAACCAAAACATAAAATAAAAAGGCAGAAAAGTTTTGTACCTTAATACAGAGGACAGGTGAGGTGAGAGGTGTCTGTGAATTTCCTGGCCCTAGTTACATGACTGACACAGGCCCATGAACTCAAACAGGAACTTATCCTGGTATGGAGGAGAAAAACAGGAATGTCTTTGCTAGCCTGAAAACACAATGGTCTTGTGGCTTACTATTGTAGGGGATGGGTATTAGATTAGTCAATTAACTTAATCACTTTTGAGTTTCCCAACAATAACCCACAAACTTTCCAGTCCATAACGACTCCCATTCACAAGGCCATTGCTGTATTTCTTTAGGCTTGATAGGACACTGCAAAGACGGTCATGAAAATAAACAGGAGTGGCCAGGAGTGATCCTCCCATTTCTATTTTACAGTTACAGTGGACTAGCATACAAAAGAGAAGTAGGGTCACTTCTGTGAGCTCTGGAAGTTTCACAGAAATTCAAAAGCAACACTGTTCAGCTACAATTATTTTCTACTTCCATTTCTACATGCTTGTGTCTGTGTATTCTCCAAACAGCCAAGTGGAAAATCTCATTTTATGTCTCATCCAACAGTAGATTATGTTTTAATACACTAAACTAAAGGCAGGAACATGTTGATGAAGGAGAATGGACATGGAGAGTTCCTGATAGTCCAAAGGGTGCTGAGATCAGTTCTCAGCTTACTTTTGTTGGCTTCCTTTTCTCTAGTTGTGCCTGACCTGGCTTTCACCCTAACCAATTCTAATTTTCCAGCAACTTGACCAATAAGACCTAACACTTTCTGCCTTCCAGCTTCCACCTTCATTCCAAACCTCTTCCTCATATATGTCACAATCATTCAGTACTCCAACATCACTGTTTCCATTTCTTAAGATATTGAACTTCACAATGTTCCAGCTCCCAAGTCCACTCCCTCCCCTCTACTCCTGGATTCTGAACTCTGATCTGTATTCTTGCATCCTCTTTCAGAGCCCTCCAACCATAGGATCCTGAGAAGTAATGCCTGTACTTCCAGATCTCACGCCATTCCCACTACTTCTGGATCCTGAAGTGTTACAGCAGGGTCTGGAAGTAGTGATACCACTTGGGAAGGAGCATACAAATCAAGTAGTATTATTGTTAAAATCAACTGTTGAAAATATGTACCATTATCTCAGTCGCTCAGATTAATGTACATGTTTATCTTTTACTTTTGTTAATTTTGTTACTCTTTTAGCTTGCAGGCATGGATTCTATAAACCTTTTGCTGGAAACACCAAATGCTCCAAATGTCCTCCACATAGCTTCACTCATGAAGATGCCTCACAAGTGTGTAAATGTGACAAAGGTTACTACAGGGCAGAAAAAGACCCACCAACAATGGCTTGTACCAGTAAGTAATTAAAACTATCTGATGTTTCAACAAATATCACAATTGGATTCTGGATTATTTTTGCAACTAAAGATAGGAAACCATACTAATAGAAACTGATGAATGTATTAACTGTTTCACATTTTACAGAGACATTGGTCAGTAGAACTCATAACCATACATAATAGAAATCTACATTCCTAGATCTATTACTTCCTATGAGAATAATACTACTTTTTCTTCAATGTCAGTTATGTCTTGGACTGGTGCAGAATAGAGTGGTCTGGTTTAAATTTTTGTCCCATACATGGGAGTCTTCTGCTACTATGGCAAAACAGCCTAAAATGGCCTCTGTTATGGAATGTATGGTACTCGGCACTAATGAATGGACAGACATCACATTGCTGAGGTCTTCTCCTGCCACAAAGTGGATGTGGGGAAAAGGTGGTGACTGCATCTCTTTGTACCAGCCCTGTTTCATTTCCAGTCACATCGACAGTTCTGGTATAAAGACAGCATCACCTCTGAACAATCTCAATGTGCCTTAGCACGTGATGGCAGCAGTGGTGGATGTTCTTTCAGTGAAACTTCCTAAATCCTATCTATATCAATTGATGGTGGGAATATACAAAGAGCACAAGTCCTCAAGGAAGGACCAAAGTAGAAGTACTGGCATGCTTGCAGGCTCAGTCAACACTGTGGTTTTTATATTAGATTACTTACAGTGTGGAAACAGGCCCTTCGGCCCAACAAGTCCACTTTCCAGAATTGTTCGGTCAGATGCTCAGTACATGTAATCAAGCTGTAGTGAGAATTTGCTCAGAAAACCCCAAGTCCAAACCACAGGAGAAGGCAAACAAAAGGTTGGTGGACATGAACATTAAGAATTAATTCACACACTTAGTCTTTTCAGAATATAGGAAAGCCTTTAGAAGTGGAGGAATCTTTTTTGAAAGCCAAGCCCTTAGACCATGAGAGTGATCCCAAATTCTCTCAGCGGGTAGGGTGACATTTTTAATCAATACTGTACCACCTTGAACTTTGCTTCCATACATGATAATAACACGATTAATGTGTTTTTCTATGCAATTGGCAACATTGCTGATGTATTTCTTGCTCAACTCAGGATACTGTGAAGAAGTGGCAATATATGAAGATGTAATTAAGGTAATAAATGCCTACTTCATTCTTAGATGTAATACAATTATTGACAACATTAGGTTTAATGAGTGTATCCAGGAGCCTGGAGGGAGTATGGATTATTTTATAAATAGCCTCTATCGATTTAGTAGACCGCTGTTATTTTCGGATCTTATACGGTAGTTATCTGAGACCATATAATAGTCTTCATCCTGAATGAGGCAATATCTGAGCTTTTACAACCTTGAGAGGACTGTATGTCATCTATAGATGTTTAGCTATCCCAGCAGACTGGAAGTCCCTTTTACAGGGTGACAGAGAATTTGCCTGGGAGCCCACAAATGAGCCTGTCAGTTTATTTTCCACAAGCCAGCAAGGCAATGTGTAAATCAAGCAATGCAAGGAGGGCACAGTCACTACCATTGCTGTTTGTTCATGATATGATCAGCTGGAAAACTTCCGGCCTTTAATGCGATGTACCACATCTGCACAAAAAGCATCATTTTAGAATTACCTGCAGGAGTAGCAGAAGCTCCACAGCAAGACAAAATGGTAGAAACATATCACAGTAAATTCTTCCTAGCCAAGACTGTGATGATTTTTATTTTGGGCAAAATAATAGAACTCAAAACTGACTTAGATGTTTTTCATATTGTCAAAGAGACACATTTTAAATTGGATAGCAAGGCCAGTGTCTTCAACCCTTTAATATCTGACTGAGATGTACAGGAGGTATTTCCGTGATTGTTAAGATGAACAGTGAGGCTCATGTTGTAATGGACACTGGTGTATGAACAATCTGCATGTTATTTCTCATCAGCGGTATGTGGAAGCTTATTCACTCTGAGTCCTAGATTAGAGTGGTGTTGGAAAAGCACAGCAGGTCAGACAGCATCCGAGGAGCAGGAAAATCAATGTTTCAGGCAAAACCCTTCCTTTGTCACTTTCTCTTCCAGGTGCTAACAGTTTTCCTCCTGAGTCCACTTTTCATTGTCCCCTCTTCTCTGTACTTTTAGGTCAGCATTCTGGTTCACCCAGGCTCTAGCAGTCATGCCCACTTTCACTCCCAGCCTGCTCAAGATTCCGCCTTCCTACCAATTGAACATAAGCTACCGATGTCCCTTCTTCCTTAGAATGAGCTGAGAACAGAGTCCAGGAGAGATTTTCTTGGGGTGAACAAGGAGATGAGGATGTAGAGTTTAAACAAAATGTTAGTAGTTAAATATTTAGGGACCTGTTACTTGGAAATGATAACGATTTAAAGGGATGGAATGAAAGACTTAATGAAAGGTATTCGATAAGAGTTAAATCCCATTATGCTAACAAATGAGTCATCATCGGTGCATGAAAGTAGATACATCTCTCCCTGTGTAACCACGATATTTGTCTAATTAGACAGTGGGGTTATGGGGTTAGGGGCGTCACTGTTGCAAGTACCATAAAGCAGCATCCTGACTTGATCACTCCCTGACTGAGCAAGTCTAGATGTGGTCTGTTATCGAATGAAGTGGCAATGCTGCTTGATTCAGTATATGCCTTGTTTGAGGCCATCTACCTTGCTTAGCGTATTGGGAATTTTTTTTCCACATTGTCATTTATGGAATATGGCTTCACTGTTTTTTGTTTTTATTTAGTATTTATTACCAAGCCATAATCATCCAGAGGATAGTTAACAGTCAATTATATTGTTGTGGGTCCAGTCTCAGACTGGCCTGACTTGTTAAGGACTGCAGATTTCTTTCCCAAAAGAACATAAGTGAACCCAGAAGGGGTTTTACCACAACCAGCAATGGTTACGTGGTTTCCATTATTTGTGAGATTCCTATTCCAGATTATATTGAATTCAAATACCACCATCTGCCATAGTGGGTTTTGGACCCATGGCCCCAGAAGCATTCATCTGAAGTTCTGCATTACTACTCCGTACTACTCCACTGATAAGGCTTTTCTCGTCACTCTGTTTGCCTGTAATTGGCTGTCGAGGAAATCTAGTATTGATTAGTTGCTCTGATTATTGCTACTGAGTCTGCTCTGACAACTCATCAACTTTCCATTTTTCCTTCTTCATCAGCACTAGCTAGGTTCCTCAATAAGTAGTTGGCAAATGATTACCTTCATGTGTAAATATCATGACTGGTTGCTTTTGACAGATGGGGACTGGAAACCATTCTAGTGCATGCTCATGAACATTTAGTAACTGTTTACAGAGAGACAGTTCAGAAAGATACCATTGGAACCCTTTTCCTTCAGATCCAAATTTAATGTTCTCTGACATTATTACTGATGAGCTCTGGCTCTAACTCTAATAGTTATTAACCTCTATGGCACAGACCTGACTTTAAGCTCTATATAACCATGGTATCAAAGTAGTTAAAGTGGTTTAGCTGTATCACAGATAGAAAAGAAGCATAACCTGGAGTTCAGGTCAGAAACTAGATGCAAAACTGTAGATTAGGATGAATTTACACTTTAATTAAGTGCGTGCAATTTATGTATTTTATGTCTTTAAACATGTACTGTGCTCACCAAAATAAGAGATGTAATCCTGTGGGATGGCAAAATTTTGTTTTAATACACAAGAAAATGTCCTTCTCTTTTAAGGTGTGATTTATTTAAAATCTCCCTAAGCATATAAATGTAATAATAATTATGGTCAGATTGTGAACAATTTTGAGTTCGAACTTTCAAACACCAGGTACAAAATTGAGATTGTGATATGCATTTTTGGGGGCATTATATCCATGGGTTTGCTTTCATTCACATCATTGTCAACTGGAATAAACCTATACGAGTCAAAAGAGCCATTGTTTGCCTAATGTTGTCCTCAAATTCTCTTCGTCATAAATTATCTCAAAAGTCTATGGGCAGAATCTTTTCTCGGGTGGTGGCCTGAGGGCAGGTGAAGCACTGAGTCAGGTGAAATGGTGGAAAACCAATCCTACCACCTTCTCACCACTACCAGAATTAGCACAGCACCAAAATACACAGGAGTGAAGTGGACAGGCAGGTCCGTCTTTGAAATCTACCAGAGTACCAAAGAAAGTTTAACCATGGGGACAACAAATTGAAGAAATTCACTGGTGTAAGTAGAAAGGTCAGAAACACTGATGTCCTGCTCATCAGGCTGGTTCGCTCCCATTCTTGCTACAGATAAGCTCACTAGGGGACCTGTTAGATTGAAGTGTCAGTGAGGTACATCTGGAACAAATAGAGTGGATGCTATGGTTATAAATTTTAGTCAGTTGTTAAAATTAAATCAAAGATTTGCTTTGTGTATAAGCAATGGACAGGCATTGTCTTTGATTATCCAATTTCTAGGAGGTGTATTTTAAGATGAAGCCTTTTGTGTTCAAATGTTCCAGTTATTTTGGGAAAGAAAGGATATTTGTTGTTAATTTCTGCCTGTTATCTTGTGCCATTTTAAGTGCAGGGGTCTGTTGAAAATGAATGTTTTCCTCATGTTGTCACTTTAGGCTGAATGGAGAGTTGCTAATTATTGAAAATATTGATGAATTCTACATGAATCTGCTCCTGTTTGTGTCCAAATAACCTATGCATCAATACAACACCAAAGGTATTGGTTAATTTATGATTGTGATACTTAATAGATGAGTCAGTGAGAATGAATAAAAAGTCCCTCGAAACCAAAGGTAGCCACCAAAATGAATAAAGTAGCCTCTGAGAAAACTCCGAGCAGATCCCTCAGGAAAAAAAAATTGTGCCCTGATGTGAAGACCCATGGTTGACACTCCAACTGAGATTCTTAAATGGTCATTTAGGATATCGTAGGGACTTCATCCCATCATTGCTTGGAGTAATCTAATATGAACTGGGTTTATGGCCATGTGAATGTCTGATAGGTCACTTGGTGCGGGCACATTATCAGCTAGGAAGGTGGATTATTCCATCGATAGCAAAAATTTTTGATTGACCACTGAGGGCCAGCTCATTTTTCCTGCTCCTGATCCAACATGCCTTCCTTTCCTCACAACCCCCAAAGTAAGATTCCACCTTCCCTGTTTTCCTTAGTTCTGGATCCACCATCCTGTACATCCAGAGGTACTTTCCTGGCAGCAGCCATGGCTGCCTCCATGACACTGCTGAATGAAGGACTGGTCAGCAGCTTTTGTTGGATGGGAATTCTGTCCTTGGGGTTTTGACTTTGAGTGATGGACTGCTGATGACCTAGCCAGTGCCTGTTTGGTATGTGGTTCTGTGGATCATGACAAGAAAAGGCAGTGGAAAGCTCTAGATGACTTTCCATGTCATTGACACCAAAACAAGATGACAGAATCTCAGAATTGTTACAAAGCAGGCCATTCAGTCCCATCATGCCTGCATCAGCTCTTCAACTGAACACTGTTTTCACCATATGCTACAGAATCACACAATTAATAAAGATGTTTTAGAAAATATTTTAACATGCACATGGTAAAGCAACATTGCATGTATCCTTCCTGGCAATAAAAAGACAAATAGCTTTTCTGTCATTATCCCACTCAACAGTTAATTAAAATTAGCCAATATTCACAGCAGCACCATACGTCACTAGCACAAAATGTAATATGCTGGAATTTCCAAGGCTTGATAATCACAGACACAGTCTGCTATTCCATTCTATTTTTTTACACAATGTAAGAGCTCCACATTTCTGACAGGCAATTCAGATCAAGGTTCCCTCAGAATGTACAGCTATACTTCCTTTCTGACAATTCCCTCACTGTGCCGCACAGTTTGGGGATGGCAAACCCTCCCTCCCCCTTTTCACAGCGTTCGGTTACCATCATACGTGATTTAATGAACCTGCATCTCAGAACAGAACATGGAATTTCTGTCACAAGAATGTCATTCAGCCCATCACTTTAGTGCCAGGACTTTGCTAGGGCATGAAAACAAGGTCCCTGGTGCATGCAATTACTAAATCCTTCTGTTTTAAAAAGTCACTTAAATCTATCAGTGATTCCAATTATTTGATCTTCCTTAAACTTTAGTGGTGAATTTATTTCAATTTAATCTTTGGTCATTCCTTTATAGGCCTTAAACTGTCATGAGGGCTTGGTCTGGAATGAATAAAGAGCAGATTCTGCTTTTACAGAAAAAAAACTCTCCAGAACTAGCAGAGACCTACTGGGGCTTTGCATCTATAGTTTCATTGGAAAACCAACAGGACATATGAGGAGCTTTAGCTTGTACATTTTGAAGGAATAAAAGAAAAATTAAAGGAACTGGTCTTTCATAGTTTCTGTTACCAAAACAAAGACTAATATAGAAAGTGGAAATAAGAGCAGAGTGGGCTGTTTGGCATTTTGAGTCTACTGCACCATTCAATGTGATTGATGGCCAACCCACTACATAAATCGAAGTGACATGATAATAGCCTAATGACTCAGTTTAGGTTTGCTTCAGGAATTTATGTGGGAAGAAAGAATTACATTACATGACTTAAATTGAATGTGCTCCATGATTAAACAATTTTCCTTGTGGAATATTGATGGTGCAAATAATATCCAGCCTGTTACATAGAACCAATAGATTAATGCCATTGTATTCTTTGATATTTATTAATTAGAATGGCTTTGTTGAAAACGAGGAAAAAATTGTCTTTTTTCTGTTAATAAATTTGTTTTCCTTCTCTTTTGAATTGACAATGTTGAACTCTCAGTGGAGCATTCCAGTTTCAGGCCAAAGATCACCTTAGCTCTGCATAGGTGTTTATCTCACTCTCGCTTTTAAATAAACCTAAAAACCAAAGCACTGAAATAATCTTGCCTTAATTGGTATAAGAAATAAGCAATCTAATAATTGGATTAAGATGGGTTCAATGAATGTTTGATGTTATTTAGTTTCCACTGGTTCAGTAAACCCTTTAACTATCAGGAAATCATGATCTTGTATCTCAGTTGTTCTGTTGTTCTCTGTTAATGTGAACTATGGGTGATGTAGCTACTCCCAAGATCTTCAAGTTAATTTGAAGTGTGTCAGTTCTTTAAAATCTTTATTTAGAAATGTGATCCCACCATTTCAACATTGAGCATCATTTCTGTCCCTGAAGAATTTAGATTTGTCAACTTCTTTTCCTGCATCAAACAATCCATCTCCACTATCTGAACTATAACAAAGCAATCAGGAGATATACATAAAAGCCTACTAGTGCACGTAATTTTCTACTGTCACAAAATTAGAATTAATCGAATTGCATTGTTCCAGATTCTAAATCTTGGAAAATGATTCACTGCATGTCATTACAGCTTAAAATTTGCATGAAATCACAGTTTAGCTGGAATAATTTAACAGCAATTAAAAAGCTATTTATTCATTCATCATGCAAATCAGCATGATGGACCCCTAGAGTAAGTCTGGCTGATCTTCAACTTAGAGATATGGGAAAAAGAATGAAGCGAGAACCTCACCAGAATTGTTCCTTTAACTTGACAGCCTTTGCTTTAAAGTGCAGAAGAAGAGAATCATTTAATATAATGTAAACAAGGAGCACAAAATGGAAACTATGTTTCATCTATATGACTGACTCTTGCATAAATGAGTCTAAGACAACACATCACATGCTATAAACAGATCAAACAATACTTAAAAACTTCCATTTTGTTTCAATCACACAACATGGAACTATGACAAATTTTATTGACCAATGAGTTTTAATTGATCCAATTTAAGATGAGTTTATTATTTTTGATGTTAAAGACTTGGATCTCAGTTCATTTCTCATTTATTTGATTTATAATTGATTTCATTGCACCCTAATTACATGCAAGATTCTCTTTCAATATGTTAATAAAACTGATAAATATGTCACATGTGTCAGTTCATATTTTGGCTTTTCCAGGTTGTAGAATATCCCTGAAAGCAGTGTAACTAACTGCCTACTTTATGCGGGAAACTACAATATCCCCCAAATTCCTGTCATCACCCGGAAAATCAACAAAATTCATGAATATGCATATTTGTTATTTCCATACATAGACACATATACTTCTATGTAAAAAATCATGCTTTTGTGGGACAATCCATTATCTTCACTAATATTCTCTCTTTTTACCAATTAAGTTAAATACAAAATTCAGTTTTATCCTATATTTATGAGGTAATCAGCAAGATAACAACGGTAGGCTTGGTTGCAGAATATTTGCTCAGAGGAGTTGTTATTATACGGTTTAAGCTCAGTTTGATATAAACTCACGTCTCTAGCCATAAGATTTTGTAATTTTGTAGCCAAAGAAACTATCACATGTAGTCTGCCAGTTGTCACTTCTGATAGATTACAGTAAATTTAGAAGGAATCAATTTTAATTTAGATGTGTTGTTGCTCCTCTAGTTGATCTTCATGTTGGTCAAAAAGTGATCAGTTTATTGTTGCAAGCTATGTCTGTATTCAGGTGAAGAACATAAACTGTTGGATTTTTCTGAAAGTAATTAAAAGATGCAGTGATGGAGGCTATTCAATGGATACAAAATGGTTGGATTCTCACTGGGTTGTGATAAAGTTCAGGCCTCAAGGCTTTTCAAGAAGATTAAGATACAATTGAATTAAACACAGTTTATCTATCTGGATTGAAACCAGCTTTGGCAATAGGAAGCAAAGTTTGATTCATCGTTCTATTGAAGCAGGAGCTACTGCAACTTTGCAAGATTTTAACTTAAATCCCCTATTTATTCACACTACATTAGAACAATAAAGGAGAACCGCCTGTTAATAATTTGGTAAACCTTACAAAAGATGTGAAGAAGAGTAATGTTTTGACTGTTGGAAAGGCAATTGAAGATGATCAAAATGACCTACACCAGTTAAGTACATGAGTAAATTAATAGGAGGGAATATACCCCATTGAAGAAGATTAGATACATCCAATTCAGGAGAATCAGAATGTTCAGTATTAAATATTGACAAAGGATTTGGATATAATTTTTAAGCATAACGCTGTTCCCAAATAATGATGACCAGCTATTGGAACATATCCTTAAAGTATTTGATTAAAATCAATTGTTTTCTCTCTTTACAGCATAGACCCATTGAGTCGTATAGCACGAAAACAGACCTTCCGTCCGTGCCATCCAAATTTCCTAAACCAACTAGTCCCATTTACCTGCACTGGATCCACAATCTTCTAAACGTTTCCTTTTCATGTAACCGACCAAATATCTTCCAAATGTTGTAACTGTACCTGCATCTACAACTTTCTCTTGCAGTTCATTCCATATACAAACCACCCTCTGTATGAAAAAGCTGCCCTTCAGGTCCCTTTTAAATTGTTCTCCGCTCATCTTAAAATTATAATTTTATAAACCTCTATAAGGTCATTCCTCAACCTCCAAGCTCCATTAGAAAAAAGTTCCAGCCTATTCTCCCTATAGCTTAAATCCTCCAGGCCCAGCAAATCCTTGTAAATATTTTCTGCACCCTCTCCAATTTAATAATATCCTTCATATAGCAGGGCAACCACAAAGTATTGGTTCCAAAGGGGTTAATGTTCATGTTATATTCGCTCTACCCATTCCACTGATGTATTTCATTGGAGACAGGAAGTACTACTATTGTTTTCAGATGGAGTAGATGTACATGGATCAGTACTTTAAGGTCATAGTTATTATGACTGACTAAATATATTTGACTTATTGCTGTCATGCAGTAAACCTTCTTGTTGTCTAAGTACAGTGCCTCTTTTGTAGATACTCTACATGATGTATCCTCTGTCACCAGTCACTAGATGGGCACAAGGCAAAGCAAAGAAGAATAGATGACCTCAAAATCCTTACCCACTATTACATACTGGTAAATTTGGTAATTACCACAGAACGCTAGCAGTTCGGAAAACACCAGAGCTGTTAGCCAAGATTTGTCAATTAGCAAAACTTTGGGCATCTTCAATTTCTTTTTAAAAATCTATTCATTTAATTGGGATCTCAGCCAAAATGTTGTAAAGAAATTTGAGACCTGGGCTTCTCACCTTTGAAGAAAAACTCAAATAATTAAATTTGATTTCACTGCAGAGGAGACTGTAAGCAAGGGACATATTTTAAGGTTTTACAACAACATGATTGAATGAACTAAAGATTAAAACCAAACTCTTAAAATTAGAAGTGAAGGTACAGCTAAAGAAACAGTGTACAATATTAATGAACCTCGAGTGAAATTAAAACATGTTTTTTCCTTCTGTACAATACATTTAATAATAGATTATTTATCAGTTTAATAATGGGTTAAGTATTTTAATTGAATCTGACATTTCACTATCAACTTCACAGTGGCTCTAAAATCCAAATTTCTTTCCTCCACGTGTGGAATTAGTAACTTCTCCTTTGTGCCTTCATTAAAATGTTTTGTGTAAACTCACCTACTGGCAGCATAGTGGTTAGCCCTGATGGCACACAGCACCAGGGTCGATACATTCAAAATGTAAACTAGAGAAGGAGCAATACTTGACCTTCTGTTGGGAAATAAGCCAGAGCAAATGACTGAAGTGTCACTTTAGGGCAAGTCATCATAATTCCAATGGTTTTAAAATAGTTATAAAAAAGGACAGAACTAATGAAAAAGTTAAAGTTCTAAATTGGAGTAAGGCCAATTTTGATGGTAAATAGACAGAAACTTTCAAAAGTTGATTGTGGGAGGCTATTTGCAGGTAAAGAGATAGTGAGAAGTGGGAGAGATAAAAATGAGATAACGAGAGTTCAGGGGCAATATGTTCCTGTTAGTGTGAGGGGCAAGGCTGGTAAATGTAAGGAATGCTAGATGACTGGAGAAATTGAGGATCTGGTCAAGAAAAAGGAGTAGGCATATATAGAGGGATATAAAGAGGTATATATATATATATATATATATATATACACAGCTGGGATTGAGTGAATCCCTAGAGGAGCATAAGGGCAGCAAGAGGACAAAAAGGGGACATAAGCTAGCATTGGCAATTAGAGTTCAGAAGAATCCAAAGAGATTTAAAGTACAATAAAGGCAAAGAAGTAACCAGGGACAGAGAAAAGCTCAATGCAGCTATCCGTATGTGGAACCATAGAAGTTGGGTGGGATATTAAACAAATATTTTGTGAGAGTGTTTATTCTGGAGAAGGACGTGGAAGCTAGGGAAATAAATGGTGATGTCTTGAAAAGAGTTCATATTGCAAAGAAGGAGGTGCTGGACATCTTGAAATACATAAAGGTGGATAAACCCTTGGGACCTGATCAAGTATTTTCCAGAACTTTATGGGAAGCTAGGGAAATTATTGCTGGACCCCTTGCTGAGATATTTTGTGTCATCGACAGCCGCAGGTGAAGTGCTAGAAGACTGGAGGTTGTCTAATGTGGTTGCCACTATTTAAGAAAGGCTGTAAGGAAAAGCCAGTGAACTATACACTAATGAGCCTTGTGTGTTGGGGTAAGTCATTCGAGTAGATTCTGAGGGGCAGCAATTACTTGCATTTTGAAAGGCAAGGACTGATTAGAGACAGTCAGCATGTCTTTGTTCATGGGAAATTGTGTCTCACTAACTTGATTGAGTTTTTTGAAGAGGTGACCATGAAAATAGATGAACGCAGCACAGTAGACATTGTCTGTATGGACTCAGTAGAGTGTTCAACAAAGTTAGTGAGGTTAGATCACATGGGAGCTAACCAGTTGGATACAAAATTGGCTTGAGAGACATATGGTAGTGGTGGAAGGTTGCTTTTTGGCTGTTTTTTGAACTGAAAGCCTGTTACCAGCAGTATGCTGCAAGGATTGGTGGTGGTTGCATTGCTTTTCATCATATATATATAAATGATTTGGATGTGAATGTAGGAACCATGGTTAAGTTTGTAGATGACACCAAAATAGGTGGTGTAGTAAACAGTGAAGGAGATTATCTTAGAGTACAATGGGACCTTGATCAGATGGAATTTAGTTTAGATAAATGTGAGGTGTTGCATTTTGGTAAGGCAAACCAGGGTAGGACTTATTTAGTTAATGATAGGGCCCTAGAGAGTGTTGCGAGAAAAAGAGACCTAGGGGTGCAGTCACAGGTAGACAGGGTGGTGAAGAAGGTGTTTAGCACGCTCGCCTTCACTGGTCAGAAAATTCAGTATACGATTGGGATGTCATGTTGCGGCTGTACAGGAAGGATGAATTGAACTGAAGGGTCTGTTTCTTTGCTGTATGACTATGATTCTAGGGACATTATTCACAAAGAAAAACACCACAATAAACATTCCTGGTTTCATTTCAATGAGCGTGTACAGTGAATACTGTGGATTGAAATGATTATCCATAACATCAAACTAGCCCCAACACTGTGCAAGCACAGCTGGTGATGTAACCTGCCTGTGACTGACCTCCACTGCTGATGTTGACAGGCTGGGGAAGAAGGAGGGCACAAGCGAGGTTGGGTTGATGGAGTGGAGCTTCCCATCCCCAGTTGAACCTACAGAGTAGTTCTCCTCAGGTACTGTGCTCACCCACCAGAGCATCACAATCCAGCATTTTCCAGCCACCCTGAGATGGATCTTTACAGAATCTGGGTGGGCAAGGGCTGCTCCCATGCCTCTCCCCTCCCCATCCCTCACCCAGATCCATCTCTTCTTAACAACATTTGCATTCTGTCAGGTTCTCCAGTTCTCAGCTCTGGCAAAGACTGGACAGTCTTCTCAAGGTGAAATGTGGCTGTCTGTCATTTTGCCTTGTTCTTGGCACTCACGCCTGTTCTCATTTCTGTCTTCAGAAGTTTTATTTTTGTTATTAAAAGAATCGTTGTACTGTACTACTTTGCATCCCTTTTACTCAGTGTATTTCTTGACTCAAGCTGTACCTTATACTGGTCTATGCTGGATTTTCTCTTTCTTTATTGTTTCATTGCTGATTTTACTGCCACCTCAACCTTTCAATTTAACTTGGGCTGGTATTGAATTTGCTAATCTTTTATGAAGTGGCTGAATTCTTCACTCATGAATTGAGGGATTTTTGGTACTTAGCAACATATATTAAAGGCTGTAGCAACTGAAGTCTGTTTTCAAGCATTCTTTAATCTCACTGCTAGTCATTGACTTCAGTAGATGTAATTCCCAGTAGTCAGAATACTAGTCAATTGGACCAAGATACTTAGTTCCCGCGAGACCAAAGACGTTTAGTGTAAGAGCAGAAGTAGACAATTCAATCAATTGACTCTATTCTACCATTCAATGAGATCTATCTCAGCCTTGAATATATTAACGACCCAGCCGCTACTTTGCTCTGTAGTAAAGAATTTTACAGACTCACTGTCTGCTGAGAGAAGAAATTGTTCCTTTTTTAAAAGATTAGATTAGATTCCCCACAGTATGGAAACAGGCCCTTCTGCTCAACAAGTCTACACTGACCCTCTGAAGAGTAACCCACCCAGACCCATTTCCCCCTGACTAATGCACCTAACATCATTGGCAATTTAGCATGGCCAATTCACCTGACCTGCACATCTTTTGGAATGTGGGAGGAAACTGGAGCACCCAGAGGAAACCCACGAAGACACTGGGAGAATGTGCAAACTCCACACAGTCATTGAGGCTGGAATCGAACCCGGGTCCCTGGCACTGTGAGGCAGCAGTGCTAACCACTGTGCTGCTATCTCTGTTCTAAATTCATAACCCTTTACAATGAGATAATGCAGTCTGATCCTGGACTCTCACAAGGAAAGCGATCTCTCCAATGCTACACTCTGAATTCCCCTCCATATCTTATGTTTCAATAAGGTCAACTCTAAGCTTCATCTATGGTCTGTCTGGGACTTTATGTTTCTTAACTGATTCAAACGTACGCACTCCTAAGGTTTCTTTACAGATAGATGTGGGAGGACGGTTCCTCTATGGATGAATGTTGAACGAGGGACCACCTATTTGAATCAGATTAGGTGTTTCTTTTGTCTCTCTGAGACTTATGGGACTTTGGAACTCTCTTTGGTAGAAGCAGAGTCCTTAAATATTTTAATATACAGTCGATAGCTTCTTGTTAAGCAAGGGGTTGAAAGGTTATGGGAGTTAGGCAGGAATGTGGATTTAAGGTTACTATTCTTAGGTTGCTCTTCTTAATTGGTATTAATTCTGTTGCTATTTCATAATTTCGCCATCAAGAGTGGAAAATATTCCAAAGCTGTCTCATATTTCCTCTCATCTCTGTAATAGAAGGGAGCCTTTTTGACTGTCCATATAGTTTGAAGTTACAAACTGCTATGCTTTTTTACTTGCTGCCTCTTTGTGGCTGGTTCACTTTCAGCTCTGCAAATCCACAGATATTCAGGTTCATCAGTGATGTGTTTAATGGTTACCCCAGAATACACATAAAGGCACTTATAGCCAAGGTAGAGGTCACGTGACCACAGCAAGCCTGTACATTATAAATGCATTTATATTTCACCAAACTCATACCAATTAAGCATAATAAACATCATCAGCAACATTGTTTCTGGTAAGAATGTAAACAGAATATTAACACAAACATTTTTAATAAAATGCACCTTAATTCCAAAGTAATCTGTTTGACTAAATTGAAATGCCAACTAAGAAATCTATCTAAAAGATATTGAATAGGCAAAGGGATGCCATGGTACTCTTGGAATGAAGCTTGAACTGTTTATATTTCAATCTGAAATATAAACAACTTTCAATCATCTCTCATAGGTGTGATGTTCTAGGTGCTAGTTTAAAACCATTACTTGCAATAGTAAACGAGAACCAACAGATCCAATTTCTAATCCTTAACTGAGAGCAATGCAATTGTCTGTTAATGGCTCAGCAGGTATGCTGTCCCTTCTCAGTGCAAAAGCTATGGCTTATTGCCTCACTCCAAAGATCTAATCTAGGTTGACTTTTTAGTGAGGGAGTCCAACATCTTGGAGGTACCATCTTTTGGAATGAAATAGTAAATGCAGGTCCTGTTCATTGTTTCAGATAGATGTTAACAATTCCATGTTACTAAACAAATAAAAAAGTTTTCCTAATATCCTGACCTCCCTCTATCTCTCCTCTAGCATAAGCAACAACAGATTAACTGGTTGTATTCCTCATTGCTGATTGTGGGGCCACGCTGAGTACAAATTGGCTCACATATTTAACTACATTCTAACAGTGACTATATTTCATAAATACTTTAACAGCTGTAAAGCAGCAAGAGTCATCCTGAGTTATGAAATGTGCAAATTTATTCTTCTTTATACATTCATTTGATTACTGACATCTAAAGGCTGCTTCATTTTAAGATTGGGGAAGAGCCAAAATGACAGATGTTCTTTACTGACAGTGAAAAGGCTTTAAATGACTGGTACAAAAATTCCCAAATACATTGGTGAGAATGAATACATTTTATATGTCAAATTATTTTTTATTTCATCTTTGATTTGTGGTTCTCTACTTTCCTTGATCTCCCAATGGGAAGATACTCATTGCTGAAGAATAGACCGGTGTTGGATGTTGGAACCAAGCAGAGACCTGTTGCTGCTGACTATGTGGAAATTGACCTGGAATTTGAACCTTTGGTTGGGCCACAAAAGTGTTTGGAATTCTTTGCAAAGGTCCCCAGCACTGAATTAAAATCAGAGACTCTAATTGGTTCAGATTGACTTACCCAAATAATTACCCAGGAAAAGGTAGAGGAGTTAAGACCAACTCTGACTCTTGTGGAACTGTTATATTAACTCTTTGACTTCCTGCATCCACACCTTCCACAGACACCCAAAATGCCTTGACCCCCTCAACATCCTCTTCACATTCCTGCTCCTCCTCACCCTGCTGCCTGAGTCCTTGCTGATACCCTCTTAAACCCACAATTACTTTACTCCCTCCTTATACCTAGCTCATTCTCTATATTTACCCACCCTTCTGCAATCACTTTTGGCACCCTCCCTGTCCAACTCACTCTGCCAGGTCTCTATGGTCCCTTGACCAAACTTAATTTCCATGACCTACCTCAAGCCCTCATCCACTTATGTGCCATGCTGCCCATCTGGCACTCTGGTGCCACACCATTATCACCCTGCCTCTTGCATTACCCACTTACTTGTCATCTTATCCAACAGTTACCCTCATCCATTAACACCTTACTCACTACCTTACTTCATATACCCACATTGAATCTCCAGAAATCATTCAATAACATGGAACATTAAAATAAGTAAGGAAAACTAATTACACTCAGGGTATTATTAATGGCATTAAATCTAGGCAATAATGACATTACAGCTCCATGACGAAAGCTTGTACTTCCAAATAAACCTGTTGGACTATAGCCTGGTGTTGTGTGATTTTTAACTTTGTCCACCCCAGTCCAACACTGGCACCTCCACATCATGTTCGTAGTTAACCACGGGTTAGGGCAACTTCTAGTTTGTCTAACTTTTCCTGGATAACTATTCATGCACTTGTACACCAGAACCGTCCAAAATCTTGAACGCTAATCCAACAGTAAATTTTTTTCAAAGAATTCCACATGCCAGGCATTTGGCTACAGTGAGTTTGAACTTCTTGAGTCAATCTGTGTCTTTGGGTTGGCATATCAATGTAGTCCTGATGCACTACTCCTGTCTATGTTTCAGCAATGATTGTCCTGTTGGAGGTTCTGGGCCACATGTTATAGCACTTCAACATTCACTACCTTGGGCAGACTTCACATAGAGTGAGGATCTCTATTTTACATAATATTTTGTTTCTTACAAAATTATACTCACTGAGCAATACCTTATAACTAATGTTTCAGACTCCATTATCACCATCACTAAGTGTGTCCTGTCTCACGAAAAGTAAGTTGTGGTAGAATGGGAAACAGACAAGACCTGGTTCCTGAGCATCCTCGTCATTGACTCAAGAGCTGATGAGGTCTCATACATGCAGGTAAAATATGGGCTAGAAGGCCTCCTGCTGATTGCCCCCTCTCCCTACCCTCAACCAATGAATCAGTGCTCCTCTATGATAAAGATCACTTGGAAGAAACGCTGAGTGTGGCCTGGCAAATGTCCATATTCATCACTCAGAATGAATTTATTGAAGGACATATCTCCTAGACTGGGTCTGCAGCTGATAGTGAGGACACAAAAATGAGGGAAGAGCTTTCTCGAACTTGTCCACTCCAATTCATCTTTCCATCACCTACAACGCACAAGTCATGAGTATGCTGGAATACTCTCCACTGACTTGGATAAGTACAGCTCCAAAAACAGTCATGAACTTGGCAGCATCCAAGGCAAAATGGCTTGTTCATTCAGCTCCTATCCACCACCTTTATATCCAACCCGCATCCCCACCACCACCACCACCACCACCAAACCAATACACAGTGGTCACAGTTTGTAACATCTGCAAGATGTACTGCAGCAACTTGCCAAGATTCTTTCACCAGAACCCTTCAAAATGGATGTCCTGCTACAACATGTACTGTAGCTATTCATGGTGACTCAGCACCACCACCTCAAGGACATTTAAGTACAGGCAATATTTGCTGTTTTTACCAGTGTACACACCTATATCACAAGAAAAGTAATGATTGGGATTATATGTAATTGCACAAGATAAATTCCAGTGCAATTTCCTTTAGTCAGTTGTGGGGCTGAAAGCAGAGCTGCAACTATCACCGTGTGAAATGTTATCTTCCAACGAGCTGTGCTTCTGGAGGATGTAACTAGCAGTGTCAGCTTTCCATCTCCCTTTCCCAGAGTGAATGATTCTGGGGTTGTACTGTATTCAATTAGAGACTCAGAAAAGCAACTATATGTCTGATGTTTAAAACAGAAATCAACAAACTATAAGTTAATTGATACGTTTATAAATTCATCCATAAATTTTTAAAGCATTTCCTAAATATGACTAAATAATCTGAAAGGCAATTAGTACATTTAAAAATCCATCCATAAATTAGTTGCTTAATTTGGTTATTAATTAATATATGTTTGCATGAATTCAAAACACTTTTTAAATTTTGAAATGCAATTAAGGATGTGTAAATTGAGTTGGAAATTCATGATCATACATTTCCAAATTTTATAAACAAATATAAATTTAAAAAATTCACATAATGAATAAGGTTGAAGAAGCAAGCTGTAGAAGGAAGTACTGTAATGTAATATTAAATATATCCAGAATTGTGCACATTTTAGTTTACCATGGCAAATCTCGACAATGTTCTCTCATTATCTTTTTCCAAAGGCTTTGACTGCTCTCTGGGATTTGGTTTTACACATTCTTGTTATTTTCAGGTACTTTGCAAATGTGTCCTCTCTTCATTTATTAGTATGTATAGGCTATTCAGTGCTAAAGATATGAGAATTAAGTTTGGTCTTACATTTAACAGTGTCATTTTCACAGACATCCAGCAGAAGTTATTGAATCTTGGTCATTTTTTTTCTTTTATAACCCACTTGCAGCTATCCTAGTTAATTTGATTGAGAACTGAACAGAAGAATTCCGAATCTAAAATGAACACAGAAATTTAGCAGGTCTGGCAACATCTGTGGAGAAAAAATTAGACTTGCGTTTTGAATGACTTCAGAAACTAAAGGTGTTAGAAAATGACAGACAGAGGCCCAGTGCAAAAGACAAAGGTGGTGTTGATGGTGGAGAATGAGAAAAAGAGATGTAAAATGGGGTGGAATGTAAGAAAAATGAAGAACAGATATACATGGTCAGCTTTGAAAGTTATT
The DNA here is from genome assembly GCF_020745735.1 of Hemiscyllium ocellatum. Classification (NCBI taxonomy): domain Eukaryota; kingdom Metazoa; phylum Chordata; class Chondrichthyes; order Orectolobiformes; family Hemiscylliidae; genus Hemiscyllium; species Hemiscyllium ocellatum. The sequence goes on from NC_083412.1 coordinate 50,772,400, forward strand.
CAGTGCAATATTGAGACCTCAATTGTAAAATGTCTAAGTGGAAAATTAGGTGTTGCTTCTTGAGTTTGCATTGTGTTCTGTTGGAACATTGCAGTCGGCCCAGGATAGATTTGTTAGCATGAGAACAAGATGGCGTAGACTATCGGACCATAAACTATAAGCAGAACTAGGCCATTTGGCTCATCGAGTCTATTCCACCATCCGATCGTGGCTGATACATTTCTCAACTTCGTTCTCTTACTGTCTAACTCTGTCTTAAATACACTCAATGACTTGTCTCCAAGCCTTCTGCAGCAATGAATTCCACAGATTCAAAACCCTCTCATCTCAGTTCTAAAGTGCCTACCCTTTACTCTGAGGATGTGCCGTTGGGCCCTACTAATGGAAACATCATCTCCATCTCAACTCAATTCAGTCCTCTCAGTGTTCTGTAAATTTCAATCAGATCCCCCTCATCCTTTTAAATACCATCGAGCACAGACCCACATTCATCAACCACACCTCATATGATAGCCCTACATCCACACGATCATATGTGTAAACTTCCTGTCCAATGCCAACACATCCTTCATCCATTCTTGCCTCTTCCTTACCTTTCATATATCGCAAAAACACTTATGATAATCTTTTGTATCACCAGCTACCTTGCCTTTGTATATCATCTTCTCACTCCTTACAGTTTTTTAGTTACCCTGTACTGGTTTTTAAAGGCTTCGCAAACCTCTGGCTTCCTATTAATCTTCATAACATTGTTTACTTTTTCTTTTACTTCTAAGCTGCCCCTGACTTACCATGGTAGACATGGTTGCCTTGTTCTCTCCTTAGTATGTTTCTTCTTTCGAGTATGAACTTCTGCTCTGCCTCCTGAATTATCCCCAAAAACTCTTGCCGTTGCTGCACCACCAACTTCCTGCTAGGAACCCCTTCTGATCAACTCTGGTCAGCCCATCCCTCATGTCGTTGTAGTTAGTTATTTTTATTCAACTGTAATACCTTTACATCTGATTCCAGCTTCTCCCTCTCAAAGTACAGAGTGAATTCGATCATATTCTGGTCACTGCCCCCTAGGGTTTTCTTCACCTTTAGTTCCTTAATCAAGTCTGCATCGTTACATATCACCAAGTCCAGAATTGCCTGTTTCGTTGTGGATTCTCCCACAAGCTGCTCCAAAATACCATCTCGTAAACATTCCATGAATTCCTTTTCTTGAGATCCATAAGCAAACTGATTTTCCCAGTCCACTTGAATATTGAAGTTCCCCGTGATTATTGTAATGGTGCCTTTCTTACATAATGTTTCTATCTCCTGATTTATTTTCTGCCCCACATCTTGACCACTGCTGGAAGGCCTGTACATAATTACCAACAGGGTCCTTTTACTTTATGAGACTAGACTTTATCTACACTTTATCAAGACTAAGAAAGGAATGGAATATAGATAAAGGCGAGGTGCTGTATTTTGGGAAAGCAGATCTTAGCAGGACGTATGTGCTTAGTGGTAAGGTGCTAGGGAGTGTTGCCGAACAAAGAGACCTTTGAATGCAGATTCATAGCTTCTTGAAAGTAGAGTTGCAGGTAGATAGGATAATGAAGAAGGTGATTGGTATGCTTTCCTTTATTGAACTCCCAACCCAATCTAGTCCCACTTGTCAGCAACAGGCCCATTTCCACCAAACCCCTCCTATTCATATACCCATCCAGATGCCTTTTAAATGTTGCAATTGTACTGGCCTCCACCACTTCCTCTGGCAATATATTCCATACATGTACTACCATCTGCGTGAACAAGCTACCCCATAAGTCTCTTTTATATCTTTCCCCTCTCACCCTAAACCTATGGCCCCTAGTTCTGACTCCCCAACCCCAGGAAAACAACCTGTCTATTTATCCTATCCATGCCCCTCATGATTTTATAAATCTCTATAAGGTTACCCCTCAGCCTCTGACGCTCCAGAGAAAACAGCCCCAGCCTATTCAACCTCTCCCTATAGCTCAAATCCTCCAACCCTGGCAACATCCTTGTAAATCTTTTCTGAATCTTTTCAAGTTTCATAACATCCTTCTGATTGCATACAATATTCCAAAAGTGGCCTGACCAATGTCCTGTACAGCCACAACATGACCTCCCAACTCCTGTAGCTAGAGGAAATGGTGGAGGCTAGTACAATTGCAACATTTAGAAGGCATCGGGATGGGTATATGAATAGGAGGGGTTTGGTGGAAAAGGGCCTGTTGCTGGCAAGTGGGACTAGATTGGGCTGGGAAATCTGGTCGGCATGGACAAGTTGTTTCCATGCTGTACATCTCCATGACTCCTCAACTCTACCTATACAGATTCTGCACCTTCCAACTTGATATCACTTTTTACTATTGATTCAATTTCATTTCTTACTAATGCAACAACCTTACTCCGCACCCCCCCCCCCCCCCCCCAGCCCTTTTGATTATTGGATGTGTCTCCTTGGATATTCTGTTCCCAGTCCTGATCCCCTTACATCGCACTCACCAATTTCAATCTTCCCTACAAACTCATTTATCTTATCTTGCATTTAAGGACAGCACCCTCAGTCCTCCGTTGACTGCCCTTCTTCTCATAGTTGTTCCTTCATCTACTGTGTTTAAAGTTACATTCCTGACCCTTTCCATGCTCTCTGTCCAATTAGTTGTTCTGGAAACATTAATAACTTCTGCTGAGCCTTCCCCCTATTTTAACTGCTTCCATAATTTTCCATGCAACTGAACCCAGATGTGGTGTTTAAACTTTGCTCTCATTTTTAGAATGCTTCTTGAGATTGTCAATGATATGCTGAAGACATAAATTGTTTTATTCCTAAACTATTCATGATTTTGTTGAATATTTATGAAATAAAATTAAAACCTTGATCTGGTTCATTTATTTGTTTTATCTTGTAAAAAGAAATTGAACTAACTTTTCCAATATTATTTTTGCAGTGCTGTATCAGGAAGCATTGTTGAAATATTCATAATGAGTGAAAAGGTAATGATTCCAAATGCACTTGTTAGGTGGATTTGCACTCAATTTATTAAGAGCCTGCTTAAGAGCCCTTCAAAAGCTGGTATTGGATTTGAAGCTAAAGTTTTGTTACATTTTCAGATGGAACTATCAACTGATGAACTACAATGCATTTCTTATTGGCTAGTACTTGAGGCAAAGTCCATTTCATCATTAACACTTAGTCTTTCGAATGATTTACTGGGGGAGTTAGTTCTGATTCAGGCTCTGCATTATAGCACTCTTAATTCAAGACTCTCATTTCCTTAAGTATCCTTGGATGCATTTCATCCAGCTTTGGACAACCTATTCAGTTCCTTATTCATTATAATCCTCAAGTATCTAAACTGCATCCTGTTTCATCATGATCTTTTTCTTGATAAAGATAGATATAATTAATTTCAGCTCATTTCATTTCTTCAGTTCCAAAATGTTCCAATTTATTCTCTATTTTTCATAAACTATTACAGTGACCATACTTCACTTTAAGCATTTTGTAAGATAATCTGTCTCTGTTGGTTGCCGGTCAGTAAATGGTCACCTGCATTGTCTTAAAACAGTGAGAGATTTTACTAACCCTTAGCCATCCATCATTTTAACATATATATGCTTCTAGAAAATGCCAGAAGCATTCCCACATATGTAGAGACCTGCTTTCAACACAAGAAGTAATGTGCTAGCTCTGTAGAATAGGAGACATCTAAGTTTTGGCTGATTGGTTTCTCCAAGTTGAGCCATTGTAACTCAGTAATAACATTGTATTTAATGGCTGTGTGTCAGCAAGTTCTGGTGATGCAAAGGGCAAGTTCACTAATAACTGATTTTCCACCTCTGCTAATTCCATCTTTAATCTGCTTTCATACCTCAAAATATATACCTTCTTTCAAAATCATTTTTCATTCAGTAATCATTGCAATTATTTTAACAAAATTTGATTTCCTCTGGCATTTCACACAAGGTAAAATATCTACAATTATATGTGGGTTGATATTCTACAACATCAAATTGTTCCTTTAGGATCATTTTGTTTTAGCATATATTAACAAACATGCTCTTGTATGCCAAGTACCTAAATATTTCAAATGAATTATCCCTTATATCCTCAAAGTCTGCTTTCACTGTTCTAAATGTTAGAAATGGGACTTTCCTCTTTTGTTCTGTGCATTAAAGCAGTTGCTGAGACTCAGTCTGATTCTTTACCAGACTATTAATTTTCTACTCAAGTAGACAGATGGTGGTATCCTGCAGAAACATAACACTTTGCGTTAGCTGAATAAGTGCTTAGGTTTGAAATGCACCATGCAGAGATGATAGAAGAACACAACGGTTTTCTGGGTTATTTTTATATTCCTTCATCAGACTTCTCTGTTTCTCCTGACAACCCTCTGAGTAATAAAAATTCTCTGAACCACTTTTTTGATCTTTTGTTGATTATCTTAAATTGATGCCTTCAAAAGTTATTGACCAGCGAAAATACTTGCTCCAATTCAAAAAATTACATTCCTTTTTAATGCAGAATATCTCGACAGTAAGTTGGAAGTCCAGTAGCACAAGTCGGGGGTTCACAATAAAAAATACAACTTTGTGGTGTTGAGCCATCGGAAATAGATTTTTGAAAGTATTGAAAGTTAAGATCTATATTTTTGATGGCAATGGATATCTGATTGTGCTGATGTTTGTGTTGTTTTCTCATAACCACAAACTTGGAATTTCAGCCAGTGCTACATTTTCTCAGCATTGTCTCATCTATCAGAGGAAATTTATAGTTACAGTAGGAAATCTTTACCCTTTCCAAATAATCCAATTTCATAGGCACTCAATAATATTTGTATATCTATAGGATGCTGTCCAATTCTCTTTATGCCTGAACTTAAATTTTGGGTCATATGGTCACATTTTAAAAGGTTAGAAATGCCTAAAATTAAACCCAGAAAAGGATATGATTACATACAACAGATGCAGGAAGACAAATTGCAAAGATTAGGATTGACTATGAATCAAAAATAAACAAAAACAAAGAGGGCAATACAGGCCTCGGAACAGGAACATCAGTATCAAGAGCATAACCACACTGCAGATAGGCTGGATAAATACACATGCTGTAATAAGTGAAGAAAGGAAGCTTTTCAGGCAAAGTGTAGGAAATGCATAAAAATAATATTCTAAAATATATTTCCCAAATTAGAGTTCAATCTTTACCCACTTCTCCACCACCAATGCAACAGTAGCAGCAGTGTGTGCTATCTAAAAGATGCACAGCAGAAATCTGCCAAAGATTCTCAGACAGCTCCTTCCAAACCCATGATCACTTCCATCTGGAAGATCAAGGGCAGCAGACACATGGGAACATCACTGTTGGCAAGATCCCCTCTAAGCACTCACCATCCTGACTTGGAAATATATCACCGTTCCTTCACTGTTGCTGGGTCTACCTACAATACGTGGACTGCAGGATTTCATTAAGGCAGCTCACCATCACCTTCTCATGGGCAACTCGGGATGAGCAGTAAATGCTGGTCAACCAGCAATTCCATGTTCCACAAATGAATTTTAAAAACCTTGCAAACTGCTCTTCAACTCCAGTAAAACTACAGGAAAGGGTGGTAATAGTTTTCTTTTATTTCACAAGTACAACAGATGACCCCTTGATAAACGAGTCCAGCAGCTAGTGTTTTTCCTTCTAAATGTAACTGCAGTCCTTTTTCACACTTTCAAAAGTTTGCAGATGTAAATAACTTCATGTAATGATACTTTGACGCACCTTATCCATATTTCAGGAGTATTTATGTTTATTCCTGAAATTTCTGACTCTCACTTTGCTGTTGAAGACCCGGAAGAGTGGAAAGGGGTCTTTACTGAATTCAGCATTAATTGCAAATAGACCCTGAGTCAGTTGCTCCACTTTTGTAATTCACAGTCAAATGCCATCCCCCAGTTATCAACAATATGATCTATAGGAGAAGGGAGTGGGACTTCCACATTTCATCCATCCCATTTTTGTTAAAGGTCTCAAGAGTCAAAGTTACTCTATTAAAATCCATACTTTTTTTGCATAGAATTTAAAAGAAATGAAAGTGCAGGTCAGTTCACCAAAGTGTTTCCTGAAATGGCAAATTATAATTATTAAAGCAGGCAACAGATGTTGGGGTATTTTCACTATAGTTTGGAAGGTTGAAGGGAGATCTGCTGAAGGTATTCAAGAAGACACAGAAATAACTTCAGCAGTGAGTTCACCAATTCAAGATTGGTACAAATGAAGTCACAAGGATGTTGCCATTTCTCGTGCATATCGCAGCTATTATATTGGAAAGTTAATAAAGAAGTGACGATGTCCGATATGCATTTTGACTATTAAATTATTTCCACATTTAATTATTTTCCTTTTCTACGATTCCACTTTACAGGCTTTTCATCATAATATTTTTGTGTATTCCCTAAATTGAGTGAAAAATGAAAAGGACCAATTTACATCTACAGATAATTTTATTAAGGCAGTGCTGATATTTGTCAACCGGTATTGAGGAGGGAAAATGTTTGTATTTACAAGCAGCAGTGATCACAAGGGAAAAGAACCTTTATTTTCATGTGGAAGAAAACAGTTTACTCACCCCAAACAGAACAGTTACAAATTTTCACCACATTTTCTAGCACATCATAAACTGTGCCAAAAGAGGTGAACTGCCACAAGAAATGTTACGAAAATACCTGTGGAAAAATCTCTGCATCTATGGCTTCTGACCTAACTAAGTAGCTGCAAAAGGTATCATTCAAAACTAGAAAAGAATAGTTCTGTCTGTGCATGCCCTCTCTAGTTGCAACCCTCCTTTATTTTTACAAATATTCTAATATAGGCAAGGATGATTCAATGAAATAGACTAGAGTCCAACAGATTACAAAGTATCAGTATCGATTATAAACAGTACTATAAATGAGGTAACTGAGGGATACACAAGCTCCATTTGAACAGATGAAATGCAACAACTTAACTGAGAATAATTGGTAACTATAATGTCTCAGTACTGTACAAAGGAAAAACTGGTTAGGCTAACAGCAGACTAGACTTTGACTTTTTTGAGCCCTGCAAATAGCAGCAAAAATATCAAGAAAGTTGTTGAATTCCTTACTGTCACAGAGCTAGTCCCTTTTTTCAGAAGATATTCCATAACTCAAGGAGACTCTGTCCTTGATGTTTTTTTTAGAGGGGCAATAAATTGGGCTGGGCTCCAATCAGTCTGATTTAGTACAGAGATAAAAAGGATTTTGAGAGGCCTTTTTTATATATAAACAGATGAAACTTCAGGCCAAAGTGGTCATACTTTAGAAGTGACCTGTATAATGAAAGGGGCGTGGTCAGCTCTTTAGCTGAGCTGAGCAGTTTTAGTTCAGTCTTGAAGTAGGAGATTCACCAGGGAGCTGTGTGGAAACTCTCTGCACTTCTGCCTTCAACTTCAACCTGTAAGTATGTGTTCCATTTATACTGGTTTTTAAAGGGAGTTTGCTTATGGTACTGTTGTGTGTATTCAGAACAGCATAACTAAGTCTGGCTGGAGAGATTGAGTTCTGTCCTTTGTGTTTCATTGTGTAATTTTGTGAATAAATCTTTTGACTTGTTTTAAAATCTAGTAGTCAACCTAGCTATCTTACTCTGGGTAATTTTCACTGGACACTTACTGAAACAAATTGCAAAGTTAGGTCGAGGGCTGCCTGCTTAAGAATGTTTTGAGTGGTCTGACCTTGTCCATAACAGACTGGGGGCTCTTGGCGGGGTTTTAAACAGCGAGTGGTAGGAGCTAGTGTCTTTATTTCAGGTGTTGGTTTGGTTGGGTAGACAAAGCTTAGGATAGTAATGGCTCTTTCAGTCACCAAAAATTTTCTGGAAGTGGATGTGGTGACTTTGCAAGTTTTGCAAAATGTGAATAAGACCAAGTTGCAAGAATTAGCAGAGAGGTTGAAATTGGAACTGCCTAATTCTATGAGGAAAGGGGGAATAATTATAGCAGTAGCTCAGCATTTAAACTTGCTGGAGAAACCATCAGAATCTATAGAGATGGAAAGAATTCAATTGCAAATGAATCAGCTCAAGTTAGAGGTGGGAGATAAAGAAAGGGCAGCAGAAACGAAACACGTAAAGTTATAATTAAACGCAGAAGAAAGGGAAAAAGAAAGATCAGCAGGAGAGAGGGAAAAATAGTGGAGAAAGAAAAGAGAGCTTTTGAACTTCAAAAATTGACACTTGAAAAGGAAAGTCCGCTTAAAAGGCTGGAGATAAAGGCTGAGGGTAGGCTCAGTGTGGAAGTACAAAGAACAAAGAAAATTTACACCCCAGGAACAGGCCCTTCGGCCCTCCAAGCTTGAGCCGATCCAAATGTACTGTCTAAACTTATCGGGCAATTCCTAAGCATCTGTATCCCTCTGCTCCCCACCTAGTCATGCATCTGTCCAGACGCATCTTAAATGAATCTACCGAGCCTGCCACTACCACCTCTGCTGGCAACGTGTTCCAAATGCCCACCACCCTCTGTGTGAAGTACTTACCACTTGTATCCCCCTTAAACTTTCCGCCTCTCACCTTGAAAGCGTGACCTCTCGTTATTGAATCCTTCACCCTGGGAAAAAGTTTGTCTCTATCCACTCTGTCTATACTCTTCATGATTTTGTAAACCTCAATGAGGTCCCCCTTCAATCTCCGTTTTGTTTGGTGAAACTAAACCTAACCTACTCAACCTCTGTTCATAGCTAGCACCTTCCATACCAGGCAACATCCTCGTAAACCTTCTCTGCACCCTCTCCAAAGCGTCCACATCCTTTTAGTAATTTGGGACCAGAACTGTACGCAGTATTCTAAATGCGGCCGAACCAATGTGTTGTACAATTTTAACATGACTTGCCAGCTCTTATACTCAATACCTCTTCCAATGAAGGCAAGCATACTCTATACTTTCTTGACCACTCTATCCACCTGTGCACCAACTTTCATATAACAATGGACCTGTACTCCCAGATCTCTCTGCCCATCAACTTTTCCCAGGGCTCTTCCATTCATTGTATAATTCACTCTAGAATTAGACTTGCCTAAATGCATCACCTCACATTTGTCTAGATTGAAAACCATCTGCCACTTTTCCGCCCAATTCTCCAGTCTATCTATATCCTCCTGTATTCTCTGACAGTCCCTTATGCTTCGTGTCATCTACAAACTTGCTGATCATACCAACAGTGCCCTCTTCCAGATCACTTATGTATATTACAAACAACAGTGGCCCCAATACTGACCCCTGTGGAACACCACTGGTCACCTTTCTCCATTTCGAGAAACTCCCTTCAACTACTACTCTCTGTCTCCTGTTGCTCAACCAGTTCTTTATCCACCAGCTAGGATACCCTGCATATCATGTGACTTAACTTTCTCTGTTAGTCTCCCATGGGGAACCTTATCAAACACCTTACTAAAGTCCATGTATATGACATCAACACTCTTCCTTCATCTGTCAGCTTGGTCACTTCCTTGAAGAACTCTATTAAGTTGGTAAGTTGGTAACCATGTTGCCTATCACTGATAAGCCCATTCTTTTCTAAATATAAATAGATCCTATCCCTCAGTACCTTCTCCAGCAACTTACCTACCACTGACGTCAGGCTCACTGCTCTGTAGTTACCTGGAATATCCCTATTACCCTTCTTGTACAGGGGGGCCAGATGAGCAGTCCTCCGGCCCCTCACCTATGTTTTAGGATGCCACAAAGATATCTGTCAGGGCCCCAGCTGTTTCCTCTCTCGCCTTCCTCAGCAACCTGGGATAGATCCCATCTGGTCCTGGGGATTTGTCCACCTTAATAACCTCTAGACTGCCCAACACATCTTCCCTACTTATATCAATGTGATTCAGACGAATCAAACTTGTATCTCTAATCTCAACATTCATCATGTTCCTCTCCTCAGTGAGCACTGATGCAAAGTAATCATTCAGAATCTCACCCATTTTCTCAGGTTCAACACACAGCCTTCCTTCGTTATCCTTTAATGGACCAATCCTTTCTCTAGTTACCCACTTGCTTCTTATATAAGGATAAAATGCTTTGGGATTCTCCTTAATTCTGCTCGCTAAAGCTATGTCATGACCCCTTTTAGCCTGCTTAACTCCTTGCTTAAGTAGTGGAAACTCTTATGGAAGAGCAGAGAGTTAACATAGCAAGGTTAGCAGCTGAAGTGGCTGATGGTTATGAGCTGGTCCATAAAACTCAGTTTGGCTTCCAGAATCAATTTCAGTCCATGAGGGATAGAAAGTGGGGCAAAGAGAAATCTTCACTTAGAAAGGGAAAGGTGGATCTGAATGAAGATCATAATGAGAACTTACCACAGGGTAAAAAAGAAACCCTTGAGGGGAACAAAAAAGTTAATAAGTTCCGGTGATTTTATCGTAATAAAGTGGGCCACATAACATCACAGTGTTGGTGGGCTAGGAGAAAGCCAAAAGTAGGAAAACCAGACAAGTCTGGAAGTTGTGTTGAACTAGTAACAAAAAGCACAAGGGAAGTTAGACAATTGCCTCAGAGTGTACAAGAGGATCAGAGGTTGATTAAGGAGGAAGTGCCAGATCTGCTTAAAAAACGTAAATGCAAGGGTAAAATCAATTCACATAGGCCAGGGGTAATAGGTAAGGAGGGTACAATATTAAGGACACAGGATCCTTTCAGTCTGTGATGTTGAAGGATGATGAGATATGTGCTCCCGATGAGCTATTGCCAGAGAAGGTACTGGTAACAGGAATTCATGGTGAGACAAAAAGTATGCAGTTATGTAAAGTGAGGCTACAGATAATGGAGAAGAGTGGAAATTTGTGGTAGGAGTACTAGACAAAATCTCAGTTCCAGGAATACAATTTGTCCTTGAAAATGATATAACTGATTCACCAGCAGGCGTGATGCCTACTCTAGTTGAAAAGCCAGTGGAGACACAGGCAACTGAAGACATGGAGAATATTTATCTAGGAATTTTCCCTGATTGTGTGATCACAAGATCACAGAGGCACAAGCTGAAGCAGGAGAGATCAAAAGGCACAGATAAGGAAGCTGATGTAGTGTTATCCAAAACTTCTTTGATCAGATAAGTGGCACAGAGAAGGAGCAAGTAGGTAAACATGTTTAAGTAGTGCAAACTCATGTGGAAGAGCAGAGAGCTCTGCTAAACTGATTGAATTACAGCAGAAAGATGAGAAGTTAAAACAGTTATATCAAAAGGCATGACTAAGAAAGTGAATGCATTCCTGTACGTTATTACTTAACAAATGATGTCTTAATTAGGAAATGGAGACCATCACACATTCAAACAGGTGAGAAACAGGCCGAAATGCATCAAATTGTTTTGCCAATAGGGTATAGAAGCGAGATGCTGCAAGTGACGTATGAACTACCACTTGGAGGTCATTTAGGGGTGAGGAAAACACAGGGTAAAATACAAAGACATTTTTAATGGCCTGGACTATACAAGGATGTAGCTGAATTTTGCCATATGTGTCGTACATGTCAGCTAATCAGAAAATCACAAGCAGTAATAAAACCTGTACCTTTAATATCTATTCCAGCATTCAAGGAACCTTTCATAAGAGTCTTGATTGATTGTGTAGGTCCCCTACCTCAAACAAAAAGTGAGAATAAGTATTTGTTAACAACGATGGATGTATCGACTAGATTTCCAGATGCAATCTCATTATGCAACATCACAGCTAAAAAGGTTGTAGAAGAACTACTTAAATTTTTTACGAGATACGGACTACCAATAGAGATCCAGTCTGATCAAATATCAAACTTCGCATCCAAACTATTCAAGGAAGATACGGATAACTTGGGAATAAAGCAATTCAAATCTACTGTGTACCATCTGGAATTTCAGGGAGCACTAGAGAGATAGCATTAAACATTAAAGACCATTGAGGGCTTATGGTCAGGATTATCCAGATGATTGGGAGAAGGGAGTTCAGTTTGTACTTTTTACGATCAGAGATGCACCGAATGAATCAACCAAATTCAGTCCATTTGAATTAATTCTGGGGCATGAAGTAAGAGGACTGTTAAAATTGATTAAGGAGAAATTAATAAGTCAGGATTCAAAGGTCACCCATTTGGACTATGTGTCGAACTTTAGAGAAGGATTAAATAGAGCTGGAGAGTTGGCTGGACAGCATTTAATAGTATCACAGCATACAATGAAACAGGAAGCGGATAAGAAATTGCAAATTTGCAATTTTGCAATCAGGCCTAAGGTATTTGGTGTTACTTCCAGTAACAGGTAAGCCTTTAAAAGAAAGGTTTAGTGGACCTGATCACATTGTGAAGAAATTGAGTGGGGTGAACCAGTTGATAAGGATTCCAGACAGGAAGAAATCTCAAAGAGTGTGTCATGTGAATATACTCAGAAGATATTTTGATAGGGAAGGAAAGCAAGAGAAGGTGTTACTGATTACAGCACAGAATGAAGAACCAGGTTCAGAGGATTCTGAATTGAACATTCCTCAAATCAAATTGGAGAATGAGGAATTTGTCAAAAGTTGGGATAATTATTGAGTTACCTGACACAAGAAAATCAAAATGACCTGAAAAAGTTAGATTAGATAGATAGATTAGATAACTTACAGTGCAGAAACAGGCCCTTTGGCCCAACAAGTCCGCACCGACCCGCCGAAGCACAACCCACCCATACCCCTACATTTACCCCTTACCTAACACTATGGGCAATTTAGCATGGCCAATTCACCTGGCCCGCACATCTTTGGACTGTGGGAGGAAATCGGAGCACCGGGAGGAAACCCACGCTGACACTGGGAGAACATGCAAACTCCACGCAGTCAGTCGCCTGAGGCGGGAACTGAACCAGGGTCTCTGGCGCTGTGAGGCAGCAGTGCTAACCACTGTGCCACCCACATGGTTATTACTATCATGTGGGGAGATATGTGGAAATAAATTGGCAGTACTAACCTAGTTGTGCATAATGTAGATATATAAGATTCTGATCCGATTAGGCAATATCCTTATAGGCATAACCCTGTAAAGTTGGCACAGGTTCAGAAAGAGATAGAGCGTATGCTCCAAGATGGCATGATCGAAGTGAGTTACAGTGACTGGAGCTCACCCATGGTCACAGTGCCAAAGCCAGATGGACTATCACAAAGTCAACACCATTACAAAGACTGATGCATATCCAATTCCATGGTTGGAGGACTTTGTCAAAAAAGTGGGACAAGCAACTTATATTTCTAAGTTTGATGTGCTCAGAGGATACTGGTAAGTACCTCTGTCAAAGAGAGCAAAGCTGATTTCAACTTTCATAATCCCAAATTGACTATATCGGTTCAAAGTCATGCTATTAAGTATGAAAAACGCTCCTGCCACATTTCAGAGATTGAGTAATAAGGTCATTGCCAGATTACCCAACTGTGTGACGTACATTGATGACTTGGTGATTTTTAGTCACTCATGAAAGGAACATTTACAGCATTTATCGGACTTATTCAATTGACTTTGGAAGGCAGGCTCGCTGGTAAACCTAGCTAAAAGTGAATTTGCCAGAGCCCAAGTCACCTTCCTGGGCCATGTTATTGAACATGGACAAATGGTTCCACGCGATGCGAAAGCAAAAGTAATTGGGGAATTTCCCACACCACCAAAAAAAAAGCCGTATATGGTTCCTGGGATTGAGTGGATTTTATCGAATGTTAGTGCCGAACTTTAGCAGTGTGGCTGCTCCACTCACAGAACTGTTAAAAAAGGGCAATAAGTTTCAATGGACAGAGGACTGTCAAAAGGCATTTGACAGCCTGAAAACTCTGTTAACCACTGCCCTAGTATTAGCCACACCAGATTACACAAAGCCTTTCAAGGTGGCTGTCGATACCAGTGATGTGGGTGTCAGTGCGGTGCTCCTGAAGGAGGATGACAAAGGGATAGAAAGACCCATCGGATGTTTTTCCAGGAACTTGAACATTCATCGACAGAAATATTCAACGGTAGAGAAAGGGACTTTAAGCTTGGTGTCGACATGACAACATTTCAGTGTTTATGTTACCAGCAATACATCTGAGACAATCGTATACATTGGTCACAACCCCTTGACATTTGTGGAAAAATTTAAGGACAAAAATGCCAGACTGTTTAGATGGAACTTGTTGTTGCAGCCATTCAATTTGACAATTGTGCATGTGGCAGGTCACAAAAACATGATTGCTGATGTGTTATCAAGACTCGAATGAGATACGGAGGCATTCGTTTATGGGTGTGCCACGGCCTGAATTTGCGTGTTGTTGTGCATGTTTGCATGTCTATAGTTAGTATTGTGTATATGTGTGTTTAGATTACTAACCAGGTTTTTTTTTTAGATTACTTACAATGTGGAAACAGGCCCTTCGGCCCAACAAGTCCACACCAACCCACCGAAGCGCAACCCACCCATACCCCTACATTTACCCCTTACCTAACACTATGGGCAATTTAGCATGGCCAATTCACCTGATCCGCACATCTTTGGACTGTGGGAGGAAACCGGAGCACCCGGAGGAAACCCACGCAGACACGGGGAGAACGTGCAAACTCCACACAGTCAATTGCCTGAGGCGGGAATTGAACCCAGGTCTCTGGTGCTGTGAGGCAACAATGCTAACCACTGTGCCACCGTTTGAAGGGTTAAAAATGAAGCCACCCTTTGGTATTGATGGTTCACTATTTTTTTAAAAGGGAAGGTGTCACAAAGCTCGTCCCTTTTTTTCCTAAAATCTGTTCCTCGGCTCAAGGATACTCTGTCCTTGATTTATTTTTGAGAGGGGCGAAAAACCGGGCTGGGCTCCGAGCAGTCAGTGATTAAAAGGATTTTGAGACACCTTTTGTTTATATGTAAACAGATGAGACTTCAGGCCAAAGTGGTCATGTTTTAGAAGTGACCTGTATAATGAAAGGGGAGTGATCAGCTCTTTAGCTGAGCTGAGAAGTTTTAGTTCAGTCTTGAACTGGGAAGTTCAACAGGGAGCTGTGTGGAAACTCTCTCTCTTTCTGCCTTCAACCTCAACCTGTAAGCATATGTTCAATTTATACTGGTTTTTAAAGGGCATTTGCTTTTGGAACTGTTGTGTGTATTTGGAACAGCATAATTAAATCTAGTTGGATAGGGTGAGTTCCTTTGTGTCTCATTGTGTAATTTTGTGAATAAACTTTTTGTCTGTTTTACAATCTAGCTGTCAAGCTAGCTATCTTACTCCGGGTAATTTTCACCGTATGCTTACCGAAACAAATTGCAAAGTTAGATCGAGGGCTGCCTACTTAAGACTGTTTTGAGTGGCCTGGCCTAGTCCATAACATTACAGACTGAGTTAATCATTCTCTCTCACCCCTATACTTGAGAGAAAAAAAGTGGAAAACTGCTAGTGAGACAAGTTTCAACTGTGAAGAGTATCCGAATTTAGTCTAATATCTGCTTTGCGCAATATCCACATGGAGCAAAATCACTGAATGCTGATCAGAGATGATTATCTAAGTGAAATGCTCTTACCTGTCCAGCTAAGTTAAACATGGGATCTACGTAATTTGTTTTTGTGTGTTGCTCTCTGATGCTATCTTAGCAATTAGGGTAGACAACTACTGTATTCATACATGTATTTTTATTTAACATTTCTAAATATTTCAGATCATTAAATCATAAGGTGTTCAGCTGGTAAGACAATCTGCAGCAACACACCTGGATGAGATACATTTTGTGCTAATCTGCCAAACATCTTCAGTTAAAGTAAAAGTTCACTTTGAGCCACTGATGCTCCATGGCTAACTGCCCGTGGCTGATACAAAGTTGCTGTGCGTCATCTGTGTTGCAGTAAATGTTGTATACCCTGCGTTTTTTCATCAGAATAATAATGTAATCACCTCAGGAGATTTAATCCATCTCAGGAGAAAATCAAGTAATTTTGCTTTACTGAAATAGTTTGTTTGTCCCATCTGATCTTGAGCATTGTATTTTTCCCCAGATGAGTTATTTAGTCTAATTCCACTCCCTTGCTAGATTCCAATGATATTTAATGCTGCACTCAATCAAGCAGTTGTTTACCTCCCATTTCAAAGTATTTATTGACTTTGTTTCAACAATTGATTGTGTAGTGGAGAATTTCAAATCCTAATCATTCTTTCCCAAACAGCTTAATTTAAGTAGCACATCTACCCTTAAAAAAAACCCAATGTGCTCTATATGAGTGATATCAGTAGAATGCATCTGATTTCAAGTCACGGAGGAGGTATAGGACTAATTACCAACACCTTTTTCTAAGAGAATAAATTTGAGGCACAGCTTAAAAGCAGTGAGTTTTGGGTAAGATGATGTGTAATAAGGTAGATTTAATAAATGAAATCAGAGTAAAAAATCTCCTCGGAAATTGACCATATGAGAGGGAGGGACTTTGGTAGGGAAAAACAGTGCTAAGTTTAAATAGGGGAAATTACAAAGGATTGAGGGCAGAGCTGGCTGAAATGGATTGGAGAACACGTTTATCAACAAAATAATTAAAACAGACATTTAAGAAAATATGTCATGGCTCACAGCAAAGACAAATTCCAGTGAGAGAGAAGGGTTCTGGGAAGGGGCTAATAGAACCTTAGTTACCCAGGGATAGCACCAGATTGGAAGAAAAAGTTAGAATGCAGCAAAGATTAATGGTAATCTAGAGGATTGGACAAATGTTAAAAATCAGCAAAAGATAACCAAAAGAAAAGAAGAAAATAAAATTAGGGATGGAGGAGCCACAATGAAAATAGATTCCTTAGTGAATGATGCTTGGGAAATAAGTACTTTGCATTAGACTTCACAATAGAAGACATTAATAAAGATTGATAAGTCCCTTAGACCTAATGTGATATATCTTCGGAGATGAAAAGGAAATATCTACAGACATGGTACATGCACTGGTAGTAATCTTCAAGGAATGCTTAGATTCTGGAAAAGTCCCAGAAGACTGGATAACTGCCAATTTAACCCATACTGTAGACCAGTTAGCTTATGTGTATTATTGAGAAAATATCAGAGTCAGGGCTTTTAGAAATACATTTGATCAAGCAGAGTCAATATGGCTTCATGAAGGGGAAATCATTCCTGACAATGTTAACAAGAATTCATTCAAATGTAACAAGTAGGACAGAAAAAGAGGAAGTAAAATATAAATGTACAGCATTTGGATTTTCAGAAAGCATTTGATAAGATGTTACATATTAGACTGCTTAATGAGATAAGAGTCTATGGTGTTAGTGGTAGCAGGATCAGTGCTAGGGCCACATATATTTGCAATTTAGATTAATGATTTGGATGAGGAGAATGAACATCCTACAGGCAAGTTTGCAGATCACACAGAAATAGAGAAGAAGGCAAGTGGTGAGAAAGACACAAAGAGTGTGCAGAAAAACATAGATGGGTTAAGTGACTGGGCAAAAACTTGGCAGTTGGAATATAATGTGAGGTTATGCATTTTGGTAGGGAGAATAGAGGAGCTGAATATTATTTAAATGGAGAAACGCTGCACAATAGTACAGGACAGAGGGATATTGGAGTCCTCATCGATCAATCAGATCTAAGTTCAGCAGGTATATAGCAGGTAAATGGAATGTTGGCCTTTATTTCAAAGGGAATAGAACATACAAATAGGAAAGTTTTACTGTAACTGAACAAAGCACTAGTCAGACTACAGCTGGGAGACTTTGAACAGTTTTGGGACCCTTACCTAAGGAAGTGTATTGTGGCATTGTAGCCATGATGTGGAGGTGTTGGTGTTGGACTGGGGTAGACAAAGTTAAAAATCACACAACACGAGGTTAAAATCCAACAGGTTTATTTGGAAGTGCAAATTTCAGACCGCTGCTCCTTTGTCAGGTACCTGATGAAGGAGGAGCATTCCGAAAGCTTGTGCTTCCAAATGAACCTATTGGACTATAATCTGGTATTCTGGAATTTTAGGCAGTCCAGAAAATGTTGACTAGACTGAAATCAGGTACGGGACAGCTGAAGTTTGAGGAGAGACTTAGTAGATTGGGCCTGTACTTGTTAGATCATAGAAGAATGAGAAGGGACCTTATTGAAACATTCAAGGCCTTGGAGGACCTGACAGGGTAGGTGCAGAACAGTTGTTTTCCTTTGAGTCTAGGAAAGAAGGGCAAAAGCTCAGAATAAGAGGTTGCCTATTTAAGATAGATTTCAGGAGGAAAATCTTCCTCACAGGGTTGTGAATCTGTAGAATTCTTTACCACAGCAAGCATGTTGAGGCTGGACCACTAGGTATATTCAAGGCTGAAACAGACAGATTTTTAACCAGTCAGAGAATCAAAGATTATGAGGAAAAAGCAGGAAAGTAGATTTGAGGGCTAACATATCAGTAAGGAGGTTATTGAACAATGGAGCATATTTTATGGGCTGAATGGCTTACTTTTGCTCCTATGTGTTATGGTCTTAATCAAATTGAGCGGCACAGTGGTTAGCACTGCTGCCTTACAGCACCAGAAACCAGGGTTCAATTCCCGCCTCGGGCAACTGTCTGTGTGGAGTTTGTACGTTCTCCATGTGTCTGCGTGGGTTTCCTCCGAGTGCTCCGGTTTCCTCCCACAGTCCAAAAATGTGCAGGTTAGGTGAATTGGCCATGCTAAATTGCCCATAGTGTTAGATGAAGGGGTAAATGTAGGGGAGTGGCTCTGGGTGGGTTGCTCTTCGAAGGGTTGGTGTGGACTTGTTGGGCCAAAGGGCCTGTTTCCATGCTGTAAGTAATCTAATCCAAAAAAAATTGTTAGTTTGAATGTAGTTGGTTCTGGTTGTAGATTACGGCTGTAGTCAGATGCTGAAGGCAGAGATTTTGGTTCGAACTGTCAGGTTGGTATACATTGGAGAATTAGTTGTGTTGGTAGTTAAGTTGAGTCGGGTTGTGAAGGGGTGTACACGAGTGGTTAGTAGGTAGTCTGGTCACATCAGTTGGGTACTTGGATGATTGGTGGGTTTTGGGGGGAGCAGCAGTGATTGTAATGTTAGGTTGTGTGACACAGTTGGTCAACCAGCTTTTAACTGTTAGATATTAATGGGTAGGTGTTCAGGTCAGTCCATATATTTCGCCCAAGTCTCTATCTGAATCTTCGGGTTAGTAACATAATGCAGCAGGAAGTCAGAGCACTGAATATTGAAATTCCCAGGGCAATTCCTGCAAATGTCTAGCATCAGGACTTCTACGGGGCGGGGGACTGTTACTAATCTTTCAGCATGTGTCCTATCTCCATTGATCTGGAGACCAGAAGATAGGGACCATGGTCACTATTTGTTCTGTTGTAATGCTTTATAACCTTGATTTCCATTAAAGGATCATCCCTTCACTGGTCTAGTGAAGAAAAATGAGATCATCTCAGGTGCCTGTTCATAGGCTCACCACCATCTTTTCAAGGGCCAATAGGTAATAAATGCCAATGCCCGCATCCCTTAAATGAGTAGATAAAAAAAACAAAGTTATTGCTTATCAAATTGTAGTCAAGTTGCTGAAACTGTTTACATTCTCCAAGTTTTTCCATAAAATTGGGTAGCTTAAAATAATAAACACTCCTTTGGTTGTGGCCAATATAAGATGTGCACAAGTTAAAATGTATTTTTTAATTGTTATTCTCTGCCATCAGGTAGGAAGCTGTTTGCATTTTTAATGGATTTGCTTCATTTTTGCTGCCATCCCTAATGTGTACATGTAAACATTTGGTATGCTCTTCACTGCCATTTACAAGTTCCCTTTTTAAAGTTTATTTTGTCTAACTTAGTATAATGTGAAATATACAAATGTAAACTTGGAATTTAACATAAAAAGTGTGAACATTTGTAACTGAAAAAATGCATGTTACCTAAAAAATACCAATATTTATTTTTATATTTGATATTTATTGATTTACGTTGGTTGAAGACTGAAAACTGACCAACATAATATGGTTTGTGCTTCACCTCATTTCTTTACCTTGATGAAAGGCTTCTCTATGTCATTGGGTTGAAATCCAAATTGATCTAGATATTTCAATGTGTTACACTTACATAATTTGCTCCACAGTATTTCCATGATTTGAGGAATAGGATTTCATTGTTTAAGGTCTGGCTGTAAATAAAGAAGTTCAAAGATATAGAACACAGCAGAGTTGGAGTATTTGGTATGTTGTAAAACTGGAGGATGTTATGTTGGAGAGGCTGGGAAAGCTGTGAAATAATTAGAACGTGATGAGAAGTTAAAAATTGAGGCATGATTAGAGAAATACACAATATAGGTTGATGAACATAAGGATGATGGGCGAATGAGATTTGGCATGATTCAGGACTCAGGTAAGAGGTTTGGGGGGACTGAAGTTTACAGAGAGTAGATGCTTTTGAGATGAACCAGGAATGTATTGGAATAATTGAGATTCGAGATAAGAAAAGCATAAATAGGGATTTCAAAAGCATGATGCAGAAACCATGATGCAGTCTCCATGTCAATTATAATTTTGTAAATTTTCATTGAAAGTAAAGAAGTCATGATAACCTAGCTGAGTGTAAAAGATGTCACATTAGACCCAAGGCTAGTCACACCTCAGCCAGGTACCTGAAATGGAGATAAAAGAGAAAAATGAATAAATCCCATCAGTACAAGGAAAGTACATTGTTTCCTACAGAGCTTATACCTTCCTCCAGACAGCTGAAGACTGTGTTAACATGGGTGGTCTCTACCTGATCCAAGGGAAAGAGGCATTGCCCCCTCTTCACCACACCCATCCAGCAGGATATTCCGGACCTTGCCCAGCCACTGGGGCTTGTCTCTGTGCACACAAGATTTTAAATAGGGCACTTTATGCAGGGGCTGTTGGTGAATTCTGGAATATTGACTGAGGGGCGAATTGTTGTGAGAGTAGCGTGTGGTAAGCTGAGGCATAAGTCGGAGATGAGAGAAGCCATAAAGGCGTAGTAAAGAATTATTTTGATGAGTTTGGTAAGGTATGGTGAGACAACTCACTAGACTCAAAAACTTGGACTTCACCCAAAAACTTCACCCCACTGTATTTTCCACATGTTTGCAAGAAGTTATTCTTGTTTATAGTTTAATGCATTTTGCGGCTTACATAAAAATCAGAAATTTCAACTGAGGAATTAAGGGGAACCAAAATCAGAAAATAACTAAATATGAATGTTATTCAAAGTCAAATAATTCAATTAATGCATTTACTGCATTAAGTTACCAAATTTATCGGTAGTCCTTAACCCTGCTGGAAATGAGAATCTTCTATTTTGCTCTTAAAACTTTTCTAAACAAATAGGGAAAATGTTTATTTCTTATGTTACCCTACACTTGTGTCTCACTGTTTAATTCTTGGTGGAATTGAAGACAGTACTATTGATTAAATTTGCACAACTTGTTATTCAATTATATCTTGTATGTGATTTGTTATTTTTTGTGATACAGTTTATGCATAAATATGTATGTTGACAATTAATTGTTAAAAATTTGATGAAAAATCTGCATTAGTTGAGTGTGACATTAATGGGAATCAATTCTCAAAGTTTGAAGGAGTAGTATTCTTGCAACTTGACTTTTGTATCAAAGTAGTTAAGTGCTTAATTACAAATTAAGTACAAATTACAGTCAAGATGTAACTTGTGCAACAATTAGCCCTAAAAGAAAGAATGTATTATTTTCTTGAATAATGTCCATGGGAGTTGAACCCTAACTTCCATTTTAAGATCATTAACATAAGAGGAGGAGCAGTTCATCATTCTGGACTAGAATTGAATGATTTCTGAATTATAAAAGAAGAAAGTTTTGTTTTAAAGAAACCAGCCACCTCACTACTTAATTTTAAATTGCAATTGTTGTATTTCAATTTGTCTAACCATTGTGCCTTAATATATATTGTTTCTCTTATGCCAGTTCTTATTGATTTGGGAGGTTGTTTATGGCCAGGAAATGGAATATAAAAATGCAGGAGATTTTAATACAGTTTTATAGAGCTTTGGCAAATCTGTATCTCAGGTACAATTATAGTCTTTTTTTTATTAGAAAGGAAATGTTTGCATTAGAAGCAATTCTGAGGAGCTTGAGTTCTGGGATGAAGAGGTTGACTAATGAGGAAAGGTTGAACAGTTTGGACTTGCATCCTTTGGGGTTTGGAAGAACAAGAGCTGATCTTATTGAAACATACACAATCCTGATAGGGTAAATGTTGAAAAAATGTTTCTGCCTTTGGGCCAGACTAGAATTCCATGAGACAATTTAAAAATAAGCTTTTTCAAATTTATGATGAAGATAATGAGAATATTTTATTTCTCAGAGGGTCTTTAGTCTGTGGAATTCCTTTTGGCAGAAAGCAGTGGAGGTATGTTATTGAATATTTCTAAGACTAATCTGGTAGAGTACAGATTTACACAAGAGTCAAAGGATATTGGGTGGTGGAGTGGAGGGGGTTAGATTTGATGGGGAAGTAAAGGCCACAGTCTGATCAACCAGTGATCTAAACAATTGATGGAGCAGGATTGAGGGGCCAAATACTCCTCCTCCGAATTTACATGTTTACATGAAATGAAACATTTCTGCTGAAAGGCTGGAATCTTTATTGAGAACAGATACAGCAAATGGATCATTCAACTGAATCCACACAATTTTTTAGTGCAACTTTTTACCGTTGTACATTGAAGGTATAAGAGGAAATTGTGGACTAAAGCTGCTTTGGTACTAATACATACTTCTGTATAAAAATGTTGAATAGGTGATATCACAGAAAAGGTCAAGCGTGTAGTATAGTTCCAGAACTCTTTTGGCAAGTTAATATTACATCCTCCATGTGATTTAAAGGTAGAAAATGATATGGTAGCCTCCAACTCTTACTAGATATTATTCTGTATCATAATTCTAAAGGCTCAGGAAAGTACAGAGATCTTCATTTGATTGATTAAACTAACTAGAATGGTTGGAAAATGATACAGCTAGAGTAACTTTAACATGCTGTGTTCCTTTTTTCTATCCCCAGGACCTCCTTCCACCCCTCGAAATGTCATTTTCAACATTAATGACTCATCGCTAATCCTTGAGTGGAGTCCACCAGTAGATACAGGGGGACGGAAAGATCTCACCTATAATGTCATCTGTAAGATGTGTGGCTTAGACCCTAAGAAGTGCTCGCTCTGTGGAGGAGGCGTACGTTTTGTACCTCGCAACACAGGCTTGACAAATACTTCAGTGACTGTTGTTGACTTTCTTGCCCACATGAATTACACATTTGAGATTGAGTCAGTGAATGGAGTCTCCAGTGAGAGCACGGTTCCCAGGCAGTATGCTATTCTCACCATAGTCACTAATCAAGCTGGTAAGCCACCTTTTGTGTCTTTTTCTTTGCAGCATTTGTTCTCAGACTAATGGTCACTTGGTATTGCTGTGGTTGCTATACTACATAGCAAAAGTAACTGGGAATAAGTTTCACTAGTTTATTGAGTATTGCTTAACCCTGATGTTGTAACCATCAAAGATAGAAATTCGGACTATGTGCTAACTATTCATGTAGCAAACTGCATAAAGAATAACTGTTATCAAATTTGTTTTTATAACCATTACAAATGTTTCATGTAGAACAACTCAATTCCTAACTCGACAGCTGGATCTAACTTTGAAAGCATAATATTTGGAGATGATTATTGCAACCATCTCTATTTGTTCATTAGAAACCGTTATATATAACTATATAACACATAAGGTGTCGGCCATTGTGCAGTGGGTAGTGTGCACTTTTGTTTCCAAGTCAGAAAGTAATAGTTCATTCCTCTCTAAAATTTAAGGCTAACAGTCTAGTCCACTACTGAGTGAGTATTGCACTGTCAGCGGAGCTATCTTCTGATGAGATATTAAACCAAAGTTTTCCTCTCATATGGATGGAAAATTTCCAATACCTGTATTTCCAGGAAGAGCATAGAAATTATCCTTGTTCTGGCTAATATTTATCTCTTAATCTTCATCCTTATCCCACAACGTTATTTGTGGAACTTACTGTATTCAAGTCGGCTGCCATATTTTGTACCTTACACCAGTGATTATTGTACTTCACTGGCTGTGAAGTTTCTTTGGAACTTCCTGGGTCTATTAAAGACAATTGTCTTCTTAAAAAATTCCATTTTTATTATGTCCTTATTCCAGGACATTTCTGATTTATGTTGTTACAATCCGATTGTAAACAAAGGGATTGATTTAAGCCAGGAGTTAACCTATCCTATTATTCTTAGTACACTTTGTTACCCCATATCTTTCCAGAATATGGAGTTCCAGATCATTTACCAGAATGTATTACTCCGCTCAGGTCAGATATCTCAAACTTTGTTATAGATTTAAGCACAGAATGTCAGCTCACAGCCCAGTGCAGTATAATGGGCGGGCTGCTCTCATGGATGCTGCCTTTCAGAAATTAAATCAAAGTGAACGTAATGAATTCTAGGGCACTGCTGAAGAGAGAGAGCAGGAAATCCTCCTGCTATCCAGCATTATGTACATTTATAATAATTTCTAAATTATTTATATTTATTGTTAAAAATTATTGATGATTCAGATGTATTATTGATCCCAGGATTAATAGTGCAAATCCTTATTAGGTTAAAAGTACTGAACATTGCAAATGACGCTCAAGCTTTTGTATAATTTCTAAACTGCATGCAAAAGAGTTTGTGTCTACCGCTTTCTTGTTTCTTCACTCTTTTACTGGAATTATGGTATGGCATTAGGAAAAACGTGAACCTGGAGCACTGTGGCTGATCTGGTTTTCAATAGTTTGATTGATCAGTGCTTTATTATATTAGCTAGTTCTCTATTATATGTAACTATACTTGATTGTATATTAGAAAGCTAATTTATGAGTGAAGAAGAACTAGTTTCCAGCTGAGACCATGTGTTGAAATCCTGTTACGTCTGAGATATTTTAAAGTACTTTTAATAAATTTGCTGTTGACTTGAATCTAATATCATTTTTACATTGTTCTGAGATAAATTAAAGATAAGATAGTAGCAAACTGATGAATGCATAACAGAAATTTGTGACAAGGTTGAGAATAATTTAATTTACCAGCTCAAGAAACACTTGTTTCTCTATCAGACGATTTCCCCATATCACAGAGCATTGGATTTCAAGGTTCAAGATCTACTTACTCTCTAATGTGGCAGCTATATGTAAAAAAGTGATACCTGTATGTTGTTTTGCAGCAGAATGCCAGATAATTTTAAAACAGCTCACTAAAAATACATTTACATTTACAGAGCAATAACTACTCTCAAAAAATAGTTCAAGCCACAGGGCAGCACGGTGGCACAGTGGTTAGCACTGCTGCCTCACAACGCCAGAGACCCAGGTTCAATTCCCACCTCAGGCAACTGTCTGTGTGAAGTTTGCACATTCTCTCCGTGTCTGCATGGGTCTCCTCCAGGTGCTCCAGTTTCCTCCCACAGTCCAAAAATGTGCAGGTTAGGTGAATTGGCCATGCTAAATTGCACATGGTGTTAGGTAAAGGGGTTGCTCTTTGGAGCAACCTCTTTGGAGGGTTGGAGTGGACTTGTTGGGCCGAAGGGCCTGTTTCTGCATTGTAAGTAATCTAATCTAAAGAAAAGTGTCACCATCAAACCATCATTCCATCAGAAATCCCAGTGAATCCATCAAACAGTATGCGGCAGTGTTATAGCAATTTCCCAATTTTAATTTGTGGGATGTGGGTGTCGCTGGCTGGCCAGCATTTACTACCCATCCCTTTCTGCCTTCTTGAACTGCTGTAGTCCATGTGCTGCAGGTAGATCTACAATGACCATAGGGAGGGAATTCCAGGATTTTGACCCAGCGATAGTGAAGGAATGATGATGGTGAGTGGCTTCGAAGGTAAATTGCAGGTGTTGGTGTTCCCATGTGTCTGCTGCTCTAGTCTTTCTGGATGGAAGTGGTTGTGGGGTTGGGAAGATGCTATCTGAAGATCTTTGTTGAATTTCTGCATCTTGTAGATAGTAAACACTGTTGCTACTGAACATCAGTGGTGAAAGGAACAAATGTTTGTGGATGTGATATCAGTCAAACCACAAACATCCAAGCCATCCACCACCCACTCTCAGTCGCAGCAGTGATGCTCCCAATATAAATTTGGTACATCAGCAAATCAGATAATTTATGACAAATTAATTGATAAGGCTGCAATCTAAAACATCGCATGGCAAATAATCTAACTTTGGAAAAAAATCCTGCCCTTGATTGTCCACATTGAATCAGCTGTCATTGAATCATTGAGTCATGATGTCACAATGTTCTGTAGAGTGTGAGGGAACATGTGCCACTCATCCTCTGAGTGGAAGCATCTTGAAAAGGTTGTTGAAGAAATGGACTTCTTCAGTTCAACACACAAAAGAGTCTCTTCTTAAGAGTGAAGCACAGCACATACATCGCATTACAAAATGAATAGTCCAGAAATATATACAAATACCACAAAAAGACACAATCAGGATGAGAGACAATTCCAGTGCGAGGAGGACTGTCTGACTTTCATTTGGACTGCCTTCTCCCCTGCTGATAGATCTATGAATGTGCAACAGTGAATGAGCTTCCAAAAATAATCTATGTGACAATCCCTTTGTGAGCCCCACTTTGTTTTAGACATGTACTGGACAAAAAGAGAAGTTTCATTAATATTGAGTAGAATTTTGCCAGCAATGGAACAGTGAGAGTGCACATTTGAAACCGCACAGTTGAGCACCCCTACCAAGTTCCAAGGATGATAAAGATTTCAGCATGACTGATGGATCAAAGATTCATATTAATACGTACAGGATCAACATTTAGTCACCAAAAGGGCCGAGAGGAGCACGTGAATATGTGGATACATTTCTCTTTCTTTGGTAAAGTTGCTTATCTTCATCTGATTGATCAGACAGAACCAGAATGTCAAATTTACAAAGCAATTTGCAAATTTAATTGACCTTAGTATTTTAAAAACTATTATTTTACTTGGAGAAAACTAACGAGTTGAACTTTAAGAAATTATTTAATTGAAGAATATGTCTCTAGTTAAAAAGGGAAAAAAAATAATGTTCAATCATTTGATTGATGAATGTTTGATTGTTAGTCAACTCTCCAGTCTATGTAACTATATTTGACTTCCCCACCATCAGGAACATCTTTCCTACATCTAACCTGTCTGTTCCAGTTGGATTTCATTGGTTTCTGTGAGACACCTCCTCATTCTTCTAAACTCCAGTCAATACAACCCTAACTGATTCCAGCTCACCTCATATGACAGTCCTGACATCACAGGAATCAATTTGATAAACCTTTGTTGCATTCTGTGTACAGCAAGACCATCAGATAGGAAGACCAAAACTGCACACAATATTCCAGATGTAGCCCCACCAATGCTCTGAATAATTGTTCATTGTTCCTGAACTCAAGTCTTTTCAGTATGAAGACTAACATACAGTTTGCCTTCTTTACTGCCTGCTGTACCTGCACACTTACTTTCTTAAGGAGATAGTTAAGCTCCACTGAATGTCTCAGGAACCTTTTATTTATTCATTTGTGGGATGTGGGTGTTGCTGGCTGGCTGGCATCTATTGCCTGTCCCTAATCAATTGGATTAAAGAAAGAAAATTGGGCAGTTTATACAGCTGACTGCTGATTTGTTTCCATTTGCTTTTTGCTGTTGATAAAGTTTTGACTTATCCCCCTTAGTTCTGTACTCCTAGCTAATTCCATGGTGCAAAGCAGTTATAATTAAGTTTAGATAAAGAAAATCAGGCTCATATGTCATAAGAGTTCCCTTGGAAGTTCCTTGTAGTTTAAGTGCTCCCAAGAGGAACTCTGTCAGTGCATTCTTAAAATATATGTGAATTCTATCCATTGAATGATCAGTGTTTGTTAACTGATTTACCTCCTCAAAGACTTCCGGTGGATTTGAGAGGTGTGGCTTACTGTAATGCGGCACCCTTTTATGATCATCATTCACTTTTCAGCACTTGAAACTACTCTTGAGTAATTCCCTATTACAAATATTCAAGAAAATTAATGTTTTTTTTATAAATCAGAATTCTAAATTGTTATCATAAACTGTTGATATACAGGTATTTGTAAATTTCTTAACCACAGCTTTATACATTTAGACAATTACAGTTACAAACATTGTGTATTTATTATGCATATCTGAAATGTTTCATTTGAGAATTTCTTTTAACACATCCATTAGTTAGTGTTATGATTCGTGGTTCTCTTTTGTTATATACATAACCATAGATATTTGATGATGATCCCTGAAGGGTTATTTGTTATGTAATTTTCGTTACCCTTGCATTTCAGTTATAGTGTTCTTGTATTTAATTTGCAACTCAGCATTAACTCTGTACAGTTTACGATTATTAGATTACAAAATTAGATTCAAAGATCAAAAATAAAAACCTATTAAGCAACTTAAAATAATTAAGAACTCCATAAATAGTATCAACAAATGAATATTGAATTCTGCAATATCATTAAATAAATGGTATTATCACTAGACTAATAATCCAGAGACCCAGGTAAAATTGTTAGGTCCCAGGTTCAAATTCCACCAGCGAAAATGGTAGAATTTGATTTCATGAATGATTACTATGAATCCATTGTTGATTGTCAGAAACCCCCATCTGGCTCACTAATGTCCTTTAGGGAAGGAAATCTGCCATCCTTACCCAGTCTGATCTACAACAGATTCCAGACCTAGAATATTATAGTTGACTCTCAACTGCCGTCTCAGCAAATAGAGATGGGCAATAAATGCTGGTCTGGTCAGCGATATTAACACCCTGTGAATTAATACAAAAAAATCAAAAGGAAGACTTCAAACTCGTTCACATAACTGATTTGCATTTCTTTATATTTGGTAAAACTTAGACTTGTTCAGAATTCAGTTCATTTATATTTAAGTGATGACATACAAATCAGCTTTCCACCAATTCAAGTCTCAAAAGATGGAAATGCTACTTGCAAAAAGTTGCTTTAATTTTTTTGTGTGTTACTGGCCATTTTATTTGATAATTAGAGGTGTATGTTTAATTTCCATATTGATCAATGAATATGAGTAGTCACAGTTTGCTTGCATTCCTGACATTGGTGGTCTGATCCTAATTGCCATTTGGTGTGCTGTCATCACCTTCCTGGTGGCATTAAGTTCACTACGTAGAGAAACTTTCCCTCGTGTGAACTTAATGTAACCCACTTTAGCCATTTTAGATTAAACATTGCTGAAAAAGGCAAAATGTTTTTGAATATTTTTTGTCTTTCACTCATCAGGACAGAATCATGAGAATGCTAAATCTAAAAAGGCACAATTTGTATTGCTTAAGAAGAGGGTGCTGATTAGTAAATGGACTCTGGTTGGTAGAGGTGGTGTCATGGAAAATGCAGTAAGGAAAAGATAACTGCCAAACTTCTGTTCAAATTCAAACGAGGCAGGTTGATTGTAATTGATGAAAGTATTGCAATCGGGAATGTACCAGGGAATGGCCATGTCCCCTTTGAGACTGGCTGTTCCTACAATTCTGTCCTGTTGAATGCAAGTTGAAAAGCTTCAACAGCATCTTCCTTTGCTCAGCAATACTCAAGTTCAGTACCAACAAGTGACAATTTTAGGTTAATTAAATGTGAAACATACAAAAACAGAAATTACTGGAGAAATTCAGCAGGTCTGGTAGCATCTGTGGAAAGAAAACAGAGTTAATGTTTTGAATGCACTGACTTCTTCAAGGCCGTTTTGAATTTCTCTTGCTGAGTTTCTCCAGCAATTTCTGTTTTTGTTTGTTTCAGAACTCTAGCATCTGCAGTTCTTTGTTTCATTAAAGCAAATGTGGGATGGTTCAAATAATAAACTCTGAGCCTTCTATTACCAAACATCATGAATTTAAGCCCTCACTTGAGGATCAATACACATTAACCGGGCTTATACATCAGTACAATATTGAGGGAGTGTTACATCATTGAAGGCATGATTTTTTGCTTAGATATTAGGCAAATCTGGCTTGTTTCTTCCAATGTTTCCTGCAGGCATAAAAACATTATTCAAAGAGGAGCATTGACATCTGGTACTATCCTGGTTAAAATCAATTTCATACCAAAATATATTAACTGATCAATGTGGTTCATTGCATTTTACTGTGTGCCAAATATCTGCTGTATTTGTCAACATAACAACAATGATGTAAAGAAAATTTTAATAATCAATGTATCTGTTTATCCTTTTATGTCCATAAAATGATGCACAAAGGAGCAGAATGCTTCCTTCAGCTTCCAAAATATTCTCTATTTCTTAAACAGCGTGACATGTAATGTTTATGTTTAGTGGCTCTATTCAACGTTAAGTCAAGATGATACATTCTTTCAGAAAGATGAAGGGTTATACCTCGTAATGAATGGTATGCGTTTCTGCTGCTGAGGTTGATGTGCGATTTATAATGCTACAAATATTTCATGTCATACAAAGTGAGCTCCAGGTCAATCATGCTTTAATTGTTTTTGGTGACAAAACTGAAAAGACTGGAAAAAATGTGCATCTTTCAGACTGAAACTCAGCCAGTAACAACCAACAGAACTTTCTACCAATTTGTAAAGTTTGTGTGTGATACATGGATTGTGAGGGATAAAGTTTCATATCCTATGTTAATTTGAGCGCTCATCCTCATTGAACTAGTAAGAACTTGCTGCTGCAAGTAGATATTATTCACTGATTTTCGATGTTTGGTACTCTATTACTGGTTATTTATTTTAAACAAAAAACAGTAGAGTGATACTCATTGTTCAGTTGCTGAAATAGGTAGTTAAATCAATTTGTCATTCTGAAAGATAAAAACACAGTAGACAATAGACATTCAACTGTTTCTTTCCCAAAAATCTTTATTTTATCGTTATATTAAGCACAATATTAACTGATTGTAATAGCATTGTTCAAAGTATCTAATTCTATGTAATTTGTGCAAGCTAATTTTTCTTCATTGTTAGTGATATCTCAGCTGTTCTCCTAATAGATATGAATGTGATATTCATTTCTTTCAGTTTTTTAGCAAGCTAATTTTTCTGAGGTATTGATTTGTAAGTCAAATAAGATGAGTAATCACATTGAATAACAATTAGAGGAAAGTGAAATGTCCTTGAGAATGGGTTGTAATCATAAATCTGTAAGCTACAATTGGTGATATATAAATGATTTCGTTCTGAAAAATAATTAATAATCATAGCCTATTGTATTTAACTGTATTTAAATCAAATTGACTGAAGACTCGTATCTGATTGTGGGAGCCAGAAAGTTATCAAGAGTTGATACTTGGTACTTCAGCTTGAAGGTCATTTCAAAGGCTGCTACATTTAATATTCACATCCTAGGCTCTCCCATCATTGGCAATGGGCATAAAGATCTTATATCTTCTATTATTTATTTAATTGCTCACGACCACTTCGGAAGGAAGTCAGATGGACCATCTGGCATTGACCAAGCCATCAGAAATAACAATGGCAATTCAGCCCCGTCAACGTTGGTAACTCCTCCTTGCCAAAATCTGAGAGCTAGTGCCAAAATCAGAAGGAATGTCTCACAGACAAGTCAAGCAACAGCTTATGTATTCAAACTCTCAGAATTCAGAAGAAATTTTCTGGTTTAACCAGAAGAGTATCACTGACTAAAAAATATAATGTTTATTGCATTTACAGCAACTGTTTTTAGATTACATGGAAATGACTGTTGGGACCACGCTTGCACATGTCTGTCTCCCTCCTTACAGTACCTGCTTTACTCTGAACAACTCCCAATGATATTTTCACATTGGGTTATGGGAGCAGTTCCAAGACCAAATTGAGCTGGTGAGGTGACCAGTCATCAATGACTTCATGAGTCAAACCACTACAATTTTTAAAAGTCCAAATTCTAATTACAGAAATAGCTTGAGGTAGGGATGAAAAAAATGAAACTTAGATCACCATAAAGGAAAACTTACATATTCTGAGTGGAGAGCTGGGAAATATTACTAAGCAAATGTTTTAAAGCAGATAAGGTGGATACCGGGTAATCCAAGATGGAGGATGGGAAAAATTTCTGGCTGTAACAGCTGCTCCTTTTTTTGAGGTGTTTTAGGTGCTGGACGTGATTTCCTCGAATTCCAGGAGAAGCAATTACAGTCTTATATGCTGTTGCATTGTTTTGGAACTTTTGGAGAAAAAAAAGTCAAAACAACAGCAGTTTTAAAAGGGAGAAGAACAGACAAAGGAAGCACATGGTGAGGGCAGTGCAGGGGAGAGAGAGAGAGAAAAAAAACCTGCACTGTTACTGCTTTTGCTGTTTTGAATTCACGTAACGCTGGACATTGGAATGCGTCTGGGAAAATTAACAAACAGTGAAATTCACAACGAATCTTGGAGGAACCAGTTTGGGCGAACTTCATAGCACAGAATCAGATAAGTTAATTGTAGTTTTAAGTGTGTCCAACAGAGAGGCTACAGCAGTGGTTAGAGTGGGTTCTTTCTTGATTATATGTTTTTGGAGATATGTCTCCTGATTAATCTTAAAATATAAGCCAAACTATTAATTTAACCTGGGGCAGTGTTTTGTAGAGAAATAAGACAGTGTTATTTTCTGGTTCTGTAGATTCTGAAGGAGCAAAAATGGCCTTTGCAGTGATATGTACTACTTGTCAGATGTAGGAGTTTAAAGAGAGTTTAAGGGTACTGCAGATTAAACCTGCCATAAATGCTGTTAGATGCGAATATTGTCAGATCAAATGGATCGGTTGAAGAGAAGTTAGAAGCAATGAGGAATTTGCAACAGCAACAGTATGTGATGGATGGCAGTTACAGGAAGTGGGGGGGGGGGGTGGAAGTCTCAGATACAGTCACATAGATGGGTTAACTCCAGGAAAGGTAAGAGAGGTTGGCACCTAGTACAGGAGTCTTTTGTGGATGTACCCATTTCAAACAAGTATGCTGTTTTGGAACTGTAGGGGGTGATGGATTCTCAGGGGAACGTAGCATGAACAGCCAAGTTTCTGGTATTGAGACTGGCTCTAATGCAACGAGGAGTACATCGACTTCCAAGAGATCAACTGTGTTAGGGGATTTTGTAGTCAGGGGTACAGACAGAGATTTCTGTGTTGCTTCCCTGGTGCCAGGATCAAGGATGTCTCAGAGAGGGTGCAGAATATTCTCACGGGGGAGAGGGGCCAGCAAGAGGTCATTGCCCACATTGGAACCAACAAAATGGAAAGGGAAAAGAAATTCTGAAGGGAGATTACAGAGAGTTAGGCAGAAATTTAAAAAGGAGGTCCTTGAGAGTAGTAATATTTAAATTACTCCCAGTGCTACAAGCTAGTGAGGGCAGGAATAGGAGGATAGAGCAGATGAATGCATGGCTGAGGAGCTGGTATATGGGAGAAGGATTCACATTTTTGGATCATTGGAATCTCTTTGGGGGTAGAAGTGACCTGAACAAGAAGGACGGATTGCACCTAAATTGGAAGGGGACTAATATACTGGCAGGGAAATTTGCTAGAGCTGCTCGGGAGGATTTAAACTGGGGGGGTGGGACCCAGGGAGATAGTGAGGAAAGAGATCAATCTGAGACTGGTACAGTTGAGAACAGAAGCGAGTCAAACAGTCAGGGCAAGCAGGGACAAGGTAGGACTAATAAAAGCGCATTTATTTCAATGCAAGGGGCCTAACAGAGAAGGCAGGTGAACTCAAGGCATGGTTAGGAACATGGGACTGGGATATCATAGCAATTACAGAAACATGGCTCAGGGATGGGCAGGACTGGCAGCTTAATGTTCCAGGATACAAATGCTACAGGAAGAATAGAAAGGCAGGCAAGAGAGGAGTAAGAGTGGCGTTTTGAGAAGGGATAGCATTACAGCTTGCTGAGGGAAATACATCCAGGAATGTTATTTGGGTGGAACTGAGAAATAAGAAAGGGATGATCACTTTATTGGGATTGTATTATAGACCTGGAAGAGCACAGCAGTTCAGGCAGCATCCAACGAGCAGCGAAATCGACGTTACCTTATATTATAGACCCCCTAATAGTCAGAGGAAAATTGAGAAACAAACTTGTAAGGAGATCTCCACTATCTGTAAGAATAATAGCGTAGTTATGGTAGGGCATCCTAACTTTCCAAACATAGACTGGGACTGCCATAGTGTTTAAGGTTTAGATGGAGAGGAATTTGTTAAGTGCATACAAGACAATTTTCTGGTTCAATATGTGGATGTACCTACTAGAGAAGGTGCAAAACTTGACCTACTCTTTGGAAATAAGGCACAGCAGGTGACTGAGGTGTCAGTGGGGGAGCACTTTGGGGCCAGCGATCATAATTCTATTAGATTTAAAATAGTTATGGAAAAGAATAGACAAGATCTAAAAGTTGAAGTTCTAATTTGGAGAAAGGCCAATTTTGAAGGTATTAGGCAAGAACTTTCAAAAGCTGATTGGGGACAGATGTTCGCAGGTAAAAGGACGACTAGAAAATGGAAAGCCTTCAGAAATGAGATAACGAGAATCCAGAGAAAGTATATTCCTGTCGGGTTAAAAGGAAAGGCTGGTACGTATAGGGAATGCTGGATGACTAAAGAAAATGAGGGTTTGGTTAAGAAAATGAAGGAAGCATTTGTAAGATATAGACAAAATAGATCGAGTGAATCCTTAGAAGAGCATAGAAGCAGTAGGAGTATACTTAAGAGGGAAATC
Source organism: Hemiscyllium ocellatum (assembly GCF_020745735.1). Taxonomy (NCBI): domain Eukaryota; kingdom Metazoa; phylum Chordata; class Chondrichthyes; order Orectolobiformes; family Hemiscylliidae; genus Hemiscyllium; species Hemiscyllium ocellatum. The sequence goes on from NC_083412.1 coordinate 50,807,152, forward strand.
AGGAGGGCAAAATGGGGACATGAGATAGCTTTGGCAAATAGAATTAAGGAGAATCCAAAGGGTTTTTACAAATACATTAAGGAGAAAAGGGTAACTCGGGAGAGAATAGGGCACCTCAAAGATCAGCAAAGAGGCCTTTGTGTGGAGCCGCAGAAAATGGGAGAGATATTAAATGAGTATTTTGCATCAGTATTTACTGTGGAAAAGGATATGGAAGACATAGACTGTAGGGAAATAGATGGTGACATCTTGCAAAATGTCCAGATTATAAAGGAGGATGTGCTGGATATCTTGAAATGGATACAGGTGGATAAATCCCCAGGACCTGATCAGGTGTACCCGAGAACTCTGTGGGAAGCTAGAGAAGTGATTGCTGGGCCTCTTGCTGAGATATTTGTATAATTGATAGTCACAGGTGAGGAGCCAAAAGACTAGAAGGCCTTACGAAAGGTGGTAAGGACAAGCCAAGAAACTATAGACCAGTGAGCCTGATGTCGGTGGTGGGCATGTTGTTAGAGGGAATCCTGAGGGACATGATGTACATATATTTGGAAAGGCAAGTACTGGTTAGGGATAGTTAACATGGCTTTGTGCGTGGGAAATCATGTCTCACAAACTTGATTGAGTTTTTTGAAGAATCAACGAAGAGGATTGATGAGGACAGAGCAGTAGATGTGATCTATATGGGCTTCAGTAAGGTGTTCGACAAGGTTCCCCATGGGAGACTGATTAGCAAGATTGGATCTCATGGAATACAGGGAGAACCAGTCATTTGGATACAGAACTGGCTCAAAGGTAGAAGACAGAGGGTGGTGGCGGAGGGTTGTTTTTCATACTGGAGGCTTGTGACCAGTGGAGTGCCACAAGGATCGATGCTGGGTCCTCTACGTTTTGTCATTTACATAAATCATTTGGATGCGAGCATTAGAGGTACAGTTAGCAAGCTTGCAGATGACGCCAAAACTGGAGGTGTAGTGGACAGCGAAGAGGGTTACCTCAGATTACAACAGGATCTTGACCAATGGGCTGAGAAGTAGCAGATGGAGTTTAATTCACATAAATGCGAGGTGCTGCATTTTGGGAAAGCAAATGTTAGTGGGACTAATACACTTAATATTAGGGTCCTAGGGAGTGTTGCTGAACAAAGAGACCTTGGAGTGCAGGTTCATAGCTCCTTGAAAGTGGCGTCACAAGCGGATAGTGAAGAAGGCATTTGGTATGCTTGCCTTTATTGGTCAGAGTATTGAGTACAGGCTTTGGGAGGTCATGTTGTGGCTGTAGGACATTGGTTAGGCCACTGTTGGAATATTGTGTGCAATTCTGGTCTCCTTCCTATCAGAAAGATGTTGTGAAACTTGAAAGGATTCAGAAAAGATTTACAAGGATGTTGCCAGGGTTGGAGGATTTGAGCTACAGGGAGAGGCTGAACAGGCTGAGGCTGTTTTCCCAGGAGCATTGGAGGCTGAGGGGTGACCTTATAGAGGTTTACAAAATTTTGAGGGGGCATGGATAGGATAAATAGGCAAAGTCTTTTCCCTGAGTTCGGGAAGTCCAGAACTAGAGGGCATAGGTTTAAGGTAAGAGGGGAAAGATATAAAACAGACCTGAGGGGCAACCTTTTCCCCAGAGGGTGATACGTGTATGGAATGAGCTGTCAGAGGAAGTGGTGGAGGCTGGTACAATTGCAACATTTAAGAGACATTTGGATAAGTATATGAATAGGAAGGGTTTGGAGGGATATGGGGTGGGTGCTATCAGGTGGGACTAGATTGAGTTGGGATATCTGGTCGGCATGGACGGGTTGGACTGAAGGGTCTGTTTCCGTGCTGTACATCTCTATGACTCTAAGTGTTGAGCAAATTAATGATATATGGGATACCAGTCTAACAGAGAATATTTTCAGGAGACAGGGAGAAAAGAGAAGTCGGAATGAGATTTGGGAGAATCTCCAATACAGCCACAAAGGATGAAGGAGATCTGCAAAATCTGTTTGTTTCTTAAGATACAGATTAGGAAAGATACACCCAGACATGCTAATATAGTGTGTCAGATAGTTACTAAGTATTCTTGCCAATACTGTTGAACAAAGAAACTTCAAAGACCCTTGTAGTGCCAAGCTTTTAAAACCTAATACTAGTTATACAGTAGATCACTTTCAGAAAGTCTGCCAAAGCAGGACATAGCCACTAAAAGCAAAACACTGAAGAACTACCTGCATGAAGAGAGGAAATGTGAACATTCATAGAGTTATCCAGCATGGAACCAGACTCTTTGGTCCAACCAATCCATGCCAAACTAATCCCAAACTGAACTATCCCACCTGCCTGCTCCTCGCCCATATCCCTCCAAACCTTCCTTAATCATGTATTTATCCAAATGCCTTTGAAATATTGTAATTTTACTGTTGTGCCTGCCACACAATGTTTTTGAACTCTTTTATCCAGCAAAAGAACTATGAGTTGACTCTTAATAATAGTAAATAAAAATATTTGCTTATTTGACACAATTAATATTAGAGCAACATATACACTGTGAACTAACACTACAAACACTACAGATCTATCTTATACTTTAACTTAACTTTGATGATCATGTACCACTGCGCTAGAATGTGGCCGGGCTCCTCATGATGATGTCTGCTCTTCTTCTGATGGTTTCAGGGGTGTCTTCTCCTGTGGTGGTTATTCTTGAGTTACTGCCTTTCAGTTACTGCCCCTGACCGATTGCTCTCAACCAGGCGTAAGCATGCTGATGGTAGGGTGGTCCTTAGGTGTCCATTACTGGGGGTGCTGGGTGCACATAGCCCCTTCCAAATAAGGGTTCGAGGCACCTCTGTGTCTGGTGTACACCTCAATGTTGCTGTTTGTTTTAAGGGCGACATTCCATTTACCCATTCAAACCCAAATTTGGGTGTGCATTGTAGGGTTTGCAGCTACCAGGTTTGTTTGCAAACCGTATGATGGTGGCTGCAGCCTGTCTGGATTCTGCAGCATGTTGATTGACAGTCACTTTGGTCAAGGCTGGTTTCATTTTCCAGCATACTCAAGTCCTTGTCCAACGTATCAAATTCATTATAAATTTATCATTTTGAGCGGCATGTCTGGCCACAGTACCCTTATCCATGATTTCCTCAGGAAATTCATTCCACATGTGAACCATCCTGACAAAGTTTTCTGGGGAAAATTGGTGATCCAAACTAAACATTTTGGCTTGCAGGCACATATGTCAATTAGTATCTTCTAATTTCAAGCTAGAAATGGAAGCAGGTGTTATAGTAATGTCAGATAGATTCAAAAAACTGTTTACAGCTGGCTCAAGTTAAACTTCATGATCTGCAGTGGTTGTATTTAATTTTCAAGATATTTGGCAAACGATTCTCCAGCATGCAGGAAACCAGATGCTAGAAACACCTTATGAACATCACAGTCATGAGGCTTGTGTCCTGAGTAGAGTCATAAAAATAGACAGCACAGAAACAGACCCTTCAGTCCAACTCGTCCATGCCGGCCAGATGTCCCAACCTAATCTCGTCCCATTTGCCAGCACTTGGCCCACATCCCTTTAAATCTTTACTATTCATGTATCCATCCAGGTGCCTTTTAAATTCTGTAATTGTACCAGCCTCCACCACTTCCTCTGGCAGCTCATTCCCTACATGCATGACCCTCTACATGAAAATGTTGCTCCTTAGGCCCCTTTTAAATTTTTCCCCTCTCACCTCGACTCCTCCAGCCCAGGGAAAAGACCTATCCATGCCCCTCATGACTTTATAAACCTCTGTGAAGTCACCCCTCAGCCTCCAATGCTCCAGGGAAAGCAGCCCCAGCTCTTTCAGCCTCTCCCTGTAGCTCAAATCCTCCAACCCTGACAACATCCCTTTAAATCGTTTCTGAACCCTTTCAAGTTTCACAACAGCCTTCCAATAGGAGGGTGCATATTGAAATCAATCTCATTCAAATGGTAAAAGAGGTTAAACAACAGAAGCTAAAAAGACAGTTTTAAAAAGGAATATCCTAATTAATTCAAAAGTTAAGAGGATTAAAAAAAATACTGTCTTAATCTGAAATGACATACCTTTACAAATGCAGGAAGATATCACAGCTGGTAATGAAATAAGTTCAAATACAATTAGAAGAGATGATATGAACAGAAGTCATTTCCATAGTCACAAAGCCAATGGTGTTCAGGTATAATCCCAGTGTCCATGCTTATTCAGTTGGTTCATATTTGTATAAACGAAATGCAACTTGCAGAGAAATCTATCCCGAATCCATTGTTGAGAGGCTAACTTTACTCTCCAAGATCAGAATTCTCATGAAGTGTGATGAAAATAGCAGCATCTGGCAAGTTCCCATTTAGTGAGCAATCAAGACTTCTTACAACTTTGATAACTCAATTTGGAAGATTTTCTTATAATGCTCTTGTCGGTTGATGTTGTGTCTACAGCAGAGATTTTCCAAAGTATATAGTTGAACATCACAGAATCCTGTATCACACAAATGATATACTTATCAATGGCAAAATAGTGGAAGAACATGACCTGAGAATGTGCCCAGTCATAAAATGTTTACGAGAGGAGGGTCTCACTCTTAATAAGAGCGTGAATTCTCCAAAGAACCCATGTATTTCTAAACACTTATTGTCAACTATGAAGGTGTAATGGTGGATCCTCAGATGACTAAAGTTTATCCCAAAACTTTCTACTCCAAAGTCTGTTTAGGAATTTTAAAATTTCTTGGTTGTGGTGAATCAGTGATAACATCTTTGCCTAATCCAGCAACCATTACAGGTCCCTTGAGGTGACTGTGCAGGAAGACCTAAGGAATGTGTTAGAATCCTCATCAAGAGGATGTATTTTGGGATGTCTTGGTATGTTATAGCCTTTCATTTCCAATGATAATAACAGCTAACTCTTCAGCTTCAAGAGCAATGCTCTTCCAGGAGCAGCTAGGTGGGAATTACAAACCGGTCAATGATGTATCAAGACTATCACTTGATAAAGAAACATAATCACCTTAGATTGAGAAGGAAGCTCTGTTACATGTATTTACAAGAGATTTTTGGATTCCATCATTAATCTGAAAGTGGTAATTGAAATGGATCACAGATCTTTACTTTATCTAATGGCTGAGGGGAATCTTGTGAGCATCTCTCCAAAAATTTCAACATCTTGGGAATTAGCAAATGCGGGACCATTGCTCTGTGAGCGGTATGGTGGCCTGCGGGTATACTGAGAAACTTATTTCCAATTGCTAGATCTATATGATCCACAGGTCAGAACAAAGTGTACCCTTTATACCCAATAAATTCCATTTCAAAACTTGGTAATGTGTGAGAGTGAATTTGTTTGTTGTTGACAGAAAGTCTCACTTCTTCATTATCAATTATTCCTCCTAATAGATTGATGTTAAGGAATTGTATGCAACATTTAAGGAAGCAGTTATCTGAGACTCATTAAATTTTTGTAATACATGGCATCCCTGATGTGGCCACTCTGGACAATGGACCATAATCATGATTGAGTGCTTCAGCCACTTTTGTAGCCAGTTCTGGGTTTCAGCCGATCAAAGGATCGCTGCAGAGGGCACAGGCTAGTGGAGAAGCTGAAAGTGCAGTCAGATTGTTAAATAATCTTAAGGAAGAGATCCAACTTCAACACAGCACTGCTGAGTTATGGGTCCACCCTCACTCCAGTGTGATGTATCACCTTCAGATCTACTGATGTGCAGAGGCTGAAGACTCTCACTACCCCATGCCACCTCAGTAATTGGATCTAAATTTATTCCATCATAATTACCAAACATTCCATGTTGAAGAACAATTCTACCCCCATGCAACAGATGACAAAGTGCAATACATGTTATCATGTGAAGAATATATTTGATAATATCAGATTTGAGTAGAAAATGTACATTCATCCACAGAGATATGAACCATTGGAGGTTGTACATCATTTATGATGCCAAAAAGAGCCTTGGTGAGTTACTGCAGTGAATCTTGTAAATGGTACACATTTCTGCTTCTTTGCTTCAGTGGTAGAGGGAGTGAACTTTGACAGTGAGGGAAGGGGTGCCAATCAACAACCCATGCCTGCTTTGTCTTGGATAGTGTTTGGCTTTTTGATTGTTCTTGGAGTAGCATTCATCATTCAAGCAAGTGTCAGGAATTCCATCACAATCCTGACTTGTGCCTTGTTAATGGTGGATGGACCTTGGTAATTGCATAATCTTGGGCAAAATATTCAAGCTGAAGTTCAACATCACTGGTACTCATTTGTTTTACTGAATTGATTAACAAAGAAAATTGAAAATGGGATAAAGAATTCACAGAAGTGTGATGCATGAATGAAATGGAAAGGTCAGAAGTCAAACAACATCTGGTTACAGTCCAACAGGTTTATTTGAAATCACAAGCTTTTAAAATCATGCTTCTTTGTCAAGTGAAGTCTTCTGACCTTGTCCACCCGAGTCCAACGCCGCATCTCTACATCATAAAATAGAAAGGAGTGTTACTGTCTCTGATTCAGTTGAAATAACATTAAACAAATTACATGGTCACATGTTTGATCAGCTTATGCTAAAAGCACTAAGATTAATCGTGGAAGCACTGAGAGTACTACAGTTGGTTTGAATGTCCTTGACCATGGAGGGATTTTGTTGATGGGTGACATCCAGTGAGTCTAAATAGAAAGGGTGGACTTTACCACATTGTGCCACCTATGTAGATTCAGCTGTGGACTCTTCTACACTAAGGTGACCCAACAGTGTTCACTAACGTACAACTTAAATACCACAAGTTTATTAAATTACAAATGAAAACAAAAAATGCTGGGAAGACTGAGTAAGTCTGGCAGTATTTCTGCAGAGAAAAGTCACATGAATATTTCAGCTCAACTGCCTTTCATCAAAACTGGTAAAAGGTAGAAATGCAACAAGTCTGTAGGCAAGTGTGAGGCAGGGAAAAGAGTAGGGGTGGCATTAGGTAAAGGATGAAAGTAAAGATAAATGGGTCTAGTGGAGGGGCAGAGAAGTCAAATGACAACAAGTATGATGAAAATCAAAATGTGATAAGTTTGGGAGAAGTGGAAAAGCAAAAATATAGTTTGAGAAGAGGAGCAAATGGGAAATAACAAAACCATCGAAACAGCAACTGCCCAAAATATGGGGAGAATCATGAACATGTGGTTAGGGTGAATAGCCAAGGTCACGTTCCTAGAATAGAGAAGCTCAAAACTGGAGGGCAGAGGTTTAAGATGAGAGTGGAAAAATTTAAAAGGGACCTGAGGGGCAACTTTTTCATGCAGAGGGTGGTGTGTGTATGGAATGAGTTGCCAGAGGATGTGGTGGAGGCTGGTACAATTGCAACATTTAAAAGGCAGCTGGATGGGTATATGAATAGAAAGAGTTTGGAGGGATAAGGGCCAAGTGCTGGCAAATGGCACTAGATTAATTTAAGATATCTGGTCAGCATGGACGAGTTGGGCCAAAGAGTTTGTTTCTGTGCTGTACAATTCTATGACACTAAATCTTATGATATTAAATATTTAAACTTTAGAACATAAAGCTCTAGAATGCCCATCAAGTGATGAATTGCTGTTCCTCGAACTTACACTGAGCTTCTCAGGAACAGTGTAGGAGGCTAAGGACAGAGAGATCAGCTTGTGACCAGGATGGAGAATTAAAATGACAGGTGACTAGAAGAATGAGATTACATATTGCATTTTGAACAGAGGTGTTTCATAAAATGGTCACTTTTACATTTTATTCCTACACTGCGACAGCCATGCACCATACTAAATTGCCTTGTGCCAATAACCTTTTTGTCCTGAAAGATCACCCTGCTAGCCAGCCTATGATGCTACCTTTGTTTTTTTTTCTTCCCCCTTCTCCTACCTCTGTACTTACTGTGAAACCTACTCCATCCCAAACAGTCTTTAATTCTGACAAAATCTTTCAATGTTAATTCTGTTTCCCATCACAGATGTTGTTAGACATGCTGAAGATTTTTTTGTTTCTATAGCAGTATTCACTGTTTAAGTTCACATTGAAGACTGAACACATTTAAGCTTGATATCAGAGTGGTCTGGCAGCTTAAATGTACTTTACAAGCAGAAGTGACTGAAACTGTGTAATTTCTGAAAAGAACAAAGATCTGGTATCTGCATCAACAGATTACATAATAGAGTGTAACACCTTAATATTCTGTAATTTTAGACATGTGATGAGTAGGAAGAACAATTTCAGCAATAAAGCTCTGTTCTGAAGCTGTCATGTTTAAAACGGTTTCTGTAAAAAAAACAGAGTTCAACCTTACTTCATTGAAATGAAAAGCACTGGTGTTGAAAACATCTTTTCCACCTGAGCTGTTCGTTAGATATTTTTTCCTTCAGCATTCTTCAAACAGATCTCATTAAGTGCTAAAATTAATTAGGAAACAGTTGTAGCTGTTCTGTTAATTAGACTACTGTAAATAAAGGAAAAATTCTTTCAGGCTCCTGTTAGAAATGCCCACTGAAGTCAGGTTTGATGTGTTTGTCAGTGGGTTGCTTCAGGCTGGAAGATGCTCTGCTACTAGCTTTTATATTCTGACAACAGAGAGATATTTTTAATCATAACTACTAGCAATTTGTGACTGCCTTACCTATGTTACTCAAGGGTTAGTAATGTCTGGATGCTGTAAGGAATATAGAAACCTCAGAGCTCTGATTTATGAGGACCTTGGTGTCTGAAATGACTCTGTGGGTAGTAAGCAATTTGACTATAATGACTGAAAGGTTAATGAACAAGATCTGTCTCATGATAAGCCGCAGTAGATGGGAAAATTGCACCCAGGGACATTCCCAACAATGCATTTTAAAAATTGATTACTTGTGATGGAAAATTATGAGAATTGTTCTGACTTAGTAAGGTTAAATCACATGGGATCCAGGGGAGCTAGCCAATTGGATACAAAACTGACTTGAAGGTCAGAGATAGAGGGTGGTGGTAGAGGGTTGCTTTTCAGACTGGAGGCCTGTGACCAGCGATTTGACAGAGGAATCGGTGCTGGGTCCACTGCTTTTCATCATTTATATAAATGATTTGGATGTGAATATGGAAGGCATAGTTAGTAAGGTTGCAGATGACACCAGAATAGGTAGAGTAGACAGCGAAGAAGATTATCTCAGAGAACAATGATAACTTGATCAGATGGGTCACTAGGCTAAAGACTAGCGGGTGCAGTTTAATTTAGATAAGTGTGAGATGTTGCATTTTGGTAAAGCAAACCAGGGCAGGACTTATATAGATAATGGTAGGGCCCTGGGGAGTGTTGTCAAATAAAGAGACCTAGACGTCATGTTGTGGACATTGGTGCGATCACTTTTGGAATACTGTGCACAATTCTGGTCGCCCTCCTATAAGAAGGATGTTTTTAAACTTGAGAGGGTGCAGAAAAACATTTGCAAGGATGTTGCTGGGCCTGGAGGGTTTGCTTTATAGTTAGAGGCTGAATAAACTGGGTTTTTTTTTCCCTGGAGGATGAGGGGTGACCTTATAGAGATTTGTAAAATCATGAAGAGCATGAATAGAGTGAATAGTCAATGTCTTTTTCTGAGGTTGAGTGAATCCAAAACTAGAGGGCATAGGTTTAAGGTGAGAGGGGAAGATTTATAAAGAATCTGAGGGGTAACCTTTTCAAGGAGAGAGTGGTGTGTTTGTAGAATGAGCTGCCAGATGAAGTGATGGAGGTGGGTACAATTACAACATTTAAAAGGCATATATGAATATTTCCTTTCATTAGTTACATGTAACATGTAATAATGATTTTTTTTAGTTGTTTAGAGGATCTGGGCTTTCCTGATTGGGCCAACATTTATTTCCCATCCATAATTGCCATGAAGAAGGTGGTGATGGGCTTCCATCTTGAACTACTGCAATCCATTTAGTGTAGGTACACCTTCAGTACTATTAGAGAGCAAGTCCCACTATTTTGACCAGGGGCAACACGGTGGCTCAGTGGTTTGCACTGCCGTCCCGGGTTCGATTCCAGCCTTGAGTGACTGTCTGTGTGGAGTTTGCACATTCTCCATGTGTCTGGTCCAATATTATGTTCACTATTTCTCTAATGGACGGTGATAGTTCAAGAGATAGCTCACCACCACCACCTTCTCAAAGGCAATGCAGTTTACCACTATTTTCATAGAATCCCTACAGTGTGGAAGCAAGCCATTTGGCCTATCAAGTCTGCAGTAACCTTCCAAAGAGCATCCAATTCAGACCCAGTATACTACCCTATCCCTGTAACCCTGCACTTCCCATGGCTAATCCACCAAGCCTGCACATGTCTGGACACTATGGGCAGTTAAGCCAATGCATATCTTTGGACTGTGCTAGAAACTGGAGCACCCAGAAGCAGCCCATGCAAATACAGGGAGGATGTACAACTCCACGCAGGCAGTTGCCCGAGGGTGGGATCGAACCCAGATATTTGGCGCTGTGAAGTAGCAACACAAACCCATCTTTCTCAAATGCAATTTGTAATGGTCAGAAAGTGTTTTGCTAACCAGCAACACCTACATTTTCATAGAAGCCCTACATTATGGAAACAGGCCATTTGGCCCAGCAAGTCCACACCAACCCTCTGAAGAGTAACCCACCCAGACCTATTTCCCTACCCTATTACTCTATATTTACCCCTGACCCAATGCACCTAACCTACACATCCCTGAACAGTATGGGCAATTTAGCATGGCCAATTCACCTGACCTGCACATCTTTGGACTGTGGGAGGAAACCGGAACACCAGGAGGAAACCCATGCAGACACGGGGAGAATGTGCAAACTCCACACACATTGTCGCCTGAGGCTGGAATCGAAGCCGAGTCTCTCATGCTGTAAGGCAGCAGTGCTAACCACTGACCAAACGGGCCACCCCATCACATGAACAAGTATGAGGAAAAAAAGGCTGGATTTCAAGTCAGTGATTTAACATTTTACCTTGACATTTCTTATGTTTACTCACATTTATATTGGTTAGTCAATATAAGTCAAAATGAAAGGAAAATCAAAGTGTTACAAATGTGAAGTAAAATTAGAAAATGTTATAAACATACACTGGGTCCTAATCTCAGTCAAATGTACACCAGGCACTAATTAAGTGCCTGATTGCCAGAAGATCTAGAGGGCTTTCAGTGCTCCACAAGGTTTCTGTCCACTCATTTATCTTGCTTTCAGACTTGGTCTGAAAATAAGAAGATTTTACCCTGCATCCATTTAGTGAATGCTATGCTTTTTATCACATTATTGACTTAGGTCTTGTGAGTGATTGATACCTTTTCAGGTCAAGGAATGAATATCTTTGCAGAGTATCTAGATTTGCCCTACCATCATTGCCAAGCAATATTTCAGATCAGCGATGTTTCTGTTCAATGATCTCCAATGACAATTTCCTTCTCACTGAGAATCACCATATGCATGAATCAAACCAAAAGTATAGTTTTGTCAAGGACATAGTAAAGTGATAATCACGTGCTAAAGGATGTGCAGACACTGGCAAGATCTTTAGCTCCTACTCTAGAATCATTGTACAGTGATCATGCTGAACATACATCATGAAACCATCACCATATGTTCTGACAGAAAGTTTTGTAGGCATAAATAAATGTTAGAAAGTAGCTTGTCATCTTAAAAGTTTATATGGCAACTTTGGAGTGTTTTTGCTTGCCAAAGCACTAGTGTTCTCTTTCGTCTTTGTCTGCTGCTTAGGGCAGTGACAGGCACAAAGTTCGTCAAAGGCACTTCACGAAGATATTAATCGTAGCAAGTCAATCAGAAACAAATTGCATTTGCCGATGCCATGACTTTTTTGTAAATCATTAGGGACATGGTACAAGGAGAAGCACATGATGAATCACATTTCAGTGCTGCAGATATTTGCTCAGAGGTCCTAAAGCAATTATCCCAGTAAAATATAGTTGCTTTATGTTGCATTTCAAGTATTTATATACACCCTCATTGACAACCTAGAGATTTATCATTTTTTAAGTTCACTCACGGAATGTTGGTTAGACCAGCACTTTTTGTCCATCCTTAATTGCCCAGAGAGCAGTTTAAGAGTCAGCCAATATGGGTCTGGAGTCATGTGTAGACCAGAGCAGATAAGGATGACAGTTTCCTTCCCTAAAGGGCATTAATGAACCAGATACCTTCCTTTTCCTGACAATTGACAATCATTTCATGGTCGTCATTCCAGATATCTGTTGAATTGGCGGCATGGTGGCACAGTGGTTAGCACTGCTGCCTCACAGCACCAGAGACCCAGGTTCAATTCCCACCTCAGGCTACTGACTGTGTGGAGTTTGCACGTTCTCCCCATGTCTGCGTGGGTTTCCTCCAGGTGCTCCGGTTTCCTCCCACAATCCAAAGATGTGCGGGTCAGGTGAATTGGCCATGCTAAATTGCCCGTAGTGTTAGGTAAGGGGTAAATGTAGGCGTATGGGTGGGTTGCGCTTCGGCAGGTCAGTGTGAACTTGTTGGGCCGAAGGGCCTGTTTCCACACTAAGTAATCTAATCTGAATTCAAATTCCACCATCTGTTAGGGTGGAGTTTGAACCCAGATCCTTGGAACATACATGAGTCTCTAGATTAATCATCTAGCAATAATATTACTAGGCCATCACCTCTGATACCAATTGATTGTAGGCAGTGAATAAAAATAGGTATGAATGTATTAAAATTAATGTGATTTGAAATGTAAGCTACAGCAAAGTGTCTAGTGATAGCAATGAAGTTTTTTTGTTGTAATGTGAAATTATAAAAAATATTATTTTAATCTTTTGATGTGATATTTGTTTGTTACAGGTTTAGGTTCTGAATTTTCCATTAGATTAGAAAGGATTGTTTACCTTTGTTTGTTACCTGTATTTGGTGGTATTCTCTGAATTTCAGCAGCTAAAAATGAATTAAGAACTAATCATGTATTTATTGGTAACCTGTTGCCCAAATCAAGCTCAGTATTATTTATCACCACTGTTTAGAAATGTGATTCTGTCTTGGCACCATGACAAGGTTACATACTGTCCTATGTCAGGTTAGCAGCATATCTTCCAAATGTGTCATACGGTCAACTCATGCCATAAAAGAGTTACAGCACGAAAGGAGGCCATTTAGCCCACTGTGTCTGCACCAGCTCGCCAATGAAATCCCTAATTAAATTAATTGAAATATCAATAGTAGCACTTTCTTTATATTCATGTAATTTTATCATTGTAATTCTGCGTATATTGTATAATAGGAGCTAAAAACTTCGAAGATCATAAATTCTGGCCAAATGTGTGACGTATATGTAAGAATCAAATGTTTCCGATGAGCTTGGCACTTGAGTACAAGAATTTAAAATACTAAAACAAACCAAACAATCTTTTCAACCTGAAATCCTCAGCTAAAATGTCAGGTATGATATTACTAGAATTGCTGTTTGCAAGTGACTGAGCTTGACTTCAACAAGTCATGGACTGATTATTGAAAAGAGTAGATGACTATGGTCTAACCATCAGCTTAAGGAAAAGAAACAGTCTTCTAAATATCACCAAATTCTGACCACACCCCATAAATAAATGGGATAACTATGAAGACTATAGAAAATTTTACATATTTCTGAAACTTAATCTTCACAAATATCTTAATTGACAGTGAGGTGGGAAATAGAATTTAAAGAGCAAGCTCAGACATGTTCACTTTGAGTATAAGGTCATAAGCTACCAATCTTGCTACAATGATGTGGAGGTGCCGGTGATGAACTGGGTTGGACAAGGTCAAAATTCACACAACACTGGGTTGTAGTCCAACGGGTTTGTTTGAAAACACTAACTTTCAGAGCATTGCTCTTCCATCCCGATGTTATGTGATGTTTGACCTAATCTTGCTACATACAAAGCTGTGATCATGTTTACCTTCTATAAATCAGTGAAACTTAATTAAGCAATTGGACTGGTTTCACATGAGATGGATTCAGAAAATCATAAGGCATCAAATGGGAGAACAAAATGCTCAGTACTGAGGGACTTTAAAGTGCAAAAATGTAGTGAATTCAAGCTTTCAAAAAGCTAAGCTTAAATAGAGCAGATAACCAGTACAGGTGACTAATGATAAAATCCCTAAGCAGTCGTTTATTCACAACTTAAGTGCGGGTACTACCTGTGATACCAATTTCAAGGTGAAGGCCTCTTTGAAGGTGAACCTTGAGAAATGTAGCATGTCCATCACAGACTGCGAGAAAAATGCACAAGAAAGATCCACCTGGGGAGTGAGTAGCATTGTATCATTTGAACGGCAAAGAATCCAGTAGTTGTGGACAAAAGGCTAGCTGGAAAGACCAGGCAGGCTCAATGATATCAGATAATTCATTCTTGCCCTAACTGTGAAAAGCCAAGCAGACAAGGAAGTCATTGGCCTCAACAGCCGCGTTCCCTTCAATAATGAAGGGAAACTGGCAGAGGTTCCAAATGAATCTCTTTGGACAGCTAAAAAGTAGTAAGGATCAAGGACACTGAGGAGAGAATACCATAGCTAAAAGACAGAAAGTCAAATGCAGAACTTAAAAACAGAGTAGTTTATTTTAACAACAGCATTACATGGAGGAGATTCAGATTTTCCAAAATGGATTGGAGTAGAGAAAATACTTTTGAGATGAATAGCTATGTTTTTACAGTGTGTCCAGGGTTGTACCTCGACCAATACATTGTCATTCCATGAAGGAAGAAGGCACTCATAGACCAAGTTAGCACCTCGTACATAGGGGGACCGTAAGTATAATATAAAAGCAGGGAAAAACAAAGATGATTTTAAAAATCAGTCAATTAAACTATTGCTCAAAATTACATGCAGGACTAGAAGTGTCAAAACAAATGCTAAATCAAAACTTGGAAATATTCAACTAGGAGACAGAGATGATAAAAAGTGTTGGCTGTGATGCATGGAAAAATGTACTGAATTTGGAGTTGAAAAGCATTAATGTCGACAGAATCTCAGGCCCAAGAATTGCTTGGGGTCATCCACCGTGGTCATTTGAAATATCTGGAGCAGAACACTCATCAAACTTTCATCTAGCAAGTTGTTGCCGCTAGGGATATGTGTGATAGGAATATAAGGGCAGAAAAATGAGTGTGCAACATGGTCCTCCTGAAAAGAATATTTCTTTTTTCTGATACCATATCTCCCCTACTTGGTATGGGTAGTTTGTTGCTATCAATCCTCCTTTCTCAATACAGAGTCTACATTCTGTCCAATTACCAGTGGTAGAGGAGAGACCACTGTGAGTGTAAACAGAAAAGGCACATAAAAAATCAAAGAACTGCAGATGCTGGAAATTAGAAATTTAATCAAAAATTGCTGGAAAACCTGAGCAGGTCTAGCAGCATCTGTGGAGAGAAATCAGAGTTAATGTTTTGGATCCAGTGACCCTTCTCCAGAACCCTAGCGCAAGCCTTATATAACAAGATGGATGATTGCATGATAACAGCAGGTAGAGTTTGCTTACTAAACATAATAACCAAGGACTTTTGGGAGCTGTACAAGATGCATCTTCTCACTTTGGATGCATGTACTAAATCAACTGTGTCTATCTAAAGACCGTATCCATCAAATTGGGTTGAGCTCAATGGAACATAGATATTACTTCCTTCAGAACTATTACCTTTTACAAAAAAGTCCATTAAAATGACCGATGTTAAAGGACAGCTGCATGCTATCTGCTATATTTCATGCTTATCTGTAATATTCCTTTTAATTTCCTTTACTGTGCATGGCCTGTTTGCTCTTATGCAAAGTACCTTTAATGTCACTGCAGAGTAACATGTTTTGCAACTTAAATAAATGGCAGCCTGTTTGCTCCCTGTGCTGTACATTCCTGACTTTTGTGTGAGTACACATAGCAATGCTTCTTCTAAGCAGTACTTACACTTTTAAAATGGCTATAGCACAATTGCATTTCTCAGCCCATGTATATTCAAAATGACTTTTCCTGGAGAGGATTTCCTGAATGTAGGAATTTGCTAAAAATAATTGGAAGAGTTTTCTGCATTGGGTACAGAAAGTTAAATATGATTGTGAAAAAAGAAGTTTGCAATAAAATTTAGTCTCAACGTTTGGTTGATATTCATTCAGATATGTCTGGGACTGCACTGGCATCAGAATCAACAGCTGAACATGCTACTGCCTGTTTATCATTGCGATTGGTTAATTGGATAAAACTGTGGAAGTACAGGTATCTTCATCGGCATAATTTGCAAGAAGTGAAATATAATTACCAGGTTTGAGAAGTTTGGGGGTTCAAATTTTATTCTCCAAGCTACTAAAATAAACTAAAATGCAATAATTATAAATTTAGTCTGTTACTTTTGGGAATAATCACTAGCTGCTGGTTATGGCATTACTAACTAATCTAATTTCTGCTTTACAAAAAAACACATTGCAGTGATCCGGTGACAAGAGAGCTTGTTTAAAATTAAGCGATAATTATTTAGGTAAGAATGATGTTCACTGTCTCGGAAACAAGACCAATCAGTCGGTTGTTTTCTTATCTGCCAACAGCCCTGCTATTATCAATTCACTCATACGCTACAGGCAAGATTTTTTAACTATTGTTTGATTCCATGCTTTTGTTCAAGAGAAGAAAATCATAAATTTGCATTTGGTTCTCATATTTTGTTCCAATATTTCAAATAATTGTTGCTTACGTAGGTTGTAAGTTGAACCTAGTAGAATATTGATCTCTTGTCAAGCCTGATTAACACTTCATTCCCTGGCTTTGTTGCATTCCTTTTGCCATCTGCACAAAGTGACAGCAGTGTGTACCATCTGGAAGATGCACTATAGAAAGTCTCCAAAGCTATTTCAAAATCAGCAGACTCTGCCATCTAAGAGGACAAGTCCATGTGAACTTCCACAAATGTCCATCCAAGCCATGGATCTTGACTCGGAAATATATTGCTGCTCCTCCACTCAGAATCCTGTAGCTCCCTGCCTAAACAGAAATGTTTGTGTATCCGCACCACATGAATTGAGTTTGTTCAAGAAGGTGGCTTGCAGTATGTTCTTGAGGATAATTAGGGTATGACAACAAATACTAGCCTCGCCAATAACACCTATATTCCATGTCTGAATAAAAATGAATTAAAGTAACCCATTGCTGAAGCCCACCCTACAACACCCTATGAGTTGCCGTTGCCCTGAAGCTGACTGGATGAACCATATAAATAGAATGCCTGGAAGAGCAAGTCTGAGGCTTGGGATCCAGCAACGAGCAACTCACTTCCTAACTCCTCAAAGCTTGCCAGACAACTACAAGACATAAGTCAGGAGTGTGTTGGAATACTCCCACTTGCCTGGCTGAATGCAGTTCCAACAGTATTCGAGAAACTTGACACCATCCAGGACAATAAACCGATTTACTTGGCGCCATATTCATAATCATTCACTCCATTCTCCACCAACACTCAGCAGAATTGTATACCATATACAAAAATGCACTGAAGAAATTCACCAAAACTCCTTAGATAACACTTCCCAAACCTATAACCACTACCATCAACAAGGACAAGAGCAACAGATACATGACAACACCACCACTTGTCAGTTCTACTCCAGGCTACTCACATCCCTGACTTGGAAATATACTGACATTTCTTCAGTGTTGCTTGGTCAAAATCCTGAAAATGCCTCCCCAACAATAGCAACTATTTACCTGATAGTGTTATTCAAATCAGAAGAGAAAGAAATACCAATCTATGAACATTTTATTGCTATAAAGGATTTGAATCAAAAACAGCAATATTTGAACCAAATTGGTAATGCAACATATTTGTTTATGGAAGATTTCCTGACAATATCACCTATATAAAGGATATTCTGTGATGCTTGTTGACTGATTTATGCTTTTGAAATGTCTTTTGCATGAAATAAAACTGAAAAAAATTGATTGCTCTCGTGAAAACATTATCTTTCGAGAGTGTGGTGTTGCAAAAGCACAGCAGGTCAGGCAGCATCCGAGGAACAGGAGAATCAACGTTTCGGGCACAAGCCCTTCAATCAGGCTTATGCCCGAAACATCGATTCTCCTGCCCCTCGGATGCTGGCTGACCTGCTGTGCTTTTCCAGCACCACACTCTCGACTCTGATTTCCAGCATCTGCAGTCCTCACTTTTTCCTGAAAATATTCACAATTTGAAATCTGTCAGATTGCTACAGAAGTCTTGTTTTGCAAAGAAAAGTATTACATATCTTTTGCAATTTTCTAGGGGGCTACATCTGCAAGATAGTGCAAAAAACAGCTGAGATGTGAGCAATTTAAGCATTTGTCATTCCTAACCAATAGTTTAAGTAATAACTTGTTACACAATGGACTTCCCTTTGCAGAATATTTTCAGCAGAACACAGACTGTTTAGTTTATATTTTAACAAAAAACATTGGATTGACAAAATATCCTCAAACTTTGTATTGCTAATTCAAAAGTTTTATTTCTACTAACTTTATGCCCCATTCCATTTATTTCACACACTTCTTGAATACATTTGGGACAATGTTTTTGGGGTAATAAGTTCTTGAATCACCAAGAGATCAGTCCACATAATATTTTGTGATGAATAATGAGATTAAAGTAGTCATTAACATAATGGTAAGGAATTACCAAGCTAAAATGATCATAACAAAATAGTATTCAACATTAAGTTTAAGAGGGAGAAGGGTAAATCATGAACCAAGTTTTAAATTCAGTTAAATTTATTTTAGAGGGATGGTGTAGTAATCCAACACAATAGAGGTAGTGGAACCAATACTGGTGAAACTAAGGATGAGCAATGGGAGGTGATCTGAAGATATTTGCTATGGTACAGGATCTCTAAAGGGTGTGAGCCCTAATTAGTCAACAGGGGAATAAATAAATAGTGTAAAACTAGAAAATAGAGCTTAAAACAAACAGAGAACAATTGTCATCCAGTTGTCTGAGAGAGGTATAAAGATGAATGTGAAGAAGTAAAGAAATTGGTAACAGTTGCAACTGAGTATAAGAAAACCTTGAGAGCCGTCAAGAACAACACAAACATTTTGTAAAAAATTCTTCAAAGCTATAGGAGGGTTAAGACTATTATAGATACCCCTTGTGTACAGATTCAAGTGACCACCTCCTTGGAAATCAGGAAATGGAAGATTTACCAAATAGTTACTTTGCATTGGTCTTTAAATTGAAGGCTCAGAATCCCACCAAAATGAAGAAACGTTGAAAATTACTCAAGGGAAGGAATCCACTTGATTCATTGGTGGGGAAGAAAAGCTTTAACTGAGGAAGAATGGAGATTAAAATTAGACTCAGGGCTGAGATGAGGAGTAATTTCATCATTCCAGGGAATGGTGAGCCTGTAAAATTCTCTGCTACAGAAAGCAGCTGAGGCCACAAAGGTCAGAAGCTTTGGTTTCTGTGACAAATGACTTAATACCTGCCTCTGCAAAACTTGCCCAGCACATTCAAGGCATGTCAGTCGTATAGTAAAATATACACCACTAGCTTGGAAGAATACAGCTCATCACTGGTATCAATGCTAAATTCCTCTCTAAAACACATATCCTCCTGACTTGTAAGTGTTGGATTTGATTTTCAAATCAGGGTTAGCAACCTAGTGTCCAGGTTATTTCAAAATCCTGGCATCACCTTGTCACTCACCCAATGCTATCTGAAATGAGATTTGAAGTTGAATCTCCAGAACTGTGCCTCTGGATTGCTAGTCCATTACATTGCCACCACTTTTCATTAAATCCCCTCCTCAACCCTCCAAATGGAACTAAACCTTTTAGCATAAAAAGAAACCTTCAATATCTGCCCAATTTGAACTCAACAGCTTGGCCCTAACTTGCACTAGATCATTCAGGTTATCAGATTTACAAATTGAAAATTACGAACTGGCTCTCCTTGTCCATTGACAAAGTTCCTCACAAAGCACAATGGGGTATTAACTGAAGGTGAGTGAGTTCCCAACCCACTCTCCCCATCCTCACTTCGATCATCCAAATACATTCTGACACGCCATTTGGGAGCACCATTCTCAAAGTTCAATAGTTCTTATTCTGGCCCCACCGACAATTCAAAATCCTGGCTATGTCTTTCCTTCATCCTTATTGGGTTAAAACTTTAGAACCCCCCCACCTGTGTGTGTTCCTAGAGCAGACAGATTTGAAGTAGTTCAGGATGATAGCCCACCATGAACTTCTCAATGGCAATGAGTGATGACCAAGAAATGCTTATCTTGCAAGCAATGACAACAACTCTTGAGCAAATAAAAATTGCAGTAAATCACAATAATTATACACACAAGTTGTCACGAAATCAGCTCCATCAAAACGCTCAACTCAGTCAATCTTCATAAATTCAACCCTCCACATTGTTTCTGAGTTTTATGCCCATTATATTTAATATCTTTGCAACTTTTGCAACCTGTGTAGTTGAATAATTTAGCTATGAAGACAAAATTGCTAACATTGGCAGTTGGTGAGACATAATAGAACCAGGGCAACTGTTAATGTTGTGAAAAAAATGTTCTGGATGCCGGAAATCATGAACAAAAACAGAAATTGCTGATAAAACTCAGCAGGTCTGGCAACATCTGCAGAGAGAATGCAGAGTAAATGCTTTTGGTGACCCTTCCTCCAAACTTCCTGTTTTTATTAATGATGTAAACTGAGGTCATGAGACATAGAACACATTTTTAAAAAGGAAGAAAAATGTAAATAATACACTTGTTTGTTGTGCAGAATTTTAGGTATAGTTGTACCATTTTATTGTTAAACACAACATTATATGGTAGGGGATTTTAACTTTCCAAACATCAATTGGGACTGTCATAGTGTTAAAGGTTTAGATGGAGAGGAATTCCTTAAGTGTGTACAAGACAATTTTCTGATTCAGTATGTGGATGTACCTACTAGAGAAGGTGCAAAACTTATCCTACTCTTGGAAAATAAGGCAGGACAGGTGACTGAGGTGTCAGTGGGAGAGCACTTTGGGGCCAGCGATCATAATTCTATTCGTTTTAAAATAGTGATGGAAAAGGATAGACCAGATCTAAAAGTTGAAGTACTAAATTAGAGAAAGGCCAATTTTGACAGTATTAGGCAAGACCTTTTGAAAGCTAATTGGAGGCAGATGTTCGCAGGTAAATGGACGGCTGGAAAATGGGAAGCCTTCAGAAATGAGATAACGAGAATACAGAGAAAGTATATTCCTGTCAGGGTGAAAGGAAAGGCTGGTAGGTATAGGGAATGCTGGATGACGAAAGAAATTGAGGGTTTGGTTAAGAAAAAGAAGGAAGGTAAGGTATAGGCAAGACAGACCGAATGAATCCTTAGAAGAGTATAAAGGAAGTAGGAGTATACTTAAGAGGGAAATCAGGAGGGCAAAAAGGGGACATGAGACACCATTGGCAAATAGAGTTAAGGAGAATCCAAAGGGTTTTCACAAATACATTAAGGAAAAAGGGTAACTTGGGAGAGAATAGGGCCCCTCAAAGATCAGCAAGGAGGGCATTGTGTGGAGCCGCAGAAAATGGGGGAGATATTAAATGAGTATTTTGCATCAATATTTACTGTGGAAAAGGATATGGAAGACATAGACTGTAGGGAAATAGATGTTGACGACATGAAAAATGTGCATATTACAGAGGAGGAAGTGCTGGATGTCTTGAAACGCATAAAGGTGGATAAATCCCCAGGACCTGATCAGGTGTACCTGAGAACTATGTGGGAATCTAGAGTAGTGATTGCTGGGCCTCTTGCTGAGATATTTGTATCATCGATAGTCACAGGTGAGGTGCTGGAAGACTGGAGGTTGGCTAACGTGGTGCCATGTTTAAGAAGGGTGGTGGGCAAGTTGTTGGAGGGAATCCTGAGAGACATGATGTACATATATTTAGAAAGGCAAGGACTGATTAGGTATTAGGGCTAGTCAACGTGGCTTTGTGCATGGGAAATCATGCCTCACAAACTTGTCTGAGTTTTTTGAAGAAGTGTTCGACAAGGTTCCCCATGGAAGACTGGTTAACAAGGTTAGATTTAACGGAATACAGGGAGAACTAATCATTTGGATACAGAACTGGCTCAAAGGTAGAAGACAGAGGGTGATGGTGGAGGGTTGTTTTTCACACTGGAGGCCTGTGACCAGTGGAGTTCCACAAGGATCGGTGCTGGGTCCACAACCTTTCGTAATTTATATAATTATTTGGATGTGAGCCTAAGAGGTACAGTTAGTAAGTTTGCAGACGACACCAAAATTGGAGGTGTAGTGGACAGCGAAGAGGGTACCTCCAATTACAACAGGATCTTGACCAGATGGGCCAATGGGCTGAGAAGTGGCAGATAGAGTTTAATTCAGATAAATGCGAGGTGCTGCATTTTGGGAAAGCAAATCTTAGCAGGACTTATACACCTAATGGTAAGATCCGAGGGAGTGTTGCTGAACAAAGAGACCTTGGAGTGCAGATTCATAGCTCCTTGAAAGTGGAGTCACAGGTAGATAGAATAGTGAAGATGGTGTTTGGTATGCTTTCTTTTATTGGTCAGAGTATTGAGTACAGGAATTGGGAGGTCATGTTACGGCTGTAGGACATTGGTTAGGCCACTGTTGGAATATTGCGTGCAATTCTGTTCTCTTTCCTATCGGAAAGATGTTGTGAAACTTGAAAGGTTCAAAAAAGATTTACAAGGATTGTTGCCAGGTTTGGAGGATTCGAGTTATAAGGAGAGGCTGAACAGACTGGGGCTGTTTTCTCTGGAGCGTCGGAGGCTGAGGGGTGACCTTATAGAGGTTTGCAAAATCATGAGGTGCATGGATAGGATAAATCGACAAAGACTTTTCCCTGGGGTCCAGAACTGGAGGGCACAGGTTTAGAGTGAGAGAAGAAAGATATAAAAGAGATCTAAGGGGCAACGTCTTCATGCAGAGAGTGAAACATGTATGGAATGTGCTGCCAGAGGAAGTGGTGGAGGTTGGTACATTTGCAACACTTAATAGGCATTTGTATGGGTACATGAATAGCAAGGATTTGGAGGGATATAGGCTGGCTGCTGGCAGGTGGGACTAGATTGCGTTGGGACATCTGGTCGGCATGGATGGGTTGGACCAAAGGGTCTGTTTCCATGCTGTTCATCTCTATGAGTCAATGATTCTATTATAGATAATTTTTATTTTAATGGCAGTAGACAACTTAGATTTCTTTGTCAAGGAAAGAAATACAAACCATTCCTGAATTAGGCAAAAGTGAGGAATACAGAAGCTGAAAACCAGAGTTTAGATCAGAATGGTGTTGGAAAAGCACAGCAGATCAGGCAGCATCAGAGGAGCAGGAAAATCGACGTTTCAGGCAAAAGACCTTCCTGATGAAGGGCTTTTGCCTGAAAGGTCGATTTTCCTGCTCCTCGGATGCTGCCTGACCTGCTGTGCTTTTCCAGCACCACTCTGATCTAAACATAGGCCAAGGATTATCATCTGATCAACATGGAAAGCCTTGATAGTGTTTTCTTTTCTATTCAAGGTAATGGTAAGCTGCCTCCTTGAACCACTGCAGTCTAGCTGCTGCAGGTTGATCCATAATGTCCTTAAGGAGGGAATTCCAGGATTTTGACCCAACAAGAGTAAAGGAATGGCAATATCATCCTATGACTGGACAATTAATGGCTTGGAAGAGGAACTTGAAGGGAAAGTGGTGGTGTACTCATGTATCTGCTGCCTTTGTCCTCTTAGATGAAAGTAGTCATGGGTTTTGAAGGTGTTTTCTAATGATATTTGGCAAATCTCTGTGATGTGTCTTGAAGCTAGAACGCACTGCTGTTTCTGAGCATCTGTGTTGAAAAGAGTAGATTATTTTGGCTGCACGGTCAGTCAAGCAGGCCACTTTGACTTGAATGGTATCAAGCTTCCTGAGTGCTGTTGGAGCTGCACCCATCCAGGCAAATGACCATTTTTCCATCACACTCCTGACATACCTTGTATATGTTAGACAGGCTTTGTGTGGTCAGGAGGTGAATTACTCACAGCGGTCCTAGTCTCTGAGCTACACATGCAGACACTGTATTTATTTGGTGAGTCCAGGTGATATTCCCCAGGATTGTTGATTGTGCGGGACTCAGTGATGGCTCCACCATTGACTGCTAAGAGGTAGGATTAAGTTGTCTCTTAATGGAGATGGTTATCACCTGGCATTTATGTTGCATGAATAATACTTGTCACTTGTCGACCCAAGTCTGGATATTGTCCAGATCTTGTTGCATTTTGACATGGATTGCTTCAGTATCAGAGGAGTTGGGTATGGTGTTGAACATTGTGCAATCATCAACAAACATCCCACTTCTGACCCTATGATGGAGGAAAGGTCATTGACAATGCAGCTGAAGATGGCCGAATCTGTGAAAATACTCTGATGAATACCTGCAGAGAAGTTCTGGAGCTGAGAGAACTGATCTCCAGCAACTGTAACTATTGTCTTATTTGCCAGGTATGACTCCTTTCCTCAGATTCTCATTGATTCCAGTTTTTGCTAGGGATGCCCACACTTGGTCAAATGCAATCAGGAGTTGTCACTCTCATCTCACGTCTTGCATTCAGCTCTTCTGTCCATGTTTGAATCGAGGCTGTAATGAGGACAGGAGCTGAACCCAAACTGAGAGTCACTAAGCAGGTTGTTATTGAACAGAAGGTGCTTGATAGCACTGTTAATGACACCTTCCACCACTTTACCGATAATCAAGAGTAGACTGATGGGGTGGCAATTGGTTAGGTTGGATTTTTTCCTGATCTTTATTTGCAGGACATACCTGGGCAATTTTCCTCATTGCCAGGGAGATGCTAGTGTTGTAACTGTACTGGGACAGCTGACTGGAGGAGTGGTAAGTTCTGGAGCACAGGTCTTCAGTACTATTTGTGGAATGTTGTCACGACCCGTACATGCACTATATAGTGTATCCTACAGTTACTTGATATCGTGTGGAGTGAATTGAATTGGCTGAAGACTGACATCTGCACGGTGGCACGGTGGTTAGCACTGCTGTCTCACAGCGCCTGAGACCCGGGTTCAATTCCCGACTCAGGCGACTGACTGTGTCGAGTTTGCACGTTCTCCCCGTGTCTGCGTGGGTTTCCTCCGGGTGCTCTGGTTTCCTCCCACAGTCCAAAGATGTGTGGGTCAGGTGAACTGACCATGTTAAATTGCCCGTAGTGTTAGGTAAGGGGTAAATGTAGGGGTATGGGTGAGTTGCGCTTCGGCGGGTCGGTGTGGACTTGTTGGGCCGAATGGCCTGTTTCCACACTGTAAGTAATCTAATCTAATCTAATCTAAATTGGAGCAGGCTGAAATGGATTGTCCATCCTGTATGTCTGGCTGAAGATTGCTGCCAATGCTTCTGCCTTTATCTTTTGCACTGATGTGCTGTGCTTTTCCATCATTGTGGATGGGGATATTTATGTTTACAAATTTATACACAAGAAGTGCTTTGTTTCAGATGCATGTGACTCCTCAAGGTCTCCATCTCCCCTGAGGATATCCGTTATTGAAGATGGTAGTGAGTGGCACTAAGTTTTTTTTTGTTTTGGATGTCATTGTGATAGTCGTTGAATTCATTATGAAATGCATTATGAAAGTAGCTGATCTAAAACCTGTCTTTAATTTACCAATATGGTTAAGATGGGAGCAGAATAAGATGCTCCAGCCAAAGCTTCCTCTGCTAGCTATCTCCTTTTCCTTTCTCTCTCTTTCTTTTTCCTCTTGCTGCAGTTTTCCTCCCCTTGCCCCCAACTTTTAACTTCTGAACATACCCTACCTGGAGGGAATGGAGAACAGAGTCCGAGACCAGACCAGCGCAGGAGATAAGTTGTGGCCAGAACAGGGAGCAGAGCAAATGCAGGCTGAGTTTCGGAGTGGGTTGCAGAGTGAGCACAGGCTGTGCCCCGGAGGGGAGTTGTGGCTGGAGAGGGGAAAGGGGAGCAGGGAGCAGAGCGAGTGCAGGCTGAGTCCCTGAGGGGAGTTGTGGCTGGAGGGGGGAGTGGGGAGCAGGGAGCAGAGCGAGTGCAGGCTGAGTCCCTGAGGGGAGTTGTGGCTGGAGCGAGCAGCAGCGAGCAGAGCAGGCCCAGGCTGGCCTGGGAGGCAGGTCCTGGAGGTAAGGCTGAAACAAAGGCCAGTGCCTGGAGGCAGTGAGGCCTCATGTAATGAAGCACGGTAGGCAGTGACTCAGTGATAAAGGACAATATCTTAAGTACTTTGAAGATACTTTTTATTCTCATTCTGGACTTTTTAAACTCTGTATTTCCAGTATCTATACCTAGGTACCCTGTACCTAAAATGGCACCAAGAGGTGACATTACAAACTTTTCAGGTATGTCCTTCATATAAAATCTTGCGGTTATTCAACTGTATGTGACAATAAAGCCTATTCTACTCTAGTTGGGTGCATTTATAATAAATTCTCCCCTTCCTTGCTTAGGATATTGAACTTGATTGTCACACCTTTATTCTTGGACTGAAACTTTCATACAGGCCAGGGTTGAATACAGAATTTTAAAGATCTGCATGGCTCATCACAACACCACATTATGCATTTAATCAAGGCATTTGGAGAGTTAGATGGAATGATTTCATTCCACTGCTGTTACTAAATATGAATATGATTCAATCACAACCAGTATATTTTACATATAACCTATGGATACATGTTTACTTAGGATAGATGTGGTGATAAAAGAAGCACTCTTCAATTCTTAAACTATGTGCAAAATGAATAGATTTTGTACAAGTTGTACCAGAGGAAGAAACTCACAGAGACACATGCTAGATCAGGAGAAACATGCAAGAACATTATAATTTGAATCTATCGGAAGCAAGAGCATACTGTCAA
The DNA here is from genome assembly GCF_020745735.1 of Hemiscyllium ocellatum. NCBI lineage: Eukaryota > Metazoa > Chordata > Chondrichthyes > Orectolobiformes > Hemiscylliidae > Hemiscyllium > Hemiscyllium ocellatum. Next base: position 50,834,056 of record NC_083412.1, read on the forward strand.
ATTTACCAAATTTATATGACTCAAAGTTATCTCACCTTTTTAAAAATAAATTAAGCTACTATGTATGATTGCCAAAAGAACCATGACCTTAGTAAACATCTTTATTTTAATGCAATGACTAGTTAGGATTTGGAAGGCACTGCCTGTGACTGTGATGGAGATTGAGTCTATCATGGCTTGCAAATGGGAATTGAATAAGCATTTGAAGAAGGGAAAAAAAGACTTGCAGGGATACAGGGAAAATATAGGGGAATGGGACTAATTAAATTGTTCTTACAGATACACAGCATGGACATTGTATGCCAAATAGCCTGCTCCTTAGCTTGCCATTATCTTGTACTCATCATTGCACATCTAAGGATCTTCTGGGACCATGCATTATTGCAAGGACACAGTCAATTATAGAGCTGATTATGCTGAACCCAGCAAGCTCATTCATAATGCTACTTTTATTTTCACATTTGTTGTCCAATTTAAAAATGTCAGTCACATTATGAGTCTTCAATCTTTGATGGGGTAGTTTTAATCAAAGATGACAAATTGGGACTGCCAGTGGCTACTACCTCTGTCCGCCACAGCTGTCATCACAGTACACCTCACCATCAACATGAGTCTTTCCCGGCAGAATTTAAATTAACTGTGACAAATTAAGCAGGAAGTTAATTACTAGCTCAGGAAAATTAAAATGATGTTGATTGGAAAAGGCATTCAACATCTAATTTTTTTTTCAAAGAGAAAAAATCTCTGACATCCTGTGTGATAAAAAAGACAGCGCTAGCACAAACTAGCCAGCAGAAATGCTGCCCCTGACTGTGTGAAGGTGACTTTTCTCCAAGAGAATTTGCTGAATGGAAAAGCCACATTGGAAGATGCATTAGGCTCCTTACTACCAGAGTGTGGGTTATTGCAGAAAATGCATATATCTCTATCATTGTTGACTGCATATTAAAGTCTTTGTCAGTTTCTCTTGCAGCGTACCACATGAATGAACAATGGCTTTTTAAGTGAATGTGACCTTAAATATCAAAAGCACCCATAAATCACTTGCTGCTGTAACAAGTACCACATTTATTTTTGTTTGAGTCCATCACAAATTGATGTATAAGAAGCTTACATAGTTTCCCTACGTTAATGGAGCAAAATATTTCCCTTTTGATCATTCATTTGCCGATTTATTTATATTTTGCAATGATATTTCAGAACTTCTGTTCACAATAAGAGCCATACACTATTTTTGCAAGACTAATGTCCCCTAGTGATTACAGTAAGATAAATTATTTATCATTTTCAAAGAAGAATTCATGTGCTTAAGTTTTAAGATATGCCCATAAATCATTATTATGTGCCAGAGGACACCACAGAAATTCTAAAAAGGGTATAAGTTGTATACTGTCTGCAGCACAATTGTAACTGAGTATTAATTCTGATATTACCAGGCATAATTGTACCATTAATAATCATTCAAATCCTTTGAAGTATTCTCTGACTAATTGTGTGACTCAAATTTTCTTGTGATTTTCATACTTGTGAGTCTTGTATTACATTACTTTGTACTGGTTTTGCATTAGAAAAAATTGCTACACCTTTTCTGGGTTAAAGAATTTTCTTCTAACTGAAAAGTCATTGATAATAACAACATAGTAATGGTAGCAATTTTGAATAATTTTGTCGTCATGCTGTTATATTTAGAAGAGGAATAGCCAACGTAAGGGAAGTGGCTGATTTTGGCAGCACACTTAAATGCTAAAGATCCTCAAAGGTAACCCGAATGGAGTTTTTCACTCATGTTCTGCCTTGTCTTCTAGGTTAAGGAGTTGAAGTACATGATCGAAATGACTGATCTAAGGCTCATCAAGGGGCTGTTTACTATTTAAAATGCCTGCTTGTGCTCATTAAGGGGACTGCACAGCACTTTGTTTGGCTAGTGTTTGGCTTCTCCTAACAATGACCAGCTGTTCGGTAGTAAATAAGGCATTGATGTGTGATTCAAATACTACTTAAAGGGACAATTACTGTTTCACATTAATTTGCTGTGAAACTGGAACAGTATAGAGGATCTCTGAAATACCTCACATTATGTGATACTTGTCCAGAATTTATCAACACACCATTCTGCAAATTCTCTCAGGGCATCATCAAAAAAGACTAAGTTTGTGCTACGCTGGTCACCAAGAGAAAAGAAGAGCTTGTTTCATGGAAATGTAGCTCGTGGATTCCATTAGTCTGAATGAGGAATGGAAGGAAGACAGGGCTAGGTAGAAAAAGATCAGCTGCTGAAAGAGATGAGAACAGGAGGGTATCATAGGATCCTTAACTGATTACAGGCACAGAACATCCCACCGATGCTGGTTTTCCTCCACCAGGCACTCCTGCGTTACATTCAAGAATGTGTGGTGCTTCTCCACGGTTTCCGACACCTATGTATAATGCATGTGTTAGTTTATTCTATATCTTCAGTTGAAGTGAGTGCAAGGAGCCCATAAAAACTGCTTGACAGAAATTGTTTCTGATGAGCAATTATCTGATTTAGCAACCCCAAGCAACTTCAAATTGTGGTAATTGACATGTATATATTTTAAGTATAGTTGCAATTTAGCCGTTTTCATTCTTTGCCAAAACAATATATAAGTTCCTGTGAAAGTTCCTTTTGAACCTAGTTAGGCAGCTGAATGTAGAGTTCTGGTTTCAAAATGTGTTTTCCTGCTAATCAGAAAATGCTTTAATTAAGTTTAATTTGATTAAGGCAAAACAATTGTAATTTTCAGGTGAACCTATGGAACAAATAATGTCATGCTAAAATTTGTTGGTAGCCATATAGGCCATGTTGGGCTGGAGTTTGGAGGGGATTACAGCGATGGAAGCACAATAGGTAGGTCAACAACCTCCCATTATGGGCAGGTTTAGCACTTTGTTGCGCGTTCCTGCTTAAGACAATTTTTCAGAGGTTTGTCAGTGAAGCTAGTCAGTTAATCTCCTTAAATGGCCCCATTTCTCTTTCCATTTTTAATGACGTTGTGACATGGCTACAATTGAAGCTACAGACCTGTAAAGAGATTCTCATTTCACAACAATAGTCTAGAAGCTGTGGTTTTATTCTTAATGTTTGCATTTGAGAAAGTCTCCAGAGAGCTTTTTATGTGTCTTCTCTTTCACCTACCTGCATTCGCAGCTTCCACCCTTGAAGATGGATCTGTTGATGCTGCATGGTCTCCTAATGGTTCTCAAGCCTCAAGAATCCACTTCCTGTCCTTGACTCCAAGTAGGCATTTTCCCTACCGATAATTGGCCTAGTCATTAAAAAATCAGATCAAATGTCAGATGCCAATATAGCATTGGAATCCCAATAGTAGAGAACAAAACAGCTCATTTTGGTCAGTGCCATTTGGGGAAAGCTAAAGTTGTTATATATTAATTCTATAGGTACGTTTTTATTTTATTAATCCACAGGATGAGAATGTCACTAGCTAGGCTAGCATTTATTGCCCAAACCTAATGCCTGGAGGTCAGTTAAGAGTTAACTATCACCGTGGTTCTGGAGTCACACATAGGCCAGATCAGGTAAGGATGGCAGCTTGCTTCCCTCAAGGATGTTGGTGAACCAGACGTTTCTTTTTCATGACGATTGAAAACAGAGTCATGGTCATCATTAGACTTTTAATTCTGGATTTTTATTGAATTCAAATTTCACCATCTGTCATTGCGGGATACAAACACCCCTCCACAGAACGTTATCTGGATTAACCATACTGTAGTCATCACTTCCCCCTGGAGTAATATTGCCTGAGTAATATTTATATTGATTTAATTTACCATGTGAAAAAGTGATTATTTTGAATGTAATTAGCTACTGAAGCTGACAGAAATGTAAGAATTCACCCTAAAAATACTTCAGTAATATCAGAGAGAGAAAAGAATTGGACAAACTTGTTTTCTAAATGTCATTAGGTGTAATGGTACAGCTTTGCCCATCTGCAGCAATAAGTTTTGTACTAATATCTGTAGGAAAATGAACACTTTTTTAATTCATGTGAAAGGATCAGAGACAATCATTTGTGATCGATAGTTTAACTAGAAAGGAATTCTATTGGGGGAGGGTTAAATGACTGATTAAGTTGAAACAATGAGGTCTGGACTGTGAGATGAAAGTCAAAATTGTATGGATTATACTTGAAATTAGCATTCAAAGAATCATTTTCTGCCATTTCAGACAACTCCAGCAGAACATCACCACCAAATACATCTTCCCCTCATTCCCCCTGTCTGCTTCGGGGAACACATCCGGTCTGTGTGCCAGCAGGACATCAACTTTCCCATAGCTTTTTTTTTAACACAGTCTCCTGCTCGCATGCCCACTTGTCTGTCCTTGGCATGCTGCAGTGTTCCAATGAATCACAGCAACATCATGAGGAACAATATCTCATCTTCAGACTAGGCACTTTGCAACCTTCTGGACTTAATATTGAGATCAATACCTATAAATTGTGAACCAACTCCCATTTCTTTCCTTTCTTATCGTGTCCATCCCAGTTACTGTCATTCCAAGTCTGGCAGGAGACACATCATAGTTCTGCTACTTTCACATTCCGATCTGAACTACCAACATCTTTTCTCCATCAGCATCCTAGATCCACTTGCCTCACCCCCAACTCTCCCAAACTACAACATAAATGCTATCCCACCCACATCTGATGAAGAGTCATCCAGACTGAAAACCTTAGCTTGCTGTCTCTCCATGGATGCTGCCTGACCTCCTGTGGTCTCCCGCATTTGTTGCTTTCACTACCGATTCCAGCATCTGCAGGAATTTGTTCCAACCTTAACCCAGTATCTACTGAGTATTATTCAATAATGTTAAATGTTGAATAATGTAGGAGTAGATAGAGGGACGCTGGGTTGGTGAAGAAAATGGAAAATGTTTTCATCATTCATATCATTATTCACCTGAACAAGCAGAAAACTCATCCAAAAATATAAAAGTTATAAGAAAGCTGATTTTGGCAGGAACTGTAAAATATTGTGTAAAGATGGAAGAAGCAGAACTTTGAAAAAGAGTTACATGTGTTATTATGAGTCCGATTGACAAGTATTATTGAAAAATTAGAGGAAGTATCTATTTCAAGTATTTTTAATGTGTAATCATTCTTATCAGCAGGTGGCACTCAGTGATATTAGGCCTGGTAAAGGCAATGAAATTTAAAATAAGTTTGTAACTTTGTGTACTTCATTTTTGCAATAGCCCAAACTGCAGACTTTACCTTTTTCTTAGAATAGGAATTAATCTTTTAAAAATTGTGCCTGAGAAAATCATACATTAAGTAAAATTTCATTGTCAATTTTTTTTCGTTCTCTCATGGAATCTGGACATGGTTGGTAAGGCCAATATTTTATTGCCTATTCCTAATTGCCCTTGAACTGAGTGACTTGCTGAGCCTTTCAGAAGACAATCATGAGTCACGTATAGATAACATTAAATAAAGATGACAGAGTTACTTCCCAAAGGAACACCAGTGAACCCAAGGTGTTTTCATGACAATCAAAGTAGTTACATGGTCATCATTAGGACAGATTTTAGTTCCAGGTGCTTTTTAATGAATTCAAATTTCACGATGAGATTGGAACTACATCTCCAGAATATTAGTCTCGGTTTCTGAGTTATTAGGCCCAGTGACATTACCCCGATGCCGAAAGAGAAGAGGGGGAAATAGGCTCTCAACTATTAAACCCTTTCTCATTAAATATTTTAAATTCTTTTGTGTGCATGCAGCTGTCATACTTCAATGAAAATGTGAGTAACCAGATCAAAATGAAGAAACCAAAACACAAGATTTTCCTGAGTGTAAGAAAGAGAAATTTTATTGCCTACTAATGCCAAAAAGTTAATAAACACACATGGCCCCGCACACATGCGCACACACAAGCACAGTTAATAATTTTGAAGAAGAACATTTCTCAAGCGGACAGAAAGAATAGGCTGTATAATTTAAAAAATAAAACCATTCAGTCTTTGAACTGTTAGATTTTATACCTGAAGGCAAATGTTTAATGATTTACTCGTTCTCCAGCAGAGAGAAATTTGTAGATCTTGAATTCTCAGTGATTGGTTGTTGTCTCAAATTGCTTTTTACTGGGGTTTAACTTTGAGGTTGAGAAAGATGGTTGAAAATGAGAGAAAAAAAAAGTGGAATCCAGTTTTTTGTCATCAATTCATATTTCTTTTTCTGTTTGCCTTGGTTCTCAAGACAGGTGTAGATAATGGTCTTGAGTATTCCTGAGTCTGCGCCATTGAACTTGCAAATGAATCCTGTGCAGGTGAATTTCTATATTCCAATTTGTAAGTTTAGCAGACAAGTGTAAAGTAGAGATGTGAATTTCTTGATGCTAATTCGTTTGACTTTAGATAACACTAATCTTAATGCAGTCATTTTTAATTATTCTTTGTGTTCTCTGAACTTTTCACAATCTGTGATCAGGTGATCACAGCAGCCATTTTAGATCAGTTTTTGTCTGTTTATAAAATCCTTTTTTGCTAGTGAAAAGTCTCAGATATACAATCAAATGATAGAAGTTAAGAATTAATGGTCCACTTTTTATTCTGATTGTAACAGAGGTTTATGTCAACTAAGTAACTGCTGTGTTATGTCTCAATTACAATGCTCCAAACTTTGTTCAGACCTGGGGAATGATTTTATAGTGAGTAAAATCTCTTGATGTCGATGTTGCCAGGTCTCTAAGTTTTATATTTCCTTTTTCTGATAAACATATTTAGTTTCCTGTCATAGTTTGGCAGGTTGCCAGTTCAGATTGTATAAATTATTTATGCAACTATATTTGATTTTCACGCAAGATTCCTCTGTAGTACTTCTGTTCCACAGAGAAAGTATTGATCTTTTTCAGAGCTATCAGGCCTTTTCTAAACTAGATAAACGAGTAAACCATGCTAATCTTTTCCAGATAAGAGCTTTACTTGGAGTGTCTTGGACATTTGACCTGCATTTATGGTTGTCATTAAGAAACTTGCAGGAGCACTGAGTTTTAACCTAATTTAATTGCTGATTAATACATAGATACTTTAAGACAATGAAAGCATTGTTTGTTGGGAAATCATAAATGTTTTTCAATGATTGGTAGACTGGTAGTTATTTCCTCAAATAATACTTTATTTTATGAATATTGTAATGTGAAATCTGTGCATATGTAATTCAATTCGATTGATTAGCTGATCTCAATTCTAGATGTTTATTTTGATTGAGCCATTTCCTATAAACCTGTTTGTTGTTCTCAGCCAATTAAATCAGTCAATGCACATACTTGGGTCAAATTTTCTGGTTAACTTGCAGAACATTTCAGAGAACACCTCTGGGACACCCGCACCAACCAACCAACCCAACTGCCCAGTGGCTGAACACTTTAACTCCCCCTCCCACTCCACCAAGGACATGCAGGTCCTTGGCCTCCTCCATCGCCAGACCATGGCAACACGAAGTCTGGAGAAAGTGCATCTCATCTTCTGCCTAGGAACCCTCCAACCACAAGGGATGAACTCAGATTTCTCTAGCTTCCTCATTTCCCCTCCCTCCACCTTACCTCAGTCCCAACCCTCGGACTCAGCACCGCCTTGTTGACCTGCAATCTTCTTCCCAACCTCTCCGCCCCACCCCCTCTCCGGCCTATCACTCTCACCTTAACCTCCTTCCACCTATCGCATTCCCAACGCCCCTCCCCCAAGTCCCTTCTCCCGACCTTTTATCTTAGCCTGCTTGGCACACTTCCCTCATTCCTGAAGAAGGGCTTATGCCCGAAATGTCAATTCTCCCGCACCTTGGATGCTGCCTGACCAGCTGTGCCTTTCCAGCAACACATTTTTCAGCTCTGATCTCCAGCATCTGCAGTCCTCACTTTCTCCAACATTCGATACACGATTGGCCAGGGGATAGAAAGTAGATTGCTGAGTGGCTGACTTCCAGGCTGGAAAGAGGTCAGAATAGAATTCCCTAAAATGCAGTTCTTGAAACATTGCTATTTTTGTTATGCAGTTATGACATAGACTTGAGCAGATAGTGGGTATCAGTCACAATTACAACATTTGCAGGTGGCACAAAACTTAAAAGTTTGTAAACAATGAGGAGGACAGCAATAGATTTTGAAATGATGTAGACAAAATAATGCAATGGATATAACCATGGTTGAAATGCAATATAATGTGCTGTGATACACTCTTGTAGAAAGAATAAGGACAGTAAATGCATGCTGAAATCACTTTCAAATTGTGTAGAACAGAGAAACCTGGGGTTTTCATGTATAGATCTTTGAAGGTGGCAGAACAATTTAATAAGGCCTGTAATTATGTGGAATTCTGAGCATTGTGTGGATGTATAGTGTAAAAGCGACTGAGTCCTTCCAAATCTGTACAAACCATTATATCGGAGCCTGTATAGTATCCAATGCTGAGGATCACAGCTTTGAAGGACATGAAGGCTTTGGAGAGAGTACAGATGGATTCATTAGCATACTTCTAGTGTTGAGTGATTTCAGTTCTGTAGAGAAGATGGGCTCATTCTCCTCAATATATTGTTTATGAACTCTGGAGTCTTTATACAAAAAAATCTAGAAAAGAAAGGAAATCAGAACCGACAAATGTATTGGAATTTTTTCAGGACATAACTAGTTGAGTTGATAAAGGGGAGCAAGTAGATGCAGAATCAGAGTTTCATTATAGTTTCACTATATAGAAGGAGGATTATTTGCACCACCTCCCGAAAGAGCTACCCAGCTAGTCCCAATCTCCAGCCTTGTGTCATTCTTATGCCACTATAATGTTAACTAGATTCTAAAAATGGCAATATATTGCTCACCTTTCATCACAGTATGCAAAAAGGGGAATTCAAGAAATAAATTTGACTAATGTGTTACTAAGTGTGTTTATCAGTAATTCTGATGGTAATAAATGCATTATTTAAAGCCCTCAGTCAAAAGGTTTCCTTGTGATTCTGTTTCTCATTGTCCTCATGTTAAAATTTAATCCCTGTGAAACATCATTTTATAAAACAAAGGTAATGTCACTCTCATGGTTCCACTGTGATAGATTCAAACAAATATTGCTTTGTTTTCCATTTCCACCATGAATAAATTACAAAGGATTAAAATATCGACTTTGTTGCATGCACTCATGATAACTACAATCTATTTTATTTCATTTACTATTTCACTTTCTAGCATTTTATTTTAGCTTCAGAGTGTGCACCTATTTTGGAAAAAATAATCAATTGGCAATTAAATTTCCTCAGCAGACTTTGCTGTGATATTGCGAAACCTGCCATTTACTAAAAGTAGTAATTCTGCTACAGTTCTCGTTATCTTAATGAACAGGAAATTATGTAGTTTAAGCTTTCTAGAGATTTTTCATGGTTATTCAGTAGAGCAGTTAGTGAAGTTAATTGACTGAATGGGGTTAAAATGAAATTTGAAACTTAATGCATTTGTCTTTTTTTCCACTATTATGTATCACCAATCTCATTGGTCAAATTTTAACTGAAAACATTTAAATTTCCTAAAGTCAACAGTGTTAAACTCCACAGTAAAAGAGGGCTTGCTGTATATCAGATTTACTTGGAAATTCTAACTTAGTTATTACATTAGAGGTACATTTTCATGTCTACACATCTCTGTAATTATATACTTATCGATTATTCATTAGAATATATCCATAAGTTATGAACTGAATAAAGTTTTGATATTGTTATGATAATTCTAAGTGTGGACTATCAAACATACTGCTGTCATCAAATATATCTGGGACCCGTCATGGACTAAAATTGTTTCTGAAAGGAAGAATCATGGACCTAAAATGGCTGCAGTTGTCAGCTGACTACTGATTAAGGCAAGCTTAGTGAGATCTATGTGGCAACAACAAAACTGCCTGCACTGAAATTGCCATTTCTTTCTAAAACTATCAATACCAGGCAACTGAATCAGAGTCATTTCACCTACATTTCCTATTTTAATTTGTACTTTCATTGGACAATGAAAGGTTCGACTGCGGGTTTGCCTGCTTAAAAAGGCATTGGGGCCAGATTCAGGAATGTATACTAAACTGTGTTTCAGCGCTGTTTTTGCACTGCAGAGCAAATAGAAATAACATGGATTAGTAACATCAGGGACTGAAAGGTTTTCTGCCTACTGTTTATATCATCATCTTGAAAATAGCACTGAATGGATAAGCAAATTGAGGAAACAGCCTTCATTGAACACTCAATATCTACAAACTTCACCACTATTGATGATACCAATCAATAATCAAACAAATATAGTCTCAGGTGAAAGATTTATGAATGACGAGACTATGAAATTCTGTGTACAAAGAGATCTGAATGTCTACATAAATGCATCAAAAAAGGTTAGCATATACATTAGCTAGTAATTTGGGAAGCAACTGGAATGTTGTCCTTAATTGCATGGGAAATAGTGTATAAAAGTAAGGAATTCCCTTGAGAAAATTGTACGTGGTATTGGTGAGATCACACCTAGAGTATTGCATAGCATTTTGATTTCCTTATTTATAGGGGGATATGCTTGAATTGGAGACAATTCAGAAATGGTTCACTGAGTTGAGTTCTGGGATGAAAGGATTATCTTATGATGAAATTTTGAGCAGATTGTGTCTATGCTCATTGAAATTTAAGGGAATGAGAAAGACTTTATTGAAACATGCAAGACTTTGAGGAGGCTTGATCTGGGAAATATGTTTCCCCTTGTGCATCATTTCAAAATAACAAAGTTGTGAATTTCTTCTCCAAGAATATAGTCAAGGCTCAGTTTGACAAATCTTCGATCTACAGGGGAATCAAAAATTCTAAAAATAGGCAGGCAAATAAAATTATGGCCACAATTAGATCAGTCATAATAATACTGAATGGCAGAGCAGGCTTGAGGAATCCAGTAGACTGGGTCCTGTCTGTTCCTTCATGACATAATGTGAAAAAAAGGAGAGAACAGTACCTTTGAAAAAAAAGTAGGAAAAGACACACATCAGCTAGTCTTCAGGGAACATTTCTAATACCTCAGCTTTACTGAGCAGCATATGTGAGCCATTTTCAGTGAAGAATAATTGGATTAAATAATATATTGTGACTATAGCTGAAGCCCCAAACCAGGATATGGCCAGCACAGTCTGTATCTGTCAACATCACTTTCCTCCTTGTATCATCAGAGATCACTAGAGATGACATTGTGGCATCTTACTCTACTGGATAGGAAACATTGGAGTTGTTAATGTTCAGAGAAGCAATGGGAGATGGCGGTGGTATTTTAGTCCATTAACTCTGTAACCATTTCATCCCTTCATTTTTATACTTTGAAATGTTTCAAAGCAAAAACCTTATTAGTATATTCCTATAATCCTTTTCCTATATTCTTGCTGCACATTAAAAAACGATTTAACCAAATCTTTGTTGTGCTATGGTTTTAACAGTCCAATTGCAGAAGATCTTATGTAGCCATTTGCCTGTCCAGAACACGCCAGAGATTCAGGACTGTTGACTTTAAATCTTGCCTAAGTTCAGAATCTTATCAGCTCATAAACATACTAATGCCAGTCTTCACTATAGCAAGAAAAAATATGCTAGTCATTGGAATTCAGCAATTTTATCCCAGGTTCTGGGAGTTAAGTTACTCTACACTCTCATTTGGTGTCTTTAATTCTATCTTTTAGTTCTCTCACAGCTAACTGCTAGCTGTGAATGTCTGCATCAGTTTATCATTTGATCTTGGGAATCCTTTCAAAACATTCAGTAAGAAATCACTTAAAATTCATTTTTAAAAAAAGTTTATAGCCAGCTTGGCATAGCATTTGTTAGATTGTATTAACTAGCAGGAAAATCAAGAGATCATCGGTTTTTACTGCCATTGCCTTCTTTCCCAAGGTCCAAGGTGTGATAGACTGAAAATAAGTTCCTCTGTATGATCATCACCATTAAGCGGGTGTAGTCATTAACAAAAAGGAATTGTGTTTCCCAAGTTTTTGGCTTCATTGTGCACGAATGTACCATTTCGTTCATCTTGCCTAGTTTTTTTTTTGCAACTTGTATTCCAATATTGCTGTCAGATTACAGGCATTCCCTTGGCAATAAAATAAATTTCCTTCCAACACGGATCATGATTCTTCTGAGGCACCTGGGAACAAGAGGGCAGCAACCTCACAATAAAAAGCACATCTCCACATGCAATAGTGAGCAGACCATTGCTGTGCTAAATAAATGTTTTGAGAAGTAATTTTTCTACTTGGGCCATTCAGGATTAGCTCTGGAGTATATCCCTGACTGAGTTTGCAGATTTGTGGCTGTATACTTCATTACGTCTCAAGACTACTGGACAATAAAAGTGCAGTGGTGGTAGATCAAAGAGCACTTCACCTGAACAAACCCTTCTATTCCTTGTAAACCAACTGTGTGACAATTTTTATCATGAAGTCCTTACTACCATTGTTAGACTATCTTCCCTTAATCCAGTCTCTAAGGTCTAAATATATGAGCATCAGCATCCAGAAATCAGAAACTTGACTTCAACAATTGTCAACAACTTTCACCAACAGTTAACTACGAAACAGTTCTCTTATTTCTCCAAAGACTAGCTTGGGCAATTAAATTATCCAATAATTTGAATTAAGAACCATAATAACATAGCAAATAACATTCTTTCTAAGTGTTAATTAACAAATAAGCTGAATTAAAATAAATAAACTGCAACCTCAATGTGGTAGATTTAAGATTGCTTAATGCTGACACTGGATGGCAAGAACAGAAGTAAAATTCCATTCCCACCACTGACGTTCCCCACAATGAGGATCTTAAATTTAGCCACAAACATATTTTGTGTGTGTGGTGTTACTATATTAAAAAAAGAACCTACTTAGAGCTGAAAAAAGAAAAGCAGTTTAACACAAGATTTGTTTAATTGCTGTCTTTAAAGTTACAACTATTTATCATGCTTTAGAAACAATGGCAAAGAAAAAAAATCCAGCATTTCTTAGACTCTTTTTAAACTGCACATCATACAGCTCAGTGAACGAAGAATAGTGACCAAACGTAAATGTTAATAGCTTTGCCTTCAATCCTTATTGTGCACTAAGAAAGTTCTGTAAATAATGTATGATTTTAGTTCCACAAATCAATAGGTTGAACTTCAATTTGGTATTACATTTTTGGTTTAATTTGGTTCTGTGCTGCAAAAAAGTTGCAGAATACTGAGATGCTTTTATAAAAATTAGCATTATTTTATTCACAGCACCAAGGAGAGATTAACTTTAGGCTTTCATATTTCCTGTGTATTCATTGTTCAAATTTTAGGTTTGTTTCTTAGCAGGATGAGGTTACATGTGACCGTTAATAGTTTTCACGGATAACACGTCATGATTTTTTTTAGTAGAGATGATGCTCATCATGTATCTGATTCCAATGAATTTGGTTGGTAGGAATCCTAACTAGGTACCAATCTAACTTGGATTTGTTCAATCCTGACAGAAAAAATTAATTTAATGACAAATCCAATTTTTTTCTTGGCCAAAGGTTTATGATGTCCCAGAAATAATGGTCAAAGTAAAGCTGCCATAGTCCCAGAGGCAGCTCTCTCATTAGAGAGAAACAACTGGTGGTGATTTAACCTGAGGGTCACCATACCTCTGTCAAGAGGCAAGGTTGAGAAGTTGCAACCTTCATGTTAACCTCTGCCAGTGTAGGAATTGAACCTGTGTTTTTGGTATCATTCTACATCACAAACCAGCCATCCAGCCAGTTAAGCTAATGGAACACCATTTAAAATAGAGTTACCATAGTCCTACTGGACCATCGGATAGCTCTGTTTTTAGACAGAGATGACTGTGGGTAGTTTAACCTGAAGGTCATCAGACCCCGGGTGAGAGGGGAGGTTGAGAAGGAGGGTCCTTCATGATAACTTCAGCCAGTAGAGAAATTGAACCCATCCAGCCAACTGTGTTCACTTACCAAATTAACAAGTACAGATACTTGGAAAAGTTCATCTTGTTTTCACTTTAAAATTCCTTGTTCAGTTAACATTGCTGTACTTTTTTTTCTGGCAAATGTCTACATTTACTTGTTCTTTCTTCTTCTTTAATTAAATCTTTTTCATGAGACCCTTTAAAAATTGCTAGCACAGTTCACTTACCCCTTAAATGTGTACTTTAAATTCATGCTTCCAACAGCCTTGCAGGATGTAATCTTCTCCGATACCTCAAAAGTCCTCTATATGAAGCCTCTCTCTTACTAATTTCTAAGGCAGTGAGGACAATTTGTTCTTCTGCCCTGACAGTGTTGGAGACTGCTAGGCTAACAGCAGCTTTGCTGCCATCGAGCTGTTCTCTCTGACAGAAACTTGCATGCTGCCCACTGCTACTAGCTATTTCTGATTTTCTGTCACAAGCCAATAACGTTTTTTTCCTCTTCTACGCTTGTTTTCCTCAGCACTAAACTATTCGCTGCAAGTGATTTAACTTTATACCTTTATTTAAATGAATGTAAACAAACTCCAGACAACTCCTGCCACTGAGAGAATTCAAAACGTGAAATTAAACTTAAACTAATTTTGTTTCCTTTCCTTGGCCCACAATATATAAATACAAATCACATTGAAAGCTAAGCAAGATTCTGTCCATTTTAGAATCCAAGTTTCCAAATCAAAGTAATAAAATATCATAAACCATTGATCTGTTTCCATTTACCCACATCATCTTTATATCTCTTAATCATCTTAGCCAATAGACTGTCATTGATCTCATTATTTTTATAAAACTGTTTGGAGCAATGGGGTCTGCAGCATGGTATTCCATGCTGTTGCTGCAGAAAAAAAACATTGAGTTCGCTTGTAAATGGTCTAGCTATTAGGCTAACTCAGTCTCTAATTTTGAAATTGTGTTGTGTTGTTCTGGATTTCACTAAAAAGGAAATAGTTTCCATGTATCCACTATATTGATTTTCTTTTATCATTTTAAATATCTCAAGAAGGTCACAGAACAACTTTCCAAATGTTAAAGAATGCAAGCTATATCTAACCATGTCGCCTTCATATATTCCATAAAAACCACAAAAATTATGGATGCTGTAAATCAGAAACAAAAAAATGAAATTGCTGAAAAAGCTCAGTAGTTCTGGCAATTTCTTTGGTGATGCTGGAAGCAGTTCTGAGGAACCCAAAACATTAATTCTGATTCCTCTTCACAGATGCTGCCATACCTGATCAGGTTTTCTGGCATTTTCTGTTTTCATTTGGCCCTCGTATATAAGCTCACTACGACCTAGTGGTGAATCTGTACTATAGCTTTTCCAAGGTTAATGTAATTTTCTGGAGGATTTCATGCCCAAACCTGGACAGAGTGCTTTAGGAGCATATAACAAGTCTGCTATTTCTTTATTACCCATTGTTGTTTTGCCACTGTCTCTTGAATGAACTCACATTTCCAATCACCACTCTATTTTTCTTAATATATTTGTAAAACCTTTTTCTGCTTGATTTCCCACACAAGGTTTTTTGCTTATCTTTCTGCAGCTCATTACTTTTCCTAACAATGTTTAATTATGTTGAATCCTCTTACTGACAGAAGGAAAAGGGAAACACTTTATAAGGAAATGTGTGTTTACTTAGACGCCTGTACTAAATTAAACAGGGTTTTTTTGGAAGAAAAAGAAATTGTGTTTGAAGTATTTTAATTTAGATACTGGCTGATGCATGTAGGCATAAACTGAACAACAATAACATTTCTAAACCTCACACTGATAGTTCACAAGTGAGCCATATGGCAGAACATTCTTTCCCTTTATCTGTCCTGCCCAGGTATGTCAAAGAAGACCCAGAAAAGCCTTTTGAGTTTTATTTTGTTGCATTTTATTTGAACGGTCGTATCATTTTGCATTTTCCAATGTGTTTTAATGTAGATCAATGAATTTGCTGCTGTAATTAAATCACGATTAAATTCCACTCCACGTTGGTTAGATGACAAACTTTGGATCTTTAAAGGTAGAAGAGAGCAATGCCAATTAGTTAGGTCAATCATTAATGTGTTCTTAGTAGATGTACCAGCAGGCCTACATTCTAAAAGCACCCATAATTCAAGCACAAGTTGACAACATACTGCAGGTCACATGGTTGGCTGCTGCACTGAAATAATAATTAATACTTTAATTTCACTTGTAAGCTTGAACCCAAGATACATTAAAGTGTGAGAATAGAAACCACTTCATTCTGCATTTGGCATTAGGCCCTGCTTAATGTTAACAACTAGTGCAGAATGTGGGTTGGCTGGAAGTATTGTAGCTCTAAGATTGATCATTTTGATAAACATATTCGTACTTCAAAGAAACTCAAAAATAGATAAATTAGTGCGGCTTAATCCTGATGAAGGGCATTTGCCCGAAACGTCACTTTTCCTGCTCCTTGGATGCTGCCTGACCTGCTGTGCTTTTCCAGCACCACTCTAATCTTGACTCTGGTCTCCAGCATCTGCAGTCCTCACTTTTGCCGAAGGAGATTCACAGATGATTGAAAATGGATACTGCAGTTTCACCTGTGTCAGAACGGTAACTAAGTCAAAAAATGTTGGTCAGTGTGGGAAGGAGAGGTGAGAAAACTTTATCAATATTGTGGAAAATGACTAACACAAATTAAATGATATTACTTTCACACACAGTCGCCATTAAATTTTTCTGACAGTGGAACTGGATTGTGTATTTTTTTTTTCAACAAGAAACATAGCCAAAGTAGTGGCTCTCACAGTTTCTAAATCACACAACAGTTAGGAATGACTGTCTTTACAAAGGATTGTTTTTAGGTTTTCCATAATCTAATCATATATGCCTGACAAAAGTCAGCAATAGAGTCAGTATTTTTCCTTCAATTTTTCTTGTTGCTTTGGACATCATACAGCAGAATACTTTTATCTGCTTTATTTCTTTTTCACACGTTTTCTTTCTTCCAACAGAGGTAACATGGCAAGCAGGCAACTTCTTCCCAGGTTATTGTTAATTCTTGTTTTTAACCACCTATCAATAGAGAAGACTCCATGTTTAATTCTTCACTGCATAATTTTATTTTGGGAAGTGTTTGCCTTCCATCTTTGTTTCCCCAACTCATCTCAAGGCACAAAGATAAACTCTGGTAACACACTAGTTAATGTTTTCCATATTTTTAATAAATCATTTTAAACTATCATTGACCCAATTATAAACTAGCAGCTAAGCAACTGGATTATAATTACACAGATAGATTTCAATCAAACTGATTTAACTGGTGGATATGCGATCAATACATTGAGGTTTAGTTTTTAACACCATATGACTGAATGAATTTGTACACCAGTGCACTTTAACCTCAGGATGTTGCGATAATTGTTTTTTAATTTGCCAGAGTTCATCAGTGGCGCAATGTAAGTACACAAATTAACCTCTCCTAAGACTCTAATAACAGTCATCCAATTAAGTCCAATAATCAGTAAGATGACTGAGTGAGGTGCTTTCTTTAAACAGACATAAGAAAATTCAAATATGACAACTCCGACTTATTCAAACATGCTTAGTGCATCTCCAACAGTCCTTATTTCATCTCTGCTTGATCCCCTCCAGAATCCCTAATGATCTATCACTAGTCTCCGGTCACTTCCTTATTGATGTCCTCAGTGAAGATATGACAAAGCATGGAGATAGCTTTCAGATATAATATTTAGCCCAGACTATCATTTAATTTAATTCTACTAACATTTCTCTACTATCACATTGCATATCTGATCTCAAATTATGGTTTCAATCACAACTTCCTCCAAGCTAACTAAAAACCACACTTTAGGGACCCTGATATTAACTTCATTCTTTTGCTTGTGATTCAACCCCTTTCTGCTCAGGCTGAAGCAGACCATCTAAAACATAGATGTCCTAATGATGATGATCCACTGATGCCCTTCACATTTCACAAACCTATCCACTTAAGAGACTGCTTGCTTCCACCTTAGTAACATTATTTGCCTTCAATTCATCATACTCCTGCTCCTGTAGAAAGCAGGTACTATTATATTTTTTTATCGCTAGACTTTTTCTAATTTCTGTCTTGAGTGCATCCTATTCTCTGCCCTCCAGAATCTCCTCCTCATTGAAAATCATACAAAATCATACCTATCATCTCCTGACCCCTGTCGACTCTACATTTTCAAATTTTCAAGTTGCTTTGTGAGGCAATGTTAATATATTCATATCTCTCCATGAGGTCACCCATATTATCCTTGTTGCCTTACATGCACTTTAGCATCTATTGAATCTGCAACTTCAGAATACTGAGCATCTCCTCAAACTGTTCTTTTCTCGTCTTTATTAGAAGTGTCCTGCATTATTATTGAAGAATATTTGTCTACATTGAGATGAAGTCATGCAGGCCACAGAGAAGGAATCAGTTTAGCTGCGCAGAAAACAAATTAGCAAGAGTAACTGTAACTCTGTCTTCCACTTTCTGTCCTTTTTAACACAGCTCTTTATAAATATGCCTTCTCTGTTTATCCATGTCACAGCTCTTCTTTCTCTCTGCTACATGTTTTGCCTATTTTAACATTTTTCTTGTTCGTTCTGCTTCTAGGTCAATGGTCATCAGGTCACATGGACAAGTGTCTTTTAGTTATTCAAGGAAATTACAGTTGATAACTTTACAATTAATGCAAACTCTTAAGTCCTGTTCAGATATCATTTTAAACAATTATAAACTTCATAAATATTTTCAATAAGTTATAAATTTTACTTCTGGCACTGCTTCTCGGTCAAAGGCTGTGATACTATTCCAATAGGAGTTCGCAAATGAATCCTGTTAGAGGCCTACCCCTCAACATTGTTTGATGTGGGATCCTTGGGGTGTTGTGTCTGTCTCTACAATGTTCATGGGATAGTGGCCAGAGGTCAGTGGCATGTTGAATGACAATGATTGGGACCACCTTGCTATT
The DNA here is from genome assembly GCF_020745735.1 of Hemiscyllium ocellatum. NCBI lineage: Eukaryota > Metazoa > Chordata > Chondrichthyes > Orectolobiformes > Hemiscylliidae > Hemiscyllium > Hemiscyllium ocellatum. Next base: position 50,853,032 of record NC_083412.1, read on the forward strand.
GCACCCTTCTTCTGTCATGATAGAAGTGAGGTGCTCAGTCATCTTTTATCTGTTCTGCTGTTCAGGACTTGTTGAACCATACTTTTTTGGGTATCTCTCCCCCAACCTTACCACCATAGATAGCCCAACCAAAGTAAACACTTCTCAGTGATATTGCTGAAAGGTTCATCAGAGAGTACACAGGTTTCTCCATCATGTCAAGGTGCGAATTCATGCGAGAACTTACCTGAGTGGTAGTCCACTGTCCCAGGGGGGCTGCCACCAGCTGTCTGATTGGGCCATCTGAATTGATCCTCTACATCAGTGTGTTGCCTGCTGGCCCTAATTGGACAGTGAAGAAGGAGGAGACAAGTTATTTGTTCGCTTCCTGTAAGATTGGCAAGCCAAGGTGGTGGTAATGTGTCAATGGTGCTGAAACCATGAATTTTATAAAGAAGATTCCTGCCAAAGTTTCCTCTTGATGGCAGCGTTATAACCATTTAAACCAATCCCAGGCTTTTTCTAGACCAATTCAGTGGCATAAATGCATGATATTATTGGCTGCTGTATGTCAATTGAGCCACGTGGCATTGGGGGTGGTACTCACTGCAGAACAGTTAATGATGCAGATGTCCTGCTACTGCACTGACGATCTGCAACTGTATATTTTCTATCATCAAGCTATGAATTATTGGGAAAATGAAAGGACTAGAATACATTAATGCTTTGAAGGACAGCAACATTATTTGTGCTTATTTCAATACAAGGCCAATGAAGTACTGCTGTAAGGTACTCTGAACCAGTTCCAAACCTGCTGAAGATGGTCGATATAGCCTGTTCCACTCTGGCACCATTTCCTCGCCTAATCTCATGGACCAGAGAAACGTTTCTCATACCTGCAGGTTATGCTGTCATCATAAATAAACTGATTTCAGAAACCAGTCTGACAAGTATGACTTAAGTATCAGAAAGAAAGAAAGAAATTTGCTGATTTTGAGAGATTGAGTTCTGCAGATCATTCTCATTTGGAATGTGCATTAATTGATTAATTTGTCTATTCACTGGCCTTTGTTGAGTTGGGATTGTCTGTTATCTTCTCATAATGTTGTGTTAGCCTTTGTAAATCCAGAAATCACTGGTCTAAGATAATGTTCTATTCTTTACTCCAATTTCCCTCAATATGATGAGAATGTAATAGAATATTATCTCCCACAGTCCAAAAATGTGCAGGTTAGGTGAATTGGCCATGCTAAATTGCACATAGTGTTAGATGTAGGGGAATGGGTCTGGGTGAGTTGCTCTTCGGAAGGGCCTGTTTCCACACTGTAGGTAATCTAATCTAATCTAATTTAATAGAAACAGTGTTATAGTCTTAATTACATTGTTAGAAAGTAATTTAGTCAAATGAAAATGATTATTTCTCTAATTCTATCCTACAGGAATCTAAACGAGTATATTTGCTACTAAGTTGGCAAAAAATGTTTAAACAGAGACAAGATACTTGTGTTGGTAATTGAAAAATAAAAAAACAATGCTAGCTATCCAGGTTGCGTGACCATAATGAATGAACACAGACAACTATATTTTTGTTGGCAGCAATACTTTGCTTTAGGAAACTGCATCCATGTTGCATGTTAATTTTTGTTGAATACTCATTCATCTGCAATACAACTGTATTGACTAAAAGCAAGACGAACATGAGAACATTGCATCCTCCTTAAAAGGAAGTATGTTTTTAATGTGTATTCAAAAACTTGATTGGACAAATTCATTTGTTATTGTTGTGTATTATTAAAAATTGTATATGCTGCTGAAACACAAGATACTTAGTTATAACAGTGAATTCATTAAATAAAGATAGATTGACATTTCATTTAGAGATGCCAACATTTGAGGAAGGAAGATATGTGAGCTACGTTTCTCTGTTTGGTATTTATGGTGAACAATTAAACTCAGGTATGATCAGGGCATATGTCTTTCTATTGATGTCTAATTTATCACTAAAAATTGCAAATGAAACTATACTCCACTAGGTGATAGTAGTTGTTTCATAAATGTGTTGCCAATAATTAGCTTTACCAGATGGTCTTGCTTCTCAGTTGTCTGGTGTCCCAAGTTTAAAATTCCTACCCTTATGTATAAGCCCCTCATAGTCTTGCAGCTTTCTATTTCTTTAGCCTATTCCAGCCTCACAACTTTCTTCACACACTCTGCTGGGTGCCACATATGTGAGTTGTGAAGTGCATTTGAAGGTGAGTGAAGTTCTAGTCAGTGAAGTTCCTTCCAAGAAATGGGCAATCATGTCTCAGGCAGTGAAAGCACTGACAGAGAGAAGTATCTTGAACAGCAGTCTTTCATCTGGCCATCATCACAGCTCCTTAATTGTAACTGGTCAAAGCCTTTACATCAGCCTCAATGATGAAGATTTTCCTGCTGTATGTTCACCTCGGACTCTGGTGGGGTGCTGACACACTGTGGAACCTTGCATTGTTGGGAAAGAAGGAATCCAGAGTTTTAAAAGCCCTTGATTGCCTTTTAAATTGGTTTAGCTCCTTTCTTAAAGGGTCATCCAATGAATTTGACACAGCCAGGTGATCCCAATTTGATGCCAATTTTAAAGTACTCTGCACCTTGCACAAAATCCACAATCTGCCAAACATTTCAGGATAACTACTTTTTCTCAAAGTTAGAAGAATTTAGAAATAAACATATATTAACTGAATACAGAGCCAGGAAAAAAGCAAAATTATAAACAAGAAGGAAAAACTGAATTTGCTGGAAAAGCTCAGCAGATCTAGCAGCATCCATAGAGAGAAAGTAGTGAATGTTTCAGACCCAGTGACCTTTCTTCCAAACTGACTATAAGCAAGAGATCTGTTCTAGAATAGGGGTGAGAAACATTTAATGACAAAAGAGATTTTGATGCAAGGCAAAAAGGAGGTGTGATGGAATAAATAAACAGAAACAATGGTTCTGGAGGAGGTATTAATGGGATTAGCAGACATTTCACCAGTAAGATCTTTGTAGATTTATGCTTGTCTTCTGCTCTGCAAGCTTCTGTCAACTTCTTCCTAGCATCTTCATATAATCCATCTTTGACTTTTTCTTTCATTCTTCAGCTTCTCTGTCTCTATCCCTGGAGATAGGCTATTGACCAATATCCAACATACATTCATGGACTGCAACCTTTGCTACTTTTAGTTCCATGGATTACTTGCTCTGCGTTTTCTCTCCTAGTTACATCTAATCTGTTGAAAGCAGTAGTGCTTCCGTAATGTCAACTTTTTTTTCAATTCAGGAATGCACTTGTCCATTTCATTTCCCATATTTCTGAACTTGGTGACTCATTTCTCTCAAAGGACTTTGAAAGGGTTCTCCTTGTCCTCATCATCCCACCAACTTCAGGATTCATTATACCATCTGCCATTTTCAGAATCTCCAGTGCAAGGCCACCAGCAAACGTACCTTCCCATTCCCCACTAAATAATCTGAAGTGACCATTCTCTGCACATTCTCTGCTGTAGTCTATTCCGCCATCTCTGTCTTCTCACTATTCAGGGCAACAAGCAGCCTTTTCAGGTAAAACAGCCACTAACCTGAATTCTTTAAATTTACTATCTTGCATTTACTGCTAACAATTGGGAGACCGGAAGCCAATTGGATGACTGCTTAGCAGAGCAACTATTCAGGCCCCATACATAATGTTGAACTATGATCACCTTTAATTTAGTTCTCCATCTGACTTAGACTCTATCATAAGCTCATATGAAGCTCATAATAAACTTGAGGAGCAGCAGCTTATTTTTGATTAGGTATTTAACAAACTTCCAAATTCATATTGTGTCTAAGATTTTCAAATGATACGCGAACATTGTTTCAGATGGCAGTGGTTGGTGGTAATTGTGCTGCTCCCATTCACACATGCTGTAGACTCAAATTTTTATTTCTTTTTATTTCTATTTCTTGTTCATTCCTGTTGTCTCTTGCCTTGCCCCATCATTCTTTATTCTTTTTACCTCGCCTACTTTTTGAAACGCAATCACAGATGTCCCCTTTTGTTCTTTCCAAACCATCCCTTTTCCCATCAGTAACTTTTTCTAATATTGGAAAAAGGTCATAAATTGGAAATATCATCTTTATTTTTCTTTCTACAGAAATGTATGATGTGTAAATATGAAACAACTCCACCTTCTTTAGATGAATTTAGCATTCATTCTGATTTTGGCAATGTATTCTTTTGGTATACTCATTTTAAAGCTGGAACAGATTGGATAACAAATGCAGTTTGAAAATGATCACAATAGTTGGCTCAATTACTGTGCTGCACATAATTCTTGAGTGTTTTGCTAATGGGTGCCTTAGCTTTATCCTCCTAGTTTAATAAAGATAGTACCTACTAATTTTCAATTAATGAGAAAAACAGTCTATTGTATAATTAGTAAAATTTGCATATTAAGTCAGTCTAAGTGAACATAAGTCATTAATAAACTATTCCTAAAAGGGTGACAATTATTTCATTCTTTAAGTTTCGTAGGCAGAGACATGTATGAAACTGGTAAATGAAAATTTCTGAAAGATTATGTCTGTAAGAACATGGATATTCTCAACCTTTTTCTCCTCCTTTGTTTTGTCATATTACATTTAAAATAGTTCAGGTAATTATGTGTTGGTTTTACACATACTGCTACCGGGTTTTGATGAAGTGGAGAACTTTATCAAAACAATTGATCAACATGGAAGAAGAGCAGGTGATTAATTTGGTTTGGCACACTGGTTATTATTCTGCCACCAGCAAATGATGGTCTTTTTGTTTGTTGCTCCTGTTTTGAATGTATTGCTAATTTTCAGCATTGTGTTTTGTGGGCATAAGGCATTTCAAGCATAAGCACAAGTGACAATTTAACAGTAGAGATTTCACTTTTAAAATAATTGATTGACTATGATACAATTTGGAACATCTTTTTGTGTGAAATAAAGTGCTTTTATTGGTCAGCAAGGAACAGCAGGTTATTCCGCCTCAAGGGACAAAGATTCAAGCTTCCCTGATCTTTTTATCTATTTGCTTTGAAGATCAATGGATCTCACATAGAATGAACTGCAGAGAAACAGGCCACTGGGCCTTACAAACCAAGCCAATATCTGCATCCTAGATAGTTTTTAAGATCATAAATTAATTCATATTTTAGTTTAATTAGTCTGGTTACATAATTGATTATATTACCTATCAGAGTCGATTGCAACCAGTATGGTACCAGTGTTGAACTAGTTATAATTTAGGGTTGGACTTGTGTCAAGTCCAAACCAAAGTCCCATATTCCTACTTCTGGGCCAGAAGACTTAGCCTCAAGACACCCCTCCTCCAAAGGTATGTCATAATATACCTGAACAGAAATGTATCCATAACGCTTTAGTATTGAGCTTGTGGCTCAATGGTGCCTGGTCTGACTCCAGATCAGAAGGTTGCATGTTCAAATCACAAGGTAAGGCTCTTATGGTATAGTGGTAGTATCCCTACCTCTGAACCAGAAGACCCATATTCAGGTCCCACCTGTTCCTGAAGTTATTCATAAAACATTTGAACTTGTTTTTTAAAAATACCAAGAACATGTTGGTACCGGATTTGTGGCTCAATAGTACTGCACCTGACTTCAGATTAGAAGGAACCATGTTCAGTTCACAAGGTGAAGGTTTTGTTAGTGCTGGTGCCCCTAACTCTATGCAAAAGGTCCAAGTTTAAGACACACTTGCATCAGAGGTGTGTTATAACATGTCTGGACAGCTTGATTCAAATAATTATAAACCATTAGTTCTATAGGCCTTAGTGAAGTTGTTCTTCATTGCAAAAATCTCTTATGTTATCCCCTGTTCAAGAACCATTTTTGACCCTTCGGATTCCCCTTAACACAAAATGCCCATTGGTATGTCAAAGTCTTTCTTAAAGTTATCAGGTAAAGGCCTGTTCTAATGTTGTCCACTTTCCATGAACTTCCAGAACCTTTGCACTAACTTTGGTTCTAATGAACCACGCTCTTACATTATTGTTCCTTATCTGATTCTATGCTGTTCCTCATGATCAGCTCAATAATTCCCTCAAACTATCCCATCTCTGGCATTCAAATTCATTTACAGAGGCTTCATTGTTTTTGTTTCTCTGTTATTGGTTGTTTATTCTTATAGCTTGCTATTCATAATGACTATCAAGTCCGACCATTCTCATTCCTAATCAGACTGCTGAAACAATAGCTGTTTGATGAACAGAACTCCTGTTCTATTTCGACATGCTAATTAACTTGCTCATTGTGGCCAGCATGTTAATTAAGTAAGGTTAACTGAAAATCCTAATAGCTGTGAAGTATGATTATTTATTTTGAGGCCTGTGCAATATTGGGAAGCTCTTATCTGACCCAGTCCATGTTCCATGCTAGGTTCAGCTATTATCACCTCAGAGTGATCATTAGTTTTGTTTCTAGAAAATTGAAACCTTAAACTCTTTCTAGTAAAATGAAACCTGCAGCACTAACCAACTCCTTCATTCATTTCAAGGTGACATATTATATGTGTGCACATTGCAAATTTCTAACCTGTGCTTACGCCAGCTCTCCTACTTCGTCAACTACTCCACTGGCATAAACCTCTATCACTTTCTCCCTCATATGCTTGACCATTACTTCCATAAATGCATTTGAAATTCGATCAACCACTGCCTATGATAATAAATTAGACCGCTCTCTGAATAAAGAAGTTTAAAATAGATGAGCAGAGAGATCTCGGTGTCCAGGTACACAGATCCTTGAAAGTTCCACCCAGGTTGACAGGGTAGTTAAGAAGGCATACAGTGTTTTAGCTTTTATTAATAGAGGGATTGAGTTCCGGAACCAGGAGGTTGTGCTGCAGCTGTACAAAACTCTGGTGCGGCCACACTTGGAGTATTGTGTCCAGTTCTGGTCACTGCATTATAAGAAGGATGTGGAGGCTTTGGAAAGGGTGCAGAAGAGATTTACTAGGATGTTGCCTGGTATGGAGGGAAGGTCTTCTGAGGAAAGGCTGACGGACTTTGAGGCTGTTTTCATTAGAGAGAAGATGATTGAGAGGTGACTTAATAGAGACATGTAAGATAATCAGAGGGTTAGATAGGGTGGTCAGGGATAGCCTTTTTCCAAGTATGGTGACGGTGAGCATGAGGGGGCATAGCTTTAAATTGAGGGGTGATAGATTTGTGGGCGGCACGGTGGCACAGTGGTTAGCACTGCTGCCTCACAGCGCCTGAGACCCGGGTTCAATTCCCGACTCAGGCGACTGACTGTGTGGAGTTTGCACGTTCTCCCCGTGTCTGCGTGGGTTTCCTCCGGGTGCTCCGGTTTCCTCCCACAGTCCAAAGATGTGCAGGTCAGGTGAATTGGCCATGCTAAATTGCCCGTAGTGTTAGGTAAGGGGTAAATGTAGGGGTATGGATGGGTTGCGCTTCGGCGGGTCGGTGTGGACTTGTTGGGCTGAAGGGCCTGTTTCCACACTGTGAGTAATCTAATCTAAAGATGTAAGACAGATGTCAGAGGTAGTTTCTTTACTCAGAGAGTAGTGAGGGTATGGAATGCTTTGCCTGCAAAGATAGTAGATTCACTAACTTTAAGTCAATTTAATCGTTGTTGGAGAAGCATATGGATGTACATGGAATAGAGTAGGTTAGATGGGTTTCAGATTGGTATGACAGGTCAGCACAACATCGAGGGCCGAAGGGCCTGTACTGCGCTGTAATGTTCTATGTTCTATTCTAAACTGTCTCCCAAATTTCTTGATGACTATCTTATATTGATATGCAGGGAGACCTTTTTTATGTTTCACCTTTTAATGTTTTTCACTTTAAAGCTGTTTCTTTTATATGCCCTCACTCCTTATTCAAAATGGCAACTCCCTTTATCTATTACAGAGATAACATTATAATTTTACTGAGAGTTGACAATAGTGAGCAACCCAGACTTATCAGGCAGTACCTGGAAGTTGATTGGCTGGCTGATGTTGACTTCAGGGAGGTTTCTCTAGAAGGTTATTGTCAAGTCCCACTATGTGATTATGGCAGAAGTTTCTGTGGGCTGTTTATTGTGTTTTACTCTATTCATTGGCATGTATTTAGATTATCAATTTATTGCTTTGGATTTGATTTTAAAAGCTCACCAAACCTTATCTTTCTGAAATTTGTTCACCAATCTTCCAAAGGAATGAAAAATGAAAAGAGCCTCCCTACTGCATGCAAACAATCCTTTGTTTCAGTTCGTTGCTGGGATGTAGGGGCATTGCTGGCTGGGCCAGAGTTTACTGCTCAGCCCTAACTACTCACTTCAGATTCAACCACATTGTAATAATGACAGGCACATTCCTTTAACAAAGGGGATTAATGAACTAAATCAGTTTTTACAGCAGTAAACAATTTTTGTATAGTTGTCATTAGGGTAGCTTTTTGTCCCAGATTTTTATTAAATTAATGTTTACTATCTATAATGATGGAATTCAAACCCATGTTCCTAGTTTAGGGTCCTGGATTGTTAGTCCAATGACATTACTACTGTGCCACCACCTCCTATGTTCAACATTACCTTCCACACAGGTGATGATGCTTTCAATTTCCGATCATCAGCAAAATTTGAAATTTTGTCTTGTACACCAAGGTCCACATCATAACTGTGTGTGTAAATGTGTGTGTATATATCAATCAGAAAAGGCTGTAACTTCTTGGCTGCATTCAGTGTCATTGTACCTTTCACGTCATTGCACTTCAGCAAGGGCCTCCAATTGTACTGCTCGAGTTACTGCCATTGGGTTTACACCTTGCAGTCAGATATCATTGTTTTATTTTTAAACAGTTCTCTGTTCAGGTCCTGAAGTAAAGGAGCAGGCTTTCTGTGGATATAGCTTCTGCTGGATTGGACTCAATAGTACTTTACCTGCACTGTACAATAGTCGATGAAATTGTATCTATATTGAAGTATGAATGTTTTTATAAAAGCTCTCATTGTTTGTTTTACAAGTTATCTCAGCTAAGAATGATTTTTTTTTTAGATTAGATTCCCTACAATGTGGAAACAGGCCCTTTGGCCCAATAAGTCCACGCTGATCCTCTGAAGAGTAACCCACTCAAACCCATTTCCCTATGACAAATGCACCTAACACTATAGGCAATTTAGAATAGCCAAATCATCTGACCTGCACATCTTTAGACTGGGGGAGGAAACCTACGCAGACATGGGGAGAATGTGCAAACTCCACACAGACAATCACCCGAGGCTGGAATCGAACCTGGGTCCCTGGCGCAGTGAGGCAGCAGTGCTAACCATTGAGTTACCGTGCCACCAAAATGATTGTATTTCATATTTTACATTGACTTTTCTGGCAAAAATCCTTTTCTTTTCCATGGACCCAACTCTGGCTTTAATAGTTGTTCCTATGGGAAACCACACTTCACTTAAAGTGATAATCTTCAGGAACATAAACTCCAACTTTAAATGAGGATTCCCTGCACTATAATTTTGCTTTTGCCCAAGGAGTTAACATTCTTCTCATGTCAGCTGTGTCCCAATATTTCTGAACTTTAGAGATCTTTATTATGTGATGATTCAGTATTTGTTTCCAAGACACAAGACACTATTCCTGTTCATGTTTCTTTGATTAATATAATAGCTATCATCTTTTTAAGTGTTCAGTCTCCATTGCTTCTACATTGCTTTTCCAAAATGCAATGAGAATTATTATGCAGTACTTAACAATGTGATATGGCTGAGGTTGGATCTGAATTGAGCATAATTTCCCTATCTTACAAATCTGTACCTCTATGAACAAACCTCTAGTAATCTGCTTGTTTTTTTGTGGTTCTAATAGCCTAAACATTCCTTTTGGTGATTAGTATATATGTGCTCGCGGATCCCTTTGCTTCTATACTCCATTTTGACTTTCTCAAATAATGTATGACCAGTGTAACTTTCTCACCAATCTATAATACCTCACACCAATTTGTATTTAAACTCATTTACCCGTTATATGTCCATTCTATATGTTTATGAATGTTTTTCCTGCATTTATTGTCATCCGCAGGGTTTAGTATTCCTCCAAGTTTGATGGCGTCCACTATTTAAAATGTGTGTTTTTGATTCCACAGAGGATATCATTAACATTAAGTTATGAATCACACTGGTCCCAGCAGTGTTCCTCATGGGACACCACTTGTTATCATTTGCCGATCTTAATACCTGCAACTTACTTCTGCTATCTACTTTATGTCTTGCAGCCAGGCAGCATGACATTCAAGGGCACACACCCTGGCCAGTTTTAGCATTTGCATCTCTGTGCCAGCTGAGATCAACTAGCAGAACAGATTGGAGTTTGATCCTGGGACTTAATAGCCAGCAACAGGATCATGTTATAAAAACAAATTACTCTGGCTGTTGGAAATTTGAAATAAAGTAAAGCAGCATCTGTGATGAAGGAGACAATATTAATGATTCAGTTAGGTAATATTTTATCAGAAGTCCTGAAGTTTATGAGAACTTTTTAGAAGGAGAGGTGGGGTCAGGGAAGCTAAGAAAATTTCTAAATACGATTATAGATTTTAAAATCCATATTTGGAAGGATGTGGAGCCAATAGAACCTGGGTGATCTTTTATAGTATAAAATAAAAACAAAATGATAAATCCAGCAGAATGACAGAGGTTTTTGAGAAAAAAATGGTTTGGATTATAATTTTCTCTCAGGCAAGTTGAATTTGAAAGTGAAGTAGTGTTATTTCAGTGAGTTCGAACTATTTTCCTATTCCCATGTTTCATAATTCTTCAAAATGACTTTTCACATTTCTTATGAAGCATATCAGATCAAGAAGACTGTCTGTGAATGTGCACAGCAATTTATTTCATGTCCAATAAAATGTGGCACAGGGTCCATCTTCTTCATCATCTCCATGCCAAGATCAATTTCTGTGATGGAAACGTGCCATTCGGCTCAGCAAGAATGTAATCACCAAACGCTCCCTTTGTTTTAATAGAATAGGAAATGGGCCAATTAATTAGAAGCTGTGTGCCAGAATGTAGAAAATAAAACCTGGATCATCACATTAGAACAATTCACTTCAGCTCACTGTCAATCTGTTTGTATGTACAAAAGCAGCTTTTCTTAACCAGGATCTGAAAACTGTTTGGTTTAGATTAGATTACTTACAGTGTGGAAACAGGCCCTTCGGCCCAACAAGTCCACACCGACCCGCCGAAGCGCAACCCACCTATACCCCTACATTTACCCCTTACCTAACACTACGGGCAGTTTAGCATGGCCAATTCACCTGACCCGCACATCTTTGGACTGTGGGAGGAAACCGGAGCACCTGGACGAAACCCACGCAGACATGGGGAGAACGTGCAAACTCCACACAGTCAGTCGCCTAAGTCAGGAATTGAACCCGGGTCTCAGGCGCTGTGAGGCAGCAATGCTAACCACTGTGCCACCGTGCCGCCCACGCCACTGTGCTGCCCACGAAGCTAACTTAGACATGTGAGAACATAGAACAGTACAGCACAGTATAGGCCCTTCAGCCCTCGTGTTGTGCCAATTTTCTATCCTACTCTCAGATCAAACTTAACCTACATGTTTGACATTCTACGATCATATTTAATGCATTGTGTATGTTATGCCAATCGTGAATAGTGTTGACTTTTTTTTCTAAAAGCAGATTAGCAAATGTCTGAATGAAAATATATGCAATTCTACTTTAAAATAGTTTGAATACTTTTAACAGTGAAACAATAAATAATCATGAGAAATTATGATTTAATGATGCGTTGTGAAATAGGAATATGTTGCCAATGTTCATCATTTTAAATAGGCTCGTATCTCTTTTGTTCTCAGGAATTTCAGTATTTTAACAGTTAAGTCAGAACAGATCAATCCCACTGTCACAGCCAAGGAGAGGCTGGAAAGCAAACAAATCCTACCTTCTCTTTTGGGAATTAAAATATTTTGTCCATAAATCATCTAATAAAAAAGCTATGTTCTCTGGTTATTAAGAAACTGTAGTTGACGAATATGTGGTGAATTATGTAACTAACCAAAAACAATCAATACAAAGTCGGATTATTTTAATGTTGTAGTAGGTAATACATCAGACTTACATTAATTTATGTGAAGTGTATGCAATATTACATCAGGATAAAAATGCAGAGCCATTTCCCCATCCATTCCTTGAAAACAACTTTACGCATTTGAATTATAATTCCCAAGGTAAGAATTAACTTGAGAAATCTGACAGATACAAATTGTTTTGTCAGCGATAATGATCCTTGGGGCTACACTTCCATGTGTGGAATGTTGATTTAGTCACCAGAAGTATTAATTTAACTTTTGCAATTTGAAAAGTAATTTGCCTGTTTCTACTTACTTTAAACACGTACAATGTTACACATGTCCCTAAGGATTAGCAGAAGATATCACGGTTTTCTTTTCTAACTCTGTCCTTTTCCAGAAAAAAATAATATGTCCTAAATATGTCTAGCACATACCCATCAAATAGGTTTTAAATTGTACTGCACTGAGTATGATCCCTTCAGCTGAACTCCCTTCTATTTTCACTGCTTAAAATTTACATCATTTCACTGCAATTTTCAGCAAGCATAATGTAGCTTTATTTGGCTAATTTGTCGTAATGCACCAGATACGCAATATCTTTATGCCATCAGCCCATGACAAATATCTAACCTAGATATGTGTATACCGGTAAATAGATAAATAAAGAAATGGATTTCATGGAAAAGCATATGCATCTTTTGATTAAAATTAATTTCCTTCTGTAAATATTTTTCTTCTATGTACTTTTTTGTTTGAATAGTAAATCATGATGATATTATCGGGGTGATCATTTGGAAGAACTCGTGAACCTGACAGTGTGAGGAAGCTGAGCTGTCCACCAGTGGTATTATATTAATTAGCCTTGGATACTGTAGATTTCTACTTTTCTCAACTTGGACCTACTTTTGGTTTTAATAACAATTTTTGAAACAATTTCTAATACTATCATTAGCTCTCAATACTTAGAATATCATTGTTTACGATGATAGCAATATGATTCATAAATTTATTGCCGATTATGGATTCGCATCTGGTGATTAAAATTTGATTTTTGTGAGAAATCTTTTCCCACACAAAGATGATTGAATATAAGATTTTTCTAAGGGCTGATCTTTGCTGAGGGCTCTGTTTTTACTTATTTCAGGCTTTGTCATTACATAATTAATCATCTTTTTGCCAAATTGTCAATTGAGATGCCACATTTTACTTTTAGCAAGGTCTTCAGACAATGTTTTGAATTTTTAATATAGCACTTACCAAATTTCAATTCACCGTATAAAGCCTCATTGAAGAGTCAAGTCCAAGACATTCAAACTAGGTGAACAGGCCACTTCTATTATGTCGTTATCAATGTTGTTTAAACCCTTCCCTTGTTAGCCTTTCTGAGAATGTCATTGTCCACCTTCAAATCTTTCTGAATGATTGAAGTGGTCCAACTATTGCGCAAATACAATAAGAATATTACAACTGTTGCTTTTTTAGAATTTTGTTGCCGATTTCAATGCTTCTTTTATCACATACCTCACCCTGGACTTGTCCATCAACAAAGTGGAAAAATCAACACTCAATTTGAGAGTGGCGCTTCTAGGCAGGTGATTGTCTTACAATCTGGTTATATCGAATTTATCAGCACCCACCAGGATTTTCTCAGTTTCTTCACTCCATGAGTTTTCCATTATGAATGATAACTTTGGTTGAAGCTCACTATACTTATTGTTACATATAGTTTTCTTTGTTTTGATGTTGGCTTTTCAACCATATGTCATAAAGGGTATATTTCTCAGCAAACAATTTAATAATCTCTGTTGTTCTCATCAAGCAATCTTTGTGTCTTTTCTGTTTTCGTACGTTTTGGTCCAATTGGCTGTTGAAAATAATGGATTCTGATGACTGTCTTCCAGAACTGTTGGTCAGCTCCTACCCAAAAGTTGAAGTAATTAAAGATAATGAACTTGCCCTTTCTAGAAACCTACATCTCTACATCTTGATACAATTGATTTTTGATTTCTTTAGAGTTTGTCATGAGTGATGCATGAAAAGTAATAATGGTAGCATACCCTAGAGGCATCAAAAGACCATGTCATCATGAGATATTGGCAGAGGATGTGCATGCACCTCTACAGCAGAATATTTCAAATTACTGTCAATCACTGCCATGATGCGTGTATTTTTTTCCCATTAATCAATACTTACAGCAGTAGCAATCAAGATCAAATGTGTACTGCTTGCTAGTGAACATCGATCTAAATAATTTTATCTTCAAATAAATAATCCACATTATTGTTTTACAAATCCAGGTCGTGTAATTGATATGTTTGTTAATAGAAGATGGTTGCAGTGTGAGTTTTGAAGATTTGACTGAGATGTACACAAGCATAAACCCTTTTATATGAAGCAGAACAACCAGTGTAGAAGTGAAACAACTTTGAAATATTAATTCATCTGTAAGTGATTGTGTAGCACTTCACACATTCTACAAACTGCATCGCCATTCTACTGCATCCTCCTTCCAGAAGATAGTTGGTCCTGGTAAGATTGTTTAATGGGTGGCTCAGTGGTAAGCACTGCAGTCTCACAACACCAGGGACCCAGGTTCAATTCCAGCCTTGGGCGACTGTCTGTGTGGAGTTTGCACATTCTCCCTGAGGTTTCCTCCCACAGTCCAAAGATGTGCAGGTCTGGTGAATTGGCCATGCTGAATTGCCCACGGTGTTAGGTGCATTAGTTAGGGGAATGGGTCTGGGTGGATTTCTCTTCGGAGGGGCGGTGTGGACTTGTTGGGCCAAAGGGCCTGTTTCCACACTATAGAGAATCTAATCTAATTTAAATTTGGGAGAGTTTAATTAGTGAAAGTCTACTTGCTTCAAAGTTTATGCAGGAATAAAAATTCAATAGCTGACTCTGGAAGTTTAACTTTAAGGAGAACTCCAATGACAGATGAATCCTTTCCTGCTGCAGCAGATCTGAAGTGGATTAATACATGGGATACTGGGCTAAGAATCCAGTAGCTGCTTCTAACATGCAAAAGAAGCCTACCAGAAAGCTCTTCCTACTCCTACCCTTTGAAACAGGCAGTTCCATATCATGCCAAAATGACTATTTTATGAGTTGGTCTAGACCGAAGCCCAAAAGAGCTGAAAAAGCTCAATTGTACTACCACTGAATCAAACATAACCCCTATGATGATTTAAGGCAATGGTCTCTTAAGGGGCTTAGCTACGTTCTGAAGGGTTATCAGAAACTTAAATAATTGTCTTGTTTCAGAAGATAATATTGTTCCTGAAAAGATCACCAAGATGTAAAAAGTGAGGTCTGCAGATGCTGGAGATCACAGCTGAAAATGTGTTGCTGGTTAAAGCACAGCAGGTCAGGCAGCATCCAAGGAGCAGGAAATTCGACGTTTCGGGCCAGAGCCCTTCAACAGGAATGAGGAGAGGTTGCCAGGCAGGCTAAGATAAAAGGTAGGGAGGAGGGACTTGGGGGAGGGGCGATGGAGATGTGATAGGTGGAAGGAGGTCAAGGTGAGGTTGATAGGCCGGAGTGGGGTGGGGGCGGAGAGGTCAGGAAGAAGATTGCAGGTTAGGAGGGCGGTGCTGAGTTCAAGGGAATCGACTGAGACAAGGTGGGGGAGGGGAAATGAGGAAACTGGAGAAATCTGAGTTCATCCCTTGTGGTTGGAGGGTTCCCAGGCGGAAGATGAGGCGCTCTTCCTCCAACCGTCGTGTTGTTATGTTCTGGCAATGGAGGAGTCCAAGGACCTGCATGTCCTCGGTGGAGTGGGAGGGAGAGTTAAAGTGTTGAGCCACGGGGTGGTTGGGTTGGTTGGTCCAGGCGTCCCAGAGGTGTTCCCTGAAGCGTTCCGCAAGTAGGCGGCCTGTCTCCCCAATATAGAGGAGGCCACATCGGGTGCAGTGGATGCAATAGATGATGTGTGTGGAGGTGCAGGTGAATTTGTGGCGGATATGGAATGATCCCTTGGGGCCTTGGAGAGAAGTAAGGGAGGAGGTGTGGCCGCAAGTTTTGCATTTCCTGCGGTTGCAGGGGAAGGTGCCGGGAGTGGAGGTTGGGTTGGTGGGGGGTGTGGACCTGACGAGGGAGTCACGAAGGGAGTGGTCTTTGCGGAACGCTGATAGGGGAGGGGAGGGAAATATATCCCTGGTGGTGGGGTCCGTTGGAGGTGGCGGAAATGACGGCGGATGACACACCGTATACGGAGGTTGGTGGGGTGGTAGGTGAGAACCAGTGGGGTTCTGTCTTGGTGGTGGTTGGAGGGGCGGGGCTCAAGGGCGGAGGAGCGGGAAGTGGAGGAGATGCGGTGGAGGGCATCGTCGATCACGTCTGGGGGGAATCTGCAGTCCTTGAAGAAGGACGCCATCTGGGCTGTACGGTGTTGGAACTGGTCCTCCTGGGAGCAGATGCGGCGGAGACGAAGGAATTGGGAATATGGAATGGAGTTTTTACAGGGGGCAGGGTGGGAGGAGGTGTAGTTCAGGTAGCTGTGGGAGTCAGTCGGTTTATAGTAGATGTCTGTGTTGAGTCGGTCGCCCGAGATAGAAATGGAAAGGTCTAGGAAGGGGAGGAAGGAGTCTGAGACAGTCCAGGTGAATTTGAGGTCGGGAT
Source organism: Hemiscyllium ocellatum (assembly GCF_020745735.1). Taxonomy (NCBI): domain Eukaryota; kingdom Metazoa; phylum Chordata; class Chondrichthyes; order Orectolobiformes; family Hemiscylliidae; genus Hemiscyllium; species Hemiscyllium ocellatum. Next base: position 50,869,727 of record NC_083412.1, read on the forward strand.
GGAAGGTTTTGGTAAAGTTGATTAACTGTTCAACCTCCTCGTGGGAGCACGAGGCAGCGCCAATACTGTCATCGATGTAGCGGAGGAAAAGGTGGGGGGTGGTGCCAGTGTAGTTGCGGAAGATGGACTGTTCCACATATCCTACAAAGAGACAGACATAGCTGGGGCCCATGCAGGTGCCCATGGCAGCTCCTTTAGTTTGGAGGAAGTGGGAGGATTGGAAAGAGAAGTTATTCAGGGTGAGGACCAGTTCAGTCAGTCGAAGGAGGGTGTCAGTGGAAGGGTACTGGTTGGTACGGCGGGAAAGGAAGAAGCGGAGGGCTTTGAGTCCTTCGTGATGGGGGTTGGAGGTGTACAGGGACTGGATGTCCATCGTGAAGATAAGGTGTTGGGGACCGGGGAAGCGAACATCATGGAGGAGGTGGAGGGCGTGGGTGGTGTCCCGAACATAGGTGGGGAGTTCTTGGACTAAAGGGGACAGAACCGTGTCAAGGTGTGCGGAGATGAGTTCGGTGGGGCAGGGGCAGGAGCAGGCTGAGACAATGGGTCGGCCGGGGCATTCAGGTTTGTGGATTTTGGGCAGGAGGTAGAAACGAGCGGTGCGGGGTTGTGGGACTATGAGGTTGGAAGCGGTGGATGGGAGATCCCCTGAGGTGATGAGGTTATGGATGGTCTGGGAGATGATGGTTTGGTGGTGGGAGGTGGGGTCATGATCAAGGGGGCAATAGGAGGAGGCGTCCGCGAGCTGGCATTTGGCCTCAGCGGTATAAAGGTCGGTTTTGGCCTCAGCGGTATAAAGGTCGGTTTTTGCCTTCCACTCCCCTCTACTCCAACCGTACAGCCCAGATGGCCTCCTCCTTCAAGGACCGCAGATTCCCCCCAGACTTGATCGACGATGCCCTCCACCGCATCTCCTCCACTTCCCGCTCCTCCGCCCTTGAACCCCGCCCCTCCAACCGCCACCAAGACAGAACCCCACTGGTTCTCACCTACCACCCTACCAACCTCCATATACAGTGTATCATCCGCCGTCATTTCCGCCACCTCCAAACGGACCCGACCACCAGGGATATATTTCCCTCCCCTCCCCTATCAGCGTTCCGCAAAGACCACTCCCTTCGTGACTCCCTCGTCAGATCCACACCCCCCACCAATCCAACCTCCACTCCCGGCACCTTCCCCTGCAACCGCAGGAAATGCAAAACTTGCGGCCACACCTCCTCCCTTACTTCTCTCCAAGGCCCCAAGGGATCCTTCCATATATGCCACAAATTCACCTGCACCTCCACACACATCATCTATTGCATCCGCTGCACCCGATGTGGCCTCCTCTATATTGGGGAGAAGGGCCGCCTGCTTGCGGAACGCTTCAGGGAACACCTCTGGGACGCCCGGACCAACCAACCCAACCACCCCGTGGCTCAACACTTTAACTCTTCCTCCCACTCCACCGAAGACATGCAGGTCCTTGGACTCCTCCATCGCCAGAACATAACAACACGACGGTTGGAGGAAGAGCGCCTCATCTTCCGCCTGGGAACCCTCCAACCACAAGGGATGAACTCAGATTTCTCCAGTTTCCTCATTTCCCCTCCCCCCACCTTGTCTCAGTCGATTCCCTTGAACTCAGCACCGCCCTCCTAACCTGCAATCTTCTTCCTGACCTCTCCGTCCCCACCCCACTCCGGCCTATCACCCTCACCTTGACCTCCTTCCACCTATCACATCTCCATCGCCCTTCCCCCAAGTCCCTCCTCCCTACCTTTTATCTTAGCCTGCCTGGCACCCTCTCCTCATTCCTGTTGAAGGGCTCTGGCCCGAAATGTCGAATTCCCTGTTCCTTGGATGCTGCCTGACCTGCTGTGCTTTAACCAAGATTACAACATTTCAAAAACTCAACAGGAAGGCCGTAAACCTCACACCTGAATTTACTTTGTTATAATAATGTATGTAGCTGTGTTTTCTAGAACTCAAAATTCCAGAAGCAGATAAACAAGTCATTAAGATTTAAATTTCAATTGGAGATGAATGGACTCCATAGCCTTAACACTTGAAGTCTATCACACTATGAGCTTTATATATCCAGGTAAAATACCGTCAACACTCAAAAAATCAATTAGATTTCCAAATACATTGTTTGAAATTTATGCCTTTCATACAATAACTGATAAAGGTCATTGATCATTTCATAAGTAAACATGAAGAGAAGAGGTGTAATTGCAACTAGATAAGACTAGCTGACAGAATAATCAAATTTGGAATTGTAACTATCCTAACAAAGCATTTGGCAAAAAAGACCTCTTTAGCTAACCCAAGAATTACACCGTTGCAATGTAACCACGAGTTGGAAGCTATACCAGAGGGTAGACAGAATTTTCAGGTTTGCATTATGCATCCACGTTGACACATTTGGAAATGGATGGAGGCTTAATAAGCAACGCAAGCCTCATATATGCACCCGGAAGTTATCCAAGTTTTAAATGTATATATTAAGCATGTGACACAAGAAGACACTGGAATTACTGGTGCAGAAAAACAATGGCTGGAACAGATGTCTTGACACCACAAGAAGTTGCAACAAAACTATCAAGATACAGCATTCCAAGCAACCAAGAGTAGATAGCAATCAGCATTGAGACAAATCCAAAATATCGAAAGTACTGCAGATGCTAGAAATCTGAAACAAAAACAGAAATTGCTGGAAAATCTCAGCAGGTCCGGCAGCATCTGTGGAGTGAAATCAGAATTAGCGGGTTCAGTGACCCCACCTTCGGAACAAAATCTAAAATATGTCTAGTCAAACTATATGGTTCAATAATAAGGATGATCTGATCTTCAACACACAGCATGGTGAACATTTAATGTTGTGTTGGCACAGTAGTACACAAAGAAGTCCTGGTCACCATCTCGATAATATCCCTGTAGAATACAGGGACAACATAAAATCTATTTGATGCTGAACACTGGTGCAGGTGCAAATATCCTTCCACATTGCACTAATAGGTATTTATCCACAGATGCGGCAAGCTCACACTGCCGAACTCATTGCATTTAGTGGCTTAGAGACTTTGTACCTTGAGTCCATTTCACTTGATTATTGTTCTAACAACTCACCTTGTCCATCCCAGATATTTTCTATCGTAGACATCATGGGTGATTGCTGGTGTGCAAAGACTTGTCTTTAGTTATCATCCATAATATCAAAACAATGATGAGGACCACTGTTATGGACCAAACCAAACCCCTTCAAAATATATTAGGAACATAGCCCAGACCCTAACTTGTTCTTATTTTAAACGTAAGTATAAGAGGTTGCATTCCAGATCCAATTTGATTGGTCAAACTACCTGACTTTAAGCAAAACACACTGTAATTTTTACAGTTAAAATACAGACAAAACAAAAATATAAAAATTGGATCAAAATGATGAACAAAGTAATATATAGATAAATTAGCTACTACTAATTAACTGTTCCAATATAGTAACATCTCATAAATACACCCTTGACGAAGACAAATTCAGTAAAATAGATGGTCTCACATCAATTTTAGTAGCAGGAAGATAACTCCAAAGAAAGGAATAAGAGCTTCCACATCCAGCTTCAAGACCACAGCAACTGTAGAAAACTAAAGTTAAATGTTCTGTTTCTATGGGAGCTTGACCCCATTCATTCAGGCTCCTTCTATTATTCCAATAATTTTTTGGAAGCTTCACAAACTGTTTATTGGATTTGAGAAGACCACTTGGTACCTCTGTCTGAACCTTTCATCATTAAAAAAAAACAAAATACAGCTCTTAAAGCCATAGTGTTATCACACCGCAGAGCCAAGAAGCACCACTGGACACTCTATACTTACCATGGGGAGAAGACCACCTATCCTACAATGCAGGTCATCAGCCTGTAGGGTACACATCACAATTGGAACCAAATATGTACAGCCATTCTGAACTTGTAAATGTCACTGCAGAATCAATGCAGCATTACAATTTGGCAGACAACTCTCATCAATAGTCCCAGAGGTACATGATACATGAATTAAAAACAGGTATAGATGAAAGATGCCCATGGCTGGCTTGTGGTTAATGAATCCACAAGCAGAAACACTGACAAATCTTATTATAATTATAACATGGTCTAAGATACAATGCAAACAAAGCGCCACTAGCCAATATACAATGGCCTCCAGCAAAGATCATCATTTATAAGTTTGGATGGATCAGAAAACTACTAAAATGTTTTAGGGATTTGTAAGTTTATTACTTTGTATCATGGTATATTCAGACATTGTGGAAATGTATGATATAAGCTTTGGCATGATAAGCTGAGTGATATAAACTTTGGCATGATTTGTGGCACACTGGCCTGGGAAGGCTGGCAAGTGTTGTCTCAACATCAGGAGCAGCTTACTGTATCTGTTATGCATTTGCTGAGCTGCGAACTGAGTTTCTCACTAGGCAGTAGTGATTGCCAATTATAGCTGTTTGACACTGTATTAACAAACACCGCAACTCGCTTCATTTATTTTCAGCGTCCTATCTTAGCAAACACGCAGAACAAATGGGACACTGAGAATACTCAACATAGAAGTCAGAGCAGGCACTTGACCATTTTGCCTTACCACTGGCTGTGAGGGGCCGCTGTGTTGAATACCAGGTATAAACATTTTGGGGAGTGCTCCATGGGCACCAGCCAAACATACGCCCCATGTCCACATTAGCAATTAGCACAGACCAGTCTCTGAGAACCCTTGAGGCACAACTCTGATCCATTTACAGGAGGCCTCTGCACCTCAGTGCTGCAGCTCAGTGCTGCACCTCAGGATGCACTGGCAATTAACATTGTAATGTTGCTGCAAGGACAGTGCGCACTCAGGAACATGCACTCAACTGATGAACTGGACCAGACTGCATCTCCAGCCTGTAAATTTGCTCTTCTAGCACTCATTCACTCACTCTGTTCCTGCCTTGCATTGCCTTCCCTTGACGTTTTTTCACTGTATCCCCTCAGCTGCTGTGTTGCCAGGTGTTTTTGGTTGAGCACAAAACCAGGAAGTTTGCCTAGTTGTCAGCAGCCCTCAGTCAAGTGAGCTATAGGGAGAGGCTGAAAAGTAGGGTGGGGCTGTTTTCCCTGGAGCGTCAGCGGCTGAGGGGTGACCTTACAGAGGTTTATAAAATCATGGGGGACATGGATAGGGTAAATGGGCAGGGAAGTCCAGAGCTAGAGGGCATAGATTTAAGGTGAGAGGGGAAAGATTCAAAAGGTTCCTAAAGGGCAACTTTTTCACGCGTGTATGGAATGAGCTGCCAGAGGAAGTGGTGGAGGATGGTACAATTGCAGCATTTAAAAGGCATCTGTGTGGGTTTATGAGGAGGAAGTGTTTAGAGAGATATGGATCAAGTGCTGGAAAATGGGACTAGATTAGGTTACGATGTCTGGTTGGCAAGGGCAAGTTGGACTGAAAGGTCTGTTTCCATGCCGTACATCTCAATGACTCTAAATGAAGAGACAGAGAGTGTTTCTTCAGGAAGTCCTGGTAAATGAATTCAAAATGCTCTGATACCAGTCCAGGGCTTTGGACACAACTATTTAGCAGCTTGGGGAGATCAGAGTCAGGACAATATCCACATTAGTGATGAGGACCCAACTGTCGAGCAACATACCACCCAACTTGACTTTGCCTGCCTTGCTGGAGGCAGTTTTTTTCCTGGTATGAGTGAGGGGCAGGTATTAAGGGAGATGAAGGTGGATAGTGCAGGTGGAGAGGTGTCCCAAACGAGTGAGCTGGCAGTGCAGAAGAAACGTAGGGTTAGAGGTATTGAGGTTGGGGCGGATGAGAGTGAGGGAAGATGCTGCAGGTATTAGAAAGAGTCGGTAGAGCATGAGTTTGGTCGGAGATGAGAGAGTGAAAATGAGATATTCAGGATAAAATGATGGCACTCACCCTGGCGGAGCAGAGGTGGTCATTGTCCTTCTGTGCATACCTCCAGATAGCTGAGATGGAGACTCACCTGGATGATAACCTTAGAGCAAGCTGGCAGGGTCTGGGGATGTAGCCTCCTCTACTTGTCCTGAGGAGAAATAACATCCTGGCTGTGCACTGCATATCCAGCAAAATGGGGCACAAAATTTCACTTCACTGCCTCTTCTAAGGCAGGTGGCAGGACACATGCAGAGCGCAACTCTGGACTGATGGCACTTGTCCAGTGAGCAACAGCTTTTTAAATTTGGAGATGCCAGTCAATTCCAGAATAACCTGGCATTGCTACATTGTTCAAGGAATGACACGTGGTACGATGAAGATAGGATTACCCATGAGAGGCGGTTAGTGATATATTTTGCCAAATTCACCTGAAGAATTCTCACTAGGCCGTGTAAGTAGTTTCAATCTCTATGGGTAAATACCTAGATTAGAAAAAAAAGGGAATGTTGTGATATGATGTACATGTACATTAGGGAAATGTATCTCAAACTGTCATCAGTCATATTATGAGATAGGATGTGATGTCTTAGTCAATGACTCGATGCTTAGTCTACAGCAGCAGATGAAGTCAAGATGTTTATACACCACTTCCCAATGCAGATATACTTTTATTCAAATACAGAGCTTACAGTATTGATTTACTAATCCCTGTCATGCAATGTAAAATTTGCGTTGAATAGAAAAAGTTGTGTGTTTTTTATTCATTCATTCACAGAATGAGGGCATCACTAGCTGGGAGAAAGTGAGGACTGCAGATGCTGGAGATGAGAGCTGAAAATGTGTTGCTGGAAAAGCGCAGCAGGTCAGGCAGCATCCAAGAAGCAGGAGAGTTGACGTTTCATGCCTGAAACATCGACTCTCCTGCTCCTTGGATGCTGCCTGACCTGCTGCGCTTTTCCAGCATCACTAGCTGGGTCAGCATTTATTGTTCATCCATAATTGTCCAGAAGGAAGTTAAGAGTCAACCACAACGTTATGGGCCTGGAGTCACATGTAGAGCAGACCAGTTTAAGGAACACAGTTTCCTTTCTTAAGGACATTGATGAGCCAAATGGGTTTTTCTGACAATATTAGATCATGGTTATCTCATGATTCCAGATTTCTATTGGATTCAGACTCCACCATCTGTCATGACAGGATTCAAACCTGGGTCACCAGAACATGACCTGAGTCACTGGATTAACAGTCCAGCAATAATACCAAAAGATCATTGTCTTCCACATGATAATCTTGACTTTAGCTTTGAAATTTATGCAGTAAAACCAATCCAGCTTCCTTACCCTCCTCTTTGGAGTGGCTTACCGGCAGAGTGTTGAATTAATACCAAGTCCTTTCAACTGACCTTCTTTAGCAACAATGGCAATAATGTGCAATCTTAGTTTGCTTTCATCTAGCAACTTCTCCTTTCAGGTGAACATATTGGCTCAGCGGTTGCGGGTGATCTCAGATTCCAAGCTGTGCTACCTTAATGTTTTCAGCACCACTGGTAAGCTGACAAGGAGGTGGAGAAGCAAAAACACACATACTCATCACTAAAAAAGAATTGAAAATATGATTAAATCAATTATGTTTCTTTTAGAGGTGGTTGATTTTCAATAAGGTGTTAAAATTTTAGCAAACGTTGTTATCGCTATTTATGCAAATTCTAGTCCCATTTCTGGTTATTTTTGTTTGCAGAAATAGATGACTTGTTTTGATTTTTCTGTTACACCAAGTTTTTTATTGATTTAAGTTTGTCAACACCATCACAGTTTTTTTTAAAAAAGCCGGTTATTAGTAATTAAATAAATTATTTGTCTTGTTCCTCTTTTGCTTATTTACTTAATTATATACATAGTGTGGTTTTTCTCAAAGACTAAATTCAGTACAGCTGAGAAATTCTGATCAGGGTCAGAAACCCTATTTCTGATATAGATTGAACTAAAAAATACCCACCAACCACTAGATTAGTTCTGCTCTTGACAGAAGCCTCTTGGTATGAAACAGCAAAGGCCTGTCCAGGAAAAATTAGAACTAGCATAGGAGAGAATTACCACTACTCTGTGATGTAAGTGTTCAGCATCACAGGCAGCAACTTTGACAGCTACCATGAAAGGGCAAAAATGTCAAGTAAGTGTGTGTGTAGGCGTCTTAGGAGGCAAAAAGGTGAGTTCAGTAAGGCTGGGTGGGATGGTTAGGGTCACAGTTTGGTGAGTGCATAGGGTAGATTGAAGAGTCAAGTAGGTGGATCTGTCAGGTTTGTTGGGAGTTCGAAGAGTTGGAGTGTAGGGGATAGTTGCTGAGGTCTGGTTGGGGATGTGATCCAGCAGGATTTGCATTGTATCCACCAGAACAGATGAGATCAGATCTATTGGGGCAGTTGTGGTGAGTTGGTGAGAATGGGTAGTGTATGGTCAGGACGCAGGAATTGTGGAATTTGAAGTTCCGAGGGAGGAAAGGATCGAGCAGTTGTAGTTGAGGAGGGTCAATAGTGAGTTCAGAGTTCACTTTAACAATCATTCAGAAGTTTTTAAAACTATTTCTTTTTCCTCAGTAACTATTAGGCTGTACTGAGTGAGAACCTTCTGAAATGTCCAACTTTCAGAAGCTTCCAGACACTGGGGAATTACTAATCAGAACATTTAATTTTTTGGTCAATTTAGTCAGAGCAAGCTGCTTTGGAATGTCTGTATCGTCTCAATGCACAACTCCAATCTACATGGCTGCAGTAAGTATCTGGCTGTTGGAATGTCTGGGCTCTTCAGCACCTAATTGAAAACTAGAGTAAATTTCATTTTCATTCAAATTCTTAATTTTAAAAATGAATGGTCTAATTTAATTTTAAAGGATATGTTTTAAAGACACTGTTAGTATGTTTTAAAAGGATGATACTTCTGGAAATAATTTATTAAACATTCTTCACACCCTTACATAAAGCAAAGAGATGCTGAGTTGTATTATCACTAGACTATTAATCAAAAAACCCAGGTAACATTCTGGGGACCTCAGCTGATGGTGGAATTTGAATTCAATAGAAATCTGAAATTAACAGTCTAACAATGACCATTATCAATGTGAGAAAACCCCATCTGCTTCACTAAATCCCCGGTCTGGCCTACATTTAACTCTAGGCCCATAGCAATGTGGTTGACTCTTAACTGCCTTCTGGGTTATTAAGAATGGGCAAGAAATGCTAACTTGACCGATGACATCATACTTGGCAGCCTTTCACTTGAAGATAACTCCAGGGGCAGTAGGGGTAGATTCTGCAATGGCTTATTAGTCAGTTCCTGGATCCCACAAACTCTGCGACAGGTGAGGATGGTGGTGTATGATGAGGTGGATGGATGAGACATTCTGGACACCGCATGGTCTTTCTGCTGCTAGTACCTGGCCTCCATGTGCTCCATTCGATGACCGTTGAAGTGGTTATTGCCTTTGTGGATGATTCTTCTGTAGATTGTGCATTCTAGCGATACCCACGTGTTGATGGGAATGTTGCTGTAGTATAGGGAGGCTTTCACAGTATCCTTGTAGTGTTTCCTCTGCCCTACTAGAGATTGCTTACTATTGCAGAACTTGGAGTGAAGCAGATCAGAGCCTCGATACTGGAGATATTGACCAGGGACAGCACATTCACAATTGTATGCATTTGTGCTGCTGATAACACTCCAGGGATTTGAGATGTCTGCTGTACGTGGTCCATGTTTTTGATGCATACAGGAGGATACTCTGTAGTCCAGGAGATTGCTACTTGGTGTGACGTTTCAAACTTCAAATACACTGTTCCTCAGGCATCCAAAGCAGCACTGGCACATTGAAGTCAATGTTGGGTTTCATTGTCAATGTCTGCTTGCACAGAAAGGAGGCTCCTGAGGTGTGGGAATAATTCACGTTGTCCAGGGACTCACTGTGAATTTGATGGTCAGAGAACAGTGTTGTGTGGCAGCAGTAGCAACAGGCTGTTAGAAAACCTGTGTTTTCTGGATATTTAGTTTGGCACCCATTCCATAGGCATCATCTATGTACTGCAGCTTGATGACAGAAGTTGGGGTGATCTTGGTTCTGTCCTGGAGGCATCAAACGTGAAAGAACTTCCTGCTTGTCCTGGAGGTTCACTCCACTCCAATAGCGAACTTCATGGAGATGGGGGTGGAGTGTTGTGGGCAGGAGGATAGAGAAGAGCACTGGTGTGATGACACACCCCTGTTTGATCCCAGTTTGCACACCTATTGTGGTTGAGGACCATGGCTTGTTTTCCCATGACAGACTGTAGGGGAATCCATCTGTAATTTCCATAGTCAGAGCTGTCTCATTTCTTGACTATGGTCACATTTACAGTGTCTATGAGATCTCCCAGCATGCTCTCTTCCTCCCAGACAAGGATGATGAGGTTATGGATTGGTGTCACAGGTCTGCCATATTTTAGTCCTTCAGCACGGATTCCATCTGTGTCAGATGCCTTGTTGTTTTCCAGCTGTCAAATGTCTTTTTTGACCTCACAGCAGGTTGGGTTGAAAAAGTAATCCGAATGCTGACAAAAGAAACATCAAGGCTTCCAGCATTCCAATGGTTAGTTCAGAGAAGGCTTTGATACATTTAAAGTAATTACATCGACAGATTTTTAAAAAATTTGTAATGATACTCTGGATGAAAGTGTCATTCCTCAGCAATGCTTTCTATCACCAAAACCCCATAATACAAATTGTCTTGAAAGCTTTTTAAATTTTTTCTCACAGTTTTGTAATGCTTTACTAAAACTGAAACTATGTGATCTTCTGATATGACTTGGCTACTTGATAAGACACAATCGAATGCCGTAATTTTTGACTTTTTCCAATTGTCAGTTATATTACCTATCATGTCCAATTTTGCTGGGAATGACACAATAATAAATTGACAGACTGAACAGTAATTGAATTCCTGATACTTAATATTTTAATTTTCCATTTTCAAATGATGTTTTACACTAGGATAGCCACTCAGAGCAGAATACAGTTGAGCAAATATTGTACAATATTTGAATGTTATCACCTTAGAACAGCTTCACAGTCTACTCAGCTGAAAACAAAGGGAGCTGTGGAAAGTTAGTCTCCCTGACTTCAATTGTGTTCATTCTTCATTCCATTATCTCCTCTTGCAATATTCTGTTACATTTAATGTGAATTGGTTCCATTTTGACACCATTTGGTTAAACTGAGATAATTATAAATCAGAAAAGACAGTAAACTTCAAGTATCTGAGTCTGAGATTTCTGGTCAGGATTTATCTTGCTGTAGACCAGCAGAATATATGGAGAAGTCCTGTAAATGGTGAAAGAAAGAAACAGCAAGCGATTGTAAGAACTGCATGAAAATTCAAGACTGTGATTTGTATTCACACTAATATTTACAGCACGTAGGGAACTGTCTAAGTGCTTTTTTTACTTAGCTATTTATAAAGTTAGAGCAACACTGACAAATACACAAGTCTTAAAAATTATGGTGTCAACCTGTCTGTGATTTCATGACAGAAAATAACTGATGATAGCAGAAAGACAGATGATCAACATTTTTCAATATTAGGTGAGGGAGCTGCTGGCTATGCTGGGACTAGAGCATTTACACAGGGGCATTCGGGTGGAGATTCATGAATAGGGAATGCGAGAGCAAAGGGTTCAGGTCAAATTACTGAAGGAATTGTACTACCCAGTGTATCTGTGTCTCTTTAAAACCTGGAAAACAATTTGTATTAAGAAGCAATTGATCTATATATTTCAGTTAAATACAAAATGAAAAAGAGCCATGCGTTTATTATGAAGAAGGTTATGTATTCATGACATGTTATTTAAAAATCTAGGCCAAAGAAAAATCTGAAATCTGGCTATTTAAAAAAAAACCCTTTATCCTCACAGTAAAATCCTTCGGTGACCAGCTGGAAATTTAACTTTTATTGTTCATTCAGATGTTATTTATCTGCTTTAGAAACTGGTGAACCGTATTTGTCAGATGTTTGATCACAAAATCACTTATGCAATTGTAATTAGATATTTTCTCCTAAAGTAGCAATTAGTTAGGAATTAAATTTTACAGAATTATGTTCAAATGGTATTTAATTGTACTTAAAGATTGGCCATGTGCTAAAATCTAGCTACCTTAAAGCTTGAAAAGTTTTTAGCACTAGAAGTTATCAAAACAACTTATAATAATGCAACTAAACTAAATATTCAGACAATAATTGGTATCTGAGCTCGTTGGACTCCTGGTCACTATCGGTCGATTTCCTGCCACCAACTTCCTTTTAAGTTGGGATCTAGAGTCCTTGCTTTGTCTAATGTGGTGGAGGAAAATCACAAGCTAATCTAACCGGAAGAGGCTCTTGTTTTAAATAAAATGTAACTTATTGCATGATAGCAATCAGCTACACGTTACATAGTTTTTTACATGGACTGTGAGGACACCTAGGTGGTAGACCTACCTCCTTTGAGATCCAGAGCTTTTCTGCCTTTCGCCATTCGAGGCCTAATGACATTATTAGATTGGGTGGAGTTTATTACAGACTTCAGCATTAACCCTTTCAGAACTAAACAATTTCCCTGACACTTTTTTTCTGAAGTACCTTTTACATATTCATGTAAATAATTACATTTGCTATTAATTCATCCCCCGTACAATGCTCTGACTTTGCATTGTCTGACATTTGTACAATTCTTAAAGCTGTATTCTATTTGGCCTTGAAGGATTGGTGGTTCTTTAGCTTTAGGACTGGTAACCTTGTTTCTGTAAAGGTCTGGAAAGTCCCTTTCTATTAGAGGGCCTTTCATCTTCTGGATGTCCTTTACAGAGGACATCATTCCTGGTGAGCCAAGCAATTGGTCCATTATATCATCCAAAGGATCCTTAATTTTCCGATTGTTCTTCATAGAGGAATACTTCCAGAGGAAGCAGGTCATTGTACCATTGCATCATATGGGAGGCATTTAATCTATTAATTAGATTAGATTACTTACAGTGTGGAAACAGGTCCTTCGGCCCAACAAGTCCACACCAACCCGCCGAAGCGCAACCCACCCATACCCCTACATTTACCCCTTACCTAACACTACGGACAATTTAGCATGGCCAATTCACCTGACCCGCACATCTTTGGACCGGAGCACCTGGAGGAAACCCACGCAGCCACGGGGAGAACGTGCAAACTCCACATAGTCAGTCGCCTGAGTCGGGAATTGAACCCGGATCTCAGGCGCTGTGAGACAGCAGTGCTAACCACTGTGCTACCATGCCGCCCACGGTGTCCTTCATGAAACAAGTATTTCCTTCCTTGCAATATTTTGGATCTAGAGGCAGTTTCTTCCTGATAGGGGTTGTCTTTTTGGCTGTACCCTGGATGTCTGAATGAGGTAAATTCTTCTTGAATGTGTCCTGTATCAATGGATGTGGATAATCTCAACTAAGAGGTGGCTTTTTAGGAGTTGTGTGTGACTCATCTTCAATCTGTGTGAACAAATCTTTATTTTCAATCTGCCAGCCGATCAGTGCCTAGATTCTGTTTTTCAACTTGATTAGTTTGGATACTAGCATTCAGCCTCTGTGGTCGCTTTACTGGTAAACATAGAGGTTTATAAAATCATGAGGGGTATAGGTAAGATGAATGGCAGGTATCTTTTCCCTCAGGTGAGTGTTTTCAAGATGAGGGTGTATTTTTTTAAGGTGAGTGGAGAATCATTTGAAAAAGACATGAGGGACAATTTTCTTATACAGAGTAGTTCATATGTGGAATGAACATCCAGATGAAGTATTGGGTGCAGGTACAGTTAGTATGTTTAAAAGACATTTAGATAAGTACATGATAAGCAAATGTTTGGAGGGGTATGAACCAAGTGGGTCTAGTTTAGTTTGGAATTATGGTTGGCATGGACTGGTTGGACCAAAGGTTTGTTTCCATTGTGTATGACTCTAGGACTCTATGTGAATACTGAAGATTGTAGTAAGAGGTAAAGAAAAGGACAAATGTCCCGGTGAAGAGTTTCAGGATTCCAGATGATGATCTTATCAGAGGAGTCTGAACCCAAGCAGGAACCTGGCTTGATCCATTATATGTTGATTTGTTTTGGTTTTAACAAAATATTTTTTAACTGGAACTTATGAGCACAATGCTGCAGATCTTGTTTCAATGAAAAAGAATGGTTTATTAGCAAAATAATTAAAGATAAAATTGAGTAAACCAAACCATTTACTGACAAAACAAAACCATTTACTGACAAACAAACAAACTAAAGATTTTTAAACACACAGCAAATTTATAATCCCATTAATCCCAAAGCACTTTTTATGCATACAAACCAGCTAAGTTGCATCTGAACAGTGGAACTGAGAACGCATCAAAATCATTTAACTCCCTTCCCAACAATATGTGGGTGTACCCTTCCACATCTTGCAACCAAGAATTACACAAGGTTAGGAATGCACCTTCTTCAAGGATAATTAAGAATGGGCAAAACATTCTGGCCCAACCAGCATCGACCTATCTTATGAACAAATAAAAAAAAGTGGAGAGCACCGTACAGAATATAGCAATTTAAACATGGTAACATTATGATTCTGTACAATCCATTGAAGACTTTTCTCTTCATCATCTGGACTGCATTTGCAAAGCTGATTCTTATCTGCACAATCTTATTACTCCAATTTTATGGTTTTTGAGACGTCACATACAATCTGAGTGGAGAAACCACAAGCTCTCAGGAAGAGGGTGGTAAGCTGCCTTCTTGAACTTTTGCATCCATAGGGTGGTCCATAGGGTCAGCTGTTTTGTCAATGTTTAGACCAAGAATATAATGAGCTCGGGAGCTGAGCGGCCCTTGAACAACACAAACAAGGCATCAGTGAGGAGGCTGTTCCTCAATTGGGGTTGCTCGCTACTACTGTTGATGACATTTTCTATAATTTTACTGATGATTGTTTGAAGAGTTAGTGTTGAGTTGGATTTATCCTGTTTTCAGTGGATAGGGCACACCTGGGAAATTTTCTACACTGTCACATAGTTGCTACTATGGTGGCTGCAGGTGTACAGGAGCAGCTTGACTATGGACAAGCCTTGCTCTGAAGCACAGGTCTTCGGTACTATAATCACAATGTTGTCAGGGCCCACAGCCTTTGCTGATTTCAGTGTCCTCAGCCCTTTCTTCATATCATGTGGAGAAAATCCAATTGGCTGAAAATCAAAACTTATCAAACAAAGTGCATGAAATGAAGAAAAAATTTTATCTTTGCCAAAACTGTACAAACTTGGTCATTTGGAAGATAATCAAAAAGTGTTCACAGGTGTTATTTCAATTAATTTCATTTATAGGTATTTAGAAAATATTTTGACAGAAAAAGTAAATTATAATTCAGTTCATTGCTTTTGTATTGAAAATTCATTTTACACACAGATGTTTTCTGCACAGTTTGTCATTGCCTAAAAATATTAGCTGTTCTGGCCTTTGGGGTAACAAAAACACAAAACCATGCAGCATGATAAACTGAATTTTAATCTGGTCCAAATGGCCTATGAAGCTCCAAGAGAAGACAGTTAAGGCAATTTTAATTTCTCTCTCCAGGAACATCAAGTCCACAGCATATAAGTACTCTCAATTCAATTTGATAAAGTTATTTGGGAAGATTACGAGGCTATGCGGTATGGGTAATGACAGCTTGCCACTGATACAGTTAGAGAATATTTTAACTGACATTTTAACAGCATATATCCTCTATGAATTAAGAAATCACAGTGCTACCAATGGCAGAATGAGAAAATCATTATTTCCAATGGTGTAAGTATGTCTGATAGTGGTCTGTTACATTTCACTCAGAGTCAGAGTTGCTGTGGTAACATGCAATTTTATATGCACAGTATTGTTGTAATTATGGTTATTGATAGTAGAGTCTCCAGTTTACATTCCATCAGATAGTCGAACAGAAATTTTTCCCATTTTTACCTCCTGCAATTAGATTATATTAGAACCACACACAGATTGTTCAAAACCTTAAAGTAAAACAAATCCAAAGAGAATAGATTTTGACAGAGCCCTGAAACCTACTGATTTCCTAAGCTGTGAAGGCAAAGACTTGTAAGGAGATGGGACAATGGTAAGTGTAATTATATTAATGATGGAAAAATGCTTGGAGAGAAATATGAGGTGTTAGAATTTGGAAAGCATTAAGGAAGACATCAAGACCACTCAATCTGATGATATCATATAGATCTCATGGAAGAAGGGTCTGGACCTTGATGAAATACATATCCAATCTAGATCATCTTCATAGTTTTAGTAACATGTCTCTCATTAAAATGCAATTTATGCCTGGTTGCTATCATGCATTAAATTGCAAAATCCCTTCACATTACGCCACCAAATTGTTTTCTTTTAGCACACTAGACCATTGAGTATTTTACACCCCAAACTGTCAGGTAGATAGTGGCAGCAGCACTTCTGGATGTATTTCTGATCAAGGTGACTGTGATGAGGATCCATCACATAGCAGATGTCTGACTCTTTCTACCCTGCCTCTGTTTCCCATTCTCTTCCTCTTTTTTATCACACTGTCTCTGTATCTTTCTCATTTTCTATCCTTGTCCCTCTCCTTTTCCACTCTGCTTCTCTCCACCTTTCAAAACAAGGTCGGATTTCTCCAGGTTGTTGTGGAACTGATCATGCTCCAGTGTGAACTGACTCTGGCACAAGATGATGCAGGGATGCACAATGCCTGATGTAAAAAGTGAAGTCTGGTATCTCAAGAAAACCAATCTGACAATAACAGTTTGGAAACAAAATGGCTTTAAATGTTGCAGCATTTGTTGCCCATCTCTAATTGTCTCCCGTTTTTGAATTTTTGCAGTCAGTCTGGTGGGGATATTCCACAGAGCTGTTTGGAATGTTCAGAATTATGATCATGTCGGACACAGGGAAGAGTTATAGAATAGTGTGTGGCTTGGAGGGGAATTTGCAGATGGTTATGTATCCAGGCTGTGTTCGTCCTTTTTGCTGAAAGAGGATGTGAATTTGGAAAGAGCTGGAGAGAAATCTTGGTGAGTTGCATCTCACAGATGGGATCATGCTGTTGCCACTGTGCATCAGTGATGGAGGAAGTGAATAATAAAGATAGCGGATAGAATGCTAATCAAGCAGGCAGCTTTGCTTTGGATGGTGTTGAGATTGTTGAGTGTTGTTGGGACTGTACTCATAAGAACCTAAGCAAGTTGGCAGAGATATTTCAACGTTGTTTTAGCCTAATCTTTCCTGCCAGAAACTAATGAATTGGATTAGGTTTACATCTTTCTGAATGTTACTTCCCATTGAACCCATTGATTTAAAGCAGATAACTGATCTGATTCCACCAATTCCAATCAGGCCCAATTGGATTAGCATTTTTACAGTTCATACAATGGAATCGCTGTGGATAAATTGTAAAAGGATGCATAATCTTCCATAGAAATGGATAAAGTTACAAATCATAGGTTTTGTGGTTTCTTACTGTTCAAAATACAAACTTTCAACTTTGGTGAGCAGAGTCTATAATTTAATCATCCTATGTCTCTAATTTTATTCTCATATGACTCAGATTTATGAGAAGAATTTGGTTTTTATTAGAACAATATAACAAACCAATGTTTTAAATGAATTTTTATTTAATATTTCAAGAGAAGTTCATTCTGTATGGTCACTATGGAACTAATACCTGGGTCCCCTATTTATAAAAGTTCAATTTTAGATATTGTTGCTTTCAAATGTGATATCATACATGGTTGTAATTTTAAAGACTGACATACAAAAATTCTCCATGCTTATGAACAGCTGCTTTCCATGTGTTTCCGACTGTGATTCAATTGACTTGCAGACAGGCTCCAGAATGGATCTTGTTCACAACCGGGGACTGTGTGTAACTTTTTGGAAATAGGCATGTGAATTTGGAAACACCTTTTGGAATCACCCAACAAATTTTCAAGATTTAAGACTTCTACTGTATGAAACAACTAAATTGACTAAATGTTAGTTATTAGATAACTAAGTATTAAGAACAAAGGCAATTTATGCCTGAGGAAGTAAGTGAGGTCATTAATGAATGATTTGCATCTGCATTCACCAAGGAGAAGAACATGGATAATGGTAAGATTAGGGAGGGGTATGTTCTGGGGTATGTCGACATTAAGAAGCTGGCATTTGGTGTCTTGAAAAAGATAGGTAAGTCCACAAAGCTGATGCAATCTATGGAGAAAGTGAGGACTGCAGATGCTGGAGATCAGAGTCGAGAGTGTGGTGCTCTGAGTGTGGAAAAGCACAGCAAGTTAAGTAGCATTCGAGGAGCAGGGGAATTGACCTTTCGGGCATAAGAGTCTTCCTTAGGATGTGATAAGGGAAGTAAGGGAGGTGATAGCTGGGGCCTTGATTGAGATCTTTGTATCCTCTTTCGCAGTAGCAAGGTCCCAGAGGATTGGAGATTAGCTAATGATGTTCCTGTGTTTAAGAGAGGTGACAAGGATAATCCAGAAAGTTGTGAGCCTAACTTCAGTGGTAGGCAAATTATTGGAAAAGATTCTTAGAGTTTACTTGCATTTGTCAAAGAATAGATATATTCAGTTTGGCTTTATGTGGAGGATGTCTTGTCTCACAAATTTGATAGAGCTTTGTTTGAGCCAGTAATGAAGTTGATTGATGAGGGTATGGTAGTGGATGTTGTCTACTCGGACTTTAATAAAGCATTTGATAAGGTTCCTCGTGGTAGAGAAGTCCAGAGATTAAGTTATATGGAACCCAAGGTGAGTTGGTACTTTGGATACAAACTTGGCTTGCTAATAGAAAATAAAATGTACTTGTGTAGGCGTGTTTCTGTGATTGGACATCTGTGATCAGTGGGTCCTGCAAGAATCAGTGTGTCTGTTGTGTGTAAATGAGAGGGATCTTGAAGTCCAAGTGCATAGCTCACTGAAAGTGGCTACATAAATGAATAAGGTTGTGAAGAAGGCATATAGCATGCTTCCCTTGATCAGTTAGGGCATTGAGTATAAAAGTTGGCAGGATATTGTAGCTGTATAAAATTTTATTTAGGCAACAGTTGGAGTATTGTATGCAGTTCTAGTCACCACGCTGTAGGAAAGATGTGGAGACTTTGGAGAGGGTGCAGAAGTGGTTTACAAATACGTTGTCCAGATTGTAGTGTTGGAGAGATTGAACACACTTGGATTGTTTGCTAGAGTGTCGGAGGCTGAGTGGTATATGATAAAAGTGTGTAAAACTATGAGAAGACTGGACACCCACTGAATGGGGCCCAAAGCGGGGATACCCAGTGACCGGGGTCCGAAGCGGGGACACCCAGTGAGCAGGGCCCGAAGCAAGGACACCCAGTGACCAGGGCCTGAAGCAGGCACACCCAGTGACCAGGGCCCGAAGCGAGGACATCCACGTCTCTACCTAAGATGGTGCTATAAATAATGACTTGTACATTCTCATATTAATTGTAACAATTGGAAAAGTGGTCTTTGTGAGTTTTTTTGGTTTTGATCTACTTTGTATATAAAAATATACAGTACTCCTCGTTTTAATTTAACTTTCCTTTGAGCTCTCAATAATTATTTATTGTCACCTTCCAATAAATACACAACATTGTTGTGTAATGGTGGTGTTGAGTCACTTAAAATCTTCAATTACTATGATTTCAGTTCATTTTAAAATTTAGTTTTAATTGCCAATAGCATTGATTTCATTTACGGCATAAAGATAGGAAAGTATTCATAATGGGAAGTGATAAAATGTCTGGAGATTATCATCTGAAGAATAAATTATTTTAAATTTAAAAAATATATTTTTAGCTTCAAATTGCCAAACTGATTTATTTCATATATAATCATATTTCGTAAGAAGAAGCATCAATAATATTTTCTGGCACTTGATAAATCTTTACAGAAGAATCATTACATTTGTATCAAATAATTGAGCTTATCAAATATTTATGTGCCCAATGCAATAGCTTAATCAAGATGTTAGTTTGTGATCACAAACCCCTCCAACATTCATCTTGCAGCTAATGCGAACCTCTAAAGGTTTTTGATGCTTATTATCATGGTCGTATGTATAAGAAGTTAACAAGACTACGCTATTGAATTTGGAAATTCTAATTTAGTAAAAAACAATGCCATTATTCACTTGTGACAATATTAAAACATTTGAGTGATATTAGTTCATAAAATTGAGAGAAAATGGTTAGCAAATCCAATAATAATCTGCTAACAAGCCCTGATTATTATTTATGATCATATTTTGCAAGTTATGTTTTATAATATTTGTAATTTTCTATATGAAATTGGCTTAATTATGCAGCTGCATTTTATCTAAGGAAAAGTCAGTGTTGAGATCTCGCGAGTAATGGGTTTAACATCAGAGGGATATGTAATGTAACCATGCTGTCATAGTCACATGACGAGATAACACGGCCTGAAAGGAGGAGGAGTCCCTAACCTCATATGCAGGTCCAGACTCCCATTTGTGGGAGATGGGCTAACCCAATAACACTACACAACCCAGCCCCATACAAAAGAAGATCTATTATAATATACAAAGTTCAGTTTTCAATAATAATAGTACAATAATTTTTTAAAAACCCTGTGGGTTCATTGCCTTTATTTTGTAATAAAATATATTTTCTATAAGTGCAAAGAAAATAAAAATTTCTTGATTCGATGTTATTTAAAAACATATTGTAAATACGGGGATCACAAGTAGTATTCTCCATTGTACTCTCGTATCTTTGCATTGTTCACTGTCAGAGATCACAATGCATTGACAACATAAACTGGCACTTCAACTGGGTCAAGGTACCAAGAATTCTAATCATTTAAGTATCATATTGGCTGCAGCAATGTGTGAATCATAAAAATGGAGTTGTAATAATCTATTTGAATCCTAACCACAGAGGATCATTTTTCTTTTTCTTTATTTCTTTCCTTCATGCGATGAGGGAATTGTTGCCAAAGTTGGCATTTATTGCCCATCCCTGACTACCCGTCGTTGTATTATGACACACAAACTAGGCCAGACAAGGACTGTATCTTAAGGACAGTTACACAACAACATAACATGAAGTTATATCATAAAGGTACCTGCCTCGCTCCAGTCACTCTGGAGAGTAAGTATAATGAATCAGTGTCTGCATGTAATGTACAGTAACATCAGTAAACATAAAACTCAAACAATGTAAGTGTGTATGTGATGTGGTAACCTTGGGATTAGTTACAGTTACAAATAAATGTTAGATATTTGACTCAAGAACCTGATTCTTTGTGATATAAGTTACATACACTAATATATACAGCAAACCACAAAAAAGTATCATGGGGGCATCACATGGACATGAGAAGATGGTGACAGCAAATGTGACCTAAAAGCTGGTGGCAGCAAGTGCACAACTCATTAAGCTAGCTAGTACCAATAAATGGATACTAAAGTTGTAAAAGGTGGCAACAATATAGTGGTTTGGAAAGCTATTTTGTAATAGTCATCCATTAATCTGTCACAGTTTAGAGCTAAAGTCACAACTATAACAAAACGCATAATGGAGTGTTGTCAAACAAAGAGAGCGAGGAATTCAGGTACATATTTCTTTGAAAGTTGTGTCATAGGTAATCAAGGCGGTGAAGAAGACGTTTAGCATGCTTGCCATCATTGCCTAAACTGTTGAGTATTGGAATTGGGACATGGTGTTGCAGTTGAATAGGATGTTGGTGAGGCCACTCTTGAAGTACTGTTTACAGTTCTGGTGACCCCGCTATAGGAAGGATATTATTAAATTGAAGAGGGTGCAGAAAGGATTTACAAAGATGTTACCAAGACTGGAGGGTTTGAGTTATATGGAGAGGCCGGATAGGCCGGGAAAGTTTCACTGGAGCATAGGAGGTTGAGGGATGGTACATGTATGGAATGAGCTGCTAGAGGAGGCAGTGGAGGCTGGTACAATTATAGAATTTAAAAGGCATCTGGATGGTTATATGGATAGGAAGGATTGAGAGGAATATGGGCCTAGTGCTATCAAATGGGACTAAAGTAAGTTAGGATATTGAGTCGGCATGGACGAGTTGGAACGAAGGGTCTGTTTCAGTGCTGTACAGCTCTGTGACTCCATGATTCCAACTACTATCCCATTTGACGAACTTTAGGAACTAGATAGCGCAATGTGGGAAATGCCATCCCATTAATGGAGCTACAAAACATACCTGCATGGCTGCTGAACTCTTTTGGATGATTCAGGTCTCACACAATCCATAGCTGAGCTGGTCTATTAAGCTCATGCTGTTAAAAAACACAAAAAGAAAGTTGTTTATTCCTTTCCTATACAGATACCATGCTCTGGTCTGAAACAAGAAATCCATTTCCTAATTCAGGGCCTTCACCTGTGTGAGGACTTCCTCCCCTACTTCGATCTGTCTGAGCTCTGGTTCCCTTTCCTGCCCTTTAGGTTCAACCACCCTCGGTGCAGGGGCTAATCCATTCACGCCACCCCCTCCAGCACAGAGGAGCATTCTGCTGTATCCTTTAACGTGGTCTCAAGGAAACATAGCTTGGAATCCCTGTCATGGAACAGTCCAACATGCTCTGTTACTGTTTCTTTCTGGTGCTGTCTGGCCAGCCACTCTTCTGTTAACAAAGAGAAATTTGATGTGATATTTTAGATATCAAGGTGAGGTGCACGTTGATGCAGTCCATGTGCCATGTGCACAGATTAGGTAAGATTTAGGATGCAGAGGATGGGGAAGGAAACTGCAGAGGATGGGCACAATAGAAATGTGGAACTTATTCAAGGAAAAACTACTGCGTGTCCTTGATAAGTATGTACATATCATGCAGGGAGGAAGTAGTTGAGAAAGGGAGCCGTGGTTTACTAAAGAAGTTGAATCGCTTGTCAAGAGGAAGAAGAAGGCTGATGTTTGGATGAGATGTAAAGGCCAAGTTAGGTGCTTGAGAGTTACAAGTTAGCCAGGAAAAACCTAAAGAGAGAGCTAAGAAGAGCCAGGAGGGGACATGAGAAGTCATTGGCAGATAGGATCAAGGAAAACCCTAAAGCTTTCTATAGATATGTCAGGAATAAAAGAATGACTAGAGTAAAATTAGGGCCAATCAAGGACAGTAGTGGGAACTTGCATGTGGGATCCAAGGAGATAGGGGATGTGCTATATGAATATTTTTCCTCAGTATTCACACTGGAAAAAGACAATGTGGGCAAGGAGAATACTGAGATACAGGCGACTAAACTAGATGGGATTAAGGAGGTGTTAGCAATTCTGGATAGTGTAAAAATGGATAAGTCCCTTGAGTCAGATAGGATTTATCCTAGGATTCTCTGGGAACCAGAAAGGAGATTGCTGAGCCTTTGATCTTTGTCGTCATTGTCTACATAAATAGTGCCAGAAGACTGAAGGATAGCAAATGTTGTTCCCCTGTTCAGAGGAATGACCTGAGGTGGTGGTTAAAGAATCGCTGATCATAATCTTTGAGCCACGCATGTGTACAAATCTCACATTGCACATAAGTTTTAAAACCCTGGCTGTATTAAATTGAGGTAATTTCTTCAAATGTTGTTACCAGACAACCCTGGTAATTACAGACGGGTGAGCCTTACTTCATTGTGGGTAAAGTGTTGGAAAAGGTTATAACAGATAAAGATTTTTAATCATTTAGAGAGATATCAGTTGATTAGGGATAGTCAACATGATTTTGAGAAGGGTAGGTCATGTCTCACAAACCTTATTGAGTTCTTTGAGAAGGTGACCAAACAGGTGTATGAGATTAAAACGGTTGATGTGGTGTATATGCATTTCAGTAAGGCATTTGATAAGGTAGGCTGTTGCACAAAATACAGAGGCATGGGATGGAGGGTGATTTAGCAGTTTGGATCAGAAATTCACTAGCTGAAAGACGACAGAGGGTGGTAGTTCATCCTGAAGTTCAATTACTAGTGATGTACCGCAAGAATTTGTTTTGAGGCCACTGCTGTTTGTCATTTTTATAAATGACACTAGATGAGGCATAGAAGGGTAGGTTAGTAAATTTACAGATGACAATAAAGTCACTGGAGTTGTGGATGGTGCTGAAGGATGTTGCAGGTTACGGGGGACATAGATAAGCTGCAGAGCTGGCAAATGGAGTTTAATGTGGAAAAGTGTGAGGTGATTCACTTCGGAAGGAGTAACAGGAATAAGGAGTACTGGGCTAATGGTAAGATTCTTGGTAGTGTGGAAGAGCAGAGAGATCTCAGTGTCCATGTACATAGATCCTTGAAAGTTGCCACCCAGGTTGATTGGTTTGTTAAGAAGGCATATGGTGTGTTAGCTTTTATTGTTAGAGGGATTGAGTTTCAGAGCCATGAGGTCATGTTGCAGCTGTACAAAACTCTGGTGTGGCCACACTTGGAGTATTGCATAGATTTCTGGTCACTGCATTAAAGGAAGGATGTTGAAGCTTTGGAAAGGGTTCAGAGGAGATTTACTATGATGTTGCCTGGTATAGAGAGAAGGCCTTATGAAGAAACACTGAGGAACTTGAGGTTGTTTTCATTCGAGAGAAGAAGGTTGAGAGGTGACTTAATTGAGACATATAAGATAATCAGAGGGTTAGATAAGGTGGACAGTGATAGCCTTTTTCCTTGGATGGTGATGGCTAGCACAAGGGGACATAGCTGTAAATTGGGGTGTGATAGATGTAGGACAGATGTCAGAAGTAGTTTCTTTACTCAGAGATTAACAGGGGCATGAAACGCCCTGTCTGCAACAGGAGTAGACTCGCCAACTTTAAGGGCATTTAAATGGTCATTGGATAAACATATGGATGAAAGTGGAATAATGTAGGATAGATAGGCTTCAGTTCGTACAATATTGAGGGCTAAAGGGCTGGTACTGCACTGTCATGTTCCATGTCCACAAAGAGATGTGAACTAACCAATCATTGAGCAGTACAGGTTGTTGTTGACTAGTTGGAATGAGTGCTAGGTGCAATTCCAGATTTGGACTTTCAGTGCGGAGGAACCAAAGGTAAATGTCCTTATCTCCAGCTAGCACCATCTTCTAGGGGATCACAACTTAGTGAGTTAAAAAAAATACAATCTTCGTAGGAATCCAGCCTGGATTGTGCTTTGGTGGACCAGGCAAATGTGGGAAAATTTGTGTCAAATTTTCTTTGTTTTCCCCCCCCCCCCCCACCCACCCCAGTGTAGCATTTTAGGGTGTAAGTCATAATTTTAGTGGTTTCAGATATTCAAAGAAAGAATTGATCAAAACCAATATGTTTACAATGGGTTAATGAATCGCAGTCTGTTTTACACTATATTTTCTGTTGCATTGAAGTCAATCCATAAAATAGAGTGCATAATCAATTACTGACTCCATATCAATTTGTTTTGTATTTGCTGTTACCTCTAGACTTGTTCATTTCAATGCATTGCTGGCTGACCTTTGTTTGAACTTACATATTTTTCTGGCCATCCATATTTCAGCTATCCATGTTCTTAATTGCACGAAGCCTTTTCATCCACTACCCCAGTTGTCAATGACATGCATTAGTTCCCTGTTAAGCAATGCCTCAATTTTCAGGTGTTCTTCTTTGTTTTCAAATCTAATCCCCATTCGCTGCTTTCCAGGCTCTGTGTAATCTTTGACAATACTGCAAATCCTCTGATACACCTGCATTCTTGAATTTTGAACATTCCTGATTTTAATCTTCCCAGAAATGGCGGCAGCTATATCATCAGTTACTACAGCAATAAATCTGGAATTTCCTCTTTTAACTTCTACTTTTCACTTCCTCTCTTTCCTTTTAAATGTTCCTTGAATCCAATTTATTGACCAATCTTGTACTCACCAGTCCTAATTCTTTTTGGCTGCGTGTCAAATCTTATTTGCAATTGTGAAAGAGCTTTGGAATGTTTTGTTACATTAAGGGTGCTATAGAAATAAATGTTGGTGTTGATCCCGATAACTCTCAGCTGTCAGTCAATTTTTCTCTGTGAAAATGTTTTATTTCAGTTGATGACTGCTCTCTTTCGGCAATGATTAATTAGCATGTGTAGAATTATAAAGTAGGAAAAGGAGAAAAGTGACAGACAAAAAGGTTTAAATGGTGAGTAAAGATTTGACATGAACGATCTGAAAAGGAAGTCTATTGTTGCTAATATGATGATTGGGAAAGTGCGTTTACGTGTAACAAAAAAACACCCTTTGTGAATCAATTGGAAGCAATCCATCTGGTAATCCCTGATAACAGTTTGCAAATACTGTCAACGTTAAAATATAAAAAAGACATAAATGATTACACAAAAAAATCAGACTGTGGAGGTGCATCTGAATTGCATTCTAAATGAGTATCATAAATATACATAATAGAATGAAATTCCTGGGTATACTGATTAAAACGAGGATCTTGGTGTTTTGCTTGTATTAAAGCTCTTAGAACTGTTGATAAATGGACTGAAACTTTTGTTCCTGAAAAAATATGATATGCTTCAGAACAAAAAGGATTTTTATTTGCTGCAATGCACAAAAAAATTGCAATAGTCTTGCAATTACTTCTCCCTGATGTAAGATAATTAATTCCAGGATGTTGGGTTCACTGACTGGTCACCATTTGTTGTCCAGTTTGAGAGCCTACTTAGCTGCGTCCTTAAATTGCAGTTTATATCCACAATATCTTTAGGGAGGAAATTCCAGGATTTTGACCCAGCAGCACAGAAGTAATGGCAATATATTTCCAAGCCAGGATGTGAGTGTGGCTTGGGGGGGGGTGGGGGGGGGTTGGAATTTCTGTTCCCAAGTATCCACTGCTCTTGTCCTTCCAATTGGAATTAGTGGTGGGTTTGAAAGGTGCTGCCCAAGGAGTCTTGGTGTATTTTTACAGTGCACCTTGTGTTTGATCCACGGTTCTGTGCCTGGAATAGGTAGTGGAATGAATCGATGTTTATGGATGTGGTGTTGATCAAGCAGGCTACTTTGTCCTGGATGGTGTCAGGGTTCTTTAATGTTCTTTGATGGTGGGATCACATTGTGGCATACCATTCCTCTTATTTTTTTTCCTTGAAATCTTCAACTTACATAGCACAGAGTCCATTATTGGTTAGCCAAGACTCTGGGAGAGTTGTCTAAACAGTCCCATTTCTCTGCTTTTACCTCATAGACATGTTTTTTGCTTCCCTTCAAATATTTATCGAATTCATTTTTGAAGACTGAAATTGGATCTGCTTTCACTACAATTGTAAGGCAGTGTGTTGCAGATGACAACACTCATTGTAAATCAATGTGTTTTCTCATGCCACCTTTTGTTCTTTTACAAGTCACATTAATTCTGTGATGGTCTGTCCATTTGCCAGTAGAAACAGTTACTCGTTATTTACTCCATCAAATTGTAGATGTTTTTAGCAATTCTGAACATGTCCTAAGTCTGTTCCCTCTCCAAAAAACACCCCCGGATTTTCCAATCTCTGTATCTGAGGCCCCTCACTGCTGGTGCCAACTTTGTGTGCATCTATCTTTAACGCCATGACAATCCTTCTAAAGTATGATTACCAGCATTGAACATAAGCCTCCCCTGCTGAGCCCTTAAGCATTCAGCATAGTTTGTTTGCTTTTGGCCAGAATCTTCATGTTGCAAATTTTCAAATGTTGAATCTACTTCTGGGCTTCTACTCCAGTTAATGTAGTAGTGTACCTGACAGTGAAATCTTGTAGAAGGCAACCAATTAACATGCGAGGCTTGCTGTCAAATTATGGATCCAGTAGCGCCAGAACTCAGTGGGAGGACAGCACTGAGACTACAAGGAAGCACAGGAAGAAGTGCAGTGGTGACCAGAGATGGGTACATCCCAGGCTTTTGGGGTGAGAGAGGTCAGAGAGTGTTGGGAAAGGGGAGAGGGGGATTTGGGAAATGTGCTTTGGAGAGCTTTGTTAGGGAGGAATGGAATGGAGAGATTGACATCTCGAGTGGATCCTTCGGTATGCATAGGGCTCCCCAGATTGATATCTCCCCTTTCTTCACTGCCTTTTCAAAGAAACCATTTCAAAAATGGCCTTCATGTTCTGATCCTCCAGGCATTGCCCAGAGCTGTGTGGCAGTGGAGATAGACTGAACCCTTCTTTGCCAACTGGTAGGGCTTAAGAACCTGAATAGGTCTGAGGGCATGTGACCATGTGAGTTTCCCCTTGTGATGGGCAGAAGGTTGGTTGAACACCCCACGTATATTCTGTTACCCTGCTACTGAAAACATGGCTGATGGGAAGCTAGAAATTTCTGTCCTAAAATTAAGATGTAAATAATTTTTTTTCCAATTTGAGGGTTGTTAGAATCAGAATGCTCTTCCTGAAAAGACAATTGAAACTATTTCAAGCAATAATACTAAAAGAAAAATGAGACAGTGGCAGGCAGAAACCAGGGATGTGGGATATGACTGTGAAAGAACCAGCACAGGCACAGTGGGCAGAATGGCCTCTTTCTCCGTTACAGGATTCTATGGTTCTAAAGTTGCCAGCACCTATAGAATATGAATAAGAAAAGCATTGGGCAAAAAATGATGTTCACAGAAATTCATTCAAATTGGGCCATATGCAACTTTAACACAGATCAGTGATTTTAATATGGATGTTTATCTCTAAAGAATGTAGAACCTGAAACTGGGGCACATGCGAAATACCTGATAAACAACCAAAGGAGATCAAAAGGTACCAACTCAGTGAAAACTTTATGCTTCAACCACCCTTCTTTCAGTTCAAAATCTGTCTCATAAGTTCATGTGACAGAGAAATTCACTAAGGAGAGCACACAATTCTTTTCTAGTTCTATATTTATAATAATGTAAACCTTTGAATATCCACAACTTCCACTGGTTTCACATTTCTCTCATGTTTATTGATGCATAAATTACAGACATCCAAAAATTTCAATATAATTGTGAAAATACTATTCTAGTTGTGTCAAACTCCCATCCCTGGAATTCTCATTTGTTCTGGATAAAATTATCTCAGGTGAAGATCAGTAACTATAAATAAACTTCTGCAATGCAACCTATAACTGTGCATCTGTATTTGTATCCAATGCACAATTGGCTGTTTTCTGAAAATCAAAATTAAAATCTTATGTGGCAGTACAAAACACAAGTGCTATTACTCTGATTGTAATGTTATCATTTAACTATGTCTTATTTCCAAGTTATGCAATGAATCACTATGCAACTTTTCTTTTTTATTCCTATTTTTGTATCTTAGATTTTTACTGAGTTACTTTGTACCTAAGATGGCACCATAAGAGGTGACATTGTCAACTTTTCAATGTACCCCTGTACTTCTGTATTTGAGTACACGTGACAATGAAGGATATTCTATCCTGTTCTATTCTATTAGTGCTTTGAAACTTAATCTAAATCCCTGATACCAATGTGAAACTGTCAAATTGATCATCAGTGACTTTTTTTAAAAAGTGATGGGTACCGCAGCAGCATTTATAATTTCTGTATAATCTATACATTAATTTTGACCAAATAGTAAATTACAGTTGAGCAGAAAAGATTTCAAGATAATAAAGTATTTCAGTCCATTATATTTTATTAACTGGCAGGTTGTCAGAAAATAAGAACCACCTAATTTTTCTGTTACATCACAAAGGAGCAAATTATACAGTATATATCCTTAGCTGACAACTGCACAGTCATTGTCAACAGCTTGCACTAATATTGAACTTGGTTATCAGTTAAAAAGTTAGCTCCCCTAATATATTTTATAAAGTGTATATGACTTTTTTGTAGTTTTATTATTTTAGCTCATAAAATACAATCTTCTTTAATTGTGAAAATATGCTTGCATCTTCATAACTTGGTAAAGAAAAATAATATCTTCATGCATCTTTTTCCTTTCACTTAAATAGATTCTTCTCAATTTCACATCTACAAATGCAAGCATTTTCTTCATCTAAATATATCTTTCCACTCAGTTGTTCAGTGAATACTGTCCAACCAATGGCAAACTAATTTGGGCAGTGGCACACAGTGCTAAACAAGACAGGAGATGGTGACAGGGTCACACTGGGTCATTCTGATTGAGACAGGCATCAGACAGAGCTCAGGAACAAGGGGCTACTGCGGACAGAGGTAATGGAGAAGATCAGAACAGACACTTGGACTGGAACAGATTGCAGCGAAACAATTGAGGAGAGGCAGATGCAAGCCAAAACACATCATTATAAAAATACATGAGGAGACAAACTGTATGATATGTCATATGTGAGTGTAATTGAGAGAGATGGTGAGATTAGGACAGAGAGATGGAATAATGATGAAACATTAAACCTAGGCGCCATCTGCCTGCCGATGGAATAAAGATCTCAGGGCATTGTTTGAAAAGGAACAGGGGAGATTTTCCAGAGATTGGCCAAAATTTGTTCTTCAACAACCAAAAAACACTGGTCCTCCATTTCATGGTTGACTTTGGGTCATTCATATATACATATTGGCTGTTATGTTTGCCAACATAGCATCATTAATATACTGCAAATTATGATAACATGTCCTCAGATGAGGAACTGTGAAGTAGGAAGTGTAATATATGAAGAAAGAACAGACTGAGGGAAGGAACTAAGTTCCCTATCATCAAATGCACCACCACGAAGGGCTGAGGGGATGATCCATGAACTGGAGTACAGACAGAGCATTTTAGCAAACATAATTGAGGTGAAATGAAAACAGAAATCGCTGGAGATATTCAGCACATTTAGCAGCATCTGTGGGAATAATACAGAGTTTGCATTTTTGGGTCAGCATTTGAGGTGGTACAGT
Organism: Hemiscyllium ocellatum; assembly: GCF_020745735.1. Classification (NCBI taxonomy): domain Eukaryota; kingdom Metazoa; phylum Chordata; class Chondrichthyes; order Orectolobiformes; family Hemiscylliidae; genus Hemiscyllium; species Hemiscyllium ocellatum. Next base: position 50,900,503 of record NC_083412.1, read on the forward strand.
GGCTCAGCGGTTAGCATTGGTGCCTCACAGCGCCAAGGACCTGGGTTTGATTCCAGCTTTGGGCAACTGTCTGAGTGGAGTTTGTACATTCTTCCTGTATCTGTGTGAGTTTCCTCCGGGTGCTCCAGTTTCCTCCACAATCTAAAGATGAGCAGGCTAGATAAACTGGCCATGCTAAATTGCCCATAGTGTTCAGGGATGTGTAGGTTAGGTGCATTAGTCAGGGTAAATGTAGATTAATAGGGATGGGGAGTGGGTTTGGGTGGGTTACTCTTTAGAGGGTCAGTGTGGACTTGTTGGGTCAAAGGGCCTCTTTCCACATTATAAGGATTCTGTGAGTCTGATGACTCATATTTGTGTGTGCATTGCGTATGTGTGTGCATGCGTTAGGTAGTGGGAGACTCCAGAGAGAGAGAGCCATCGGACAGGGGTGGGTACACACAGACATTACAAATAGCAGGTAGGAGAAAGTAAGAACTGCAAATGCTGGAGGGTCAGAGTCGAAAAGTGTGGCGTGGAAAAGCACAGCAGGTCAGGCAGCATCCGAGGAGCAAGAGAGTCAACATTTCATATCCCTTCAATCGAGAATGTGCAGGGGGCAGGTGGCTAGGAGATAAATATGAGGGTGGGGCTGAGGGAAAGGTAGCTGGGAAGGTGAGAGGTGGATACAGGTTGTGGATACAATGGGGCGGGTAGAGCAGATAGGTGGGAAGGAAGATGGACAGGTAGGAGAGGTCATGAGGGTGATGTTGAGTTGGAGAGTTAGATCTGGGAAGAAGTTGGTGGAGGGGAGATATGGAAACTGGTGAAGTTGATGTTAATGACAATGTTAATTATGGATAGCAGGCCAAGACAGATGAAATGTTGAATAAATAACAATGAAGAGCTACAACTGACAAAATAGCATTGCTGTGCTGAATGCAGCCCACATCATGTGATAAAGGAGCTCGGGTTACATGAGAATGGGTAACTGTACTAAAAGCAACCCAGGTCATAACAGGCTATGGAGTCAGTCAAAAACCTGATGGACTCAGGTTCTGTAGTTATTGAACTTGATGTTGAGCTCTAGAGGCTTCAGGGTCCCCAAGTGGAAAATGAGATATTGCTCTTTGAGCTTGTACTGAGGTTTGCTGAAACACTGCAGCAGGCCGATGCTGGTGTGGAAACATGGCAGTGTGTTGGAATGGCAGGCAGCTGGAAGCCCGGGCTAATTTTTACAACAAAAGTAGGTGTTCTGCAAAGCGGTCGCCCAGTCTGCATTTTGTATCCCCAGTGTAGAGGAGAGCACATTGTGAGAAGCAAATATAATGGACTAGATTGAGTAAAGTTCGGATAATCTCTGCTTCACCTAAAAGGTAGGTCTGGGCCTGGGTTAGTGAGGAGGGTGGGAGTAAATGAACATGTTTTACATCTTCTGTGATTGCAGCGGAAGGTGTTGTGTGGGTGGGAGGACATGTTGGGAGTGAAGGAGGAGTGGACTAGGATGTCCCAGAGGGAACACTTCCTACAAAAGGTTGATAAAGGAGGAGAGGGGATTATGTGTGATGACATCTTGCCGCAGGTGACAGAAATGAACTTTGGAAGTGAATGCTGGTGGGATGGGATGGTGGGGTGGGACAAGGGGAATCCTCTTGCCATTGTGGAAGAGAAGAGAATGGAAGGGGTAAGGGCTGATGTGTGGGAGATGGGCCAGACCTAGCTGAGGGCCCTGCTAACTACAGTGCTGAGGAAATCTCTGTTGGGGAAGAAGGTGGAAATTTTAGAGGCCCCCTTGTCAAAGCTGGCATCATCAGAACAGATATGATAGAGATGGAAAAACTGGGAGAATGAGGTGTAGTCCTCACAGGAAGAGGGAAATGAGAATATATAGTCAAGGTAGCTGTGAGAGTCAGTGGATTTGTAATGGTTATTGGAGGCCAGCCTATCCCCAGAAATGGAAACAAGGAGATGTCAAGGAAGAGAAAGGAAGGTCAGAAATGGACCCAGTGAAGGTCAGAGCGGGGTGGAAATAGGGAGTGAAATTGATCATTTTTTTCAGTTCTAGACAAGAGAGGGAAGCAGCACCGATGATGTCATCAATGGGCTGAAGACGAAATTGATAGATTAGGTCAGAGTAGGTTTGGAACAAGAAATGTTCCATGTACCACAAAGTGACAGGCATAACGGGGGTGCACGTGGATACTCATGGCCGCAGCTTTGACCAGCAACTTCTTGTTAGTGTAGTGGTTAGTATCGCTATTTATTACATGGGAGCCCGGGGTTCATTTCCCTGACGGGGAGTATCTAGTATCTTGGAGTTGGGCTGTGCACAAATTAGGACATGCATTTTATCCTCTTCCCCCAATCACTGAGGTGAAAACCTACCCATGAGCAACTTGATGGTGCTCTTTATTTTTAATTCAGTCAAGGGATATTGGAGTCATTGGCATGGTTAACATTTATTACTCATCCCGACTTGTCCTTCAGAAGGTGGTGAATTGCCTTCTTGAAAGCTGTAGTCTATGTTCTTAAGGGTACACCCACAGTGCTGTTAATTGGAGGGCTTAGAATTTTGAAGCAAGGGATGATGAGGGAATAGTAACATGTTTCCAAGTTTTAATGGTGTGCTCCTTGGAGGGAATGCAGGTGACATGCTACTGCCATGAATCTGTAGCCCTTAACTTTCCAAATGATAGAGATTAGTGAGTTAGGTGAGCCTGTTGAAGAAGCCATGTGTATCTTGCAGATGGTACACACTGCTGCTGTGTGTAATTGAATGTTTAGTATGATGGATTGTGTGTCAATCAAGCAGAGTGCTTTGTCTCAGATGCTATCAGGTTTGAGTGATGTTGGAGTTGCGCTCATCTAGATATGTCTGTATGTGGTGAAAGATGTGAAAAGTCACTCACCAGAGAATTGTCAAGTGCTAACCTGTGCTTATAGCAACAGTTTGAATGCGCTTGGTCCAGTTATATTTCACATTAATGGTGAACTGCAAGAGGTTGATGGTCGGAAATTCAATGATAATGTTAAGGGAAGATACCAGAAACACTCTTGTTGGAGATGGTCAGTTTTTAGGATTGTATCGTGCAAATGTCATCAATGCTTATGGAGTTTAGATGTCGTCCATATTTCACTGTATATCGACTCAGTTTTTGTCTTTATATGCAAACTTACGAATGATATTGAAGACTTCCCAATCTTCAGTTATTATTCCCATTTCTAACTTTATGAAGGAAGGAAAGACTTTGGTGAAGCAGCTGAAAATAGTTGGGTCTTCAACACCACTATAAGAAGGTCCTGCAGTGATATACTAGGATGGAAATGATGGGGCTCCAATAACCATAATCACAAACTGCTTTGTGCTAGGGTGATACTCCAGCCAGGGAGTGTTTTCTCTCTGATTCCCACTGACTTCAAGTTTGCCATTAATCTACACTTGGTCAATTGTCATCTTGAAGTTAAGGGTATTCACTCTCAACCGATCTCTATCATTCGGGTTTTTTGTCCATGTTAGGCCAAGGCTGCAGTGAGGTGGTGAGTTGAGTGTTCCTCATGGCACCCAAACTGAGCCCTCAGTTGGCAGGTTTTTAGTGAATAAGAACCAATTGAAAATAGGTTTTTGCGTCCTTGAATAATACTATTTCAGTGTCTAATGATTCTTTTAAGACCCAAACCTCAATTTAATTTCCTTTCAATGTGGCAAGCTGGGACCTCTGGGCCATATACAGTCTAATCAAAGGTGCATATAGGTTCTGCCGGCAGCTATCACGAAATTGTTAAAGTTTTTCTATAAAATGCTTCACCTTTACATGAAGCCAAGTGGATAGAAGTGTGTGCCATTGTTTTCTTCCCTTCCAACTGGCTTCATTCTTAGCCCATTGGTTGCCACCCCGGTCAGCCAAGCTCGTGACCTTACCCACAAACAACTTCTACAACTGGCATCCACACCTGCTGCTAACACAACAGTGAAGTCAGTGGATCTATTTAGCGCTGGGCTTGTATGAGGAAAGCAACAAATGCTGCACCTGATCTGCTGCAGTTGAAGTGTGATCCTGTTTCTCAGCCTGTATATCTAATATAAAACAGCAAATCCTATTTATTGACATCTACATAATAATGGAGTCATACTGCACAGAAGCAAACCCTTTGGCACAACTCCTCCATTCTGAACAGACATCCCAATCTCACCTAGCCCCATTTGCCAGTATTTGGTCTATACCTCTCTAAACCCTTCCATATTCAAGTACCCAACCTTTTAAATGTTGCAATTGTTCCACCTCCACCATTTCCTCTGGCAGTTCATTCCATATATGCACCACCCTCTGTGTGAAAAAGCTAGTCTTTAGGCTTTTTAAAAAAATATTTCCCTTCTCATCTTAAACCTATGCCCTCTAGTTTTGGACTCCCCCATTCTAGGAACTAATAAAGAAAATTTTCTTGAGCACCCTTAACAAATTCCTCTGCATCCAAGCCCTTAAAACTGTGGCAGTCCCCCTCTATGCTTGGAAAGTTAAAATCCCCTACCATTACAACTCTATTATTTTTACAACTCTGAGATCTCCCTACATATTTGATCCTCAGCTTCCCGCTATTGGGGATGTTGATAGTAGAATGTCATCAAGGTGATTACGCCCTGCTTATTTCTCAGTTTGACCCATTTAGCTTCACTAGATGATCCTCCAGGAATATTCTCTCCAAGTGCAGTCATGATGTTTTCCCTAATCAAAAACATAACTCCCCTCTTCTCTTTCTTCCCTTTCTATCCTTCCTGTAGCATCAGTTCACTGGAACATTGAGCTGCCAATCCTGTTTGCCTCAGCCATATTTCAGTAATAGCTATGAAATGCCAGTCCCAAGTTCCCATCCTTGTTCAACTGCCTTTCCTGTCAGGCCTCTTGCATTGAAATAAATGCAGTTTAATTAATCAGTCTTACCTCGTTCTGTACCATGCCTGGTCTATATAAATTTGCACCCTTTAACTTCTGAATCTTCTCTTTTAGATCACTACTACTTAGGGCCACATATTAATCTCTCCCCACGGAACAGTCCAGTGAGAAGAAAATTGGTGACCTTCAAAACTGGTCACCAATTATACTTCATCTAGCTTTAGCAAGATTCTGGTTATAGAATTGTTAAAACAAAATAGTCTTCCCAAATTCTTCAAGAACACTTGACAAACCCGTCTTCAGTTAGTGAGGCAGCAACAAGGCAAGGAGTAACTTTCCAAGATATCATTGCCGGTGGTACTTTAAAGACGTATCACAATCTAAAATGAAGCAGATTGTAAATGTGCAAAATTCACAGCTTGGTGATGATTGTTAATCATTTCTATCACCTAGATGAGCTGTGAGCCACCTGCCACCTGTTAAGCAATAGCGAGACTTTTCATTCCAGATACCTGGTAGCAAACTTTATTAATATCGTTGTTATAATTAAACACATCAGAGCAGGAAAAGGGGGAATAGTCACTTCTGTTGCTTTGATTTGCCGATAGTGCAATCTTGATCAATTAATATGTCAATTTTATCTCGTTTTATAACCTACTGGATGGTCGACTATAAATGGCGCCTTGCCTTTCCCAGAGTCATTCCAAATGTTCAAATTTTTTTTAACGTACATACAATATGCAATTAACTGCTTTCAGATCAAGGTTGATGGAAAGCAGAAATCTGAAGGCAGAAGTAAGAAAGAAGTTCTTCTTCATTTCTATCCACATTTTATTTTCAAAAAGCACAAAGTACAAAACACACAGTGTTTAAACTAGATAAACATTTCTCGAAGGCAGCAGCCATTTTAAAATGGTCACAGCATTGGGACAGCTACAATCAACACATTCCTCAAAAATATTAGGATATTTTTTAAAGCTATTAGATGAAGCAAAACTCTGATTTATCAATTTCTGCCAATGGAAGAGTTTAACACTGTAGGTAATCATAGTCAATGTATTTAATTATCGATGGCACAAAAAATTCTAATGTACCAACAAAAACAAGGTAGAAATCATAAGGAGATTTGATGCTGTTGAAAGGGTGAACTTCATCTTTAAAAATTGTAGAAAGAAAAAATGCTTGATTTTCTAGCCAATATGTGTCTAGTGCCATGTGCATCCAATAAATATATTTTCCCAAAGCAGCACTGAAATGTTTTGCACCTTACAATAAATTTCAGTCAGTAAAAGAACTGACAAACACCGAGAATGCTGGAAAAACTCAGCAGACCAGGCAGCATGGGTGGAGAGAGAAACTGAGTTCATGTTTTGAGCTTCGTCTGACTCTTCTTCAGTTCTGACCATCATCAGGGCAGTTTTAGAATCCTTGTACTGTTCCAGCAGGCCTCAGTCCCCTCAGCAAGGACCATGGGATCTAGAAATGTCCTTGCTTTTCATTTAACACCTGTCGACAAAGATAGAATCTACTGTGTATCACTGAGGGAAGCAGTGCACTAGTGGTACTATCTCTTGACTATTAATCCAGAAAACCAGAATAATGTTCTGGGGACTTGGGTTTGAATCCTGCCAAAGCTGATGGTGGAATTTGAATTCAGTAAAAGAAAGAAATAAGAAAGGGATGATCACCTTATTGGGATTGTATTACAGACCCCCTAATAGTCAGAGGAAAATTGACAACCAAATTTGTAAGGAGATCTCAGATACCTCTAAGAATAATCGGGTGTCATGTTAGGGATTTTAACTTTCCAAATATAAACTGGGACTGCCATGTTGTTAAGAGTTTAGATGGAGAGGAATTTAACTGTGCCCAAGACAATTTTCTGATTCAGTATGTGGATGTACCTACTAGAGAAGGTGCAAAACCTGACCTACTCTTGGGAAATAAGGCATGGCAGGTGACTGAGGTGTCAGTGGGGGAGCACTTTAGGGCCAGCGACCATAATTCTATTCGTTTTAAAATAGTGATGGAAAGGATAGACCAGATCTAAAAGTTGAAGTTCTAAATTGGAGAAAGGCCAATTTTGACTGTATTAGCCAAGAACTTTCAAAAGCTGATTGGGGGCAGATGTTCACAGGTAAAGGGGCGGCTGGAAAATGGGAAGCCTTCAGAAATGAGATAACATGAGTCCAGAGAAAGTATACTTCTGTTAGGGTGAAAGGAAAAGTTGGTAAGTATAGGGAATGCTGAATGACTAAATAAATTGAGGGTTTGGTTACGGAAAAGAAGGAAGCATATGTCAGGTATCGACAGGATAGATCAAGTGAATCCTTAGAAGAATATAAAGACAGTTGGAGTATACTTAAGAGGGAAATTAGGAGGGCAAAAAGGGGACATGAGGTAGTTTTGGCAAATAGAATTAAGGAGAATCCAAAGGGTTATTAGAAATAAATTAAGGACAAAAGGGTAAATAAGGAGAGAATAGGGCCCCTCAAAGATCAGCAAGACTGCCTTTGTATGGCACCACAGGAAAAGGGCGAGATACTAAACAAGTACTTCCATCTCCTCTTCCACAGTAAATACTGATGTGAAGATATAGAATGTGGAGAAATAGATGGTGACATTTGGGAAAATGTCCATAAAACAGAGGAGAATGTGCTGGATGTCTTGAAATGCATAAAGGTGGATAAATTCCCAGGATCGGATCAGGTGTAACCTAGAATTCTGTTGGAAGTTGGGAAGTGATTTCTGTCCCTCTTCCTGAGATATTTGTGTCATCAGTAGTCACAGGTGAGGTGCCAGAAGACTGGAGGTTTGCTAATGTGGTGCCCTGTTTAAGAAAAGTGGTAGGGACAAGCCAGGGAACTATAGCTCAGTAAGCCTGACGTTGGTGGTGGCAAGTTGGACGGAATCCTGAGGGATGGGATGTGCATATACTTGGAAAGGCAAAGACTGATTAGGGATAGTCAACACTGCTTTGTGCATGGGAAATCATGTCTCACAAACTTGATTGAGTTTTTTGAAGAAGTAACAAAGCTGAGGATAGAGCAGTTGACATGATCTATATAGACTTCAGTAAGGCATTTGACAAGGTTCCCCATGTGAGACTGGTTAGCAAGGTTAGATCTCGTGAAATACAGGGAGAACTAGCCATTTGGATACAGAACTGGCTCAAAGGTAGAAGACAGAGGGTGGTGGTGGTGGTGGAGGGTTGTCTTTCAGACTGTAGGCCTGTGACCAGTGGAGTGCCACAATGATTGATGCTGGGTCCATTACTTTTCGTCATTTATATAAATGATTTGGATGTGAGCATAGAGGTACGATTAGTAAGTTTGCAGATGACACCAAAATTGGAGGTGTAATGGACAGTGAAGAAGGCTACGTCAGAATACATTGGATTTTGATCAGATGGGACAAAGGGCTGAGGAGTGGCAGATGGAGTTTAATTTTGATAAATGCAAGGTGTTGCATTTTGGGAAAGCAAATCTTACCAGGACTTGCACACTTAATGGTAAGGTCCTAGGGAATGTTGCTGAACAAAGAGACCTTGGAGTGCAGGTTCATAGCTATTTGAAAGTAGAGTCTCAGGTAGATAGGATAGTGAAGATAACATTTGGTATGCTTTCCCTTACTGGTCAGAGTTTTAAGTACAGGAGTTGGGAGGTCATGTTGCGGCTGTACAGGGCATTGCTTCAGTCACTGTTGGAATATTGCATGCAATTCTGTCTTCCTATCAGAAAGATGTTGTGAAATTTGAAAGGGTTCAGAAAAGATTTACAAGGATGTTGCCAGGGTTGGAAGATTTGAGCTACAGAGAGAAGTGGGAGAGGTTGAACAGGCTGAGGCTGTTGTCCTTGGAGTGTCATAGGCTGAGGGGTGACCTTATAGGTAAAAACAATGACTGCAGATGCTGGAAACCAGATTCTGGATCAGTGGTGCTGGAAGAGCGCAGCAGTTCAGGCAGCATCCAATGAGCAGCAAAATCGACGTTTTGGGCAAAAGCCCTTCATCAGGAATAAAGGCCCACGACGTGATTGAAGAGCTTCAGGGCAGAGGAAATGACCTGGGAGTTGCAGTGGGAGAGGGACTCCCTGAGATTCGTGTAGAGAGAGAAGGAAAACTTCTTCAAGGCAGGCATCCTTGCAAGAGGATTCGCAGTAGGGTTAAAATCAACGAGGTAAAAACAATGACTGCAGATGCTGGAAACCAGATTCTGGATCAGTGGTGCTGGAAGAGCACAGCAGTTCAGGCAGCATCCAACGAGCAGCAAAATCGACGTTTTGGGCAAAAGCCCTTCATCAGGAATAAAGGCCCTTTATTCCTGATGAAGGGCTTTTGCCCGAAACGTCGATTTCCAGGGTGACCTTATAGCAAGGCATGGATAGGATAAGTAGATAAAGTCTTTTCCCTGGGGTCAGGGAGTCCAGAACTAGAGGGCATAGGTTTAGGGTGAGAGGAGAACGATATAAAAGAGATCTAAGGGGCAACCTTTTCATGCAGAGGGTGGTATGTGTATGGAATGAGCTCCCAGAAGGAGTGGTAGACGCTACTATAATTGCAACATTTAAAAGGCATCTGAATGGGTATATGAATAGGAAGTGTTTGGAAGGATATGGGCTGGGTGCTGGCAGGTGGGACTAGATTGGATTGGGATATCTGGTCAGCATGGACGGGTTGGACTGAAGGGTCTGTTTCCGTGCTGTGCATCTCTATGACTCTAAAAGTTGACTGACGACCAAACAGAAGAACTATAGAAGAAAGTTCAATTATTCAACTAATACCTACTTACTGTGAGGGATAGAAAAAGTGTAGAATGTGTAAAATAGGATAATGAATTAGAATGATGTGACATTATGCAAAACACTGCTAACATCACAGATTTTACATTATTTGATGAGCTGAATGATGAATTTTCTGTTCAATAGTGTTTCAAGTGCTGGATGTTAAAGATTCAAAAGTTATCTATGTGGCGTTTTCATTAATTAACTAACACTTTGTAAATTAAGTTGTTTGAGACCATCTGTGCATTAGAACCTCAGAAAATTATTCATTGACTTATTTTGCAATAAAAAACTTTCTACATGTAACAAGCTTTCACTTGAGTTCAATTAACAGTTAGCAGATGGTCCATGCAACAAATTACATTTTGAATTCAATGCTATTTTTCAACTTGCAAAGTATAGTTTCACCATATATACTTTGTACAACAAGAAAACTTCAAAATGGTGCTGAATTTTAGATTTATAAATGAAGTTGTATATTTTAGTTTGTAACCATGACTATGTAACTTAAGATGAAATGGCAACTTGACTAAAGGACAGAAAACTGAGATTAAGTGTAAATGAATGATTATCTGACTAACAAGACATAGCTACTAGCATTTCTCAGGGATGTCTGTTGAGAGCTGTTTTTTTTCCCTCCATATATGGAGGAAGTTCTGTCAGAATTTTCTGCTGACGAGAAATTAGGAACTGTGACTAATAGTGTGAAAGAATCCAGAACATTGCTTACAGAGAGTGAGAAGTTAGAGTTGATGAACATGTAGCAAATGCAGGTCAGTGTAGAAAAATGTGAAGGTTGGAAAGAAAAACAGAGAAAGGTTAAAATCCTAAATCATGAAACATGCTGAACAGAAAAATTTTCAACAAAATGAAATAAGTAAACCTTTGCATGCAGAAGTACAATCTTTAAAAGCAAATTAAGTTATTATTCAACTATAGCATTAGCACAGTAATATTTGTTACATTTCCCTAATTGTCTCAAATTCCCAAGAACCAATCAAAACGCCATCAATAATGTGTCTCATGTCTGCCACAAATTACATTGTTCAAGAAGTACTAGCTAATTAGAAAAAAATACACTTATGCTGCTGATCTAACATTAAACCATGATTTAAAACCTAAGTCTTTTGACATATTTTCAACAGTAGGAATATGGAAGGAAATTAAATTGCAAATCCATGTTTCTTGTTAATGGATGCTATGTCCTCATCTTTCATTATTGACATTGGTACATATGCTCTTTTTACTTTTGAACATTAGGTATTGCTCACCTTAACCTTACACTCTGCTGGATGAAACTATTTACTCCAGGGAAATAACTATTGGAGTTTAACTCTGCGAGGAGGAGGCATTTGAAAACAAAGCAATTGTCCTTTCAGTTAGATCCTAGACATGGAAAAAAAACGTATGCAAGCAATGAATTGGATGTTGATTATTCTGATGGACATTTCCAACAACAGAATAATATTTGCAAATGATGCAAAGTCCAGAGTGGGGTAAAGAGAACTGTTTTATCGACTAAAACAAGGAACATCAAGATAATCAAAGTAATTGCTTCACGTCTTATAAGGCTTGAGAATGTGTTTTGAGACAGATGAAATTCCCAGAATAACCAGTTGCAAAATCTATTCTATTGATTTTTATTTTTAGCTGTTGTCACTATTGTGTACAAACCACAAGACAGTTTATCCCTTTAATCAATTTTTACGTTTTACAGTCCAGTATTAAAGCTGCACGTATAGCATTCTGTCCCTTGGTTGGTATAAAAAATGCAAGTTTGCAATGTGGAAGAAGGCCTTTGGTCCATTATCCCTGTACCAGTCAACAAATAGCCATCCAGAATAATCCAGTTTTCTAGCTCTTGGCCCAAAGCCTTACCAGTTACAACACTTAAGTACATATCCCAGCACTTTCCGAATGTTTGGTAAATCTACCTCTTTCTCACAGTGAGTCCTAGATCTGTACCCTCCAAATGTTGGTGTATGTGTATCCTGTGAAAGTATCTATATACATGTAAATAATTGGTTGTATGTAATAAGCATCCGTGATTCATTTCACTGTTTCTCTTTCAAATAGTGATTACATTTTGTGGGATTGTAATATTTTGGGGTTTAACTGAAGTCAGAACTTACTACACAAGGATGCTTGATTCTTTTGTCTCAGTCACTCAGGTGAAGATCACTCAGTCTCCATAGCAAGACAAAATATCTCAGAGTCATACAGCATGGAAACAGACCCTTCAGTCCTACTTATCCATGCCAATCAAGTTTCCCAAACTCAACTACACCCATTTGCCTGTGTTTGGCCATATCCTCTAAACCTTTCCTATTCATATACTTGTCTGTTAACTATTGTAATTGTTACTGCATCTACCACTTCCTTTGATAGTTCATTCCACATACGAACCATTCTCTGTGTGAGAAAGTTGCCCCTCAGATCTCTTTTAAATCTTTCCTCTCTGACTTTAATAATGGTTTTGAAATCCCCTATCCTAGGGGAAAGACCTTTGCTGTTCACCTGAGCTATGCCCTTCATGATTTTAAGATCCTCTGTGAGGTCACCTCTCAACCTCCTTGGCTCCAGTGAAAAAAAGTCCCAACCTATTTAATGTCTCCTTATCACTCAAACCTCCAGTTCTGGCAATAACCTTGTAAATATTTTCTGAACCCTATCCAATTTAATAATACCTTTCCTATAACAGGATGATGGAATTGTACACAGTCCTCCAAACGTAGCCTCACCAATGTCCTGTACATTTGCAACATGACAACCCAAATCCTATCCTCAGTGGTCTGAGCAATGCATCTAATGAAAACAATAACAAAAGTCCAGACATACATTTCCACCTCTCAGCTAACACAGTACTCTTCATTTACTGTGCTATACTGTACACAGCCAACTACAAATAGATAATTTGCAGCAGTAATCTAGTGTGAAAGATCCTTCCCTTTCTTTACTGACTATGCAAAGATTTTGGTATAATAATGTTTAGTTGTGATTACTGTACATTAATGTTATCAGTTACCAACAGAAGAAAGACATGTCAGGAGTCATTCACATCCATAATGTAATAAAGGACTGAGGTAGAACTAATTCTTCTTTACACCTCCTGTTAACATCTTGTATTAAAATATATATATTTTTAAAACCTATAAATCCATGCCATTCACAGGTTCCATTCAGCCTGTATCAGGCTTCTGCAGATTTACTCTTCGACTCAGATAAGACCAGGCCACACCTGACTATAGTTAAATGCATTATTAATTATGAGCTTGCATGCAGCATTGAGATTAATTCAACAAATAAGAAATAAACTGTTTCAGTCTGGAAAAAGACAGTTTTATGAGTTGTTGGAATATGCTGCAACAAGCTTTTTATACAGATTGTTTGAGCATTGGGAGATGTATTTTTAAAGGAGAATATTGCTTACTAATTAATGTCACTCTTACAGCTTATTTCCCTGCTATTTTATGAAGGCTTTGAAAAATTGGGGTGCCTCAAATTGTTGGTGTGTTTCAGTGATCTGCATTGATTGTCTAATGAGATGTGTTCTTATATGTACTCTGAACCTGTGCATTTGTGAAGTATTGCAGTTGAAAGTGCAACTTTTTGCTTCAGACCCCAAAAAGCCAAATCCATATGGCCTGCTATAATCAGACATGTACTAATAACAATGTTCATTCATAAAGCTGTGTGTTATTAATGGACATTTTAACAATAATAAATAGAATTCTGTTGACAGTAGTCGAGCATTTCAACTGACCCAGCATTGGTTATCTTCGAGCTTACTGTTAGATTCCCTATTTGAATTAATAATCTTCTCTTGACTCTAGCTTACCCCCAGCAGGCTGCTCTGTTCATCTGATTATTGTGTCTAATGCCTCTTCTTCCAGCAGATTTTTTTTGTTTCGGCAATAACTACTTTATGACATTTTGCACAGGATTTGGGCATTGCTGGCTGGAGCAGCATTTACTTCCCAGCACTAACTGCCACTGGAAAGGTCAGTGGTGAACCACCTTCTTACGCTGCAGCAGTCCATGTGCTGTGGATACATATATAGTAAAATCAGGGAGGGAGTCTCGAGGATTATAACCCACTGACTGTAATTAGACCGGCCTCCCTATTTTGTATCCTTTGAAAAGACAATATCACAAATATGAAAGTGTCATGGGGATGTAACGTAAGAGCCACACATACGAGAGATGAAGATCCTTTGCTTCTTCAAAGGAGGTGTTCTTGAAGACTAACATGCCTCTGTGGGAGGTATATCAGGCTGAAGTAGTTACGAGTGTGAGGATATGATTGGAAAGGATTGGATCATAAACGTATGCTTCAATGCAACCCAGGAATAGAACAAGACAGATCATCTGTGGAACAGCAGCTAACTATTATCAGTATTCCTACGAACATCTGAATATTTGAATAAGGATTAGGGTCCGCTTTCTTGCTTCTTGATCCAGCCCAGCCATTTGATACAATCATAGCAAATCTGATTGTGGCCTCAGCTCTACTTTCCTCTAACCTCTTTGGCTCCCTTATCAATGAGCAATCTATCTCACTTAGCCTTAAAAATATTCAATGGCCCAACTTCCCCTGCTCTTTGGAGAAGAGAATTCCACAGGATAATCACTCTCTGATAGAAAGTAAAAATCCCTTTATCTCAGTCTTAAATAGAAAACCACTTATTTTAAACTTACAAACAAATGTCCTTTCAATATCCATCCTGTCAAGTCCCTCTGTATATTATGTGTTTCAGAAGGATCACATGCTTCTAAAGTATACTGCACGCAGGCCGACCCTATCCAACCTTTCCTCATAAAAGAATACCCATCCCCCATCCCAGAAAGCACCTTCTTTGAACTATTTATAAAGTATTTACATCCTTTCTTAAGTTATACTCCATACTCCTGATATGCACTTCCCAAAATTCTGTACGACTTCACTATTTTCATATCCTATTCCACTTTTTTTTTATAGAGCCCCTACAGTGTGGAAGCAGGCCCTTCAGCCCATTGAGTCTACGCTGACCCTCCAAAGAGGGACCTACCCAGACCCATTCCCTTATATTCACCCCTGACTAATGCACCTAACCTAGGCATCTCTGGACATTATGGCCAATTTAGCATCACTAATTCACTTGACCTGCACATCTTTGGATTGTGGGAGAACCCATGCAGACAGGGGGAAAATGCACAAACTTCACACAGACAGTCATCCGGGGGTGGAATCGAACCCAGGTCCCTGGCGCTGTAAGGCAGCAGTGCTTAACACTGAGCCCCCGTGCCACCCTTGTATTAAAGCCCGATATTCCAGTTCCAAAGAAGAGTCATATTGAACTGAAAACTTGAATTCACTCTGCACATGCTGCCAGACCTGCTGAGTTTCTCTAGCATTTGCTGGGGTTTTCCGCCATCTGCAAAATTTTGCTTTTATTTTTGCCACCATTTCACTTGCCATTCTAATCATTTGCAAAATCTGCATGCTAGCATTTTGTTACTAGGACATCCAGTTCTCTCTGCACTGGAGAGATCTATAATCCCTTTACTATTTAAATAATGTACTGCTTTTCTCTTCTTCTGGAAAAGTGGACAGGTCACATTTAACTACACTGTTCTCCATCTCCCAAATTTTACTGCTTCACTAAAAGTTTGACCTCTTCACACTCTACTCTCTTACATATTCAGATAAATGCGAGGTGCTGCATTTTGTGAAAGCAAATCTTAGCAGGACTTATACACTTAATGGTAAGATCCGAAGGAGTGGTGCTGATCAAAGAGACCTTGGAGTGCAGGTTCATAGATCCTTGAAAGTGGAGTGGCAGGTAGACAGAATAGTGAAGAAGGCGTTTGGTGTGCTTTCTTTTATTGGTCAGAGTATTGAGTATAGGAGTTGGGAGGTCATGTTGTGGCTGTATAGGATATTGGTTAGGCCACTGTTGGAATATTGTGTGCAATTCTGGTCTCCTTCGTATCAGAAAGATGTTGTGAAACTTGAAAGGGTTCAGAAACGATTTACAAGGATGTTGCCAGGGTTGGAGAATTTGAGCTAAAGGAAGAGGCTGAACAGGCTGGGGGTGTTTTCCCTGGAGCGTTGGAGGCTGAGGGGTGACCTTATAGAGGTTTACAAAATTATGAGGGGCATGGATCGGGTAAATAGGAAAAGTATTTTCTCTCGGGTTGGGGAGTCCAGAACTAGAGGGCATAGGTTTAAGGTGAGAGGGGAAAGATATAAAAGAGACCTATGGGGCAACTTTTTCATGCAGAGGGTGGTACAGGTATAGAATGAGCTGCCAGAGGAAGTGGTGGCGGTGGTACGATTGCAAAATTTTAG
Organism: Hemiscyllium ocellatum; assembly: GCF_020745735.1. Lineage (NCBI taxonomy): Eukaryota > Metazoa > Chordata > Chondrichthyes > Orectolobiformes > Hemiscylliidae > Hemiscyllium > Hemiscyllium ocellatum. The sequence goes on from NC_083412.1 coordinate 50,916,483, forward strand.
AGGCATTTGGATGGGTATATGAATAGGAAGGGTTTGGAGGGATTTGCTGACAGGTGGGACGAGATTGGGTTGGGACATCTGGTCAGCATGGACGGGTTGGACTGAAGGGTCTGTTTCCATGTTGTATATCTCTATGACTCTATATCTTTTTATTGTTAGCAAATGTAGCAGCATACCTTCAGTTCCTCCATGCACTTTATTGATGTAAATTGTAAATAGTTGAGACCCCAGCACTGGGCCCTTGACCCTCCACCAGTTACATCTTGCCAATCTGAAAATGACCCATCATTCCTGACTCTCTACTTCCTGTAAGCTAACCAGAATGACAAAATTTACCCCCTACACCATGGGCTCTTATTTTGTGTGACACCTAACCAAATATCTTTTCAAAATCCAAGTGTACCACATCTACAGATTTTGTTTTATCTATGTTGCTTGTTAATTCCTTATAGAACTCCATTGAATTAGTCACACATGATTTCCTTTCCGTGGAAAACTTTAAAAATTATTATTGGAGAAGGGTATGAAATATTGAACAATGATAGGGAGTATGTTTATTTTTGAGACCACTACTGCTTCCAGGAAAGTTAAGGCCAGCATCAAATTTAGAGGGAAAAAAAACAAAGATTTGTGGTAAGCCAGAGTATTGGGAAAGATCTAAAAACCAAGGGGTGGCACGGTGGCTCAGTGGTTAGCACTGCTGCCTCACTGCACCAGGGACCCGGGTTCACTCGGGTGATTATCAGTGTGGAGTTTGCGCATTCTCCCCATGTCTGCATGGGTTTGCTCCAGGTCCTCCGGTTTCCTCCCACAATCCAAAGATATGCAGGTCAGATGAATTGGCCATGCTAAATTGCCCATAGTGTTCCAGGATATATAGGTTAGGTGCATGAGTCAGGGTTAACTGTAGGTGAAATGGGTCTGGGTGGGTTAGTCTTCGGAGGGTCAGTGTAAACATATTGGGCCAAGGGCCTGTTTCCACGCAGTAGGGATTCTAAAAAAACCAACAAATGACAAACCGAAAAAAAATTAAATTTGCAAGTAATATCAAGATGGACAGCAAGAGCTTATTTAAATATATGAAAAGGCGAGAGAGGCTGGAGTTAACATAGGTCCTTTAATGAATGCGGTTGGGGAAATAGTAATGTGGAACCAGGAAATGGTAGAGGAGTTGAATAAATAATTTACATCAGTCTTAACAGTGCGTGACTCAAATAGCATTCCAAACTTACTAAGTAATCAAGGAGCGAAAAAAAGGGAGGAAGTAAATATGATCAACACAAGAGAAAAGGTGAGAAACACGAAAGTAATGGGACTGAAGACCGACAAGTCAGCTGGACCTAATGGAATGCATCGCAGGATTTAAAAGAGCTAGCTATAGAAAGGTCGATGCATTAGGAGCAATCTTCTAAGAATCCCAAAATTCAGGAAACGTCTCAGAGGATTTGAAAACTGCTCATATAACAGCTTCATTCAAAAGGAGCAGAAATGGCTGTCACAAAGGTTCATAACTTTAAGGTGATTGGAGGAAGGTATAGGGGAGATGTCAGAGGTAGGTTCTTTATGCAGAGAGTGGTGGGTACATGGAATGCACTGCCAGCAGTGGTAGTAGAGTCAGAGACAATAGGGAAATTTAAGCAACTGCTGGACAAGCACATGGATGGTAATAAATTGAGGGGTGTGTAGTTAACATTGATCTTAGATTAAGATAAATGCTCAGCACAACATTGTGAGCTGAAGGCCCTGTACTGTGCTGTACTGTTCTATGTTCTATGAAGCATACACCAGATAACTGTAAGCCAGTTAGCTTAACATCTGTTATTGGGAAAATTTTGCAGTCCGTTCTGAAGGATATAATAGCATGGCATTTAGAAATGCATAATATGATCAAGCAGAGTCAGCATAGCTTCATGAGGGAAAATCATGCTTCACAATTTTTTTAGAATTCTTTAAGAGGTCACAAGCAAGATAAAGGGGAAGCACTGGATGTAATATATCTGGATTTTCAGAAGATGTTTGATAAAACACCAAACATTAGGCTACTGAACAAAATAAGAACCCATGGTGTTGGAGGTAATACATTAGTTTTTTTTAGATTAGATTACTTACAGTGTGCAAACACGCCCTTCGGCCCAACAAGTCCACACCGACTCGCCAAAGCGCAATCCACCCATACCCCTACCCCTACATTTGCCCCTTACCTAACACTACGGGCAATTTAGCATGGCCAATTCACCTGACCCGCACATCTTTGGACTGTGGGAGGAAACCAGAGCACCCGGAGGAAACCCAGGCAGACACAGGGAGAACGTGCAAACTCCACACAGTCAGTCGCCTGAGGTGGGAATTGAACCCGGGTCTCTGGCGCTGTGAGGCAGCAGTGCTAACCACTGTGCCACCGTGCCGCCCACAAACATGAACAGGTGATAAGGAGAAAGTGAGGACTGCAGATGCTGGAGATCAGATTTGAGAGTTAAGTGCTCAAAAAGCATAGCAGGTCAGGCAGCATCCGGGGGGCAGGAGAATTAATGTTTCACACAATCTGAGATTGGTACAGCTGAGAACAGAATCGAGTCAAACAGTCAGGGCGCAGGGCGAGGTAGGACTAATAAATTAAACTGCATTTATTTCAATGCAAGGGGCCGAACAGGGAAGGCTGATGAACTCAGCGCATGGTTAGGAACATGGAACTGGGATATCATAGCAATTACAGAAACATGGCTCAGGGATGGGCAGGACTGGCAGCTTAATGTTCTAGGATACAAATGCTACAGGAAGGATAGAAAGGGAGGCAAGACAGGAGGAGGAGTGGCATTTTTGATAAGGGATATCATTACAGCTATGCTGAGGGAGGATATTCCTGGAAGTATATCCAGGGAAGTTATTTGGGTGGAACTGAGAAATAAGAAAGGGATGATCATCTTATTGGGATGGTATTATAGGCCCCCTAATAGTCAGAGGGAAATTGAGAAACAAACTTGTCAGGAGATCTCCACTATCTATAAGAATAATAGGGTAGTTATGGTAGGGGATTTTAAATTTCCAAACATAGACTGGGACTGCCGTAGTGTAAAAGGTTTAGATGGAGAGGATTTTTTTAAGTGCGTACAAGAAAATTTTCTGATTCAGTATGTGGATGTACCTACAAGAGAAGGTGCAAAACTTGACCTACTCTTGGGAAATAAGGCAGGGCAGGTGACTGAAATGTCAGTGGGGGAGCACTTTGGGGCCAGCGACCATAATTCTATTCTATAGTGATGGAAAAGGATAGACCAGACCTTAAAGTTGAAGTTCTAAATTGGAGAAAGGCCAATTTTGACAGTATTAGGCAAGAACTTTTGAAAGCTGATTGGAGGCAGATGTTTGCAGGTAAAGGGACGGCTGGAAAATGGGAAGCCTTCAGAAATGAGATAACAAGAATCCAGAGAAAGTATATTCCTGTCAGGGTGAAAGGAAAGGCTGGTAGGTATAGGGAATGCTGGATGACTAAAGAAATTGAGTGTTTGGTTAAGAAAAAGAAAGAAGCATATGTAAGGTATAGACAGGATGGATCGAGTGAATTTTTAGAAGAGTATAAAGGAAATAGGAGTATACTTAAGAGGGAAGTCAGGAGGGCAAAAAGGGAACATGAGATAGTTTTGACAAATAGAATTAAGGAGAGTCCACAGGGTTTTTACAAATATATTAAGGACAAAAGGGTAACTAGCGAGAGTATAGGGACCCTCAAAGATCAGCAAGGCAGCCTTTGTGTGGAGCCGCAGAAAATGGGGTAGATACTAATTGAGTATTTTGCATCAGTATTTACTGTGGAAAAGGACATGGAACATATAGACTGTAGGGAAATAGATGGTGACACCTTGCAAAATGTCCAGATTACAGAGGAGGAAGTGCCGGATGTCTTGAAATGGGTAAAGCTGGATAAATGCCCAGGACCTGATCACAAGAACTCTGTGGGAAGCTAGAGAAGTGATTGCTGGGCCTCTTGCTGAGATGTTTGTATTATTAATAGTCACAGGTGAGGTGCTAGAAGACTGGACGTTGGCAAACATGGTGCCACTTTTTAAGGAGGGCGGTAAGGACAAGCTAGGGAACTATGAGCCTGACGTTGGTGGTGGCCAAGTTGTTGGAGGGAATTCTGAGGGTCAGGAAGTACATGTATTTGGAAAGGCAAGGACTGGTTAGGGATAGTCAACATGGCTTTGTGCATGGGAAATCATGTCTCACAAACTTGATTTGAGTTTTTTGAAGAAGTAACAAAGAGGATTGATGAGGCCAGAGCAGTAGATGTGATCTATATGGACTTCAGTGAGGTGTTCGACAAGGTTCCCCATGGGAGACTGATTAGCAAGGTTAGATCACATGGAATACAGAGAGAACTAGTCATTTGGATACAGAACTGGCTCAAAGGTAGAAGACAGAGGGTGGTGGTGGAGGGTTGTTTTTCAGACTGGAGGCCTGTGACCAGTGGAGTGCCACAAGGATCAGTGCTGGGTCCTCTACTTTTTCTTTTACGTAAATGATTTGGATATGAGCATAAGAGGTACAGTTAGTAAGTTTGCAGATGACACCAAAATTGGAGGTGCAGTAGACAGCAAAGAGGGTTACCTCAGATTACAACAGGATCTTGGGCTGAGAAGTGGCATATGAAGTTTAATTCCGATAAATGCAAGGTGCTGCATTTTGGGAAAGCAAATCTTAGCAGGACTTATACACTTAATGGTAAGGTCCTAGGGAGTGTTGCAGAACAAAGAGACCTTGGAGTGCAGGTTCATAGTTCCTTGAAAGTGGATTCACAGGTAGATAGGCTAGTGAAGAAGGCGTTTGGTATGCTTTCCTTTATTGGTCAGAGTATTGAGTACAGGAGTTGGGTGGTCATGTTGCGGCTGTACAGGACATCGGTTAGGCCACTGTTGGAATATTGTGTGCAATTCTGGTCTCTTTCGTATCGGAAAGATGTGAAACTTGAAAGGGCTCAGAAAAGATTTACAAGGATGTTGGAATGTTTGAGCGATAGGAAGAGACTGAACAGGCTGGGGCTGTTTTCCCTGGACTGTCGAAGGCTGAGAGGTGACCTTATAGAGGTTTACAAAATTATGAGGGGCTTGCATAGGGTAAATAGGCAAAGTCTTTTCCCTGGGGTCCGGGAGTCCAGAACTAGAGGGTATAGGTTTAAGTTGACAGGGGAAAGATATAAAAAAGACCTAAGGGGCATCCTTTTTACACAGAGGGTGGTACGTGAATAAAATGAGCTGCTAGATAAAGTGGTGGAGACTGGTACAATTGCACGATTTAAGAGACATTTGGATGGGTATATGATTAGGAAGGGTTTGAAGGGATATGGGCTGGGTGCTGGCAGGTGGGACTAGATTGGGTTTGGATATCTGGTCAGCATGGACGGTTTGGACGAAAGGGTCTGTTTTCATGCTGTACATCTCTATGATTCTATGACATAAGCCCTTCATCAGGAATGAGTCTTGTGGGCTGGGAGGCTGAGAGATAAATGGGAGGGAGTGGGGTTGGGGAAACGGTAGCTGAGAATGCAATAATGCAATAGGTAAATGATGGTGGGGGAGAATGTAATAGGGTGGAGCAGATAGATGGGAAAGACAATGGGCAGGTCAAGAGAGCAGTGCCGATTTGGAGGCTTGGGACTCGGATAATGTAAGGGTGAGGGAAAATGAGCAAACTGGTGAAATCCACATTGATCCCAATTGGTTACAGAGTCCCAGGGTGTAATATAAGGTGTTCTTCCTCCAGCCGTCCGGTGGTAAGGATTTGGTGATGGAGGAGGTCCAGGACCTGCATGTCCTTGACTGAATGGGAGGGGGTGTTGACGTGTTCAGGCACAGGGCGGTGGGTTTGTTTGGTGCGGGTGTCCCAGAGATGTTCTCTGAAAACATCTGCAAGTTGGCGCCCTGTCTCCCCAATGTAAAGGAGATCACATTGGATGCAACAGATACAGTAGATGACATTGGTGGAGGTACAGGTAAATTTCAGTCAGATGTGGAAAGATCCTTGGGGGCCTTGGACAGCAGGGAGCGGGGAGGTGCGGGCGCAAGTTTTGAACTTCCTGCAGTGGCAGGGGAATGTGCCAGAAGTGGAGTGTGAGCTGGTGGAGGTTGTGGATCTGACAAGGGAGTCACAGATGGAACACTGATAGCGTGGGGAGGGAAATATATCTCTGGTGGTCGAGTCCATTTGTAGGTGACGGAAGTGGCAGAGGTATACCTCGGTGAGTGGAAGGTGAGGACTGTTGGAGGGATGAAGTTTGAGGGCGGAGGTGCGGAAAGTGGAGATGCACTGGAGGGCATTGTCGACCATGTGTGAGGCGAAGTTGCAATTTTTTAAAAAGGAGGCCATCTGGGATTTTCTAAGGTGGAATTGATTGTCCTGGGAACAGATGTGGCGGAGGTGGAGGAATTGGGAATAAGGAGTGGTGTCTTTACAGGAGGTGGGGTGGGAGGAGATGTATCTAGGTAGCTGTGGGAGTCAGTGAGCTTGTAGTAGATGTCTGTGGTTAGTTGGTCGCCAGAAACAGTGATGAACGGGTCCAGGAAGCGGGGATGTGGGATGGGTTCCGAGATGGTCCAGGTGAATTTGAGGTTGGGGTGAAAGGTGTTAATGAAGTTCATACGACCATAAGACAAAGGAGTGGAAGTAAGGCCATTTGGCCCATGGAGTCCACTCCGCCATTCAGTCATGGCTGATGGGCATTTCAACTCCACTTACCCGCATTCTCCCCGTAGCCCTTAATTCCTCGAGACAACAAGAATTTATCAATCTCTGCCTTGAAGACATTTAGCGTCCCGGCCTCCACTGCCCTCTGCAGCAATGAATTCCGCAGGCCCACCACTCTCTGGCTGAAGAAACGTCACCGCATTTCTGTTCTGAATTGACCCCCTCTAATTTTAAGGCTGTGTCCACGGGTCCTAGTCTCCTCGCCTAACGGAAACAATTTCCTAGCGTCCACACTTTGCAAGCCATGTATTATCTTGTACGTCTCTATTAAGTCTCCCCTTAATCTTCTAAACTCCAATGAATACAATTCAAGGATCCTCAGCCGTTCCTCATATGTTAGACCAACCATTGCAGGGATCATCTGTGTGAATCTCTGCTGGACACGTTCCAGTGCCAGTATGTCCTTCCTGAGGTGTGGGGACCAAAACTGGACACAGTACTCCAAATGGGGCCTAACCAGAGCTTTATAAAGTCTCAGTAGCCCAACGGTGCTTTTATATTCCAACCCTCTTGAGATAAGTGACAACATTGCATTCGCTTTCTTAATCACAGACTCAACCTGCATGTGTACCTTTAGAGAATCCTCGACTAGCACTCCCAGATCCCTTTGTACTTTGGCTTTACGAATTTTCTCACCTAATGGACTGTTCAACGTCCTTGTGGGAGCATGATGTCATGCCAATACACTCACTGAAGTAGAGAAGGAACAGGTGGGGGTTGGTGCTGGTGTAGCTATGGAAGCTAGTCTGTTTCATGTACCCGACAAAGAGACAGGCATAGCTGGGCCCCATGCAGGTGCCCGTGGCTACCCCTTTGGTTTGGAGGAAATGTGAGGATTAGAAGGAGAAATTGTTAAAGGAGAGGACCAGTTCAGCCAGGTGGATGAGGATATCAGTGGAAGGGTACTGATTGGGATGGTGTGAGAGGAAGAAACAGAGGGCTTGGAGGCTTTCGTCATGTTGGATGGATGTGTACAGGGACTGGATGCCCATGGTGAAGATGAGGCATTGGGGGCAGGGGAAACAAAGATCTTGGAGGAGGTGAAGGGAGTGGGTGGTATCCTGAACGTAGTTGGGGAGTTCTTAGACTTAGGGGGACAGGATAGTGTCAGGACATATGATTAGCTAACTAATAGAGGAGACTGAGTTGGGATAAGGGGGGCATTTTCAGGGTGGCAACCTGTCACTAGTGGAGTGCCACAGGGATCAGTGCTGAGCCAGTTGTTTACAATATATGTTGACGACTTAGATTACTAAAGTGACTGTATTATATCGAAATTGGGAGTGACCAAAAATATGTGAGAAGGGAAGCGGTGAGAATGACAAAAAGTGACTAAAGAAGGATATAGACAGGTTAAGTGATTGGGTTAAAACTTAGCAGATGGAATTTAATGTGGGAAAATATGAGGCTATGCACTTTGGAAAGAAGAATAGATGAGCTGAATGTTAGTTAAATGGAGAAAGACTGCAGAAAGCTACAGACCAGAGGAAATTGTAAATCTGTGCATAAATCTCAAGGCTAGCAGATAGGTTTAGTAGGAGAAGGCAAATGAAATGGAGTATAAAAAATACGGAGGTCTTGCTAAAGCTATACACGGCAAAAATCAGATGACAGCTGAAATACTGTGAACAGCTTTGTGTACCATAATGAAGGAGGGGTGTACTGGCATTGGAGGCAATACAGAGAAAGTTCACTAGGCAATTCTTGGGTATGCAAAGGCTTTCTTATGAGAAGAGGTTAAGCAATTTGGGCCTTTAATTATTCAAGTTTACAAGAATGAATGGTCCCTTTTTGAAATGTACAAGATTTTCAGGGAATTTGACAGATTAGGTGCAGAAAGATTGTTTCTCACTGTAGGAGAATTTAGGACTAATGGGTTTTATCTCTGAATAAAACAGAGATAAGAACTTTCTTTTCTCAGAAGGTTGTGAATTTATGGAATTCTTTCTCCCAGAGGGCTATTAAATGTATTCAAGGTTGAGATAGACAGATTTTTAATAAGCAAGGAAATTATAGGGTAAAGTCAGAGACTGGAGTTGAGAGGATTATTAGATCATAGACGATCTCATTGAATGGCAGAGTAGATTGGAGGGGCTGAACGGCCTCAGCTCACATGTCTTATGGTCTTACAGTTCTAATTAACATAGGTGGTCCTGCTTGAGGAAATTATTCTAAAAGGAAAAGTTTTGCAGGCAGAAAATATACACTCAGAGAAACAGTGAAATCTGAAGTGACAGCCAGAAATTACAGAATCATTTGTGCACAATTACTACACGAACAGAGCAAAGTCATTTAAGTCTAAGTCAAGCAAGTGTAATGTCTTGTGCATAGTAAGGAGCAATGAGAAACTTTTTTTTAATAAATGGCATCTAAATGCTTATGAAAATAAGTGGAAACTGACTTGGGGAATTCAGTTGGCTAAGTAATGTGGGCTGTGCACCATGAGTGTATGAATGGTAGTCCAATCAGCAGCAGTCAGCCACATCGACTAAATGGTCCTTGATACTCAGGGCTACAATTTTCCATGCAATCATTAAGTCAATCCCAAATAATTGTTTTAAGAATTTTCCTCACCATCGAAGATAAACTGACTGATCTATAATTGATTTGGAGGTGTCGGTGTTGGACTGGGGTGTACAAAGTTAAAAATCACATAACACCAAGTTAAAGTCCAACAGATTTATTTGGAAGCACTAGCTTTCGGAGTGCCGCTCCTTCATCAGGTGGTGTTGTGTGATTTTTAATGATCTATAATTGCTGAGCTTATTCTTCCAACATATTTTAAACAAGGGCGTTACATTTGCAATTGTTCAGTTCTCTGGAACCACGCCTGACTCTTACAGAGGTTGAAAATAATTCCCACTCCCTCTAATTTTTCCATTCTCACCTCGGTTATATCCATTGCCTCCACTTGTAAACACAGGGCTCCTCAGAAATGAAATATAAATCCAGGGATTCACTGTATGTGTGTGAATGCACAGAGTATGGTTTATAATATTGGGGAAATACAGATGCTGATTGCTATATGGAGTAATGTTGTGGCTATAACAGAGATATGGCTCAAGGAAAAGTTGGATTGGGTGTTAAATAGTTTTGGTCACTGTGTGTTCCAAAAAAAAGGAAAAGAGAAAAGGAGGAGCAGCAGCACTTTGAGTTAATGAGAGCATTGCTGAGCTCTAGAAAGAGAAGGTTCCAAGAGTGTTTAAGGATAGATACAATTTGGCTAGAAGTAAGAAAAAGAGTGTAATAACATTACTTAGTATATTCTACAGACTGCTAACTTTTGGAAAGGATCTAAAGAAACAAATCTGCAAGGAAATTAAAGAGAGGTACAAATATCATAAAGCATTTATAATGGGTTTGTTGAATTACCTGAATATAGACTGGGACAGTGTTGCTGTGAAGAACAGCAAGGAGCAAGCATTCCCAAATTGTGTTCAGGAGAATATTCTATCACAATACATGTGCAGTGCTGCCGTAGGGCCAAGGGGATTTACAAGGGGAGGCAATGGATGTGACCGAGGTGAGAATGGAAATATTAGAGAGAGTGGGAATTATTTTCAAACTCCTCAAGAATGGTTCCAGAGAATTGGACAATTGCAAATGTAACACCCTTGTTTAAAATATGTTGAAGAATAAGCTCAGCAATTATAGATCGTTAAAAATCACACAACACCACCTGATGAAGGAGTGGTGCTCCAAAAGTTAGCACTTCCAAATAAATCTGTTGGACTTTAACTTGGTGTTATGTGATTTTTAACTTTGTACACCCCAGTCCAACACCGGCACCTCCAAATCAATTATGGATCAGTCAGTTTATCCTCGATGGTGAGGAAAATTCTTAAAACAATTATTTGGCACTGACTTAATGATTGCATGGAAAATTGTAGCTTAATTAGGAATGCCAGCCAGATTTCTTATGTGATTTGCTGAAGTCTTTTCAAGAGGCACCAAGGAAGTTAATGAAACTGAAGCTGTTAATGTGGTGTAAATGGACTTCTAAAAGGCTTTTGATACTGTGCAACACAGACTTGAGAAAAGTTATAGTTCATAGAATGAGTATGGCTACAACATTGACTGAGGGAATAGGAAACAAAAACAAATAGTGAAGGGATACGTTTTGAGCAAGGGGAAGCTTTGTAGCTGAGTTCCACAGGAATCACATTGGAAGATGGCTGTGGTTGTTGAAGGTCATTCATCTCAGCTCCAGGACATCTCTGCAAGAGTTGCTCAGTTTAGTGTTCAACCACTTCTGCTGCTTCATCGATGACATTCCCTCCATCATAAGGGCAGAAGTGGGGATGTTTGCTGATGATTATGCAATGTTCAGTGCCATTCACAACTCCTCAGATACTGAACCAGTCCATGTTCAAATGCAACAAGATCTGGACAATATCCAGGCACATGCTGACAAGTGGCCAGATACCTCACCATTGACCATCATCCGGGCTCACTAGCCACCTTGCTGCAGATTGCCAGAATCCCAATCTGGTATCACACCGAGCCCCAAGCCTATTCCACGCTCCAGACCTTGAAGAAGCCACAGCGGTATTACACTTACCACCTCTCACCAAAGACCTATCTGGGCTCTCAGTCGCTGCCTCCATGACTGAACTGAAAAAACAAGCTAAAACATTTTTAAAAAGTGAGAAAAGGAGAAAGAAAAGAGAAGTGCTTGAAGTGGACAAGCCCTGCCACCATCTTGCAGAACTAAAGCTAGTTAGACCTCAGCTGAAATACAGTGTGAAATTTTAGCTAATAAACTTTAGGAAGGATGTGAAGATGTTGGAGCAAGTAAGGAAGAAATTCCTGGGATGAGGCACTTCGTTCTGTAGATGGTTTGGAAAAGTTGGGACTGTTTACCTTAGAAGCGGGAAGGCTAAGAAAAGAACACAAGAAAAAACTGGATGCTGGAAATCAAAAGCAAAAACAGAAATTGCTGGAAAAAGGTCTGGCAGCATCTGTGGAGAAAAGCTAGAGTTAACGTTTCTAGTCCAGTGACCCTGTTCAGAACGCCTAAAAGTAAGAGATTTGGTAAAAGGTTTCACAATCATGTGTGAGGCTGGACAAAGTGGATAGAGCGAAACTGTTCCAGCTTATGAAGGGATTGGAAATGAGAGTGCGAAGATCTAAGGTATTTGTAAAGGTAGCACAGAGGATGTGACTCTCACAGTGAATTGTTAGGGACTGAAACGTACTGCCTGGAACTGTGGTGGAGGCAAGTTCAGTTGAGGCATTCAAGAGGCTACCAGATGAAGGTTTAAATAGAAACAATATTCAGGGATGGAGAAAAGTATTTGTACTCTGTCAGAGAGTTAATGTAGACATGATAGACTGAAAGGCCTCCTTCTATGCATCTCAGTTCTACGATGCTACACCCCCTCAGTCTATCAATCTCAAACACAGACTCCTACACCCCCACAGTCTATCAATCTCAAACGCACACTCCTACACCCCCGCAGTGTATCAATCTCACACACAGACTCCTACACCCCCACAGTCTATCAATCTCAAACACAGACTCCTACACCCCGTGGCTCAACACTTAACTCTCCCTCCCACTCCACCGAGGACATGCAGGTCCTTGGACTCCTCCACCGGCAGAACACAACAACACGACGGCTGGAGGAGGAGCGCCTCATCTTCCGCCTGGGAACCCTCCAACCACAAGGTATGAATTCAGATTTCTCCAGTTTCCTCATTTCCCCTCCCCCCACCTTGTCTCAGTCGGTTCCCTCAACTCAGCACCGCCCTCCTAACCTGCAATCCTCTTCCTGACCTCTCCGCCCCCACCCCACTCCGGACTATCACCCTCACCTTGACCTCCTTCCACCTATCCCACCTCCATTGCCCCTCCCCCTAGTCCCTCCTCCCTACCTTTTATCTTAGCCTGCTTGGCTCTCTCTCTTATTCCTGATGAAGGGCTTATGCTCGAAACATCGAATTCTCTATTCCTGAGATGCTGCCTGGCCTGCTGTGCTTTGACCAGCAACACATTTGCAGCTGTGATCTCCAGCATCTGCAGACCTCATTTTTTACCCTACACCCCCACAGTCTATCAATCTCTCACACACACTCCTACACCCCCACAGTCTATCAATCTCAAACACAGACTCCTACATCCCAACAACGTATCAATTTCAAACACACCACTCCTATACACCCACAGTTTATCAGTCTCAAACACATACTCCGACACACCAACAGTCTATCAACCTTACATACATACCCATTCCCCTACATTGTATCCAACTCACCCACATTTAATCCCCTACACTGTATTCATCTTTTGATCCCGCTCCATGATTCAAAGATCTTTGCTGATTTGATTGTGATCTCCACCCAGCATTTCTATCTGACCCCAATTGCACCTGACTCTGTCGCCCAGATGAAGCAGGACATGGAAGCAGAATATCAGTTTCCATGTTAATGACTTTTCTTTGTGTAATATTCAGCTGGCAGAGTATCCAATCTTAAATACATTAGAATGATTAAATCTCAGCATGATTTCTGCTGCAGTAATATCCAACAGATGCTGTTTTCTCATTCCTGCTTAAATCAGCTGTTGAGGAAAATGAAAGATTGCAAGTGCCTGACACAGACAGGTGTGGCCAGAGAGGTGCATCATGAAGTTTGCCTCAGTATAGCATAGAAAGTTTAAATCCTTTGCTAGTGTTTGTCAGCTAAGACTGATAGTAAACAGAGTTCTCAAAGCATTTCAAGTTGAGGATGAATGAGTACATAACAATGCTATCCAGATAATGTCACTGCTATTAACAATTTTACAGCCATTATGTTCAATTACTCATCAGGACATTCTGACAGACTTCCACTTCAGGTATTGTTAGAAAATTTTAATAATGCAGATTTTCTTTCGTAACTGCTGATGTGCACACATCTCAAAGCCACTGATTGTTTGCGTAATGGTTGTTATCTATGTCCCAGCAATGCATAGTGTGCTAATAGAATGATACAACTCAGGAGGAGGTCATTGTGTCTGTGCCAACTCCTTGGTAAAGCTATCCAATTAGTTCTACTCCTTTACTCTTTGACCATAGCCCTGTCAATCCTTCCCTTTAAGTACTAATTCAATTTTCTTTTGAATATTATGGCTGAACCTGTTTCCACAGTCCTTGTAGGTAGTGCATTCCAGATCACAGCATCTCACTCTATTAAAAAACACTCTCTTCATGTCATCCCTACTTCTTTTGCTGACCTCAAAATTGGGATTGTCTGGTTACTAGTTCCTCTAATGCTGGAAACATTTTGCCCTACTTATTCAATCAAAACTGTTAATTATTTTGAGCACATTTATCAAATTTCCTGTTAACCTTCTCTCCAGAACAAGGTGAGCTTTTCTGTTTTCTCCAAATGATTGAATTGAGATATAATCCCTGAAACTTGCTCTAAATTTTGTCTCCACCTTCTGCAAAGCCCTGAAATCCTCCCTAAGGTGTTGTTATCCAGAGTTGTACTTTATTTGAGGCCTGGTGTTATATTCGACTATCAGTATGGTTCATGGGAAATCTGTATGCTTCAGAAACAGATTTTTCACTTTGTCCTGTTAATATGCAAACACATGTCAGAACAGCTGTGTCTGCTCCTGTCGCAGCTTAAAAGAGACTTTTCTTTTTTTATGGTGTGAGTTGTGGTGATCTTGAATGCACTGCCTGCAAATGTGTCATTTCTTTATATATATAATTTTCTAATTCTGTAGTGACAACATGTAACATAGATAGCTGTCCATAAGAGACTGGTATATTAGATAATGGTTCTGGATCAGTGGTGCTGGAAGAGCACAGCAGTTCAGGCAGCATCCAACGAGCAGCGAAATCGACGTTTCGGGCAAAATCCCTTCATCAGGAATAAAGGCAGTGAGCTGGAAGCATGGAGAGATAAGCTAGAGGGAGGTGGGGGTGGGGAGAGAATAGCATGGAGTACAATGGGTGAGTGGGGGAGGAGATGAAGGTGATAGGTCAGGGAGGCATTATTAAAATTTTCCAGACTGGGCGCCTCCTAGCAGAGCAGGTTAGGGAACATCTCCGGGACACCCGCACCAATCAACCACACCGCCCCATGGCCCAACATTTCAACTCCCCCTCCCACTCTGCCGAGGACATGGAGGTCCTGGGCCTCCTTCACCACCGCTCCCTCACCACCAGATGCCTGGAGGAAGAACGCCTCATCTTCCGCCTCGGAACACTTCAACCCCAGGGCATCAATGTGGACTTCACCAGTTTCCTCATTTCCCCTTTCCCCACCTCATCCTAGTTTCAAACTTCCAGTTCAGCACTGTCCCCATGACTTGTCCAGACTTGTCCAACCTGCCTAGCTCCTTTTCCACCTATCCACTCCACCCTCTCCTCCCTGACCTATCACCTTCATCTCCTCCCCCACTCACCCATTGTACTCTATGCTATTCTCTCCCCACCCCCACCTCCCTCTAGCTTATCTCTCCATGCTTCAGGCTCACTGCCTTTATTCCTGATGAAGGGCTTTTGCCCGAAACGTCGATTTCGCTGCTCGTTGGATGCTGCCTGAACTGCTGTGCTCTTCCAGCACCACTGATCCAGAATCTGGTTTCCAGCATCTGCAGTCATTGTTTTTACCTATTTGATAATGGTTCTGAAAGGATTAATGTTGAAGACTACATTAACTCCATCCAATGTGTTGATGTGATGCAGGTTTGAACGGGGATAAGGAATCCAGCTTAGGTCCTTGTGGAGTGCAGACTTAGATATCTAAGTCTCCTCACAATCATAGTAACTAATGTACGCTGTATCTGTGGTATTCTTCCATAAAACCTTGGCTTGCACCTTGTGGTATGTAGTAGTTATAATAATCAGTTCAGATAGTCCAGTGCCACCAGTTCTCCTTTGTCTTCACTCTACCTTGGAGCTTTTGTGTGATTGGTGATAGAGAATACACCAATGGAGAGTATCCACAGAAGTACAGGAGTATCTCCTGCTCCTTGGATGCTGCCTGATCTGCTGCGCTTTTCCAGCAACACATTTTTCAGCTCTGATCTCCAGCATCTGCAGTCCTCACTTTCTTCTAGTATCTACAGAAGAGGCATGTTATCGATATTGATACATCTGCTCCCTCTGAAAGCTAGAGTAGAACATCTCTCCATGCACCGACTGTGGAACACCAATAGAAAGGGGAGAGCCAATTTATTATTAACCCCTCCAGAACATTACCTGGCATGACAATGTCTAACTTATGCAATAAACAAAATCTTATTAAGGAAAAAGTCTCATCTTGTTAATTCTCAGTAATAATTAATCCTCTGCCACCGTAAATTAATTCAGCCCCTCTACCCCGTCAAAGGAGGCTGCAACCCTCAGTCACAAATGTTACAGTAACTTGCAGACAATCTCAGTTTTGACTTACTTTTCTGAACTTCTACCTCCATTAAAGCTGCCTTGAATATCCTGTAGGTATCTCTGTGGAAGATGTGAAATCATAAAGTAAGTGAAATGCATTAGTTCAACTTGGTGACTATGGCAGAACATTAGAATTCCATTCAGAGTCCTGGGTGTAAGGGTGGTTTGATTGCCTTGGGAATTTTGTGTGTCCTCAATGGGTGAGTTTCTCTAGCTCAAATTTCAAAGGTACAAGCATTCTATCTTTGATGGGAAGGAAAAAAATAGAGGCGTACCTCCCATAAGCAGCCATGAAATATTGCCTGTTAGCTCTTCATTTTGGTGCAGAATGTATAGGTGTCAACAGTGATAATGTTGCCAATGGCTTATCCTCCAGGCTTTCAGAAAATGGGATATTGATAGAGATGTGCAAAAAGGGAACACAATATTATTTCCAAAAGGTTCTTGAGTCTTGCTAATGATAATGTTATAAGTAATTTCAACAATAGGCTTGAATTTAAAATAACTATTTCTTCACATATCTGCAACTGGGAGGGAAGCCACAGTTCCTGGTTCACACCTCCAATTTTCTTTCTTAAAACGTATTCTGCATCTCTGCCATTTTTCTTTGTTACAGAGATGTGATTCTCACACTAACTGTTTTTTCAATTAAAAGCTTTTTGAAAGTTATTTTGTCAATGTTTTTGAATGAATACAGTAATGTTGTGCATATGGTATTGTAATCCAGGGAACGTGAGTTCAAATCCCATCATGGCTGAGTGAGAATCCAAAATTAGTTCAATAAACCTATGGGGTTTATGGCGGAAGGCTGGCACCAGTAAAGGTATGCATAAACCTATTAGACTTCTGTAAAAGTATCCTTCAATTTGAAGGAAACTTGTTCTTACCAAGTTGGATCTTTTATGTGATTCTACATCCATATCAGCATGGTTATTTCTTAATTGTCTTTAAAGTGAACTAACAACCTACTCAGTTAAATAAAATCACGAACGCAGTTCACTCAGAAGACCCATCACTATTCATCCAGAGCAAGGGGCAGTAGACTATCTTTCTTTTCAGCAACATCCACATCCCAAAAATGATATTTTTTGCAAGAACAGAATAGTTGGCATAAATGTTTAGCTTAATTTTATGATGGATGTTTGTTTCGTTTTGGAAATAATTGGGACAGTAACTTTCTGCCAGCTCCACACAAAGCTATATTGGGAGAAAACAAAGCTCGGTGGCCGTACTTTCGATTAAGCACAAACAAGTAAATTAATGCCCCATCGCTCATGCAGCACTGTTTCTGACCTGTTGTCAATGAACCACTTAGATTCATTGATGGAACTAGAGTCAAGGGAGTTATTGGCCAAGCACAGCAATGAAGTTCAAAAACAGTGGTTAACAGAAGAGACTAAGGGTGTCCACCTGTGAAATTGAAATAACCACAATAGCATGTTTCATTATAGCACTTTGACAACTGCTGCTAAACTGATCCAAAAGCCAAAGATTCACTTGAGCTGGTTTTCCCTATGAATATTTTTACAGAAACTTTTGTCCTTTCAGCTCCCTCTCTGATTGGGTTTCTGAGGAAAGATTGGGCATCCCAGAACAGTATTGGTCTGTCATGGCCGGAACCCGAGCATCCAAATGGAGTCATTCTGGACTACGAGATAAAGTACTATGAAAAAGTAAGGATCCGTTGAAAATATCACTGTACAGACTATTTAGTTCCTGACAAATTACACACAAAATTGACAATCTCACAATTCAGCCTTATGATGTATAGTTTTGTGCAATATTTTAAAAATTGATTGAAATATTTGTTTCCCCATTAACACTCTAAGTGGTGACTACTAAAAGAAATTAACCTCAAAATAGCTGTGCCTGGTTTTCTGTTGATATGACTGGCTGCCCAGTACTGGCTTTTGCCAATGATCAATTTAATAGTTAATCATAACATAAAGGTGCATTATTTTCCTGTTTAGTTTCTACTCTTAACCTTGACATTGTATCAGAAAGTAAAGTCTCACACACAATTATAAATCAGTTCATCTTTTTCTGGTGAGGAACAAGTTCACTGGAAATGGAGATAACAGATAAAATTACTAGTAGCATCAATTCCAAGCTATCTTTCTTGCCTTGAAGATAAACAGTTGGCTATACCAAGCCTAAATATCTTCACAGTAGAGGACACCTGGGAGTTATTAAAAGACAGTAATTTAATTGGAGAAGCCTGTGCAATTGTGCAAGTGATGTCATCCCTCAAAAGCACATTCATCAATGAATATTAAGGTTACAATTTGACAACTCCCCTGCATTTTTGAGTTAGATTTTAATTTGCTGTAAGGTGGAAGCGGCTAGTTTAACAGATACCAACTTCCAAATATATATCATCCAACTTAAAAGATCAGTAACTGGGAGGTTAATGTATATATCTAAAAAGCTGTGAAATATACTCATCATACAATGTCTACTTCCATTGTCCACCCAACTTAAACCCAAGGCAATCTAAAGGTTGACTGTTTATGTCCTAACTCACATAATGTCCGATTTACTCATCACCCTTCTAGTCAGTAAGCTATATTAGCTCCCAGCTAAGCAATACCTTGTTTTAAAATTCTCGTCCTTGTTTCCAAATCAGTTAATGGCTTCACACCTTCCTAGGTCTGTAATCGTGACCACCTCCAGAACCGTCTGCATCCTTGTAATTCTGGCCACTTGAGCGTTGCTATTTTGAATCATTTCACAATTGATGGCTGTGCCTTCAACTACCAAGGCCAAAAATCTCTTTGCCTCCCCACCTCACTTTACACATCAAAGATGCTCCTTTAAACCTAGCTGTTTGATCAAGCTATTTTATCATCAGCCCAAATTTGTCAATTTTAGGATTTGCATCATATTTTGTATCCGATTGTTCCTATGATACACTTTTGAACTTTTAATTCCTTAAATGATGCTATACATATGGAAGTTGTTATACACATGCAAGTCTGTGTCACAGATTAAAAAGCATTTAAAAAATTACATAGAATCACCATTTTGACCAAAAAAACACTTCCTAAATGAATTCAGCAGACATTTTTTAAAACGTTATATGTGAAAAAGAAAGCTAGAAACTGATCTGGGCATCTGGCAAGTAGGGCTCAGTTGTCTAGATGGCCTGTGTGTGTGGTTCCGAAAAACATCAGCAGCACCTATTTGGTTCCTGTTCTGGCTGAGACAAATTTGCGACCATACCCCTTCCTCCATCCCTGAGAGTGGAAGGCAACGACAAGCCAGCAATGACTAAATCTGCAAGAAATCCGCTCAGGATGAAGCATCATCAGACAATAAGGACAGGAACAGGACTCTCAAGACATATCTGGCGAGGCATAGGTTGTTTAAAGTTAACTAAGAAAGGACCCAACAATCATCCTTTGTATCTTTAAAAAGTCACACACTGGATTATACACTGCTGCACTTTAACGAGTGAATAGGGTAATGACCTTTAAAGTTATTTATTGCCTTGTTTACCACAAGCACTGCAGCAGGAGATTCTCTGTGATGGTTTAAGTCAATAATGTATGTCACACTCTACTCATCATACTTTAAAGAACTACATCTATTGAAAAAGAGAAGGCCAGTTATCCATTTCTTTAAACTAGATTTTATAGACCCTGCTAATCTTTATTTTTCCCTCAATAACCATGAACGTCCAATTTCGTCTTACATTTCCATGTAGGACCAAACTTGACATGATGAGTTAAACACTTGCTTAACAAAATATTACATTACATATTACCTGCCACAGTCATTATAAAACAGCATCTTATCTGACTTTGCATGAAAAACAGTTTACAGAGTCAGCCAGTAAGAAAATAACCTATTCGATATGGAATACAACCATTCATCAGTATATCACAGAGGTTTGCATTAGGAATAGTGTTGGTTATTCTAATCTATTTGAAGTTCATTAGTCTGTTCATAACTCCTCTCCCTGGTCAGTGGAAAACAAGAAAAGTTTTATGATATGAACTCAAACTCTGGAGAATTTAAAAAAAAGATTGCTTCCCAAGATTATCAACTGAAATAACTCCACAGAGGCCAGTTACCCATCAGCAAGTCACTCTTTATTCACACATAGAGAGTCCTTAATACTGATCAAGCTCCCTCAGAGCCTTCTCTCAGAGTAGACAGGATGTCTGACACTCTTGTCCTTATCTGTCAACCAGGGGTCCCTGATTTGGGCTGGTAACATGGTCCAATCAGGGAACTCATGTTATATGAGGTGCACCTGGCTGACCTTGTTACAATCACCACACAACAAGATAGCATGCATATCATGTTCTCAAGTTCAGTAATAACTGATGAGCTGAAGTGTGTAGAACACCAGTGGGATAAAAACCATTCTGGGACTCAGGCCTCCCCTTAAAGCTAGCAACATCCATTACTTAGCCATGTCAAGGTCTTCTACAATAAGACAGAGTAAATATTACAAAATTGAAAGATTAGCTACCTCTCACATTATTCCAGCTGATGGTATACTCCATCATAAAGAAGGGAGAATTAACTTATCCATTGGCACTCTGTGGTAAGAATAGTTAGATGAAAAAACCCAGTGATCTCATTTTGTATGCGTGGCATTTTTCTTAAACCTCGTGCAGCTGACAGGATACATTCAGATTGCGGCAGCCCGACTCAGGTTCTGAGATATTCTCTCAGAATCTTTGACACTAATTGCAGAGGAGCCAAATCAAAGTTGTAATTTAATCTTAAACTTTAAATGATGTTGGAGATTTTTGATTGGCTTCCAATGTCATTGTTCATTTTGAACTACTTACTATTTCGTAATGAGAGAAGTTTGGAATTTCTGTTGAAAGTCCACACTGGACAATCAAAATGATTTATGCATGTATACTTACTTACACATTGTTACAACATTTCTGTGAAAACAAAAACTGACTTGCATAAATCCTGTTCAAGTGAGGTTGAAAATCAACCATGATTTTCTTGAATCGTGGAAAAGCTTCAAGGAGATTGATGGCCTACTCATATTCCAATTTCTTGATGCTCGATGGCTATTTTTTGAAAGGGCCTTTTTGTGAAACATGATACTGCATTCTCTCACTAAACCACCTAAAAAAACTGTTCTTTAGGTATACTGTTTTATCCAGATTATGACTATCCAAATTCAATACCCATTAAACAATCTAACTGTTTCTGATAAAATGTTTATGTTAGTATCTGGACTGTACTGTGTAATGGATTTGACCAACATTCCAACATTTGTGTAATTTGAATTTGAATCCACTTCTCAGACAAGAGCAATACTTTCTGCCTATGATAAACATGGTAATTCAAAACTTTTTTTTAATCAAAATTGCCAATTTACCTAGAAATATATCTAAGATCCAAGCAAATTAACATTAAACCCAACTCACTAAATTGACACTATTACTAAGAAATGACCCGACGATAGGAAGCTTTTGCATCGAAATGTAGAAACATTTCTCCCCATAGTCATTGATCCCATTCACCTCTACTGCTGCGCCTAGCTGTTTTGGTATCACCTCATTCCTGTGGAAATGAATTCCACAGGCCTACCACTCTTTGGGTGAAGACATGTCCCCTCATCACTGCCCTAAATGGTCCACCCCAAATCCTCAGACTCTGGGGTGGATGCAGCCACCATCAGGAATATCCTCCCTGCATCTACCCTGTGTAGTCCTGTTAGAAGTCTCTATGAGATCCACCACCCCACCCCCAACTCATAGAGTCCTACAGTATAGAGTCAGGCCCTTTGGCCCAAACTGGTCCTTGCTGATAAAAATGTCCATCTATGCTAACCCTATTTCCTACACTTGGCCCATATCCTTCTAAACCTTTCCTATCCATGCATTTATCCAAATGCCTTTTAAATGTTGTTAATGTGCCCGCCTCAACTATTTCCACTGGCAACTCATTCCATATGCATATCACCCTTTATATAAAACCTTTGCCCCTTAGGTTACCTTTTATTCTTTCCTTTTTAACCTTAAAAACTGATGACCTTTAGTCCTTGATTCCCTAACCCTGGGAAAAAGACTGAGTGCATTCATCCTGTCCATGCTTTTCATGATACCTGCATAATGTCTCCCTCAGCCTCCTAGGCTCGAAAGAAAAAAGTCCTAGCTTGTCCAACCTCTCACTATAACTCAGATCATTGAGTGCAGGCAACATCCCTGTAAATTTCTTCTGCACTCTTTCCAGTTTAATAACATCCTTCCTATGGCAAGATGACCAAATCTGGACACAATACTCCCAAGTGCAGCCTCACCAATGTCGTGCACAATTGCAACTTAACTTCCCAACTTCTGTACTCATTGCCCTGACTCATGAGGGCCAGTTTGCCAAAAGCCTTTTTCACTGCCCTGTCTACCTATAACTCCACTTTCAGAGAACTATGAACCTGAACTTCAAGATCCCTCTGTTCCACTATACTTCTTAAGGCCCTACCATGAAACTCCTACCTTGATTTGACCTTCCACTCATCTGAACTCCAGCAAAAACAATCCCAACCTAGTCAATCTTTCTTCATATGTCAGTCCCGCCATCCCGGTAATCAGGCTGGTAAACCTTTGCAACACTCCCTCAAGAGCAAGGGCATCCTTCTTCAGGAAAGGAGACCAAAACTGCACACAATATTTTAGGTATGGCCTCACCAAGGCTCTGTATAACTGCAATGGCACATCCCTGCTCCTGTACTCGAAGCCTCTCGCAATGAAGGCCAACATACTATTTGCCTTCTTTACTACCTGCTGCACCCACATGTTCACCTTCAGCGACTGATGCAGAAGGATGCCCAGGTCCCACTGCACACTGCCCTCTTCCAGTTTAAAGCCATGCAAGTAGTAATCTGCCTTCTTAGTTTTACTTCCAAAGTGAATAACCTCACATTTATCCAAATTATACTGCATCTGCCATTGATTTGTTCACTCACCCAACCTGTCCAGATCATGCTGAAGGATCTCTGCATCTTCATCACAGTTCACCCTCCCACCCAACCTGGTGTCATCTGCAAACTTTGAGATGTTACATTTTGTTCTGTCATCCAAATTATTAATATATATTGTGAATAGCCGGGGTCCCAGCACTGATCCCTGTGGGACCCCCTAGTTAGTGCCCGCCAATTTGAAAAGGACCCATTAATTCTTATCTTTGTTTTCTCTCTGCCAACTTATTTTCTATCCATCTCAATACACTCTTCCCTCCTCCACCCCAATTCCATGTGCTTTTAATCTTGCACAATAATCTCTTATGCAGGACTTTTCTGGGATTTTTTGAGATGCAATGGAAAAAATACTTACTACACATCACACACACACACACACAATGTTGTCAAATAACTTTTTACAACATTTTACTCAACTTGGCACAAAGATTACACTTTTCCCTCAGTGCTGAAAACATACAGAAGTTGCATCATATCTGTTCTGTGTTATAACAGCGCAGTGATATCTACTGCCACTGAAAAACAATTTGGTCTGTTCCCCTTTGCTAACATCCCTGATTTCAAGAAACAGTCAATGCATTCAAATACAAGTCCAAAACGGATACCAATTTGTTTACATTTCTGTGGAGTACGCATAGGTGAGAAAGACTTTTTGGACTTGTGCAGCCATTTAATCCGCAGCAGGTTTCATTTTGATCTTCAAGTAATTTATCCTTAATTTCATGCAGGAACACGAACAACTCAGCTACTCCTCTACAAGGTCCAAATCTTCCAGTATAATCATTAATGGACTGAAGCATGCTACGAAATATGTATTTCAGATCCGTGCTCGGACTGCGGCTGGATATGGCAGTTACAGTCAGAAGTTTGAGTTTGAAACCGGAGATGAATGTAGGTTTATCTGGATTGTTACCCACAACGTTTCCTTATGTATTCTTTAGCATTTAGACATGTTGTTGCTGACTTGTTTTGCTCTCCTTTTTAATGTACCGGTATTTGTTTTACAATCCATAAATTTGCTAAAAATGTAACAAAACTTTATTGGTTCTTTTCAAGGTAATTTATCCCATAATGTGTTACGATGTTACATGCTTTTCAAAACCTATACAGCACCTGCAGATAACAATCATTAGATTGGTGTCAAATAAAAACAGCTAAAGTTTTGTTTTCATCCCTGAATTCTATATAAAAGTTGCACATTTCGTTCTACTAATATTTGCTGCATAATGTACCTCTAGATTCATGTAAAGTAAAACTGACACAAACTAAGAGTAAAGCTCACAGTCATTATTCAAGTACCATTTAGCACTTCCACCAGTTTTCTTTATGTTAACTTGAATTACCTTCATTTATGAGGCTGGTCTCCAGAGAAAATATTACTCCTTGATCAATACATTTACGTTCCAGTAAAAATGGAAAAGTGCTTGACAAATGTATTTAATTCCTGATTATCTCTGTCTTAAGACTTGTTACAGAGTTTTGCTACTTGCTAGCTGATTTGTATGCTGACTCTGATGCAAATTGACACAATTGAAAAGAGAAGCTTCCCTATTAAATTCTTGCCAGGACTAGTGCTTCAATACCTGAAATTTAAGCAAAGTGGGTGAGAAATTGGGCTGATTTGGATATATTTGTGAATAAACAAGTATCATCGATGTTCCAAAATGGTGTTCATAGAATGTGCACAAGCACACTTGAGGAATAATCCCATCTGACTCCATTTGATGCAGGCATTAACAAGTGTCTGTTCACCAGAGCAGGTAGATCATGATGTCAGTCAGTCAGTCAGTTAAGTTACTTTGGACTACAGAGCTCCAGCCAATGCCCTTCCTTAAATTTTCACACTGAAATCCACATTCAGCAGCAGGAAGGCCACCAACAATTATACTCCTTAAAGGGGCCATTGACTACTTTAAAGTTAGATGTTTTTTGATCAAACTGGTTATGACAAAGCTTCAGGTTAGGGAGTGGAATTGGAGAATGGGGGTCATATGGTGTGTGGGGGGGAGAGGGAGTCTTGTGGAAGTTAGATGGAGGGTGTTGAGTTGGATGTTAGTTTGGAGGTCAGTACAGGTAGAAGAAGTGTTGGGTTTGGACCACAATGGATGATTTATAGTGGACTTCCCTATGGATCAGTGTTTCAATCTTTCCTCTTCTTCATATGTATTAATGGCTTAAACCTGATGTGTAGTCCATAATTTCAAAATTTGCTGACAAGCCAAATCTTGGACATGATATTAGTTGTGAGAATAGTGTAGAACTTCAAAATGACATTAAATAAAAACCTGAAGAACTGCGGATGTTGTAAATCAGAAGCAAAAACAGAAGTTTCTGGAAGAGCTCAGCAAGTCTGACAGCATCTGTGAAGAGAAATCAAAGTTAATGTTTCAGGTCCAGTGACGTTAACTTTAATTTCTCTTCACAGATGCTGCCAGACCTGGTGAACTTTTCCAGCAACTTCCGTTTCTGTTTCAAAATGACTTTGATAGTTTGGTGGAAAAGGCAGATAACTGGCAGATGAGATCTAATGCGGGCAAGTATGAAATGATCCATTTTGATAGGAAGAAGACAGAGAGACAATTTAAAACAAAGACACAATTCCAGGATGTAGATCCAAGAGCTGTGTGACATTTGAAGGTGGTAGGACAGGTTGATAGAACTGTTAGCATATCAACAAAAGCATAAAGTACAAAATCAAAGAAGTTTTGTTCAGCTTATATAAAATACTGGTTCAGTCTCAAATGGAATATTGCATCCAAATTTCGGCACCCGATTTTGGGGATCGATATGAAGGCATTAGAACAGAGAAAAGATTCACATGGATATATTTCCCGATCACCCTGTTCAGAGGTGTTAATCCATGCATCTGGAGCAGGCAGGTTTGAACCTAGGCCTTCTGGCTCAGCGGTACAGACATTACCACTGTTCCATAAGAAAATTAAAAGTCACAAGAATTTTTCCAATGATGAAGAATTTCAATTGTGTAGATAGATTGAATGGACTGTTCTACTTGTGGAGGAGGAAAATTAAGAAGACATTGATAGAGCTAGTCAAAATCATGAAGCATATGAACAGAGTAGATTAGATTAGATTAGATTACTTACAGTGTGGAAACAGGCCCTTCGGCCCACCAAGTCCACACCGACCCGCAACCCACCCATACCCCTACATTTACCCCTTACCTAACACTACGGGAAATTTAGCATGGCCAATTCACCTGACCCGCCCATCTTTGGACTGTGGGAGGAAACCGGAGCACCCGGAGGAAACCCACGCAGACACAGGGAGAACGTGCAAACTCCACACAGTCAGTCGCCTGAGTCGGGAATTGAACCCGGGTCTCAGGCGCTGTATAGGGTGAAAGTGTTCCTGTTTTTGGAATGCTTGTAAACAAAAAAGCTTAGATTTTAAGTAATTGGCAAGTAAAGCAAAGTTGATGCGGTTAGATTCTGAAATACACTGCCTGAGAGTATTGGGGTCAGAGGAGCAACTGAAGCATTCAAGAGGGAAGTGGTGTATTTTCTGAAAACTTACGCTAAAAAAGCACAGCAGGTCAGGCAGCATCTGAGGAGCAAGAGAATTGACATTACAGGCAGAAGCCTTTCATCAGGCTGAAGGGCTTGTGCCCGAAACGTCAATTCTCCAGCTCCTCGGATGCTGCCTGACCTGCTGTGCATTTCCAGCATCACTCTCTCGACTCTGATCACCAGCATCTGTAGTCCTCACTTTCTCTTATTTTCTGAAAAGGAAGAATATACAGTGATAGGGGAGAATGTATGGGGTGAACTGCTTATATACAGAGACAGCATAAAAATAACAGGCTGAATAGCTTCCTCCTATGCTGTAGCCAATCAATGATTGTGTTATACAGAAAGTACTATTTGATTCCTCAGATCTCCAGGATTACTGCAGTATTCTGCTGAACTGGTAATTAATGGACTGCAGCAATACTAATACTTTGTCCTTTTTGACTAATGTTGTTAAAATCTTCTTTTCGAAAAACATCTTGATAAGCCTGCAATCAAAAAATACTATTGGTTTCTGTCAACATGTAAAATATTCTGGAGGCATCTTCTGTCTTTAACGTTAGAACAGAATCACAAAGGGAAATCAGTTTGGCAAGTCTCAGTACTTTTGTTACTGAGTTCCCAAAACTTTACTGAAATGTTAGAGAGTTGTATTGAGAGAGCACAATGAATACTGATTTGATGTGCTTATGATAATCAGATTTTTTTGAAATTGCTCTTTAAGAAACATAGTGCTGAGTGTTATTCAGCACTGTCTTAATTTATCTCACTCACAAATTTTACAATCACACAAAAGATCAGACTGGAAATTTTTTTTAAAAAGCATACATAAGTTGCCCGTGGTGGTTATCTTTTCTCTCCTCAGGACCTTTTCCATTAAAATGATAGCTGCTCTCCGTTCAAAATATCTTTTTAAACAAAATTGATCTAATTACTCTTAAAGGTAAATTTACCCAGATTAATTTAGATCCTCCATCCAGGACATTCTTTACCCCACGCATTCCTCTCTCTACTCACACTAGGCAAATCCTCTGGTCCAGCAATAGCCAGTTCGGAAGCTGCTGAATTAGGGAGATAAAATGTAGACTACAAGCGCTAATGTTCTCCTACTTAATAATTATTTCACATCCCTGACTGAAATACTAAATGTTGGGTGAGAAAATTATGAGATTTGGTTGGGATGGTTCTACATTTGGCTCGTCTGCTAAAGATCAAAATGAAAAATGGCACTTTGCTGAGCTGCTGAAAAATGACTCACACCAATAGTACCATACCTTAGCAAAGAGTCAATGTTTTCAAGAAAGGAGGAGAAATTGGAAAGAAAAGTATCTGAAGCAAGATGCAGTTGTTTGGAGGTGATCACCTGATGAAGGAGCATTGCTCCGAAAGCTAGTGTGCTTCCAATTAAACCTGTTGGACTATAACCTGGTGTTGTGTGATTTATTTTGAACATGTTCCATTATTGATTAACTCCATGTGGGCAACATGGTGGCTCAATGGTTAGCACTGTTGCCTCACAGTGCCAAGGACCGGGATTCGATTCTACCCTTGGGAGTTTGGACATTCTGTGGAGTTTGGACATTCTCCCCTATCTGCATGAGTTTCCTCTGAGTGCTCTGGCTTCTTGCCACAGTCCAAAGATGTGCAGGTTAGTTGATTGGCCGTGTCCAAGGATGTATAGGCTAGGTGAATTAGCCATGATAAATGCAGATTTACAGAGATAGGGACAGGTTTCAATAGGATGCTCTTCAAAGGGTCAGTGTGGATTCGAGCAGAATGGCATGCTTCCACACTGTAGGTGCCAAATAATCCATATGCCTACATCACTATCTAGTTTTATGTGATGTTGTCCAATGGCACTTAATTTACAGAGTCAGTCTCACAAATAAAGGAATAATTATGCCTTCACGACTCCATCATCATTTTTCATGATTTAGTTAGTGTCTCAGAAAATTAAATGACAACCAAATTGCTAGCAATTTTGTTTTATTTTCTGGCATCTCTATATAAATAGAACAGATGACATGTGTTTTAATGTATTTCTTCTTCATTTTTGTTCCAAAATGTCTGAAAGGATTCAAATGATTTCATTGTCTTTGCATCAATGCGTTGTTGCTGCTACACCTGAGAGAAACTCACTCCTTTTCTTTTACCCTGAGCTCTTTATGTTAATCAGAACCAAGTGTTCTTCATTAGTAATTCATTCTGAAGTAAGACAACATATTTTGATGTCTCTTGGTTCCATGATAAAAATGCTAATCATTTTAAGAAACTCAATGTGGCAGCCACTGCAAATAAAATGTTGCTAAACTTTTGCAGAGAAGTACATGATTGGAAGAATTTTTATAAACAGGTAGTTAAGTACTACACATATGCAAAATAGTAAGGGTAAACTAAACAACTTAATTTCTAACATTCTGCTGATGTTTGTGGTTGTTGCAGTGAAGAGCTCTCACAAATATCATTAATAACCTTTCTTATCCAAGCCAGTCTTTAAATTCAAGTTTATGACCTCCATTGTGTGATTGTGCACCTTCTGGGCCCTGTTAGAACTGCTCTGAAAATGTTCAGTAAGAGTGAAGCTCTTTGATTTGGAATCCTGGCAAAATTACACATTTTTGAGTACCAGTTGTGAAAGACAACGGTGACCTCGAAGTAAGTTGTGCGCGGGTCCATTCAGGTTAAATTCACCTTAATGAGCTATGGTAATACAATGCAAAATGTCGTAAAACAGTTGCTGAAAACAAGTTCAAGGGTACAGAAGATGCATGATGCTGCCTTATACGTCAGTGCACAATGTATTCCTGTTATTTTGATTGAGTATGATAATAAAACTCATCACACTAACTAGCATTAAAGACTTAACTGAGCGTGACTACAAAATGTTGGTTTGTAGGCAATTATGGTTCTGGAATTGCTCTTTGGCTGAAATTAATTGGATTCAGCCCCTGATAATTGGTTTTATTCTGTTGTTTAGCCACTGCTATTAAAATTTTACTACCCTGCCAAATCCATTTAGAAAAATACAAACCGTTGTTATTGCCTCCCACTACTGCACTTTGACACTAAGTCAGTGATCATGCTGTTTGATGAGCATAAAAAAATCTTCCAGCATGATTATCAAGTCCATCAGGGTTTGTGCTTATCAGAATTGAGGATACAGATATTAATATCATTGCACAATTTATGGAGCCTTATTGAATCTCAGCATTCAAAATTTTGAAAATCTTGACAGTTTGCTCGTTTAGTCGGTATTTTAGTTGGAATTTTAAGGTGAAGCACTTCTTCAATTTAAGATCTGAATGCAGTATAATGGCATTGTGTGCTCAGCTGTTTATTATAAACTGACAGCATATATTAGCATAATGGCCAGGGATCTCCTTGCAGCTGCTTAACCACCATTACTTTGTGATTTACGTATGCTAATAGGAATTGTGACGATATTGTAAAGACCGAGCAGCAGCATCTCTGAAGAATTTTCTGACACATGATGGGGCCACAGAAGATCACTTGTTATTTAAAAAAAGCTTACTCCCATGCTAACTTTTCCATCCTAACCTGTTACAGTTTTCCATCAAAGCTCAATGTAAATTGGAGGAATAGCACTTCAATTTTGTAAGGCACATTACAGCTTTCAGGTCTCAACATTGAGTTCAATGACTTCAGAGTATGAATACTGTTCTTCACTTTGATTACAATGCTCCTCACCCCTTCACACCCACTTATGTCTTGTTGGTGTCTTGCTTCCTTTCCTCTCAGCAGGGCTAAGCTGTTTTGTTTTCTTCAAACCTGTTATTAACACCTATTTTACATCTCAATCACTCCCTCGCCATCATTAAAATGCACTGGGCACTTCATCAACAGCATAAAAAACTTTTTTTTCAAACCTTTCAATTTCAAAGAAGAATTGTTGGACTCACAATGTTAATTCTGTTTCTGTCTCCAAAGAAGCTCCCAGACCCATTATGTTTCTCCAGCATTTTCTGTGTTTTTTAAATCTTTCAGATTTCCAGTTTCCATAGTAATTTCATTTTATTTAAGAAAAGGAAGAACTTGCTTTTATGCAATACCTTTCAGAATGTTAGCATGTTTCAAACATTTGAAGTAAATTATTGAAATTTGAGAATTGTGGCAGCCAAATTCACACAGCAAGGTTCTACAGAGATCGATCAGTGTGATAAGAAGCAGATAATGGCTCAGACTTTGCTGTACTCATGCAATAACTGTTTCCCACTGTTAATTGGCCCGACCTGTGATCATATTGGTTTAACAGTGTTTTTTACTGCAAGTTGCTTTATATGGAAATGACAGGGTGCCTGGATACGGTATCTGGGCTCTAAGTGAACAGGGTAAATGACTGTGTACATCTTTAATCAATCAGATTGAAGTATGGTAAAATATACAGCATAAGGCTATACATTGGAGTGAGTGCATTTAATACCAGATCAGAAAGAGAAAAAGTGAGATAACGAAACTTGGATTAAGAAAGAAATACATTAAAAACTGATGAAGAGAATATTTTAGTCTACTTTATGCCTCTGATATTTAATCCTGAAGGAATGAATTGTTTTATTATTAGAGAAGTTGATTAATGATCATTATCACTGATCATATTATTGAAAAGTATTTCAATCTGAAATTCAGCTAACTTTCTGTGGTCAACTTATTTTGTATGTGCATACAAATGCAGGTGATTCATGTTACCCAATGAGTATGATGGTCGAATCAGACATGTCCTTTTCTTTGTGATACTAAGTGTAAAGCAGAGCAACAGCAGAAATTCCTTGATTCCCTTGTTTAATTGCACATTTGTTCTCATCTGAAGTTGCAATGGCCAGACCTAAGCATTATTTTTAAAGAAAATTATGTTTCAGCTATGTTGGTTAAATGTCAGGGCACCGGAGAGAACTGTCCTGCTTTACTTCCAAATGTCTATTGTAATTTTAAAAACGTACATGTTGGTGGCCACTGAAGAATCCAGGTGGAACTTGTAACAAGCTGAAAATGTGTTGTTGGAAAAGCGCAGCAGGTCAGGCAGCATCCAAGGAACAGGAAATTCAATGTTTCGGGCAAAAGCCCTTCATCAGGAATCCTGATTCCTGATGAAGGGCTTATGTCCGAAATGTCAAATTTCCTGTTCCTTGGATGCTGCCTGACCTGCTGCACTTTTCCAGCAACACATTTTCAGCTCGGAACTTGTAACAACCAATTTTAGTGAGAGGACATAACACACGTCTTAGGCTCCTCATTTACACACAATAGGGGCATAGCATTTGTTTTAGTTAGCCACCAGGCCTTCATTGTCAATGTGGAAGCAGTTGTAAGAAGTCCCACGTCAGAAGGAGAAAGTTCTACTCTGAAATGCCTTATGCTTCAGTTTAATTTTCTAGAGTTTGTGTATATATATGCAAATCAGCAGCGTGCATAAATTTGTATTTCCCTACTTGTTTCCAATCTATCTTGATTTGAGGATATAGGGACAGTTAAGTATTTGTAGGCAGACTGTGAAGTGGTGGTAATGTCAATGTATTCCTTGTCCAGTGGACTGCAGGGGAGATGGATGCAAATCTCACTATGGTTGCTGGAGGGACTTAATTTCAATTTATTATTTAAAAGTTAATTTCTGTAATGGTGCCATGTAAGTATCATCAATTGTCTAGATTTCCAGATATTTCAGAAACATCTTTTAGGGAAGGAAATCTGAACTATATGTGAGTCCAGGTCTACAGGATTCCTCTGAAATTGCTTCAGAAGCCATTCCATTTAAATGGGACAATGAATCCTGACCTTGCCAGAGGTGCACGTATCACAAGGTTAAGAAAGTTCTAACAATGTGGTCTTCATCAGTTTGTACTCACTTTATATTGTTTCTGTAGCATGGGTAATCAATCATATGTGACAATATATTATGTTAAACTGACAGACAACCAGAATAATTCAACATATTGAAACTGGAACACTGTGGAAATTCAAAATGGAATGGACTAATATTACAATTTATATTCGTATCTGTTGGCTATTATTTCTAGATATGGCTTATCAATTAGCATAATTGCAGTGATTGTATTGTAATTAATGTTGACATCCTCATGCACAAACATATGCTTGTAGTCAATGTCCACCATGGTATCCAATGACATCAAAGGAGGAACATAATCACAGCACAAATTGTGCAATTATATGCATAACAAAAAAATAAGGAGAGACGTGGACTATAATCTTATCTCAGGATAATTACATAACAAAATGCTAGTAAGTTTCCACTCTCTTACGTTTTGGAATTAGCCATATATTTGTTTTATTTTCATATCCATTATTCTTACATTTTTTGCCTTAAGAACACATTGACTTATTGCATGGTGCCAATTTTGTATTAATGTTGAAATGCATAAAATAATATATACTGACATAATATTACATAAACTTACATAAAATAATACCAGTTATGCTTCAGTATATTTTTCTTTCCATTTCTTTTCCAGCATCTGACATTGCCACAGAACAAGGGCAAGTTTTGGTCATTGCAACTGCTGCAGTTGGAGGATTCACTCTTCTCGTTATCCTCACCCTGTTCTTCCTAATCACTGGCAGGTAGTACATCTACTGCATATCATTTTTATTGAACGCTTGTTAACCACCTTTATTATCATATCTAGCCAGGCAAAATTCAGTGGTGAAAGATTTTGATTTTGTTGGATGGTGAAATTAAAATCTGGAGAAAGGAGAATTGACCATTTATTCGCCTTTTTACAAGGTCAAAATCTCCCTTGCTGTTGTTAAGATAGAGCATTTTCATATTTTGGACATTTCTGAATATACATTTACACAGTTCGCTAAGTTTTAGTCATTATTTTATGTTAGCAGGTAAGACATTGTATTTTAAGTTGTATTTTGTAACATTAGGAAGCTACAATCAGAGAAGTGATTGTTGGGCCTCTTGCTGAGATATTTGTGTCATCGATAGTCACAGGTGAAGTGCTGGAAGACTGGAGGTTGGCTAATGTGGGTGCCACTGTTTAAGAAAGGTGGTAAGGACAAGCCAGGGAACTATAGACCAGTGAGCCTGACGTCGGTGGTGGGCAAGTTGTTGGAGGGAATCCAGAGGGACAGGATGTACGTGTATTTGGAAAGACAAGGACTGATTAGGGATAGTCAACATGGCTTTGTGTGTGGGAAATCATGTCTCACAAACTTGACTAAGTTTTTTGAAGAAGTAACAAAGAGGATTGATGAGGGCAGAGTGGTAGATGTGATCTATACGGATTTCAGTAAGGCATTTGACAAGGTTCCCCATGGAAGACTGGTTAGCAAGGTTAGATACAGAGAGAACTAGCCATTTGGATACAGAACTGGCTCTAGAAGACAGAGGGCGGTGGTGGAGGGTTGTTTTTCAGACTGGAGGCCTGTGACCAGTGAAGTACCACAAGGATCAGTGCTGAGTCCACTACTTTTCATCATTTATATAAATGATTTGGATGTGAGCATAAGAGGTACAGTTAGTAAGTTTGCAGATGACACCAAAATTGGAGGTGTGGTGGACAGCTAAGAAGGTTACCTCCGATTACAATGGGATCTTGATCAGATGGGCCAATGGGCTGAGAAGTGGCAGGTGGAGTTTAATTTAGATAAATATGAGGTGCTGCATTTTGGGAAAGCAAATCTTAGCAGGACTTATACACTGAATGGTAAGGTCCTAGGGAATGTTGCTGAACAAAGAGACCTTGGAGTGCAGGTTCATAGCTCCTTGAAAGTGGAGTCGCAGGTAGATAGGATAATGAAGAAGGTGTTGGTATGCTTTCCTATATTGGTCTGAGTATTGTGTACAGGAGGTGGGAGGTCATGTTGCGGTTGTACAGGACATTGGTTAGGCCACTGTTGGAATGTTGCATGCAATTCTGGTCTCTTTCCTATCGGAAAGATGTTGTGAAACTTGAAAGGGTTCAGAAAAGATTTACAAGGATGTTGCCAGGGTTGGAATGTTTGAGCGATAGGAAGAGGTTGAACAGGCTGGGGCTATTTTCCCTGGAATGTCGGAAGCTGAGGGGTGACCTTATAGAGGGGCATGGATAGGATAAATAGACAAAATCTTTTCCCTGGAGTGGGGGAGTCCAGAACTGGAGGGCATAGGTTTAGGGTGAGAGGGGAAAGATATAAAAGAGACCGAAGGGACAACTCTTTCACGCAAAGGGTGGTATGTGTATGGAATGAGCTGCCAGAGGAAGTGGTGGAGGCTGGTACAATTGCAACATTTAAGAGGCATTTGGATGGGTACATGAATAGAAAGGGTTTGGAGGGATGTGGGCCGGGTGCTGGCAGGTGGAACTAGATTGGGTTGGGATACCTGGTCAGCATGGACAAGCTCCGTGCTGTACATCTCTATGACTCTAATTTGCAGAACACAGGTTTAAAATTGTCACTTGTCAACCAGGAACAAGGATCTGTAATTCTTCATTCAATTCTGCATTCCTTTGCATCTACTCCACCAACCTAATGCAAATTGCTATTTAAGGTTAAATTATAAACAGTAAATATTAGAAACATCTGAAGTGTGTTGTGTGATAGTATGAATAAAGTATGTGCACTTAAACCTATAAAATATTGTAGTTGCTTTAGACATGGTATTGTTTTCTTAGTAGTTCAAGTTAGAGACTGTTGAGCATGCTATTTCTGAATGTGTTAAACACTTCACCATCCCTTCACTCACTTCAAATGTATTTTCCTGTGAATAATCAATCAGTTGGGCTTATTGTTCCCTGCGGACTAAGCAAATCCTGAATTGAAAATTGGTGAACAGGTTAATGGTGAATAAGTGCCACATGATAGAATTGTTGATAACTGCTTCGTGACTTTACTGATGTTTGAGAGTGGCATGATAGGATGGCTAGGTTGGATTTATACTGCTTTCTTACACAAAATCCTGGCCAGTTTCTCCAGCTCCATGGGAGTTTAAGGTATGTAAAGAAGTGTGACTGAGAGAGCTTCTGGGCTTTGTGGCCTTTGCTTTGAGCAGTGAATGCAATCATTTCTCGATGTGACTTTCTGTTCAATGAATTGTGTAAAGATGGGCTTCTGCAGAGATTGCTGAAAATGAGCAACTGGTTGACACTTTCAGCTGAAGATAGCTGTTAAGCTTCAGCTTTGTCTTTTACTGCACCACCATAGAGGAAAGTGAAAAACACATAACTACGTCCTCTTTATAGCTGCTTAATTGTACAAGATTATTCATGGCTAAATGTCATAGTGTTTCAGAGTTTAGCCTAATCTGCTGGCTGTGGAATTGCTACGTAATTCCACAAATATAAAAATGTTGTTATTATTGTTGCAAGGGATTATGTTGTGCTTCCTGATTATTTTTGTCTCAAAGGGAAATGAATTTAGTTTAATACAGATTTAACATATTCAAATCTATCATAAACTCACTCAATGAAATCTGTACAAAAAGAGGAGCTAAATCAACTTGTTTAGTAGCTGTATTTTTGGCATCCAAGATGTCTAGACACACTGCTGATGGAAAGTGCACCACACAAGAACTTGGTAAATGGATTTATAGATGTGCATGTGCCTAATGACTTCCAGCAATACACATAGCAGGAAGATTAATGACATTAGTCTGCAAGGTTGAAATGATGTTTGTGTTGCCATTTTCAACATAGTGCTCTAGCCTACACCTGACCTCACCTTGCATAGTTGAATACATGTGAAATGTCATGAAGACCTCTCATCCACCCACTGTTGCCTATTAAATTACTTTTAGATTAATTATAGGATTATTCCTTCTGGTTATTAGTGTATTGAGCATATCTTCTGACATTTTATGATGCCTTTCTGAAGCTTGAATCATCTACAGAGACTGGTTTGTTTGGCACTGAAGAGTACACATCCCTGACTTACTGAACCTTTCTCTTAGAATTGATCTTAACTGTGAGAATGAAGAGAGGTCACCCAAAGCTTAACAAGCTGTTAGAAGATAGAGGGGAGGAAGGGCTATCAGCAGAAAACCTTGCCTCCAAGGGTCATTATCAGCCTTCTTACATCCACTCAAGTGACAACTAATGCTTAAGATGTCCATACTTCACTACCAAGAGCAGCTGACTTAAATCTGACAGCTCCTGCTGCTATTAACCCAACCCTTGGACAGGTCAAGGATTGCAATGCCTGTACATATAAAGGTTGATATGTCTTTTAAATCCTACAAATCTGATTCCTTCTTGATAGGCTTTCAGTGCACCAAGTGATGTGTATCTATCAGTCTAACACTGCAGTCTATCATTGACATCGTTATCTGAGAGTGCTGCAGCAGATTTAATACATAACTGTGTCCTTGGGTGACCAGGCACCTGCTCTACCCTTTCACCCTGTCTGTCAGATGCACAGCCTGTCACCACATTCAGATTTCTCTTCTGTTTTGCAAATGTAAAACACCTATTCAAGAAAAGAGGGATCAGAAAGCCAGAAGTGTTAGATCAGTTATCCTAATACCTTTTGCTGGGAAAATGCTGTAATACATTATCGAGGAAGTAATAACAGTACAGTTAGAAAATCATTTAATCATGCAAGATAAGCAGAATTTCATAAAAGTGAAGTTGTGTTTGACAAATTTGTTAGCGTTTTTTACAATGTAAAAAGTATGGTGGAGAAATGGGAACCAGTAGATGTAATGTATTTGCATTTCTAACAAGCATTTAGTAAGATGCTACATTATAATAAATATGTAAAATGAGAGCTCATTGCTTGGAAACAATATGGAAGTAAGGAAAGAAGATTAGCTGACTAATGGTTAACAGAAAGAAGGACAGATATACTTGGATTAGAAATAGCTCAGAGAAGGTTTGTAGGGATATAGGAACAGGAGTAGACTATTCAGCTTGTTGGGAATTCTCCACCATGTATTATCATTGAGGCTAATCGATGACTTGAATACCTTTTACCCACACTATCCACTTTATACCATTGAAAATCTGACTTCTGTCAACCTCTACTTTAAATACACACAAAGACTGACCCTTCATTGCCTCAGGGGTAAGAATTACAAAGATTCATTGTCTTCTGAGCAAAAAAATAAATTCTTCATCTCAGTCCTAAATAAGTCCTCATTATTTTTAAATTATGCCTTCCAATTGCTCTCTAATAGGTTGATTCTTGGTTTAAAGTATTTGTTTCATGAGGAAAGGCTGACCACCCTTGATTTACATTCAATGGGGTTTTGAAGAATGAGAATTGGTTTTGTTGATAAATATAAGATTCTCAGGGAGAATGAAAGCTGATTAGATATTTGTCCTCATAGAGGAATCCAGAACTAGGGGTCACAGTTTCAAATTAAGGGGTTTCCCATTTAAACTAGAGGTGAGATGGAGAAAATTCTCTCCAAGAATAATTAATCTTTGTCATTCTCACCCCGGGGACAATAGTATGTAGATAATTGAATGTATTCTAGGCTTAATTATTAAGATTTTTACTCTGCAATAGAGTGAAGGATTATGGAGAATAGATAGTAACATGACCTGAAAATAACAATCAGATGAGCCATAAACTTATTGAATGGCTGGACAGTCTTGAAGAGCAACTGGCCTATTCCTTTGATTCCTTATGTTCTAAGAAAATACACAATGTCAGCCTTTGGAATGGTTCCTGCAAGTGCAAGATTGAGTAATGACCTCTATTCATCTTTCTTCTTTCTTTTCTTCTCCTGACTAAGAAGACACGTTATTTGACATCTAAGATGACAAAGGTTTTGGTGAGAGGAGAGGAGAAAGTAAGAATTGTGTGCTTATACCATTTGTAGCCTCAGTGAGAAGAAATGGGTGAGGCTGGTGTTGTAGTTAGTAAAATATGCCATATGAAGATGAACTCATTCACGTAGACAACACATTTCAGATTGTTAAATATTTTCCACCATTGCATCCAAGTTTTTCTGGCATTATTGCTTCCTATTGCCTCTCGCAGTGGGAGTTTGAATGACTTCCTACTGGCTTACAAGTATAGAATATCAGTTTCCTTTCTATCTCTTCTGCCAAGCCCTTAAATGGATTATCTGAGAATCTTGTATTTATAGTCATTGCTCAAAGTATCAGAGTACAAAATCAGTTTCAAATTTTTCCTACCACTCCTTACACTCGTGTGACTCCTGTTTAAGAGGTGTTGGCAATGCATAATCTCTGTTAGCCACTGCCAATGTGTGCAGTCAATGAACAGGAACGGGAGGACTAGCTAGAAGAAGCAATCATGTAATACAGCAGGAAGTTTGCCAAATATTGGACAGTCATGGGTTAGTCATGAACTACCATCCCTGCACTCATTTTCAGCTTTTATTCAATTTAACCCGTTAAGTCTTGCATTCTGGAGAACAAGTTCTGAATCGTGTTAATAATTAATTATCAGAGATTACATTTCATGGGGCTTGTTTCTTTATTACACAGGCACAGAAATGAGAAATTGGCTTACTAGAAAATTATCCATTTGAATTATGACATTTTCATGTGAAATTATATTAGCCATGGTGTAATATTTATAACTGAATGATTGAACCTGTCACCTACAACTGATTTAGAAGTATTCAACATAAGTACCCCTACAAGACAGTGACTGGATGTAGGTTTGCAATCGCAATTTCAGTGTGTTCCTGATCTTCATAATGCTGAATGAGCCATCATGTTGGTATTAGACTTCGTATTGGAGGAAAAGAATGGAGCATTAATTTCACAAGGAAGATGTCAAACCTGATTCAAAAGTATAGTGCCTGAAGTATTTGTGGCTCGTAAATGGCACATGAGTCAGTTGCAGCCAAAAAAAATGATGAATAAAGGAAATGTGGGAATAAGGCAACCTGATATAATATTTATAATATGCAAGCTGGGGAGATCTTAGGTGCAACCCCGACTCTACGTGGAAATTGTCAACCACTGCTAAGTTGGGGATATTATTACATATGATTTCAGCTTTCTGAGCCTAGGCAAGGAAATATTATCCCATGTGCATGCTCCTGATTGGTCTTAGAAAATCCCTGCTTCCTTTCAGGCAAATCTAGTGTTGTTCACCTTTATGTAGTTGAATTTCACAGCTAAGGAACAGCTACAAAATGAGTGGAAGAAAATGATACATAAAAAAATGGAATGGGGAAAACTGAAACATTTAGTGTGAAGTCAAATTAATCAAGGTTGGCTGTTTAAGAAGAAAATTGTTTGAGGGTAATGTTTCATGATCCCAAAACTAGCACTGTTAAAATCCCAATTTTTCACGCTAGCAAAATGTTTATTTCCTATTTTGTTTTATTTAGCTGTCAATTGACACAAAATAATTTAGATTTTAATTGGAGTACAGCTTTGTGCACTTCTTGCACTTCCTGCATCTGTTCTTCTTTCTTCCTTCAGGAGTTACTTTGTCTCATTTGAGCTCGTATGAAACAAGCAATTTTTTTCCAGCTGGTACTCTTTGAAGATCAGGCATTAGGCGATGTATCAAGGGAAGAATTTAGAGAAGGCTGACTATTTTTCCTTATTATAGATAATTAGCTAGCTCAAAAGAAGTGGCTGTAGTGTTAAAGGATTCAGCCTCTGTCTTTTAATTGTCTTTCACTTTGCCCCAAGGAATCAACTTATCTTAACATTTGTTTTCCTAGTTTTACACAAGAGATCTGTTATAAATGAGCAATAAAGACCAAAAAACAGTAGTTGAACTCCTGCCTTGTGCAAATTTGGCTGATTTAACTTGGAGTCAAGAGTGTGGTGCTGGAAAAGCACAGCAGGTCAAGCAGCATCCGAGGAGCCGAAGAATCGGCATTTTGAGCATAAGTCCTTCATTAGGAATCATCAGGAGTCAGAAAGTCCTCACTTTCTCCTCCTGATTTAACATGCAGCTGAAGCTGGACTACTATATTTGTTCTTTTGACAAAATCAACCAAGGTTTGGGATCAGAAAAGTGATGAAAGGTATTGTGGCATAACCAGTACCATATCTTCACTAATAAACTGCTCATTGATGCTCAGTTTGGTTCTGCTATGGCCAGTTGGCCACAGCCTCATTACAGCCTAAGTCCATACAGAGACAAAGGATGATCTCAACATGACTACTCTTGGCATCAAGGTTGGAGTCATTACCTAACACAATGGTTGTTAAGCACCAATCTTTTCAGTCCCAGGACATCACTGCAGAGATCCCTTTTGTTATTTTCTAGGCCCAATGATCTTTAAAGACCTTCACTTCATCATTAGGGTTAGAAATGGGGATATTTACTGGTGATTACCCAGATTTCAGCTTCAATCACTTATCAAACAATGAAGAAATTCAAACTCATAGCAGTAATACCTGAATAACATTCAAACTAATAAATTTATAATATCATTTATACAAGTGTCAGGCAATAACTGTCTCCAACAAGCGGTGACCTAGGCACCACTCCATGATGTTTAATGACGTGAACATTGCTAAAACTCCTACAATTCTGGAGACTTCCATTGATTGGAAACTTAACTTAATTACTGAAGCAAAAAACACAAGGAGGAGGATGGGTTTCTTTCCAGCCAATTACTACCGATCTAATTCTTGAAAGTTTTCCAACATCACCAGGATTCAAGTCAGCAGTGTATATGAATGCTCTCCACTTGGCTGAATGGGTGTAGTTCCAATAGCAGTCAGTAAGCACAACACCATCCAGTACAAAGCAACCCATATGACAACACCACATTCATAACAGCATAAGAACTAGGAGCAGGAGTAGGCCATCTGGCCCTTCGAGCCTGCTCTGCTATTCAGTCAGATCATGGCTGATCTTTACGTGGCCTCAGCTCCACTTACCCACCCTCTCACCATAACTGTTAATTTCTTTATTTTCAACTCCATCTGCCTTCCTAATTACTTGTTGTACCTGCAGACCAATCTTCTGTCATTCATGCACAAGTACACCCAGGTCTCTCTACACAGCAGCAAGCTGCAGTTTCTTAACTTTAAAAACATTTACTGAGGAAATCTAAACCACTTCACTGGGCAGGGAATTCCATAGGTTAACAACCCTCTGTGTGAAGACGTTCCTTCTCAATTCAATCCTAAATCTGCTCCGCATAATTTTGCGGCTATTTTGCCCTCTTCTGGTTTCACCTGCCAGTGAAAACATCCTCTCTACTTCTATCTTATCTATTCCCTTCACAATTTTATATGTTTCTATAAGATTCCCCCTTCATTCTTATAAATTGCAATGAATATAATTCCAGTCTACTCAGTCTCTCTTCATAACGCCAATCCCCTCAACTCCAGAATCTACCTAGTGATCCTCCTCCACATCCCTTCTAATGCCAGTACATCCTTTCTCAAGTAAGGAGACTAAAACTGCATGCAGTACTCTGGGTGTGGCCTCACTAGCACCTTGTACAGTTGCAACATAAACTATCTGCTTTTAAATTCAATCCCTTTAGCAATGAAGGACAAAATTCCATTTGCCTTCCTAATTACGTGTTGTACCTGCAGAGCAACCTTCTGTGATTCATGCACAAGGACAGCCAGGTCTCTCTACACAGCAGCATGCTGCAGTTTCTTACCATTCAAATAATAGTCTGTTTTACTGTTATTCCTATCAAAATAGATTACTTCACATTTATTAACATTGTACTCCATCTGCCAGACCTTTGCCCCCTCACTTGACTATCTCTTTTCCTTTGCAAAGTTTCACTGTCCTCTGCACACTTTGCTCCACTGTTCATCTTAGTGTCATCCACAAACTTCAATACACTATGCATGGTCCCCAACTCCAAATCATCTATGTAAATCGGTGGCACAGTGGTTAGCACTGCTGCCTCACAGCGCCTGAGACCCGGGTTCAATTCCCGACTCAGGCAACCGACTGTGTGGAGTTTGCACATTCTTCCCGTGTCTGCGTGGGTTTCCTCCGGGTGCTCCGGTTTCCTCCCACAGTCCAAAGATGTGCGGGTCAGGTGAATTGGCCATGCTAAATTGCCCATAGTGTTAGGTAAGGGGCAAATGTATGGGTGGGTTGCGCTTTGGCAGGTCGGTGTGGACTTGTTGGGCCGAAGGGCCTGTTTCTACACTGTAAGTAATCTAATCTAATCTAAATTGTGAGTAATTGCAGTCCCAAAACTGATCCCTGAGGTACAACACTAGTGACCGATCGCAACCAGAATAGCACTCATTTATTCCCATTCTTTGCTTCCTATTGGTTAACCAATCCTCTATCCATGCTAATACATTCCCCACAAT
Source organism: Hemiscyllium ocellatum (assembly GCF_020745735.1). NCBI lineage: Eukaryota > Metazoa > Chordata > Chondrichthyes > Orectolobiformes > Hemiscylliidae > Hemiscyllium > Hemiscyllium ocellatum. The sequence goes on from NC_083412.1 coordinate 50,959,291, forward strand.
GCCTTGCATCTTTATCTTATGCAGTATACTAGTTTGCGGCACTTTGTCGGATACCTTTTGGAAATTTAGATGCACTGCATTTACTGGGTCCCTTTTGTCCACTGTGTTCGTAATGTCTGCATAGAATTCCAAACAATTAATTAAGAGTGACCTCCCCTCATGAACCCATGCTGCATCTATCCAACAGGTCAATTTCTATCTACATGTCTTGCTATTTCTTCTTTGATAATAGATTCAAGCATTTTCCCCACTCCAGAAGTTAAGCTAACTGGTCTATAATTCCCCATCCTTTGTCTACCTCCCTTTTTAAACTGCTCCAGAGTCCAGTGAATTTTGGAAAATTACCACAAGTGAATTTGTTATTTCTCCCGATATCTCTTTTAGTACCCTGGGATGTATTCCATCAGGGCTGAGTGACCTGTCTATTTTAGCTCCATTAGCTTGCCTAACGCTACCTCTTTCATGAAGGTTTCCAGGTCCTCACCTACCTTCATCTCTGTCAATGACTGACATGTTATTAGTGTCTTCCACTATGAAGACTGACACAAAATACCTGTTCAGAGCCTCGGCTATTTTCTCATATCCCATTTCTAATCCTTCTTCTCATCCTGTAAAGACAAATGTTTACTTTAGCCACTCTTTTCTGTTTTAGATATTTATAGAAACTTTTGCTATCTGTCTTTATATTCTGAGCTAGTTTTTTCTCATAATCAATCTTACTTTTCTTTATAGCTCTTTTTGTGGCTTTCTGTTCACCTTTAAAGCCTTCCCAGGTTTCCCACTGATCTTGGCCACTTTCTCTGCCTTCTCTTCAATTTGGTAACCTCCCTTATTTCTGTAGATGCCCATGACAGATTACCTCTTTTCCTACAGTCCTTCCTTTGACTAATATATACTTTTGCAGAGCACTTTAAAAATTGTGTTGAAAATCCTCCACTGTTCATCAACTGTTCTACCATAAAGTCTTAGCATCCAGTATACCTTAGCAAACTCCTCCCTTGTCTTATTGTAGTCTCCCTTGTTTACACACAGTACCCTGGTATTGGAATTTATCTTTGCACTTTCCATGTGTATTCTAATTTTACCCATACTGTGATCGCTCCTTCCAAGAGGATCCCTAACTATGACATCGTTGATAATTCATGTCTCATTATACAGGATTCCCTCATCGCTTCCATTACATACATTTCAAGAAAACTATCCAGTATACGTTCAATGAGCTCCACCTCAAGGCTACTCTGACTGACCTGGTTTAACCAATCGACATGTAGATTAAAATCCCCCATGATAATTGCCGTACCATTTTGACAGGCATGTGTTATCTCTTTGTTTATTGCCTGCCCAGTGTGATATTGTTATTATTATTCAGTGGGCTGTAGACTACACCTATCAGTGACTTTTTCTTCTTGGAATTTCTAATTTTCACCGAAATGGATTCAACCTTGTTCTCCATAGAACATCTATCATCTCTCACCACCACCCGGGTGTCGTCCTTTAATATCAGAGTTACACCACCGCCCTTGTCTCCCTGTCTGTCCTTCCAAATATTCTGGTACCCCTGGATATTTAACTCTGAGTCGTGACCATCCTACAATCATGTCTCCGCCATAGCTACTAAATCATATTCATTTGTGATGATTTGTGCCGTTAACTCATCTACCATGTTGCAAATACTACAAGCATTCAGGTGAGGTACCCTTATGCTAGTTTTTTGTAACTTCTTTATGAATTCCAACATCTCCAATAATAGTATCTCTCAAGTTATCTTTCCTTTTATCACCTCAAATACTCCCTCAATCACCAATGCACAGTAGCAGCAGTGTCTACCATTTGCAAAATGCACAGCAGCAAGGTGTCTTTGACAGTTGCTTCCAAATTTCTGACATTTATTACCTGGAAGAATAAGGACAGCACATATATCTGAACACCACCATTAACAATTGTCACCTCAGGTTACACACCAACCAGATTTGAAAATATATTGTTCTTCCATCAAGACTGGGACAAAATCTTGGAACTCTCTCCTAACAACAGGCATCAGCAGGTTTCTGCTGAACTCAGTGAACTCAACTCAATCCAAATCAGTACAGGTTGGTTTTTTTTTTGTAATTCATTCTGGGAATGTGGACTTTGCTGGATGGGCCTGCATTTATTGCTCATCCCTCGTTACCCTCAAGAAGGTGGTGGTGAGTTGCCTTCTTGGATCACTTCAGTTCATTTGGTAAAGCAGACCTGTAATGCCATTGGGAAGGGAGTTCCAGGAATTTGATCCAGTGACATGGAAGGAACAATGATATATTTTCAAGTCATGATGATGAGTGGCTTGGAGTTGATGGTATTCCCATGTTTCAGTTGCACATGTCTTTCCAGATAGTAGTGGTCATGACTTTGGTAGGGGCTGTCTAAGGAGTCTTAGTGAATTTCTACAGGAAAAGCTTGACTGTACAAACTATAGCAGATGATGGTGCCATTTCACCACCACCTTTTTGAGGGCATTTTGGAATGAATAAGAAATAATGGGCTTGCTCTGATGCCCACATCCCATGAATGAATAGAAAAAATTCTATTCAGTGAATAGTAAAAGTGTAGGGAGAGAAACAGGATGACATTTGGTTGCAATACAGTCATAAATCCAATCTGTATTGATTTGAATCGAGTTGAGTTCACTGAGTTCAGCAGAAACCTGCCGATGCCTGTAGAACAGTGAATCAGAAGTTAGTTTTTTTTCCTTCCCCACCAGAAACCACTGACACTGTGTTACTGGGAAAAGAATTTTAAAGCTTAAAGCTTTGTAATCGTGATTTTAACTTGAAGTTCTGTAGGGATTTCAGTCCAAGCCTTTATTATCTATACAGTTTTGCTCCCACTTGTAGTGGCTGTACATGTTCTACACAAAAAAGAGTCTGATTAAATAAAGAGCTTTCATTTATATCACATCTTTCACAATCTTAGAATTTTCCAAAGCTCCTTAAGTCGAATGCAATATTTTTTGGGATAAAATAGGCAATCAATTTGCACTCATCAATTTCCAATAATCTGCAATGAAGTGAATATAATCTGTTTTAATGGTGGTTTGAGAGTTAAATATAACCCAAGGCACTAGGGAATGCTACAGCTTAACCACAGCTCATGTCTTAGATTTAAAAAAATTTACGGTTGAGCCCATGGCCGTACTTTATTTACTGTCAATAGAAATTAAGGTTGACACTTTTAAAGTACTTTTGTTATTTTGCATTTTCTTTTAATTTGTAAATATTCCTGCATCAATGCATTTATAATTTTAACAGAAGTTTCTTGCATTTCATAATTAATATTATGAGACTGTGAAAAGCATTGCAATACCTTCCAAGTAGATCCCACTCCTGGGGAGTATGCAGTTATCTCTCACTGAGAAGAAACTTGGCAGGGTTGTAGATTGATAAGAATAGATCTGCATTCCATCTCCCCACTTAGTAGAACTTATTCAATGGAAGCCTAAGACTGTAGAATCAATCTCAGAGTCTCTCTGGGATGATGTGATCATGTATTCATTAGCACATTTAAACATCTACTGGATTAATCACTTCAATTACTATAATGGTTATTGTAAGCATATTACATTGGGGCAGTATATGCACCATGTTTTGAAATTGTTCTACATTGTCCAAATGAAAACGGTTAAATGAACCAGTTACTGAACACGATTTAATTCTTTCAGTGCTGAAAGCCTTTGGCATCTTTTTGAAGTATCCTATCACTCTTTTGGATGCTGCATTCAAATTGTTCATTTTTTCTATGTTACGGATGGTAGAATATCTGTGATTTGGGTAGGAAGCACTGGTACTTTAATATCAAATTTCCTGTGCATCACAGCACCTTTCTGGACCTCAGCAAGCTTGACTATTAATGATTGTGAACCTGCCATTCTCTTATGCCATTGTTGCTAAAGCAGTTTGTTGAATCACTAAAAGAGTCAGATCTGCAGCTGAGGTTTTATTAACATTTACAGAAAACATGTTTACCTAAAATTTTGTGGCCTCTGCAAAGTTGATAACATTTTTAATACTGGTTCTAAAACCTCTTGTTCAAATTCCAGTTTTATAATACTCCCTTTAAAATTTGATAGTTATGTTGAGCTACACCTGCAGCTTAGTACAGTACAGACAAAATTGAGAAGTCTGGTACCTGCTGGCCCCTTTCAAAGTGTTTGCAATGCACTGGAACAATTAAAATGCCTGATCAAATATAAAGTGAAGGGAGACTGTGCTTTCAATTAGTTAAAAATCGCACAACACCAGGTTATAGTCCAACAGATTTATTTGGAAGTGCTAGCTTTCAGAGCATTGCTCCTTCGTCAGGTAGCTAGTGGGGCAGGATCGTAAGACACTTAATTTATAGCTATAAATTCTGTGTCCTATGATCCTGCCCCACTAGCTACCTGACGATAAGAGCACTCCGAAAGCTAGCGCTTCCAAATAAACCTGTTGGACTACAACCTGGCTTTGTGATTTTTTAACTTTGTCCACCCCAGTTCAACACCAGCACCTCCGCATCATGTCTTTCAATTCAGTTAGGTCTTTGTTCTTAAACATATGTTGCTGTTCTTGCTGCATGCTGTGACGACTCATTGCTCCTGTGATATTTTGATGTAATTGATTAGAGAAAGTGGGGAACAGTTTTGAGCCTTAATGATGGATGCTTGAAGCTGCATTGTATCTTTTTCCTGTGATCATGTGTAGTTGCTATTAAATGTACTTTAGTGAAGAAATACATTTGCAAACAAACTGTTGAATTACAGCATTGCTTATATCAAAAAATTAATTTAAAATTTAAGTACTTGAGTTAAAAGCATGCACCTATGACTGTAACTGTGAGTCGGCCTATGGGTATACTTTTCAATTTGCAGGTTCTAACAGCATACCTGTGTAAGTCAACCCGGACTCTCATGCCTGAGCTTTGATACTTGTCTACTCAGTTTAAGATTCCCAGAGTTACACATATCCAGTAGTCAGATTATCTCTGTCTGGCTGCCATAGACACATTAATATTTACAGCACAGAAGGAGGCCATTTAGCCCACCATGTGTTCGCCAGTCACAAAAAAATTTCACTACATCATTTTCCAGTGCTTGGTCCATATCCAGGGAGGCTACCGCAAAGCAAGTGATTATCTAAATGCTGGTTCAGCATTCAATGGGATCCTGGCTCAAACACCCTTTCAGGCCTTAAGTTCCAAACAGTGAAAAATGTTTTCTTCAAAACTTCTCTTAACATTCTATCTCGTGTCTAAACTCTATGCGTCTTGGTTATTTATCCTTCCCTGAATGGAAAAAATCCCTTCCTATGCACCTTATCCATGCCTCTCATATACACCTCCATAAGATGCTCTCTTGACAGAACTTGCATAATAAAGGCAGATATAATAAAGGAAAACACCAAGGAATTTTAAAATAAGTTATATAAAGAGCAAAGAAAAATTGTCCAGGGAAAGAGTAGGATCCATTATTAGTACCCTCCATAAATATTTATTTATTCAATGACCATCTTCACAATGTAAAAGGACAACATACGTATAGCCTCTAGGTGGAGGACTGTGAAATAATAGAATAAATAAATATAGACAGAAGAGGAAGTACAGACTTAAAAGTGGATAAATTCACATGTGATGTAACCAAGGCTGTTGAGAGGGAGAGGATATCAGGGGCCTTAATAGTTATTTTCAAATCCTCGCTGGTCACTTGTGAGGACTGGAGGAAAGTTATGTTGTCCCATTGCTAAAAAAAGATAAGAGATAAACTGACTGATCTGTGATTTCCTGATCCAACTTTGGTGGTGAGGAAATTATTAAAAGGAATTCTCAGGAACAGAAAATGTCTGCATTTATATATTGGGATAATCGGCATGGATTTGCTAAAGAAATGTTTTGTTTGACAAGTTTGATCAAGGCTTTTTGAGGAAATACCGGGAATACTGATGAGGATAATGCATTTGATGTTATCTGCATGGACTTAGCAAGGCTTTTGATCAAGTCACTCATGCCTGACTGGTCAAGGATGTAAGAACTCGTAGATGTCAAGGTAAAGTGACATGTTGGAGCCAAAAGTATGAGGCTGGAAGCAGAGGTAACTGCGACTAGAAGTCTGATTCTGGTGGGCTTCTGCAAGAATTGTTTCTGGGAACCTTGCTGTTTGTGATGTACATTACTGATTTGAACTTAAATGTAGGCTGTACAATCAAGTTGTTTATAGATGAAACAAAAATAATAGGGTAGCAAATAGAGAGGAGGATAGTCGTAAATTATCAGGAAGATATTGATGGACTGGTCAGATGGGAACAGCAGTGGCAAATGGAACTCAACATGGAAAAACATGATGTTATAGAGTCATAAAGACGTACAATGTGGAAACAGACCCTTCAGTGCAAAACATCCATGCTGACCAGATATCTGCGTTATTCTCGTCCCATTTGTCAGCATTTGGCCCATATCCCTCTAAATCCTTTCTATTCATATGTCCATTCAGATGCCTTTTAAATTACTTTATAATTGTACCAGCCTCCACCACTTCCTCTGACAACTCATTCCATACACTCACAACCCTCTGCATGAAAAAGTTGCCCCTTAGGTCCCTTTTATATCTTTCCCCTCTCACCCTAAACCTATACCCTTCAGTTCTGGACTCCCCACCCCATGGAAAAGACCTTGTATATTTACCCTCCCCATGTCCCTCATGATTTTATAAACCTCCATAAGGTCACCTCTCAGCTTCCAACACTCCAGGAAAAATAGCCCCAGCCTATTTCAGCCTCTCCCTATAGCCCAATAATGTACATCCAACAGCATGTTTGCCAAATTTGGTTTTACTTCTATCCATGTGGGCTCTTGCTGATTCTTTCAGGATATCATCCCTCCTCACTACTATAATTGATTCCTTCATCAAAACTGTGACCCCCACGCTGCTCCTACTTCTGTCCTCCTCTCTCTTATCTAAGTAACCTATAACCAGGAAAGTTGAGCTGCCAATCCTGATGATCTTTCAGCCAAGTTTCCATTACACACTCAAATGCATATCTATGTTCTCAGCCAGCCTGTCGTCTTCATGTGATGCTTACATTAAATATGTTTTAGAGTATAGAATCAGACAGCATGGAAACAGACCCTTTGGTCCAACCAGAATCACAAACTAGTCCTACCTGAGCTTGGGCCATATCCTTCCAAATATGTCTTCTTCATGTATTTATCCAAGCATCGTCTAAGTTTTATAACTACCTGCATCCATCACTTACTTTGGATGTTCCAATTAATCTCATAAAAATTACTTCCTTCTTATTTAAGTTATGTCTTCTCTGCATTCCAGTACCAGTCAGTGGCATTTTAATTTTGAATTCCATTTCAACTTCTCTGCACTACTTGATAGGATCGCATCCCTCTGCCAATCGCATTTAAATCTGCACCTTGCATTTGAAAAACTACCCATGAAGATGTCAGTCCTATTCCTGTTCAGATGTAACCCATCCAACGTGGGCAGGTCCCAGGACCCACTCCTCCAGAATTGGTCCCGATGCCTCAGGAATCTAGAGCAGTCTGTCTTGTACCATCTCTTCCGCCACCTATTCATTTGCGGTATCCCATTTTTATACTCATCGCTTTATGGCACCAGGTGTAATGCAGAGATTACTCCCTTTGAAGTCCTATTTTTCAACTTCCTACCCAACACCCTAAAGTCTTGTGCAGAATCTCATTTCTCTTTCTTCCTATGCTATTAATTCTAAAATAAACCATGACCAAGTATTGCCTATCCAGTGCCAAGGTTCAGAACATCTGTTCTAGGCTGGAGAGGAGTTTGAAGTTGGAAGGGGAGGATCCGGTTGTTGTGGTCCACACAAGTATGAACGAAAGTGAAAAGAGGTTCTGCTGAGGGATTGTGTGCAGCTCAGGGCAAAATAAAAAGCAAGTTCATAAATGTGATAATTTCTGGATTACTACCTGACCCATGTGCAAATTGATATAGCATAGATAGAATAGAATCCATGCAGTGTGTAAACAGGCCATTTAGCCCAACAAGTCCACACCGACCCTCCAAAGACCATTCCCCTACCCTTTTACCTGTAACCCTAAATTTCCCATGGCTGAGGCACCTAACCTATGCATCACTAAACACCATTGGCAATTTAGCATGGCCAATCCACTGAACCTGCGCATCTTTGGTCAGTGAGAGGAATCCAGAGCACCCAACTGTAACCCACGCAGACACAGGGAGAATGTGCAAACTCCACACAGTCGCCCAAGGCTGGAAATGAGCTGTGAGACAGCACTGCTAACAACTGAGCGACTGTGCTGCCCCTGTGGTAAATAAAATTGGTAGAGGTAAATATGTGGCTCAAAGATTGGTGAAGAAGAAATGGGTTCTGATTCATAAGACAATGGTGCCAATACTGGGGAAACAAAAAATTGTATCATTTGGATAAGCTTTATTTGAACAGTGCTGGAACCAGTGTTGTGGTGAATGATGTAACCAGCGTTACGTAGAGGCCGTTAAACTAATGAGTTGGGGAGGGGTTGAGGAGTGGGAAGGATGGAGAAAGTTCAATTGGAATGAAATTTTAAAAATATCAAAGAGAAAGGAGAGCAGAAGTGCAAAGTAGTGAAGAGGTGAATGATAATCAAGGCGTAAAAAATATACTCGAGTGTGGTGCTGGAAAAGCAGGTCAGGCAACATCCCCTGCATGCTCCTTTACCTACTGTGCTTTTCCAGCACACACACTCGACTCTGATCTCCAGCATCTGCAATCCTCACTTTCTCTTAGTTGAAAAACTTTTCAGAAGACTGCAGCAGAAATTGGAACAAGAGAAGGTAATATTGGTGAAAGCTTAATGATCTTTATCTGAATACATGCAGCATTTGTAGCAAGATAGATGAGTTGAGGGCACAAATAGAAGTAAATGAAGATGACTTAACAGCAATTACAGAGACATAGTTATATAGTGACCCAAGTCTGGGAATTCAACGTTATTCAATGTTTCAGAAGAACAAGGAAAAGGAAAAACTACGTGGTGTAACTTTCGTAATAAGGAAAGATTTCATTACAGTGTTGAGTAGTGGTATAGGTGCAATAGACCACAATGTGAAATCAGCTTGGTTGGAAGTAAGGAATATCAAGGGAAAGAAATCATATGGGATTTTGTTTTTACTTTCTTGTGGGACGTTGATGTGGCTGGCTGATCAGCATTTATTGTCCGTCCCTAGCTGCCCTTGAGAAGATACTGATGAGCTGCCTTCTTGATTCAACTGAGTGGCTTGCTGGGCCATTTCAGAGGGCAGTTGAGAGTCATCCAAATTGTTGTTGGTCTGGAGTCACAAGTAGACCAGACCAGGTGAGTTCTTTACCTGAAGGACATTAGTGAACCAGGTGGGTTTTTCAGATAATTAGCAATGATCTCATGGACATAATTACAGTTTAATTCCAGATATTCTATTGAATTCAAGATCTCCATCTGCCAAGTGGGATTGTACCCAAGTCCCCAGAACATTACCTGAGTTTCTGGATTAATAGCCTACCGATAAAACTACTAGGCTATAATTTCCCCAAACAGTTGCCTGACTGAAAGGGAAAGAATATATCCGGGAATGATTAAGGCATGTAAGTAGGACACTACATTTGTCATGGGTGATTTTAGCCTGCATATTGACTGGTCCAATCAGAGAGACAAGAACAACATGAAAAATGAATTACTAGAAGGCATCAAGGATTGTTTCTCAGAGCAATACATTGCAGAGCATACCCAAAACAGACTATTTTTGACCGAATATTATGCAATGAAGTTGGATTGATAAGTGATCTTGTAGTTATTGTGGGCGGCACTGTGGCACAGTGGTTAGCACTGCTGCCTCACAGCGCCAGAGACCCAGGTTCAATTCCCGCCTCAGTCGACTGACTGTGTGGAGTTTGCGCGTGTCTGCGTGGGTTTCCTCCGGGTGCTCTGGTTTCCTCCCACAGTCCAAAGATGTGTGGGTCAGGTGAATTGGCCACGCTAAATTGCCTGTAGTGTTAGGTAAGGGGTAAATGTAGGGGTATGGGTGGGTTGCGCTTCGGCGGGTCAGTGTGGGCTTGTTGGGCTGAAGGACCTGTTTCCACACTGTAAGTAATCTAATCTTAAGGATCCTGCTGAGGATAGTAATTCCTTGATTGGCAAGAAATATAAAAACAAACAATGAAAGGTTCTGTGGCGATATTGAAAGAAAAAGAGTAGCTGAAGTAAAGGTTTGGACTCTTCGAGGATGCAACTACAGAATTAATAGCAGGGCACAGGGAAAGGCAAGTAATTTAAGCCAATATTTTGCATTGTCTTCATGGTGGAGAACACTATAAACATCTGAAAGACAAACAGAAAGCAAGTGTAAATGGGAAGAAAGTAAATTGTCACAGTTTCTATCATGAGGCTCAAAGTATTTGACAAACTATAGGAAATGAAGGTAGATAAACATCCAGGACCTGGTGGTCTGCATCCAAGCGGTTTAAAGGAAATGGCAGCAAAGGTGGTGGAGACATTGGTCAAAATATTTCAGAAGGGTTCCAGCAAATTGTGACATCCCGTTCAAGAAAGGAAGCAGATAGAAATCAAGTTAGCCTAGCATCTATCATTCAGAAAATGCTAGCGTTCATGTTAAAGAAGAAACAGCAAACCATTTAGGAAAGGTTAATGTGATCAGAGTCAATATGGTTTTGTGAAGGGAAATTCATGTTTAACAGATTCACTAGAGTTATCTAAGGATATACCATGCAGGGTTATTAAGGGGGAATAGGTAGATGTGGTACATTTGGATTTCCATAAGGCAAAAAAAAGGATATTGCAAAAGATAGAAGCTCATAGTATATGGGGTAATGTATTAGCATGGATTGAGGATTAATTAACATATAGAAGAGAGAGAGTCAGGATGAATGGATCACTTTAAGTTTGGAAAGATATAACTAGTGGAGTGCCACAAGGATCAGACCTAAAACCTCAATTCGTTACAATGCATATTGATGATTTGGTGGAGGGGGCAGAATGTAATGTATCCAAACTTGTTGATCTTGCAGAAGAGGAGGGAGAACATGTGCTGAGTACACAAATAACCTGCAAGGGGATAAAGACAGATTGAATGAATGGATAAAAAGAAACTTGGCAGACAGAGTTTGTTGTAGAAAAATGTGAGGCTATGAAGGAAGATTCAAAACCAGATTATTGTTTCAACGGTGGTAGACTCCAGGAAATGCACAGCACAGAAGGAGCTGGGTGTTGTTCTAGCACATGAACACAGATGTAGCAAGTAAAGCAAATAGTTTTTTTGGTATCTATCACTGGAGGATCAAGTTTAACAGTAGGGAAGTCATGGCACAACTTTACATGATATTGATGAAGCCAAACCTGGACTACAGTGTAGCTTTTGTCTGTATATTTAAAGAAAGGGTGTACTGGTATTGGTGGCAGTTCAAAAAGATTCAAAAGGCAATGGTTGATTTCTGGGATATATTGTCCATCCCTAACTGCCTGTGAGAAGATACTGATGAGTCTGTCTTCTTGATACAACTGAGTAGCTTGCTGGGCCATTTCAGAGGGCAGTTGACTCATTAATAATGTTGAAATGGGTTAGGTCTTTATTCATTGGAGTTTAAAAGAATGAGGAGTGATCTTATTGAAGCATCCAAGATTTGAAGGGCTTGACAGGGTAGCTGTTGAGGAGATATTTCCACTAGTAAGGAAATTTCAAGCAAGTGGAAATATTTACAGAGTCACAGGATAATTCTTTAAAATAGAGATGCAAAAAGATTTATTCTGCTAGAGGGTAGCAAATATCAGAAATTTTTTATCCCATTGAATTGTAGGATCTTAATCATTGGAAATATTTAAAAAGGAGGGAGGTAGATCTTTGAACTGTCAGGAAATTGAGGACTGATGAGCTGGCATGAAAGAGGAGTTGAGGCCTAGAGTAGATTAACCATGGTCTCTTTGTAAGGCAAAACAGACTCCAGGTGCTGAATTTTGACCTCCTACTTCTACTTTGTAAGCTCTTATATTCTCATGTTCTTTCCATACAAGCTCCACTATAAGGCTTCTCTCAACAAGACTTCCCAAACCTGATCTCTGATTAGTATCATTTAAATTCAAACATATTTCTGGCAGAAAAGCAAAGATCCTTACCATAAGAATCTTGTGTAGGTTGTGTGACCAGTGATTCATGAAAGAATCAGTTGAGAAATACAATTCACCAATGTAAGTAGCATGATATTCAGAACACCCTGCATTGAGATTAAGAAGGATGAACAAGATCAGAAATATATGCAAGGTTAGTTTGTAAATTCTAGTGAGCACATCTCACCAAAAGCACAAAAGTGTTGTAACTATATTATCAGTGTTAATACAGCTGAAAGAAATCTTCACTTGATGAAATATTTGAAAATCATTAAGTCACCAGAGCTAAATATTAAACATCCTATAGTTTTTCCATGAATTTAAAATTCTGAAATTCTGCCTGATTGATTGTTAATTTTGCAATTGAAATTAAATCCCAAAAAAGACCATGTAACCCATGAAATCCACATTCACTCTTTGCTAGACTAAACAAAACGAATGATGCTACTCTGCTCTTTTGTTCTTTTGCATCAAATATTTACCATTTCCCTTGCTTTGTTTCAAATGTAATCCTCCAAGGACTCATTCTCCACAGAGGTGTATTTTGTTATATTTTCGGAATTTGATATTCAGTATGAATGCAGCTGGTGAAACATATTTCCCAAAGTAATCATGTTCCTGTTTACTTATGCAACATATTGCACATATGTTCATTTCAAGATCAAATGCCATGTGGGCTCTGACTAAAATGAATCATTGCTAATTAATTTAGAACTAGGTCTTGTTGCCTATAAATTAGAGAAGAACTAATGTATGTTTAACAGTATCTATCTGAGCTTGTCATTTGTCTTGTGTTGGGCTGAATAGCCTGATGTTTCACTGGGTTTATCAAACATAAAGCAAGTGTCAAAAGGTTAATTTCAAGTTAAGCCTAAAACATGCACTGATTCAGTGGAGCATGTTTTCTGCCTGCTCATTAGTACCCAATGAGGCTGCAGCCATTTGAGATCTGTGCCATATTTGTATGCCTTAACAGATACTCATCATTTCTGGGAAGATAAGAAATCCACCAATTCCCACATAGATTCAACCACCAAATTGGAGGAGAGTTATTTGAAAAGAGGGGGAGATTTAACTTGGCCAGAGATTTTTTGGAATCTTTTAGCTGTAGAAAACTTGTAAAGTGTGTGCATGTGTGTGTGTCCCCGAGAAGCTGTCCCATAGCCATCTGAGACAGAGCTGCATGAAGCCTCAGCTCCATTGTACATGACTAGTCCAGGCAGCCATTTAGATGTTGCACCATATATTGGGCTGCAGTCAAAATGCGTCTGTGCAGTGTAGTGGGGATTTGCAACAATGGCTGTTGGGAGGACACATTCCATGCAATACACTCAGCATCTATGAAGAGAAATAAAAGTTAACTTTGTGGATCCAGGTAACCTTCTTCAGAATATGGTATCTGAGGTTCAGTGCCAATGTGATGTCAGATATGTGGGCTGTGTGTCCCAAAGACTGGTGAATCATAACAAGCAGCATGTCTTTTCAACTGTTCATAATAAGCAAGGTACTGACCATACCCAAAAGCCCATGTTTGCAAAACCTGAAACACCATGTCTAACATTAGACATGTTTCAGCAGTTGGACAATATCTGCTTGTTAATCCTGAATGTGTGCGGAATTATGCTAACAGCTGATTTAGGGTTAAGAGTCTAGCTATCAGTCAGTCATATTCACTCTGAAGGGGGGAGTATTCTTTCATACTGATGACTTTGCCTTGCAGACAGTGGACAGATGTTGGGGAGTTAGAAGATGAGTTACTGACTTGCTCTTGTAGCCACAGTTCTTATATGTCTGGTCAAGTTCAGTTTCTGTTCTCCCAGTACTTTACTAATGAGGAATTCAATGCTATCAGTGCCATTGGATTTCAAAGACTGATAATCAGATTCTCCCCTGTTTGAGTTGAACATTACCTGGCATCATTAATAATTGGTTGTTTTGACTTCTCTCTCTCTCCTCAATTTAGGATGGCACTGGAATGTCACAGATCTATGTCTGCCATACATCAGTTTATAAAAACTGCAACAGAAGTTTCTATGATTGAAAATTTGCGCTGGCAACTGGCAATGATCAACTCACTTTTCTTATGTATCTACTGACAAGTACTTCACAATCAAGTAACAGCAAAGCTAAAAGCAGTGGGATACTTTTGACATATAGAGAAAGTCAGGACTGCAGATGCTGGAGATCAGACTTGAGAGTGTGGTGCTGGTAAAGCACAATAGGCTCAGGCAGCATCCGAGGAGCAGGAGAATCGACATTTCTGGCATAAACCCTTCATCAGGAATGGCTGAGGACTAAACCATTCCTGATAAAGGGCTTATGCCCGAAACATCAATTCACTTACTCCTTGGATGCTGCCTGACCTGCTGTGCTTTTGCAGCATCACATTCTCGACCCTATTTCTGACATATGATGTACCTTTAAATATAGAGAAATTTGAAACCATCCATAAGTAGCACAATATCCATTAACATGGAGATAGCGAAGTCTGATGAATTGGTAATTATATAACTATTATCTTGATGTTGTTCCTCAATTAGGTGATAGCAACCAACATCCACAATAAACAAAGGCCTGTTTCTTGAGATAATGCCACTTTGCTACAAGTAATCTATATTGTAGATTTGTGTCTCTTGTGCTGCGTGCTGGACTTTATTAAACACCATCAGTCACTTCTGTTTGCTTTTGTATTCATCTGTAGTATTTCTAGTGAAAGAGCCTTTCACACAGCAAGCAATCCATCCTATTACATTCACAGATCACCATGATACTGTTGTCCTCCAGACATTTCTAACATGCTTCTTCAATTTCTGAGCTGCTTTGATAACTATTGAAGTTGATATGTATTCTCCAAAGTTTGAAGATTGCTTGGTATATATTTCACGGCTTTCATTCTCCTGTCTTTGTGAAGGTGCCGTTGGTATATTAAAGCAAAAATGAAATCTGAAGAAAAGAGGAGAACACATTTTCAAAATGGACATGGTAAGTAGAATCTAACCAAGGCTGACTAAATTGTGGTAAAATGGGATAGAGTCTGACTTTTAAGTTACTGTTAATTCATTCTTATGTCAAATTACTTTCTGCACAATTTAGTTGAATGTTTTCCAGGAAATGAAATTTGCATGCAGCAGAATAATTGGCAAAGCTTATCCTATTTAGTGGTCAGCAATACAACTAGGGCATTATAACTGAATTCAAAGAAAGCTTCCCTGGGAGATCTAGTGAGGTTGCAAGAATTTCTAACTTTCTCAACAAATAATTGCTAATCGGTTAAAGCTGAATTTTCTAATCTATAGATTACAGGGCTGAGGGACAGAGAAAATAGATTAGATTTGCATTGGGATGACTTCCAAATGTTTTCCTGCTGTTTCTCATGCATGAGATGATTGCTTGAGTCACAGAAATGACCAGCCAGTTAATAGAGTTGTACAGCATCAAAACAGACTCTTCAGTCCAACCAGTCCATGCTGACCATAATCCCAAACTAAAGTAGCCCTTGCACTGAGCACATTTTTCTCCAAACATTTCTAGGTGATACTTACCTAAGTGTCTTTTAAACATTGCGACTGTACCCCCATCCATCACTTCCTCTGAAAGTTCATTCCTCTAGCCTTACAAATTAAGTTGATTATGAACCCAGTTCGATCAGATTTCTCAGGAGTGCTGATGTTTTGCTACTGGCAGAATGAGTCCTCAGCTACATCTGGACTATGGCAATGGCGGTGACAGGCTGGAGGACATCCCCAAAGTCCGGGACTCCATCCCCCAAAGAGTGTGTCTAGCCAGGAAAGGCTATACATGTAGCTCAAAGTGTGTCTCCAGGGTGATGTCCTCTTTGCTGCGAGGTGCCTATTAGCTTGAACCCTTAGAATTTGTCATTTGAATGCACACCTCCAAGGCTACCTCCATGTTGAGGCACTATTCTCAATCCCTGACCCACTTCAGCCATGCCATCCTTTCCCTGTTAGGCATCAATATCTCCAGAGCTGCTGTGGCTCTGATTGGATGAATAGTATCAGGAGTTTATCCCCAGCTTTAATAGGGTGATGATCATAGAGTCATAGAGAAGAACAGCACAGAAACAGACCCTTCGGTCCAACTCGTCCATGCTGACCAGATATCCTAACCTAGAGTAATCCCATTTGCCAGCACTTAGCCCATATCCCTCTCACCCCTTCCTATTCATATGCCCATCCTGATGCCTTTTAAATGCTGCAATTGTACCAGTCTCCACCACTTCCTCCAGCAGCTCATTCCATATGCCCACCACCTTCTGCGTGACAAAGTTGCCCCTTAGGTCCCTTTTATACCTTTCCCCTCTCACCCTAAACCTATGCCCTCTAGTTTTGGACTTACCCATCCCATGGAAAATACTTTGTCTATTTACCCTATCCATGTCCCTCATGATTTTATGAACCTCTATAAGATCACCCCCACCAGCCTGCAAAACTCCAGGGAAAACAGCCCCAGCCTATTCAGCCTCTCCACTCAAAACCTCCAACCCTGACAACATCCTTGTAAATGAATGATGCCACGTCAAGGACGATTGTATTGTTAGGAATCGAAAGCCAGGAGAAAATCCAGTTCATGGTTCAATGTCGATGCCTAGCATGCAGCTCTAGCGATGTCACCAAGTGGTCCGAGCAACCAATCATATTAAAGAAGTCTCACAAACAGCCATGAAGTATAGAAAAATCTTAATAACTTCATACTTTGTAGTTAAACTGTCTGGTTTTTTAAAAAAAAGGTGGGAAAACTTTTAGAAATGATAATCAAAAACAAAAGTAACAATCATTTGGACAAATATGGAGTAAGGAAAGTCAGCAAAGATTCACAAAATGGTAACAGGGATGAGGGTCTTGGATTTTCTGAATAGACTAAAGTAACTTAGGTTGTTCTTAGAGAAAGGAAGTTGGGACATAGATTTAACAGAAATGTTCCCAGTGGTGGAAATTTGCTGAATTGTTCTTGCAGAAAGACAGTATGGACTCATACTAGGAGAAATTCTCTCCTTCTGGGCTGTAACATCCAAAGATTCTCTCTGTAATGATGGTTAACAACCCCTCATGGATATTAATGTGCAAGTGTGAGGAAAGGTGAGGAGTCAGGCCAACCTCAGCAGTGCAAAGATTGAACGTCCTAACCAGGGCGAGTTAATCAACCTCGCCCTCATTCGCCACCCTACCTCCCATTGAAAGAGAAATGCAGAATCAATGGATAGAATCTTCATGGGCATTGGTGAGAATGTAGGTGTACAATAGAGTGACATCAATAGTAATGGAAGTTTCAAAATAGAGAGCAAAAAGTCTCTTTCTCCTACTAAGTGTTCAATGATAGGATGAAAATCTTGCCAGTGAGTAGTGGGAGGCCTATTTGCATGGATCAGCCTGTAATTATTACCAAAGCTCACCTCATGAAAATGCAGTTTTTCATTTTCCCACCCATCAGATATACAAAAAACAGCAACAATTCCCCATACTCCCAACCATCAGGTAAAAACTAGACAGTGACAATTCCTCATTCCTTCCCCTTCACCCCAGAATCTTTGGCTCCAATCTCTGTTCTTCAGCTCAATTCTAATACCACTTAAGTCAGCATTCTCCCAGTTAAATGTTTGTATTCTAAATTATTTATTGTCCATTTCCATCATCATCCTAAAACTATCTGACACCACGATCAGTTTCGTAAAGTTTCACCTTGGCACTTCATCTACTTGGGCCACCTCATTCCAAAAAACAGTCAAGCATGGTCTCTTTTCTCAAGGGACTGGTCACATACAGCGACCAAACCTTTTCTAAATGGACCTAGGAACTTGTCCTCTCTTCGTGCCTTTTAAGTGACCTGTCTGCAATCTGAGCAATCACTTGAAAGAAGACCATAGTCTGTCACTTAATCCACAATAGTCTAGAACAATGGATACCAATGATCATGAAAGTCAGAGTGTTAGCATTACATCGTCAGATACAGTGGGACATATAAAGGTTGTGAGATATGAATAAACAGTTTGCTACTTGTGTTCGCATGACAATGTTGAAATATTTTGCCTTCAAGCTTATTTTGTCTCAAAACTTTTTTGCAAGTCCATTAATTCATACTATAGTGATGGGACAGGTTGTTTGACTCTCCTTTTTACAAAAAGTTGGTTTTTTTTATATTAATTACAGTAAAGACCAAAGCTGCTGAAGAAGGGATTATTTCATGACTTATTTACTGAGATGTCTCGTCAAGCTAAAGTATTGTATAAAGTTATAAATAATTGAAATAATTGTTCAGATGGATGAAAAGATAGATTAGAATTTCTTGCAGGTAGCATCTGGAGCCAGCGTGGTTGGACCTCTGCCAGTATAGGGAAGAAACACTAGTAGGGTTTTTCATTTTCTACCTCCTATTGGTAATCAGTTATACTGGTTTAATAATAATGCTACTACATATGCTTGGGAGAAAGCCTCAGTCCAAAAGATGTTGATAAGAAGAACAAAAGCAAAACAGCTTACTTCATTATTGCTTTTCATTTGTTTATTTCAAGTTTTAATGCTATTGTCACAACTGGAACTCAAACAAGATCAGTTTTAAGCTATTTAATTCTCTTGCAGTTGGTATTTCCCATTCGTTATGCAGCTTTAATATCAGCAATCTCAGTCCCCAGTGTTTGTGTACTACTCAACTACATACATCACACCCATTAAAAAGGCAAAGCAGTTATAGGTGATTAATTCATCCAGCTGTCCCAAGAATTGTTCTCAAAGAGGACAAACATCACAGTATGTAATTTGAAACTCAGATGTTGTTGTTGAGTTAACACTAGTTCGCATGGAAAAGATGTTTGGTGGGGAAAGAACCTTGCTCACATTGAGAAAAAGTGTTTTGTTATACAAAAAACAAAACTGTATTCCCTTAATCAAATGAAAAGTATAAATGAACCATTTCACTGTGTTCATATCATCAACCTTTACGATCTTGAGCAAAAGTACAATGAATTATTAATTTTAATTGGTGCATTTCCAAAGGAGGACCGACCCAACACAAAAGCATTCATCATTAGGACTCTGTGCTGTAGGAGTGTCACATCAAGTTGAGTTTGCATTTAGCACACACAAATTTTTACTGAACTAAAATGTGCAGTTGACAACTTATAACTTTTTACTGAGGTTTCACTCCAAAAATCTTATCTTTTAGCAGTTGTGGCATTTTTTAAATGAAACCTTTGATGAACACGCTTGTTAAAATTTCAACAAGTAGCAAACCTTACTAGTATGGATTCTGAATATGGGGGAAGACATTTTCAGGGCTGTCCTGATCATCGGCCTGAAATATAAGATAAATAGCCATTTCTCACTATTTCTGTTGTGCATTCAGATAATCTGCTGCTGTTCCCGTGAGCAACCAAGGGAGCCGTTGCAGCTTACAGCTGCATATGGTTTGCTGCATATTGTTCTGATAGTGGCAGTGGGCATGAGACAAATTAATATCAAAGTGCCGCAGTTGTGTTTCATACTCCTAATAGTAACACTCCATCATTGTACAAGAATCCCGAATGCAGCAGGCTAAATAATATAAAAAGAAAGCAAGGCTGCCGAGTTAATTATATCACAGCAATTACTTCATCATCAGTGATTTCTAATCAGTGAACAACTGCTTCCATTGTAATTTGCAGAATAAATCTGCTGAACCTTCAGCCCCACATGGAGAAGCAGAATCCCATTGCATAGACTTTTACAGTGCACATTTTCTTTTACCAATTTCTAAGATACTTGTTGGTTCTGTGATTAAATACTTAGAGAAAAGCCAATACCGCATAAATACAGTCTGCTAGTAAGTTGAAAGAGGATTTCTGCATCACGCTGGGTCTGTTTCGTTCTCACTAAACATTAAATTCTATTTTAATTCTTTCCAGTCAGATTTCCGGAGATAAGAACGTACATTGATCCTGATACTTATGAAGACCCATCTCAAGCTGTGCATGAATTTGCGAAAGAAATAGATCCCTCCAGAATTCGCATAGAGAGAGTAATTGGAGCAGGTAAAAAGTCATAGACAATACCAAAGAATCCATCCTGCTGATAATAGAATTGTTTAAGTTTGACTTGTCTCTTAAAAGTTGAAACCTTTTGGGGCATTATTTCTTCAACCAATCCTTCCAAGCCATTTTGCTTAGCAGTGATTAGTTTGACCAAGTAAGGTCTTTGAGAGTACACTGTGGGAATAATTGGTTCAAGCCATTAACCTGTTCAGTAAAAATTGCCTTCTCAGCTATTTTAGTGCGTATATTGACCAATTTTCTACTCAGTATCTGAACCTGTTGGTCCATGGTTTCACTTTTCAGTGTCATGTTTTTTGTGGACATTTGATGAGTTTATATCGATTGCCAGGTTTTCCATTTTACAAAAGTGAAATAGTTAGAGACAATGTAACAACTGCTCCTTGATATTCAAGAGTGTTACCATCACAGAATCTGTCGCTGTCAACGTCCTGCCAGTTACCATTGTGCAGAAACTAAACTAGACTCACTGTATAAATGCAATGACAATAAGAGCAGGTCAGAGGCTAGGAATCCTGCAGCGAGTAATTCACCTCCTGACTCCCCAAAGCCTGTCCACCATTTACAAGACACAAGTCAGAAAGGTGATGAAATACTCCTCACTTGCCTGGGAGAGTGAAGCTTCATCAACACTCAAGAAGCCTAATGTCATCCAGGACAATGCTCCTGCGTGATTGGCACTACATGTATAAATATTCAGTCGCTCCAAACCTGACACTCAGTAGCAGCAATGCGTACCATCTACAAGATGCATTGCAGAAATTCACTCCTAAGATTCTTAGATATCACCTTCCAAACCCACAAAAACTACCATCCAGAAGGATAAGGACAGCAGATACATGGGAACACCACCACCTGCAGATTCCACTCCAAACCAGACTTCATCAAGAAATAACTTATTTTGTAATGATTTTTACAAATTCTTCCCAATTTGTAAACCTGGCCTATTAACTCTTAATGTTTACTTACATGTATGCTATTGATGAAAGTGTGTATTAAGTTCAAAGTGCAGTAAAGCAGCAGTTGCCCTAATACTTTAAAACTGAAACTGTAACCTTTGCTGCCTTAAAATGCTATATCATGCATTCATAAACACAGTCTTACATCTGCTCAGCAAATATATATGGGATTTCAAGATATTCTCAGTTCAGGATGAAATTTGCTTTGTTGCTTAATGATCCATTGGTGTGTATTATTAGATCCAGTATAGAACACAATGTATAAAATAACTAGTTTTGCAAAATAGACATTAAATTTGATTTGAAATTGCAGTTTATTGGAAGCCATTGATTGTTTACAAAATGCAAGATAAACTATGCAAAGGCACATGATGAAATCAGTTTTCTAGAAGCTAGGATGCAGATATGTTTTTTTTAAAAAGTGTCAACACCAAATGTGAGAATAATTGACGAGCATTATACCTTGTCAAAATTAATCTTTGTTGTTGCAAATTAATTGTCAGTTGGTTAATTCTATTTTAATTTAATAAAATAATGTGTTAATTTATACAGACATTGTAATCGGATCCAATTGAAATCTGAAATACTTTCAAATTAAACATTTTCTAAGCCATACAAATATATGCCAGCTGCAGTCTACAGCATCTGTTAATATTTTATCTGACGCATTAAATTCTTGGTCCCAAATTTATTGAATGTGGTGGGTATGATGTGCATGTGATATGCCAGGGAGAGGCTTAGATACCATGCAAACTCAAGGACAAGTTCTGCTGTGAAATACTTTTCCCAGGGTCATCAAAGATTCACAGATTTCACACCATGTTGAATTTGTTTTTTTGCGCCAGGTATGCTCATAATTTTAAAATAAAATCTGGATTGGGATTTTATTTTTTGTCACTCTCATTTCTGTTTCAGACTTAACCAGATGTTACATTTTGAAACTAGAATTATTATCGGTGCAATGATTATATCAGTATTCAGGGAGATTCATACGAATTCCTCAATTAGTTACTTGAATCAAGTAGCTAAATGTTAAGAGGATGCTCTGGTTTAGTTTTAAGGCTGTACTCAACTCAACAGAAACCCACAAGGAATTGACAATAGTTTGAATGAGGCAAGTCAGGTACCTCAGCTCCCTCCTGCTCTTTAAACAGGCAGTATGGTCTGGAAAACCTTTATTACAAGTGCAGACCAGGTCCAATTACATAGGAGGAAACTATGAGTCAACAGAGACATAACAAGTAAGTTTAGCAAGTTACATTTTAAAATTCTTCACAGGCAAAAGTGATAGAATTGATCCTCCAGAGCGCAGAAGAATGTCCCTTGCTGTTGTTACCACCACAATCTTCCAATCCCTGCCCCTGCCACGTCTGCTCCTAGTTACCTCCAGGGTGTCATCAAATCTAAAGGGAGGCCCCTGATTTTCATTTTATGACCAAGGACTGCACACTCAAATGCCTTGCTGCTGCCTCCTACCACTGGACCCGTCTGCCAGCCAAGAAATGAATCTGTGAAAAAAGGAAAATCTGTGAATCTTTGATGACCCTGGGAAAAGTATTTCACAGAAGAACTCTTCCTTGAGTTTGCATGGTATCTAAGCCTCTCCCTGGCATATCACAAGCTTTGGGCTCATGCACATCATACCCACCACATTCAATCAATTTGGGACCAAGAATTTAATATGTCAGATAAAATATTGGCCAGCTTCAAATGAATGTGTTAAACTACTCCATGTTTTCTCAATCAAAAGCCAGCATAGTACCATTACCTTTATGCTTGGTGTTCATTTTATGAATTGTTTGTGCAAAGGTTTTCGTATTTTCATTGCCTGATCACAAATTAGTCAAAAAAATTAGAGCACATCATTTCTCCTGCCACTTGAAAAATGATAACAGACTTCATTATGAAATGAATTCCTTAGATAAAGTAGCATTGATGGATGTTTATAATAAGAAATGTTATTGCTGGAAACCATTAGAGGTTTATCATAAATTAATAATCTGGACAACATGATTGTGCAATACAGCATACTTATTCAATTGTGCAAGATGGACTGGTTGTATTATGCTTGAAAGAAGGTTTCTTTGAACTTGTTTAAAATAGTCCATGTCTTTATCACTCTTGCCTCATCAAGGTGTCTAACAAACCAGCGCCACATACTTCATGCCACTGGTTATCCTCCCAATATCTGCCCGTTTTTTCCAAAAACCCCTGACCTGATTGAGATGTCAACTTATGTTCTTGTTCATCCCAGTCATCTTCCGGCATCCTTGTTTGTCAAGAATCTAACTATCTTTGTCTTCCAAATATTCAATGAACCTGCTTCCACTGCTCTCTGAGGAACAAATTTCCAAAGACGCTCAAACGTATGAGACAAAAATAAAACTTCTTCATCTCCATCTTAAGTGGGGGGTCTCTTATTTTTAAACAGTCTCCCACCATTACTGACCGTCAAGCCTCTGTTTAGCAAGTCTCCTGATCACTGCTGAGTTAAAACTGGCAGCAATGAGTTAGTCTTTCTTCCGTAGACTGAATTGGTGCAGAGTTGGGAAGATTAAATGGATTTCAGCCAATGCTCTTTCTCCTGATTAAATTCCCATCCAGAAGGAGAGCATGAGATTCTATCCTCTTTGCAGTTTGAGTTGCAGAGTGATACAAGATTTGTCCACAAATGAGAATCTTTGTTTGAGATCTGCAATGGTCTTTTGTCAGTTCTTGCCATTTCTATGCTATTCCCAGGTGAAGCTGATTTCTAGGATGACACCTAGCATCTGTTGCAGCCAAAAAATAGTGCCTCCATTAAGAGGTGCTAGCTGGTTTTAAGTTAGTGCTGTTCAAGCTGGTCTCTCATGATTTTCCACCCTATTCAAACTTGCAGCCCTCGTTGGAGGACTTGAAGTTTGCATGTTGTGTGAACATTAATTGTACAACTCATTCCCTGCACCAAATATTACATTACTAGATTGCTGTCCTACTATTTCACATTTTCCACAAGAATGATAGTTGAAGTTGTTGCTCTGGTAAGCAACATATTGGTCAATTGCTTAATTTGCTTAGTGCATGAATGAACTACTACAAGATAACTAATGTTTTTGATAACAACTGGGAGGATCCAGAGGCAAAGAATTTTAGACCATTTTTTGTGATACTGATCTCTTGTGGTGTACAGCTTTTTCAGATAGGGTGAGCAAAGCCATTGAAGTGTTGGAGCAGCCTGATCATACTATATGATGGGACAGGCTCGGTGGACTGAATGGTCTACTCCTATGTTCTTATATTCATGACTGTCCTAACTCAGACATGACTTGTTACATAAAGTTACACAATTCTAACAGCTTTGCTGAAGAAGCAAAGCCAAGTTATGTACTGCTCAGAGAACTAGCCTTGTGCTGTCCTGGATCTGTAAGCTCCACTGGCAAGTTATAGTTTTCTGTGAGCATGCCTTCTTCTATTTTGTTTCTCTGCATTTGTATCACTCTGTAAATGTTTCCTACCACTGCTTCCCCTCTTACCAGAATGGAATTCCAAAAAGGACTAGATAAAGGACTAATGAAATTCAAAACGTTCTACAATGACTGCCAGCACTTTGAAATTTCTTAGTCGCAAAAAAGAATTATTTAATGTTCGACAATGTAATGCGTTCTGAAAGAGTTAAAGTTAGAAGTCCCATTAGACTCCACCCAATCTGATGATATTTTATAGTCTTGGCTGGAGCATTATAGAGCATGGCTTTAAATCCCACTGGGGGTCAGATGTGATATCACTGACTCTGAATAGTCTTAGTAATTAAGTCTGATTAGTCAATGTAACTTGTACCTCTTGCTATCTTGCAATAATAAACTACATCTTGTTGTCAAGTTACTGCCTGTTTTTGTTATGACTCACAGGTGGTTCATACTGTACTGGTGTTAAAAACACAGGCCCTTAGAATTATAATGGAATGAAGGATTAATGGCAGTACTCTACCCAACCTCAAGCTACCAGTGACTGGTTCCAAAAACATATGACATCTAATGTAAGCGGAATGCCTCTTGTATCTTAGTGGAGCAAATGATCCCTGCAAATAGTAGTGGCAGCCTCTTTACTTGAACTGTCCATAACTTGTAGAAGAGATGAAAATGATATTGGGGATTGCAACAATCTGATCTCAACTAAATTGTTTTAATGAGTTTGCTATCTTTTTCTATTGTGAACTCAGATCATTCAGACAGAGATCCATCCAGAAATTGGAATAAATTGGGATCAAAGCATTGACTTAATGATGTGGCTTCTTGTATTATTTTCATTGCATTGTTGTCCTCTTTTTAAACACAATCAGAGAAGCAAGGATAAAAATTGCCTCCTGTTAAATGTTCTTCCATTACCACCAATTGAAGCAATCTGATTGGTGAGTTAAGTTTCCTTGAGAAACTAAACATTTCGTCCAAATAATATGTTATTTTTGTAAGCTAGAAACCACTTGCAAAGATGCTGGAGATTAGAGTCAAGATTAGAGTAGCGCTGGAAAAGCACAGCAGGCCAGGCAGCATTCGTGGAGCAGCCAAGGGCTTTTTCCTGAAACGTCAATTTTCCTGCTCCTCGGAAGCTGCCTGACCAGCTGTGCTTTTCTAACACTACACTAATCTTGACTCTAATCCGCAGTACCCACTTTTGCCTATTTTTCAAAGATATGCCAAACACACTTAAGACTCTGCTACTCATCCATCTATAATCAAATTTTTTTTACTAATAGATAACAATCCAGTTGTTGGATTAAACAAATGGTTGTAATAATATCCGTTCTGCAGGGATTCTGTGTGAGACTATTTTCTGAGAGCCTCATTAATCACAAGTAAAAATATTCATTGCACATTTCAACTCTGAAAACCTCCTGAAGACAACAAAGCTATTTATTGAGTTTTCTTATAAAATCATAAATGTTTCTTTTAAGAAGTATTTTTTTCCTTGCATGGTAAATCATATTACACAGATGTGACAGCTTTTCAAAACTCAAGTTAAAATTATTAGCTTGGGAGGTACAGAGAGTGACCAAGAACGCATTATTCATTTTCAGATCACTTCTGACTCCCAAGAGCATAGTATATTTTAGTCCTCAATTTGTTTCATTTTGCCCTTGAACTAACCATTATTTTAACCAATCTTGTAAATTTTCAAACTTCTGCTGTGACATTTGTTCAAATCTATAAACCTAGCTTTATTCTACCCAGTAGCTGTCTTTATTTTAATCACTGGATAGCAGCAAAACTATTTTTTTTCACACATTGCATTCCTAATCTATCACACCTAACATTTCTTGAAAAATATCAGAAAAGAGAGATTAGGGCACGATTAATCTTAGTGTGGCCATATAACCCCGAAGGTGAGGCATGCACTTCTGCAATTCATTCCCATTCTTTTTACTAATCAATATTATATCCTTTTTTTCTTGAAAGGGGATTTTCTTTTCAGAATTGTCAAGCAAAAGATTGCTGGTGCTAGAGAAATTATTTTTCCTTTTGAACATTTGTTGGCAGTATTAAATGCCTTCATTTGATCAAAGGTCACCAATCTGATATTTTAACAGTTTCTCTTTGTGTATGCTGCTTGTTCCTCTGAGTTTTTCCACGTTTTACTGTTCTTGTTCTAGATGAAGATATGAGCAGGTGCAGCATCAATTGTTGTCTCCCAAGCCAAATGCCATAATCCCATAAAGGCATCACATACGAAAGAGAGATCAATGTTTCTATCTGTTGTATCAGTAACCTTCATGGTCTTAAGTTTTCCAAATTGGTCCTACATTTAGTGTCTATATTCCAAATGCACAAGGAACATGGTTCAAACTTTCTCACTATATCTGGTGTAAAATCAGCCACAAAAGGTGTTCATTCCAGTAGTTGCAGCTGGCTTTTAAGTCCAGTTCCTGAGGTAGAAAGATTTTATATGAACCCACTCCTCCACCTAGTTCTTAAATTAATATTCATAAGTCTTTTTTTTTAATTTTCATCTGCAATGAATAAGACTTTACATAGGGTCAGAGCAATTGAAAATCAACCTGTGTGTTCCTCTGGTCCAGCCCATTTGTTTGATGCTCATTTACAAACCTGATGTTTGACTTCAATTCTTTTAAGTGACCTCTGCCTGGAGGTTGAAAGAAGGCTGGCCCTAATTGGTGGATTGACTACTCCTAGAACAGCACTCTCATACCAAGCAAACAGATTTACTGTATCGTTTAGACCGTGATATTTTAAATACCTAATATTGAATTTTCACATATTAAATATAATGATTACAACTGAGTGGCTATCTTAGATTTCTGACACTTGATTAGTTTGTACTATATTGAAGTAACTTCCTTGTTCTCTCAATTGTGTTTTTAGGGGAATTTGGAGAGGTCTGTAGCGGTCGGCTAAAGACACCTGGAAAAAGGGAAATTCCTGTGGCTATTAAGACCTTAAAAGGAGGTTACATGGATAGACAACGAAAGGATTTCCTCAGAGAAGCTAGCATCATGGGCCAATTTGACCACCCTAACATTGTTCGTTTGGAGGGAGTTGTAACAAAAAGTATTTTACTTTTTTTATATTTATTGCATTTCAGCTGATTGAAATAAAACAACGTGTTAATATACAACCATAAAGCATATATAGTATGCAACTAGTATTTGGATGACTGTTCTTTTGCAATGTAAAATTAATTCAATTGGTCCAAAAGATTAGCACTCATGGTGAGGTGGAGAGGTGAGATTGTGGTAGTGGCATGCATACAGAGAGGTCTGTAAAAATATGTTAGGGAGCAACAGGAGATGCAGCATAAGAAGATTGTGGACTCACCTAAAAGCCTTTTGCCTTGATAGGGAAGCACTGTGGCTTTTCTTTCCAGCTAACATAAATTAATGTTAAAATGACTGTGAAAATGTAAATCCTCATCCACCTCAAACTGACTACCCTAGTGTCCTGAGAATGGATTTATTCCTTGTTCCTGACCACTCCTTTCCCCATCCCACCAGCCCACTACCCTTTCCCACCCCAACTCCACTGCCTGCCTGTATTAATATCAGAATTCAACAGGTTCTGATCAGCTTTAACATATTTAAAATTGTAACACCTCAACGAATACAGACCCACACATTTTAGGAGTTTTAAAATGACTATTAAATTGACCATGGGAGAATTGCACGTCCAGAATGATATTTAGAATCTGAGATCAGAATTCAAGTTGAGATTAAAGAGGAAACATGTCTATATTTGATTTTACTTTACTGTGCACATGTAAATAGAAACTATTTCCGTAAGCTAAATGGTTGTCTACCAAGAGGTGTAGATCAATTAGCATATGCCCTACCTTACATGTGCTTCACATGTTATGTTCTTCTATATGTATGTCTGTGTACCTATGTGACACACATACCAATTTTAAATACTATTTTGTTTTAGTTCCCAATGACCATAAGGAGTTCAGCAAGTTAAATTGTGTTGTGGAATATTGTGTGTATTATTGATTAGCATAGTTTCCATGTTTTTCAGTTATAAATAGATACAACATTGTTCAGTTTAGTCTTGAAATACAATCTGTGATGCGTTCAGCCCACTGGTGAATTGATGCTGCACATTTCTTTGGGCATCCTGGGCAGCTCTGTGCCACAAACATTCTGCTCCTTACATAGATTCATTAGTTGCACAACAGCTACGGAAAGACCATTCTGTAACATTTGGTCCCAATGAACAGAGCAGATGGAGGACCTAGTCCTTTCAAGATTTTTCAGTGGCTTCTCATTAAAGTTAAGCTTTGTTCATAAATACGGAATCTTTTCTGTCGAAGCAAGGACACAGGGTGTGAGTGCTTTCAGAACTTCACCTTCACCACAATTGAGAAAGGCACTGGCAACATGTGCTATTGAGGCTAAAGGCCCAAGGTCACTTCAGGTCACTTAGTTTGGGCTAAGATCACGTTTTACCAAACTGTCATTCCTGTGAAATTCTTTGTCCTTATTTTAGCATCCGTGGAGTAAATATCTTTGTTAAAATATAAGAATAACCAAAACTCCTAAGTGGATTAGTAGTGCCACAGTGCACTATTTCAACCTAACAGAATTGGTATTCAAATGGTGTACACTGTAATATTATTGATTTGTTGTAAGTGGAGCTCAAGCTCAAATTTATTAGCTTACAATGGCACTATTTGTTCTTTATTAATGGATTAACTCCAATACTAAGCCATTTTCCAGGTTAAACTGTAATGACTAATTAACTTCTCTAATGCATTGAGCTTAACTGCTGGCCAAAACCCCTAAATGATACAGTGATCTGCTTCACTTACCTCTATGAAATGTCTCAAAATTTCAGTTGCCTGTAAATTACTGACCTTTTTAACATATAAAGAAGTCAGTATGCTGTGGTTAAGGGGACCAGCTTTCATTCAGTCTTCACCTCTTTGGAGATGAAATATAAGAATCTGACAGAAGTGGGAATGTCAGGCGTTTCTTGTTTCTCTCCCTTTCTAGTTTAAAATCAAGACCCAACCAGAAAGGTAACAATTTCTGTGACAGGTCCTGCTAACTCTGCTCTTTTTGCCTCTAATACAAAGCATACATGATGGAGGTGTGCTGACATGCTGTGATTCCTAATAGAATTGAGATCCATATTTGGAGTTGATTTTTTTTTTGAAGGTCTTCAACTTTCCAAAGACAAAATGAAACCATCAAGTGGTTGCCAGGTTCATTCTTTTTTAAGATGTTTCTCTCCTGGAACGCACAGAATGCTGTGACTGGGAGAAGTCTTATTCTTATCCACTTACGACCACATGGGTCCTCAAGAATATTCGAAACTTCAGTCTTTAGTTTTTTTAATGTTTTATTTTAACTTATTTAGTTTAGTTTATTTATTTTTGCTCTAAAGTCTGTATTACTTCTTTGTCAGTATAGTATTCCATTTCATTTCCAGATTTTCTCATCATTTTTCCTTCTGCTTGTACATTACCTTCAGGCCATACTTGGTTGTCCCTGACACTACTCATCACCTCTTAAGATGTGTCATATCTCCCACTACAGCTCTGTTATAGCTTGAAGCTATTACCCTGCTGTTCTACACAATAGACATGTCAACCAAACTGACTATGCCCTTGAGATTTCAGACACCAGCAAATGACACCAATAACATCATCATTCATTGACAAAAATGTGCCTGTCTGCAATTTACCATTTTGAAGATAACTCCTTTAGAATGATAAAATATTGGATGTAGGCTGACATTTTCATTCATTGACATTCAAATTTAGTGACATAAGATTTGTACTTTTTTAATTTTTGGCAAGTTACTACTGTTTTTGGAACACAATTGTGAGATATTACATTTGAGCTGTGCAGAGATTGGAACTGAATTTGATCATCTAGATGCTCATCTGAAAAAAAGACATTTTTTTATACTGAAGTCATGAGAAAGAGAACTTTCTCCCTTCCAGATAACAAAGAGTTGTTAGATATGTGCCAACTCTGAACTGGAACCAACAGAGCTTCTGAGATTTTCCTAGAGGTGACACTGATATATCATGTGTATCAGCCATGCAGATGCATTAATATGTTTTATTTTCTTAGTCTTGTTTTGGCACTGGATGCAGTGTGTTTATCCAAATTTACAACAAGCCAAACTATTAAACCAAATAATACTTGCTCATTAATGCATGTCAAAGTACAAGCTAATTAACTCCACATGTTCTTTTGTTAGAAAATAAATTAGGCATATTAACAAATTATTGAAAAGTCTTTCAAAATCCTGAATTTAAAATTCAACGCCAATTGGATATCTGCCCATTTGTCCCTTTGTTTGATCCTTAGTATTTTGTAGCTGCAGTAATAGTTAGGATAGCACTATGGGGAAGATTTTCCCTTGATTGTGCTCAGGTTTTCCTCTTTTCTCAGATATAAGGCAAAAATAAAGGTGGAGATCTGGAACACCATGATCATTGCATTTCCTTTGCACTACCAGGTGTAGGAGGAGTGGGTTATGGAATGCTTCCATCTTCAGCAGGGATAAGGCAAGAAGCTATAACCTTATAAGGTGAAAAGTAACTTCAGCTCACAATGTACTTCATTTTATTGAGTCTGTCGATGCAAGTTTAAAAGTGGACCTCAGATCTGGTTGCAACCTCCCTTCGAATCTGAACTTTTTACTGTATTCTTTCTCAGAACGAGTATCATTGAAACATCATATAATTCAACATTTATTGCCCAGTCCTAATTGCTCTTGAGAAGGTGGTGATGAGCCACATGAACCGCTTGCAGTTCTTGTGGTGTAGATATACACCCAGAATTGTTGAAAAGTGAGTTCCAGGATTTTCACCCACCAACAGTGAAGGATCAACAATATGGTTCTAAACAGGATGTTGTGAGCTTGTTTGGAAATTTGTACATGGTAATGCTTTCATGGTGTGCTGTTTTTCCTGTGTGGTAATGCTTCTGTCAGCCTTTGTAATATTAGAAACTGGGTGTCAATACCATGGTAATACAATATCCAGTGGACCTTTATTACAGCTGTCATACATAATCATTACATCTGTCTATTACATTGGTTTGTGGGTTAACATTAAACTATTAAATTACATGGGACAACATGCTTCAAGTAGTTTCACATGATCTTGGAGTAATATGGAGTTTGAAATCTTAATATTCTCAGGTCACAGGCAATTGTACATTGATGATATCATGAGCGTGTCTCTTAAAAGTATACTGATGCACTGACCATGAGACATAAGGCAACATCTGCTGACCTTGTCTTCTGAAGGACCAGTTGACAAGCATCCATGGTGCCTATTTTATTATTGACAAAAATAAACTGCAAATACTGGAATCCAAGCAGGGGACTAGAAGAACACAGCAAGCCGGGCAGCGTCAGGAGGTGGAAAAGCCAACATTTTGGGTGGAACCCTTCTTCCGGACAGAAGCAGTCCTGAAGAAGGTTTACACCTGAAATGTTGACTCCTCCACCACCAGATGCTGCCTAGCTTGCTGTGTTCTTCCAGCCTCCTCCTATTTTATTACTGAGCTGAGCTATGGGACAGTTTTCAAACAGCAGCCATAATCTTTGTGGTAGGCCTTCTCCCTGTTACAGTTTCCTTCCCACCAATCCCTTTTAGCAGCAAATTCTTCCAATATCTTTACCTGTGCTGTATGTAATTGGACAAAATTATACTCTACAAAAACAGGCAGGTTTATTTCTGTTAAACAGAGGGAAGTCTGAGTGTCTTCTGACCATTTAGTTTGAAGGTTGAGAGAGTGGGAATGGAAATTGGTGTGCATGATCTTCCTCATAGTGGTGAAATCTTGAATTAGCATTTGGTTACTAGGACAGTTAAGACAGATGAAACAGCTTTAGATCACATTCTGCATCTTTAGTTAAGTACTGATGACTCATTCCAAATTAGTTTATTTTGCACTGTTGATTATTAGGAGAAAGAAATGCAGATGTTAGCAGAGGAATAAGCTTCAGATAATTATAACATCATCAAATGTGCATTGGTCACTTCAGGGAAGAAACAAAACTCACCACTATGGAGGTTCCCAACTTCCAGATGAATGCAATGTTATGGCTCACACCTCACAGGATGTGCAAAAGTTGCTCATCCTTTTCAGCACTTCATGTCTGATGCTTGGCTACCCATAAACATTGCCAAGATGTGGAGGATGGTTAATGTAGTAACTTTTATTTATGAAAGGTTGTATGGAGAAACCAGGGAACTATAGAGCTGTGAGCTTGACTTCAGTTGTGAGTGAATTGTTGGAGGTGATTATAAAAGATAGGATTTATGGACATTCACAGAGGCAAAAATTGATTAGGGATAATCAGCATGGTTTTGGGCAAGGAAAAGTCATATCTCATAAACTTGATTGAGTTTTTTCGAGGGAGTTACCAAAAAGGTCGATGAAGGTAGAACAATAGAAGTTGTTTATTTGGATTTTTGTTAAATCTTTGACAAGGTTCCGCATGGTATACTAATTAGTAAAGTTAGATCAGATGGGATTCAAGCTGAGCTGATTAATTGGATACATAGTTAGCTTAATAGCAGGAGACACAGAGTAATGATAGAGGGTTGCTTTTTGGAATAGAGGCATGTGACCAGTAGTTTTCCACAGGGATTGGTTCTGTTTTGTTGTCATTTATATAAATGATTTGGATGACAATATAGAAGGCACCATTAGTAAGTTTGGATATGACACCAAAATTGGTGGCATAATAGACAGCGAAGAAGATTTTGTAAAATTATAAAGGGATCTTGATCAAATGGGTCAATGGGCTGAAAAGTGGCAGATGGAGTTCAGTCTGGATAAATGCAAGGTATTGCATTTTGATACAACAAACAAGGGTAGGGCTTGTACAATTAACGGTAGGGCTTTGGGTATTGTTGTAGAACAGAGGGACCTGGGGTACAGGTACATAATTCTTTAAAGTTTGCATCACATTTCGACAGAATGCTTAAAAAGGCACTTACTTGGTGCACTTGCCTTCGTTGCTCAGTCCTTTGAATGGGATGGTACAGGACATTGGTGAGGCCTCTTCTGGAATACTGTGTCCAGTTCTGGTTGCCCAGTTATAGGTAAGATATTATCAAGCTGGAGAAGGTTCAGAAGAGATTTACCAGGATTTGCTGGATATGGAAGGTTGAGGTGACAAGAAAGGCTGGATAGGCTGGGACTTTATTTACTGGAGCAGAGGAGTTTGAGACATGACCTGATAGATATTTATAAAATAAGGAGGGGTATAGATAGAGTTAATGGTAATTGTCTTTTCCTAAGGTGGGGAATTTCAAGACTAGAGAGCACATTTTTAAGGTGAGAGAGCGAGATTTAAAAAAGACATGAGGAGCAACTTTTTTACACCGAGGGTGGTTCGAGTGTGGAATGAACTTCCTGAGGAAGTGGTGGGTGCAGGTACAATTGCAACATTTAAAAGACATTTTGATGGATACGTGAATAGGAAAGGTTTAGAGGGATATGGGCCAGGACCAGGCACATGGGACTAGTTTAGTTTGGGAACATGGACAGCGTGGATTGGTTGGACCGAAGGGTCTGTTTCCATGCTGTAAGATTCTATGAAAGTCACCCACCAACCTTCCCTGAGCCAGTTGCGAATCTCTCAGACAATGTACATAGATGAGGTAGCTCTGGAGTATGCGAAGCATTTACCAGATCACAGCTGCTACCTCTCCGGAAGCACCACCGTGAAGGAAGTAATCAAAGACCGAATCACCTGTGCCAACTGTGGTGTCTAGTGCTGTCTATTAGGTATGCTTCTGTGAGGGTGACTATGTCATGCAGTTGCTGAACTGGTCTGGTTCACAAACCCCCAGATGTTAGTAAAGAGGATTTTGCAGAATCAGCATGGCTGCATGTACTGTTGACTTTTGCCTGCCCCTGGGTCAATGATGGGTTGTGTCCAATTTCATTTCTTTCTTATTTCTTTGTAGCTATTAATTACAGCTTAGTAGACCATTTCAGAGGGCATTTAAGAGTCAACCACGTTACTGCAGTTCTGCAGTCACATGAAAGAGCCTCAATGAACCAGATGGATTTTGAACAACAATTGACAATGGTCTCATGGTCACCATTAGACTGACATTTTAATTCCAAATGTTCTTATTAATTGAATTCATATTTCATCATCTGCTGTAATAGGATTCACACTCACGTCCCCAGGGCATTAATTTGGATTTGTATATTACTAACTCAATGACAATGATACTATGCCATAACCTCTCCTGTAGCCCTGCAAATCTTTCCCTTTTGGATAATGATCCAATTCCATTATGAAAGCCTGTATTGACTCTCAAGTCAAGTTGACATTGTCTTACCAGACCATAGGGCTGCACTGTCATTAGAGACAGACGACAGACGGTGATTCAACCTGAAGGCTACCATATCTCAGGTGAGGGGAGAGGTTGAGAAGGAGAGTCCTTCATGGTAACATAGGCTGGTGATGGGAACTGAATCCATGCCATTGCATCACACTGTTTTGCAAACCAAATATCCAGCCAACTGAGCTAAACCGACCCTCATCATTGACACTACCTTCACCACACGCTCAGACAGTGTATTTAGTTTACACTCTATATACACTAAAGCTTACGTCATTACAATACATATGTTCAAAAGAGTAGGGATCCTGGAACCAACTCTTGGGATTTCTGCTACAAACCATTCTCTAGCCTGAAAATCATTCATTCAGTGCTACTGTTTATTTCTTGTCAAAATTGCTACTGTCCTTTTCAGTCTGGCTGCTGTACCTTTGCTCAGTAATTTGTTTTGCAGCATTTTATTAAATGCCCTTTGAAAATCTATGCATGCTATGTTGATTGGATTACTTACATCAACCTTCATTGTTACATCACAAAGAGTTCAAGCATGTTAGTTAAACATATTGTATCCTTAACAAATCCATGTTGACTCACTTTAATTAACCAAATGGCCTAACTTTGTTTGGAAATATTATTTCTGAAACCTTTCCTACCAGCAATGTTAAATTGATTGCTGTGAAGTTGCTGGGTTTATCTTTACATCATTTTTTGAACAAGGATATCACATTTGCAGTTCTGCAGTTCTTTGGCATCATACCTCAGTCTAAGGAAGATTGGAAAATTCTGACCACTGCATCCACAATTTCCACTCTCATATCCTTCAGTTTTACACATATGATTTAGTCCTAGTTGCTTAAATTCAGCTGGATTATTCAATAACTCCTCCCTACCAATTTTAAACAATTAAAGTACATGAATTCCTGTCTTTTTCTCAATCACTGACCTCTGAAGTATTTCTTTGTTTGGTAAAAACCAGTATAAAGTATTTATTGCCTCCACTAAAACCCTTCTTCATGTTTGATTCTTCTTACTGGCTCCGAATTCACATGCTCCTGTTCTTCCCACCCTTTTACTAATTAGATATACCTATGCAAGACTTTAGGATTTACTTTTATGTTAGCTTCCAGTTTCTTATCATTTCTTTCTGCTTCTCTTATTTGCTCTGCCACATCCCCTCTGAAATTTTAATACTGAGCCTAATTCTTACCTGACATCTATCATCAGCGCACTTTTTCTATTTCATCTTAATCACTATCTCTTTCATGATGCAAGGAGCTCTGGATTTTTATTCTAAGTTTCTTTTTATGGAAGTATAGCCTGACTGTACAGACAGGTATTTTTTTCAAAGGTAACCCATTGTTTAGTTACAATCTTGCCTTTGATACTAGTTACCTTTGGCAGTTCCATT
This sequence comes from Hemiscyllium ocellatum, assembly GCF_020745735.1. Taxonomy (NCBI): domain Eukaryota; kingdom Metazoa; phylum Chordata; class Chondrichthyes; order Orectolobiformes; family Hemiscylliidae; genus Hemiscyllium; species Hemiscyllium ocellatum. The sequence goes on from NC_083412.1 coordinate 50,995,667, forward strand.
CTTGCCCCACTGACGTTGATTTTGCCACTGTTAATTATTTTCACCCAAAATAGCTTCCTTAACCTGATAATACAAGGTGACAAAGGGGCTATGGTTTGAAAGCTTGTGATTTCAAATATACCTGTTGGACTATTACCTGGTGTAATGTGATTTCTGACTTATAAAACAGTGTTTACATTTCTATAAACTGTTCCCCAACTAAAACTTAATCCACTTGAATCAACTGATTCCAAGAAACAATTACAGCAATGCTTCCTTGCCAGTGGAAATTGCCATTCTTTTCCTATCATGTTGCAGAAAATTTTCCTAAACATATTCAGGAAACTCTTAAAAACCAAAAGAATATCAACAGAAACTGCGGGAAAAGCTCAGCAAGTCTGGCAGCATCTGTAGAGAGAAATCAAAGTTAGCATTTTGTGTCGAGTGACCCTTCATCAGAACTGCTCTGCAAGTTGGGTCCTGAAATATATTTCCCTGCCACTGCAGTTGGAATAACCTGCAGTTGATGCAACTAGGTTCACACTTTTTTTGTCAGAGGTGTAGCATTTGCAATTCTCCAGTTCTTCAACATCATCACAAGTCGAAGGAAGATTAGGAAATCGTCCTACTGCCTTATCAAATTGAAGTGAAGACTACCTGTTCTTCTCAATATCTCCTCCTTCACACCAGTTTGTATGTACTGACTACAATGAGGAATGTAATCGTACTTGTTTATGTTCCTTACTTATTGCAGATAGATTATTTCTTTGTCCCATCTAAGACAACTGCTCTCTCCAAACTAGAAATGACTTTCAGACACCACACTCAAGAACAGTAACAAAGTCAACAGTTTTCAACTTGGAGATCTACCAATCTTCTAAGACTGCAGAGAATATATTTGTGAAAATTGACCACTTGAATTAATATAGTCAGAGACTTTTGAGGGGAGATGAGCCAGTGGGAAAAGTATATATATATACATGAATGTATAGATATATTAATAATGGAAACAAGCTTTAGGGGACATGTATAGTGGTCTAAGATTATGAAAAGTGTAATGTTAAGGAGTGCCTGAAGTACTCTCATTGGTGTACTGGGAGAACAATTCAGGATCTCGAGGGAGAGGAAAACCCACCCCCTGGGTCTCCATCTCTGTCTCTGTAATGATGTCTATCATAGTAAAATAACATTTGCCTAATCCCGGGTTTATTACTATGGTGACTGAAACAAGGATGACAACACTCAATATTAATTAGCGAGTTTTGAGAAGATTTGTAGCTCAGGTTGAGGTTCTGGATGTAGGTTTGTTCGCTGAGCTGGAACGTTCATTTTTGTTTGAAAAGGAACCTTCCAATTTAGCGAGCAAACCTACATCCAGAACTAAATATAAATGGTTCCACAGGCCTGGTCTAAATAATTGGGACCAACTGGTGATGCTGTTCAAGACTTCACAGGAAGCCAAACTCAGACTACTTGCTTTGTTGGCATTCCCAAGAGAGAAGAATGAATTAAGAATAGGATGGGGCATTGATGATTGTGATTCTGTGTTATAGGGGAGCACTGCTGTTGATCTGCTTCAATAGAAAAGTTATTACTAGAAGCCAACAAAAAAGATATCCATTGTTGGCAGCCACAGAGATCGCTGGAGAATTCTGTCCTAACGGTTTATCTACTCATTATTGCTGATATCTAAAAGGGTTACTTTACTTCCTGATGAAGGGCTCTGGCCCGAAACGTCGAATTTCCTGTTCCTTGGATGCTGCCTAACCTGCTGTGCTTTAACCAGCAACACATTTTCAGCTACTTTAATAGATGTAAGACCCACTAATTTGAATTTGTTACTGAATGGTTTAGAATTCTGGCTGATATTAGTGCATAATCTTTGATCAGTTTTTCTGCAAATATTAACACAGTAAATCACACTGTCCTTCTCTGATGCCTTCCCTCCATTTTCCACATGAGGGTGACCGCTGTTCCCAGCTTCCACCTTTAACCATCCCATTGAAACTGCAGCTCTCCCTGCCATGGTTGTGTCCCCTTCCTCATTGACACTCCAGTCCTTGATAACATCATCTACAAGCAAGATTCTACGTCTGCCTGTAAACTGACAACAGTGAGCTCTATCACAGATCAACTGAGGAAGGCAATTTACCAGCACAACATCATTAGAATTTAATACAAGTGACTCCTGTATTTTCTATGAAACATGAATGCTTTCGAGGTAGTGGCTGAGAAAGGAACAGGTTTGGAAATCAGAGTTAGCAGCTGAAGTAATTCAGCACACAGATGGGAATAGTACCCTATGTGAGAAAAGATTCAGGAAACAGGGCAGTGACAAAATATTGAACAGAATTATAACGTAAATACAGAAGCATGAGAATGATGTTGTGTTCTGTCTCATAGCCAATATGTCAGTGTACCTTTAAGAGATATGCTCATGATAGCATCATTGTATGACTGAGTATGTAAAGATCTTATTCTGTACCCTAGTCAGGGGATCATTTGAAGCAGAACATGTTGCTGGAAGCATGTTGCTCAATGCCTCTCTGATATAATCTAATAAACTAAGGTTAGGCTAGACATTTATGTGCCTGAGCATGTAATGTTTATACATATTTGTCCACTGTAATAAATACCTGCTAGATTCTTCTACACCATAATATTCATGCCCATTTTCATATGTTGCAGAAAACAACCTAAGCATTGCTGAATTAGGAAAAATAGCCCATTGGAAGTAAAATCACATCAAATGACATTCAGAGTGTGGTCCAGGAAGCAGAGATTCACAGTTCTTCATAAGCAGTCAGATCAGAGATCATCAAATGTAGGTGGAGGTTAGCCAGTGAGGTCAGTATAGCAGCAGAATGACTGATTTATAGATGATGTTAAGATGAGCTTTGCCATGTTGTAGGTAGAAGGCAGAGGCCGCTGCAGAGGAAGCTGGGAGATGAGGTGGGGAAAGGAGGAGAAAGGGCTCAGCTCCTATCAGATGAGCTCAGTAGGATTGGCCTCCATGTGCTCTACAGTATGATCATCCTCATTCTGACTGCATTGCTTCTTCTCTGCAATGTTTCTTATCACTGGAGATAAGTACCTGCTAGTTCTCAGATTTCACTGATTATAATATTTATAAAGAGAAATAAAAGCTTAGAAGCTGTTTAATAACATAAGCATGAACTGAAAGATGAAAGTAAAAGAAACCCTACCCTAAGGGATAATAGACATCTATACGAATTTAATGCCATTTGCAATGACATTATTTTCAGCTGCTGTGTCCTAGATTAGACTCCAAAATCCCTTGCTGCAAAAGAAAATGTAACAGCTGATGTCCAAATACTACTTGTGTACTTATTGATGTCCCAATTTCAATTAATTAAAAGCAGTAGTTTTTTTAAAACTTTTTCTTTATTTGGAGCATGTTGGTCTACCAAGCAGCTTTTCAAATTACATTTATGTTGTGGTTGGCTGCAGGTGGTACATGGACCATTGCATAGAAATAGCACAGTGAAGTGAGACAAGGGAATTCAAAGTCTTATATAACACAACAGATTTATCTGACATCAGGAGAGCTTTATCAATTACTGTCAATTGCATTAATATTTGATGCATGCAAGGCACTGCTTAAAACCTGAGCCTTTTTCTAACAAGCAAGAGATGGCTGTGAATATTAAGAAGTATAGCTCTATTTAAAGCATATGGTGCATATTTTTACATAAAGAAGGACAAGTGCACTCAGGATTCAGTTCTATAATTTCCACAGCAACCTGTTCAAAAATTACATATTCTGAAGTTTTTGTTTGTGGTTTGAATACAAGTTGCCAGAGAATCATTTATGCTATACTTGAGATAGTAAACAAAAAAAGTGGCTGTCAATTGTTAGCCTTCAGATTTCTGGAGTTATGTCAATTCCAGTGACTATTGAAGACCGTGATGAAGAGAAGTATTTTTTCAGAGTGTGATAAATCTTCGGAATTCTTTTATGTCAGAGCGAAGCAGTGGCTATGTCATTGAATATATTCAAGACCAGTATTCTTGAACAGCAAAAAACATCAGGTGCTATGGAAACAGGCAGACATGTAGAATTCAGGCAAGATCAGACCAGCCATGATCTTATTAAATGATGGAGCAGGCTCAAGGTGCCAAATGGCCTATTCTAGTTCCCACATTCTCACATGTACAAACTTGTATACTTACCACATGATTATCCTTCTCACCAATAAAGTATTAGACAAGAGCATAGAGATATGCAGATCTCACACTTACATGCAGTGAGATTAATGTTAAATTGTGATTGATAGGTCCTGGAAATTTATGGTCATCCATTGTAGAAAATACTGATGAATGTTAGGCTCCTGCCTGCAAGTGGTTCCACTTAATGGTTTTCCATTATATCTTGTAAAGAAAGCAGCCTCTTAGTTGTCTGTTTCCTTCTTTCCTGTTCATTCAGTGTATGAGGAAGTCAGTACATTATCTGAAATGAACCATTGGGCAGACCTGGACCACACTAGGAAGGACCAAGCCAAGAGATTTTATCGGAAAAAAAATTGCTTCCTTGTACAGATACCCTACGCAGGATTTTCCTTTGCACTGTGCTGTGTCAATTACAAGGTCTGACCCCTGATCCATGTCCAAAGTAGTCACCAAACTTCAATTATGCTGGGATTAGTTAGTGCATGAGCAGTGGGTGCACAGTTAAGGATGGCACCAGGAGGCAGCCTCAATTTCCACAATGCTGCAGCAAGCTGACTGGAAAACTCCAGATATTTTCTAATTTATTGTTTCAAATGGCTTATGAATTCTGGTTAATTAAACAGAGCATCTCAAAAGATTACTCCTTCCAGGTAGGACATCAGAAGTTGTTCAACTTCTTGAATATTCCATTTCACAATGCGTTAGATTTCCTTCTTGCTCCATATTTAAGTTCAACTTGTCAACACTGATTGCTTTGACTTTACGTCTTTGGCTTTGGTCTTACCTGACCTCTTAATTGTCTTATCAATCCCACTTCTGCTTGGGGGTAGTTAGCTGCTCTAATGTTGAGCTAGCTTCCATGAGAATGGCATGGGTGGGACAGTGCCAGGAACCAGCTTGCTGACTAGTGGCACAAAATAAGCCAACTGTTCACCTCAGTTTTCACCCCCAATATCAGAACCAACATCCTAGCCCAAAAGTGATGTGGCTGGGATTTGGGCAGTGTGTTAGAAGTGGTGCTTGTTGCCCAAGTTAAACTCATTGATTAATAATGTTCAAGTATTTGAACAAGGCATAAGAACAAGGCCACTCAGTCCTTTAAGCCTGCTCTACCATTGAGTCAGATCATGGCTGATCTGACTTTCAGCTCAACTCTACACTCCATCATACCCCCACGAACCTTTCATCTCCTTGGTTATCAAAAATCTAACTACCTCTGCCTTAAAAATAGTTGAAGATTCTGCATCCATTGCCTTGGAGAAAGGGAATTCCAAAGAGTCTGAACTCTTATTTTTAAACTCTAACCCTTGGTTCTAAATTCTTCCACTAGAGGAAACATTATTTTAAAGGTCACCAGATCAAGTCCCCTCAGGATCTCAAATATTTGACCATGTATCACATTCTCTAATAATTAAAGCAGGTTTTTTTTAAGTAAATCGGTCTGCAGTTTGGTCAATTTCTTGGCACTTAAGCTTTCAATCCTATAATCGTGTCTCCAGAGCAATGTGTGCTTTATGTGATGTTCTACTTATTTTTTTGTTCATGTCCGTAGGTCGGCCAGTGATGATAGTGGTTGAATATATGGAAAATGGATCCCTGGACTCATTTCTGAGGGTAAGACAGTTGATACGCTTAAAATATGTACAATAAATTATTTGTTGGACGTAAATTTTTAGGTGCTGTTCCACATGTTGTCAAATGCACAAATTATTCAACTGTCGTATTTTTCTTATTGCAAGACATAACAAATGAGGTGACACATGAATGTAATTATTAAAGCTTTGTGGCTTTAAAATAATGTGCTTTAAGAAATTGGTAATCAAATGCACGTATTAATTTAGTGTTTTCATAGATGCACATTAAATGCCTTAAAGACAAATGTCTGGTTACTGTTAGTAATGTAGGCCTCTAAGGCTGGTAGTGAGCCTGACTGTAGCAGCCTTGATTTATAACATTGACACCACCATTTCACAGGGCAATCTTTATCTATTGTGAACGGAAAGGCCCACTTCTGATCTTGTCCCATGTAATAGGTTTGATGGTTTTCCTTTCAATAAAAATTTAACATTACAAGCACAAAAAATAGTGTTGTAACTATTTGCCCTGCTGCAAGTTCGTTAAGCAGGTTTACATAACTGAGCAGCTGACAAGGCACCTCATCTAACTGCTGTACACACTGGACATAATATCTGAATCATTAATTTCAATGGACAATAATAATCATTTGCACTGTGTATCCTGATTTTATATTTTCACTGTCATTGACAAAGCCCCATTCCAGCAATGGCACATAAAAGGATCATCATACAATCTTGCACGAAATATATTTGTTCCATCTTTGTGATGATCTAAACCTTAGTGGAAATTCCAAAAGCAGTAAGAATAAGGGAGTAATTTCTTCATGTGTCTAGTCAGGCTACATTGATTTCCTGGGAGAAGATAGTGTTCTTGGTCCCATTTTGTGGAGCCCACATAGGTTTCTTCAGAGATGAACATACAAGTTGGGCATGTAAGAGCCCTCACTGCTGCCTGCTGTTGAGGAATTGATGTAGATATGAGGAGGAAGCAATCTTTTAAGAATACTTTTCAGCTATACCTGAAGGCATAAAGGTGAGTAAAGATGGTGCTGAGGATTGGAATTGTGCATTGAGTAATTGGAAAGTGGCATCTAGGAAATGTATGGGGTGACATTCTTCCTTGGAGACAATAAAAAACTAGAAGAAGGTTTGAGCAAAAGGTGAGAAGAATGGCCCAAAGCTTCTGATTTCATTTGGAACAGATCCAACTGATGGTTAACCTATTGAAGATTAATCATGTACCGAGTAGTGATTTTTTAAGGTTAAGCTTCTTATCTAGCCTTCCCTAATTTCCTCTATCATGGGAAAATTATTAGGAATCTGCACAATTCAGAATCAGCCCTTTTAAGGCATTAACTGTTGTCACTCAGTAAGTGAAATGTTTGAATTTCCCAAGACCAGTTTTCTTCCAAGAGAGGGTAAGTGTGTAATGGCTGGTAGGTAATGGAGGCATTAATTGCCAGGTGGGTGATGGGATATTTTGCCAGATGGATGAGAGGCTAGGGTGCCAAGTGCACAAAGGTGTAGGGTGCCAGATGAGTGTATGAGAGGTTAGGGTGGCAGATGGGGAAGAGAATAGGTTGCCAGATGGGTGAGGGTTTTGTTGCCATGTGAGTACATAGAGGGTTTAGGGTGATAGTTGAGTGAAGGATAGCTGAGGGTTGAGGGGTATAAGTAGCAGGTAAGTGAATGAAAGGGTAAAATGAACCAAATGTTGGGGCAGTCAAGTGTCTGGGAGCTGGAAGGTTGTGAGTGGTCATCCAGGCATGTGGGTGTCTGGGTGAGTAATTGAGAAATCAGCTTCATGATTAGCCAGTATTGAAATAGATTTTAATTCCTTTAACTTTTCATGGCTTACTGTTAAGTTAATTACATGGAACTCTCCAAATTTCCTGACTGTGGATTGTGGGAACTTCTCAGAGAATTCAAGGCACTGGGTAATTCGCCCATCAAATGTTTCTGTTACTTTTGCAGGCAACTACCATGTAGCCAGAATGTTAGGACCTTTGAACAATCTCATTATTCATCTCTTGGTATATTCTGGTTAGCTGAGCTGATGTTTTCATGTGGAGCTCTGAGAAATAGTTTCTGTAGCATTAGGTCTGTGTGAACAGGAATAGGTTATTCATTATCGACAACTTTTTCTGCCATTGCATAGATTATGGTTGATCTCTACCTGAAGTCTAATTACTCACCTTTTTCCATATCCCTGCATGTATAACCGAACAAAAATAGATCAATTTCAGATGTTTAACGTTTTAACACTCTTAATAATAATAATGTTATGATTAGCATTTTTGAAAAAGCATTAAATGTTTTGAAATGTAATGAATTGGAGGACTCTTAGTATTGATTCCAATTTTTCAGCTATATTTAGAGTCATAGAGATGTACAGCATGGAAACAGATCCCTCAGTCCAACCCGTCCATGCCGACCAGATATCCCAACCCAATCTAGTCCCACCTACCAGCACCCGGCCTATATCCCTCCAAACCTCTTCCTATTCATATACCCATCCAAATGCCTCTTAAATGTTACAATTGTACCAGCCTCCACCACTTCCTCTGGCAGCTCATTCCATACCCGTACCACCCTCTGTGTGAAAAAGTTGCCCTTTAGGGTTCTTCTAAATCTTCCCCCTCTCACCCTAAACCTATGCCCTCAAATTCTGGACTCCCTGACCCCAGAGAAAAGACTTTGTCTATTTATCCTATCCATGCCCCTCATAATTTTATAAACCTCTATAAGGTCACCCCTCAGCTTCCGAAGCTCCAGGGAAAACACGCCCAGTCTGTTCAGCTTCTCCCTGTAGCTCAAAACCTCCAACCCTGGCAAAATCCTTGTAAGTCTTTTCTGAACCCTTTCAAGTTTCACAACATCTTTCCGATAGGAAGGAGACAATAATTGCATGCAATATTCCAACAGTGGCCTAACCAATGTCCTGTACAGCCGCAAAATGACCTCCCAACTCCTGTACTTAATACTCTGACCAATAAAGGAAAGCATACCAAACGCCTTCTTCACTATCCTATTCACCTGCGACGCCACTTTCAAGGAGCTATGAACCTGAATTCCAAGGTCTCTTTGTTCAGCAACACTCCGTAGGACCTTACTATCAAGTGTATAAGTCCTGCTAAGATTTGCTTTCCCAAAATGCAGCACCTCGCATTTATCTGAATTAAACTCCATCTGCCACTTCTCAGCCCATTGGCCCACCTGGTCCAGATTCTGTTGTAATCCGAGTTAACCCTCTTCGCTGTCCACTACCCCTCCAATTTTGGTGTCATCCGCAAACTTACTAACTGCACCTTTTATGCTCACATCCAAATCATTTATGTAAATGACAAAAAGTAGAGGACCCAGCACCGATCCTTCTGGAACTCAACTAATCACAGGCCTCCAGTCTGAAAAAACAACCCTCCACCACCACCCTCTGTCTTCTACTTTTGAGCCAGTTTTGTATCCAAATGACTAGTTCTCCCTGTATTCCATAAGATCTAACCTTGCTAATCAGTCTCCCATTGGGAACCTTGTCGAACACCTTAATGAAGTCCATATAGATCATATCTACCGCTCTGCCCTCATCAATCCTCTTTGTTACTTCTTGAAAAAAACTCAACCAAGTTTGTGAGACATGATTTCCCCCGCACAAAGCCATGTTGACTATCCCTAATCAGTCCTTGTCTTTCCAAATACACGTACATCCTGCCCCTCAGGATTCCCTCCAACAACTTGCCCACCACTGAGGTCAGGCTCACTGGTCTATAGTTCCCTGGCTTGTCTTTACTCCCCTTCATAAACAGTGGCACCACGTTAGCCAATCTCCAGTCTTCTGGCACCTCACCTGTGACTATCGATGATACAAATATCTCAGCAAAAGGCCCAGCAATCATTTCTCTAGCTTCCCACAAAGTTCTCGGGTACACCTGATCAGGTCCTGGGGATTTATCCACCTATAACCGTTTCAAGACATCCAGCACTTCCTCCTCTGTAATCTGGACATTTTGCAAGATTTCACCATCTATTTCCCTACATTCTATATCTTCCATATCCTTTTCCACAGTAAGTACTGATGCAAAATATTCATTTAGTATCTCCCCCATTTTCTGTGGCTCTACACAAAGGCTGCTTTGCTGATCTTTGAGGGGCCCTATTCTCTTCCTAGTTACTCTTTTCTCCTTAATATATTTGTAAAAGCCCTTTGGATTCTCCTTAATTCTATTTGCCAATGTTTTCTCATGTCCCCGTTTTGCCCTCCTGATTTCCCTCTTAAGTATACTTCTACTTCCTTATACTTTTCTAAGGATTCACTCGATCTATCCTGTCTATACCTGACATATGCTTCCTTCTTTTCCTTAACCAAACACTCAATTTCTTTAGTCATCCAGCATTCCCTATATCTACCAGCCTTCCTTTTCACCCTGACAGGAATATGCTTTCTCTGGATTCTCGTTATCTCATTTCTGAAGGCTTCCCATTTTTCAGCCGTCCCTTTACCTGTGAACATCTGCCTCGAATCAGCTTTCAAAAGTTCTTGCCTAATACTGTCAAAATTGGCCTCTCTCCAATTTAGACCTTCAACGTTTAGATCTGGCCTACCCTTTTCCATCACGATTTTAAAATGAATAGAATTATGGTCGCTGGCCCCAAAGTGCACCCCCACGACCGCTCAGTCACTTGCCCTGCCTTATTTCCCAAGAGCAGGTCAAGTTTTGCACCTTCTCTAGTAGGTACATCCACATACTGAATCAGAAAATTGTCTTGTACACACTTAAGAAATGCCTCTCCATCTAAACCTTTAACACTGTGGCAGTCGCAGTTGATGTTTGGAAAGTTAAAATCCCCTACCATAACTACCCTATTATTCTTACAGATAGCTGAGATCTCCTTACAAGTTTGTTTCTCAATTTCCCTCTGACTATTAGAGGGTCTATAATACAATCCCAATAAAGATGGTCATCCCTTTCTTATTTCTCAGTTCCATCCAAATAACTTCCCTGGATGTATTTCCAGGAATATCCTCCCTCAGCACAGCTGTAATGCTATCCCTTATCAAAAATGCCACTCCCCCTCCTCTCTTGCCTCCCTTTCTATCCTTCCTGTAGCATTTGTATCCTGGAACATTAAGCTGCCAGTCCTGCCCATCCCTGAGCCATGTTTCCGTAATTGCTATGATATCCCAGTCCCATGTTCCTAACCATGCCCTGAGTTCATCTGCCTTCCCTGTTAGGCCCCTTGCATTGACATAAATGCAGTTTAATTTACTAGTCCTAACTTGTCCCTGACTGTTTGACTCATTTCTGTTCTCAACTGTACCAGTCTCAGATCGATCTCTTTCCTCACTATCTCCCTGGGTCCCACCCCTCCACCTTACTAGTTTAAATCCCCCCAAGCAGCTGTAGCAAATTTCCCTGCCAGTATATTAGTCCCCTTCCAATTTAGGTGCAATCTGTCCTTCTTGTAGAGGTCACTTCTACCCCAAAAGAGATTCCAGTGATCCAAAAATGTGAATCCTTCTCCCATACACAAACTCCTCAGCCATGCATTCATCTGCTGTATCCTCCTATTCCTGCCCTCACTAGCTTGTCGCACTTGAAGACCTCCTTTTTAAATTTCTGCCTAACTCTCTGTAATCTCCCTTCCGAATCTCAACCTTTTCCCTTCCTATATAGTTGGTTCCAAAGTGGACAATGACCCTCCTGCTGGCCGCTCTCCCCCATGAGAACATTCTGCACCCTCTCTGAGACTTCCTTGATCCTGGCACCAGGGAAACAACACACCATTTTCTTTGTCTCTGCTGGCCACAGAAATGTCTGTCTGTACCTTGGACTACAGAATCCCTTAACACAATTGACCTCTTGGAAGCTGATGTACCCCTCGTTGCATTAGAGCCATTCTCAATACCAGGAACTTGGCTGTTTGTGCTACATTCCCCTGTGAATCCATCACCCCCTACATTTTCCAAAACAGCATACCTGTTTGAAATGGACATATCCACAAAAGTCTCCTGCCCTAGGTGCTGATCTCTCTTACCCTTCCTGGAGTCAACCCATCTATGTGACTGTATCTGAGACTTTCCCCCCTTCCTATAACTGCCATCTATCACGTACTGTTGCTGTTGCAAATTCCTCATCGCTTCTATATGTCTCTCCAACCGATCCACTCGATCTGAGATCTTACATATCACTGCAAAGGCCATTTTTGCTCCTTCACAATCTACAGACCCAGAAAATAACACTGTCTTATTCCTCTACAAAACACTGCACCAGGTTAAATTAAGAGCTGTGGCTTACACTTTAAATTTAATCAAGAGACTTATCTCTAAAAACATATAATCAAGAAAGAACCCACTGTACTCACCACTGCAGCCTTTCTCTTGGATAGACTTAAAACAACAATTAACTTATCTGATTCTGTGTTGTGAACTTCGCCCAAACCAGTTCCTCCAAGATTGGTTGTGAATTCCACTGTTTGTTCATTTTCCCAGATGCACTCCGATGTCCAGCGACACATGAATTCAAAAACAGCAAAGGCAGTAACTGTGCAGGTTTTCTCTCTCCCTCCCGCACTGTCCTTACCATGTGCTTCCTTTGTCTCCTCTTCTCCCTTTTAAAACTGCTTTTTTTTTACTTTCTTTTCCAAAATTCCAAAACAATGCAACAGCGTATAAAACAGTAATTGCTGCTCCTCGAATTCGAGGAAATCACCTCCAGCACCTGGGCCAGAGTGAAGTTTAGGGCCTTTCAATGACACTGTGAACTAGCTAGTTTATTAATGAACAGAAATTAGCCTTCTAATTGTTCCACTTCATCTCAACACTGCTTATGCATTCTGTTGTGACATTAAAAATACATTGCAAGCCCAACCCTGTGTAAAATGATTAAAATCCCTCTAAGTCATTTCTGGGGCGGGTGTGCATTTCTGAGCCATGCAAATGCACAGATTGATCTTCTCACTTGAAATAAAATGTTAGTCTCTGTGTGTGGAAATAAGAAACAAAATAAAAAAAGAAATACATGAATAAAATAGCCAAAAAAGAATTTAAGTATTCACATCATGAAATGTGCTAAACGTATTGAGTAAATTCCAAAAATTTAATAATGGATTGGAGAACATTGGATTAGAGAGAAAAATTATGTAATTATTCTGACTATATGATTATTATGATGTTGTGATTTGGTAATCCCTTATGTATTGTTAAACAGTTACTTAAAATTACATATAATACAACAGAAGAATTAGAATGGAATTGCTTCAACCATTAATTGCATAAAAATTTAGTCAAATAAGTTGTTTGTGTTTGATGAATCATTCTATGTTGTATTATGCAGAAACATGATGGACATTTCACAGTCATTCAGCTAGTGGGAATGCTTCGTGGGATAGCATCTGGCATGAAATACCTGTCTGACATGGGCTATGTACACCGTGACTTGGCTGCTCGTAATATCCTTGTCAATAGTAACCTTGTCTGTAAAGTATCAGACTTTGGTCTTTCTAGAGTGCTTGAAGATGACCCTGAAGCTGCATACACTACAACAGTAAGTCAGACATCTGTCAAACTTTGTTATGAATGAATGTACATACAGTATCAGTCTAATAATAATCATCTAAATGTGTTTGTTTAAATACAGTCAAAGTTATTAATTATTATAGTTCTGTGGGTTAAATATATTTAAACCGCTGAATATGTACATCAAAATTAATTTGGAAGTACAAAAATGTTCATCAATACAGTTGCTGATAGTTTAAATTAAGTTTGTTTCATTATCAATTTAAATCTCCAGAATGTGTTTCAAATAAGATGTTACACATATAATCATGAATAGCAAACAGCAGTGCAATCATCTCCAGTTCAATTTTTGGAATATGTCCAGTTCAATAGATCTCCAGGCACATATGGTTGTCCTCTTTTCTGTGTGGGATAACATCTGTATATTTGTTCCATAATCTGCCATTCATAATAATTGTGATGAATTGCTCTCCTCTGAAGTTTGTCACAGACTGGAACATAAGGCAGAGGCTGATCAGCAACATCAAATGCAGAGAACAGGGACGTTTACATTGGCATCAGCATGCCAAGATCTGTCAGATCTTTGTTGTGAAGACGTTGCTACTTCAGGGCAAAAGCTATTTCTTACTAGATCCAAAGATAGAAATCAATACAATATAAAAATGGGCAGAATCTTATAGGGGCCTAGACAACATGCCCTATTGATAGGATTTGTGACAGAATCACACGAAAGGTCCAGGAAGGACTATTTCGATGGCAGGGTCTCGCTGCATCTTTTATGCATCTCTGAACAGCTTGGCCCATTTCTCACTTGGTAAAAGTGAGTGACCAATTAAGGGGGATATAAACTTGTTAAACAGCTTATTACTGCCTCAACTCACTTCATTAATAGCATAGTAAATTAGAATAGAGTAGCAATATATTGTCACTTGAATTTACGAAAATATTGTGGGATGTGTGTAAGTCGCCACAATTCAGCACCATTTTAATTACAGAAATTATAAAAAGAAATAACTGAGATAAACTTAGAACAAAGTTCATCTTCTGTTTCTTCCGCGGCACCTGGGTTTGTGGAATGGCTAGGGGACACCACCACTGAATCTGTCCCTGAGGCCGCCATGGCAAGGATTTCTAGACCGGAACCACTACACTGCCACTGCCAAAGCTGACACCCAAACCACTGCAGTGCTGCTATACCAACGAGGGTCAAACTGGACCCATCAAGGTGCTAACACTGAGGCCATCACTACTCGAGTATTGAAAGGCAAAATGTGTCAGTGCAGGCTTGGAGGGCCGAAAGATCTGTTCTTGTGCTGTATTGTTTGTTGTTCTTTGTTCATTTTAGTCGCCACCCAAAGCCACCACAGTCACCAGGAATAAACTTGAACCCACCATGCTACCTCCACTAAAACTGCAACCAGGAGGAACAGACCAGACCCCCTGACCATGCAGTCCTCGATAAAGCCACGGCCACTCTGGCCAAGAGGAACGGATATCCCAATCCACCACTACCACCACAGGCCCTCGAACCGCTTTTCTCAACCCCAGCCACAAAAAAAGAAGAAAAGGTGAACTTTGATACAAAAAAGAAATGATGAAACAAAACAAAGAAAAGGCTGGCTCGGTGAGCCATACATGCATTATCAGTCTCATAATAATGGTCTAAACGTACTTGTTTAAATACAGTTGAAGTAATTAATTATTATAATTCTGTGGGTTAAATATATTTAAACTACTGAACTAAGTACATCAAAATTAATTTGTAAGTACAAAAAAATTCATTTATACAGTTATCAGCACAGAGCTCGAACATTTCCAACCCCGCCACTGCTATTTTGAATTAATTCTCAGCTTCTGATCTTGGCAAATGGGCTGAACAAGTTAGACATCAATAATTCTCGACATGGAACGTGATGCAGGTACTTGGTGACTTCAATTCACTGCTTGTTCTAATGGACAATGTTGGACACTGGGCACCATTCTCTCAGGGCCACTCTGTGGGCATCCAAGATGAGCCACACTCTGGGAACCCTCAAGATACATCTCTGAACCACTCACTTCAGCGTTGCACCTTGGGCAGTGTCGGCATCTGTCACTTTAATGTTGCCAAAAGGACACTGTGTACTCGGGGGTCGCCCAGCTCCTGGACGGACCAGGCTGCATCTCTGGGCTCCATACTTGCTCTCATAGTACTCCTGAGCTCTGAGTCTAATTGAGGGTCAAAGCATCACTGACCTGCCCAGCTCTTTAGTGTTTTTCCCCTTCAACCGGAGGTATCAGGCTCCTTTTACTTCTGTCTTGCCTTGACATTTATCACAGCCATGAAGCCAGGAAGTTTGTCATGGTTATCACCAGACTTCAGCCTTTGAACATGGGTTCCAGCTCTGTAAGTCAAGGGCATGCACCAATACCAGTCCAGGAGTTAGGATGCCTTCAGACAGCAACTTTGGGTGGTCACTGTGTCCCCATTTAGAGTGAGGAACCAAAATGTGGGCTGGTCACTAAACCTCTTGACTGTGGTGAGCTGCTTTCCTCTGGAATAAATGAGAGCCAGGTATTACAGGAGATGAAAGTGGGTGACACTGCTGTTACTGTTGGTGCAGGTGGAGACGTGCCCTGAGAGTGAGTAGACAGCACAGAGGGCATGCAGAGATAGTGCTGTTGGGGGTTGAGGTGAGTGAGAATGAGTAAGAAAGATGTTTTGAGAGTTGGTAGAGCATGAGCTTGGATGAGAGGTGAGTATAGTGCAGAGAGAGAGTGTTAAGTATCGGAGAGAAGTGTGTGGCATTTACGGTGGCTGAGTGGATATGTTGAGCTTTTTATACTGTGGTCCATCCGCCGTATGGCTTGGAATATACTGACCCAGCTGGCAAACACAGAGCAGTCTGGCATGGTCTTGTGGCCTCCATTGCTGGTCCTTGGGGGTAGAAGACTATTCACGTCTACAGCACCATGTCCAGAAGGATCTCCAAGTTCAGTATCTTTTTGTCTGTCCTCAAGGGGGCAGGCATGTATCAGAAATTGCACAGGGAAATTCCGGACAAATGGTGCTACTGTGGGTGTAAAATGGGCTTTTAAAGATGGTGCCAGCACTAGGAAAGACAGTTCATTAGAGGATATCGCTGAGTGGCTAGTTGCTCCAGGAATCTCCTGAGGCAGGCACTATCGAGACAAACCATAATACCAATGTCTCAGCACATGCCTCTTAGTGAAAATCACCTACAATGGGGACAGAGGAGCAAAAGAGGTTATCGGATCTCAAAACAGTCATCAGTGGCTTACCCTGCTACTGAGGGCTGAGCACTCTTCATCATAGAGTGAGACATGCCTCTAGCACATACTGCAGCAACTTCCAACACCCTTTCTCTCCCTTCTCATTGCATTCAGTACAGACCAGTGTTACATTTACGTGGCAGATGATGAAGAGATGGTTGTGACTCCCAATGCACCCTCGGAAGTTATGCGAGTAATGGTTTGCCTGAGGCCAGCATTGGACTTTTGTAACATAATTGGCATTTCAATGATGTTGAAGTTAGCAACAATTTGAAAGCACCAACTGCATGTTAGAAACCACTTTTTACCAGTATCTAACCCCTTGAGCACTTTCATTTTTGCTGCACATAAGAGTCCCCCATCAATCTGACACTCCTCACCCTGGGCATTGTCCCAGCCATTTTCTCATAGCACTTCACGTCTCGAGAAAGGAAAGTGATGGCAGAGAACACAGGTAGCAGTGAACACCATCAGCACTGGGCTCTGTCTGGTTACCAGGTACACCCATGCCAACCCCTCAACCCATTTACTCATTGACCTCACACTACCCTGACAGCCTGTTTCCACCCAATCCTCTCTCACCACAATGAATTTCACCTCCACTGTCCTCTGCCCTGAACCTCAGCATTTCACCTTAGTTATGCCCACTGTGCTCTTCTGTGCCCACACTGTAACAGCCACAGTGGTGGCAACTGCCAATAATCTTTCCCAAGCTTCAGCTACTATGCCCTCCAATGCGTATCACCACCCCAAACACCTTCAGTCTCACTCTATCGCTCTTGGAGTCCCCATCTCTGCAGAGGTCTCTGTTTTCCTGCCCCAGTTTTAACTCCATAGAACATAGAACAGTACAGTACAGTACAGGCTTGTTGTGCCGAACTTTTATCCTACTCTAAGATCAGACTAATCTACACGCCTTTCATTGTACTATCTTCCATGTGTTAACCCAAGAGTTGCCTAAATGCCCCTAATGTATGGGTCTTGTACTCTACTCCATTGGTGGCAATGCATTTCATGCACTCACCACTCCTTAAAGAACCTACCTCTGAAAACTCCCCTAAACCTTCCTCCAATCACCTTAAAATTATGCCCCCCCCCCCCCCATGGTAAACATTTCTGCTGTTAGGAAAACATCTCTGGCTATCTACTCCATCTATGCCTCTTAACATGTTGTACACCTCTATCAAGTCACCTTTCATCCTTCATCGCTCCAATGAGAAAAGCCCTAACTCCTTTAACCTTTTTGTCAAAAGCCATGCCCTCTAGTCCAGGCAGCATCCTGGTAAATCTCCTCTGCATCTTCTCTCAAGCTTCTGCATCCTTCCTCATAATGAGGTGACCAGAACTGAACACAATTTTCCAAGTGTGGTCTAACCAGGGCTTTTTGGAGCTGTAGCATAACGTAGCGGCTCTTAAACTTAATCCCCCTGCTAATGAAAACCAACACACCATACCCCCTTCTTAACAACCCAATCAAATTGCTGCTCCTTGGATGCTGCCTGAACTGCTGTGCTCTTCCAGCACCACTAATCCAAAATCCCATCAAATTGGGTGGCAACTTTGTGGGGTATATAGACATGGACCCCAAGATCGCTGTGTTTCTCCACACTGCCAAGAATCCTGCCTTTAACCCTGTATTCTCCATTCAACTTCAAACTTCCAAAGTGAACGATTTCACACTTTTCCAGGTTGAACTTATCAGCCCAGTTCTGCATTCTGTCAATGTCCCATTGCAACCTACAACAGCCCTCTACCAACCTTCATATCATTGGCAAACTTACTAACCCACCCTTCCACTTCCTCATCCAAATCATTTATAAAATTCACAAAGAGCAGAGATCTCGGAACTGATCCCTGTGGAACACCACTGGTCGCCGAGCTCCAGGCTGAATACTTTCCATCTACCACCACCTTCTGTCCTCCATGGGCCAAATAATTCTGCATCTGGGCAGACAGATTTCCCTGTACCACTACCAGGTTTTGAAGTGATTGCACCACTGCCCCTACAGACTCTACTTGTGCCCTCCTGAATGATCAACAGACTAGCCTTCTTGACTGTATTTGCTCCAGAGCTCTGACTGATTACAGCAAGCAGACCCTAGACATGGCTGACAAGGGCCTTCACTGACAATGTGCAGCTCACGGCTTCTTGTGATGGCCCCACAGCATTGACTGTTGCCCACTCCCCAGACTGTTGTCAGGGATATCCTCTGACTGCGACACATCTGAGTGGACAACTGATTGTGGTAATGCCCCGGATTATGTGCAGTTTGTGGCCGTGACTATCAGTATTGAAAGCTCCTGACTGAGAGAGGAGCCTTCCTCAAATGAATTATGGAATAGGCTGCACCAGTTTCCGATATGGCCATTTTGGTTGAATAAAGATGTACCTGTAGTGAGTTTGCTGCTGTCAATGATAGATTGATAGCCTGGTGTACAGCATAGCAAGATGTCAATCCCTATGGGACAGATCCCTACTGACAAGCAGCCTGTCTGTGTGACTGCACAAGAGACTGTGTCAATACTGTGTACTGACAGCCTTTAACTCTGGCTGAAGAGCCAACATACTAATGCACAACATGAAAGGCAAATAGTGGGTACTGTGACCATGCAGGTAGGCACTAAGTAAATGCTGTGCCCACAAGTGAACAGCCGTGAGATGCAGCCTTATCCATCCATGAGCTGTGTGTTTGTCTGCTGCCAAGAGTCCTCACTGCAGTCTTTCCATGCAAGTTGTTGTTGCATCCTGCATTCAAGCCTGCACTTCCTAAGCAACCTGCCGTTGTGTTGGAGAAGTTTCATGATGGTGGTGAGAAGTTACAAAAAGCTTGATGTCAATGTCCATGGACGTGGGGAGTATGTGGCTGGTGCCTGTGAATCAGGCCATTGGAAGTGATTTGGTCACATCAACCAGGAGGTCACTCAAAGCAGTAAGCTGGACCCACCAGATACTTGCTCTCATTTCCATGACATGTTTGGTAAGATAGAAAGCTGAATATTAATGAGGTGAGTTTGTCTGTTAATAAGATGTTTAACAACTAATAATCCCCTTAATTGGTCAGTCACTGCTCCCTGGTAAGGAATTCGTCTTGCCGTATGTCAGAAGCATTAAAAATGGAACAAGAGGTGCCCAACGTCGGGATGAGTCTCACTAGACTTCTCATCTGATTCTGCCACAAATCACACACAAGTGTCACTCTGACCCAGGGTGCTCCTGCCTGGTGTCTCAGCCTCTGCAGTAAGGCAGTTTTAATTATTAGTCTCTTCTTTCCTCCAATGTGAACTATCAGCAGTAACAAATTACAAATTAAAACAATCATTTGATGCTCAATGTAAAGCTATAAGTGGATTCAGTGCAAACTAGTATCAGATACATTAAGCATTCGTAAAACCAGATAATGCATTCTTTGCTTTCATTTTAAAAATTTCGACATGCCCCAATTTTTCTTCTGCACCTTTAGATTTTCTAGAAAATAGGCTCCATTTCCTTATAATGAGCCAATTATACGTGAAAGGTGTTTATAAGTTATACTCTATCAATTTTCCTTAGTCTGTATCCATCTTCTGCTATGGAATTTTCAACATGGTGCTCTGCATTACATCCATGAAGGAAACAGCATAATTACAGTTCACCCTAAAGAATATAAGAAGATAAAAGTTCAGAAGCTTGACAGCTACTGGTGACAGATTGTCTACTCTTTAGAAAATGAAACAAGGATACAGGCCTCATATTTGTCTGTTATAGGACAAGCCTCCCTGCCAGCAGTGCACTGAGATTATAGATCCATTACTCAAGTGTCTCGCTGTGTTAACTGAACACATTCATATCGTCTTTTGTTGAGTTCAAGGTTCTGTATTTGCGTGTGTGAACTCTAAAGGGCAATGCTGAAATTAGCATAAAGTGAAGATGTTCTCAGGATAGCCAAAGTTGTATTTGCAACAAAATGGTGATAAATTGGAAACTTTAATGTGATAAATGAAGTTCAGGTTCTATAATATTCAACCTGATTAAAAGCACACATCTATTTAAAATAATAGATTAACAAATGTATTAAACAACACCAAAAGAACATTATATAATCATAATAAGCAATGTATCATGAGGGATAGATTTACATTTGGAGAAAATCAAATAAGAACCAGCCACATCCTGCTGAAGTGGCAGGAGTTCCATTGTTCCATGTAAGCCAGAACTCAATTTTGTTTTTGAGACCCTAATGCCATCTTAATTATTGACACTACATCATAGTCAGAACAAGTACAACATAAAGCAATAACTGGAAGGAAATTTTAGATATCATTTACTGATTTGGCAGTTATAAGTTTTCAGAATGACTTTATTTGCCCTCCATTTGCCCATACCCCTTCTTCAAAGTATGCAATGTCATTCCCCAAATTCCATTATATTGTTCAGTCCTCCACTTCCAGGCACATGGTTGATGGCTGAGCACTGCCCTCCCAAAACCATGAGCTGCCTGCAAGTGTGGGAGTCATGTGAACAATATGCTGACTACATTCAAAAGAGGCCCATCTGATCAAGATAATCAAGTTTCTTAGTGAAAACACTGGCTGCATTCCCCATTTGTTAGCTTCCAAAATTCGAACCCAACACTATACACATGAATGGGCATATATTACATGAATTCTGGACATGAGGTAACAGTGGAGGACGTGGTGCTAGAAAAGCACATCAGGTCAGGCAGCATCCAAGGACCAGGAGAGTCGATGTTTCAGGCAAAAGCCCTTCATTATGAATCAGGAATCTGTTCTCATTCCTGATGAAGGGCTTTTGCCTGAAAAGTTGACTATCCTGTTCCTCGGATGCTGCCTGACTTGCTGTGCTTTTCCAGTGCCACACTCTCAACTCTAGTCTCCAGCATCTGCAATTCTCACTTTCTGCATGAGGTGAGAGTGACAGCCCTTGACATCAAGGCCACATTTGATTGAGTATGGCATCGAGGAGCCCTAGCAAAATGGGAATCAATGGGTGTCAGGAGGCAACATCTCAGCAGGAGTTGCTCAGGGTACTGTCCTCAGCCCAACCATCTTCAGCTGCTTTATCAATGGACTTCCCTCCATCATAAAGTCAGAAGAAGGAATATCCACTGATGATTACAGTGTTCAGCACCAATCGCAACTCCTTGGATACTGAAGCAATCCATGTCCAAATGAAACAAGATCTGGACAATATTCAGGCTTGGCTTGAAAAGTGACAAGTAAAATTCACACCACACAAATGCCAGGCAATGACCACCTCCAATGAGAAACAATCTAACCTCCGCTCCTTGACATTCAATGGTGTTGCCATCACTGAATCCTAAACCACCACATCCTGGGGGTTATCATTGACCAAATACTCAACTGGCCTCACCACATAAACACAATGGCTACAAGGCCAGGTGAGAGGCTCAGAGTACTGAGGCAAGTAATTCACCTACTGACTCCCCAAAGCCAGTCCATAATCTACAAGGCATAAGCGTGATGGAATACTCCCTGCCTGCCGAGATGGGTGCAGCCCCAACAACACAGTCAAACTTGTCACCATCCAGGACAAAGCAGCTGGTTGATTGGTATCACATCCACAAATGCTCGCTTTGAGCAGAGGTAACACCTTTTCTGATAGGTCCTGACAAACCTATCCCAACAGTCACTGCATCAGAGGTCAGATCAGTTTTTCTTCGTGTGAATCCAAGAAAAGCAATGGGATCAGACTGAGTACCAGGCCATGCACTCAGAGCATGCACAGATCAACTGACTGAGGTCTTCTCGTACATCTTCAACCTCTCCCTGCAGCAGGCTACTGTCCCTGCCTTTTTCAAGGAGGCCAACATTATCCCTGTGCCTAATGAGGCTCATGCAGCATGTCGCAATGACTACCGCCTGATGACCCTAACTTTGGTGATCCTGAAGTGCTTTGAAAGGCTGGTCATGGCATTAATCAACTCCAGCCTCCCCACTACTCTTGACCTACTCCAATTTGTCTATCGGACCAACGTCAGATGCCATATCACTTGCCCTTCACTCCTTCCTAGAACATCTTGACACTAAGAACAGCTACATAAGAATCCTACTCATTGACTACAGTTCAGCCTTCAACACTATTATCCCCACAAGACTGATTACTAAACTTAGTGATCTCGGACTAAGCCCCACTCTCTGCAATTGGATCCTCAGTTTCCTGACCCACAGGCCACAATCAGTGAAGACTGGGGACAATATTTCATCCTCATTAACACTCAACACTGGAGCTCCACAGGGGTGCGTACTCAGAGCCCTACTGTACTCACTGTAAACCCATGACTGCGTCACCAAATACCAGACTAATGCCATTTACAAGTTCGCTGATGACACCACTATAGTCGGTCGAACCTCAGATGGTGACAAAACAGACAACATTCGGAAGATGGAAGACCGAGAAAAATGAAACACTGAGAACAACCTAGCTCTCAATGCTGGAAAAGCCAAGGAACTCATTATTGACTTTCAGCAGGATGTTACTCATGCCCCTTTACACATTAACAGAGATGGAATGAGTGGAGACTGTCAAGCTCCTGGGAGTGGTCATCCACAGCAAGCTTTCTGGGTTCTTCATGTAGATGCACTGGTTACAAAGGCCCAACGTCTCCTCTTCCTCAGACAGCTGAGGAAATTTGGCATGACAGCGAATACCCTAGCCAACTTTTATAGGTGTGCCACCAAGAGCATTCTGTCTGTAGTATGGCAACTGTACCATTCAAGATCGAAGACAGTTACAGAGAGTGGTGAACCCAGCCCGGACAATCACAAAGGCCAACCTTCCATCCACAGAATCCATCTACCAGCCTCGCTGTCCAGGAAAGGCCGCCAGCATTCTCAATGATCCATCGCACCCTGGCAATGCTTTACTACAACCACAACCATTGAGGAGAAGGTACAGAAGCCTGAACACACATACCAACTGGTTTTGAAACGGTTTCTACCCTACTTTTGTTAGAATACTGAATGGACTCACAAACTCTTAGCATATGCCTGTACCTGTGTCTTTTTTTGCAGCTGTTTACCTATTATTTACTTACCTATGCTATTTAACTATGTGATCTGCCTGTATTGTTCGCAAGACAAAACTTTTCACTGTGTCTCAGTACACGTGACAGTAAATTCAATTCAATTTAATTTAATGTCCAGTCCCTTCAACACCCTGAGAAATAGTGTATACCATCTACAAGATGCACTGCAGACATTCACCAAAGATCTTTAGACAGTACCTTCCAAATCCGCGATAACTTCCAATTAGAAGGATAAGGGCAGCAGATACATGGGAACACCACCACCTGCAAGTTCCCCTCCAAGCCACTCACTTTCCCGACTTGGAAATATTTCATTGTTCCTTCATAGTCTCTGGGTCAAAATCCTGGAATTCCCTCCCTGAGGACATTGTGGGTCTACCCACAGCATACGGGTTGCAGCAGTTCAAGAAAGCAGCTCACCGCCACCTTCTCAAGGGCAACTAGGGACAGGCAATAAACACTGGCCCAGCCAGTGATGCCCATGTCCCATGAATGAATGAAAAAAATTGCATAGTTAAGATTGTTTCTGACAGGAACGAATTAATCTGTCATGGTACCATAAATAAAGTACTGCATGTATTGGACGTTTGAAATTAAAACAGAAAATGCTGGACAAACTCACCAGATCTGGCATCATGTGGAGACTGAAACAGAGTTAACTTTTGAGTCAGTAGGACTCTCCCTTGGAAACAGACCGAGTCCATATGCAGCAAGACCCAAACACCATCAGGCTTGTGCCGAAAAGTGATGAGTAATATTCACACCATAAAAATGCCAAGCGAGGATTGTTGTTTGATGGATCCTCACAATTGCTCATCATGTGTATGAGCTACTTGCTCACTACAAAGTAGATTTGCTTCTCCAATTCTCCCTTTAGTTGGGATCTACACAGCCGGCTTGCTCTAATGTCACTGAGGAAAAGCGCTAGTGGGAGGAGACTTGATTGTTAGGAAAATTGACAGGAGATTTTGTGGTCAGGATCAGGATTCCCGGAAGGTTTGTTGCCTCCCTGGTGCCAAGGTCCGGGACATCTCCAATCGGGTGTATAAGATTCTGAGAGGGGAGGGCGAACAGCCAGAAATCGTGTTACATATTGGCACCAATGATATAACCAGGAAAACGATCCAGGATATAAAAAGTGATTTCAGGGAGTTAGGATGGAAGCTGCAGAGCAGGACGAACAGAGTAGTGTTCTTGGGTTTACTACCAGTGCCACGAGATGGCGAGGCAAGGAACTGAGAGCGGACGCAGCTTAACACATGGCTGCGCAGCTGGTGTAGGAGGGAGGGCTTCAGATATGTAGATAATTGTGATGCCTTCTGGGGAAGGTGGGACCTGTATATGAAGGACGGGTTGCACCTGAACTGGAAGGAGACCAATGTCTTGGGTGGAAGGTTTGCTCGAGTTGTTCAGGAGGGTTTAAACTAGTATGGCAGGGGGTGGGAACCTGAGCTATATATCGGTGGTGAGAGTTGATGGAGATGAGGCAACAGCAAGAGGAAGCGCAGCCAGTGGGAAGGAATTTCCTGGGAAAGAACCAAAGGATCAGTTAAAGTGTGTTTGCTTTAATGCAAGGAGTATCAGGAAAAAAAGTGATGAGCTTAGAGCATGGATCAGTACCTGGTGCTATGATGTTGTGGCCATAACAGAGACATGGGTTTCTCAGGGGCAGGAATGGTTGCTGGGTGTACCAGGGTTTAGAACATTTAAAAAGAATGGGGGCGGGGAAAGACGAGGGGGTGTAGCACTGCTAATCACACAGGGTATCACAGCTACGGAAGTTAACATTGTTGAGGAGGGTCTGCCTACTGAGTCAGTATGGGTGGAAATTAGGAACAGCAAGGGAGCAGTCACCTCATTAGAGGTTTACTACAGGCCCCCCAGTAGCAGCAGGGAGATTGAAGAAAGCATAGGTCGGCAGTTTTTGGAAAAGTGTGAATGTAATAGGGTTGTTGTAATGGGTGACTTTAACTTTCCCAATATCGATTGGAACCTCCTTTGAGCAGATGGTTTGGAAGGAGCTGTTTTTGTAAGGTGTATTCAGGAGGGTTTCCTAACTCAGTACGTTGACAGGCCGATGAGGGGAGAGGCCATTTTGGATTTGGTGCTCGGCCAATGAGCCGGGGCAGGTGTCATGTCTTGCAGTGGGAGAGCATTTTGGTGATAGTGACCACAATTGCCTCACATTCTACATAGCTATGGATATGGAGAGAAGCAGGCACAATGGGAGGATATTTAATTGGGGAAAAGGAAACTATGATACTATCAGACGTGCGTTAGGAAGCATGGACTGGGAACAATTGTTCCATGGAAAGGGCACTATAGACATGTGGAGACTGTTTAAGGAACAGTTGTTGCGAGTGATGTACAAATGTATTCCTCTGAGACAGGCAAGAAGGGGTAAGATAAAGGAACCTTGGATGATGAGAGTGGGGGAGCTTCTCATCAGAAGAAAGAAGGCAGCTTATGTAAGGTGGAGGTAACAAGGGTCTTCCTCAGCTCTAGAGGATTACAGGTAGGCGAGGAAGGAGCTCAAAAATGGTCTGAGGAGAGCCAGGAGGGTGCACGAAAAATACTTGGCAGGAAGGATTAGGGAGAATCCAAAGGCATTTTACACGTATGTGAGGAATAAGAGAATGATCAAAGAAAGAGTAGGGTCGATCAGGAATAGCATAGGGAACTTGTGAATAGAGTCTGAGGAGGTAGGAGAAGCCATAAATGAGTTTTTTGCTTCTGTCTTTACTAAAGAAAAGGATCCTGTATTGAATGAAACCATTGAGGAGCAGTTAAGCATGCTGGAACAGAGAGAGATTGAGGAAACTGATGTGTTGAAAATTTTGACAAACATTAAGATTGACCAGTCGCCAGTGCCAGACCAGATTTGTCCTCGGCTGCTTTGGGAAGCGAGAAATGTGATTGCTTCGCCGCTTGTGAAGATCTTTGCATCCTTGCTCTCCACCGGAGTCGTACCTGAGGACTGGAGAGAGGCAAATGTAATTCCTCTCTTCAAGAAAGGAAATAGGGAAATCCCCAGCAATTACAAACCAGTTAGTCTCACGTCTGTCATCTACAAGGTGTTAGAAAGGATGCTGAGGGATGCGATTTATGACCATCTGAAAGAGCATGGCTTGATTAAAGGCAGTCAGCACGGCTTTGTGAGGGGCAGGTCATGCCTCACAAACCTTATTGAGTTCTAGACAAGTTGATGAGGGTCGAGCAGTGGATGTTGCGTATATGGACTTCAGTAGGGATTTGATAAGGTAGGCTCATTCAGAAGGTCAGGAGGAATGGGATACAGGGAAATCTAGCTGTCTGTGGTAGTGGAAGGAAAATATTCTGCCTGGAAGTCAGTGGTGAGTGGTGTTCCACAGGGCTCTGTTCTTGGGCCTCTACTCTTTGTAATTTTTATTAATGACTTGGATGAGGAGATTGAAGGATGGGTTAGCAGGTTTGCAGATGACACAAAGGTTGGAGGTGTCGTTGACAATATAGTGGACTGTTGTAGGCTGCAATGTGACATTGACAGGATGCAGAGATGGGCTGAGAAGTGGCAGATGGAGTTCAACCTGGATAAATGCGAAGTGATGCACTTTGAAAGGTCAAACTTGAAAGTTGAGTACAGGATTAAAGACAGAATTCTTGGCAGTGTGGAGGAACAGCAGGATCTTGGTGTGCAAGTACATAGATCCCTTAAAATTGGCACCCAGGTAGACAGGGTTGTTAAGAAAACATATGGTTTTTGGCTTTCATTAACAGGGTGATTGAGTTTAAGAGCCTTGAGATCTTGTTGTCGCTCTGTAAAAGTTTGGTTAGACCTCACTTGGAATACTGTGTCCAGTTCTGGTCGCCTTTTTTATAGGAAAGATGTCAATGCTTTGGAGAGGGTTCAAAGGAGATTTACCAGGATGCTGCCTGGAATAGAGGGCTTATCTTACGAAGAGAGGGTGACTGAGCTCGGACTTTTTTCATTGGAAAAAAGGAAGAGAGGGGCCTTAATTGAGGTGTACAAGATAATGAGAGGCACAGGTAGAGTTGATAGCCAGAGATCTTTTCCCAGGGCAGAAATTGTTAACACGAGGGGTCATAGTTTTAAGCTGTGTGGCAGAAAGTATAGAGGGGATGTCAGAGGTGGGTTCTTTATGTAAAGAGTTGTGAGAACATGGAATGCATTGCCAGCAGCAGTTGTGAAAGCGAGGTCATTGGGGATATTTAAGAGACTGCTGGGCATGCATATGGTCACAGAAATTTGAGAGTTCGTACATTAAGTTTACCTCGCATGAGGATCAATAGTCGGCACAACATCATGGGCTGAAGGGCCTGTTCTGTGCTAGACTGTTCTATGTTCTAGTCAAATAGTAAGAGACTCTTGTCTTAAACAAGATATAGTTTATCGCCTGATAGCAATCACGGGCAAGTTACGTTAGAATGATAGACATTGTTGCAATGATCATGAGGAGATGTAGATAGTGGGTATATCTCCATCAAGATCCAGCACTGATCTCCCTGCCCAAGTCCTCATGATATTATCATATGGGGCAGAACTTAATACACTCTTCATCATTCAAAATTAAATGCTGTATACAACAATGTCTGTCCCAAACAAACAAGAATCCACCCATCACTCCTTGATAATCAGTGGTATCATCATTGCTGAATCCCTCACGATCAACATCCTGGGGATTGCCAATGACCAAAATCTGAACTTGACTAGCCATATAAATACAGTGGCTACAAGAGCAGGTCAGGTATTCTATAGCAAATAAGTGCCTCTTGCTTTCACCAAAGTCTGTGCGCTAACTGGAAGGCACAAGTCAAGAGTGTAATGCAATGCTTTCCACAGGAGTGAAGTTCTGACAGTACACAACAAAGTCAATGCTATTCCAGAAAAAGCAACCTGCTTGCTTGGCATCCTATCCAGCAGCTTCAACTTTCACTTCCTTCACTACCAATAGTCGCAACAATGAACATCTTCTATAGGATGCACTGTAATAACTCACCAAGGCTTCTCCAATTGCATCTTCCAACCCACAACTTTTAGGACCTCGTGGACAAGAGTAGCAGATGCATGAAAAAGAAACAACCTGCAACTTCACTCCAAGCCAGACATTATCCTGACTTGGAATTGATCTTTCCTTTTTGTGCATTCAACATCCTGGAACATGTTTATTGCAGCATTGTGAATGTATATGCACCCTAAGGGCCACAGCAGTTCAAGAAACAGCTCATCGCCATGTTCTTGAGGGTGATTAGGGATGGGCAATAAATCTTAGTCTAGCTAATGAGGTCTACATCGCATAAACAAATAGTAATAAGCAAATCTTTAAATAAATTTTTAAATAAATGCATTTTTCTTTATTTTTATTTTATAATAAGAACAACGTGCTGGCACAATAGTTAGCACTGCTACCTCCCAGCATGAGGGACCCGAGTTTGAGTCTATAGCTTTGTAAACCTGTGTGGAGTTTGTACATTTTCTCCGTGTCTGCATGGGTTTCCTCTGGGTGTCCAGTTTCGTCCCACAATCCAAAGATGTGCAGGTTAGGTGGATTGGCCATGTTAAATTGCCCACAGTGTCCTGGGATGTGCAGGCTTGATGGAGGCATGGAAAATGTGATGTAATGGGGAAGAGGGTGGGTTTGGGTGGAATGCTCTTCATAGGGTCAGTGCAGATTCGATGGGTGAAATGACCTTTACCTGCACTGTAAGGATTCGATAAAATTAGTGATTGCCTGCAAAAACTGAAAACAAAATATTCCATTCAATTTACTGACAGGATTCATTTTTTTTTCATTTGGATGTTCAGTGCAACAGCCCAAGACTAGAAAAGTCTTATGCAAAACAATATTGAGTGCTAGTATTCTTCATTATCCTAAGTCTTGTTCACTCCTCAAGGCATGCATAAGTAAGTTAAAAAATAGAAACACAGAATAAAATAATATGTAAAGGATATGCCAAACACACCATGTCGTGCACTATAAAAGTAGATGGATGCCTCTCATATTTGGTCTGTATGTTTTCAAAATTAGTTACTATTCTAAAAAAAATCAGCATTTCCTTTCAGTAATTTTTACCAAATTACCACTTTTGTACACATGATGACAAGAAAGATTTCACCCCTGCCGCCTTTTCAAGTAGTTCATTCATTCAGTTTGATGAATTATTTTAATTAGTCCAACTTGTCTGTGGTTAAGTTCCAGACACCACATTAAGTAAAGCAAATTGCATTGTTCATGTTAATAACTTCGGAAATAATTGTTTCTCGACATTGCATGTTACTAGTTGTGTCATTAATGTTTATTAATTAATTAAAACCATTAATGTTATTTCATTAATAAAATATGTGTAATGTTAACTTTTTCTGTATTTATGTTGCAGCTAGTTTGGGTGGTGTTGGTGTGATTTCAACAGCTAGATAATCAAAATTACTTCAAAAATCAGAAAATCCTAAATATTGTTTGCTTGTCTGAAGAATTTCAGAGTGTTACATCTGCTCTCTTTAGTGCAGTATAATGAGGGGATATAGGATTATGTTGCATGAGTAAACGTTGACATTTCAATATAGTCTTTCCAGTCAACCAAACACTATTCATTGGAGCAAGAAATGAAGCTGAAGCTGTAACAAAAAAAAAGCTCTGTATAACAGAGCTGCAGTATGATATTTATAACTCCATTAGTGTCATGCTTTGCTTTGGGCCTATTTTATATAATAGATGACAAAATGCTGTAACGAGTCGAGGGACTATTTGGATATTTCTGCCACCTTTTTAGGATTTTTTTCTAATAACCAAATCTGAGAGAAGTGACAAAGCTTAAAAATTTTCCACTCTTCCCTTGACATTAGCCACAATATCTTTCATTATCTGATAAGTTACAAGCACTTTTCTTTCCCCACAGATTTTCTGCAGCTACAGCAACTCCTTTTAAAGTAAAGGATATGACAGGTATTCTCATTAGAAAGACTGCTAGTCAGTGCTGCAGTGCTTGCTGAAATATACGTCACAGGAATAATCCCAGTGAAAATCAATACCAACAAGATTTAACTATATGTCTTGTAATTTGTTAAAAATAGGTAGAATATAAAATATTGACAAAATAGCTCAGTGTTTTGCGTGTTTTAGACCCAGAGACCTCATATAGTATGACAGTCAATCCTTTCACTTCTAAGATTTGGTTTCAATTCAGTCATGCAGAGCAGATAAAGATCTCCTCCTGCTCAGGGGTGTTAAAGGCCAGGAGTGAAATAAGTTTAAGCATTCTCAATCCATCTTCCATTGGGCTGAGATCCAAAGGACAAAGCTATTCTGAATTCCATTCTATAAGTGAAATGGAATGGCTGACATATACAGGGTTTTTTGAAAAGAATTAATTAAAATGCAACGTAAGAGATTTTTGACAAAAATAATGAAATGTGGTGTTAAGAGAAATGTTGCCATAGAGAGAGAGAGTAGAGGGTGAAATGACTTTTTCTATTTTAGAAAGATACTATGAATGGCATTCTGCAGGACTCTGAGGTGAACAAATGAATTTGTTGTTAATTTTACTGCCATAAATGATTGTAAAACAATATTTAAATTTGTTGATTGCACTAAATTGTGTTGTAGCAGATTATGAAAAATACTTTGAAGGAGTACAGGATTATGGCAAGAAAGTGTTATTTGTTTAATTTTGAACATATTTAGGTTGCCAAAAAAATGATTAAGGATAAAACACAGAATTAGATATTCGATGGAATGTTCTGTAAATTGTTGAGGAGTGGAATGCAGGACCAATGCGGTGGTCTGACTCTGATCCCCAATCTCACCAGAATTTCATGCAAGTTTGCCAGTTAATGGCCAGCATGTTGTGTTATGTCACACAGTCAGTATATCAGTGTACCTTTAAGAGACAGTCTATTGTATTATAACTGTACCATGGCAAGAACTTGTGCATGGAAGCCTCAGGCTGACCAGAAAGTTCTCAGGCTCTTAACTCCTGTAATAGGTGTACTAGAAAGATTTACAGTTCTATAATCAACCCATTTGGCCATATAAGGAAACACTTTCTGTGACTACCAGTTCTTAAGGTGGGATTGAACCCAGAATTTCTAGTCCAGTGAGGGAGGTGAGATGCCACCATTCTGATACAAGGCCTGCTCGCATTTGTAGAGTGTCTTTAAGAACTCTGAATGTTTCAAAGTGCTTTAAGATAGGAGTTACACTTTAAAGGTAAAACACAAAATATAGCATTTCCTCTCTACGGCAAACTCCCATAAGCATCAATGAGAAAGTGAGCAGGTGATCTGTTTTAAGCATTGATTGAGCAGAATTCAGGGAAAATTCTCCTGTTCTTCTTCAAATAGTGCAGTAAAATTCCCTTGAAAGACCCAACACAACCTGGATTTGATTCTCCCTTTCAAAATCTTGGTCAAAACTTTAATAATATGAAGACAAATGCAACCTTTTATTATTTGACTGTATTTCTGTGAATGTATGTTGTCCTGAGAGGAAGTCAGTTTTAACTTTCTAACAGCAGCTAGGTCTGATGTGACTTTAATTTAGCTAAAT
This sequence comes from Hemiscyllium ocellatum, assembly GCF_020745735.1. Lineage (NCBI taxonomy): Eukaryota > Metazoa > Chordata > Chondrichthyes > Orectolobiformes > Hemiscylliidae > Hemiscyllium > Hemiscyllium ocellatum. The sequence continues at coordinate 51,027,789 of NC_083412.1, forward strand.
GTCCCAGAGAGCTGGACAAGAACTTTACCAAACAACATTTTGTACTGAGACAGGCAAGAAGATATCAGGACAAATGACCAGAAGCATTTAAGGAATGTCTTAAAGTAGGAGAGAGAAAGAGAGTGAGTTAGAGAAGCAATGATGTTTACAAAGTGAAATGTGGGCATATTTCCGTTTGAACCAGCTGTCACAAAGCTGGTTGGTTCAAGGAGACTCTGTCTTTGATTTTTTTTCAGAGGGGCAATAAACCGGGCTAGACCCCAATCAATCTGGTTTGGTACAGAGATTAAAAGGATTTTGAGAGGCCTTTTGTTTATATGTAAACAGATGAGACTTTAGGTCAAAGTGGTCTTGCTTTAGAAGTGACCTGTATAAAAAGAGAGGAGTGGTCAGCTCTCTCGCTAGCTGAGCTGAGCTGATCAGTTTTAGGTCAGTCTTGAACTGGGAAGTTCAACAGGGAGCTCTGTAGAAACTCTCTCTCTTTTCTGCCTTTCAACTTCAACCTATAAGCATGTGTTCCATTTATAGTGTGTTTTAAAGGAAGTTTGCTTATTGGGACTGTTGTGTACATTTGGAACAACATATTTAAGTCTAGTTGGATAGGCTGAATTCTGTAGGGGTTCTTTATTCTGTTCTTTATGTTTCATTCTGTAATTTTGTGAATAAACCTTTTGTCTGTTTTAAAATCTAATCGTCAATTTAGCTATGTTACTCTGGGTAATTTTCACTATGCACTTACCAAAACAAATTGCTGTTAGGTCTAGGGTTGCCTGCTTAAGAATGTTTTGAGTGGTCTGGCCTAGTCCATAACAGCCAACAGAGAGCTATGTCTGAAACTTCTACCTTTCAAGACTGAAAGTGAGACTGCCTGCTGTGATGGCAATGGATCAGATTTTTGCTTAATACCTAATCAATAATCTGATAGAGAGGATCATCCATCCATTCTTATAGCACACAACCCCAAAGCCCAATTTTCACTTTATTGAAATTCTGTTGTGCCAGATTACAACCCATGCATTTAAAACACATACATATAAAGAAACAAAGAGCAAGTGAATGATATATTATTTGTTTTTATTTATTCATTTGTGGGATGAAGATGTCATTGGCTGGCCAGTATTTATTGTCCATCCTGAGTTGCCCTTGAGAAGGTGATGGTGAGCTGTCTTCTCGAACTACTGCAATCCATTGGCCCACAATACCATTAGGGAGGGAATTCCAGGAGTTTGGCCCAGCAACAATGAAGGAACAACAATGTAATACACAGTCAGGAGGGTGAATTGCTTGGAGGCAACTTGAAGGTGATGGTGTTCCCATACAAATGCTGCCCTTGCCCTTCTAGATGGAAGTGTTTATGGGGTTTAGAAGGTGTTACTGGAGTTCGAGTGTCATTATTGCTCTGTGTTGCCAGCATTGTGTCTGATAACCTCCATTTTTCCTGAAAGATGGAACAACAAAAGAAGTTTCTTGTTAAATAAGAGAAGAAGATGCGAAAAAAAAGTCTCAAGGCAATCCAACAGCATCTGTGGAGAAAGAAACAATGTTAATGTTTCAGTTTTAACCAATAATATTACCTTTCTTCTGTCAGGGTGGGAAAATTCCTATTCGGTGGACGGCTCCTGAAGCAATAGCCTACAGAAAGTTCTCTTCAGCTAGTGATGTGTGGAGTTATGGAATCGTAATGTGGGAAGTGATGTCATATGGAGAAAGACCTTACTGGGAGATGTCCAACCAAGATGTAAGTTATTGTCAGAGATAATTCTGTCAGTCAGGCAATAATTCTCTTTTTGCATTTGCAATTGTATAACTCATTGTTTGTATCATTACATCTGCATTTCAATAACTTCTAGAAGGAAGATGAGGGTAGATTTTCCAATCAGCACTGCCAAATCAACAAACATAAACAACAATGTAAGAAATAGTTACTGGAGGAAACCACGTATCCCTTGAACTTGCTCTGCAATTCAAGCAATTATAATTGACCATCAACTACGTTTGTCTTCCTGTTCCCTGTCTCCCTTGACTCACTGAGGTACCAAAAATCTGTTTATTTCAGCCTTGAAAATATTTAACGATGGAGCCCTTTGTGGTAAATAATTCCAATTTTCCTCGTCCTCTGAGCAATTAGACTTCTTCTTATCTCAGTCCTAAATGATCAATCTCTTATCCAGCGACTATGTCCAATATTGTTAGCCAGAAAAATGAAACTCACAATGTCTCCTCTGTCAACCCCATCACAATTTTCTATGTTCCAATGAGATCGCCTCACATTCTTTTGAATTCCAGAGAGAGTAAACCCAATTTATTCAATCTCTCATCATAGAACAATCTTCTCTTGTCCTCAGAATCAAGTCAATGAACCTTCACTGTATTGCCTCCACTGCAAGGATATTTCCTTAAATATGGAAACCGATTATCCCAGTGTGGTCTCAATGAAGCCCTGGAGCCTTGTAGCAAGAATTTCTAATTCTTGTACTCTAAAACCACTTACAATAAAGATATAAATGCCATTTTCCCTCCTTGTTGCTTTCTTTAGCTGCATTCTAGCTATTTTCTTGCCTTATACGAGTACACCCAAGGTTTTTTTGAATATCAACATTTTCAAGTTCTATGCCTTTTAAAGAATATTTTGCTTTTCTAACCAAGTTAGTAAATCCATGCTCCCTACATTTATCTCCAACTGTCATCCTGATGCTCACTCACTTACTGTGCCCATATCTCTTCACAGCTCTTTGTACCTTCTCACAGTTTTATTCCTACCTATGTTGTAAGAAAACATGGATACCTTCCTCTCATTACGCTAGAAGTTATAGCTTTGCAATTTGAAAATTGTCCAATTTGTTCCGCTGTTAACCAATTCCCTAGCTGTGCTGATATATTAATCCTGAACTCCATGAGGGTTTACATGAAACCTTGTTATAGAATAGAATAGAATCACTACAGAATTATAGAATCACTACAGTGTGGAAACAGATCTTTCAGCCCAACAAGTCCACATTGACCCTTCAAAGAGTAACCTACCCAAACCCATTTCTCTACCCTGTTACTCTACATTTACCCCTGACTAATGCACCTAATCTACACATCCCTATGTGCAATTTAGCATGGCCAATTTACCTAACTTGCATATCTTTGGACTGTGAGAGGAAACCGGAGCAAATGGAGGAAACCCATGAAGACACAGGGAGAATGTGCAAACTCCACACATACTGTAACCCAAGGCTGGAATCAAACTCAGGTCCCTGGCGCTATGAGGCAGCAGTGCAAACCACTGAGCCCGATACCTTTTGAAAATCAAGTTGTAGAAAATCTACTGGTTCACCTCTGTTGACCACATTTATTACATCATCAAAAAACTCAAATTTGTCAAATTTGATTTATTTTTCATAAAAACAGGCTTTTGGATGTATATTGTTAAGACAACTTTAATAATACTGTCCAGCATTTTCCTGACAACTTCTATCAGACTAAGGTACCTATAATTCATTATTTTCTCTGTCCCTGCTTTCTTGGATAGCAGTGTACATTTCAAAACTGTGTATCCACTATATCTGCATTCTGCAGATATTTCTTTTAGAAACCTGAGGTCTAGGCCATCAGTTCCAAGAAAGTTGTTAACTTTTAGTCCCTTAAAATCATTCAAATCTTTCATCTGCTGATATTAGTTACCTTGACTTCCTTACTCTTTTTGCCATTTCTATTTCTGGTGTACAAGTTGTGTCTCCTACTCTGAGAAAATATTTATTCAATGACTGACCTGTGATGTCATTATCCATGATAATTTCTCCTGTCTCTTCTTTTCGGACACTACTGTTTAGCTACTCTTTTATATGTATTCATAAAAGCTCTAACAATCTGTTTTCATATTTATAGTTACTCTCAGATTATATGCTTTCCTTTCTTATCAACTTTTTTGGCGGTCCTTCGTTAGTTTTAAGAATACTCCCAATCCGCAGACTCACTATCATTCTTTGCAAAATTATAAGCTTTTTCTTTTATTCTGGTACTGTCTTTAACCACCTTAGTAAGACTATGGACAAATCTTCCTTACTGAGTTGTTCATTTTTCAAATGAATATAAATTTTTAAGGGACATTTTGAATGGTTTGCTGGAATGTTTCCCATTGCTAGTTTAACACCATATCATACAGTCCATTTACCCAATTAACCTAGCTGGATTCTCTCTCAAACCTAAGTACATAGCTTTCTTTTAAGCTTAAGGCTTTGTGCTTCGAGTATTTTGTTTTCAAGCTTAATAGAGAATACAACTATTTTATAATCAGAATTCTTCAATGGATCTTCAACAATAGGATTGCTAATTAGTCCTGTCTCAATATGCAATACAACATCCAAAATAATGGTATCACTGGATGGTTTTACAATATCTTGCTCCAAGAAATTTTCATAAAAGTATTCTATCAATTCATCTTTTACACCATCTTTGCTAATTTGATTAGTTCAGTCTGTATGAATGTTAAGTTCACTCAATTATTACATGCACCATTAATTTGTTATTCCACCAAGTTGCACATCATTCTGCCTTGAAACTATATTGCTGGTCTTACATCTTCACTGATCCAAAACCTGGGTCTCTTTCGCTAACAGCACTGTTGGCTCCTTCCACTATTAGATTAGCAGCTCAAGATCACCATCTCAAGTAAACTTAAAGGTGGATAATAACTGCTGGCCCTGCCTGATGTATGCATAAAAGTCATCTTTATTCATTTTTCTATTCAACATTCTTAGTGGCCAAATTTGCACTTGACTGTATACGCACTGGTTTCTATGACTTATTTAGACATTAATTTACATTGTATTTGTCTGCTGTGATCAATCTCCCATTCTCACCTTGTATCCATTTATATTGCTTATATTTTAATATCATCTAATGAAATTTTAGATTACGTAATAAGGTTTAATTCCATGATATGTTTTCGGGGGGAAGTTGTGCTAAGAAGAAGCATGGTTCACAAATAGGATTAACAATATTGTCACCACGATTAGCTCTGTGAGTCCTCAACTGCGCACCCGGGATTGTGGAATTATCTCTCTAGTGTCTCCCTCAATATCAATTTATATGACAACACTCCATTTAAAATTATTTTAATTTTTCTAATGATAGTACATGTCTTGCAATTTGCGACTTTGATCAGCTACCAGCTGATCTGACCAGCTGTTTAGAATGAATTTTTGAATCTACTAAAGGGATCTCTTGTGTGACAGGAAAGGTCCTGCAAAATCTCCAACAGAATGCAGATTAAGCAACATTCCCATCTGTTCGCTGACAAAACAAATTACAGACAGTACAATTGTTTTGGTGGAAGTTTTAGTATTTTCTGCACAATGATTTAGGATTCTGATAGGCAAACATTTCACTTGTTTTAATGACTAAGGAAGAAATGTAGGCTGAACATACATCTACCCTAACATTGCAGAAGTGTGCAAATGACAGGATAATGAAAACATTGGGAATACTACTGATAAACTGAACCTTGGATGAACTAAAGTCAGTTGTGTTTGCAAGACCAGTCAAGCTAAGAAGTGATTGAGTTTACAACCTTTGACTATTCTGAAACTTTTGCCCATTATGATAGAAGGGCAGAATCATTTGTTTCAGCTCAACTGCTAAGAAAAGCTCTACAAAATGTTCTTCAACTGTTTAGGGTAAGAAAATGTTTTCAATTCTCATCCTTCAGCCTTAACACATTGGTATGTTAGAACAGGAGGAAGGAAAATAATGGGACGGTCACATATAATAATACATCAAAGGAAAAGACAACCAGCTTGAGGTAAATTTCCATCAAAGGCAGGAGTCAATATAGCTCCTTTGGGGACGAATCAAAAGAAGTCTGCAGTAGTTGGCACTCAGGAAACATGGAGGAGCTTGTGGATTAATGTTCACGATTTCCATTTCATATAATTAGATGTCCTGTAGTTCAATGCCAGAATTCTTATTTCTGGATCAAAGTTCTGAATTCAAATATTACTTTTGAAATTTGTGCCCATAATCTGACTTGACGCTTTTGAGCTGTTCTGGAGGAATCCTACTTTGTTGGAGATATCCAGCCCTCTGAAGTGGAAGCAAACAAATCCACGGCATTGTCTGATACAAAGTATGGGTGGGGTGCAGATGTTCTTGTAGTATTCTTAAAAATCAAAAGGTTCCATGAGGAAGGGTAATCTGCTTTACCAGATTATTCCTCAGGGAGTGAGGCTGAAAATTATCACCACTGTATCTTACTGTCCCCATAAACATCAAAGAGTGAATATTACAAAGCCATTTTATTTTTAGGGAGGTATTTTTTCATTGTGTTACCTCACCAGCATATTTCAGTGTTGTTCCTAATTACAAACCAGTGTTCCATCTGGATACAATTAAAATCCAGCAATGTCATTGAGCAAGAAAATATGATTCACCTGATTGTGTAAATGCAGTAAAACACCAGCTCAGACTTCATTGGCAATTTGGTTTATTTTTGTGCTGTTATGATCTATAGTTCAGGTCTCCCTCTCTTCCTCATGATCGAAGTCGTGGTCCTCAACGAAAATAATTGGTAGTATTTTCACCATTGAGATGGTAAATAGCCATTTCATTTGCAGATGGCCTGTAAGATCAAGAGAATCAAGTGTTATGGTTATTTTTTTTTAAATGGTGGAGAAGGTCTGGCAGCATCTGTGAAGAGACAAATTTCTTTCCATAGATGCTACCAGACCTGTTGAGTTTCTCCAGAACTTCTCATTTCTATTTCAGATTTCAAGAATCCACAGTATTTTGCTTTCATCCATTTTATGGTTACATTTCCTGCCAACTCCATCTATGCTTTTAGCCTTGGGCTTGATGGAGGAAATGTTTCCACCTAAAGAATATGCGGTGCTATCACCTAATGCTCTGTTTTATACAAAACATTAAAGCTAGAATTATTCCACATAGGTTGAAATAGAACTAAGGGAATGTGCAATAGCCTGTAAGATCTCTGAGTTGCCTATTTGTTTTGTGCTCCCAACTGGAAGGTACTTACTTGTACAAGGTTGGGCTTGAGAAAGTAAATTTTGCTCAGGCAAAGAAGTCGTAGAAGTTTAATAAATAATTCCAGGCAGCAATATATGGTCTAATTGAGTTATTTACTTCCTATTTTTGTTCTTGATTATGGGAAATACTCTATCATTTTTGGTATCCTTGCTTTTTATCTTATCGTCTACTACCTTCCACCATTCAAACAATTTTTATCCGATCTCTTTTATGGTGGACACCATCCAACTGATGCCCTTGAGATATCCAATCAGACTGGGACTGTTATAATTTACCATCCATTCATATATTTCTGGACAAATTAAGCAACAGACATGAAAAGAGCACTTGGCTGTTAATGAGTGTACTTATACTCTTCCATGACTATTCACAATTCCTATTGTTACACATGGACCAGCTTCCTGTTTTTTCCACTGTTGTAAGTAACTGATATGTTTAATGCTAAGGTAACTTATTCTGTTTTTATGCTGAAGGCATAATTGATTCATTGATTCAGTTGGTGTGTTCTTGCAGCAAGTTTAACCAGAAACCAGTTGTGTAGGCGAGTAGAGATCAGCAAGACAATAGCACTCTCTTGCACTGGAGCCTCTATGCAAATCACAACAATAGAAAACCTCCAGACACTAAAAGGACAACATCTTTTCTCTCCTGGTAGAAAGGTAACAATGAATGGGAAGATAGCAAGCTCTTCTCTATCATTACTTTCTATAAACTGCTGTCTATAACCAGTGATTGAGAGGTGGAACAATTAATGTCCAAGCTGCCCTTTGTCTTCACTAAAAAAAAGACTTGGAAAGAAGTAGTTCAGTGGAGATGAGAAGAACCAAGAAGAAGCCAAAGCAGACACAGAATCCTGTATATTGGTGCTGATGAAACATGTTGCTCTTTTTTCTATCCTCCTCCATAATACATTTTTTTGTTTGCGTCATCTCCATGTGCATGTCACAATTTAAGACGGGGTAGAGTTTAAGCTAAAGAGTTAGAAGTTGGTAAGTTATATTTATTTGCCTGTGATTAGAACTGATTTGTTTGCAATAAACAATCGTTCCTTGTTAAGTACAGAAACCTGATTGGCACATCCTATTAATCTGAGTTCGTCAAACAGATAAACTGAGATTTTGAGTAATCTAATTAATCTTTTTTAATAGATTTTTTATTGAAAATTTAACATTTTTACAAGTTTACAAATAAAAAAAACCCAAGTATAAACATTGATATACAACTAAATCTTAAATAAATAATAACCAAAATTTAACAAAAGAAAAATACCGAGAGAAAAAAACAAAACTCAACTAACTACTAATCTAACCTACAACTAACCAGAGTGTATAATTAAGTCTCTTACATTATTCAAATAAGAGAAAAAAAACCAATGGATAACACAGAAATTGAGTCGTGAGATACATGCTCGGAATGTATTAACATCACATCATAACAAAACCCAGATTCCTCTCCCGCACCTGCCAGGTTTGCCATCTCAATTAAATAAAAGCCCTTGTTAGGATGGCTGAAATATCTGTATTTATATAATTTAAGAAGGGCTGCCATATTTTATGGAATAATGCGGTCTTTTGGTGCACCATATTTGTAAGGAAGTCAAGGCGAATACATTCCATAATTAATCTGTGCCAATTTGAAAGACCAGGGGGGCCCTCAGCCACCCAGTTTACCAAAATATTCTCTTCCCGTGCATATCCAGGGAGGGTAAGTTCAAAAAGCCCAAAAGGAGAGATACAGGGTCCACTCTAATTTCCGTTCCTAAGATTTCTGTCAGAGCACTTGCTACTTTAGTCCAATATCTACGGATCTTATGACAGGTCCATAAGCAATATACAAGAGTGCCCACCTCTACTTTACATTTGGAACACATTGGAGATGCTCCTGCCTTAAATTTTGCCAATCGATCCGATGCTATATGGGCTCTATGAAGTATCTTCAACTGAATGGTCTGAGTTCTGTTGCAGATGGTGATTCTTCTGGCATTTTCCCAAATGTCATTCCACGTTTCTATAGAGATTTCTAGTCCCAAATCCTGATCCCATGTTTTAAGCAGATTGTCCATATCTCCCGATTCTTCATCATGTAATAAATGATAAATAGTACTGATGGAAGATACCCCCTTTGGCTGTAGCACTCTACGTTCTCTATCTGATTTATAAAGACTATCTAATAACGTAGTCTTCTTCTGTATGTAATCTCGAATTTGGAAATATCGAAAGAGGTCTCCATTAGGTAATCCAAATTTCTGACGCAGCTGTTCAAAAGACATCAGGACCCCTTCTTTAAACAGATCCCCTAAACATGAGATACCCCTGGATCTCCAGAGTTTGAAAGTGGCATCTGTAAGCTCCGTTGAAATCCCCATGCACCCACTATCGGAGCATGTGGGATGTTTTATGTGAGTTGCCCTCCTTTTGCTGCATTATATTCCAAGTTTTAATTGTGTTTAGTATTATAGGGGTTTTACAGTGGTCCATAATGATTTTCCACTTGTCTGAAAATAAAAGGTTAATAAGTGGGCATTTTACTTGAGAAGCCTCGATGTCCAGCCAGATTGATTGCAGGTCAGACAAGACTCAATCAGCTATGTAACTTAATAGGGAACTTAACTGATATTTCCTAAAATCTGGGAAATCCAATCCTCCCCTTGCCTGTGGAAGCTGTAGTTTCTTGAGCTTAATGAGGGGCCGTCTATGATTCCAGGTAAAGGAACTCAACCAACCATATAATTTATGTAGTGCTAGCCTCGGCAGCATCACCGGAAGCATTCTCATAGCGTATAGGAGACGGGGCAGGACATTCATTTTATTTAGTGCTATTCTACCCAGCCAGGAAATTGGAAGGTGTCCCCATCCCTGGAGGTCCTGGATTAGCCTTTCCAGTAAATGCATAAAGTTAGCCTTGCATAACTGACCAAATACTGGGGTAATAAAAATGCCTAAATATAAGAAACCCTCCAGGGAAATTGGTTCCGTCCAATAAGTAGGATATACTAGCAAGGCCACCCATTGGCAGAGCCTCCAATTTTAAGAAATTAATTTTATAGCCTGAGAATGCACTAAATGTATTAATAACTTGGATTAAGTGAGGCACAGACATCAAAGGATTACTGAGAAATAGAAGAACATCATCTGCATGAAGGGTAATTTTATGTTTACCTGTACCAATCCTCGGGGCCATTATATTAGAGTCAGCCCGTATAGTTTCTACTAGTGGTTCAATTATTAGCATAAATAGCAATGGCGAAAGAGGACATCCCTGACGGCAGCCCCTGTCCACACTAAAGCTGTCGGAGCCTAATCCATTGGTAATCACAACTGCCTTGGAATTACTATATAATGTTGAGACCAATTTGGTAAACACCTTTCCAATGCCAAACCTTTGAAATGTGTAAAACAAATATGACCATTCAACCCTGTCAAATGCCTTTTCCGCATCTAATGAGACTACTACTCCTGGTATCTTTCCCTGATGGCAGGCTTGAATCACATTCAAAACCTTCTGACATTATTGGATGATCTACGGCCCTTAATAAACCCCATCTGATCCTCCTTTATAATATGTGGCAATACCTTTTCTAGTCTCAATGCTAACGTTTTAGAGAGGATTTTAAAATCTACATTTAGCAAGGATATTGGTCTGTATGATGCACAATCTTCTGAGTCCTTTCCTTTTTTGAGGATAAGAGAGATATTTACCTCTTTCAGCGAAGGCAGGAAACAGCCCTGACTGTATGAATTACTTATACATGTCCATAAGTGGACCAGCCAATATTCCTGTAAATTCTTTATAGAATTCAGCTTGAAAGCCATCTGGGCCAGGTGCCTTACCACTCTGAAGTTGCCTGATTGTGTCAAGTATTTCTTGGATTGTTAGGGGAACATTCAAGACCAATACCTGTTCCAGGGTTAGGTCCGGAAAGGTAAGGCTTTTAAAAAATGACTGCATCCTCCTATCCTGTCTTCGCAATCCTGCGATTTATATAAATCAGAATAAAGTTTCCTAAAGATTGCTTTAATCCTTTTATGATCATGAGTCAACATACCCGTACTTTCCTTGATAGACGTGATAGTTTGACGGGCCTTCTTTTTCTTTGCAAGAAATGCTAACTATCTACCAGGTTTGTCACAAATTCATATAACCTTTGTTTTGCAAATAATATTTCCCCCTTAGCCGTTTGGATAAGCGTGGTGTTTAGAGCCGTAATCCTTTGCAATTTGATAATAGAAGGTCTGTTAGCGTTTGCTGTTTCAGCTGCTTTTAAGCGAGCTTTGAGCAGACGCTGTTGTTCTCCCTTTAATTTTTTCTGGGTTGCTGAGTATGAGATGATCAAACCTTGCACATAAGCTTTGATGGTCTCCCACATCATTGATGGGTTGCTAGCTGTACCTGAATTAATTTCTAAAAAAGTTTTAAATTCTTGAGAGAAGTACTTTACAAATTTACTATCTTTCATACGTCAGACCTTTCATGGACACTGTCCTTTTCAACTAAAAATGAAAAACGCTGATTTAAGATGATCACAGTGATCACCTGACCAGATTTGATCCAGACTTTATAAAACTATCAATAAACCAGACCCAGTCTAAATTGAAATGTTTAATTTAAACTTCTCTGGAAGTTTCAGGTATTGGAATGAAATATTCACCTGCAGTTATCCATTTTGGAAAACAGTAAATCCAGATGCAAGAATACACAAGTGAACTACATTTCAGTGAACTGCTTTTTTGCAGAGCATTGAGGAGAATGATTGCTTTGTAACAGAAGAACTAGAAGCCTTTCTCTTCTTTCTCTTTTTACTTGTCCTGCTTTTACTTGTCTAAGACAGCATCTGCTGATATAGCAAATTAGAGAAATATCCATTCACCATTGAAAGGTATATACAACTGCTGAGGATACAAGACAACAATTAAACAATTAAACGTCTTTCAAAAAACTATTTGAAGTTATGAATTGCAGATCCTTTATCTGACATTTTCAGCGAGACACCCTTCTTCTCTCCCCACACCCCCCCCCCCTCCCCACCCCCACCTCCCTAACCCCAGCATCTGTGTCTATGTTTGAGACTTATTTCTTCGGGTTAGCAAGTATCACCCAACTCTGTATAAACAGTTTTAAAGCATCCAATGTATATGGCAATGAAAACAAATTAGCTTTGTTTTGCTGTCAGTGTTTATTAAAATTAAATGGACATGTAATAAAATTACAACTCTGAAGTAACATTCTCTTATTTCCATGTCGGCTCCTTCTAGGTTATTTTATCAATAGAAGAGGGTTATCGACTCCCTTCTCCAATGGGCTGCCCTGGCACTCTTCATCAGCTCATGCTCCATTGTTGGCAGAAGGAACGAAATCACAGGCCAAAGTTCACAGAAATTGTTAGTTTCTTGGACAAAGTGATTCGCAATCCAAGCAGCCTTCAGAACCTAGTGGAACAGGTGCATGGGTGGGTACACCTGAAGATAGATTCCTCTGGGCAACTCTGAATCTATCATGTAGGATTGCACTATTTCTTTACGTTTTTAAAGTAAGAGCTTTTAAAATGATGCATGTGGAATTATGAATTATTTTCATAAAATCACATGTCACAACATCAAATGTAAATTTTTCCAAAAATGGGGTCAAAATATAAGAAAGAACATTGTCCTCAACAGCCACATTTATAATGCCCTGTAAATACTTAACTGACTAATTATATGGCAGGACTCATAAGGGGTTCTTGTGCTGCAATGGTAATGTCCCTACATCTGAGCCAGGAGGCCCAGGTAGAGTTCCACCTGCTCCAGATGTATATCATGGCATCCTCAAACAGGTTGCGCAGAAAATAAATAGGGTAGCATTCATTTGTACAGTTATATTTTACCTGTACAGGAGACATAGGAAGGAACAAAGCGGATTAATGAGGGCAGAGCGGTAGACATGATCTATATGGACTTCAGTAAGGCATTCAACAAGGTTTCCCATGGGAGTCTGATTAGCAAGGTTAGATCTCACGGAATGCAGGGAGAACTAACCATTTGGATACAGAACTGGCTCAATGGTAGAAGACAGAGGGTGGTGGTGGAGGGTTGTTTTTCAGACTGGAGGCTTGTGACCAGTGGAGTGCTACAAGGATTGGTGCAGGGTCCTCTACTTTTCGTCATTTACATAAATGATTTGGATGTGAGCATAAGAGGTACAGTTAGTAAGTTTGCAGATGACACCAAAATTGGAGGTCTAGTGGACAGCAAAGAATGTTACCTCAAGATCTTGACCAGATGGGCCAATGAGCAGAGATGTGGCAGATGGAGTTTAAGTCAGATAACTGCAAGGTGCTGCATCTTGGGAAAGTAAATCTTAGCAGGACATATACACTTAATGGTAAGGTCCTAGGGAGTGTTGCTGAACAAAGAGACCTTGGATCGCAGGTTCATAGCTCCTTGAAAGTGGAGTCGCAGGTAGATAGGATAGTGAAGAAGGTGCTTGGTACACTTTTTTTTAATTGGTCAGAGTATTGAGTACAGGAGTTGGGAGGTCATGTTGCGGCTGTACAGGACATTGGTTAGGCCACTGTAGGAATATTGCATGCAATTCTGGTCTCCTTCCTATCGGAAAGATGTTGTGAAACTTGAAAGAGTTCAGAAAAGATTTACAAGAATATTGCCAGGGTTGGAGGATCTGAGCTATGGGGAGAAGCTGAACAGCTGGGGCTGTTTTCTCTGGAGCGTTGGAGGCTGAGGTTGACTTTATAGAGGTTTACAAAATTATGAGGGGCATGGAGAGGGTAAATAGACAACGTCTTTTCCCTGGGTTTGGGAAGTCCAGAACTAGAGGGGAAAGGTATAAAAGAGCCCTAAGGGGCATCTTTTTCGCACAGAGGGTGGTACATGTATGGAATGAGCTGCCAGAGGAAGTGGTGGAGGCTGGTACAATTGCAACATTTAAGAGGCATTTGGATGGGTATATGAATAGGAAGGGTTTGGAGGAATATGGGCCGGGTGCTGGCAGGTGGGACTAGATTGGGTTGGGATATCTGGTCGGCATGGACGGGTTGTACATCTCTATGACTCTAATTGGAGTGTTCTGTTTCACTGTATCCCTGATTGGACAAGGATCTACTCTTTGCCCTTTGCTGAGAAATCAGGAAAGCCTCCTTTATGCTTATTTTGACAAATTCATGATAAAAAGTACAAATTGGCCCCTTCTGTTTTGGATTACTGCCATGGCTAACATAGGCTCTGTCCCATGCCATGTTATAAAATATCTGTTTTTTTTAATTTACTTTCAGTTTAACTAGAGCATATATAGCATAGAAAGGAGGTCATCTCATTCAATATATATGTGCTAGCTCTTTGCTGGAACAGCTTAAAACTGATCTTACTGCTTCTCTATGTCACCGTTGCCCTGTTATCTGCTCTCTTCCAATTGTTTATTTCATCTTATCTTAAAAGCTGCAATTGTGTGTGCCACAATCATCCCCTGTGGTAATCATCTTCATTCTGCAATAACCACAAGCCTGGCTCACAAAACACTCAAATGGTGACCCTCATCTCAGTCATTTGGGATGGTAGAAATAAGTTTATTAATTATCAGGATGCTGGAAAAGAATTTGGAATCCCCACTGTAACATTTTCCCCTTCTCAAAATTTTGTTTTTGATTTGTGATATCAAAAAGTTGCCACAATGTTTATCTCTACTTAGTGTTCAGGTCACTGACACCATGGTGAGCTTGAGAGGTGACAATGGAAAACAAAGTTTAATGTAGAACTACTCAGTGTATTGCGGTTTAAGGGTTCCATTGGCCTAGCTATTATAGTTTCAGGAAGTACTTTAAAGTCTTAATGAAAGTAAAGTTCTGTATTGCTTTTCCCTTGTTACCGAAGAGCCATGCTGTTACAGGCAGAAAGTAATATCAACTCTCTTGTTTCTACTTTCCTAACAGCAATCAGTTGCTCTACAGGCAGATTTAGGTTCTTCCTAGTAAAGTGAAACTCTATCTGACCACACTCCAATGTATCTATTTCCTTCTCTGTTGTACACTTTATTCCTGCTTCTGTCATTAAATCTAATTGGTTAAGGAGATCAACTATTGACCCATAGTTTACAGAGGTCCCGGATACCCTGCTGTCCGTGTCATACTGTTATCAGCTCAGAATTGTAGCACAAAAATGATGACAGTTAGAGGACATACACTGCAAAATGCCTTATTCCCATCAATTCCATATTGTCGTCTGAAATATGTGCTGTCAACACGATGGTTTACAAAATGCACTGAATGAGTTTTTCTAATTACAGCCAAATAAGTCATAACTGTATCTAGCTCCGAATTGAGAAGACTAAGCCCATTTTTTGTGGCCACCACCAGAAGCTCCTTACCAGTGATTCTGCCCCACTTTCCAAATGCTGTATCAGCTAATTCAAATAGTTTGTATCCTTAACAACTCTTTAGTTTTTAATTTTGGACCTTCTCTCCTCTTTGGGTACTTCCAACCATACACTACAGCTTGCTCTTCCTTCTCAAGCAGCTGCTGTCACTCAAGGTTAACGCATCACTTCCAGGTTTGTACTACTCCAATACAAACAGAAGTTGATGGAGAAATTACGCAGGTCTGGCAGCATCTGTGGAGAGAAAGCAGAGTTAATGTTTCGGCTTCAGTGATCCTTCTTCAGTACTGACTATAGCTAGGAAAGGGTTGATATATATGCTGAATGTATAGTAGGGAAAGGGGAGGGAGGGGTATATGGTAGGTGGAAATGGAACCCAGAGAATGACAGAGAAAACCAGACAAAGGGATGGGTAAAGGTCAGCCTGGGAGCAATCAATAGCTACTAATGGGGATTATTAGTAGATGGTTATGGTAGCAGTCCATGTGATGACAAGGCCTAGTCTGTGGGGATGGAGTAAGGACACGGGATAAGGTGTTCAGACTCTAAAATTATTGAACTCAGTATTGAGTTCTGAAGGCTGTAGGGTGCCCAAGTGGAAAATAAGATACTGTTCTTCCAACTTGCGCTGAGCTTTCCTGTAGCACTGCAACAAGCCTGAGACAGAGATGTTGCCAGGCAACATGGTGTTTTGTTGAAGTGCAACAAGAAGCTCGGGGTCATTTTTGCAGGCAGAACATAAATGTTCTGCAGAGCAATCACCAGTCTCCATTTTGTCCCCCCCAATGTGAGCAGTAAATACAGTAGGCTAGATTGAGTGAAGTACAGGTAAGTCTTTGTTCACCTGGAAGGTGTGTCTGGGGCCTTGGATAGTGAGGAGGGAGGAAGTAAATGGGCAAGTGTTACACTTCCTGTAATTGCAGTAGAAGGTGCCGTGTGGGTGTGGGGCATGTTGGCAGTGAAGGAGAAATGAACCAAAGTGTCCTGGAGGGAACAGTCCTTTTGGAAGGCTGACAAGCAAGGAGAGGGGAATGTGTCGCTTGTGATGGCATCCTGCTGGAGATGACAGAAATAGCAGCTAATGATCCTGTGGATCTGGATGCTAGTGGAATGGTGAGTGCATATCAGGGAGACCCTCTCACCCTTGTGGGAGGGAAGAAAGGGGTGGGTAAGGGCCAAAGTGCAGGAGATGGGTCAGACACAACTGAGGGCCCAGCCAACCACAGTGATTGGGAATTCTCAGTCGAGAAAGAAGGTGGATATTTTGGAGGCCCCCTTGTAGAAACTGATATTGTTAGAATAGATGTATTGGAGATGAAGGAACTGAGAGGAAATGAGAGGAGTTTAAGGCGAAGTTGTTCAATGTGAGGATGAGCTCAGCCAGGCAGAGGAAGGTGGCAGTGGATTGGCAACGATTCAGGCCTTTTATCCAGGAAGAAGCAGAGAGCCCTGAGATCATTCTGATGGGGAATGAACATGTAATTAGTTTGTACATTGGTGGTGAAGAAGAGGTAGCTAGAATCTGCAAATTGGACATTCTGAAATTGACATAAAGTGTCAGAAGAATCATGGATGTAAAGCACAGAGGTGAATTTTCTCTCTAAAGCCCTGGCTGAAATTAGGTTGCTTGAACTTCAGCAATTCTTTGTCAGAGTTTGGTGGAAATGGTCAACTTGCTGGGACACTTTCTGATCATTGTCATCATTTACTAAATAACTCCCTTCACTTTCTTTTCTGGAAAATGGTGAGTTAGAAAAAAGTAAAACCAAAACTGACAGAAAGAAGAGCGAGTGGGAGACAAGTAGTGAATAAAATGTTAGAAAAATTGAAGAATCGAATTATATTTTACGAGCTGATTTATAATGTTGATGCCGTAGTGGTGAGTGTTTCGCCATGATTTGATTGATCAGTTCATTCTCCATAATGAGAATCAAGAACATATGGACTGAAAAGGAGGCTTAGGGTCCATGTGCACAAATTCCTAAAAGCTAGTAAACAATTAAGAAAAAAATAATTTAATAGGTTAATATAATGTTAACAATATTTCAAGTGGACTGGAATGCAAAGGGATGTAAGTCATATTACATCTTTGCAGGGATTTGTTATACCTTATCTGGAGGAGGCCATTCAGTTCTGGGCATTACCTCACAGAAAGGCCCTAGAATGACTACAGCACAAATTCAGCAGAATGTTAGCAGGTCTGAAAGGCTAAACTGTGAGGTATGAATTACATGGACGAGGTTTGCATTCCTTGAATGTAGAATATTAATGAATATTGAAATTGAAGTGATTCAGATGATAAATGGATTTACTAGGGTAGATAGACATTATTACCTAGTGGGAGAATTCAGAAAAAGGAGCATTCCAGAACAAAATCATTTGGGGAACATTCAAAAGTACTTATTCATGTAAAGATAGAGAAAATCTGGAAAACTCTTTCCCAAAAACCTGTTGAGGTGATATTCACTAGAAATTTCAAAACTCAGATTTTTTGTGAGTCAAGGTTTTTGAAGATTTTCAAAGCAATTAGATTGATCGAAGAGAGAGATGTAGACGTTTGATGTAGATACTGATGAGTTGGCTTGACTTATTGATCATAATGACACAAAAAAATTATGATAGTGTAGTGTAGTGGCTTATAAAACCTAAATGAACGTTGGTTCAGATTCCACCATGGCAGTTTAGGGATTTGAATTTAGCTTGAATAAAAATCTGCCAATGAAATCTAATACCAGTAGAATCCTAGATTGTTGTAAAAACGTAATTTGTCCAGTCAATGTGTGTTTTCTGATCCACACTGATTAGGTTGACCCTTAACTGCATTCTGAAGGGTGGCAGCAAGTTATCCATTTCTACCAATTAAAACAAAGAATTGCAGAGGTTCAAGTTAGCTAATTTCAGCGAGGGTTTCAGAGGGAGAATTCACCTCAGTGCTTTGGACAGGGGAGAAATGGTAGTCAGCATCCAATAACCCATGCTCAAAAGTGCATGCATGAGACATGGAACTTGAGGCATCAAATGATTAAATAGTTTCCTTATATCTGGGTGTACACATATTGCTTGAGAGCAATATCTAGATTCCTAGGATCTAGACTTCAGCAAATATTAATAACATTTGAAGTTGAGATAAAGGAGGGATCTTTAAATTAAAGTGTGTGCCATTCTGATTGTAGATAGCTTATCTAATCAGCTAGCTATTGGCAGCAGTTCACAAAGTGTTCAGGACGAAAATACGCTATCAAGAAGAAAACATGTCATTTTATACCCTTCAATTTAGACTATTATGTTCTTTAAAATCCAATGAAGCCTGGTATAATTAGAAGATACAGTTTAAAAAAAAAGATTTAACTCTTTGTACCTGATATAATCACTAACTCAGTTGATACTTTCAACACCTTGACCTAGATGGACATTGATGTTCTCCAGGATAACTACATTAGCAGTTGCAGTTACAGTAAGTCTTCATTTAAAATAATAGTTGTATTCCTGAAAATCATGGCTTTAAGTAATTTTTTTTACAGTTTATTTTCCCATTGTCCCCACTGTCTGAGTAAAAATGTTTTTTCTGATTTCTTGGTGACTATCTTGTGTTGGTGATCACCAATGCTGCTGTTTCTCACCAGTGGCAAGATATTTAGGAAGGGATTTTTCTTTTGGATGTGGATCTCAATGTCAAGGGTCTGATAGACATGATGTGGAAGTGCTGGTATTGGACTGGGGTGGGCAAAGTTAAAAATCACACAACACCAGGATAGAGTCCAACAGGTTTATTTGGAAGTTCTAGCTTTTGGAGCTCTGCTCCTTCATCAAGTAGCTAGTGGGGCAGGATCATAGGGCACAGGATTTATAATAAAAAATTAAAAATCACACAACACCAGATTATAGTCTCACAGATTTATTTGGAAGTACAAGCGTTTAAAACTGTGTGGGGAGCAGCCTTTCCATGTTGAGTTTTCTTGGATTGCCTGATTAGTGGCCAGAGGACACCTTTGCCATCCAAATCAGGATAACAGATAAGCTTCAAAGTGGGAGAGCTAATAGGATGCCCTGAAGCATTAATCAATGGATAGAATTGAAGATAAAGCATGAGGGAGCACCTCCATCTTGGGAAGCCCTCTAAATAGTTTTTTTTTAAAAAACCCAGTTAGTTTAATATCTGTTCTTGGGAAAATCTATTTAAAGGATGTAATAGTGGAGCATTTAAAAACATATAATCAAGCAGAATCAGATTGGCTTCATGAAGGGGAAATCAGGCGTGACACATTTATTAGAATCCTTTGAGAAGGTAATAAGCAGGATAGATAAATGGGAGTCATTAGTTACAATATACTTGAATTTCCAATAGGTATTCAATAAAGTACTACAAATAAGTCTACTTTATAAGATAACAGGCCGTGATGTTGGTGGTAGTGTATGAGCATGGATAGAGTATTGTCCAGAAAACAGAGAGATGGGAGAAAGAGGGCATTCTCAGGATGACAACCTGTAACAAGTGGAATATTCTAGAGACCAGTCCTGGGCCACAATTATTTGTAATATATAAACAAATTGAATGATCGAAGTGAATGTACTGTCACAAAGTTTGCAGATGACACAAAAATAAGTAGGAAGGCAAGTAGTGAGGATGACACAAGAAGTCTACCAAGTGATATGAACAGGTTAAGTGAGTGGAAAAACGTTTGGCAGATGGGATAAAATGTTGGAAAATATGAAGTTGTGTACTTTGACAGCATGACTAGAAAAGTTGAATGTTATTTCTGGAGACGGTTGCAGCACAAAGAGAATTGGGGGCCCTCGCACATCAATCACAAAAAGCCAGCATCCAAATTCAGTGGGTAATAGGGAAGGCAAATATAATGTTGGCCTTTGTTTCAAAGGAAATATAGAGTAAAAATAAGGAGATGCTACTAAAATTGTACAAGGCACTGGTTAGTAAACAGCTCTGAACCCCTTATCTCAGGAAAGATATAGTTGCATGAGTTGGCAGAACAGGCGTGAAGGGCAAAATGGCCTATTTGTGCTTCTATCTTTGACAGCACTGAAGGCAGTCCAAAGAGGATTCACTACGTTAATCCCTTGTATGAACAGATTTGCTCATGAGGAGCAGTTGAGTAAGTTGGAGATGTAGTGGACAGCGAAAAAAGTTACCTCAGATTACAACGGGATCTTGTTCAGATGGGCCAGTGGGCTGAGAAGTAGCAGATGGAGTTCAATTTAGATAAATGTGAGGTGCTACATTTTGGGAAAACAAATCTTAGCAGGACTTATACACTTAATGAAAAAGTCCGAGGGAGTGTTGCTGAACAAAGAGAACATGGAGTGCAGGTTCATAGCTCCTTGAAAGTAGAGTCACAGGTAAATAGGATAGTGAAGAAGGTGTTGGGCATACATTCCTTTATTGGTCAGAGTATTGAGTACAGGAGTTGAGAGGACATGTAGCAGCTGTATAGAACATTGGTTAGGCCACTGTTGGAATATTGCGTGCAATTTAGGAAGGAGACCTAAAAGATGTTGTGAAACTTGAAAGGGTTCAGAAATGATTTACAAGGATGTTGCCAGGGTTGGAGGACTTAAGCTATAGGCAGAGGTGGGGCTGGGGCTGTTTTCCCTGGAGCGTCGGAGGCTGAGGGGTGACCTTATAGAGGTTTATAAAATCATGAGGGACATGGATAGGATAAATAAACAAAGTCTTTTCCCTAAAACTAGAGGGCATAGTTTTAGGGTGAGAGGGAAAAGATATAAAAGAAACCTAAGGGGCAACTTTTTCACACAGAGGGTGGTGCATATATGGAATGATTTGCCAGTGGAAGTGGTGGAGGCTGGTAAAATTGCAAAATTTAAAAGGCATCTGGATGGGTATATTAATTGGAAGGATTTGCAGGATTATGGGCCAGGTGCTGGTGGTTGGGACTAGATTGGGTTGGGATAGCTGGTCGGCATGGATGAGTTGGATAGAGGGGACTGTTTCTATGCTGTACATCTCTATGACTCTACTCATTGGAGTTTAGGAGAATGCAAGGTGGCCTTATTGAATCATTTACAATCTTAATAAAGTACATGTGTAAAGGTTTTTTCCCTTTGTGGGAGAGTCTAGGACCAGAGAGCAATCTCAGAGAAAGGATTCATTTACAAGAGAGATGAGGAAGATATTTTTATCTCTGAGGGTGAATCATTTACTGCAAGACTGTCAAAAGTGTGTCAATAAGTACATTCAAGACTGAGACAAATAGATTTTTTAAATACTAAGGGAATCAAGGGTTATGGGTAAAAGGCAGCAAAATGGAGTTGAGGATTGTCAGATCAGCCATGATCTCATTGAATGGTGGAGCAGAGTTGATGGGCTGAATGACTGCTACGTTTTATGCTCTTATTAATGGTCCTGGCTTTCACCTCATTATTGTGAAGGGGAAGCACAACCACAATGTGATCTATGGCTACAGGTAGATTGGAGGGAAGGGCCTGAAAGCTTTCTTGGAGAAACAGGCCCCCTCTCCTACATCCCTCCAACCTCCTCAGTCTGCAACTGGGAGGTCCCCTCTGGACAATTTACCTATTCCTGCTGCTGTGGGGAACTTGTGAACTGACTGAGAATTTATAATTGGCCTCTGACAATCAACTTACTAAGGTAAGCTAATTAATGCACTTGCTGAAAATGTGTTGCTGGTTAAAGCGCAGCAGGTCAGGCAGCATCCAAGGAACAGGAAATTCGACATTTTGGGCAAAAGCCCTTCATCAGGAATCAAGGGCTTTTGCACGAAATGACGAATTTCCTGTTCCTTGGATGCTGCCTGACCTGCTGCGCTTTAACCAGCAACACATTTTCAGCTCTGATCTCCAGCATCTGCAGACCTCACTTTTTACTCTAATTAATGCGCTTGCTCACATCCATCATCTCCCCCATATGGAGTGAAATTCTGCCCCAAAACCAAATTCTAGGACCACACTGAGCTGGGCAGGAGGAAAAAGTTGGCAGCTGGAGAGTAAATCACAGATCATGCCCCATTTCTGACTCTTGCTAGTTTCCACAATGTCAGAAAGGATACTGGCTGGGAATCACTAATTCTGCTGTTCAAAAGTTGCTGTCACCATTGTGGAAGTGGATATTTTAGAATGTCTGTAACTTAACTGGAGATGGCTACATTTTTTAAGCATTTCTAAATCACACCTGATGAATACTGATGTGAACCAGGACTTGGGAATAAGAAGTGCCTGAGTGGTAAGTAAAAATGGTGATGCTCCCTTTTTAACTCTTCATGAAATGCTGTAGCCTGAGCTTTTTCTATCTTGATTAAATTGAATTTTGATAGTGCTGCAATTGAAGAAGATAAGTGACCATTACATAATGTGGTTGCCAAGCTTTTAGTGCTGACAGTTGTCAAACTGCCAAGTGAGAGAAGAGAATTGGAAAAGTGGCAAAAACTTCAGTTGTCTTAGAATAGACCATCGACTGATATTCTGCATTGTACAATATGGAAAGCATCACCCAGTATGAGATTACTGCCTAATTGCTTGAACATTTCCAGTAACTTTCATTCAATCTGTAAAGAACATCTCTGTCTTCTGTTGGCTTGTTGAAAGCTTTGAGAGATGTCTGATCATTTTGCTTTAATAAATACTGTTTAATTATAGAACAGTCTGAGGAAATCCCAATTTGTTGGCTTAGCTACCGACCAATCCATTGATAATTTTTTCATGACAAGAGGTTTTTTTTGCATTTCTATTCTGGGGAGTATGCATGTGCTTTATATGAAATAGTTTTGGTCTTTAATAGTATGCTTTTCATGTTTTGGTTTTCCAATGGTTTTCAAAATTCAGTGAAGTGAATTGTATTTATTTTGACAGATTTATGAGTTTCTAAGTTTTCCAGTTATGTTTGTTCATTTCACTAGGGTATCCTCTCATTTACTTCAGCAGAATGAATATCTTAGAGCCTGACACAACTGGGACAAAGGCAAGCAACTTTGGTGAAATTCCCAATTCTCGATTTGATGATGACACTCAAATTCTTTAGTGATTTTAAATACATGATATTAAAGTCATACCTCTTTTTTTTAAGAGAAAACCAAATAATCAATTCAACCTTTAACCTTACATTTCTGCCATTATTAATGTCAATCTTTTTTCTGGTACTTAACCTATTTTTCTAACCAATCTGTTCAAACATGTTATTCCACATCTCTGGAGGAGGTGGGACTCGAACTGGTAGGGGCATGATCTATGTGTCACAGGAGAGCCCCAAAATCAGACTGTTGGTTGATTGTGTTTTATTTAAATCATTCATGGGATGTGGGCATTATTCTGAGTAAGAAACTGGGGACAACTCCCTTGCTGTTCTTCAGGATATTGCCACGGGACTTTTAACAACAACTTGGGCAGTTAAACGAGACCTCAGTTTATCTCATCAAAACAGCAGCACCTCCATCTATGCAACACTGTCTCTAAACTGCAATTGACTATTATTTTTGTGCTCAAGTTCTGGAGGGGGATTTGAACACAAAGTCTTCTATCTCAGATGCTGATGTGCTACTAACTGAGACACGGCTGACACTATTAATTAATTGTTTTACATTTTCTTTTGCTTTATACTGCAAAATGGTTTATTGAATCTTTTTCTTCACATTGTAGACCAACTACTTATCACCTGATTGAGCCCACTTCTCCATTATAATTTTCTGGTTATGTTTATTGTTTCTCTTGGGATTTATTCCAAATATTTCTCCGTGAACATTCGATTCTTTGTAAGAGACTAATGGCAGATCAAAGCAAATGGGTAACATTTTGTGTTCAGGTGATGAACTGTAGCCATAAATCACACACATGGAATAGCTGTTCTGGTTATCAGCTTTAATTTTCTCCTGATAAAATGTTGTGGCCTTCTGGTCAGGCTCCAAATAATGTAAGGACATGTGTAACAAATGGAACAAGGAGTTCCATTATGAATGCAACAAATGCAAAATACTTTTGAATTTCTTTTAATACAGATTACCAGAATCTCCTGGTGAACTGCCAGAGTTTTCTTTGTTTCTCTCCGTAAATGATTGGCTGGACTCAATCAAAATGGAACAGTACAAGAGCAATTTCATGGCCGCAGGCCTCACAAGTTTGGATTCAGTCACAAGGATGAGTATTGAGTAAGTAGAATATAATGTCATAACATCTTATGGTGGCTGCCCAAATCTCACTTCTCTGAGACTATTGCCTGGGCAGCATTTGCATTCATTGGTATGTGATTTTAGATGAAGGTATGCACATAATCTGCTTCATCAAAGAGAGAACATATTGAAGCAAACAAAACAGAGATTACTGGACAAGTTATGAATCTGATTAAATTGAACCAGAACCTCTATTCCTGAGGTACCCCTTCTTCCAACTAATCTAATACTGTCCAATAATTTAAGTTCAGTTTATTTCTATAAATTAATTGTGCTTTAAGCATACAAGCAAGGGATTCCCCTTTTGTTTCCACTTCAACTTCCCCTTTCTTCCAGTTTTATCTCAGCTTAACGACTTTCTCCTTTGCCACACTTTTTTACCATTATCATTTTATTTCTCTAACATATCTCTTGGTTCTACTAAGTAATTTTCTTCATCATTTTCCAGAAAGGGATGATCACCTATTTGGGATTATAGCTCCCCTAATAGTCAGCAGGAAATTGAAAAGCAAGTATGAAGGAGCTCTCAGATGTCTGTAAGAAAATTAGGGTTGTAATGGTAAGAGATTTTAACTGTTGGACTCTCATAGTGTTGAGGCTTTGGATGGAGAGGAATTTGTCAAATGTGTACATGAAAACTTTCTTACTCAAATGTGGATGCACCTACTAGAGAAGAAGCAATAGTTGACCTTCTGTTGGGAAATAAGGCAATGCAAGTGACTGAGGTGTCAGTGGGGGAGCACTTTGGGCCAACTGATTGTAATTCTATTAGTTTAAAATATTTAGGGAAAGGATAAAGCTGATCAAAAAGTTGAAGTTCTAAACTGGAGTAAGGCCAATTTTGATGGTATTAGACAGGAACTTTCAGACATTGATTGAGGGAGGCTACTCGCAGATAAAGTGATGGTTGGAAAGTGGAAAGCTTTTACAAATGAGTCAACAAGAGTTCAAAGATGGTATGTTGCTGTGGGTCTGAAGGTCAATGCTGGTAGGTGTAGGGAATGCTGGTTGACTAGATAAATTGAGTCTCTGATCAAGAAAAAGAAGGAGGAATATATCAGATGTTGACAGCTGGGATCCATAGCAGAGCATGAGAGCAATGGGAGTATACTTAAGAGGGAGATCAGGAGGGCAAAAAGGGGACATGACATAGCTTTGGGAAATAGAGTTAAGGAGAATCTAAAGAGATTCTATAAATACATAACAGGCAAAAGGGTAACTAGGGAGACAATAGGGCCCCTGAAAGATCAGCAAGACAATTTCTATGTGAAATCATAGCAGATAGGTGAGATACTAAACAAATATTTTGCACCAAACTTTACTGTGGAGAAGAACTTGGAAGCCAGGGAACTTGGGAAATAAATATTAATGTCTTGAGAAAAGTTCATATTACTGAAGAGAGAGAGGTGCTGGAGGTCTTAAAACACACAAAGGCAGATAAACATCCCAGGACCTGATCAGGTATTTCCTGGAACTTTGCGGGAAGCTCAGGAAGAAATTGCTGGGTCTCTTGCTGAGATATTTGTGTCATCAATAGCCATGAGTGAGGTACAGGAAGACTGGAGATTTGCTAATGTGATGCCATTATAGGCACAGTGGCTCAGCGGTTAGCACTGCTGCCTCACAGTGCCAGGGACACGGGTTCAGTTCCACCCTTGAGTGACTGTCCGTGCGGAGTTTACACATTCTCCCTGTGTCTGAGTCAGTTCCTTCTGGCTGCTCTGATTTTCTCCCACTGTCCAAAGATGTGCCATAGGGATGTGCAGGCTAGGGGGATACGCCTTGGGAAATTCAAGGTTACAGGGGAAATTCAAGGTTACAGGGTTCGGGTAGGGGGTTGGGTCTGACTAGATTGTTCTTCAGCGGGTTGGTGTGGACTTGATGGGCTGCATGGCCTGCTTCCACACTGTAGGGATTCTATGACTATGATGATAAATGCTGTAAGGAAATCCCAGGGAACAATAGACTGGTGAGCCTAACATCACTGGTAGGTTAGTTGTTGCAGGTGATTCTGAGGGATGGTATTTACATGCATTTGGAAAGACAAAGACTGATCAGGGAGAGTCAGCATAATTTTGTGTGTGGGAAATTGTCTCACTAACTTGATTGCATTTTTTGAAGAAGATTGATGAAGACAGTGATAGACATTGTCGATATGGACTTCATCAAGGTGTTCAACAAGAGTTTTTGGAGCTTGCTATTACAAAAATAAAAATTAATAAAACATGAAACTGACACATACTGAGCC
The DNA here is from genome assembly GCF_020745735.1 of Hemiscyllium ocellatum. Classification (NCBI taxonomy): domain Eukaryota; kingdom Metazoa; phylum Chordata; class Chondrichthyes; order Orectolobiformes; family Hemiscylliidae; genus Hemiscyllium; species Hemiscyllium ocellatum. The sequence continues at coordinate 51,054,582 of NC_083412.1, forward strand.
AACACATCCCAGACATCTCATAATGTAGCTCCAGTGTGCCCAGCATGTTCATTTCCAAGTATTACTCCTTTTTCCCACGGGGATGCTATTGAGAAATAATTAGTTGTAAAACTGGCCAATTGCCATGTGCTGTCCAGCAAGAAGAAAACTAACAGGCGGATGCACACATATTTATCTATAACTTCAACTTGCGGTCTGAGCTGTAAATAGAAACAGCCAAAAAAGTTAATTAATGTGGTAGAGCTTTTCAGGTGAACTGAGTCCATGCTACTCGATATTTGTTACTTCCAAATAATGCAAAAAGCTCAACACGATTTGCCTTCCTAATTGCTTGCTAGCTTTGTGTTCTTTGTATAATTGCCTCTCAACATCAGCATTTTCAATTTTCTCACCTTTCAACAATATTTTGCCTCTTTACTTGATACTGAAGTGAATATTGTCATGTTTCCCCTCATTATACCTCACCAGCCACCTTCTTGCTCACTGGTTTAATCTATCTGTAAGTATCTGTTTGGCCAGCATTACCACCCAATTTAATGCAGATTAACATTTATTGTGCTATGAGCATTCTGACATTTGTAAACTTCAATGTGAGTAAATAGACAAAAGTCATCTCCAGTTCACTCGATGCATCTCGTCCACATTTTCTTTCTCCTTTTCTATGAGAAAAAGTCCTGGGAGCTACATTGATTTATAAAGATGAGCAATCATAAGTAAATCTTCCTTTTTGAAATATTTCTTACAATCTATTCTTATAATTTCTTACAATCAATGAATTCACAGCTTCACCACTTTTCAAAACTTCAAACTGTAAATATCTCTGTTCAGAAGAGGCAATGGCCTAGTGGTATTATTGCGAGACTATTAATCCAAAGACCCAAAGAATGTCCCAGATTTGAATCCCACCATGGCAGATAGTTGGATTTGAAATCAATAATAATCTGGAATTAGGGGTCTTATGATGACCATGAAACCATCATCAACTGTCAGAGGAAAACCCCATTAGGTTCACTAATGTCCATTATGGAAGGAAACTACTGTCCTTAGCTGGTCTGCTGTATATGTGACTCCAGACCCACAACAATGTGGTTGATTCTTAATTGTTAATGATTAGGGGTGAGCAATAAATGTTAGTCCACCCAGTGAGGCCCCCAATCCTGTGAATAAATTTAAAAATGTACTGGTTTCCCTATGTGGAGGGTGTATTTAAAATACTTGGAGTGCTGGGCAATGGAAATTTGAGGCAGAAAGTTGAGAGAGATCAGAGACAACAAATCGAATGATGGAAAATTCTCAAATTGTCTAATTGACTTAGACTTAAATGACAAATCTTAAACTGTTTGCAAGTTGCCAGATTTGTCATAAACTGTTCAAAATGAACCTCCTGTCTGTAACGTTTTTGCTAGTATATGAAGAAATATAGAAAAATAAGAACTATGCTATATAACTGCTGTTTCCTTTATCTGTATCATATATGTTTTCAGTCAATTTATTCAAGTGTAATATGCTGGGATCACCATTCTTTCTTTCTTCAGTTTTAGGTGATTCCTAAAGATGAATGAAATGGCTGGCTTTGTTTTCAGAGTGGATTGTATATTTTCATATAAACTTCCAATCTTTAACATACTATGACATAATATCAGTTTTACTTTGTTTTGTTCTAGTGATGTGAGAAGAATTGGGGTCACATTAATAGGACATCAGAGACGAATAGTGAGCAGTATACAGACTTTGAGACTGCACATGTTCCACATACAGGAGAAAGGATTTCATGTGTGAATACACTACTAATGCTATTGAGTTCTATCTCAGCAAGTTCGGTGGGAGAACATTTTATAACTACAATGCCTAGCTTTGTCTATGTGGAAAGTATGATGAGACATTGATAGTTGACATTTCCTTAATTTGGACAAGTTTTCAACATGAATCTTAAGCCTCCACAAGTTTCTGTACTTTAGATAAAACTTTACAAACCAATTCTCCATAGAGCTAACAAACTATTGCTAATAAAGTGGAGTCTAAGAAACACTAATTGCCAATTACTCCATTGTTATTTAAAGAAGAGTTCATGTGTAGATGGATACCTCTTGCAGTAATATTCTAATGGCCATGTGGCTGCAACAGTATTGATACGTTTAGAGTTATAGGTTGAGAAGTAATCTCTTTTCCATGTTTGTGACTGTTTAGCTGCTAATATCAAATGTGCAATCAAAAGATTGACTTTAATATGTTCTTTTTGTAATTTATTCTGTACAGATCCGAAAGGATTTTTTCTTTTCTTCAAATTAATTCTTGGTATGCTAGTAAATGGATAAAATAGACATTAACTGAACTCGAAAGTATTGAGTCTAAAAGATCTTGCAATTTAACTCATGAGAATAGATGTGGGAGTTGCCTTATTTCATTTTGTGTTCATCTGAGAACGAATTTAATGTGTGTAGATATATTTTTACAGAAAAGAAAATGTAGTTAGCAATTTAATGCCATCATCAGGCTATTGCCTTTTAATATCACTGAGTATTTATTAGGCCTTAATCTGCAATCATTTTGTTCATAGATGCACCTATGTTTCTGAGATTGTGCCTACAATTATGACTGTTGAGCACTTCAGATTGCCATGAATAACAGTTGTCATTTCTTCTTCCTTGTGAGTTCTCTGTCCAAAGACAGATCTGATCCACAGCGCCACAAACTTCACTACAGGGAGGGCAAGAAGCCAGCTCCCCAGCCCAGCCCAGGGATTGAAGGCCAGGCTGATCCATGCCAGCCATCTAGCTTACTGAGTCAGTCACCACACCAAGAAATAAGAAGTCCAAGTTCTGTGATAGCCTACAGTTGTTTATGCATATTGTAGCTTATAGCTGTGAATATTAAAAATAGACTCCAATTCTTCCAACAAATGGCTGCCCCACATTTTTCTCACTCATATCATATCATTGGCGAGTGTTGGAGGGATTTACATGTTGACACTCAACCTGCTGACAATATCAATGGCCATCATATCTTGCAGTAGAATTTGAAACTGGAGAGGCTCCGAGGTAGGGATGCAACACATTGTGCAACATGACCTCCAATTGTAAGTTAGGTTTCTAAAGTTATGTATTGCTACAGGAACCCCGGAGTGGCCGGTTAGACTTCAATCTACTTTTCAAAGTAGTTAGATTAGATTCCCTACAGTGTAGAAACAGGTCCTTCAGCATACAAGTCCATACCAATCCTCCGAAGAGTAACCTACCCAGACTCATTTCCCTCCCAATGATGCATCTGACACTATGGGCAATTTAGCATGGCCAACTCACCTAACATCATTGGACTATGGGAGGAAACCCATGCAGACACGGGGAGAATGTGCAAACTCCACACAGACAGTCGCCCGAGACTAGAATTGAATCTTCGTCTCAATGCTAACCACTGGGCCACTATGCCACCATGCCACCTAGTTGGCAAGGGTCCCCACATAAAGCTAGCATGGATCATCTTTCAAGATGCAGATTAAGGTCTAATAATGTCACCAGGAGTTAACTTCAAGTTTAACTTTTGCTTGTGGAAAAAGTCCTCTCTGGGATTACCTCTATGGAATTTCAACGGGTGGAGGATCCAAAGCCAGGCGAGTCCCAAGTACAAAAGTTATTTTGTTGAGCCTTTGATGTCATTTTTACCCTCAAGTGATCCTCTGGGTCCAGCTGGGAAAGTTTAGACCTCCCCTGCCCCAGTTTTTTCCTCTTCTCTGCTGTAACACCTTTCTGAAACCCACTTTCCACAACTAATATTCTTGTCAATAAGACTTCCTTTGTTGTTCTGGTGGTCTCCTGCTTCCTCAACATTTACTGATGCATTCACATGAAGCCCAGGAGATAAAATGTCATGGGTAAGGCTGTTCTGGTACAATGATAGTGTCCGTACCTTTGAGCCAGAATGCCTGGGTTCAAGTCCCATCTGTTCCAGGGGTGTGTTATAACATCTCTGAGCAGGTTGTTTAGACAACTCTATCATCATACCAGATTAAGATAGAGGGGTTTGGCATTAATGCCCCATTCATCCCTTCCCTCATTAAGCCAAATGCCACCTCAAGTTCAAAAAACACCCTATAAGATATTGAGAGTTGCTACATTTGTTTCACTTTATTTCTCTAGCTGTTGGTTTCACAGCTTGGAATATTTAGCTTACATGTCAGTAACCTCAGATTAACTATGGTTTGACAACTCTTATCAAGTTTCAGCCAGCCTATGCATTACATGGACCAATGCATTGACACAAAGTGTGAATTGGTGAATGACAGCCTCACTAGGATGATGTAGGAAATGCAAGGACATTTTATAGCTGCCATGAAAAGATGAAAATAAAGATTCAGCAAATGTTTGAACACACGTATTAGTGAAGAACTTAAAATTCTGAACAAACAAAATGGCAGTTCATTAAAACAGTCTTTTGGTTCCCATAGAAACTGGTAGCTTAAAAAAATTAACTTCCATTTAATAGCTGAACAAATAACATGTCAAGATTTCATATTTTAAAACATTCACAATAACAAGCAAACTAAAGTCACAATGGACACCATTTTTGTGGTCTCTTCATACTTTAAACTACAGGACAGAATGTTTAAAATTAAATAAACCACCATTATCTGTTGTACACTGTCCTTCAATTGGACATTCAGTTTTCCCAGAACCAGTCCAAAGTCATTCTTAACTCCCTATGATTTGCTTCTAGTCTCCTACTTCCTTGGTCAGTGAATTTTTAATCTCAACTATCTTTTGCAGTGAGCTTTCTCCGCCAGAGGTTGTAATCCAGATTAGGTGAATCTTCCAGTCATTCCTCACAAACTTGATCTTTCCAGCCTGAATCACATGGACCTAATATCACTTGTATAAGAGGTTAACAATCTGATATTTTGGAACCAAATGGACAGATTAAGGCATAACAGTTCACAGCCTTACAATCATCACATTCATTTTATGAGACCCTGCCATTGCTTGTAATTGTAGATGTTATATCTTCAATCTTGGCCCCCTTTACTCTCTAACAGTTGAAGCCCAGGCTTGCTATCAGGCAAACTGCAGAACAGGTCACATGACTCCTTTTTTTTCATTAAATGAAGGACAGTCTCAAACATAACAATACATCTTTTAGCTGTAAAATTTCCACCCAGAGACTGAAACATTATTAGCATTTTTGTGAATTTTCATAAATACTATTCAAAATATAACAACTTACAAAATTCTACTCAGTTTAACAGTCAGAATGGTATAATTAACATTTGCCTCCTGTGCTGTCACATTTTCCCATTAATCAGTCCATGTTAGCAGCATCCCTATCTTTAACCTATATCAACAAGATACATGCTACTGTTATGATTTAAAGTCCATTTCAAGTCCATTTTTAAAATTAATCCTCTCAAATACAAGATTATTTGCTTTGCTACCAATGATTTCACTCTCTGTTATGTGTCATGGGTCTCTTGTTCAGTAAATTTCATGGTGTCATTAAGGCTTTGATTAAATAGTTGTATCCTTGGTCTGATTTGGTTAATTTTGCCAAGAATAATGTTTTTTCTGATTGACTTCTAATACTCCCCCTTAACAAGCAAGTGTAAATCATAGACACAGAACAACTTCTCTGCTGTGATGCTGTTCACTCACAGCATTCTATATTGTTCTGAGAAAGAGTCATTTGACCCAAAACTTTAACTCTGATTTCTCTCCACAGATGCTGCCAGACCTGCTGAGCTTTTCAGCAATTTCCAATTTTGTTACTGATTTAAAGCATCTGCAGTTCGTTCAGTTTTTATTCTGCATTTTTACTGCTTCTGTAAAACCAGAACACTCATTACCATTAGGGTGTCGAATTTTTAAACCCGGTTTTTGGATCATTGGTCTTTTTCATGATATAGGGATTGGTTAAAATATCAACCTCGAGAAAATATAATTTTTAACTCGTAAGGTTATTTTCTGCTAATCAGCAGCTAATAATAATGCTTTATTCAAGTTAAAACCACCAAATTTTTAATCTTAATTGCATTTACAAAGAAATCAGTTTGCTCAGCAGTTTTGTTAGACATGTCCCAGATTGGTATTGTGTGCTACTTTTACAGTTTTATCCTCTCTCCTCCTGAAGGCAGTTCTTTTCATTGTTATAATTTTGCTTCTATCACAAGGATTATAGTATTTCATTCTTGTCGTAATGTATGAGCCTAAATAGGAAGTATGTTCCCACAGCTGTAACATTTGAGACCCAGATATGATTATGCTGCTGTCTTGATCCAACAGTCTCACATGCACTTTTTAGAAGGGGGTTACTAGAAGGTAATTAAAACCAGTATAGTGTCATTAAAGTCAATTGTAGCACCCACTATGTCTGGGATCAGCTACCCCTGTGGGGCGGCATGGTGGCTTAGCAGTTAGCACTGCTGCCTCACAGCGCCAGGGACCCGGGTTCGATTCCAGCCTTAAGAGACTGTCTACATCGGTTTCCTCCGGGTACTCCGGTTTCCTCCCACAATCCAAAGATGTGCAGGTCAGGTGAATTGGCCATGCTAAATTGCCCGTAGTGTTAGGTGCATTAGTTAGGGGTAAATATAGGGTAGGGGAATGGGTCTGGTTGGGTTACTCTTCGGCGGGTCGGTGTGGACTTGTTGGGCCAAAGGTGTTTCCGTACTGTAGGGAATCTAATCTAATCTAATACAGAACACAATCTTAGTATACAAACAGAAATCTGGAAAGTTTGAAAAGATCACCGGTCTTTGGTCATATGATCACAACAATAACAATGAACCATTGAAATTTGAAACAAAAATAGAAGTTGCTGGAGAAAGCAGGTCTGGCAGCAACTGTGGAGAAAAAGCAGAGTCACCATTTCGAGTCTAGTGACACATCAACAGAGCTGGTCTGATTTATTCAAACAGACTTAGCATTCAAGTGGCCAGGGTCTTAGTCAGGAATCAGGAACAAAGGTTAAATGGCTTGTCCTTCTACTCATGGAAGCAGAAGTTCCTCTTCAAATTATGCCAAGATTGGGCCTTGCTGGCAATAATGACGTAAAGTGAACGAATCTATTATAGATTCACGCATTGCAGAAGGAGGCCTTGTAACCCGTCCTGAATTTTTTCAATGGTCCTGTAGTCTTTTTTCCATTCAACTATTTATCAATTCCCTTTAGCAGTCAAGCCACTGGACATATAATGAAAGATGATTATTTCAAGTCGTTTTCACTTTATTAAACACTTATGTAGACTTTGTATTGAACAACAGTTCTAAAATACTATTGTTTTGACCTAACTCAAAATTTGTCTTCAAGTGTTCAATAAGATACAAATAAGTGATTTACATTTGTAGTAATCCTAACACCCTCAAAAGACTTTATTTCTCCCCCTTAAGATTAACCCAGCTCTGAAAACTAAGGTTGTCACATCCACCTTATTTCCTTAAATGTTTGTTAGCTTCGGTTAAATGGATCAACATTAACTGCAGCCCATACAACTGAAATAAAAGTACAGTCAATAAAATTTTCATAATTGAAAAAACATATAAAATATTTCTGTTATTTAGCAGTTCTTATGGATATATACAGGGTCTGCTAGGAGAAATGCAATTTCTGCCAATTTACAAACATATTTTCTTGTGGTCGTGGCAGAATTTCAATGATTTGGTAAAAGTGGATCACTTTTTCTCATAACCTTGGCCTGTAGTATTTGGCTGAAAGGATTCTACATAGTGGTAGCATATCTAATTATTTCTCAGTAGGTTACCTCTACAATTCCTGCAAATGAAGCTCCCAAATTTAACGAGAACAGGGCTAATTCAAAAAAAGAAGAAATATAGAATTTGATGATGACTAACTCCAGGTAAATACACCAGGGACGTTTAGCTTTAAAGTACCACTTATAGAAGGTTTGGAGTAAATTGGCTACCCACTGCTTCAAGAGGATGTGATTTGTGATTGTCAAAGGTCTGAACAGCAGAAAAAAAAGGTACCTGTAAATGACTGGGAAGTTTCAAAATGTTGTATGTATTTCTTTGTATTTTTCATCACTATTTACCAATTAATGCAAGTAAGCAATACTGTACTGTCATTAATGTCAGTGGATAAGAGCAGATGCAATTCCCTCCTGTCAGAACCACATATGAGCTGTAAACAGCTTGCTGACCAAAATAATTGAGAGTTTTTTTTTATTCCTGAGTACAGCTAGGTCCAACTGTAATTTATGGTTGAGGTTTTCAGGCTTTTCTGTGCTGGCTACAGAAGTGATCCTAAATGTCCAATCCCTGACATTTTACAACATCCTCAGACACTTCTGCAACCTTCAGAGCAATAGTTTACAGCCAGCTTTCAAGAGCAACAAATATCAAATGCTAATGTTGTACAAATATTTGTTGACTTTCTACGATTTGTAAAGTTGTCAGTTGATCTCTAACAAACACAGAAATGTTTTCAAACTGTTAAATAAAGCAAAGCAATCTGTGGACCAACTGCAGTTATTCATTAAACAAATGTCAGTTCATGTAAAATTTCCATAATTTACCAGCATGCCTAGAGTTAATCGTAATTAGAGTTTCAGCTCTCTATAGCTGGGAGTGGACAGGTAGAATTGTGGTGTCTGAATCTGGGACATTTATTCACACAGAGTATGCTGTATGGCAAATATCTGCTGAACAATGATGTAAAGAGATTTTGTACAAAGTACAAGTTACTTATTGCTGTATTTTATTTTTCTATTATTTCTTAATGAAGCATTAAAAGTGTTACAGATTAAAATAGTTCATTTATTAAACTATTTATTAGCAAATTAAACAGTTGTCAATGCTTGTCATTTGCATTCATGCATTTATAACCATTCCTTGTAAAATGCTGCATGCCTATGAGCACCAGTTCAATCAGTAAAAGATAAGTTTACATCCTTAATGCCAGTCTTTTTTGAACTATATTTTCTGAAAGATTTTCAACGCATATCGGTATAATTCATTCAAGCTACTATTTCTGTGAGGTATAGATAGAAGTGATTGAGAGAATTCTTAAGAGAGTATAAAGGCAGTAGGAAGCTACTTAAGAGGGAAATCAGGAAGGCAAAAAGGAGATAGCTTTGGCAAATAGGGTTAAGGATAATCCAAAGGATTTTCATAAATACAATAAGGACAAAAGGATAGGAGGGAAAGAATAGGGCCTCTCAAAGATCAGCAAGGCAGTCTATGTGTGGAGCTGCAGGGAGTTGAGGGAGATACTAAACAAGTATTTTGCATCAGTGTTTACTGTGGAGAAGGGCATAGAAGATATAGAATGTAGGGAAATAGATGGTGACATCTTGAAAATGTCCATATTACAGAGGAGAAACTGTTGGATATCTTGGAACACATAAAAATGGATAAATCCCCAGGACATGATCAGGTGGGCGCTAGAACTCTGTGGGAAGATAGGGAAGTGATTTCTGGACCTCTTGCTGAGATATTTGTATCATCGATAGTCACAGGTGAGGTGTCGGAAGACTGGAGAATGGCTAACGTGGTGCCACTGTTTAAGAACAGTGTAAGGAAACGCCAGAGAACTATAGACTAGTGAGCCTGACGTCAGCAATGGGCAAGTTGTTGGAGGGAATCCTGAGGGACAGGATGTACATGTATTTGGAAAGGCAAGAACTGATTACGGATAGTCAGCTTGGCTTTGTGCATAGGAAATCATATCTCACAAACTTGATTGAGTTTTTTAAAGAAGTAACAAAGAGGATTGATGAGGGCAGAGTCGTGGACGTGATCCATATAGACTTGAGTAAGGTGTTCAACAAAGTTCCCCATGGGAGACTGATAGCAAAATTAGATCTCATGGAATTCAGGGAGAACTAACCATTGGGATACAGAACTGGGTCAAAGGTAGAAGACAGAGGGTGGTGGTAGAGGGTTGTTTTTAAGACTGGAGGCCTGTGACCAGTGGAGTGCCACAAGGATCGGTGCTGGGTCCACTACTTGTCGTCATTTATATGAATGATTTGGATATGAACATAGGAGGTATAGTTAGTAAGTTTGCAGATGACAGCAAAATTGGAGGTGTTGTGGACAGCAAAGAAGGTTACCTCAGAGTACAATGGGATCTTGATCAGATGGGCCAATGGGCTGAGGAAGTTTAATTTAGATAAATGCAAGGTGCTGCATTTTGGAAAAGCAAATCATAGCAGGACTTATATACTTAATGATAAGGTCTTAGGGAGTGTTGTTAAACAAAGGGACCTTGGACCTTAGAAAAGATTTATAAGGATATTGTCAGGGTTGGAGGGTTTGAGTTATAGGGAGAGATTGAATAGGCTGGGTTGTTTTCCCTAGAGCATTGGAAGCTGAGGAGTGACCTTATAGAGCTTTATAAAATCATGAGGGTCATGGATAGGGTAAATGGACAAATTCTTCTCCCTGGGATAGGGGAGTCCAGAACTAGAGGGCATAGGTTCAGGAGGAAAGGGGAAAGATATAAAAGGGATCTAAGGGGCAACCTTTTCATGCAGAGAGTGGTACATGCATGGAATGAGCTGCCAGAGGAAGTGGTGGAGGCTGGTACAAAAACAACATTTAAAAGACATCTGTATGGGTATGTGAATAGAGAGGATTTAGAGGGATTTGGGCCAAGTGCTGGCAAATGGGACTAGATTAGGTTAGGATATCTGGTCGGCGTGGACAAGTGGCACTGAGGGGTCTGTTTCCATGCTGTGCATCTCTATGACTCAAAGCTTCCTTTTCAGTGGCCAGGCTGTTTCTGGAGGGAGATAAAATCCTATGTACATTGAAATGCTAGAGCATATCTTATATAGTATTCAGATAGATAAGGAAATTAATACCATTTACAATTGGACTTCAGAATTGATGGCTTTTTTAAAAAAATTGTTATAGTCCATCAGTAGTACATATTAAAATATTTGTCATTGACTTAATGAAGTTTCAATTGGTGCATATACACGCACAATGAGTCAGCATTTACCTACCAGCAGAAAGATGATTGCCTGGAGCAAGGGATTTCTTGAAAGAGGTAGAATCACTAACCATCTCAAATCAGGGACTTAAATGCACTATTGAAATATACTTTCTGTATAATCAACATGCACCCAGTATATCCACCCCCTAATTCAGAGGAAGCAGTTTACATGATGAACGAAAATCACATCTTTGCAAAAAATGTACTGCAATCTTCCTTTCATTGATGAAAACCTTTAATTTGCAAATGAGAAGAAACCATCTCTGTATTAAGGGAGGGTTAAGGCAGGGTTGGCCCCACGGAATGAGGGGGTGTGTCGGGTCCAAAGTGGGACGTGAGGTGGTTGATTCAGGTCCCCAGGGGTAAGGGTGATTCAGCTCCTCAGTTATGAAGGAGACTTGGGTCTGAAGTCAGTGAAGGGGTTTAAGACCTAGGAGGGTGAATGCGGAGACAAATAAAGTGGTGTTAAGTAATGGTCTATGAAGACAAGTCAGAAATGGAGAGAGTGAAGTGGGTTTAGTCTGGAGGGGGTGTGGTGGGGTCAGATCCCTGGAGGAAGGGGAGTAGAGTCAGTTCCTGGGGGATTAAGAAGAGTTGTCCAAGGAACAATTGAAAACCATTTGGATTTGGAGCAGATGAAGAAGGGTTGAGTCTAGAGTAGGGAAAGGAGGGTCAGGTCTGAAGAAAATGAAGGGGGTCAGCTCCCAGGGTGGAGAGGATGTGGTGAAGGGTGTATCAATGTCCGGACAGGGCCGTGAGTGCTGGCTGTTAAAAGTAAAACTCTCAAAGTGCAAAGTTTATGGAGAGGTAATGTTGAATGGGTAATGTAACATTATCTGAGCTCATGCTCTGGGGACATGGGTTCATAATCCTACCACAGCAGCTCATCGAATTTGAATTTAATTAACAAATTTGGAGTATAAAACTCATCTCGGTACAAGTAGACATGACAACTATCACTGATTGTCTAAGCTGTCTAGTGCACCAGTTGCATTTAGGGAAAGAAATCTGCCATCTTAGCTGGTCTGACCTCCATGTGACTCCACAGAAATGTGGTTGGTTGTTATATGCCCTCTGAAATAGTCTGTCAAATCCCTTCATTTGAGGCAACGAGAGATGGGTAACAAGTATGGATCTTGCTGTCCCCATGGAAGAATAAAGTAAATGAAATAATAACTGCAATATAAATGTCTTTATTAGTTATTCTGTTCCAGAACATACATTCTTCAATAACAAATATATATTTGCTTTACATAATTGAACTTAAATAAAACAATGAAATTTATTACATTGTTATCACTTTATTGCATCATAAGAAACTCTATCCAGGGCATTATTAAAATAATTTATTTGTCTCCATTCTCACCAGTGTGGACTACAGTTGAATTTACATTTTCCTAAGCAGTGATATAGATTGTGATATAAATGGTACAACCTCGTACCATATGCATCTAAACCCAGTTTTCTTTTATTTGCTCATGGGACATGGCCAGTATTGTTGGCTGGGCTAGCAGTTTATTGTCCATACCAAGGCCTGCAGGAAAGAGGCATTGAGCTGCCTTTTTGAACTTCTGCAACCTGTGAAGTAAAAGTAGACCCATATAGGGAGGGAATTCTAGGATTTTGATCCAATGAAAAAAGCAGCAAACTATTTCCAAATCAGGATGGTGAATGGCTTGGAGGGGAACTTGTAGGTCGTGGCATTCCCACGTATCTGATGCCCTTGTCCTTCTACATGGATGTAATCATGAGTTTGGAAGGTGTGGTCTAAAGATCTTTGACAAGTTTCTGTAGAGGATCTCATAGATGGTACACACAGCTGCAATTAAGTGTCGGAGTGGGGGTATTGAATATTTGTGGATGTGGTACTTTATCCTGGATGATGTCAACTGGAGTGTTTTTGGAGCTGTACTCTTCCAGGCAAGTGGGGATATTTCACCACACTCCTGACTTGTGATTTAGAGATGGTGGACAGATTTTGGGAAGTAAAAAGGCATAAAAAGTATCTGAACATCCCACTGCCTTCTTGCAACATTATGCCTTATTCAGTCATGTAAAACAATGATAGACATGGAGCACAAGAGCAGAATTTATTTAAAAATGAACATGAGAGTTATGCAAAAATACCCTGATAGCATTTAAATGATTTGAATGGTATTAGATTATGCACATTGTTTAGAAATCAAAGGAATAACACCCTACATAGCAATAAATATGAGTAGTTGAAATTACTGGCCATTTTATCATGCAACATTTCACGTCCTGGTATTAACTTCTTCATTCTGTAATACTCCTGGAGAGATTAACCCATTTATTTAAATTGGTATTCACTAAATGAAAAATCGGAAAATTGATATGAATGCATTAAGTGGTGACTTAAGCAACAACAAATGTTTTATCTAAAATTTTGAGATTTGAGATAATCATACATCCTCATTTTTAATTGTTAAAAATAATTGATATGATGAAAAGTTAATTGGAAGGTTTATTTATATTTTTAAAGGTGAGCCTTTGAAAGGCCACTTTCTGCCAGCGCATAGCAATCCAAAATCATGGCTGCAATACTCGGTGGGAGGACTCACTGCACGTGAGCAGATGCAGTCACTGACATCACAGTCATTGATATTCTGTGGCTGGATTAGGAAACTCATTATCAAATACTTTCAAGGTAAAGTAAACAGTAAAAATGGCACCGTTGGGAGAAATAAGTGCAGTGGAATTACACTTTAAAATAAATAATTAAGCATGAAAGCTATTTAAAAATCAATAACTAATAAATCTTGGAACAAATCCAGATTGACCTGGGAGCTGGTACTGACACAAAGTGATCTCAGTCCCACCTCAGACTTTCAATATAAAATCTTTTAATGAGGTGGTAAAAACCAATAAGAACAAAATATATTGTTTTTAAAAAGTCCATCCAACATGGAGCTCTAATCCACCAAAATTGAGAGCCTCACTGCTTATCAACAGAGTTCGTCTGGCTGATACTAGAAAAGCATCTAATGCCTAATTTAGCTTAGCTCACTGCCTTCTTTGTGTATATGCAATTGAGACTTACAAGTGGTGTTCAAGAGTTACAATGAAGAGAAATAGAGCACTCACAACACAGTAAATCTGTAATAGGGAGAAGTGGTGAAGGAATAGCTCAGTGGAGAAGGTAATTCTGAAAAAGAGGGAAAAGTATAACAGTCAGAAAATGTACTTCATATAATACAGGTAAAGATAAAGCTCAAAGATAGAACATAATTAAGAAACATACGAGTAAAACATTACACAGGACAGGTTAGGATAAAGGTCCCTAATGGATACAGTTTATACAGATACACTGATTACAAGGAATAATTTGAAAGAATTCAAGGACAAATTAAACAGGAGCGTATTACATGGAAGCAATTATGGAGGCATAGCTTCAAGCTGATCAGGACTGGAAACTAAATACTGGGAATTAAGTAAGTCCTCAGATTGCAAACAGGTTCTCTTCTTGAATCCTTTCATAAGTCAATTTGTACACAATTCAGAACACAATGCAGGACAATATGAAACAGCTGCTCGTAAGTACAAGGAAATGGTCATATGTCAGATCTTTAAAATTACACCCTGTATGGGATTGCATTCATAAGTATGAGCATTCATAAGTCAGACCTTCATAAATAATGGACCCCTCTGTGACCAAGAGAAGCATTAGGCATAACTAAAAATGAGGTTACAGGCTGGGGAAACTACTTGCATGGCTGAAAATGTGTTGCTGGGAAAGCGCAGCAGGTCAGGCAGCATCCATGGAGCAGGAGAGTCGACGTTTCTGGCATGAGCCCTTCTTCAGGAATGCCTGAAATGTCAACTCTCCTGCTCCTTGGATGCTGTCTGACCTGCTGCGCTTTTCCAGCAACACATTTTCAGCTCCAAACTTCAGCATCTGCAGTCCTCACTTTCTCCTAGAAGCTACTTGCATGCTGAAGACCAGAAACGGCTTCATATTGACAGAGCTAACAAGCCCACAGATAACAGATCAATTCTACAGTCATCCCATAGAAAGCTTAAGCCAAAGAAGGATGATCCAAGATCATCCCCATTTCAAAGATGGCAGAGTCCTATATGTTAAAGACCAGGAACCAAATAGGTGATTAATCTCAGTCTCCTTTGGAGGTCCACAAAATCACAGATACTCCCACAGCTTTACTATAAACCGACCGACTCCCACAACTTTACTATAAACCGACTGACTCCCATAGCTACCTAGACTACACCTCCTCCCACCCTGTCCCCTGTAAAAACGCCACCCCATATTCCCAATTCATTCGTCTCCACCGCATCCGCTCCCAGGAGGACCAGTTCCAATACCGAACAACCCAGATGGCCTCTTTCTTCAAAGACCGCAATATCCCCCCAGACGTGATCGACGATGCTCTCCACCGCATCTCCTTCACGTCCCGTTCCTCTGCCCTTGAGCCTCGCCCCTCCAATCACCACCAGGACAGAACCTCACTGGTCCTCACCTACCACCCCACCAACCTCAATATAGATCGTATCATCCGTCATCATTTCCGACACCTCCAAATGGACCCCACCACCAGGGATATATTTCCCTCCCCTCCCCTATCAGTGTTCCGAAAAGATCACTCCCTCCGTGACTCCCTCGTCAGGTCCACACCCCCGACCAACCCAACCTCCACTCCCAGCACCTTCCCCTGCAACCACAAGAAATGCAAAACTTGCGCCCATACCTCCGCCCTTACTTCCCTCCAAGGCCCCAAGGGATCCTTCCATATCCACCTGCACCTCCGTACACATCATTTACGCATCTGCTGCACCCGATGTGGCCTCCTCTATATTGGGGAAACAGGCCGCCTACTTGCGGAAGGTTTCAGAGAACACCTCTGGGACACCCGGACCAACCAACCCAACCACTCCGTGACTCAACACTTCAACTCCCCCTCCCACTCCACCAAGGACATGCAGGTCCTTGGACTCCTCCATCGCCAGACCATAGCAGCATGACAGTAGGAGGAAGAGTGCCTCATCTTCCGCCTAGGAACCCTCCAACCACAAGTGGTGAACTCAGATTTCTTCAGTTTCCTCATTTCCCCTCCCCCCACCTTGTCTCAGTCCCAACCCTCGAACTCAGCACCATCTTCCTGACCTCTCCACCCCCACCCTCATTCCGGCCTATCACCCTCACCTTAACCTCCTTCCACCTATCGCATTTCCAATGCCCCTCCCCTAAGTCCCTCCTCTCTATCTTTTATCTTAGCCTGCTTGGCACACTTTCCTCATTCCTGAAGAAGGGCTTATGCCCAAAACGTCGATTCTCCTGCTCCTTGGATGCTGCCTGACCTGCTGCGCTTTTCCAGTAACACATTTTCAGCTCTGATCTCCAGCATCTGCAGTCCTCACTTTCTCCTAGATACTTGTCTTAAGCCAATTTTTATTTATCCCTGTTATATCACGGACTGGCTGAATGCACTAGGTACAGCAAAGACTAAGTTTCCCAAAATCATCTCAGCTTTAGTACTGAAAGCTTGTGCACCAGAACAAACAATTCCCTCGCCAAGCTTTTTCAGTGTAGCTATCAATACTGCCATCTACTTGACAATGCGAACATTTTCCCAAGTATGTCAAATCCACAAAGAAGAGGACAAATCCAGACCAGCTAATTACTACCCTATCAGTTAACTTTCTCAATCACATGAGAAATGTTGGTGATGCCGCTAACAGTATTATCTAGCAGCATTTACTCAGTAATAACTTGCTCGTCAATCATTTAGTAGTCTGCATTAAAGGCGATACTGCAGTACGGTGCCTAGAATGCAACAGTATGACCATTCATAGAGTCATAGAAATCTACAGCATGAAAACAGACCCTTCAGTCCAACCCGTCCATGCCGACCAGATATCCCAACCCAATCTAGTCCCACCTGCCAGCACCCGCCCCATATCCCTCCAAACCCTTCCTATTCATATACCCATCCAAATGCCTCTTCAATGTTGCAATTATACCAGCCTCCACCACATCCTCTGGCAGCTCATTTTATACACAGACCACCCGTTGTGTGAAAAAGTTGCCCCATAGGTCTCTTTTATATCTTTCCCCTCTCACCTAAACCCTATGCCCTCTAGTTCTGGACTCCCCAATCCCAGGGAAAATACTTTGTCTATTTATTCTATCCATGTCCCTCATGATTTTGTTAACCTCTATAAGGTCACCCCTCAGCCTCCGACGCTCCAGGGAAAACAGCCCCAGTCTGTTCAGCCTCTCCCTGTAGCTCAGATCCTCCAACCCTGGCAACATCCTTGTAAATCATTTCAGAACCCTTTCAAGTTTCACAAAATCTTTCCGATAGAAAAGAATTGCACGCAATATTCCAACGGTGGCCTAGCCAATGTCCTGTACTCAATACACTGACCAATAAAGAAAAGCATACCAAACGCCTTCTTCACTATCCTATCTACCTGTGACTCCACTTTCAAGGAGCTATGAACCTGCACACCAAGGTCTCGTTGTTCAGCAACATTCCCGAGGACCTTACCATTAAGTGTATATGTCCTGCTAAGATTTGCTTTCCCAAAATGTAGCACCTCACAGTTATCTGAATTAAACTCCATCTGCCACTTCTCAGCCCATTGGCCCATCTGGTCAAGATCCTGTTGTAATCTGAGGTAACTCTCTTCGCTGTCCATTACACCTCCAATTTTGGTGTCATCTGCAAACTTACTAATTGTACCTCTTATGCTCGCATCCAAATCATTTATTTAAATGACAAAAAGTAGAGGACCCAGCACCGATCCTTGTGGCACTCCACTGGTCACAGGCCTCCAGTCTGAAAAGCAACCCTCCACCACCACCCTCTGTCTTCTACCTTTGAGCCAGTTCTGTATCCAAATGGCTAGTTCTCCCTGTATCCCATGAGATCTAACCATGCTAATCAGTCTCCCATGGGGAACCTTGTCGAACACCTTACTGAAGTTCATATAGATCACATCTACTGCTCTGCTCTCATCAATCTTGTTACTTCTTCAAAAAACTCAATCAAGTTTGTGAGATATGATCTCCCAAAGCCATGTTGACTATTCCGAATAAGTCCTTGCCTTTCCAAATACATGTACATCCTGTCCCTCAGGATTCCCTCCAACAACTTGCCCACCACTGAGGTCAGGCTCACTGGGCTATAGTTCCCTGGCTTGTCTTTACCGCCCTTCTTTCACCTGATCAGAGCCTGGGGATTTATTCACCTTTAACCGTTTCAAGACATCCAGCACTTCCTCCTCTGTAATCTGGACATTTTGCAAGATGTCACCATCTATTTCCCTATAGTCTAATTCTTCCATATCCTTTTCCACAGTAAGTACTGATGCAAAATATTCATTTAGTATCTTCCCCATTTTCTGTGGCTCCACACAAAGGCCGCCTTGCTGATCTTTGAGGGGCCCTATTCTCTCCCGAGTTACCCTTTTGTCCTTAATATATTTGTAAAACACTTTGGATTCTCCTTAATTCTATTTGCCAAAGCTATCTCATGTCCCCATTTTGCCCTCCTGATTTCCCTCTTAAGTATACTCCTACTTTCTTTATACTCTTCTAAGGATTCACTCGATCTATCCTGTCTATACCTGACATATGCTTCCTTCTTTTTCTTAACCAAACCCTCAATTTCTTTAGTCATCCAGCATTCCCTATACCTACCCGCCTTTCCTTTCACCCTAACAGGAATATACTTTCTCTGGATTCTTGTTATCTCATTTCTGAAGGCTTCCCTTTACCTGCAAACATCTGCCTCGAATCAGCTTTCAAAGGTTCTTGCCGAATACCGTCAAAATTGGCCTTTCTCCAATTTAGACCTTCAACTTTTAGATCTGGTCTATCCTTTTCCATCACTATTTTAAAACAAATAGAATTATGGTCACTGGCCCCAAAGTGCTTCCCCACTGACACCTCAGTCGCCTGCCCTGCCTTATTTCACAAGAGTAGGTCTAGTTTTGCACCTTCTCTAGTAGGTACATCCACATACTGAATCAGAAAATTGACTTGTACACACTTAAGAAATTCCTCTCCAACTAAACCTTTAACACTATGACAGTCCCAGTCTCTGTTTGGAAAGTTAAAGTCCCCTACCATAACTACCGTATTATTCTTACAGATAGCTGAGATCTCCTGACAAGTTTGTTTCTCAATTTCGCTCTGACTATTGCGGGGTCTATAATACAATCCCAGTAAGGTGATCATCCCTTTCTTATTTCTCAATTCTACCCAAATAACTTCCCTGGATGTATTCCCGGGAATATCCTCCCTCAGCACAGCTGTAATGATATCCCTTATCAGAAATGCCACTCCCCCTCCTCTCTTGCCTCCCTTTCTATCCTTCCTGTAGCATTTGTATCCTGGAACATTACGCTGCCAGACCTGCCCATCCCTGAGCCATGTTTCCATAATTGCTATGATATCCCAGTCCCATGTTCCTAACCATGCCCTGAGTTCATCTGCCTTCCCTGTTAGGCCCCTTGCATTGACATAAATGCAGCTTAATTTACTAGTCCTACCTTGTCCCTGCCTGCCCTGACTGCTTGACTCACTTCTGTTCTCAGCTGTACCCATCTCAGATTGATCTCTTTCCTCACTATCTCCCTGGGTCCCACGCACCGCCCCCCCCCCCCACCCTTACTAGTTTAAATCCTCCCAAGCAGTTCTAGCAAATTTTCCTGCCAGTGTATTAGTCCCCTTCCAATTTAGGTGCAATCTGTCCTTCTTGTAGAGGTCACTTCTACCCCAAAAGAGATTCCAATGATCCAAAAATGTTAATCCTTCTCCCTTACACCAGCTCCTCAGCCATGCATTCATCTACTCTATTCCCCCTATTCCTGCCCTCACTAGTTTGTATCACTGGGAGTAATCCAGATATTACTACCCTTGAGGACCTCATTTTTAAATTTCTGCCTAACTCTCTGTAATCTCCCTTCAGAATCTCAACCTTTTCCCTTCCAATGTCATTGGCTCCAATGTGAATAATGACCTCCTGCTGGCCCCTCTCCCCTGTGAGAACATTCTGCACCCTCTCTGAGACATCCTTGATGCTGGCACGAGGGAAACAACACACCATTCTGCTTTTTCTCTGCTGGCCACAGAAACGTCTGTCTGTACCTTGAACTACAGAATGCCCTAACACATTTGATCTCTTGGAAGGCGATATACCCATTGTTGCACTAGAGCCAGTCTCAATACCAGAAACTTGGCCACTCGTGCTATGTTCCCCTGAGAGTCCATCACCCCCTACATTTTCCAAAACAGCATACCTGTTTGAAATGGGTATATCCACAAAAGACTCCTGCACTAGCTGCCTACCTCTCTCACCCTTACTGGAGTTAACCCATCTATGTGACTGTATCTGAGACTTCCCCCCCTTCCTATAACTGCCATCCATCACATACTTTGCTGTTGCAAATTCCTCATTGCTTCTATCTGTCTCTCCAACCGATCCACTCGATCTGATAAGATTCACATCCAACAGCATTTATGGCAGACATAATCCGCAGTAACCCTTAAACTCTCTTTAAACCTCCACATCTGACAAGAAGTACATATCACTGCAAAGGCCATTTTTGCTCCTTCACAATCTACAGACCCAGAAAATAACACCGTCTTATTCCTCTACAAACACTATTAAATTAATAGCTATGGCTTATATTTTAAGTTTAATCAAGAGACTTATCTCCAAAAACATATAATCAAGAAAGAATCCACTATACTCACTACTGCAGCCTTTCTCTTGGACAGGCTTAAAACAACAATTTAGTGGGCGGCACGGTGGCACAGTGGTTAGCACTGCTGCCTCACAGCGCCTGAAGACCCGGGTTCAATTCCCGACTCAGGCGACTGACTGTGTGGAGTTTGCACATTCTCCCCGTGTCTGCGTGGGTTTCCTCCGGGTGCTCCGGTTTCCTCCCACAGTCCAAAGATGTACGGGTCAGGTGAATTGGCCATGCTAAATTGCCCATAGTGTTAGGTAAGGGGTAAATGTAGGGGTATGGGTGGGTTTCGCTTCGGCGGGTCGGTGTGGACTTGTTGGGCCGAAGGGCCTGTTTCCACACTGTAAAATCTAATCTAATCTAACAATTAACTTATCTGATTCTGTGCTGTGAACTTCGCCCAACAGTTCCTCCAAGATTAGTTGTAAATTTCACTGTTTGTTAATTTTCCCAGATGCACTCCGATGTCCAGCGATACACAAATTCAAACAGCAAAGGTAGCAACTGTGCAGGTTCTCTCTCTCTCTCTCTCTCTCTCTTTTTTTCCAAAGTTCCAAAACAATGCAAAAGCATATAAAACAGTAATTGCTGCTCCTGGAATTCGAGGAAATCACCTCCAACACCTAAAATACCTCATAAAAAGGAGCAGTTCTTACAGCCAGAATTTTTTTCCTGTCCTCCATCTTGGATTACCCAGAATCCCAAGCTCATAAGAAATTCCATACTCGCTTTGTAGCCAGGGGCTGAACATCGAGAATTGTTACCTGTTTCAAGGCAATCTGACAGCAAACAAGCCCACTTAGCAATGGATTCCTCTGAAGTTGTACATTAAACGCTGCAATTTCCAACAAGAATCTAACAAACCCTTGTGCTTTGAAGGAAATCTGTTTTTAAAAACTGGGCCCATGGTCTAGATCCCTTTTAGTAAGCAGTTGTACGGAGTCATTCATTCTCCAATAATAGTAATCCACATCCTTCATTTTCTCGTGTTCACCTCTGCCGATTGCTGTGTTCCATGAACGTATCTAACTCCATTTCCCCCCAGCTTCTCCAAACATTCAGTGGATAGGCCTAAGCTGGTACTCAATAGTTCACCAATGTTTCTCCTAGGAGACTAGGAGTAATTTTGATCGAAGTTTTCAATATGTCAAAGGGAAGTGAAAGTTTTTTTCTATTTATCTTATTTTGGTAGATTGAGGAATCTAGGACTAGGCAACATGGCCTAAAGATTAGAATTAGGTAAAGTGAGGAAACCGAGGCTGAAAATGTGTTGCTGGTTAAAGCACAGCAGGTTAGGCAGCATCCAAGGAACAGGAAATTCGACGTTTCGGGCCAGAGCCCAAACCACTATATACAAGAGCAGGAGGTGTTTAGAACTCTCTTTGTCAAATGACACGTGGTATTTAGTCAAATGTTAACTTTTAATTGTAGGTTGCTGGATGCAGTGAAGCAAATAAATTGAAGCATATGAAGGGAAGGCAGGTTGATGGTTTTGGTCATGAATCAGCCATGATCCCATTGAATTGTGGGACATGTTTGCAGTCTGTCCCTATTCTTATATTTTCCTACCACAGTCCAAGTCAACAGCATTCCAAACATCAAGACAAGTGGCTGAGAAGTACAATCAATCATGTCCAGAAAAATTAGCCTGAACTATTCCAGCAAATCTATTACTGAGGTAGCCAAATATGATTTCAGTAAGCACCCTAATTTCAGTAATAAGAATTCATACCATCTTAAAATTGGAAGGAATGATGCTAAGCCGATCAAAAAGTGGATAACATCATTATGCTTACATTTGGCTGCCCGTACAACAATATCATTTATTCTACTGTGCATGGACAAAAGCCAGCTGAGGATCACTGACAGGCCAGATTCGATTCACTTGGTGCTCTGACACATGATTATGGTACTCCATGTTAGTTGCTAAAGGTTGTGGGGTGACCATTAAGGGTGAAGGATCATATCCTCATCCACCACTCACCCTGGTAGAAATATAGGTCTTAAGCCCAAAAATTATGCCAAGATGCTAAAATGCCAGGGACAGCCTTAACAAGATGTGAGAGAGTTAAACACTAAACTAAAGTAAAGAATTGCAGATGCTGGAGATCTAAAACAGAAATTGGTGCAGAAACTCAGCAGGTCTGACAGCATCTGTGGGGAGAAACAGAATTAACATTTTGAATCTGGTGACTCTTCATGACAACTGTCCTGGACCCAAACGTTAACTCTATTTCTCCTCACAGATGTTGTCGGACCTGCTGACTTTCTCCAGGAATGTCTGTTTTTGGTTTAGCTGAGAGTGAAGCCTTCTTCCGTTTGCTGCTGGCCAGCTCAGTGTAATCCCACAGTGCTGGAACACAGTTCCAAAAGGAGCCTCATAGACAGATTTACAGGAAATCTGAGGATCATGATTAGGGAGGTTATCAGGACCCTAGGAATGGCAGGGTGCTCCATCTAGTTGTCCCAGGTCTTAGCATGAGTTTGAAGGGTGCAGAGGTAGGTGAGGCCTATTTGAAGATATCACAGATACATGGTGATAGTGGTGGAAGGTCAAGTTTTAGATGCCAGATTTTGAGGCACAAAGTGGGGGTGTATAACACTGGGGTTTGTTCCTGATGAGCAAAAGTGAGTCCCCAAAGGAGGTAACAAACCACCTCCTCCTCTTTTACCACCATTCAGCACAAGTTGCCAAAATACTGGGTTGTCTTCCTTCATTCTACACTCCCAGACACATACTATTGCAGCAGAGGTGAAATGATTCCTTTAACTAGCCATTAACAGCTAGCCACTCATTCCACTATGCGTCCCTGCACTGCACACCCGTCCACCCCCTGAACCTGTAAATAGGCCAGCTGTGGGCCGTAAAAGGTCTCCATGTTTCTGCTGAGTAATGGCAGGACATAACCCTTAGAAATTCCAAATTATACTGAGTCCATTATGAAATATTACTGTGCCAGCAGATTAAAAATTGTCAGTTCCCAACAGTAAACAAGCATATCATGTACTGGCACTCAGTGGTATGTAGTGCTGAGGAGTGAAGCTTGCGAAATGCCTAACAGATAGAGTGCTGGATAAATCACTCAGCAAGAATCTGTGATGCTGAGAGCCTCTGAACATAGCATGCAATGGGCTCATTTTAGTTTTGTATTTTATTCCGACAGGAGAATTGCATCATAATTCATTTGGATCACTCTAAAGAATTCTAGGCATTCAATGCTATATGAAAAGAACATTGCAGGAAAGCCTTTTTCAATTGTGTTAGATCCCTTAAGACTCACTGAAGTGGTTTGCACAAAAACGTGCTTGCTTTATTTGCAGCTATTTCTGATTTTATTTTTGGCATTTTCCAATCAGTACATTTGTACATGTTCCTGTTTGGAATCTTCACAAAAGTTCAACCAGGCCTCACTTGGTTTTGCATTTTTCGAAGAGTTTTGTCTTCCTTCAAGGTGTGTTTTGCAACTCCTAAATGCATGTTGAAAGACAAGCAGTTAGTCCAATACTAAAATACCTTGGACACATATTCACCCCATTTAATTCCATTCTAGGATCCCAAAATTACATAGACTTTGACAGAACTTGCACTGCACTTGCTCCATCTAGTTGTAACAGGTCTTAGCCTGGGTTTGAAAAGTGCAGAGGTAGGTGAAGCCTACTTGAAGCTATATGATTGTTATGGTGCACAGATATATGTATTAACATATTAACCAATTCTGAAGAATAGTCATACTGGACTCAAAACATTAACTCTGTTTCTCTCTCCACAGATGCTTCCAGATCTGCTGTGTTTCTTCAACCTTTTTCTGTCTTTACAGATTTCCAGTCTTTGCAGTATTTCAGCGAGATCCAAATTTGGTTTCAAAGGAGGAAATAGACAGTGATGACCAAAGGTTGTTTTTGTTACTGGAGGTATGTGTCCAGTACTTGGTGCTGGGTGTGTTTGATTTTTGTATCGTACATTAATGATCTAGACACAAAAATAGTGATATGTGCTCAATTAGTGAATTTGGAGATGACACATGAATTGGTAGTGTGATAAATGCAGTGGAAAGATTGGTTGCACAACAATATAAACAGACTGGTCAAATGAGCAAAACAATGTCAGATGGAGTTTACTCTTAAAAAGTGTGAAGTGATGCACTTTGGGAGGACTAACAAGGCAAAGGAGAACACAATGATGCTGAGAAGTAGAAAGGATCAAGGAACATTGATGTGCATGTCCACAGATCCTTGAAGGCAATGGGACAGATGGATAAGGTTACTACAAAGTCTTATGGGATATATTCCTTTATGATGCAAAGCACTGAATATAAGAGCAAGTTGGTTATGACAATGTTGTATAAGGTGTCTACTGCTCCTCGAATGCTGACTGTGCTTTTCCAGCACCCCACTTGTAATTCTAATCTCCAGCATCTGCAGTCCTCACTTTCGCCCTGCATAAGGTGTCTGTTAGGCCACAGCTGGATAATTATGGTCACCATACCATAGGAAAACTTAGGAGGGTGCAAAGGAGATTCACCAGGATGTTGTCTGTGCTGGTACGACACGCTAGGAATAGAGACAAAATCGGCTGTGGTTGTTTTCCTTAAAGCAGAGAAGGCTGATAGGGGATCTCATTAAGGCATTTAAACTTATGAGACATGTAGATTGGGGCAATAGGAAGAAACATTTCCCCTTAGTGGTAGAGTCAGTAACAAATGGACATAGATTTAAATTAAGGGGCAGGAGGTTTAGAGGGGATTTAAGGAATTTTGTTTTCACTCAGAAGGTGATGGATATCTAAAGCAAACTGCCTGAAAGCATAATACAGGCAGAAACATCACAACATTAAGAAGTATTTAGCTGAATACTTGAAAAGCCATAGCATAAAAGACCATGGGCCAAGTGCTGGGAAATGAGATTAATGTAGATTGCTGCTAGATTACTAATACAGACACGATTGCCCCAAAGCACACCTATCCATTCTTTAATACTCTATCACTCTGTGACTCTATTTTTCCACAATAATTTTTTATTCCTTTGTTTAACAAGAATCTTTCTATGTCTTAAAAATATTAAATGGGCAGAAGTTTCTGTAAGCATGGACAAAGGCAAGAAAGTTCGGTAAACACAATGAGAATGAAAAACTCCAATACCCCAGGTTTGAGAAGAAACTTCTGAATTACCCCTTAAGGTTTAAATGGTGAGTTTTGAATCTTCCAAAATGTGCAGTCACTGCTTTCTTTCAATATTCACATCTCATTATTAGTGAGTCTCACCTCATTCCTACGCAGCTCCAAATTCTCCTCTCCTTCTCTGGGAAACTATAAGCAGTACCAATTTCCAACCTGAAGGTCAGAGCGATTCCTGGCAGCACCATCTTGCCATTTGCTTGTCCAGGCTATTATCCAGCTTCACCATCATCACCAATTCCCGGTGTACTTCAGGGACACTGTCTTCTTCCAGCTTCCAGCTGCATTCACCAGCTTCACCACATCTTCATGGCTGCTTCAGGATTTCACTTTAAACTCATGCACATTGATGTCTTGCTTGTTTGTGTCAAGTTCACGTTGACCTCAGGGACACACACACACATATACATCTTGTATCTGCATAGCACTCAAATCACTTTGACTTCACTGAGAGGATACCAGTCTCTCTGGCTTGCTTTGCTGTTTAACGCAGAGAAAGAGGCAGACAGCTCGTCACATTCTGAGCACTTAACAGACAAGGGAGTGGATATTTTGCAGTATGGTACAGTAGTATGTCACTGTGCCAGCAGTTTATGCAGTAAACATACAATATACTTCAGGTGAATGCTTATGTCTGAAAGAATAAAGGGGATGGATGAAGGGAGTAGTCGAGTGAATGGGGATTATGGTCAGGGTTAGAGTGGTACTGGAAAGGAACAGCAGGTCAGGCAGCATCCGAGAAGCAGGAAAATTGACATCTTGGGCAAAAGCCCTTCATCAGGAATAGAGGCAGGGTGCCTGCAGAGTGGAGAGATAAATGAGAGGGGGGTGGAGGTGGGGGAAAAGTAGCATAGAGTACAATAGGTGAATGGGGGTGGGAATGGAGGTGATAGGTCAGAGAGGAGGGTAGGGGAAGGTAGAAAAGAGTACAATGGGTGAATGGGGGTGGGGATGAATGTGATAGGTCAGAGAGGAAGGTGGAGTGGATAGGTGGAAAGGAAGATAGGCTGGTAGGACAGGTTATGAGGGTGGTGTTGAGCTGCAAGTTTGGTGCTGGAGTGAGATGGGAGAAGGGGAAAATGAGGAAACTGGTGAAATCCACATTGAGCTGTGAGGTTGAAGTGTTCCGAGGCAGAAGATGAGGCGTTCTTCCTCCAGGCGTCAAGTAGTGACGGAGCAGCGGTGGTGGAGGAGGCCCTAGACCTGCATGTCCTCGGCTGAGTGGGAGGGGGAGTTGAAATGTTGGGCCACAGGGCAGTGTGGTTGAATAGTGCGGGTGTCTCAGAGTTGTTCCCTAAAGTGCCATACCAGGAGGCGTCCAGTCTCCCCAATGTAGAGGAGACCACATCAGGAGCAAGAGATACAATAAATGATATTGGTGGATGTGCAGGTAAAACTTTGATGGATGTGGAAGGTTCCTATGGGACCTTGGATGGAGGTGAGAGAGGAGGTGTGGGTGCAGATTTTGCAATTCCTGCGGTGGTAGGGGAAAGTGCCAGGATGGGAGGGTGGTTGTTGGGGGGCATGGACCTGACCAGGTAGTCACGGAGGGAATGGTCTTTGCGGAAAGCGGAAATGGGTGGGGAGGGAAATATATCCCTGGTGGTGGAAATGTCATTGGATGCTATGGTTAATGCGAAGGTTGGTAGGGTGGAAGGTGAGCACCAAGGGAATTTCTGTCCTTGTAACGGTTGGAGAGATGGAGTTTGAGGGTGGACATGCGGGACGTGGATGAGATGCTTTGGAGGGCATCTTTAACCACATGGGAAGGGAAATTGTGATTTCTAAAGAAGGAGGCCATCTGGTGTGTTCTGTAGTGGAATTGGTCCTCCTGGGAGCAGATACGGCGGAGGTGGAGGAATTGGGAATACAGGATGGCATTTTTGCATGAGGTAGGGTGGGAAGAGGTGTAATCCAGGTAGCTGTGGGATTCACTGGGTTTGTAAAAAAATGTCAGTGCCAAGTCAGTCGTCATTAATGGAGATGAAGAAGTCCAGGAAGGGGAGGGAGGTGTCAGAGATGGTACAGATAAATTTAAGGACGGGGTGGAATGTGTTGATGAAGTTGGTGAATTGCTCAACCTCCTTGCGGGAACACGAGGTGGCACCAATGCAGTCATCAATGTAGTGGAGGAAGAGGTGGGGGGTGGTGCCAGTGTAACTAATGAAGATGGACTGCTCTATGTAGCCAACAAAGAGACAGGCATAGCTGGGGCCAATACAGGTGCCCATGGCTAACCCTTTTTTCTGGAGCAAGTGGGAGGATTCGAAGGAGAAATTGTTAAGGAGAATTGAACGAGAGTGTAGGTGGAAGGGTACTTTTGGGGACGTCAGGAGAGGAAGAAACGGAGGACTTGGAGGCCCTGGTCATGACGGATGGAGATTTAGAGGGATTGGATATCCATGGTGAAGGTGAGGTATTGGGCGCCAGGGAAATGGAAGTCTTGGAGGAAGTGGAGGGTGTGGGTGGTGTCTCGAATGTATGTGGGGAGTTCCTGGACTAGGGGGGAATAGGACAGTGTCGAGGTAGGTAGAGATGACTTCAGTGGGGCAGGAGCATGCTGAAACAATGACGGCCAGGGTGATCAGGCTTGTGGATCTTGGGAAGGAGGTAGAACTGGGCAGTGTGGGGTTCCCGGACTATGAGGTTGGAAGCTGTGGTTGGGAGATCTCCTGAGGTGATGAGATTCTGTATGGTAGGGAGATAATGGTTTGGTTATTGGGGGTGGGGTCATGGTCGAGGGGACGGTGGGAGGAGGTGTCTTCAAGTTGGCGTCTGGCTTCAACGGTGTAGAGGTCAGTGCGCCAGACTACCACTGCGCTCCCTTTATCTGCTGGTTTGATGGTGAGGTTGAAATTGGAGCAGGGGGAGTAGAGGGCAGTGCGTTGTGAGGGTGAGAGGTTGGAGTGGGGGAGGCGGCAGACAGGTTGAGGTGGTTAATGTCTCGGCGGCAATTGGAAATGAAGAGGTCAAGGCCAGCATGAGGTGTCCAGGTGGATGGAGTGTGCTGGAGGTGGGTAAAGGGGTCCTTGGAAGGTGGGCGGGAGTCCTGATTGTAAAAATAAGCACGGAGGCAGAGGCGGAGGAAGAAGTGTTCAACATCACGACATGTATTAAATTAATTGATGCATGGGCAGAGAGGGATAAAGGTGAGGCCTTTGCTGAGAACTGATCTTTTGTCCTCAGTGAGGGGGAGGTCAGGTGGAATGGTGAAAACTCGGCAGAGCTGGGAGCTAGGACCTGGTGTAGGTGTGGAGCTGGGAGTGGGGACAGAGCCTGTAACTGGAGTGGGTGTGGTGTTGGGGAGAATGGGGGTGGAGTCATGATTGGGGTGGTGATCCCCTCAGAGTTCTGGGGGGGCGGGGATGATGACAGTGGGATCTGTGGGAGGGCGTGTCAGCAGAAGGCAGGTGAGTGGCGTTGGTGGGGGTGGAAGTGGTGGTGAACACTGCATGGGTGGGGCGGCGGAAGTCACTGAGTGTGTGACATCTGCGATGTGGAGGTGATGTCATCCATCACCATGGGGATGGTAGCTGCAGCAGCCACATGACTAATGGCAGTTCCAGAGGCTGGGGGAATGTTCTGGAATATTTGAGGAGGGCTGGTTATGGAGGTGGGTAGATAAAAGTTTGTTGTACTTACAGTTTTGAAATACTGTTTATTGAGAGTATGAATTCTCCTGAGAATATAGTACAGAAGGGGTCCTTTGCAATTCTGAGAGAGTGTGGCCCTCAGCCGAGGCAGGGCTGACTGTAGAGAGGTTAGGTACCAGCGCATGGCTGCGAGTGTGGAGCGAAGGATCTTGAAGGAGAACCATTGCTGGTGTTTTTGAATCTGTAGTCTGTACTGTTATCCTGTTAGGATCCGAACTCTGCTGGTTTGAAGGTGGTCTGGAGTCCGTGTGGGATGAGTTGGTTACGGAGGCAGGCACTGAACAAGCAAATGCGGCTGTGGTAGCGAGTCCGTTTCAGGATATGGTTGAAGAGCTTCAGAAGTTATGGTCAGTCAGGGGTACGGTCACACCCAATTAAGGTGCTCATGTGATCTCAGTCAAGGGATTGGCCTCGGTCAGACAAGCACTTGATCCAAGCAGAGCCTGGAAATATTTATCCTTGCACTACAGGGATTAGACCATAGTCAGTCCTGCAGATCTACAGAGCAACCAGTATGTAGGTACAGGTATATCAGTTAGGGAGTCTATGCGTGGGAACTGGGCTATACTCAGTCAGGTCTATCTTCACAAGTCATTTCTGGGAGGGGATGGGCTGTGGTCAGTCCTGGGTTTAATGGCAAAGCAACTCATCAGAGGCAATCCTTTCAGTCCCGGAGAAAGTGGGAAGCTCAAATCCAGGTTTGGGTTTCTTATGCTTGCATCACTACCGGAATATGGGAGAAGGAACTTCACACAATTCCCACTCAACCCAGCCACAATATAATAATCACATGTGCCACCAAGGGTGTAACAACTCATAAAGCCATGGGTACCATGGGGGTTAACTGGGAACATTAACAACAAGATAAAGGAGCTGAATGGAAATGAAAAGAGGATGAATATTCATTGGGAACGTGGACTATAACACATAAAGGAAACATGAAGTACTGAGGGAGGAAGATTTTTTTTGTTTCGGGTGTAGCCTTCAGTTCATTCTCAAGAATATAATGTTGAAACCTTGCCACCTTCCCATCTAACATACCTGTGCAATAATGAGACAAAAAGGCTGGCACCATATGGCAAGTGAACAGAGCAGGTTAATGTTTTTCTCTTCAAGGCAGAGGTTAATTTTTTGCATATAAGACCCTGTAAGGAGCAAATGTATTAATCACGTGTATTATTCTGTAACACCACCCATCTGCCATCAAATTGGATTCAATTGAAAGGGCATTCTTTATTGACAATAATTAATAGTATTTTGAGCAATCATAGCCATGAGAGAGTTTGCACCAACTGACCTCCACACCCCCTCCCCCACCCGCCACCCCAGCCCCCTATTATGTCAGATATACAAAACTATGTAATACACACTTAAAGGTCTTGCATGGGTTTCCATTTCTGCATCACTTTTCACACTTGAAACTCTAACACAAAAATTCAGAGACGCCACATTCTCATATAATTTTAAGGACGTGATAATATTTACAATGTTCAAGGGAGAATTATTTGGGAGAGAGTAATATTATGGTGGAGAACCGTTTACAGTTCACTTCCCTCATGCCAAATGCATAAGCACTTTGGTTCTGAAACATGAATCTGCGTCAGGTTACATAGCTCAGAGCTCCTATTCTCGATTGTGGAGTATTTCTTTTGGGGTGATGTTGATTTTCTTCGAAAAGTAGCCAACTGGCAGTTCAATCCCATCCTCATTTTCCTGTACAATACAGCTGCAACTCCAATGTCACTAGCATCAATGGCG
Organism: Hemiscyllium ocellatum; assembly: GCF_020745735.1. NCBI lineage: Eukaryota > Metazoa > Chordata > Chondrichthyes > Orectolobiformes > Hemiscylliidae > Hemiscyllium > Hemiscyllium ocellatum. The sequence continues at coordinate 51,085,849 of NC_083412.1, forward strand.
ACATTAAAAAGGTTTTGAAATGTTTGGTGTAGCTAAAACTGGTTTAACGGTTAATATGGCTTTCAAATGGCTCCTGGCATTGTTCTGTCCACTGAAACTTTATGCTCTTCAGCAAATCAGTTAACAGTGCCACTACACTGCTGAAGTTTGGAATAAACTTCTGATACAATCCACAGAGTCTTAAGAATCAATGCAACTCTTTCTTCAAGGTTGGTCATGAAAATTCCCCGATTTCCTTTGTCTTTGTGTTCCATGGGGTCAACCTTCCATGACCGATGTTATATCCCAAGGAAGTCACCTCTGCTTTGCGAGTTCCGTTTTATTTAAGATTATCACCAGTTTTGCTTTTCGTAGTCATTCAACGAGCTCTGCCAACTGTACCATGTGATCTTTCCAGGACTTTCACTACATCATCCAAATAGACTGCACTATTTGTTAACCCAGCGACAACTCTGTTCATGAGTCTTTGGAATGTGGAGGTGTGTTCTTCATTCCAAGGGGAATCATTTTAAACTGATATAGCCCATATGATTACAAACGCAAAAATCTATTTTGTCGATTCTGATAAAAGTGCCTGCCAGTAACCACGCATTAAGTCCAACTTGGTGTTGTAAGTGGCTTGTCTAAATTTCTCGATACAGTCCTCTAATCTCGGAATTGGATATGAGCCCGATTTTGTAATGACATTGACCTTCCGGTAATCCATGCAGAATCATTGAGTGCAGTCCGGTTTGGGAACTAACACAATCTGCGAACTCCAATCACTGTGGCTTGGTTCAATGATGTTGTCATCAAGCATGGCCTCCACCTCTATCTGGACCTGTCTGGCTTTGAAACGATTAAGCTGATACGGGTGTTGATTTAACGGAGCAATATTCCCTATGTCTACTTCATGTACAATACCATTAGTCTTCCCCAGCTGATTCTTATATACATCCTTAAAATGCAGTAACAAATCTTTCAACTGCGTCCTATGCTCCTGAGACAGAAAGCTTACTAACCTATTCCACTTCTCAAGGACTTCTTCATTTTTAAATCTATTTTGAGGCACATCAAAATCCACATCTTCTGGATTTGATTCCTCACTCTGCACGGCAGTAACTAACACCTGTTTTTCCAGTTCTTTTTCTCGTATAATATGATTTCAACATGTTCATATGACATACCCAATACCCGCTTTTTTTCTCTCTGGCATCTTTATTAGATAGTTCACCCGACTCAACTTCTTCTCAATTTGATAGGGACCACTAAACCTGGCTTTGACGAGATCTCCTATCACTGGTAACAGTACTAACATGTCATCCCTCGGGAAGACATCCGAGTCTCAGAGTTTTTATCTTACTTGCATCATTCTATACTCTTCAAGGAGAAAGTGAGGACTGCAGATGTTGGAGATCAAAGCTGAAAATGTGTTGCTGGAAAAGCGCAGCAGGTCAGGCAGCATCCAAGGAACAGGAGAATCGACGTTTCGGGCATAAGCCCTTCTTCAGGATTCATTCTACACTCTGCCCTCTTTAGGTACTGTTTAGCTAACACACCTATTCTATTAAATCTCTCCCTTACATCCGATACATAATTTAAGTATGAGATCTCTGACTTTCGTCCTGTCAATTTTTCTTTAATTTCAAAGGACCTCTCACGTCATGCCTGAATATTAACTCGAAGGGAGTAAACTGATTAGGTTTGTTTGGGGCATCTCTAATGGCAAACAATAGGAATAGGATACGTTTATCCCAATCATTTGGGTAATCCGGATAGTATGCTCTCAACATGGTCTTCAAGGTCTGATGCCACCTTTCTAAAGCTCTCTGGGATTCAGGATGATACGCACTGGATTTAAAGTGCTGTATACCTAAGCTATCCATAAACTTCTTTAGCAGCCTAACAGTGAAGTCTGACCCTTGGTCAGACTGAATCTCTCTGGGTAGTCCATGCCATGTGAAGAAAGCTACTAACTCCTCTACTATCTTTTCTGTCTTGACACTCACTCATGGAATTGCACCTGGAAATCTGGTAGACACATCCGTTATGATTAACAAGTACTGGTTCCAACTTTTAGCTCTCAGGAGGGGACCTACACAATCATTTATAACTCACATGAAAGTTTCTTCAAATGTGGGAATTGGCAATAAACATGCTGGTTTTATTACCACCTGTGGCTTACCTACCATTTGGCATGTATGACACGTACAGCAAAAGTTAACCACATCCTTGTGCATTTCGGGCCAATAAAAATGTTTTTGTACTGAGTCTTACATACCCCTGGGTGACCTAATATGGGTAGTTCATGCGTTACCCATAAGACTTCCTGTCTGTATGCTAATGGAAACACAATCTGATCCACTTTTGCCCATTTCTCTTTTGCACTAACCTGCTGTGGTCTCCATTTCCATCTTAGGATTCTACCTTGTAGATAATAACCCTGCAGAATATTCTCTGCCTCCTTTTCAGAGTACGCATCCACATATTTATCTTTTATCATCCTGTCTTGCTGTTGCAAGTCTCTTAGTCTTTCAGGACTAAGCACTTCTATCTGACCCTCTGCCTGTTCAGGTTTTTCCTTCACCATTATATCAAAGAGTATCTGCGAACTGAACCTCAACTCCTTCATCATTGTCTTTACTTTTTGCTTCATGCTGTGACTTATGATTGCGGGATCTGGTTGCCACACAGTCTAGGAAAACACCAGGATGTTTCTGTTTTAACTTTTCGGTTTCTTGGTCTTCCTTGGGCTTCTCCACAACAAGGGATGTCACTCCTGCCTTGGATCCTGCCAAATCATTCCCAAGAACAAACTGAATTCCTGTCAACGACTCCCACTGTAACTCAGAAAGAGTGTATATTTGCTTATCCCTTACTATCAGCAACCAGTTAGATCCTGTATCTCTGAAAATGATAACTTCTTGTCCTTCACTCCCTGTTCTTTCTGAGTACAGACGTCAGAGGCAGGTTCTTTACACAGATAGTGGTAAGGACGTGGAATGCCCTACCTGCTCATGTAGTCAACTCAGCCACATTAGGGAGATTTAAACAATCTTTAGATAAGCACAAGAATGATTTTGGGATAGTGTAGGGGGACGAGCTGAAAATAGTTCACAGGTCGGCGCAACATCGAAGGCCAAAGGGCCTGTTCTGTGCTGTATTGTTCTATATTCTATATATTCTAAATTTTACCCACAAAGGTGAATTCTTTGTAGAGATCAAGTACTAACTCCATATCCAGCCCCTGCCTAGGCTGTGCACTCTCCTGCAGCTCTTCAGCTCTTCTTGGGGTCTCCTTTACTGCCTTTACTCATGCCACTGGTGTAGCTTCTGTCACCACATCTTTTCCCACAGTACCTTTCTTTAACAACAAGCACTGTGACTTTACGTTTTCCACTTTACCTCACTGGAAACATCTGAGGCCTTTCACTCCTTTCCACTCTCTATGGCTTCTTTTTTATCCTGTGGTAAATTCTTACCAGTTTTTTCTACTCTTGGTTTTGTAGTGTAGGATTTCCCCTTCTCTCACTTCTATCCCTAACAGGGCAAAATTCTGGCGAGAGGCTTATCTTATGCACCAACATGTACTCATCTGCTAATTCTACTGCCCTTCTCACTTCCTGAACTTTCTGTTCCTCCATGTGAATTCTTACCATCTCTGGAAGTGAGTTTTAAAACTCCTCCAGCAGAATAATCCCTCTTAGAACCCTAAAGGTCATATTTTAAGGTCAATGTTTTATTCTTTCAAATTCAACATAAGTCTGACCTGGTTCCTCCTTTGAGTTACCTCAATTGTAATTTAAGATTTTCTACCTCTGCTGTACTTATCTGTTTCTCTGACACACCTAAGTGTTTGAGTAATTCCCTTACAATTTCAGCTTTACTTTTATCCTTGTTGAAACCCAAATATAATTTCTTTGCTAACTCTAAAAGTATGGCCTTTTTCTTTCCTTCTAAACTTTCTTGGAAAATGTGACAATCATTTTCAAATCCCAGAACCTCTTAACAATTTTAAGAGCCATTTCTGTCACTTTTAGTTTAATAACCACAAGTCACTGAAATTAAACAAATTGTCTCGCCTGTGTTTTATTTAAATGTCTAGGCCACTAACCTGCAAGTGTTCAAATCTCCTGGGGTTTTTTGTCCCCCCAAATTTATTCAAATCTGTCTAAACCAGTTAAAATCCCAATGGCAAGCATCCAAATTGTTACAACACAGGGTAAACCCTTCTGCTTAATTTAAACCAGCATTACAGAAAAGATTTATCCCGTGCAGTAATCTGTGAAAATTTGAGAGGCCAAGGACTGTTTAATGCAAAAATTAACAACTTTATTTCTTAAATTATAATGGAGAATAACTTACAACTCCTTCCTCTAACCTGTCTTTTACTTTCCCTTCTATAATACTTATCCGACAAAACCCCTGATTAAGATTTACCAAAAATTCACATTTTCAAAACCAGCCAGATGTTGAATCTTCTCATATATCTTCCTGGTCTTCTTTTCTTCTTCTTAGGGATTTCTGTTTCACAGGTTACTGATTGATGAAGATACCTTTAAGAGAGCTATTCTCCGTGCAGTTTGCAAATGCTGGTGGCGTGGCAGTTCTCCTCCCAGCTGTTCAGTTTTTCCTGGTCTTATACCCACAAAGAATCAGATTGTGTCATTGGCTTTTTAATTTTATCAATATACTAAATTCAAACTTGATTGGAGATTGGTATTTTTCAGGGTATAATTTAAACTGATTGGCCTATTCAAATTTGTTTTGTCATCTCCAGACAGCCAGCTAATCTAGTTGTTCAAGTAAATGTTTCATTATATTTTTTGTCAGAACGCTTGGTGCTATCTGGTGTTTCTACAAGCTTTTAACTTTCTTAAAGGTGCAGTACCACCCCATTTTCATACCCAGGTGACTGACCTCCAACAACCACAATCACCTCCCTCTGTGGTCGGTATGACTCCAAACAGCGGAGAATTGCATATTGATCCCAGTTTTGTTAGGATTCCACACTTGGTCGAATGTGGCCCAGAAATACACAGAAGAACCAAAAGCTGCCTAGTTTTGAGATAAGACATTTTGTTTTGTAAATCTTAATCGAAATTTTTGTTGGGCCAGTATTGTAGAGGGGAAAGTAAAAGATAGGTTAGAGGAAGGAGTTGTAAATAATCGTTAGTTAATTATTTTCTGTTATACTTTAAGAAATAAAGTTGCTAATTTTTACTTTAAATAGGTCTTGGACTCACAAATTTTCACAGATTACTGCACAAGATAAATCTTTTTTGTGTTGCTGGTATAAATTAAACAGGAGGGTTGTAACAATTGGGGGTTGTCATTAGGATTTGAATGGTTTGGGGGTGATTTGAACCATTTGGGACTTGGATTTGAGATTTGAACTAATTTAGACAGATTTGAATAGATTTGGGGTTATGCAAAATCCCAACAGTTTTAAACACTTGCAGGTTAGTGTCCTCGATCTTTAAATAAAACATGAGTGAGGCAATTTGTTTAATTTGGTGACTTGAAGATCATTAAATTAAAAGTGAGAGAAATGGCTCTTAAAATTGCTAAAGAGGTTCTGGGATTTGAAGATGAGTCTCAAATTTGCCATGAATGTTTAGAAGAAAAGAAAAAGGCCATACTTTTAGAATTAGCAAATAAGTTAGATTTGGATTTAGCAGAGGACAAAAATAAAGCTGAAATTATAAGGGAATTACTTAAACGCTTAGGTGTGTCAGAGAAACAGACAAGTGCAGTAGAGGTAGAAAAACTTGAATTACAATTGGGGAAAATGGAGTTAGAAGATAAACAGAGGGAGAGAGAAAGGGAAAGAGAGAGAAGAAAGAGAAAGAGAGAGAGGAGAGAGAGAGAAGGTTCTTAGCTGAGCAAAGAGAGAGAGGAGAAAGGGAGAGACAAAAAGAGAGAGAATTTGAACTTGAGAAGTTGTGACTTAGTCAGCCAAGTCAAGTTAACAGGATGGAGATTAAAAGAGAAGGTAGTGATATATACAAATACATCAATACTCTGCCACATTTTGATAAGAAAGATGTTGAAGCTTTGCTTACTTCATTTCAAAAATTGGTGAGGTAGATGGAGTGGTCTGAGGATTTATGAGTAATATATGGGTAAACAGAGCTAATGAGGTATTTGCCAAGCTGTCAGATGAGGGGACAAGAGATTATGAAGAGGTTAAACAGGCTATTTGAAGTGCTTATGAGTTGACACCAGGAACATATAGACAGTGATTCAGAAACACAAAGCAGGAACCAGGTCAGATTTACGTTGAATTTGAAAGAATTAAACATTGTAATTTTGATCGATGAGTGCATGCTTAGAATATAGATAGGACCTTTGAGGCTCTAAGAGAGACTATTCTACTAGAGGAGTTTAAAAACTCACTTCCAGAGATGGTTAGAATTCATGTGGAGGAACAGAAAATTCAGGAAGTGAGAAAGGCAGCAGAATTAGCAGATGAGTACATGTTGGTGCATAAGACAAGCTTACAGCCAGAATTTCATCCTGTGAGGGCTAGAACTAGGGAGAAGGGGAGATCCAGCATTACTAAATCAAGAGTAGAGAATATTGGTAAGAATATACCGCAGAATAAAAATGAAGCCCAAGAGGGTGGAAAGGAGATAAAAGGCCTCGGGTGTGTCCAGTGTGGTAAAGTAGGACATGTAAAGTCACAGTCCTAGTTGTTAAAGAAAAGTGTTGTGGGAAAAGATGTGGTAAAAGAAGCTAAGCCAGTGGCATTATTGAAGGTAGTAAAGGAGACCCCAAGAAGAGCCGAGGAGCTGTAAGAGAGTGCACAGGCTAGGCAGGGGCTAGTATGGAGTTAGTACCTGATCTCTACAAAAAATTCACCTCTTTGGATAAAGTTTACTCAGAAAGAACAGGGGGTGAAGGACAAGAAGTTATAATTTTGAGAGATACAGGATCTAACCAGTTGCTGATAGTAAGGAATGAGCGAATATGCACTCTTTTTGATCAGTTACCCAAGAATATGGTAATTTCTGGGATAGATGGACAGACACTATGTAAGATCAGGTTGGAGTGCCAACTTAAGACCAGGGAAGTTACAGTTGGAGTGATTGATCGAGTGTCTGTTCCAGGAATTCAGTTTGTTCTTGGGAATGACTTGGCAGGATCCAAGATAGGAGTAACACCCCTTGTTGTGGAGTAGCCCAAGGGAGATCAAGAAACCAAGGAGCTAAAACAGAAATATCCTGGTGTTTTCCCAGACTATGTGGTAACCAGATCCCACTATCACAAGTCTCAAAACAAAGTAAAAAGTAAAGAGAATGATGAAGGAGTTGAGCTTCAGTTAGCAGATACCCTGTTTGATGTAATAGTGCAGGAAAATCCTGGACAGGCAGACGATCAGACAGAAATGCTTAGCTCTGAAAGACTCCAGACAAGACGATAAAAGATATATATGTGGATCGTACTCCAAAAAGGAGGCAGAGAATATTCAGGAGGATTATTATCTGAAAGATAGAATTCTAAGATGGAAATGAAGACCACAGCCAGGTTAGTGCAGAGGAGAAAGGGCCAAAATGGACCAGATTGTATTGCCATTAGCATACAGACAGGAGATGTTACAGGTAGCACATGTAGGAGGTCACCTTGGGTTATGAAAGACTCAAGCTAAGGTACAAAAACATTTTTATTAGCCTGGAATGCACAAGGATGTGGTTAACTTTTGCTGTACGTGTCATACACGCCAAATGACAGGTAAGCCCAGTAATAAAACTAGCACGTTTATTGCCAATTCCCACATTTGAAGAAACTTTCACGTGGATTATAACTGATTGTGTATGTCCCCTCCCAAGAACTAAAAGTTGGAACCAGTACTTGTTAACCATAATAGATGTGTCTACCAGATTTCTAGATGCAATTCCATGACTGAGTATCAAGGCATAAAAGGTGGTAGAGGAGTTAATAACTTTCTTCACACTGTATGGGCTACCCAGAGAGATTCAGTCAGACCAAGGGTCAAACGTCACTGCTAGGCTGTTTAAGGATATTATGGATAGCTGAGGTATACAACACATTAAATCCAGTGTGTATCATGCTGAATCCCAGAGAGCTTTAGAAAGGTGGCATCAGACTTTGAAGACCATGTTGAGAGCATACGGTCAGGATTACCCAAATGATTGGGATTTGTAACCCATTCCTATTGTTTTCCATTAGAATCTATTCAGTTCACTCTCTTCGAGTTAATTTTCAGTCATGAAATGAGAGGCCCTTTGAAATTAATTGTTAGTACTGTTACCAGTGATAGGAGATCCATTCAAAGCCAGGTTTAGTGGTCTTTATCAAATTAATAAAATTAGAATCTGGTGAACTATCTAGTAAAGATGCCACATAGAAAAAAAGTTATCGAATATGTCATGTGAGCATGTTGAAACAGCATTATAGGAGAGAAAGAACTGGAGAAACAGGTATTTGTAACCCCAAATGGGCTACATCAGTTTAAAGTGATGCCCTTTGGAATGAAGAATACACCGTCACATTCCAAAGATTAATGAATAGAGTTGTGGCTGGGTTAACAAACTGTGCAGTCTATTTGGACAATGTAGTGATCTTTAGTAAGTCTTGGAAAGATCACATAGTACAGTTGGCAGAGCTCTTTGAACAACTACATGAAGCAAAACTGATGGTAAAACTGAACTTGCAAAAGCAGAGGTGACATTCTTGGGACATAACATCGGTCATGGAAGGTTGACCCCATGGGACGCAAAGATTAAGGCCATTGGGGAAGTTCCACGACCAACCTTGAAGAAAGAGACACTTCAATTCTTAGGACTTGGGGAGGTCTATCAGAAGTTTGTTCCAAACCACAGCAGTGTAGTGGCACTGTTAACCAAATTCCTGAAGAAGAACACAAAGCTTTGGTAAACTGAACAATGCCAGAAGGCATTCGACCATTTGAAAACCATATTAACCACCAAACCAGTTTTTAATGTCGCCATCGATGCTAATGACATTGGAGTTGGAGCTGTACTCCTACAGGAAGATGAGGATGGGATTGAATTGCCAGTTGGTTACGTTTCAAAGAAGATCAACCTCCACCAAAGGAAATACTCCATAATCAAATAGGAATTATTGAGTTTGGTACTGGCCTTACAACATTTTAATGTGTATGTCATGAACAATGTGTTGGAGACAGTTGTATACGCAGGTTACAATCCGTTTACATTTTTAGAATGCTTTAAAGACAAGAATATGAGGCTATTTCGTTGGAGTCTAATGTTACAGATGTTTAATTTAAAAATCATACATGTTGTGGGTTGTAAGAATATAATTGCAGGTGCAGAACCACAGATTTAACTGATAAAGTTTAGATGAGCTTTGTATTTATCTAATGTTACATATATACAGGTACATGGGAAGATGTTAAGGTGAACTTATGTTAAAGTTATCTGTATGTTATGGTAAGGGGGAGGTGTTATGAAGATGCGAGTGTACTGTTCCTTTAAGAAAGTTAAAAGCTAGTAGAACTACTGGATAGCACCAAGTGTTCTGACAAAAAACATAATGTAATATTTGGTCAAACAACTCGATTAGCTGGTTGCCTAGAGATAAAGACAAATTTGAATTCAGCCAATCAGTTTAAATTATACCCAAAAATTCCAACCTCCAGTCAAGTTTGAAATTGAGTATGTTGACAATCTTAAAAACCAGTGACAAAAGCTGATACTTTGAAGGCATGTAAAGACTGCCTGAAAAATAGCTTTCTTCAAGGTACCTTTATCGATTAACCTGTGAAGCAGAATCCCCAAGAAGAAGAAAAGAAGACAGGAATACACAGAAGAATCAAAAACTACCTGGTTTTGAGATCAGAAGTTTTGTTTTATAAACCTTAATCGGACCAGTATTGTAGAGGGGAAAGTAAAAGATAGGTTAGAAGAAGGAGTTGTATATAGTTGTTGTCTGTTATACGTTAAGAAATAAAGTTATTAATTTTTACTTTCAATTGTTCTTGGCCTCTTGAATTTTCACAGATTACTGCACGGGATAAATCTTTTCTGTGTTTCTGGTTTAAATTAAGCAGGAGGGTTTACCCCATGTCGTAACAATCTCAACTACAGGACATCTTCACAGGGCTTCCTCAGAATAGTCTCCTTGGCCAAACCATCTTGAGTTGCTTCATTAATGACCTTCCATTCATCATAAGGTCAGAAGTGGGAATGTTCACCAATGATAGTACAATGTTCAGCGCCATTCGTGATTCCTCAGAAACTGAAGCAGTCCACATTCAAATGCAATAAGATCTAGATAATATCCAGGATTGGGCTAAAAGTGGCAAGTAAGATGCCAGGCAATGACCATTTCCAATAAGAAACAATCTAACCACCTCCCCTTGACATTCAATCGTGTTACCATTACTGAATTTCCCACTCCCTCCACAACATTCTGGGGAGTTACCATTGATCAATGCTCATCTGAACTTTTCACATGTACACGATGGATATAAGGGCAGGTCAGAGACTAGGAATACTGTGGTGAGTAACTCACCTCTTGACTCCCCAAACCTTGTCCATCATTTACAAAGTACAAATCAGGAATATGGTGGAATACTCCCAATTGCTCTAAATAACACTCAATGAGCTTAATACCACCCAGGACAAAGCAGCCTGCTTGATTGGCCCCATGTCCACAAGATCCATGCCCTCCACCACCAATGTTCAGTAGTAGCAGTGTGTACTATCTACAAGATGCATGGCAGAAATTTGTCAAAGATCCTTAGACAACACCTTCCAAATCTATGACCACTTCCATCTAGAACGACATAGACAGCAAATATATGGGAACACCACCACCTGCAATTTATTCTCCAAGCCACTTACCATGGGGGATGCAGGGTAGAATTGGTCTTCCTGGGAGCAGATGCGGTGGAGGTAGACGAATTGGGAATAAGTGATGGCATTTTTAAGGAGGCAAGATGGGAGGAGGTGTAGTCCAGGTAGCCGTGGGAGTTTGCTGACTTTATTGCCATTCCATCAGTGTTGCTGGGTTAAAATTCTCGAATTCCCTCCCTAAGGGCATTGTGGGTCCACCCACAGCATGTAAACTGCAGTGGTTCAAGAAGGCAGCTCACCTCCATCTTCTCAAGGGCAATTAGGGATGAATAATATATGCTGGCCCAGCCAGCAACACACATGTCCTATGAGTGAATAAGTTTAAAAAAAAGTCATGAGAGGCACTACGTTTACAACCTACCGTCATTGGTGAGCCTTGGAACATTTCAGATATCATGTAGATTGCTAAATTGCCCTGAAATACTTGAGCATCTTTTAAGACAGGATTTACCCTGGGAGAAGCAGCACTTTGTGTATCTTCTTTCATCAGGGCACTGAGCTATGAGGGAGAGTGGAGGTGAGACTTCTTATTGTGCAGCTCCCAGCCTTGAACAGCAGTGCCCCAACCCCAGGGAAAGCTGAAAGATAGAATTCAATGTTGTCTGCAGATTTGTGAGGAACAATCACTGATTTTGTTCTTTCACTCACTGTGTGGGACTAAGCGTGGATGAGCAATGTGGGCAGACTGAATTTCAATCCCTATATATCCAGAGGAAAGTGCAACACTGAGGCTTCAGTCACCATGACAGTTCAGAATCTCTGATGTCTGATGTTATCTGCCATCAAGGAATCAGTTGCTCATGAGAGATGGGCAATGTTTGGCCATTGTAGCTTTCCATTTTCTTCAACTCTTCTTTCTAATCTTATCCTTTTCATGATACCTCAACCCATTTTTGCTGATGTGCCTAGCTTTATTTTACCTTTCAAGGGCTTAAGCATCAGCTGAAATATCCTGATATCCTAATGAGGGTAATATTTTGTACTAATTAATCTCATAATGTTACTAAAATTGATGCTGAATTCATGTGGAATTAACATATCCTTTGAGAAAAAAACACAGAAGTAATTAGAAAGTCAACTCCACAAAAATAAATAACAATTTTTAATTGTTCCCCTATTGAATATAGAAAATACTGACAAAGAAACTACAATTAGTTAACTCCTTCATTTGAAATGAAAAATAAGACTTAAAATAAATACTTACAAAATATAGACATGCAAATTTTTCAGATGTTTCAAACTTATGAATCTGTTTCTTGACATATTTATCATTTCACAATTTATTACAATGCTACTATTTGCCTATCTGTATTATCTAGTTAAGTATCAAGCTAAATTATCATGATTGTATTGCATTTGTATGTGCTTTTCTTCCTTGAGAAAAAATTCATGTGGTGTTCCATATTTTTAAAGCCTTTAGATTAACTCAAAGCTAACAATCATTAAGGTTATCAAAAAACCTTCAATTGTTAAACTGTTGTATAACTTACAAACAAGTTTTCATTCAGTCAAGTAGGCAGGAATGAAAAAACAGTGATTCATTTTCCCCGATCTATTTGTTGGAATTCTATCAGCACTTCCATTCAATTTCAATCAACACTTAAGCTTTCATGAAAGCAATTTTTGAGATTCACTTTAAAGCATTTTCAAGGGATTACTGGCACAGCATCTTCAGTCTTCTTAAAAGTAATGAATCAGAGAATTATTTTAATTTCAAAATGGGTCTGTGTCTGGTTCATTCAGCGAGACAAAAACATTTCCCCTTTCATGTAGTTAAACCTTATTATTAGAACTGAAAGTGGGGAAATCAGTTGCCCCAGCGAGGTGGGGTTGAGGGTGCTGGTAGGATGTGAAACTGTGAAGGGAAGTGGTATTTTACTGAGTTTTTCCACTAACTAATGATGCTTGCAGCCACACTGTGGGGATGCTTACTATAATGATAGATTTGTAATGATAGAGTTTATATGGGTATGGGTCCATTGTATTGATGTAAATAGATGAGAATTGTACAGCCTGTAGTCATAATGATTACACTGAATGCAAGGCTTAAATTAAACCATTCTGAAGATCCTAATCCTATACTTTGTCTCACACCATGGTAGCAGTACAAATTCTTTTTTTCTCACATAAACATGTATTATGTTCAAGAAAATTTAAGGATGATGCTGGTTACCTAATGCCTATATTATGTGATCATATTTTGCTCATTGTAATTTTCTAAGTAAGCATTCTGCTCCTGAAATTTATCATACAGGTATCTCCAGTGAGGCAATTGAATTCTGGTTGCAACACTGGGAAATTCTAACTCCACATCAGCTTTTTATTTCATAGCCTTCCCATCCAGATGCCTGCCTGACTGATGTTGTTGGGTCTTATATCTGAACACTATTTGCAGGGTTTAATCAGAAGAGATGGTGGATTCAAAGTAATGACAGGGATGAAATTAGAAATAAACACATTATCATCCTTTGCATGGCCAAAACCTCTGTCATGGCCACTCCACTGACTGACAGCACTATCTTGCCCATTCAACTGTGCTGTCCCATCAACTAAGCACTATTGGTCCTGGTTATGGATGGCGTTATCCAGCAAGACTGAGGAAAGTGAGTTCTAATCTGTTTTGGGCAATGAACCTGACATTGTTAAACAGCCGTCAATGTTTGAAAACTAATATGTATTGTTGTGAAACTTACAGTAGGGTTAAGTGTGTGAGGATGAGCTGAAACGATGAATTTGAAATTCAAGGCATGGTTAATTGAGATTGTTGGTGTGCCAGTGAATGGAATGTGGTCAATTGAGAGGGAAGTATTGATTTATTTACAAGTATTTGCCATTTGAAAATGCATTCACTGATGATGAATACTGACCTGAGGTAATTGAACGTCTTGTAGTAAGGCTTCCAGATACCCAGGACAGTACTTCTGGCATGGATCATGGTGGCTAACTGCTTGCACTGTACCCTAAGCATTTGTCTCAAGGCCTCCTGACCAGCTGAGGGTAAAGGATTCCTCAACTCCTGTCCACCTCCTGAACCAAGGTTTCCAGTGCTAGATTGGAGGGCTTTGAGGTGCTCTCTATAGCCCTGGTGCATTATTTTCAATCTTCTTTCTGTTCAGAGATTCTGTGTGAATCATTTCCAACACATTGTCCAACCTGAATGCACCTCACATTTAAGTAGTGAAGGCTTGCCTTAAGTCATTCTTGTGATATTTGTTGATGGAAGCACTCTGCTACCAAACCTTGTGCCTTAAACTGGGTCTGAGGGCCGAATAGGTTCATGGAGGAGAGGACAACCATCACTGAGCTTTACCAAGAAAATACTCTCCTCTTAACAAATGTAGTTTATTGCATTATAAAAATTAAGTTCAGCTTATGTTGCCCTTGTCCCACAAAGTGGCTGAATTCTGGTGGTGCTGTGGGAGGCAGTATGGAAGAACCATGCTCAAGTCTCATGTGCCCCAGAAGCACATCATAGCATGCCCAAACAGATTGATTTAAAATATCTTACAAATGGGTCAATGAGCTGAGAATTGGCAGATGGAGTTTAATTTGGATAAATGTGAGGTATTGCATTTTGTTAAAACAAACAAGGACATGACTTGTACAGTTAATAATACGACCTTGGATATTGTTGTAGAATAGAAAGACATAAGGGTTCAGGTACAAAATTCTTTGAAATTTGGGTCACCGGTGGACAGGATGGTTAGGAAGGCATTTTACATGGTTGCCTTCATTACTTAGATCTTTAAGTATCGGAGCTGGGGCATCATATTGAGATTGTACAAGATGTTCCTTTTCTGGAATATGAGTGCAATTCTGAACACCCAGTTATAGGAAGGGTATTTTAAACCAGAGAGGGTTTAGAAAAGATTGTTGCCAGGAATGGAGGGTTTGAGTTATAAGGAGCAGCTGGATAGGCTGACACTTTTTTCACTGGAGCATAAGATGTTGAGGGGTGACCATATAGAAGTGTCTAAAATCATGAAGGGCATAGATAAGATGAGTAACAAAGATCTTTTTCCTACAGCCACTCCTTATAACTCAAAGCCTCCAATCCTGACAAATCCAAATAAATCTTTCCTAAATCCTCTCCAGTTTAATAATATCTTTTCGACAGCAGGGTGACCAGAGCTGCACACAATACTCTCTTCGAGGCCTCTCCAAGTCCTGTGCAATCTTAGCATGGCATCCTAACTCCTACACACAAAGCAATGAAGGCAAGCTTGCTAAATGCCTTCTTAACAACCCTGCCAACCTGTGACACAAACTTTAAAGAATTCTGTATTATTATAGGGTTCTTCATCGGGTAGTAAACAGTTCCAACATGTGGCAAGATTTCTGCACTTCCTCTGTATAACTCCCTCAGCTGTTCAGACATGATTACTACTGCCCCATTGTGTTGTTGCAGTTATACAGAACCTTGGTGAGGCCACACCTAGAATACTGTGTGCAATTTTGATCTCCTTTCCTGAGGAAGGATGCTCTTGCTCTGGAGGGAGTGCAGCAAAGGTTTGCCAGGCTGATTCCGGGAATCGCGGAACATGAGAGAGATTGATGAGGCAAGGATTGTTTTTGCTGGAGTTCCGACGAGTGAATGGGGATTTCATAGAGTCTTATAAATTCCACAGCACGAGATAGAGAGGATGTTCCTGATGGTGGGTGATTCCAGAACCAGTGGCCACAGTCTGAGGATTTGAGTGGACCATTTAAGGTGGAGGTGAGGATACATTTCTTCACCCATAGAGTGGTGAGCCTGTGGAGTTCATTATCACTTGAAGCAGTTGATGCCAAAGCATTGAATGTATGGAAGACATGGCTAGATATAGCACTCGGGGCTAATGGGATCAAAGATTATGGAGAGAAAACAGGATTAGGCTACTGAGTTAGACAATCAGCCATGATTGTAAAGAATGGCAGAGCAGGCTCGAAAGGCCAAATGGCCTTCTCCTGCTCCTATTTTCTATGTTTCTATGTTTGCCTCTTGAATAATCATACCATTAGTATTCAAACTCCACCTCCATATCTGCTGCCCTTGACCTAAGTTTATAAACCATTATATCATGGTGGGTAGCCTACTGCTCCTGGTAGGACTGCTCCTTCTTACAAACATTCTTATAATCATGTGGACTCAACCGTGGAGTTAGCCTTTTTGGTAGGATATATGGTTGAGTCACCCATCTTTTACCTATCATTAAGCTACTCTGAAAGCAGGGGGGCAGTAGTTTACACAGCCACATCAGGAATCCCATGTGCAACAAACATTTTATTGCAAGAATATAACAACAGCCTCTTTGGTGATGATATATAACATTTCACCTCAATCCACCAAGAAAAATAATTGACTGCTATAAGATAAAGTCATCTGTCAAATATAAACATACCTATTCCCATTCTTTCCCATGGTCTCCTGAGGAAAGTAAATGGCTCTGACTGCTGTGGCCTATGAATAATATTAGTATCACAGTCAGTTATGTAGTCCTCAATCTCCTTGTCACGACTCAGACAACGTGATTCTGTACTTGGTAATCCGCAAATGGCCCTGGTGCATCTTGTCTCGGATATCTTGCAGCAGCAAAACTCAAATGAAAAACCTTTTATCAAACAGTGGTAGTCTTTCACAATTGTGAATTGCTGTTGATATTCAATACATCATTATGGTCAACCCTGTACGCTTTAGCATAGTCAACCTTTAACATAAAGCCGACAAATGGCAATACATTTTCAATCCTTCCATCATTCCTGTCGTATATGATTGAGCCTGTTTTGAGTTGCTGACCATTGTAGCCCCGTGGTCTGAGCTGACAGTTCAGTTTCCCTACAAGTGACTCATCCTTCATTCTAAAGCTCTCAACTCTCACTCTGGAGTGGTCACCTTCATTTGTAGCTTCTGCAGTAAATGTTTCATTTCATATGCAAACTTCATGACAGAGTCAGAATTTCTGTATTCATGGAGATACTAGTCATATCAACTTTTTCTCACTGATAGAGAGATGAATAGTTTGTGGTCCATCTCTATGAGTAGTTTCAGACCAAGGATACAATCTGAAAGTATCTCACACACCCATGTGTCCTAGACAGCTTCCTTTTCTCTACCTCTGTGACATGTCTCCATGTCTGATTATACTCTGAAAGCACAGTACACAGGTTTTAGAAACACACCTCATTTATATTTTTCCTGAAAGAGAAATGTTGCTATTCTTGTAGCTGAAGCATTTCCACTTAGGATAGTTGGAAAGGACAGATTGTTGTCAGTACAGGTGGCACAGTGGCTCAGTGATTAGCACTGCTGCCTCACAGCACTAGGACCCCGGTTGAGCTGGGTGACTGTCTATGTGGAGTTTGCACATTCTCCCTGCATCTGCGGGGGTTTCCTCTGGGTGGTCTGGTTTCCTCCCACAATCTAAAGATGTGCAGGTTAAGTGGATTGGCCATGCTAAATTGCCCATAGTGTTCAAGGATGTGTAGATTTGATGCATTAGTCAGGGGTAGAATGTAGAGAAATAAGGTAGGGGAATGAGTTTAGGTGGGATATTCTTTTTGGAGGGTCAGTTAGGACTTGTTGGGCTGAAGAGCCTGTTTCCACACTATAGGGATTCTAAAACAAAACAGGCCAGTTGCGGATGCCATCACATCCTTGGTCTTTTGGAAAGTATTCTCTTCAACAGTTAGTCAAATTTGCCAAGTAAGGCAACATTTTACCAATGGTTTACCATGTCGAGACAGCTTTTCCCATCACTGAGCATTTTTGGAGTGGGAAGCTCCTGAATGGCCTTTGTTTTCTGTCTGCCATTATTCTATCTTTGTTGACTATGTGTTCCAAAAAGCAAGTAGATTCCTTGCAAAATTCACACACTATAAGCATTTCAAAACTGCACGAATTCTCTGTGCATGTCCTCAACTATATATCAGTCATCCACGTGGCAGACAACTTTCTAAATCTTGGAAAATGTTGGACAGGTTCCATTGAAATGTCTCTCAGGCCAAGACAACCCCAAATACTAGTCTATGAAGCACCAAAATGGAGTTATAATGATAGTAACGAGTCTTGATTGCTCACCTAATAGTACCTGCCAGAATTCATTATTGGCATCGAATTAAGTGAAAAATTTACTTTTAGACAATTTGGCTGAACTCTTGTCTATGGTTAACAGAAGGTGGCATTGCCTTGCTACTGCCTTGTTGTCCTGTGTTTATTGAATGCATATTCTGAGGGACCCATTACCTTTGGGTGCATTAACCATGTCCCAACTGCATTCAGTTAGTTCTGCTCAAAATCATGATTTCCTACCTTCTGCAGGGAAATTAGAAATGTCCCACATTTTCATGGCAACATGGATAACTTCTTGCCTTTCATGACCTAATAAACAATGAGTTATCATTGCCTTAGAAGTCTTCTAATTCTTCTGACAGAAGCTTTAGCTTTCAAATTGTCCCTTTTGCGGCTTTAATTCTCATTTGCCTTGTTCCCAGTATAAAGTACTGCCATGGCTCTTTATTTCCCTCCTCTATTGACAATGGTGGAAAGGCTCCTTGTCAATTGTAAATATTCCTTTTGCTTTTACTTCTAGCCACCTAGCATCAAAAAAAATTTAATCGCTTTCATTACAGGGAAGAAATTCGAAACTACATAAAAGCATCATTTAAGGCAATAGCAAGCTTAGAAATAACTGACAGGAATAAGGATGCTGAATGGGTAATTTCCATTCTACAAGATCTAAAAGGCATTTCCCAGCAAGGTTTGATTTTTGACACTTCGTCTTATTCATCTCATGGTATTTTGAAACCCATTGTGATTCTGCTCTTCAGGCAAAAAAAAATCATGGAAGTATTTGGATATTTTAAGCAAATCTTAGCGGGACTTATACACTTATTGGTAAGATCCTAGGGAGTGTTGCTGAGCAAAGTGACATCGGAGTGCAGGTTTATAGCTCCTTGAAAGTGGGGTCGCAGGTAGATAGGATAGTGAAGAAGGCGTTTGGTATGCTTTCCTTTATTGGTCAGAGTATTGAGTACAGAGTATTGAGTTGGGAGGTCATGTTGCGGCTGTACAGCACATTTGTTAGGCCATTGTTGGAATATTGCATGCAATTCTGGTCTCCTTCCTCTCGGAAAGATGTTGCGAAACTTGAAAGGGTTCAGAAAAGATTTACAAGGATGTTGCCAGGATTGGAGGATTTGAGCTATAGGGTGACGCTGAACAGGCTGGGGCTGTTTTCCCTGGAGCATTGGAGGCTGAGAGGTGACCATATAGAGGTTTACAAAATTATGAGGGGCATGGATAGTATAAATAGACAAAACATTTTCCCTGGGATTGGGGAGTCCAGAACTAGAGGGCATAGGTTTAGGGTGAGAGGGGAAAGGTATAAAAAAGACCCAAAAGGCAACTTTTTCATGCAGAGGGTGGTATGTGTATTGAATGAGCTGCTAGAGGATGTGGTGGAGGCTGGTACATTTGCAACATTTAAGCGACATTTGGATGGGTATATGGAAGGGTTTGGAGGGATATGGGCCAGGTGCTGGCAGGTGGGACTAGATTGGGTTGGGATATCTGGTCAGCGTGGACAGGTTGCACTGAAGGGTCTGTTTCCATGCTATACATCTCTATTACTCTATGACTATGATAAGAGTATTTGCCCAGGTTTAGACAAGTTAAAATAAATGTGGTAATAGCATGCATTAAGTATAAATCCATTATGACTAATAGTAATGTCTGGTCAATATTGCTAACTCAATTTGTCAAAAAGACTTGTTTGCTTCTCCTGGAAATAAAATTATGTCATTCTGCAGCCATCAAAAGTTAGTACATAAGAATGCAATTTATGTAAATGATAAAAATTGAGATTGGTGGAATTTATCTATTTTCAGTGAAAGTACTCTGCCAAATAAGATTCATGACATTTGGTCTGCACAGCTTTGAGAGATGTTTCTTACAGTCTTTTACATTTCTTCTCATTGGGGTGGCATGGTGGTTCAGTAGTTAGCACTGCTGCTTGATAGCACTAGGGACCCGGGTTCAATTCCTGCCTCGGGCAACTGTCTGTATGGAGTTTGCGTAAAAAATTAGGTCTGCAGATGCTGGAGATCACAGCTGCAAATGTGTTGCTGGTCAAAGCACAGCAGGTCAGGCAGCATCTCAGGAATAGAGAATTCGACGTTTTGAGCATAAGCCCTTCATCAGGAATAAGAGAGAGAGAGCCAAGCAGGCTAAGATAAAAGGTAGGGAGGAGGGACTGGGGGGAGGGGCGATGGAGGTGGGATAGGTGGAAGGAGGTCAAGGTGAGGGTGATAGGCTGGAGTGGGGTGGGGGCGGAGAGATCAAGAAGAGGATTGCAGGTTAGGAGGGCGGTGCTGAGTTGAGGGAACCGACTGAGACAAGGTGGGGGGAGGGGAAATGAGGAAACTGGAGAAATCTGAATTCATACCTTGTGGTTGGAGGGTTAGGTCTGTTGCTGGAGGCTTCGGATTTGTTGTAGGTACAGGTTGTCCTGGTTGGATCCAAATTTTGTTGGTTGGAATGTAGTTCGGAGTCCGTGTGGGATCAGTCGGTTCCGTAGACAGGTGCTGAGGAAGGAGATGTGGCTGTGGTAACGAGTCTGTTTGAGGACGTGGCTGAAGAGTTTCTGTGCAGAGGAGATGACCTGGGGGGGGTGCAGTGAGAGAGGGACTCACTGAAATCCTTGTAGAGGGAGGAAGAGAGCTTCTTCAAGGAAGGCATCCTTGTAAG
The DNA here is from genome assembly GCF_020745735.1 of Hemiscyllium ocellatum. Taxonomy (NCBI): domain Eukaryota; kingdom Metazoa; phylum Chordata; class Chondrichthyes; order Orectolobiformes; family Hemiscylliidae; genus Hemiscyllium; species Hemiscyllium ocellatum. The sequence goes on from NC_083412.1 coordinate 51,106,417, forward strand.
AGGATTCGCAGTAGGTTAAAATCTTCGAGTAAAAAATTAGGTCTGCAGATGCTGGAGATCACAGCTGCAAATGTGTTGCTGGTCAAAGCACAGCAGGTTAGGCAGCATCTCAGGAATAGAGAATTCGACGTTTCGAGCATAAGCCCTTCATCAGGAATAAGAGAGAGAGAGCCAAGCAGGCTAAGATAAAAGGTAGGGAGGAGGGACTGAGGGGAGGGGCGATGGAGGTGGGATAGGTGGAAGGAGGTCAAGGTGAGGGTGATAGGCCGGAGTGGGGTGGGGGCGGAGAGGTCAAGAAGAGGATTGCAGGTTAGGAGGGCGGTGCTGAGTTGAGGGAACCGACTGAGACAAGGTGGGGGGAGGGGAGTTTGCACCTCCTCCCCATGTCTGTGTGGTTTTCTCCCACAGTCCAAATATATGCAGGTTAGGTGAATTGGCCATTCTAAATTGCCTATAGTGTTAGGTGCAGGGAATGGGTCTGGGTAGGTTGCATGTTGGTGTGGACATTTTGAGCTGAAGGGCCTGTTTCCACACCGCAGGGAATCACATCTAATTATGCAGTTACTGGATTATTAGATACCTTGACTGGGGAGTCACACAGCCAGAAACATGAAAGTACTCACCCACATGCTGGAGCCTTCCAGTCTTCATGTTATTGGAATCACATTTAAAGCCCAGCTGCAAGCCATTTCAGATGCTGCTAGCTAGCAACTTACCCTCACAGGGTGGTGCTTGGTCATTATCACTGAGGACATTGCCCACTGGAAATGAAGGCCCACTCTTTGCTTTGCTGCAGGTCTGGTGAATGGAGTTGTGAAAAGGAGGACATCAACTCAGATGGGAACTCCATAGACCAAACCAGCCTGGGCAAATTGCAGCAGGATATCCAACAGGTCAGGAAGAAAGTTACGTATCTTCTGTGTCACATAAATGTTAATGCCTCCATCTTCTCTCTGCTATCTCACACACACAGGATCACCATTCAGTCTAACTCTGCCACTGCACACCTCTCAGCAAGACTCATGGACCACAACTCTCAGCCTTACATACATCATGTGCATTCAATAGCTCTCCCTAACCTCATCCTTCCAAACCACTGACTTTTCTTGCCACTTACACATCCTCTTTACTCACTGGGGATGCATCACCCATCAGCATTACCGCTGACTGTTCTTCCATCATACTCAATCTCTCTCATCACATTGCAGGAAGAATTGATCTACAATTAGGGCTATGACTGGTTGAGTTTGTGGATAGTAGACTCCCTATCCATCAAAGGAAAAATGCTGCATTTGAGCAGAGAAGAGAGCAACTAAGTGTGTGGCTATGGAGAGACTTCAATGCCCAGTAATCTTCACTGTGCTGTGCTGCTCTCCCAATAAAGCTGGTGCGAATACATTCCTAATCTGCACAAGTTTTTATAACTCTTACATAACCATTTCCCTCGCTTCTCTTATTCTGGCACTAATAACATCCAGCAAACATTCACAACGAGGCCACTGTCAGAACCCTCACTTCACCTCGGAGGAGAAAGCCACTGAATCCTCAGAAATTGCACCAGCAAAGCTTTCATCTGCACTCTCCACTAGCAAAGAGATGTTCACCTGAATGTGTTCTCTCTAGATTACACTTGGGAGCTTAATCTGGTGAGCACAGCACAGACTTGTTACTGAAGCCGGTCAAAGAAGAAAACTCTGGTATTCTCTGACTGGCAGAGATCTAGAGACCAGGCATTCACTTAGCTCCAGGTCAACAGAAGATGATCCCCTGTTCCTGGCCATTAATGACTTTATCAAATGCACAGACAGACACAGAAATAACAGGTCTGTGACTGCAACCACAAAAGGATCGTTAACTGAGATTTCCTATCAATCCAACCTCGTTATAGATTACTGGATCGAAAATAGCCTGTTATTGGGCAGATACTAAGAACCACTGAAGCACTTTACAGATTTACTGTCCACATTGCCCTTGTCCCTCAGTTTTGTCCAGTCAAAATGCAGATTTAAATCATCTATGACAATTGTAGTGCACTTCTTAGTCTCCAAGTTATACCTTGAACTGCAGTGAGTCAACTGTTTGGTGACCTATAGCTGATTCCCATCCATCACTTCTTTCCCTTGATATTCCTTTCTTCCAGTCAAACTGATTCCACATCATGATCTGTTGCATCTATATGACTACTCACCACAACACTGATACTTTCCTTTATTGATACAGCTACCCGACTTCCTCTTCTTTTTTAGCCTAGTCTTCAGGAACATTGGATACCTTTGAATATTGAGTTGCCCAGATTTAATCACCTTGTAAAAACTATCAAATCATATCAATTTATTTGTATTTGTGCCATCAACTCATCTATCTTGCTCCAAATGCAACAAGCATTCAGATAAGCTTTGACTTTTCACCAATATTACCTTCTGCTGTCCTCATTTCTATTGCACACTTTTGGTTTCTACCCCTTTCTGTCACAATTTGATTATCATTTACCTCTTTAATATCATGGACCTCTGTTCTCATTTTCCTTTTTGATGTTTTAAACTTAGTTTCAATTAACATTCTCCCCATCCCACTCATCAGGGTAAAGCCCTACCTACAACCTTAATCATATGATTCACCAGTATGGTTCAAATTAAGCCTATCTCAGCTTTCTCTTTCCTCAGCACTGATGCCAGTGTCCCATAGGTGAGAACCCATTTTTCCCACACCAATCCTTGAGCCACACATTTATCTAGGCGAAAGTGAGGACTGCAGATGCTGGAGATTAGAATCGAGAGTGTGGTGCTGGAAAAGCACAGCAGGCCAGGCAGCATCCGAGGAGCAGGAGAGTCGATGCCTCGAGCAAGAGCCCTTCATTAGGAATTTTGATGAAGGGCTTTTGTCCGAGGCATCAGTTCTCCTGCTCCTTAGATGCTGCCTGGCCTGCTGTACTTTTCCAGCACCATACTCCCCACACATTTATCTGTCTCGTTTTATTTACCCTATCCAGTTTATTTGTTCAGGTAGTAATCCATAAATTATTACCTTTATGGTTCTTCTTTTCAATTTAGTCCCAAGCTTCTCATAATCCCTTATCAGGATACAAATGCTACAGGAAGGATAGAAAGGGAGGCAAAAGAGGAGGGGGAGTGTCATTTTTGATAAGGGATAGCATTACAGCTGTGCTAATGGAAGATATTCCCAGAAATACATCCAGGAAAGTTATTTGGGTGAAACTGAGAAATAAGAAAGGGATTATCACCTTATTGGGATTGTATTATAGACCCACCAATAGTCAGAGGGAAATTGAGAAACAAACTTGTAAGGAGATCTCAGCTATCTGTAAGAATAATAGGGTAGTTATGGTAGGGGATTTTAACTTTCCAAACATCGACTGGGACTGCCATAGTGTTAAAGGTTTAGATGGAGAGGGATTTCTTAAGTGCGTACAAGAAAATTTTCTGATTCAGTATCTGGATGTACCTACTAGAGAAGGTGCAAAACTTGACCTACTCTTGGGAAATAAGGCAGGGCAGGTGACTGAGGTGTCAGTGGGGGGGCACTTTGGGGCCAGCAACCATAATTCTATTCATTTCAAAATAGATCTGAGCTATCCTTTTCCATCACTAAAAGTTGAAGTTCTAAATCGGAGAAAGGCCAATTTTAATGGTATTACGTAAGAACTTTCAAAAGCTAATTGGAGGCAGATGTTCGCAGGTAAAGGGACGGCTGGAAAATGGGAAGCCTTCAGAAAAGAGATTACAAGAATCCAGAGAAAGTATATTCCTATCAGGGTGAAAGGGAAGGCTGTTAGGTATAGGGAATGCTGGATGACTAAAGAAATTGAGGGTTTGATTAAGAAAAAGAAGGAAGCATATGTCCGGTATAGACAGGATAGATCGAATGAATCATTAGAAGAGTATAAGGAAGTAGAAGTATACTTAAGAGGGAAATCAGGAGGGCAAAAAGGGGACGTGAGATAGTTTTGGCAAATAGAATTAAGGAGAATCCAAAGGGGTTTTACAAATATATTAAGGACAAAAGGGTAACTAGGGAGAGAATAGGGCCCCTTAAAGATCAGCAAGGCGGCCTTTGTGTGGAGCCACAGAACATGGGGGAGATACTAAATGAATATTTTGCATCAGTATTTACTGTGGAAAGGGATATGGAAGATACAGACTGTAGGGAAATAGATGGTGACATCTTGCAAAATGTCCAGATTACAGAGGAGGAAGTGCTAGATGTCTTGAAATGGTTAAAGGTGGATAAATCCCCAGGACCTGATCAGGTGTACCTGAGAACTCTGTGGCAAGCTACAGAAGTGATTACTGGGCCTCTTGCTGAGATATTTGTATCATCAATAATCACAGGTGAGGTGCCGGAAGACTGGAGGTTGGCAAATGTGTTGCCACTGTTTAAGAAGGGTGGTAAGGACAAGCCAGGAAACTATAGATCAGTGAGCCTAACCTCTGTGGTGGGTAAGTTGTTGGTGGGAATCCTAAGGGACAGGATGTACATGTATTTGGAAAGGCAAGGACTGATTACGGATAGTCAACATGACTTTGTGCATGGGAAATCATGTCTCACAAACTTGATTGAGTTTTTTGAAGAAGTAAGAAAGAAGATTGATGAGGGCAGAGCAGTAGATGTGATCTATATAGACTCCAGTAAGGTGTTTGACATGGTTCCCCAAGGGAGACTCATTAGCAAGGTTAGATCTCATGGAATACAGGGAGAACTAGCCATTTGGATTCAGAACTGGCTCAAAGGTAGAAGACAGAGGGTGGTGGTGGAGGGTTGTTTTTCAGACTGGAGGCCTGTGACCAGTGGAGTGCCACAAGATTCAGTGCTGGGTCCTCTACATTTTGTCACTTAAATAAATGATTTGGATGCGAGCATAAGAGGTACAGTTAGTAATTGGAGGTGTAGTGGACAGCGAAGAGGGTTACCTCAGATTACAACAGGATCTGGACCAGATGGGCCAATGGGCTGAGAAGTGGCAGATGGAGTTTAATTCAGATAACTGCGAGGTGCTACATTTTGAGAAAGCAAATCTTAGCAGGGCTTATACACATAATGGTAAGGCCCCAGGGAGTTGTGGTTTTGTTCGCCGAGCTGGGAATTTGTGTTGCAGACATTTCGTCCCCTGTCTAGGTGACATCCTCAGTGCTTGGGAGCCTCCTGTGAACCGCTTCTGTGATCTTTCCTCCGGCATTTGTAGTGGTTTGAATCTGCCGCTTCCGGTTGTCAGTTCCAGCTGTCCGCTGCAATGGTCGGTATATTGGGTCCAGGTCGATGTGGATGGCAGATTCAATCGATAAGCACATTAACCTGGACCCAATATACCGACCATTGCAGCGGACAGCTGGAACTGACAACCGGAAGCGGCAGATTCAAACCACTACAAATGCCGGAGGAAAGATCACAGAAGCGGTTCACAGGAGGCTCCCAAGCACTGAGGATGTCACCTAGACAGGGGACGAAATGTCTGCAACACAAATTCCCAGTTCGGCAAACAGAACCACAACAACGAGCACCTGAGCTACAAATCTTCTCCCAAACTTTGAACTCCTAGGGAGTGTTGCTGAACAAAGAGACCTTGGAGTGCAGATTCATAGCTCCATGAAAGTGGAGTCGCAGATAGATAGGATAGTGAAGAAGGCGTTTGGTATGCTTTCCGTTATTGGTCAGAGTATTGAGGACAGAGTAGGGAGGTCATGTTGCGGCTGTACAGCACATTGGTTAGGCCACTGTTGGAATATTGCGTAAAATTCTGGTCTCCTCCCTATCAGAAAGATATTGTGAAATTTGAAAGGGTTCAGAAAATACTTACAAGGATGTTGCCATGGTTGGAGGATCTGAGCTACAGGGAGAGGCTAAACAGCCCCAGTCTGGCGTGGGAGTCCAGAACTAGAGGGTATAGGTTCAGGGTGAGAGAGGAAAGATATAAAAGAGACTTAAGGGGCAACGTTTTCTCACAGGTGGTGGTACGTGTATGAAATGAGCTGCCAGAGGATGTGGTGGAGGCTGGTACAATTGCAACATTTAAGAGGCATTTGGATGGGTATATGAATAGGAAGGGTTTGGAGGGATATGGGCCGGGCGCTGGCAGGTGGGACTAGATTGGGTTGGGATATCTGGTCAGCATGAACGGGTTGAACCAAAGGGTCTGTTTCCATGCTGTACATCTCTATGACTCTAAGAAACTCTTTCATAGTCCTATCAATTCATTTGTAACAAAGCTGTCCATGACAATAAGGTACTGTGCCTCTAACTCCAAATTCCTCTCCAGCCCAAAAGAGATGTCCTGAATCTTGGCACCAGGTCCACAACACAGCCTTCCAGACTCTCTGTCTTAGCTGCAGAGAGCAGGGTCTATCTCCCCAACAGTGCAAGCTCCTGTTACTACTGTATTTCACTTTTTTCTCCTCACTTGAATGGCACACTGCACCATGGTGCTTTGATCAGTTCAGTCATGCTCTCTGCAGTCTGTGCCATTGTCTGCATTGGAAGAAAGAACCTCTTACCTATTTGTTAAGGGCAGTGCTTGAGATACCTCCAAAGCTAAAGTCGGGATCCTGTATCTACTTCACTCAATTACACACCCTCCTATCCCTGACCATAGAACAAATTTGAAGTAATTAATTGAAGGAATGTGATTGCCTCCTGAAACACATCAGTAACAGCCTTGATGGTTTACAGTTTGAAGATTGGGAGATTGCAGACTCTTCCCAAATTGATCTTTGGAAGCAGCCGGCTGCGTATAAAATTAGCACAGCTGTCACCTTGATGCCCATTGAGTTAGGATACCTTCAGAAAACAGTTCTTCCCCAACAGATAGCATACTTCTGTAATGCTGCCTTGGGACATCTGCAACATGCCTCACACATGAGAAAGTTAAAATGTCACAGTGGGGGTCAGTCCCATGCTTTGTTTCTCATCCAGGGCACATTGGGACTTTAGGGTTAAAAATCCCACTACCAAAAAAAAACTTACTGCAAGAGCAACTGAAAGCCTATAGTCTTTCAATTCACACATGTGCATCCCCCCCACCCACCTCCACCCCACCCCACCCCCCCAAGTAAGCCTAGACAAGACCTTTGTCCTTTACAGACAGGACTTATAGCCCTGGCCCCAACCCAGCTAACTGCCTCCCTCTTCCCATTGTCTTACTTCCCCTCCATATTAGCAGAAGTGTGTGAATCCCCATTCACTTCCCCTCCATATTAACATAGGTATGTGAATCTCTCAGTTACCTCACCTCCATATTAGTATAGGCATGTGAGTTCCCCATTTGTAGCAGGTAAAACCTTTCTGCCTTAATTCCTTTCCATTAACACATAATCATGGAAGATACGATAATCAGTTTCTATAGTCCATTCAAACATTATTTCAGGAATTGACATTCATCAGGTTTGGTAAAATCATAATTGCCTATTTTAAGTTATGTGATGTCAATCATCCATGTGACTGATAAGTATTTGTTCAATTCCTATTAGAAATACTGTCTCTGGGTGTAAGGCAGAGATTCATGAAGAAGAGCCACTAAAAGTAGGCACTCAGCTACTTTAGTGATGCTTTGAATCTCTTGCTGGCTGTCCAATAATAAAGCTACTATTGTTGAACAGAAAACTTGTATCATCCGGATTTGTGGAAAAAAACAGACATTAACACACATGGGAAGGAAATGACATAGAAGATGATAATGCCTGGGTTCCCTGTACCTCCTGGGCATCCTGAGAGGAATTCCAACTAAGATTCCAGATGTGGAGGCAGCCCATGTTATTCAGGGGCTTGGAAATTCCAGTTCACAGGAAAAATAAGACATACAATGTCAAGGAAAAATGGCCAATCTTTCACCCAATGTTTTAATGGCAAGATGAAAATCCTGCCAGTGAGAGGCAAGGGGCATATTTACCAGCAACCGCATCTCTTTTTTGTAATATTCATTCTATAGAGTCTCGAATTTCATTGATGCTGCATTTGTCATAGCCTTCAAACAATAGCTGGTGTGAATTCTACAATCCGTTCTCTCCAGGCGTGTCCATTTGATGGCTATCTATGACTAAAACGGAAAATTTCTAGCAGCTTGAAATAGCCAGCATCGAACTGTACAATGTCACTTGACTCTTTGGCAATCACCTTAACCACACTGTCAGGATTTATTTTTAAAAAGGAAAGTCTATTTGTAAAAGTTATATATGGACTCGACCACGTTTGAAGTTGATATAAATGCTTCTATGAGTCTGCAATTTCTTTGATCTTGATTTGGCATTTCAGAGTGAAGAGAAATCTGCATTCAATTTGTCACTTTCTACTTTATTAATTCAAGTAATGTATCATACTTGTTTTAGTTTGCTCACTTAGGGTTTTATTTTTCTTTCCTCTATATTATGTATTCAGCACATTTGTAACTTTCATTTAGGCTTTCTTGCATTTTTTCCCTTGACTAATTCTTCTAATCACCTAATTAATGAAGTGATAGTTGTGGGATTTAATGCCTTTTTTGTGTAACATTAATTTTAAAGCTGTGTCACACTTGGCAGCCTGGCTGTACAATAATTTGATGTACCACAGTACGCCACAGAATGTAAAAACTTAAGTTCTCCCACATGATTTCCAATACACTGAGTTCATGATCTTAATCAGCCAATTTACAGGGAGTGTGAACAATCTGGATTGCACTGACCTGTTGCTCAATAAAAAATAATGAAAATAAGGTAACTCATCTTGACATTCAATGTAAACAAACTTGCCTCACTTTATAGGACAAAGAAACGTAAATGGGATTTAACTTTGTTCAGCATATTGCCCAATTTTACAAAATAACATACATTACTGAAATCTCTTTGATGCTTCAATAACATCAAGGAGAGTGGGTCCAATCATTTGGGGAAACACTCCAGAATAGGTTGATCCCTGGATGGTTGACAATATGTTACAGAAGTTGAGTTTTAAAGAAATGTTAATTTTAATAATGTCAAATAAAGGTTTCATAAGGAAGGAAATATTTTGAATGAAAATTAATTCCCATGGACTTTCTTTCCTCTTCAAGGTTTAATGACCAGAAAAGGCAATAAATTTCTATTAGAACTGCTTAATTAAATTAGATTTCAAGATGGCGCCGAAGCGTGGTGACATTTTGCAAGCTGTCTACAGTAGATCTTATTCTTACATATCTTGTAATCATTCTGCTGTTCCAAACCTTAACTCTAAGTCTGTCAGAATTACTAACAATGTACTCTTAAATCTACTTTCAGGTATAAAGGTTACGTGACTGACATGGCTCAACCACCGATGCTGGAACCATAAGCTCAACCCCTCAGGGAAGGCCTGACCAGTGCGGAAATAAGACCTGACCCCACTGTGACCTGACAATGAGGGGCCCGACCAGACTAAATGCAAAAGCCCCCCAGAGCACTTGTGAAGGAAACTAGTACACAGGACCCATCAAATGCACTTACATATCTTGCTGATGCCAAAACCGCAAGCCCAGAGGTCCCCGTCCTCTTGCACACCTGACCTAATCGAAACCCACAACCAAAGCCCGACCAATATAGCAACAAGACCTGACCCCTGAGGTGACCTGGCACAGGAAGCCCATCCGAACCAGACACAAGACCTCCCGAGAATGCAAAGGCCATGATTGGTGCCCAAGATCCCATCGAGAACACACACTTTCATCTTAGAGCAGCAGAGTTCCCTCACTGGCATACACTGCCTAGTAGCAGCCACCTACCCAGGAAATGTTGGAGATGCTCTGGACTTCAGGTGAGACTGAAAAGTCAGGGTTTCAAGACTCCTTCCCCAGCATACTCCTGGCAAACGTCTGAGCTATTGAGAGCAAAATGGATTGACTTAAAGCTAGACTCACCATCCAAAGGGGATTCAGAGACTTGTCTGGGCTCTGGTTGACAGAGACATGGCTCACCCCTGCCACACTTGATTGTGCCTTACAACCTGACGGTCTCTCAGTTCACCAAATAGACCACTCAGTGTCCTCAGGCAAGGCAAGAGATGGTGGGGTCTGCCTCCTAAACAACAACTTCTGGTGCCAGGACATGGTGACCCTGGCACGTTACTGCTCCCTGTAACGAGAATATCAAACAATAAAGTGCAATCCCGACTACTTGCGGTGCAAGTTCACCTCCACTATCCTGACAGCAAACTACATCCTACCACATGCAGAAGTGAAGAGAGCACTTGATGTAGTATACAATGTGACAAACAGTCTTGAGACAGAATATCCCAAGGCCATATCCATCATAACCAGTGACTTCGATGACGCCAATCTCAAGAACATGCTACTAAAATACCATCAACACATCTCCTGCCCCACTCGAGGTCCAAACATTCTTGACCATTGCGATAAAACTATTAAAGGCACCTACTGGTCTATCCCCCATCCACATTTTTAAAAATAAAGTCACAACACTGTGCTCCTCCTCCCAACTTACATGTAGAAATTGAAGAGTGAGGACCAAATACAGAAAGCAGTGTGGTGTTGTCTGAGGCAATGGACGGGTTTCTATGGAATTGCTTTGAGTTGGTGGACAAATCCGTATTCAAGAACTCAGTGGCCAACCTAGACAAATATGCCACTACTGGTACAGACTTCATTAGTAAGTGCTGAAGAAGTTAATCCGAATGTTCCTCAACCAGGAACCATGCATGAACCAGGAGATCCACTCCCTGCTGAAGTCCAGGCCTGAGATGTACAAGTCAGGCAACCCTGATCTATACAGGAAATCTACGTATGACTGTCATAAGGCCATCAGAGGTGCCAAGAGCCAATGCCAAACTAAGCTGGGACCCAGATCAATAGCATAGGCACTCACTGTTTTTGGAAGGCTTACGCGACATAACGTATGACAAAGCAGAATTGTGACAATAGTGCATTTCTCACAGGACTCAATACATTCTACACATGCTTTGAACAGAAGGTCAATGAAATTATGTCCCTTATCCCCACAGCTTCGGGTGCACCTGTATTCGTAATAACTACCGCAGACTTTAGAGTCATAGAGTCACAGAGATGTACAGCATGGAAACGGACCCTTCTGCCCAACCCGTCATGCCAACCAGAAATCCCAACCCAATCTAGTCCCACCTGCCAGCACCCGGCCCATATCCCTCCAAACCCTTCCTATTCATATACCCATCCAAATGCCTCTTAAATGTTGCAATTGTACCAGCCTCCACCACTTTCTCTGCCAGCTCATTCCATACATGTACCACCTTCTGCATGAAAAAGTTGCCCCTTAGGTCTCTTTTATATCTTCCCTGTAATCCTGAACCTATGCCCTCTAGTTCTGGACTCCCCAACCCCAGGGAAAGGACTTTGTCTATTTATCCTATCCATGCCCCTCATAATTTTTTAAATCTCTATAAGGTCACCTCTCAGCCTCCGACGCTCCAGGGAAAGCAGCCCCAGCCTGTTCAGCCGCTCCCTATAGCTCAAATCCTCCCACCCTGGCAACATCCTTGCAAATCTTTTCTGAACCCTTTCGAGCTTCACAACATCTTTCTAATAGGAAGGAGACCAGAATTGCACACAATATTCCAACAATGGCCTAACAAATGTCCTGTACAGCCGCAACATGACCTCCCAACTCCTGTACTCAGTACTCTGACCAATAAAGGAAAACATACCAAACGTCTTCTTTACTATCCTATCTATCTGCGACTCCACTTTCAAAGAGCTGTGAACCTACACTCCAAGGTCTCTTTGTTCAGCAACACTCCCTAGGATCTTACCATTAAGTGCTAAGTTTTGCTTTCCCAAAATGCAGCACCACGCATTTATCTGAATTAAACTCCATCTGCCACTTCTCAGCCCATTGGTCTATCTGGTCCGGATCCTGTTGTAATCTGGGGTAACCCTCTTTGCAGTCACTACACCTCCAATTTTGGTGTCATCTGCAAACTTACTAACTGTCCCTCTTATGCTCGCATCCAATTCATTTATGTAAATGATAAAAAGTAGAGGACCCAGCACCGATCCTTGTGGCACTCCAGTCTGAAAAACAACCCTCCACCACCATCCTCAGTCTTCTACCTTTGAGCCAGTTCTGTATCCAAATGGCTAGTTCTCCCTGTATCCCATGAGATCTAACCTTGCTAATCAGTCTCCCACGGGGAACCTTGTCGAACGCCTTACTGAATTCCATATAGATCACATCTACTGCTCTGCCCTCATCAATCTTCTTTCTTACTTCATCAAAAAACTCAATCAAGTTTGTGAGACATGATTTCCCACGCACAATGTTTTGTTGACTACCCCTAATCAGTCCTTTCATTTCCAAATACATGTTTATCCTGTCCCTCAGGATTCCCTCCAACAACTTGCACACCATTGAGGTCAGGCTCACTGGTCTTTACCGCCCTTCCTAAACAGTGGCACCACATTTGCCAACCTAGAGTCTTCCAGCACCTCACCTCTGACTATTGATGATACACATATCTCAGAAAGAGGCCCAGCAATCACTTCTCTAGCTTCCCACAGAGTTTTTGGGTACACCTGATCAGGTCCTGGGGATTTATCCACCTTTAACCGTTTCAAGACATCCAGCACTTCCTCCTCTGTAATCTGGACATTTTGCAATATGTCACCATCTATTTCCCTGCAAACTATATCTTCCACATCCTTTTCCACAGTAAGTACTGATGCAAAATATTCGTTTAGTATCTCCCCCATTTTCTGTGGCTCCACACAAAGGCCGCCTTGCTGATCTTTGAGGGGCCCTGTTCTCTCCCGAGTTACCCTTTTGTCCTTAATATATTTGGAAAAACCTTTGGATTCTCCTTAATTCTATTTGCCAATGCTATCTCACGTCCCCATTTTTGCCCTCCTGATTTCCCTCTTATGTATACTCCTACTTCCTTTATACTCTTCGAAGGATTCACTCGATCTATCCTGTCTATACCTGACATATGCTTCCTTCTTTTTCTTAACCAAACTCTCAATTTCTTTAGTCATCTAGCATTCCCTATACCTACCAGCCTTCCCTTTCATCCTGACAGGAATATACTTTCTCTAGATTCTTGGAATCACTTTTCATTTTCCAGCCGTCCCTTTACCTGCGAACATCTGCCTCGAATCAGCTGCCAAAAGTTCTTGCCTAATACCGTCAAAATTGGCCTTTCTCCAATTTAGTACTTCAACTTTTAGATCTGGTCTATCCTTTTCCATCACTATTTTAAAATGAATAGAATTATGGTTTCTGGCCCCAAAGCGCTCCCCCACTGACACCTCAGTCGCCTTATTTCCAAAGAGTAGGTCAAATTTTGTACCTTCTCTAGTAGGTACATCCACATACTGAATCAGAAAATTGACTTGTACACATTTAAGAAATTCCTCTCCATCTAAACCTTTAACACTATGGCAGTCCCAGTCGATGTTTGGCAAGTTAAAATTCCTTACCATAGCTACCCTATTATTTTTACAGATAGCTGAGATCTCCTTACAAGTTTGTTTCTCAAGTTCCCTCTCACTACTGGGGGGTCTATAATACAATCCCAATAAGGTGATCATACCTTTCTTATTTCTCAGTTCTACCCAAATAACTTCCCTGGATGTATTCCCAGGAATATCCTCCCTCAGCACAGTTGTAATGCTATCCCTTATCAAAAATGCCACCCACCCCCCCCCCACCCCTCCTCCCCTCCTCTCTTGCCTCCCATTCTATCCTTCCTGTAGCATTTTTATCCTGGAACATAAAGCTGCCAGTCCTGCCCATCCATGAGCCATATTTCTGTAATTGCTATGATATCCCAGTCCCATGTTCCTAACCATGTCTTGAGTCCATCTGCCTTCCCTATTAGGCCCCTTGCATTGAAATAAATGCAGTTTAATTTAGTAGTCCTACCTTTGTCCCTGCCTGCCCTGACTGTTTGACTCACATCTGTTCTCAGTTGTACCCGTCTCAGATCGATCTCTTTCCACACTATCTCCCTGGGTCCCACCCCCACCTTACTAGTTTAAATCCTCCCGAGCAGCTCGAGCGAATTTCCCTGCCCGTATATTAGTCCCCTTCCAATGTAGGTGCAATCCGTCCTTGTTGTACAGGTCACTTCTACCCCAAAAGAGAATCGTAAATTCAGCCCAGTCCATCATGCATAACAGCCATCCATCCATTGACTCCATTTATACTTCAGGAAAGCAACCAACATAATCAAAGACCTCTTCCACCCCAGTTACACTCTCTTCCATCTTCTTCCATTGGGCAGAAGATATAAAACTTTGAATACACAAATAAACTGATTCAAGAAGCTTCTTCCCCTCTGTTATCAGACTTTTGAATGAACCTCTCAAATGTTAATTCTGATCTCTCTCTCTTTACCTTCTCTGTGGCTGTGATACTGTACTTGGCACTTCATTCTGCTATACTGATGTACTTTGTAGAGTATGATCTGCCTGTTTAGCAAGCAAAACAACACTTTTTACTGTATCTCAGTATATGTGACAATAATAAATCAATTAATCAATCAAGCAATAACTGGACAAGATAAATAGGAAAACTTAGAAACCGTATCAAATCCAAAGCAAGGAAAACATGAGTATAATATAGAAAATGCACAAGGAAGCCTTAGTTCCTGACCGAGGTGAATAAAAATACTCAATCATTTTGTTTTAATTTTTTCATGAGACTTAAATATTGCTGGAAGGTTAAAATTTGTTTTCCATCTCTAATTGTCCTTGAAAAATCAACTGAATACATTGTTCAACTGAAAACTACACAGGAACCTCGATTATCTGAAAATCAATTATCCGAATATCGGATTATCCAAGGGAGATCTCGAAGTCCTGATAGAAACATTACATCAAACATGTGTTTCCAACTCTGATCGCTTAATTTATTTACAGTGATTGAAAGTGAACTTGACTTACTGAAATGCTGCTGAGAACAGTCCTGGACACTGATGGGAGCCCAGGCACCATTTCCAAATGACTGACCTCTCGCGCCCTCTCTCTGCCCCATATTTTCCCTGGAGTTCTACACAGAGGTATATCCCAACTGCGCCCACCCCCCCTTCCCCCTTCTCCAACATTGTCCTGTATGGAGCAAGGATGGAAGCTGTCAAAAGGTTGCATTAAAAAGATGTGTGTGTGTGTATATGCTGTTTGGGGACTTACCCCCAAAAGGCAGTAGCAGCAGCCTTGCTGTTGGTGTCCTGTCTTGCTGCCCCAGAGAGGGGACTGGGGTATACGGGGGGCAGGGAGAGGGGTGTTGGATGGGGTTGTCTGATGGATAGGGGTCGGTGTTGTATGGGGTTGGGGAGTCAGGTGGGCGGGGATGGACACGGACGGAGTGTTGTATTGGATGGGGCTGGGTGCGGGGTTTGGTGTTGGACAGTGTTGGGGGCAGGTTGAGTGGCGGGGGTGAACGAAGATGGAGGGCCAGTGTCGGATGGGTTTGGGGTAGGAGTATGGGCGGGTGGGGGGGCAGTTTTGGTCGGGGTTGAAGGCATGCAGGGAGGCGGTGTTGGACAGGATTGGGGGTGGACAGGGGGTGGCGGTATTGGTTGGGGGATGGATGGGGGTCAGTGTTGGATGGTAGGTGAATGGGTATGGGGGGTGAGTGCCGACGGGGTCAGGGTTGGACGGGGTTGGGGGTGGATGGGATGGGAGCGAGAAGGGTGCAGCAGTATGGGTGGGTGGGGCGCGTGGGCTGTGTGCTGCTGCCCAATCTCCTGAATGGGGAGCAGACTTAACAGAACACTCCGAGTCCCAGATGAGAGGTATTGAATCAATTGACCGAATAATCAATTATGCAAATGAAATAGTGCCTGCCCATCTCATTCGGATAATCGAGGTTTCTCTGCATAAGGTTTTTGAAAGGCGTTTACTATACATTGTTCCCAGTGTCTAAGTAGATGAGGCTAAATTTCAGGGTGATGGGTGATAGGATGTGCATGGGTATACTTTGTGGTACTCCCATTACCAGCCCATGGGTTGCCAACACACCCAACAAAATCTCACCCGGCAACAATCAATCTGATCAGTTGGTAGCTACAGCAGACCCAACAGCTCCAGGACAGAGTTGTGGGCACTACTAGAACTGCAAGCAAACAAAGGAAGAGTTTCAATGGATCCCAGTGCCAGGTTAAATCTCACAATTTAAGGGTGGGGAGGAATCGGGCAGGATAGGGAAGGGGGAATTAAAGGGTATTGCAGATTTTGGAGGCCAAGTGGGAAACAAAGGGTCTCATTTTAAGAAGGTTGTCCCCTAAGTGCAAAGGGCAGCCCCAATCCTAAATGTTGAGCACCTTCCCTTCCTTCAATTATGGCTTTCCAAAATTTTTTTTTAAAAATGTGGCCTTGTCAACCTTTTTTAAGCTATTATTCTTTATTTAAATATGAAATGCAGGCTGCTGCTTTTTGATGACCATCCAGTCCCCATATTACAGCCATCAGTGTGGGATGGCTGGGTCGCGAGGGTGAGTACTTCTCACCCCACAGACTTTACCTCCTTCCATTGAAAACATACCCTGCAGAGCAATAAAACACATTCCCTGGGATTATGGGGGCCCTTTAAATCATACATAGTATCAATCCAACAAAACAATAACAAGGATTAAAAACTGTACAATGTAAATTCAATAGGATGACACTAGGGCTTAGAAAACCAAGTTATAAGGAGAAATTTGAAATACTGGGACTATTTTTATTGAAGCAGAAATTAATCAATTTTTGATATTTTTTTTAAAAATCTGAAAGGCTTTGTTAAGTTAAAGTTTTTAAAAATTGTGGAGTTGGGGAGTCAGTGATGAAGGGTCATCAATTTAAAACTGCCAGGAGGACAGTGAAGTTGCAATGTAATGCTATCTTCATGTAAGGCTTATTAAAGCATGGAATGCTTTGCTGTAGGGAATAGTGAGTTAGAGAGCCCATTACATTTTTCAAAAAAATAGAAAACATTTGAAATAGACAATTCTACAGTGGTATCAGTCTGGATTGCTCTATGAAAAGCTGATATTAATACAACAGTCTAAATGGCTTCCTTTATAAGTTGATGGAAATATACATGAAAAATAAACGACTCCACCACTGTCACAGATTTTATCAGCAAGTGTGTGGAGGACTGCATACTGAGGAAGTAAATCTGGGTGTTCCCCAACAGGAACCCCTGGATGAATCAGAACACACAGAACCTGCTAAAAAACCAGGCATGAGGCCTTCAGATCAGGAGACCCACTCAAATATAAGGAATCCAAGTATGACTTTCACAGAGCCATTAAAACGGCCAAGGACCAATACCAATCCAAACTAGAGACCCAGACAGACAGCGATGATGGCAAGGACTGAATCACAGGTTCTAAAAAGAGACAATGCAGGATAGCAGACGATGACATATCCCGCCCAAATCGTCTCAATGCCTTCTATGCTCACTTTGAGCAGAATTTCAGCAGAGAGGTAACACCTATTCCGACAGGTCCTGACAAACCTATCCCAACAGTCACTGCATCAGAGGTCAGATCAGTTTTCTTTGTGTGAATCCAAGGAAAATGATGGGACCAGACAGAGTACCAGGCCATGCACTCAGAGCATGCATAGACCAACTGGCAGAGGTCTTCTTGGACATCTTCAACCTCTCCTTGCAGCAGGCCACTGTCCCGGCCGGTTTCAAGAGGGCCAACATCATCCCTGTGCCTAAGCAGGCTCATGCAGCATGTCTCAATGAGTACCTCCCAGTGCCCTAACATTGGTGATCATGAAGTGCTCTGAAAGGCTGGTCATGGCATTAATCAACTCCAGCCTCCCCACTACTCTTCACCCACTCCAATTTGCCTATCGGACCAACAGATCCATGTCAGATGCCAAATCACTTGCCCTTCACTCCTCCCTAGAACATCTTGACACCAAAAACAGCTACAAACAGCTACTCATTGACTACAGTTCACCTTTCAACACTATTATCCCTCGAAACTGATTACTAAACTTAGTGATCTCAGACTAAGCCTCACTCTGCAACTGGATCCTCAGTTTTCTGACCCACAGGCCACAATCAGTGAAACTGGGTACAATATTTCATCCTCACTAACACTCAACACTGGAGTTCCCCCAGGGTGCATACTCTGCCTCCTACTGTACTCACTGTATACCCATGACTGCGTCGCCAAATGCCAGACTAATGCCATTTACAAGTTCGCTGATGACACCACCATAGTCAGTCGAATTTCAGATGTCAATGAAACAGACTACAGACGGGAGGTGGAAGACTTGGAAAAATGGCGCACTGAGAACAACCTAGCTCTCAATGCTGGCAAAACCAAAAAACTCATTATTGACTTCCGGTGGATTGTTACTCATGTCCCCCTACACATCAACAACACAAAGTTGGAGCGAGTGGAGAGTGTCAAGCTCCTGGAAGTGGTCATCCACAACAAGCTTTCTTGGATTCTTCATGTGGACGCACTAGTTACAAAGGCCTAACAACATCTCTTCTTCCTCAGGCAGCTGAGGAAATTTGGCATGACAACGAATACCCCTGTCATGGATGCATCACTTTTATAGGTGCGCCGTCAAGAACATTCCATCTGGATGCATCACTACCTGATAGGGCAACTGTACCATTCAAGACTGGAGATGGTTACAGAGAGTGGTGAACTCAGTCCGGACAATTGCAAAGGCCAACCTCTCATCTATAGAATCCAACTACCAGGCTCGCTATCAAGGAAAGGCTGCCAGCATTCTTAAAGATCCATCCCACCCTAGCAATGTTTTTCTACAACCTCTACCATCAGGGAGAAGGTGCAGAAGCCTGAATACATGCACCAGCCGGTTTCGCAACAGTTTCTACCCTACTGTTAGAATACTGAATGGACTCACAAACTCTTAACATTCACCTGTACCTGTGTTTTTGTTTTTGCTGCTGTTTACCTATTATTTACTATCTAAGCTACTTAACTACATGATCTGCCTATATTGCTCACAACACAAAGCTTTTCAATGTGCCTCAGTACACATAACAATAAATTCAATTCAAGGAGGTCTCAAGATACGGTGCATAGCATCCTTGCATCCTAGCTAGAAGCTCTTGGTTCAAGTCTAGCCCAGCATTTGATGGCCAAGAAATGTGTATGCTTAATGTGGCAAAATATGTTAAGAATCAACCTGTAAATTCTTGCAAAACATGCCAAAAACAAACAATATATTCAGGAGCAATTCCCGGTCAGTCATGTCATTTTCACATCTAATAGTCCAATTTTCAACTGTTAGCTGCCAATATTCATATGAAAGACAAGCAGTGGTTGAAAATCATGTGGGAGCAGGAAGCATTCAAATGAGCCTGTGAACAGGCAAGCAGATCAGGAGTAAAAAGTGAGGTCTGCAGATGCTGGAGATCACAGCTGAAAATGTGTTGCTGGTCAAAGCACAGCAGGTCAGGCAGCATCCAAGGAACAGGTAATTCGACGTTTCGGGCCAGAGCCCTTCATCAGGAATGAGGTGAGGGTGCCAGGCAGGCTAAGATAAAAGGTAGGGAGGAGGGACTTGGGGGAGGGGCAATGGAGATGTGATAGGTGGAAGGAGGTCAAGGTGAGGGTGATAGGCCGGAGTGGGGTGGGGGCGGAGAGGTCAGGAAGAAGATTGCAGGTTAGGAGGGCGGTGCTGAGTTCAAGGGAATCGACTGAGACAAGGTAGGGGGAGGGGAAATGAGGAAACTGGAGAAATCTGAGTTCATCTCTTGTGGTTGGAGGGTTCCCAGGCGGAAGATGAGGCGCTCTTCCTCCAACCGTCATGTTGTTATGTTCTGGCGATGGAGGAGTCCAAGGACCTGCATGTCTTCAGTGGAGTGGAAGGGAGAGTTAAAGTGTTGAGCCACGGGGTGGTTGGGTTGGTTGGTCCGGGCGTCCCAGAGGTGTTCCCTGAAGCGTTCCGCAAGTAGGCGGCCCGTCTTCCCAATATAGAGGAGGCCACATCGGGTGCAGCGGATGCAATAGATGATGTGTGTGGAGGTGCAGGTGAATTTGTGGCGGATATGGAAGGATTCCTTGGGGCCTTGGAGAGAGGTAAGGAGGAGGTGTGGGCGCAGGTTTTGCATTTCCTGCGGTTGCAGGGGAAGGTGCCAGGAGTGGAGGTTGGGTTGGTGGGGGGTGTGGACCTGACGAGGGAGTCACGAAGGGAGTGGTCTTTGCGGAACACTGATAGGGGAGGGGAGGGAAATATATCCCTGGTGGTGGGGTCCGTTTGGAGTTGGCGGAAATGACGGAGGATGATACGCTGTATACGGAGGTTGGTGGGGTGGTAGGTGAGAACCAGTGGGGTTCTGTCTTGGTGGCGGTTGGAGGGGCGGGGCTCAAGGGCGGAGGAGTGGGAAGTGGAGGAGATGCGGTGGAGGGCATCGTCGATCACGTCTGGGGGGAATCTGCGGTCCTTGAAGAAGGAGGCCATCTGGGCTGTACAGTATTGGAACTGGTCCTCCTGGGAGCAGATGCGGCAGAGACGAAGGAATTGGGAATATGGGATGGAGTTTTTACAGGGGGCAGGGTGGGAGGAGGTGTAGTCCAGGTAGCTGTGGGAGTCAGTCGGTTTATAGTAGATGTCTGTGTTGAGTCGGTCGCCCGAGATAGAAATGGAAAGGTCTAGGAAGGGGAGGGAGGAGTCTGAGACAGTCCAGGTGAATTTGAGGTTGGGATGGAAGGTGTTGATAAAGTTGATGAACTGTTCGACCTCCTCGTGGGAGCACGAGGCAGCGCCGATACAGTCATCGATGTAGCGGAGGAAAAGGTGGGGGGTGGTGCCAGTGTAGTTGCGGAAGATGGACTGTTCCACATATCCTACAAAGAGACAGGCATAGCTGGGGCCCATGCGGGTGCCCATGGCAACTCCTTTAGTTTGGAGGAAGTGAGACGATTGGAAAGAGAAGTTATTCAGGGTGAGGACCAGTTCAGTCAGTCGAAGGAGGGTGTCAGTGGAAGGGTACTGGTTGGTGCGGTGGGAAAGGAAGAAGCGGAGGGCTTTGAGTCCTTCATGATGGGGGATGGAGGTGTACAGGGACTGGATGTCCATCATGAAGATAAGGCGTTGGGGACCGGGGAAACGAAAATCATGGAGGAGGCGGAGGGCGTGGGTGGTGTCCTGAATGTAGGTGGGGAGCAGGAGTCTGATTACAATTTTCAGGTACAAATGGACTAAACGTACGTTTCATCTATTTGCATTATCTGTCCAATGGACTAATTACTGTTTTATTGACAACATGTCTCCTGACTATACATAAAATGGCCAAAGAAAAGCAATACGTTAACTTTTGTGAGACCAGATAGAGCAGAATTGCCACTCTTACCAGAATAGATAGAATGCAAGAAGATTTCTTCACTTCTACACCCTCCCACATCAATCCCTTCACCTGATGATGGCATTTGACAGAGGGGAACTCACTTTCACAAACTTCATGCCCATTTCCAATGGAGGTCACAGGTTAACCCAGTGGTGAACACAGAATAAAAACTGCTGTCTACCTCAGAGTGTGTTGTTTCTACGGTAATATCTGTATCAGTGCTTGTGGTCTCCACTCCAGTCTATCTACTTTTACATTCTGTGAAGTGGCTTATGAATGTATTGATGACTAGCAAACCTTCATCATTCATTATAAATGTAACACAATACTTCACATCCAAAAGTGTCAGTCCCTTTGATCTGGAATTGAACATACACCAAATGATCAATACTATACATGGCTGACTCCTTGGTTTGTCTTTCGGCTACTCATGTCTTGATTTTGGAGCTCATTATTTCTCAGGTCAACATCATGTCATCTCTCCTTCATCTGGGGGCTTACACTTCCAACATTTACCTGTTAAAATGCTTTGCATTGAACTAACTATTTCAAATTTTGTGTTATACCTCCTGATCTTTGTCATTCACCAGTTTTATTTGAAGTTTCTGTGCATCACATCACCAGAGTTTGTTTCCTTTACCAGATTACTGTTTACTTCCCTGCAGCCATAATACATTTCATTCATTCTGTTTCTATATCAATCCTGAGTGATGCTTTATGTTGTAATTCAGTAATAGTTTTGTAAAATGCACTCTGACACTTTCCCTGAGGTGTACTTTATGTGCTGTTTTGACACAGGTTTCCATTTCTTTCCCCCTTGTGGTTTCCTACACTGTTCAGCAAGTAATTTGAAGGATTGTTACTTCATATCTGCACACAATTTAGATCGTTAAAGAAAATCTCTTCTTAGATGATATTTGCAGATAATCACATCTTGTTGGGATATTTGGTATACCATCCTCATTTGGGGATTCAGATTTTTCTGGTTTCTTGTCTGGAAGTCATGCATCATCCCCAGGAAAGGCTATTAGTGCAGGTGGCCTGTTAAAGCTGTGTCTTGTAAACAGTTTTATCCTGCAGCAGAGATTTGTTCACTTCAGAGAAAATTCAATATTTAATGTGGATAGCAGAGTGTGTGACTGTTTGCGAGGAAATGAGATCCTAAACAAAACCCAGTGGACCTCTTTATTATCGGCCATCATCTGATGCTGCTGCTTGTAATGTACAGATTCAAACCAGGAAAGCAAGGGCAAGAAAGATTAAAAGAATGCAAGTTTTGCACAGATAAAATGTATGCATTCAAAGTGTTCAGTAAGCCACTTTTCAGAATGCAGCATGTTAAATATATCAAGTGATGTGGTTGGTATTTGATGGACTGCAACATTCCTTTTGATAAACCATGAAGAAGAGTTTAGTAGAAACAGAGGAAGATATCAACTGACAAGTTAACCCATGCCTCCATGAAATGGAGAGCAAAATAATCTAGGTGAAAGCAATGCATAATACCCAAAACCGTGTCATTCCTATGTGGGCCAGAGTGATAAAGCTCATTACTGTTGCTAGTGCATAACCATGTTGAGGTTCTACAGTTCTCCCTAATTAATGAATGCATCACAATGATAGTCAGATACAATTTTGCAAATACGTTAAGCGTTCCTAATTTTGCCACTTTGTTCTTGCATTTTGAGATGTGAACATTGCAGACAAGGCCAGCCTTTCTTGTCCATTTCTATTGTCTTTGGAACATTGGTGATACGTTGACATCTTGAGCTATGTGGTATAGGTACACCCATGGTGCTGTTAGGCACAACGTTTCAGGGTTTTGACCCAGCAGTAGAAAGAACAACAAAATGGCCCAAGTCAGGATAGTTGTGACTTGGAGAGGAACCTGCAGTTGGGGGTTCACATTGTATCTGTTGTGCTTGTCTGTACAGATGGTAGAGACAAAGAAAAACTGCAGATGTTGGAATCCAAGATACACAAGCAGGAGGCTGGAAGAATGCAGCCAGCCAGGCAGCATCAGGAGGTGATGAAGTCATTGTTTCGGTTGTAACCCAAAATGATCACTTCTCCACTTCCTATACTGCCTGGCTTGCTATGTTCTTCCAGCCTCCTGCTTGTCTATGTAGATGGTAGAGGCATTTGGGTGCTCTCAGAGGATACTTTGTGAATGGCTATATTTTATTGCTGGTAACGTTAAAACATAGGAATAGCAAGCAAGACCAAAGCGCAATTACTCACACCAGAAATCAGAACATAGTGAAACTAAAATAGTCAATGACACTCAAAACTGCCCAATTGTTCCTAATCAGACGTTATGAATATCCAATATCAGAAACCTAATTTATAGCTTAAAGAGAAATTAACAATTTATCATTAATACTGTAACTTCAGCAGAGCAAAGTTAAACAATAAATTAGTCTACGATTTAAACCCAAATTCTTCGATCATAGAGCTCACTCACACAATAGACAGGCAGATACAGTTAGGGGATAAATTAAAAAATAAAATTAAAAAGTTGTAACTGGACAGTTCACTGAAGAAGTTTTGAATAGTGTTTGTTAAACCTTTGTGAACTTCTTGGATAATGAATTGCTCACTCATGCATGAGCTGTATAACTTGTTTGAATTCTGAAGTCACTGTTAATGGAAACTGTTTCTGCAGGCCGAGGGAGACTTGTGCCTACATCTACAGTCTTGGGTTGGGGGAATGTCTCTTCTCAGAACTTTCAATAATTCAATCACTGAAGCATAACTAGACAGTAACCAAAAATCCATCCCATAGATTTCACAGCCTCACTTCTCTCTGCTGGACAAAAAGCATGTTCAATGTATGGTTTCACTTTTTTTTAATATTCTCTTTGACTGGTCAGCATGGGCCTCCCTTGATGGCTCCTCTTAAGATCCAAGCATCTGCTAGCCTTTGAGCATAACGCATCTTAGGAGCCAAAATGTCTACAGAGCACTTAGAACAACAATTAGCATGCAATTAACTTTCCAAGCCAGTTCCCGTAAGCAAGTATCAATTTATATGTTCTTTCCTTTTTTAAAAAGAAACAAACATCTGCTCAAATCCAAAGTTCAACACTCAACTTCAACCCACAGCTCCAAATCAAAACTGAGAAAAATGAAGATGACCAACAAGTGGAACTGGCTGTCTTTAGCATTTGTGTTCAGATAACCCCATACTTACGCAGGTAACTCCTGGGATGAGAATTTCCAGTGTCTTGAGTGGGAAATACTGAGAGAGTTGGGAAAATCCAGCAAGAATGGAAATAAAATCAGATTCCCAATATCAAGAAAAATACTTGTGACTCTCTGAGAGGATGACTTCTGAATCTCACTAATGAGTAGTGACTATCTTACGTTAGTGATTTTGCATCTTGTTAATAACAAATCTTGAATCATTTCTATGCATGTCCCAATTTTCCCTTCCTTTCTTCAGAAACTAGATAGTTCCAATTCCTGGCATGCAAGTCCGATTGTCTACATGGAGACAGCAGCTCATCACTTATTTCTCTGGACCTTCAGCCATAAGACCATAAGAAATAGGAGTGGAAGTATGGCCATTCAGCCCATCAAGTCCACTCCGCCATTCAATCATGGCTGCTGGGCATTTCAACGCCACTTACCCGCACTCTCCCTGTATCCCTTAATTCCTTGCAAGATTAAGAATTTATCAATCTCTGCCTTGAAGACATTTAACGTTCCAACCTCCACTGCACTCCATGGCAATAAATTCCACAGGCCCACCACTCTGTGGCTGAAGAAACATCTCCCGATTTCTGTTCTAAATTGACCCCTCTAATTCTAAGACTGTACCCACGGGTACTAGTATCCCTGCCTAATGGAAACAAATTCCCAGTTTCCACACTTTCTAAGCCATGCATTATCTTGTAAGTTCCTATTTCATCTCCTCTCAACCTTCTAAACTCTAATGAATACAATCCCAGGATCCTCAGCCGTTCATCATATGCTAGGCCTACCATTCCAGGGATCATCCATGTAAATCTCTGCTGGACACGCTCCAGTGCCAGTATGTCCTTCCTGAGGTGTGGGGTCCAAAACTGGACACAGTATTCTAAATAGGGCCTAACCAGAGCTTTATAAAGTTTCAGTAGCACATCACTCCTTTTACATTCCAACCCTCTAGAGATGGTTGCCAGCTCTACCATCACTACCATTTTCCTGTTTCCTCCATGGATATGTTCTTCTCCACTCTTCCTCCATCCAAGTGGGCATTGCCAAGCCATCAGCCTAACCACTCAATCAAAGCTGCTTTCAAACCTACCCAGCCACCACTTCAGTCATGCAGGACTTCAATTTGGAGCTCACAGACACCTATGACTTGCCTGCCACTGCCAAATCACTTGTGCACATTGACAAAAATGAATCTCCTGCATCTACACAGGATGATTTCTTAGCATTCACTCACTTTGCACTGATATGGAGGCTGCCCTCCTCTCTGGCTTGCATTGCTTTATAGAGCAGAGGAAGAAGCAGACATCTTGTTACAATTCAGAACAGCAAACTGTCAAAGAGGTGGCCATGTTACTGTATGTAAAGGTTACACATGCAGTGTGCACCAGAAGCTTACACAGCAAGCACACTGAATGTTCTTCAACCAAATTGGCATGTTTGGAAGTCAAACGGGAGCAGTCCTTAGTTGAATGAAGAAAAACAATGGTCAGCCAGAGATTGCTGTGTCAGTCACTAAGGGCTTATCAAATTTCAGTCAAAAGGAGTTGACTATGAACATCCAGGTGCTTAGTACAACCAGAGTCCAGGGATCAGTGTCCTTTCAGTCTATGGATTAGGCCATGGTCGGTCCTGCAAGTCTAGTGCAGCCAGTCTGGGATCACAAGTCAAGGTGCTGGGGTCCAGAGGCTCGTCAATGTTCATTCAAGATTGTCCTGACAAATCAGTCTGGAGGCATATTGCAGTCAGTGGGCTCACTAGTGAGCAGTCGTTGCATCATGGGAAAAGGGGGAAGCTCGAGTCTGGGATTAGTATTCATTGAATTGAGTCACTAAGAAAATGATGGTGAAAGGGAAAATTCAAGATAAATGGGCTGAACTTTATAAAGCATAGGAGAGGTCTAAAAGAGCAACAGGCTGTTCTCAAAGGTCATCATTACCTAGTTTTGATATCAGAATAGCGTGTGGCCAACGAGGACATGGCATTCACGGGGGTTAACGGGAACATTAACGTCAATGTAAAAGAAATTAATAAAAATAAAGGGGAAGCTCAAAGTTCACTGGGGACAGAGAGACAACACAAAAGGGAACATGAGAGTAAAAATGTAATTGTCAGTCTCAAGCAGCACCTATAGCTCATTTGCAAGGACACAAAGTTGAAAATATGTTATCACCACACCAAAGACAACTGTGCAATACGAAGTGAAAATGTTCATGACAGTGTAGAATGAACAGGTTAATCAAATACATCGATTGATATCCTGTCCTGTCAGATGTGCAAAACTAAGTAAAGACACATGTTAAAGCCTCACCTGGCTTTGCCATTTCTATACCACTTTCTTGTCAGACACTAGAATACTGCTTCAAAGCAACTACATTCTCACACCTCAGTATAAGTGTGTGATAACAAGGTCCACAATGTTAACAAGTTGTTTTTTGTTCAGCGGGGGTAGTATCATGGTAAAAGTGCCTGAATTTAATGTAGCTTTAGTGCTTTAATTCTGTAATATGTATCCTCTGGTAATACTTGTCTCAAAACTACTTAACTATAAACTGGCCTCTTTGCAAAAGCAAAGCCTCCAAATACACTATGCGAGGGCATAAGGGTTGTTTCATAGTGATTGACGCGAGGGAATAGGAGCATCTTTACTTGCTATGCTGTTCCATTTCTGGCAATTCCCACAAATTATTAACTCACACATCTGAGATGGACTCAGTGCTTGAAGAATTCCGTGTATCCTTGTTAGAAATCCGATATTAACATTGAAGATTATACCAATCATAATGTCAACACCAAACCCAAAAAAAAGAGAATCTCTAACAACTGTTTCGTGCTCTGCAGGGGGAGAAGCATCAGGGATAGAGCCAAAATATAGCTAGAGAATGATGAGACCATGAATCTACTGGCCTCACTGTGATTACATAAAGCCATCAGAGAAACAATGCAGGTTGGCTCAAGTTATTACCGCTGAACAGCACCATCTGCTGGAGCAAGACTGATATTCAAAAGAAACAGGTTTCCCATTTCAATACATTGGCCATTAAGGTTACAACTGCCCTGAATTCCAATGCCACCAGTTGTCCCAAGGAATTTATGGGGATTTTGGCAACATCTGCCAATCCTCATCCTACAAATGCATCTGGGAATTCAGAGATTCCATATTCTCTAGATTACACCACTTTATGTTCTACCCCCATGACAAAGAGAGTCAGGCAGCCCAAATATTGTGATTCTCTACTATTGCTGTCTTAAATCGAGAGCAGAACATTATCTACTGCACCCATGTTGTTTTGACAGCACCTTATAACTAAGAAGGATCAGTTAATTAAATTGGCTGCAATGAAGTGTGATGTCAACAGTGTGGGTTCAATCCCCACACTGACTGAGCTTATCTCGAATGATTCTCCTTCTCAACTTCTCCCCTTACCGTAGGCATAGTGACCCTCAGACAAGCCACCACTGTCTAATCAGAGAGAGCAGCCCTATGGTCCAAAAGGTTTGTGGTGACTTTATGTTTAGTTTATATCACCATGGTGCTCAGTCCTTACAGGGATGGTTATTGAGACACAACAGCTAACTGCTCTAATAATAGCTCATGACATCTGAAAGAAATAGTCAAACTGAGGCAGAATGAAGAGACAATACTACCCATGCTTTCATTGAAGTCACTGTGGGACTTACATATCACATCCCCATTTAAAAGGCCTAAACCACTCATACAGTCACAGAGTCATGGAGGTGTACAGTCTCAATCCGGTCCATCCATGCCAGCCAGGCTAAATCTATTCCCATTTGCCAGCATTTGGCCCATATCCCTTTAAACTCTTCCTATTCACGTACACATCCAGATGCCTTTTAAATGTTGTAATTGTACCCGCCTCCACCACTTCATCTGGCAGCCCATTCCACACACGCACCACCCTCTTTGTATAACATTTTTCAGAAAGGATGTGCATATCATTATGACATGCTGTGCCCTTCCAACTGAAACCAACAAAGGGGGAAATGCCCAGGATGTAATCAAAATGGGCTATCAAGAGCAGTTCTCTAAGGATTATGATTATAACATTGCACTGGAAGGATATCCAAACGACCATGAAGGAGCTAAACTAATAAAGCACAAGAAGCCAAGTAAAACCTCACTGAACGCTGCTTCAGAAGGATAGAGTTGAGTTTGGATTCCTTTCATTGTGTTACTATCTGTTGGTTATACAGCAAGCAGCCCCTGATCAGTCAATGGTATATGTGGATCTTGTTATTTCTGCTGTCATTAAACTTTTCTGTTGGTAAATAAATCTTTTCTTATCCATGTGACTGTAGGATTGTTAGTTTCAGCTGATCACATTCTAATGTATCAGCATTTTACAGGTACTCCTTATTGACCAAGAGAAAGCAGTAGTTAATGAGGCAGGGCAGGAATATGGCATGGTGCAGAGAATAAGTGGATTTTAAATCATCAACCAGAATATAGAATCTGAGTGCAGTGCAATCTCTCACAACATTCAATAGGTTGTAAATAATCCGAAGGCATCTCCAATGCGAGCCTTCAATATTTCAGAGATTGTGCAGATTGCCAAATTATCCTAAAAATCTTGAGCATTCTGCAGACAGCATTTAATCTAAGAGAAGGCAGCACTTAGCGCAGCTTCTTTCAGCAGAGCACTGAGCTGTGAGGGAGAGTGGAATTGAGACTTTTCTTTGTACATCTCCCACCCTTGAAAGGCAGTGCCCTACTCGTGTACAGAATATTTTTTGCACAGCCTGGGATGCCAGTGTATCTGGGATGTCCCTTCAGTGGTGAGTACTTTCAGATATGGCGATTGAAAATATCAGACAGGCTTTGGACAAGAGGGGTGCCCCGGGGCAGGGTAGATAGATATTGAGGTGAATTTGGGACAATGGCATAATAAAACTCACTAACCCTCATATAGTGAAATGCTTCGTGAAACTCAACAGAAGTGATAGTGCCAAAATGTGGCAAGCTTCAACCCATTTTATGGAAATCATGCCTTAGACTTCTTGATCAGGATAATAATTCACATCTGCTGAAGTTCCCAGGCCATTTTCCTAATTAGTACATTAATTTTTACAGATTAGTAAACATTGATGTTACATTTTCTCCCCATGTTTTTAATAACTCCAGAGGTAATTCATCAATCCAGTTGATTTTCCAGTTCATAAGAAAAATTTCCCACTTTTATCTCAATCTCTGTATTTTCAGTATTCTCTTCCTCTAGCTCGATTATTTCAGGGTTTCCAATTCTGCCAATAGTTCTTCAATATGTTCCTTCCATTATTTTCATATTTCAAGGTTTTTAATAAAATGCCCTTCTTACCTTCTCTTATTGCTGTTTTCAATGCTTTATGCTGAGTGTCACTAATCCTCTACTTTTGCATTCTGTTACAAAACAATGTTTTATTTGAGGATTTAAGGGTCTTTGTGCATGAATCAGAAAGGCTAGCATCCAGTTTAGTGGGCAATGAGGAAGACAAGTGGACTAACTGCTGGACATTATTTTAATGGGAATGGAATTTCAAAAAACGTCTTGCTAACACTCTGCAAGATGTTAGCCAGATCAAATCTGGAATACTGTGAACAGTTTTGGTTCCCTTGTCTAAGGAAGCATAAAGTGACATTGGAGACAGTTCACAGAAGGTTCTTGAGATTGATATCTTCAATATGGAGGGATTTTTTTGTGAAGAGACATTGAGTAGATTGGGCCTGTATTCATTGGAGTTCGTAAAATGAGAAACAACTTGATTGAAACATATAACATTATTAGGTAGGATGGGTGACAGGATAGTTTGTTTCCCCATCTAGGATGGTTTAGGACCACAAAGTATAATCTTGGAATAAAGGCCATGATGTGGAGGAGCCATTACTGGACAGATGTGGACATAGTTAAAAATCACACAACACCAGGTTGTAGTTCAATAGGTTTATTTGGAAGCACTCACTTTTGGAACACTGCTCCTTCATCAGGTAGATGTGGAGCAGGCCCTGAAGTTCTGAAAGCTAATGCTTCCAAATAAACCTATTGAACTACAACCTCGTGTTGCGGGATTTTAACTTTGGAATAAAGGCAGAGATGAAGAGGATTTTCTCATAAGACAGTCAATCTGTGGATTTATTTACTGTAGAAGGACATTGAGGCTCAGATAAACAGATTTTTAATCAGAAAAGGAATGAAGAGTTATGGGGTAAAAGGCAAGAAAGTAGTGTTGAGAATTATCACATCAGTTTTGATCTCATTGAATGGCAGAGCAAACACAATGGCTGATAGCCAACTTCTACTCTTACATTTTATGATGTTTTTAGATTTGTTATTTACTTATTAGATTTTATTGTCACATGTAGATAAGTAGATTGTAAAATGTACAAATTTTCCACTTTCCAGCACCATCTTAGGATACAAAAGACAGGATTAACAACAAAAGCAGAAATAAAAGAAACAGCCAAAAGAAAGCAAAATGTCCAGATAACTCCCCCACATCCTTCATGAGTCCTTTCTGCCAGGAAAACAAACCACAAAGTCCATCCCTCAGTCTGCGAAAACTGAGGTGCTCCGAGTGCCCGTATACCACTGCAGCCGAATGCCAGTTCCTTCGCCATCAGGTACTGGGCCCAGCCATGTCCTGGAGCCACTGCTGGAAATGATCTCACCATTCTTCAGTGCTATCTTGTCTTCACCAACATCTTTGCCACCATGAGTCCAAGCTGGGCTGATTTTGCCAATACAGTGGCCACTGAAGTTGCCAGGTCCCGCGCTGGGCCCAAATTCGATGCTGGGCCCTCCACGCCGAAGCAGCTGGTGCCTCATTCTGCCTTACACTGCTGCTGCCACTTCCTGGAGCCACCCATTTCAGCAAAGACCCCCAACACTGCTACCAGCCCAGGAAGGAACCACTCTTGCTGCTGCAGATACTCTGCAAAGGGGACCAATGCCTTTGCTGAAGTTACCCTGAGATGGGGACCAATGCCACCAAAAATAGGGAAAAAAGAAAAAGATCAGAAGGACGAGAAAGAATACAAAATATAGGTAGATGGAGGCAGATGAGCCAAAGCTCAGGAGCCGGCCCCAAACACTGCTACTTCACTGAGGCCATCTTATGGCCTGTATACTGAAACAAGCTGCGACTCATTAGCTGGTTATAAAACTACAGGTATAGGATTAAATCATATCAAAGTGAATTGGAACAAACAGATCAATAAGCTTCATGTGGCTAGAAAGGAGAGAGCACATCCAGCATGCGACACAGCCCGAGTGAATATATTGTTTGGGGAATTTGGAGGCAGCGTGGAAATTCAGTGCAGAGGGGAAGTGGTGCTTTTTTTTTTGCTTTTTGGCTCCTTGTTTGTGAGGTTTTTTTTAAAAAACAGAATCAATTGAAACCCAGGATCAGGATCCAAGCACAAAACAAAGAGTGATGTCACAGGTAAACCGCAAGTCCATTGGTTAGTAATAATTGCAGATTTGATTATCTATTGTAGGTTACTTTCAAACTAAAAGTAAATAGGACAAACATTTACAGATTACAAATAAAAGACTCCTGGGAAAATTTTTAGAAGTCAAATTAAGAATTAAACAATTAAAATGGAGATGTAGGTGTAAGGCAATGCGTTGTACCTGATGTGGGAGCTGGTAAACCTCATTGTGGTCCATCGTGAGCACATCTGTAGCAAGTGAAGGCTCAGAGGTGGTAAGCTGCAGTCTGAGTTCTCGGCCTTTTGGCTTGGAATATGTGTAGTTCCTGAGGTCCAGAGGAAGAGATTCTGCTCGAGAGCTGCAGGTTCGACGCTGCGGAAGTGCGCTGGCGGGAGAAAAACCAAGGGGTTCGTGTTGCGAGTCGTTGGAGCTGCTGGAGACCATCGCTGGATCGTGATTGGCCGCTGGAGGATCGTTTGGTTGTGCTGACCTGCTCTTGGTGGATCTTTATGCTGGCCTCGGCCTAACGCCAATTCAGGTATCAGCCAACCTCAGAGCTATGGCCTCAGCAGCCGCTCGCAGCCCTGGCCAGGGCATTCGCAACACAGTCAGGGTGACTGTGAAGAAGGTGGAGGAGCACACACTGGTCGATCGGACAGTGTTTGTGAAGAAGGTTTTGCTGGAGTGCTGTGGGTTTGCAGCAGCGGATGTGTACTGCCTGCAGGATTTCTCTGGGGCAGGCTACTTCGACGTGACCTTCAGGAGTGTGAAGCATTGTGAGCAGCTCCTGAAGGTCTTCAAGGAGAAGGAAGGGGAACCTCTGTTATCCATCTTGTCGGCGGTCCCGTTGTGTGTGCTTCCTGCGCAGAGGAGTCGGGTTGTGACAATCCAAATGTACAACCCTTACGTCCCAGCGGCAGATGGTCTCACCTTCTTGAAGAGGTATGTCCAGGTGGAAGGCGAAAGCACTGATGTGGTCGATCCTTTCGGGATCTGGACCAGTAAGCGGCAGGTCAAGGTAACCCTGAGGGTCGATGGCAGCGGGAACATCCTCCACCCACCCTCCAGCTTCGCCATCGGAGGAAGCAGAGGTTACCTGACATACGCAGGGCAGCCGAAGGTGTGCCGAACCTGCGGGAGGTCAGGCCACATGGCGGCCGACTGTAAGGTGACCGTATGCCGAAATTGCAAACAGGAAGGCCACCTGACCAAGGATTGCAAGGAGGCCAAGAACTGTAACCTGTGCGGAGAGGCAGGCCACATGTACAAGGCCTGCCCAAGACGAGGAGCTGCCACCTACGCAC
Organism: Hemiscyllium ocellatum; assembly: GCF_020745735.1. Classification (NCBI taxonomy): domain Eukaryota; kingdom Metazoa; phylum Chordata; class Chondrichthyes; order Orectolobiformes; family Hemiscylliidae; genus Hemiscyllium; species Hemiscyllium ocellatum. Next base: position 51,139,606 of record NC_083412.1, read on the forward strand.
AGATGGCCAGAGGTGGCAACACGAGCCGGGGACTGCCAAAGCCCAGCAGGGCACCACAAGATAGCACGGAAACGGTGCCTGGAGACACCCAGAAGGAAGAGCAAGCGGAAGCGGAGCAGACGGCAGACAGCGGGGAGGTACAGCAGCCGATCCAAGCTCCTTCAAGGCAGGCGGAGGAAATGGAAGAGGAGGAATCAAAGGAGGCAGAGGACTGGATCACAGTCAGAAATAGGAAGAGGAAACCTGTCTCGGGCCCCAAAGCCACCCAGAGAAGGGGGAAACGACACCTCCAAGTCGAGGATACAGGCAGCTCTTCTGATGGTGAGGACGGGCGCAAGAAGGGTCGCCACCAGAGGAAGAGACAGAGCACCATGGGGAGAAAGGAGGGCAGCACCACCCAAGAAGGGAAAGACGATCCCTCTGTGGGGATGGGTAAAGGCCTCCTCCTACCCGGTGAGAACCAAGAGGTGTCCACCGGCCCACAGCTCCAGGTAACTGGGAGCAGCGGTCCTGTGACAGCCCCGCTGTCAGATGGAGAAATGGACGGTGCTGGCCCTGGGCTTGACACAAAGACACCAGAGCGGGGAAATGGCTCCAGCGTGGAGCCGGACAGCTACCTCAGCCCTGGGATGGTCCAGCAGTTTGCCGTCACCACGGGGATGCACACAGCTACCCCAGAGGAGCAAGGCCAGCAGCAAATGGACACTATTAACCTTGTAAATTGTTAAAATGGGGTTTAAAGTTGCCAGCATCAATGTGCGTAGCATCAAATCGGCTACGCGATGTGTTTCAACGATGGCCTTCCTGGCCAGCGTTAAAGCCGACCTCCTGTTTCTGCAGGAGTGTGGGATACCGCACCTCAGCAGCTACAGGAGATGGTCGAGCTTGTGGGCCCATGGGCAGTCAGTTTGGTCGGGAGGCAACGATAGCCGCGCCTCCGGCCTGGGTATCCTGTTGCGAGGAAGCAACTTCACCATCTCCGAGGTTAAGGAGGTGGTGGGCGGGCGCCTCCTCTTCGCCGACGTTATGTACAGGAATGCTCCCCTGAGACTGATCAATGTGTACGCCCCAGTGGGTAAGAGTGAACGGTTGGCCGTCCTGCAGCAGCTTCCACTGTTGCTGGCTACGTCCAGGCCGGTCATTCTGGCCGGAGACTTCAACTGTATCATTGATGCAGATGGACGATCCGGCGGGGGGGACAGTAAACTGGACGCCACGTCCAGAGCCCTGATGGACGCGGTAAAAGATGCCAAGCTGCACGACGTCTTCAGCACCCCTGCAGACGGAGCGCAGCGTAGATACACCTGGTCACGGGCAGGATAGATTATCCGCTCCAGGATAGATTACCTGTTTGTGTCCCGAATGCTCTCGGTCAGATCCACCGACGTCAAGCCGGTGTTCTTCTCTGACCACTGCCTCCTGCTGGCCGACTGTCACCTACAGGACGAGCAGCGGGCGGGTAAGGGAACGTGGAAGCTGAACACTAAGCTGTTGACCCCGGGAAACATTGAGGAGCTCAAGAGGGACTACGCAGGTTGGAGAACCATGATGCCCCTCTTTGAGTCTCCAGCTGACTGGTGGGAAACAGTTAAAGGGAACATCAAGAGGTTCTTCATCCTCAAAGGTGTTCAGGAGGTGAGAGAGAGGCAGGGAAAACTGTCCCAGCTCCAGGAAAGTATGCAGAACCTGCTCCTGCTGCAGACGATGGGGGTCGATGTCACAGAGGACCTCAAGGAGGTGAAGGGCCAGCAAGCCTCGCTCTTTGCCTCAGAGGCCTCCAAGATAATCTTCCGGTCCAGGGTCCGCTCGGTGGAGCAGGACGAGACGTGCTCACGTTTCTTCTTCCAGAAGGTGCACAAAGAGAGCTCTGTGCTCAGCAGCCTGAAGGAAGAAGACGGCTCGACAACGTCATCTCAGGCTGGTGTCATGAGGATCAGTAAATCCTTCTATGCCAGTCTGTATGACGCGAAGCCGACCGACAGCGCGGCCTCCCAGTCGTTCCTGTCGTCTATCACGGAGGTCTTAGACGACAGAACACGCGAGAGGCTAGACCAGCCGCTATCTCTGGACGAGCTGACCAAGGCCCTCGAGTCCTTCGAAAAGAATAAAACTCCCGGAAGCGATGGCTTACCGGTCGAGCTCTATTCCGCTCTGTGGGACTTGATTGGCCAGGACCTGCTGGAGGTGTATGTCAGTATGCTTCAGGCAGGTACCATGAGCGAATCCATGAGGAAAGGCATCATCACCCTCATCTATAAGCGGAAGGGGGAGAGGGAGGAACTCAAAAATTGGAGACCGATCACACTGTTGAATGCAGATTACAAAATCCTGTCAAAGGTAATTGCCAACCGGGTCAGGTCTGCTCTGGGGTCGGTGATTCACCCTGACCAAACCTGTGCTGTGCCAGGCAGGAAGATCGCTGAGAGTCTCGCACTCCTCAGGGATACGATCGCCTACGTGCAGGACAGAGGGTTGGACGCCTGCCTGATCAGCCTGGACCAGGAGAAAGCCTTTGACAGGATATCACACATGTATATGAGAGATGTTCTCTCCAAAATGGGCTTTGGGGAGGGAATCTGCAATTGGATCAGACTGCTCTACACCAACATCGTCAGTGCAGTCTCAATCAATGGGTGGGAATCAGATAGCTTCCCTGTAAGATCTGGAGTCAGGCAGGGCTGCCCTCTCTCTCCTGCCTTGTTTGTGTGCTGCATAGAGCCATTTGCCGAGTCCATCAGGAAGGATGCGAGCCTGAGAGGGGTGACTATTCCTGGCAGCGGGGGCCTGCAGGTTAAGGCCTCCCTGTACATGGATGACGTCGCCGTTTTCTGCTCGGATCCGCTGTCCGTGCGCAGACTCATGTGCATTTGTGACCAGTTCGAACGGGCCTCGGGGGCCAAGGTAAACCGAGGCAAGAGCGAGGCCATGCTCTTCGGGAACTGGGCCGACCAATCCTTGATCCCCTTCACCGTCAGGACCGACCACCTGAAGGTGCTGGGTATTTGGTTCAGGGGGGGCTGGGGCGTGCGCCAAGTCTTGGGAGGAGCGTATCAGTAAAGTGAGGCAGAAACTGGACAGATGGAGGCTACGGTCGCTCTCTATCACGGGAAAAAACCTGGTCATCAGGTGTGAGGCACTGTCATTGCTGTTGTACGTGGCACAGGTCTGGCCTATTCCCAGAACCTGCACCGCTGCAGTCGCCCGGGCCATCTTCCAGTTCATATGGAGTTCAAAGATGGACCGGGTCCGAAGGGACTCAATGTACAAAGATCTGGGCAACGGGGGAAAAAATACACCCAATGCCACCCTCACCCTGATGGCCACCTTTGTGTGTGGCTGCATCAAGCTGTGTGTGGATCCCCGGTACGCAAACACCAAGTGTCACTACGTACTGAGGTTCTACCTGTCCCCGGTGTTGCGAAGGATGGGCCTGGCCTCGCTGCCGCGGAACGCTCCGAGTAGTTGGACCGTTCCGTACCACCTGTCCTTCGTGGAGAAATTTCTGAAGAAAAACACCTTTGACCACAAGTCCATCAGGAAGTGGTCAGCACGTAGCGTCCTCGAGACCCTTCGGGAAAAGGAGAGGGCGGATCCTGTTGAGTGGTTCCCTGAGCAGACTGTCAAAGCAATTTGGCAGAATGCCTCATCGCCAGAACTTTCCAACAAGCACCAAGACATGGCTTGGCTGGTGGTGAGAAGGGCTCTACCTGTGAGATCGTTTATGCACGCCCGGACTCTCAGCCGCACCGCACGCTGCCCTCGAAGCGGCTGCGGGGGGGGACGAGACTGTCACACACCTCCTTCTGGAATGTGCCTATGCAGAGGAAGTCTGGAGAGGAATGCAGTGGTATTTGTCGAGGTTCGTCCCGTGCTCTACGGCCTGTTCCCCGGGACGCACACCGAGACGAACATCAACTGCGCCTGGAGGATCATCAACTCGGTGAAGGACGCTCTCTGGGCGGTCCGAAACCTGTTGATCTTCCAGCTGAAGGAGTTGACCCCGACTGAGTGTTGCAGACTGGCACATTCCAAGGTCCAGGACTACGTGTTGAGGGACGCGCTGAAGCTTGGGGCAGCTGCCGCCAAGGCGCGGTGGGGAAAGACCACCGTTTAACATCTGCCTGTCTAAAGAAAAGCAGGGGGCCCATGCAGTCATTTGGGCTCTGCTGACACCTCAGCTCAATATATGAGTGAGAAATGCACTGATCTGTATGTAATAATGATAATTCGGAGCTGTGTATGTAAATGTGGAAATATGAATGGCATTACCTAATGTACAGTGTATCAAATTATTCTATGCATATTTTATGAATAAAGTATATTTTTGAAATAAAAAAAAAGTTTTGAACATTCTGACAAATCAGGAGAGGGTAAGTTTCCTGGATGCTGTTTCAGGAGGCAGTCACACCCCTTAGATTAACTAATTCTAATGCAGTCAGTGGTCAGGATCAGGGTGGTGGGCCTATGAGGAAGATGGGTAGTGGGATCGAGGAGGTAGTGCTAAAGGAGCCTCAGCCCTTGAGCATGTCTAACAGATTTGAGATATTTGCTTCCTATGTGGATGAGAGCAGGGGATATCGAGAGGGTGAGCAAACAGACAATAGCACTATGGTATGGAACCAATCAAGAAGGGGGAGAAAAGTGAGCTGTAATTTCAATCGGAGATATTGTAGTCAGAGGAATAGACACTGTTCTCTGTAGCCAGGATCAGAGTCCTGAAAGCTGTTTGACTTGATGCCCCAGTTCAGGATATCTCATCTGCGCTGTAACAGAATCTGGAGTGGGAAAGGAAAGATCTAGTTATTCTGGTCCACCTAAATACCAATGATATATATATATATTATATATACAGGAAGAGGAAAGAGTTTCTGCTGAGGGAATATGAGTAGCTGGGACTAAATTTAAAAATTGTAATAATCTCCAGATTATTGAGCCATGAGCTGATTGGCACAGGATCATCAAGATTAAAGAGGTAAATGCATGGCTCAAAGATTGGTTTACAAGAAATGGGTTCAAACTCGTGTGACATTAGCATCAGTGCTGGGGAACATGAGAGCGGTTCCAATGGGACAGACTCCACCTGAAGCATGCTGGTACCACAATCGTGGTGAATTGCATACCTAGAGCTGCAGATAGGGTTTAAAATTAAAGTGGAAGGGTGGATTCATTTCCGTAGATAATTATGGAAAATGTTAAAGAAAGGAGATGGTTATAAAAGTTTCCAGAACAAGTAATAGGACAGAGAGTAGGGAAAGAGTCAGGAATATAAATTCAGGCACAATAGATAAGAGGACAATTAGGAGATGTGGGCAGTTAATGCAGAACTGGGTTGTTGCACTTAAATTGTAACACAGACTGAAATTGATGGGTATGATGTTGTGGGTATCACAGAGACATGGCTTCAAGAAGGATCAGAACTGGGAACTAAGTATCCAAGAATATGCGTTCTATCGAAAGAACAGGCAGCTGGGCAGAGAGGCCAGGATTACCTCATTAGTAATAAATTAAATTAAATTGATAGCAAGAAGTGAAATAGGGGCAGAAGCCTTAGAACAAGTGTGGGTAAAGTTGAACCACACAGGTAAAAAGACCCTGATGGGACTTGTATGCAGGGCCAATGGCAGTAGTCAGAATGCGGGAAATAAAATAAATTAGAAGATTGAAAGGCAGGTGAAAAAGGCATAATTTCAATATTTATGGTGGACTTCAAAAAGTAGATGGATTGGGAAAATCAGGTTGATGGTGTATCCCAAGAAAAGAAATTTGTGGAATGCCTAAGAGATGATTTTTGGAGGGCAGCTTATGGTCGAGCCCACTAGGAAACAGGCAATTCTGGATTTGGTGATGTGTAATGAGGCAGACTTGATTAGGGAACTGAAGGTGAAGAAACTCCTTGGGGGTAGTGACCATAATATGACAGAATTCAATGTGCAGTTCGAATCAAATATAATGGTATTATCATTGAGTAAGTGTAACTATGAAGGCATGAGGGAGGAGATGGCCACACTTGATTTGAAGTGGAGCCTACAGTGTAGAGCAACAGAGGCAGGAATTTCTGCAGGTAATGCTGGGGGAAATTCACCTTGAAGAAGAAGAAACATACTAATGGGAGGACAAAGCAACCATGGCTGACAAGGGAAGTCAGAGACAGCACTGAAGCAAAATAGAAAGCATACAATGTGGCGAAGATTAGTGGGAAGCCTTTAAAACCCAACGGAAGACAACTGAAAAAGCAATAAGGGGGAGAAGATGAAATATGACAATAAACTAGCTTGTAAAATAAATTAAGATCTCTATGGATTTTTAGATATATAAAAGGTAACATCGAGGCAAGAGTGAGCATTGGCCCATTGGAAAACTTTGCTGAAGAAGTAATAATGGAGAACAAAGAAATGTCAGAGGAACTGAATAGATATTTTGCATCTGTTTCCACAGTGGAAGATACCAGCAGCATACGAGAACTTCAAAGAGTCAGAGGACAGAGGTGGGTGGCACGGTAGCTCCTTGGTTAGCACTGCTGTCTCATAGCGCCTGAGACCCAGGTTCAATTCCCAACTCAGGCGACTGACTGTGTGGAGTTTGCACATTCTCCCCGTGTCTGCGTGGGTTTCCTCCTGGTGCTCCGGTTTCCTCCCACAATCCAAAGATGTGCGGGTCAGGTGAATTGGGGAAGCTAAAAAGTCCTAGGTAAGTGAATCTCCAAGAACAGAAGCACTACACCCCATGATTCTGAAGGAGACAGATGAGCAGATTGTGGAGGGATTGGTGGTGATTTTTCAGGAATGGGGGGAACCCAGGAGGGTGCCAGGGGACAGGAAAATGGTCAATGTAACCCTCCTGTTTAAGAAGGAAGGAAGGCAGAAGACTGGAAACTATAGTCCAGTTAATCTGATGTCAGCCATTAATAAGATTTTTAAAGATGAGATTGTGGAGTACTTGGAAGTGCATGACAAAATAGGACTGAGTCAGCATACCTTCATAAAGGGGAGGTCATGCCTACAAATCTTCTACATTTCTTTGAGGAAGTAATGAGCGGGTTAGATAGAGGACATGATATATTTGGATTTCCAGAATACCTTTGCAAAGGTGCCACTAAATAAGACAAGAGCATGTGGTGTGAGGGGCACATTTTTGCATGGATAGAGGATTGGCTGACTGGCAGAAGGCAGAGAGTGAGGGAGAAAGGATGGCAGCTGGTGACGAGTGGATTTCACAGGGATCAGTTTGGGACCACATCTACTCATGTGATGTGTAATAATTTGGATGGTGGAACTGAGGGCATTGTTACTACATTTGCAAATGATACAAAGCCAAATGGGATAGTGTTGAGGAGGCAGGAAAGTTGCAGAAAGAACTGGATAGGTTAGAATGATTTGGAGATGCTGGTAGTGGACTGGGGTGTACAAAGTTAAAAATCATACAACATGAGGTTCCAACAGGTTTAATTGGAAGCACTAGCTTTCAGAGAACTGCTCCTTCATCAGGTGATTGGACTATAACTTGGTGTTGTGTGATTTTTAACTTTGAAAGGCTAGAAGCATGGACAAAGAAGTGGCAGATATGGAAAAGTGTGAGTTTATGCACTTTAGTAGGAAGAATAGAGGCATAGACTATTTTCTAAATGGGGAAGGCCTTTGGAAATCTGATATTCAAAGGAACTTTGGGTTTTTTCAAGATTAACATGCAAGTTCAGTTGCAGTTAGGAAGGCAAATGCAATGTTAACATTCATTTCAAAACGGCTATGATACAAGAGCAGAGTTGTACTGCTGGGCTGTATAAGGCCCATGGTCAGACCACGTCTGGAATATTTTGTGCAGTTTTGGTCCCCATATCTATGGAAGCATGTGTTGGTATTGGTGACGTTCAGGAGAATGATCTTGGGGATGAAGGGCTTGTCATATGAGGAGTAATTGAGAACTCTGAGTCTGTACCCGATGCAGTTTCAATGGATGAGGGGAAATCTCATTGAAACTTACAGAATACCGAGAGGCCTGGTTAGAGTGTAGAGAATATGTTACTCATAGGAGAAACTAGGACCCGAGGCCACAACCTCAGAGTGAATGACTGAAATAGGGAGGCATTCCTTCAGCCAGAGGGTGGTGAATCTATGGAATTCATTGTCACAGAAAGCTGTATCTAATACAGAGATAAATAGGTTCTTGATTAGTAATGGGATCAAGAGCTACAAGGAGAAGGCAGGAGAATGGGGTTGAGAAATATATCAGCCAGGACCAAATTGTGGTTAGAGACAAAAGAAACTGCAGATACTGGAATCCAAAGTTGACAAGCAGAAAGAACACAGCAGGCCAGGCAGCATCCGGAGGTGGAGAAGTCAACATGTCAGGTAGAACCCTTCTTCGGGAAAGGGTTATACCCAAAATGTTGTCTTCTCCACCTCCTGATGCTGCTTGGCTTACTGCGTTCGTACGGGCTCCTGCTTGTCTGCTTTATGATCAAATAGTGGAGCAGACTCAATGGGCTATTTGGCCTAATTCTGCTAGTATATCTTTTACTAGTATAGTCTAACAGCCTTCTAAAATGGCTGAGCATTTTGATAACTGTGCTTTACATATTCCAAACCCATTTAAGTGTAATCAGGATGTCTGTAAAAGTCAAATATAATTACTTTAAGGAAATGTCAATGAGCTGCATTTCCTGAATCCATTAATTGAACATCCATAGAACTTGTAATTCGACCTTCATAAAGCAGAGTTGAAGCAGAATTGTATAAGTGATGTAGTGGGGGGTTCCAATTTTTCACTCTTGGTTAATGCTTCTTCAAGGCTTCTTAAACCTGTGTGCCAATTAGGAAAGAAAACATTACTCAAAATAATTGCAAAAGAGTTTTATAATTTAGCACAATATTTTGTAAACTCTTTCAGCTTCCTTTTTGTAATTGAGCCTGTAACAATCATAAGAAACAAATACTATTAAATGAAAATAATACAAATGAAGCAATATAATGGAATTCCAATGTCACATGTCACAAAATAATTTTAGCCTCACATGCAGTGATGTTTACTGCAATAAAAATTGCTCATGACTTGTTTGTACAAAAATGGGATCAACTCACTAGGTAGTACAAAAGTTAATGTTTTTAAAAGAAACATGCAGAATCCCTAAGTTTTCAGACCCAGGTTAATAAAAAGAATGGACCAGGATTTTTGTACATGACATGAAATCGTTGTTTATTGCAGGTCATTAAATAATTAACCTAAATTTAATCAAATGTGCATACTAAAGTTTAAACTTCTTGTACACATACAGACAGACAAACACAAGCAGGAAAAAATAAACACAGAGGGAAAAACAGGAAAATTATTCCATGATCTTTGCTCCCATGATCCATTAGGTTAGTTCTTGCTCATCCAAAGATTTCTCCTCAACATTCCTTTATCCAAATGCCTCCATTTGTTTGTAGGAGGTATGGGATGGCTGTTCCACTCATGAATTTATCTAGTTTAAAGTCATACCTTGCAGCATCTGCTAAAGGAAAGAGAAGCTTTTTTTTGTTTGCAGATTTAAAGAGGCTTTCTACAGAGAACTAAGTTGTTGCAAATCTGCTTGTTTCTCTTCCAGTCTGACTAAGCTTCTTCCTGCCTTGCTCACAACCCCAGCTTTCCACTGCCTTGTTGTTGGCAGGCAGAGGACATTCACCATTGATAATCATAATCCACACCAATCAGCTTCACTTGTAACCAACCCATTGGCTCCAGTTCACCTGCATATTTCTGGAGTCCACAGCTACACAAATAGGGTTTATAAAAATTATCACATTTCTTAGTTTCAAAACATGTAACCAGCACTGAAAATCAAAGCAGTTCTTTCTCATTCCACTTCACAGTTTTAAAATGTACAAAAATAAAAATTTATGGTCCAAAGTGAAGTGTGTGGGAAAATTTAATTCAGACCATCACTTTGGTAAACATAGTGGCCAGGCTCACATTATATCAAAGAAGTTGAACATCAGTCTGCTAGTGACAAGGAAAATGAAGGAATAAAGGGCCAATGCAAGAAACTCACCCATTAGCTGTATGATGTCAATTAGGCTCATTAGTTATTTGCATAATTTGGTTGATCCACAAAAGTAACATTGATTTCCAACCAGTGCTCCAAACAGTGGATGAGAACCCCATGGCGCACATTAAATCTAGCCCCTGCTTTTAGCTGTCAAACCATGTATTTTCCCCTCTTATTCTTCCTAATCTGCCAACTAGAACAATTCACATATTTTGTTATTTTCCTCTGCATAATTGATGAGCTGCATTATCATATAAATTAGGTTATCCCCACAATTTACAGCATAATTAGTGTCACAACCTGGATATTGTAGGCATCCTGCTGTATCCCGAATTCCCTCATTGTAAATTCACCATCAAAACATCAAATCTTGCATTCATAACTGGAGTTAGAGATTTACAGTAAAGAATTAAGTCAAATTCTCTTTTCATCACGTTATATTGTGCGTTTTCTGCTACCATTTTGGATATTGGCCACATTGCAGTGTTCCGTCCATTTATAATGGAGGTCACATTTTATGATAAATAAGTTGAATTATTGTTATAATTCTCCAACTTGTCATCTATATATGGGGGCTTGTGTACTCAGTGATGAAAGGGTTATGTCCCCATCAATCAAAATGTTGGGAATTGACCAATTTGCTGCTTGGTCAGTCACAGGCTCAACAGTGAAGTATCATCTTGCTAGAAGTTATCTGCCAATCAGAGACCAGCCCCTTCTGGTTCCTAAAGTTTGTCAGTTGATGTCTTCAGGGGATACAACAGCACAAAGATGTCATTTTCTCTTTCACTTGTTGTATGGTGTGGGCTTGGAGTGAGTGCAGTCAGGGTGATTGGGGTCGAGGAAAAAGTGAGGTCTGCAGATGCTGGAGTATCAGAGCTGAAAATGTGTTGCTGGAAAAGCGCAGCAGGTCAGGCAGCATCCAAGGAACATGAAATTCGACGTTTCGGGCATAAGCCCTTCATCCTAATGAAGGGATTATGCCCAAAACGTTGAATTTCCTGTTCCTTGGATGCTGCCTGACCTGCTGCGCTTTTCCAGCAACACATTTTCAACTCTGATTGGGGTCGAGGGCAAGCAATGATGTTCAGTGGTCATCTTGTTCCCTCACCATCCATACTTCCAAATGATCTTATGCTGATGCAAATACAGACTCTCCCCAATCCATGAATTAAGGTCAAATCCCACTCCAGCCACGTTTCTCATCAAACAGGAAGTCAGGTAATCAGGATGATGGTGAGGTGGCCATTATGTTGTACATATAAGGCCTTAAATAGTGGCAAATCAAGAAAGTCACCAATGATCTTTTTTGTCTAGGACCTAATTACTGAGATAGTGAGACTAGGATAAGCATCTCATCTGGGTCCAATTGTCCAATTTGCCCTTCTCTCAAACGTACGAGTATATAGAAACAAGAGTAGGTCACTCGGCCCTTCGACACTGCCTCACCATTCATAGTTCATCTGATTTTAACATCAACTCAACATGCCTGCATATCTTTGATAATCTTTCATCCTCTACATTGTAAACCTTTCATTGCACTCATTCGAGTGAAAATAAATGCTGTAGTATTCTATTCATCAAAAATCTATTGATCTCTGTTTAAAGAATATTTAAAGCTTCTGCATCGACTGTCTTTTGAGGGAGGGAATTCCAACAACACACAACACAGTATGTGAAAAAAAAGTATCTTCATCTCTACTTAATGGGGGCCACCTTATTTTAGACACTAACACCTCACTCAAGATTCTCTCACAGAGGACACATCTTTTCAACATTACCTGGTCAAGTCCCCTGAGGTTCTTTATATGTTTCAATGATGTCACCAATAATTCTTTTAAATTCCAGAAGATACAAGCCTAGCTTACCAATCTTTCCTCATAAGGCAATCCACTCATTCCAGGTATTAATCTAATAAACCTTCTCTGAACTGCTTCCAACACGTTAACATTCTTCCATAAGCACAGTGACCAGACCGTACACAGTGCTCCAGATGTGGTCTCACCAATACCACCTTTCTTTGCATCTCCAATGAATGGCAAGATTATGGCATCTATTCTATTAATATGGAATTGAAACAGTTACTGGTTGCATTCAGGAATATTTTCAACAGTACAGGAATGAGGAACTAATTGGGTTGCACTATTAAAGAAATAACATTGGCATGAAAAGACTGATGGGCCTCCTTATGGACTGTATGACTCAAATGGCCAGTTTCTGTTCATACAATAGATTGACTAGCTTTGATTATAACCTGAACTATGTTATGTAACTGTGAAGACATATTCAAAGTGAAACAGGCTACATTAAGGCTTAACATGATCTAGCAGAAGGTATTCTTCTTGAATGAGTCTATTAGGGATCAAAAGTGTATACGCTGCTGAATACATTTTAGCTTGGAGTCTCAAATTTCCCTTGTAAAATCATGGCAAGTTTGCAATATCAACAAAGAAACTTTATAACTATAAAGTATAATTGAATTTAATTATACCAGGCACTCATACCAAAAGGAGCAATCTACAGCCATGGAAATGGCCCTGCACTAGACTTGTGATCCTCTTTTGATATCTCTTAGCATTTACATGCCAGCACTACAGCATTTAGATTTCAGCTGGTTTATTTGTGTCTCGGTTCTATTACTACCTAAATAGAGATGCTTCTAAGTCACAAAAAGGCCACCTGACACAGCAATCTGTAAAATTCCCTGCCATATGGTGCCTGCCAATCTCAAAGGGAGATTTATATGTACCATATTCTAGAGTGCTGACAGAATCAATAAAGGCATTATAAAAGGAAAAGAATCATATGTTTAATGTGAGTCTCTTGTGCAAAAGTTTGACTTGACAAGTTTGACAAGAGTACCACCTTAAACATTCTTTCATATAGTGAGTATGCATTTTGTGCTTGGTGAACCTGATCAAATATTGAAGGAATAGTCCAGTCATTAATCTTTGTCAAATACCATTCCTAAAAAAAAATGAAAATGTGCATCGTTTTTTGCAATTAAAGAAACAGCATTTAAAAAAATTGTGTATTAAAAAAAACCTACTTGTTCCCATTGAAAAGCCTTCTTTTTAGACCACCACAGCTGTAAAATTTCATTATTTACTGACAAAGGAAATTTTCAGATATCACATAATATCATTCACTTTTGTACACAATAAGAGGGACACTCTGAGGTTTTAATGGTAAACAACAGAATTACGGGAGCTCATTTAAAGTGCAGACAAAGAGACTAATTTTGAGGAGAATTTCAAACCTTGGAGGGATTTTAGAAGAGAATTTTAGACTGAATGAAATTTAAATGCTTTGGCTCCAACATAAGGAGTGGAGGGCATAGAGAATGCACAGTACACCAGAGGACAATGTGCAAGCCTGGAAAGATATTTGGAGAACAATGTATAGCTGGAACTGATGGAGACAACAGTGGAACTTAAAAATGAGGACAAGGACTTAAATTTGATATTCTAGAAGACAGGCAATCAGTGGATGTCAGAGAGGTTGGAGGTATACCGCTTGCAGAATAGGCTACATGAGATAGGTTTCTGTATGTTTTGGGATGAAGAAAGAAAATGAATCTGTTCATTTAAGTTGGGAATTGTTCAATATTTGTAATCTTTTGCATTATTTATATGCATGTAAGTTGTAAAATGATTAAAGGAATTATATATTAAGTTACATTATGATTTCAAAAAAGAAAATCTCATGGCAGAGGAACATTAATTTCTCAAGGCCATGAAGATCCCACATAAATATACACTTTAAAGGAGAGATTAAATATGGAGGAGTCCTTTAGATCTCAAGGTCTACTCCACCAGACAATCAATGCAGTTCTTGGAGTGGTCTGCATTGTAACCATGCTACTTTACAAGTGGAACGTTAAACTGAGACTGTTTTTGCCAGTTCATGTCTGTTAGATGTACGAAAAAGATCTCCAAGCATTTTTCAAGAATGCACTGCAAGTAGCACTTGTATTCTAACCAACATGCATCTCTCAAACAACAGCACCAAAATATCGATTAATTCATCATTGATCTCACCGTTAACTACTGAGACTTGTTATAGAAAGGATTACACTTTAAAAGTAATTCATTGATTGTAAAACAGTCTTGAATCCTGAAAAATGAAATATATTTCATAAAATGAAAGTTGCTACTTTTTTCTTTCAATTTTAATATTAAATGATAGCTCAGGTTAACATATAGAATAGACTGGTGGACAGTAAAGTTTGGATTTTGCAGTCAGTGATTTAGCATTTGTGTCTACAACAAACCTTAAAGAACTGTAACTAAAAAGATCCAGTAATCTCTGACATATAGATTTCACCTTTCACAATGTTAATTTAGATTTTGTTGCAAGCTAAGGGGATAGCCAGGAGTCCTGTAATAACTTTATTATCAAGCAGGATAAGCATCCAGTCACATTGAAGAATTCACACAGACAGCAAACCAGAAGGTAAAATGAATAAATTGTTAATTGTTTAGCAAATTATAGGTTGGGTCATACACATTAGGAACTGAAATACCATGCACAAAAGTTGATAAGTTATAATTGTTGCATTTCAAAATACAGATTTTTTTTATCATCATGGAAAATGATATAATTCAATTTAAAAATTAGCTTTGCTGGATCAGAGTTGCTGTTCAGCTCGTGTAGATTTAGTCTGATGTTAAAACTGCTGCTATGGGATTAACATAGCATGGGAGTGGGCGGCACGGTGGCACAGTGGTTAGCACTGCTGCCTCACAGCGCCTGTAGACCCGGGTTCAATTCCCGACTCAGGCGACTGACTGTGTGGAGTTTGCGCGTTCTCCCCGTGTCTGCGTGGGTTTCCTCCGGGTGCTCCGGTTTCCTCCCACAGTCCAAAGATGTGCGGGTCAGGTGAATTGGCCAAGCTAAATTGCCCGTAGTGTTAGGTAAGGGGTAAATGTAGGGGTATGGGTGGGTTGCGCTTCCACGGGTCGGTGTGGACTTGTTGGGCCGGAGGGCCTGTTTCCACACTGTAAGTCTAATCTAACAGTGATATTATTTATAAAACAGTTGAGCAGTTTAGCATTTCCAAAGACTGACATCTGCCATAGCATCATTAGCACTGTCCTGCACAGAAATCCTTATGAACTGCTGAGTTAGAATTAGTTGATATCTTAGAACCTAGCAAAGTATTTATCCCCTACATATTTCAGCATTAAAACTTCCCAATCTTGAAACATGCTATGAGCAGGTATGCTTGCTGTATTGACTTTAGCTCAGTTGCTAAGAAGCCATATAGTTCAATATGGACATTTCTATGAACAGTTTTTTAACAGGTCACATGCATCATTCAAATAAGTAAGGATAAGTGCAGCACCAATAAATGAGTTGTCAATAGAAATGTCAGTAGAATGAAGCAATTGACTTTATTTTTCTCACATTGTCTGCTCAGAGTTTAAAGAGGGTAATTTCAGAACCTGTGAGGAACTTAGAACACCAGCTACACATTATGAATATATGCTGCAGTCAATAAGAAATAAATAAGTGGATCATAAATTCAAGTAAAGCTCCCAAACATTTTTAAACATATAAGGCATCTGTCACAAACATTGCATACATTCATTATTTTGTAGTATGGTCATAGACATGCAGTTAAAACAGTAGCGACAGTCGAAGGGTGTGGTGCCGGAAAAGCACAACCAGTCAGGCAGCATCCGAGAAGTAGGAGAATCGTTGTTTCAGGCATAAGCACTTCATCAGGAATGAGCCTGATGAAGGGAACCAAAAAGGAATCTTTCTCAGGGCTTAAAGATGGCACAACTGATACTTCATTGGAAAAGAACTGCAATTTGTATAGCTAAATGTGCACTCCATTACATAACTGCTGACTAGAATGATGAGCTGCCTAGCTTTGTGTCTGCACTAAATAGCAAGGCAAGACAGAAGTAATCAGAGCATCCTAGTAAGTATAAAGTGAGTAAGCTCTAAGACAGCAAGCAATGACTCTGAGATGCACCCTTGTCAAATCCCTTAGCTACATGTCCATCTGTGCTGAGCCATGAGTAGCAATGAGGCTGGTATGCATTCGATGCCATGGATATGAGTGCAGGTGATCATTGTATGTGGAACTTGCTTTGAGATGTTGGTATTTGTTGTCCTAGGTGGAATCCCAAAGGAGCAAACAGTGACCTGGAAGCACTAGATACCCACTCTGACTGTCATGTCAGGAATTGACATCTTCTAGTTTCTGTCCAGCATGTGGGAATACTGGAAACATCTCATCAGTGAAGCAAGATTGGGTAATAAAAGCACAGTGATACACGTAAATGGATGCAGAAAGGTTTCTGCTGCTCACTATTGAGATTTTCATCTCGCTATTTAAAACTTTGTTGGAGAATTGGACGTCATCCTCTCACCATTAAGAATCTAATTTCAGTCGCTCTCACCCTATTTTCCCAATGGTCTTACTAATGTTCACATAGTTCATGGGCTGGGAAGATTCCATCCACCATTATTGATTAAACATATAACAGAATATTTGTTTCATATAAATTTGAACATACCTTTGCAGACTCATTGTTGTAAGAACTGAAAGGAAATTTTAATTTAGGAATTAGTGTCATTCCACAGTAGCCAGACTTGCCAAGGCTGTTGGAAGAATTTTGTCAGCCTTAAACTCAGATGTTATGGGTTAAAAACAATTTCACAACCTCCAACAGCTTTTCCTCTTCACCAGCCATGTGAAAAAGCAGGTGTAAGAAATGGCCATGTGCACATATTGAAAAAATTGCCATCTTGCATCCACAAAGTACTTCAGATAGAAATCCTTCAATAATTGATAGATCTCATTCTGTCATGTGAATAAGCTGAGATGCACCGTGACTTGAACTCATGAACTTGTATTACGAAGCCAGGTGGATGCAGTCAGCCACTTGAAATATTGGCTGCCAGCTGAATAATCAGTTTTGTTTTTGACTATCTGGCATCCATCAAATAAAGCAACAAAACCTGCCTGTCCTCCCAGAGATGAAAATCTGAGTTGGAACATTGCAACTAGGATGTCACGAATAATCTATAAAGGAATCAATTCTAGTTTTGTAGTTTCCTATACATTGTACACGTGCCATTTTTTCTAAATTTATCACTATAAAAGGTTAGTTCTCATCAGCTCTGAAACCACCATGATAGTTGATCAGCATCTGTTTCAACCTCTACGATTGACTATCTCTGTGACCGGAGACAGAATATCAATACTTTTGAATCTTTGGCGGTAGATGATACATTGCTGTTTAAATTGAGAGTCAGGTTCTCACTAAACCATTTTTTAACTTAAAATCTTATTGACTGTTGTGTGTCCCTCATGTTTATATTTACAGTTTTTATTTCCTGCTTTAAGTATGCATTTGGTCCATTATATTAGAGACAGCCATCCTCCAGTTGAAAGTACTGGAGATGTATGGAAATGACAGGAAAAGTCAAAGGCTTGTTAGCTGTCCAGAGAACAGGGAAATAGGTCAGAAAGAAATTTGCTGGCCTTCGGAAAATTGTTCCATTATATACTATTTCCATTCTGATTTCTTTCAAAATGGTGTTCTGCATTTCAATTTCAAAATGTTTCATTGTAAATTTATCTTTGCATTGTGGAAAGACAATTTATGACACTCTCCAGTTGGTCATGTCTTTTTCATGTGCAGCTATAGTTATTAACCTTTCCACATTGTCCTGGAGGCTGAGACACAGAAGATCAATTTCCCATCAACAACTTGAGATTGACATAAAGTGGCCCCACTCCTAGGTTCCTCCATGTAGTTTATGATTCATGTCGGATTTTATTTGTTGCTTGTTATGACTGGTGCTGGATGAGTATAGCAATTCCTTTCTAGGTCCACTCCTTCATTGTTCACATAAAATTTTAAATGTAACCTGAGTGAGATATGGATTTTAGACGATATTTGTTTGGCATTAGAAACTATTCAGCCAGATTTCTTCCCTCAAGAACTAGTTTATAACAAATAAAACGTGGTCAAACAAACATGCAAAGACTAGTGCAATGCAAACATAGATTTAACACATCTAACATCCCAAACTTAACACGTTACAAATATGGGTATTGGACAAACAATCCACAGAACACATCAAAATCAAATAAAATCAAACCGATCTCATCAATTTCTCAGCAATCCCACCAACTGATACTGATTCTGTGTCTCTGAAATCTGTTTAAAATTGCAATAAGAGATTATGGTTATTCGCTTTCAATAATCTGGCCTTGAAACTCCCTCAAAGGCATATTTTTTTCACAGACTGCTTTTGTGAGTGCTTACATTCAGGTGGTCCAATTTCCTTTCCTGTGGCAAGGCTCCCCTACTTACTAGGAAACAGCACTCCAGAACTTACACATAAACACAACATCAGCTCTTCACAAACAGTGAGCTTTATCAAGCCAGTACTTTTTAAAAAAATTCATGACCTCTAATCTTGCTTAATTGCAGAAAGTAAATACTGCTTGTGAGATTTCAACCCCAACTCTCTGTTGCACTGAACCATTAATTGTGCACTGATTTCTTTTGAGTCCTTCACAACACCTGGTCTTCTCTCAGCTCTCACTACACAAAGTTTTCATCTGCTCTAATGCTTTGCTGAGAACTAACTACATATAATTCATGTGGTTTGGTCTCACTTGAGGGAGGCAAAATGTCTATGTCAATGAACTAATAATCCAGAGCCCCAAACTAATGTTCTTGGATACAGGTATGGCATGGCTAGGTGAGAAGTGTACCACAAAATTCTGAGGAAGCAGCACAGATTCACACAGACTTTGATACCAATGTGTGCACAAAAGTTCAGACCACACAAGCAGAGAATATAGGAAATCTGCTTGTTCTGCAGCCTGCTTGCACATGCATGGGCCCAAGTATTCAGCCTGATCAATGATTATATCTCTGAGATGAGAATAAACTACATATGTGCAGTAAAGAGATGTGCAGTTGTTAAATGACTATTGAACTGGCCTGGCTGGATAAGTTTCCATATTGGCATAAATTTTAAAGTGAATATTTTTGGAATTTTTAAAAATTAAGCCATTGACTTAAGGCTTAGAAAATTTGTAAGAAAAAATGGATATGTTTTGTCAAAAGAGGTGATTCCTCTGCCAATTCATTTGCTGAAACACCTGAACTCAGAGTAAACCAGCAAGAACTGCTCAGACAAAAGAATGAGAGCTATCTGGCCTTTGAAATACCACTTACCCCTTAACTGAACTGCTCATCTACAGACAGAAATTGGCAAACATTACAATTATACCAGGAAAGTTAAGACACCATGTAAAAATGCTTGTGAACAAACACATTCAGTACTTTAAGAGCCTGAGTGAACAAAATATTGAGCAGACCCAACATCTGATAGAGTGTGTGCAGATATTGGAAAAAGCTCAAGAGGCATTTTACCAAGACGCTAAGATTGTAGCAAAATCAAAGAAGCCCCATACCATTGTTGAAACCTTAATCATGCTTGCATGCAGAAAATTCCATAGGTATGATGTTAGAAGCTGATGCTGCAAATAAGATCAACACAATTCCACTCAAATGATATCGGTAAACAGCAAATTGACAACCTGTTAGCTAATATTGAGGAGATGCTGCAACAGATGTTAGCTACTGGTGGAAAGGTTGCTTTGAAGATTGATGAGTCCATCGATATAACTGGACACTATCAAATGTTGGTTGATACAGTATTCAGTATATTGATGTGAACTCCTCTCAGGAAGATTTTTTCTTTTATAATTAATGCTTTTGATCCCTCTTGAGCTTGCTGTATGCACTAGGTTGTAAACGTCTCTCGTTAGGTTATAACCATGGAAAACACAAGTAAGTGTGACCTTTATGAGCAATCAATTCAGCTAAAAAAAGTGAGTGAGCCCTGGGATTGCTTGTCTCAAGAAATGGTCCGTACCATGATACTGAAAGGGCTGGCAACCACTGTTCTTGGTACACGGATTTGAATAGAGTCAAAGAGTTATAGAGATGTACAGCATGGAAACAGACCCTTCGGTCCAACCCGTCCATGCCGACCAGATATCCCAACCCAATCTAGTCCCACCTGCCAGCACCCGGCCCATATCCCTCCAAACCCTTCCTATTCATATACCTATCCAAATGCCTCTTAAATGTTGCAATTGTACCAGCCTCCTCCACATTCTCTGTCAGATCATTCCACATATGTACCACCCTCTGCGTGAAAACATTGCCCCTTAGGTCTCTTTTATATTTTTCCCCTCTCACCCTAAACCTATGCCCTCTAGTTCTGGACTTCCCGACCCCTATTTCTCCTATCCATGCCCCTCATAATTTTGTAAACCTCTATAAGAACACTCCAGCGAAAACAGCCCCAGCCTGTTCAGCCTCTCCCTGTAGCTCAAATCCACCAACCCTGGCAACATCCTTGTAAATCTTTTCTGAACCCTTTCAAGTTTCACCACATCTTTCCGATAGGAAGGAGACCAGAATTGCACGCAATATTCCAACAGTGGCCTAATCAATGTCCTGTACAGCTGCAACATGACCTCCCAACTCCTGTACTCAATACTCCGACCAATAATGGAAAGCATACCAAACACCTTTTCACTATCCTATCCATCTGTGACTCCACTTTCAAGGAGCTATGAACCTGCACTCCAAGGTCTCTTTGTTCAGCAACACTCCCTAGGACCTTACCATTAAGTGTATAAGTCCTGCTAAGATTTGCTTTCCCAAAATGCAGCACCTCACATTTATCTGAATTAAACTCCATCTGCCACTTCTCAGCCCATTGGCCCATCTGGTCCAGATCCTGTTGTAATCTGAGGTAACCCTCTTCGCTGACCACTACACCGCCAATTTTGGTGTCATCTACAAACTTACTAACTGTACCTCTTATGCTCACATCCAAATCATTTATGTAAATGACAAAAAGTAGAGGACCCAGCACCGAACCTTGTGGCACTCCACTGGTCACAGGCCTCCAGTCTGAAAAACAATACTCCACCACCACCCTCAGTCGTCTACGTTTGAGCCAGTTCTGTATCCAAATGGCTAGTTCTCCTTGTATTCCATGAAATCTAACCTTGTTAATCAGTCTCCCATGGGGAATCTTGTCGAATACCTTACTGAAGTCTATATAGATCACATCTACTGCTCTGCCCTCATCAAACTTCTTTGTTACTTCTTCAAAAAACTCAATCAAGTTTGTGAGACATGATTTCCCATGCACAAAGTCATGTTGACTATCCGTAATCAGTCCTTGCCTTTCCAAATACATGTATATCCTGTCCCTCAGGATTCCCTCCAACAACTTGCCCACCACTGAGGTCAGGCTCACAGTCTATAGTTCCCTGGCTTGTCTTCACCGCCCTTCTTAAACAGTGGCACCACGTTTGCCAACTTCCAGTCTTCCGGCACCTCACCTGTGACTATCGATAATACAAATATCTCAGCAAGAGGCCCAGCAATCACTTCTCTAGCATCACACAGAGTTCTCAGGTACACCTGATCAGGTCCTGGGGATTTATCCACCTTTAACCATTTCAAGACATCCAGCACTTCCTCCTCTGTAATCTAGACATTTTACAAGATGTCACCATCTATTTCCCGACAGTCTATATCGTCCATATCCTTTTCCACAGTAAATACTGATGCAAAATATTCATTTAGTATCTCCCCTCTTTTCTGTGGCTCCACACGAAGGCCGCCTTGCTGATCTTTGAGGGGCCCTATTCTCTCCCGAGTTACCTTTTCTCCTTAATGTATTTGTAAAAACCCTTTGGATTCTCCTTAATTCTATTTGCCAACACTACCTCATGTCCCCGTTTTGCCCTCCTGATTTTCCTCTTATGTATACTCCTACTTCCTTTATACTCTTCGAAGGATTCACTCAATCTATCCTGTTTAAACCGAACATATGCTTCCTTCTTTTTCTTAACCAAACCCTCAATTTCTTTAGTCATCCAGCATTCCCTATATCTAACAGCCTTCCCTTTCACCCTGACAGGAATATACTTTCTCTGGATTCTTGTTATCTTATTTTTGAAGGCTTCCCATTTTCCAGCCTTACCTTTACCTGCGAACATCTGCCTCGAATCAGCTTTCAAAAGTTCTTGCCTAATACCGTCAAAATTGGCCTTTCTCCAATTTAGTACTTCAACTTTTAGATCTGGTCGATCCTTTTCCATCACTATTTTAAAACGAATAGAATTATGGTCGCTGGCCCCAAAGTGCTCCCCCACTGACACCTCAGTCACCTCCCCTGCCTTATTTCCCAAGAGTAGGTCAAGTTTTGCACCTTCTCTAGTAGGTAGATCCACATACTGAAACAGAAAATTGTCTTGTATACACTTAAGAAATTCCTCTCCATCTAAACCTTTAACACTATGGCAGTCCCAGTCTATGTTTGGAAAGTTAAAATCCCCTACCAAAACTACCCTATTATTCTTACAGATAGCTGAGATCTCCTTACAAGTTTGTTTCTCAATTTCCCTCTGACTACTGGGGGGTCTATAATACAATCCCAATAAGGTAATCATCCCTTTCTGAGTTCTCAGGTCCACCCAATAACTTCCCTGGATGTATTTCTGGGAATATCCTCCCTCAGCACAGCTGTCACGCTATCCCCTATCAAAAATAACACTTCCCCTCCTTTCTTGCCTCCCTTTCTATCCTTCCTGTAGCATTTGCATCCTGGAACATTAAGCTGCCA
The DNA here is from genome assembly GCF_020745735.1 of Hemiscyllium ocellatum. Lineage (NCBI taxonomy): Eukaryota > Metazoa > Chordata > Chondrichthyes > Orectolobiformes > Hemiscylliidae > Hemiscyllium > Hemiscyllium ocellatum. The sequence continues at coordinate 51,162,326 of NC_083412.1, forward strand.
GTCCTGCCCATCCCTGAGCCATGATTCTGTAATTGCTATGATATCACCGTCCCATGTTCTTAACCATGCCCTGAGATCATCTGCCTCCCCTGTTAGGCCCCTTGCATTGAAATAAATGCAGTTTAATTTATTAGTCCTACCTTGTCCCTGCCTGCCTTAATGTCTAACTCACTTCTGTTCTCAGCTGTACCTGTCTTAGATCGATCTCTTTCCTCACTATCTCCTTGGGTCCCACCCCCCACCCCCCTCCCCCCTCCCAAACACACCTTAGTAGTTTAAATCCTCCCAAGCAGTTCTAGCAAATTTCCCTGCCAGTATATTACTCCCCTTCCAATTTAGGTACAATCCGTCCTTCTTGTACAGGTCACTTCTTCCCCAAAAGATATTCCAATGATCCAAAAATGTGAATCATTCTCCCATAAACCAGCTCCTCAACTATGCATTCATCTGCTCTATTGTCAGTTCAGAACAGAGCAATTTGGCAAGGATGCTGTGTCAAACTTGTAAAAGTTACTAGTTGAGCTTTAGCTAGAGTAGTAAGTCCAGTTCTAGGCACTGTACTTTAGGAAATAGGTGTAGACATTAGAAAGTATGTGTAATGTTCACAAGAAATGTTCCATGGATAAGCAACTTTTGTTAGGAGGACAGATTAGGGAAATTAGGAATGCTTTCCTTGAAGAAAAGAGGCTGAGATAATATTTGTTAGAATTTTTCATCAGGGTCTGAACAGAGTGGATTGGGAAAAAATTCAAGCTCATGAAAGCGTCGAGAACAAAATGCATATATTTAAAGAAATTAGTAAAAGAAGTAACCATTTATGGAACATAATGGATATCGGTAAAGTAGTGTTACTTCTGCAATCATAATTACTTATGCAAGGTAAATGAACTCACACCAGTGTATAATTGTTTCAACCAAGAGCTGAATCAACAAGAATGAAAACTATGTGAAGGAAATATATAATTGTTTTTGTATTAGCTAAAATGTGCATACAAGAATGAAATGTGCCTGCAAACAATGGTAGATGTTACAGACAAATAGATAAGGTGCTGTGAGGATGTAGGTTAAGCCAGATATGCTTGTACAAACAGTAGTTATAAGCATCTGTTTCCCACTTCTGCAAAAACAAAAACAAATCTCAACTAAATGGTCATAAGGCTCAATGTGGTCGAGGAATGGGAGGAAATGTCACAAGTAAGGGGAACAGATGGCAGTGAAGGAGGATATACCTAACAATGGACCACAACAGGATGTGGTGAAATGGCCAAGTAAAACTTGTACTTTGTTATACACAAGGCCGGCTAAGGCAAGAGATAAACAATAGTAATGAGCACCGGGTTTAGAGTAGTGGGAGGATGCGTCCCGTTGCCGATTGAGGAGCGGTGTCGTGTCCTGGTTTGGTCCGCTCCCTTGGGCGACTGGTACGAATCCCACAAGAGAGACATCTGAATTAGAGTGAAAGGAGGTCGATAGAAAATACGTCAAAAAGGGGCCAGGCAACTCTGTGCACAGGCCAAGGTAAGAAAATTGACTTTTAAGTACTGCCTTGGTGGCCGGGATTGAGTTTTAGTAGTTAATAAGGGACTAACGAAGGAATTCAATATGGGCTGTGCCATGGGTAAGGAAAAAGCTTCTGGGAAAACAAAAGAAAAAGGCAATGGAAATGGAGGTGGGGTCCCTTACAACATACCTCCAGAAAGTCTGTTGGGAATTGTTATGGAATTGGAAAAATAATACTTGTACAAGGGAAAAGAGATAGGAAAAAGATTATTAAATATTGTTGCCTTGTATGGACTAAGGAATCCATTCTTTGTCCCGCCATCCTCTGGCCAAAGTATTGGTCGGACAAAGACTGGGTTTGTAAATATTTGAATTTATATGTCAATGAAAACAGCCCTAATGTCAGGAGGAATCAGATTATGCTTCAAGTCGGAAGGGCTAGTAGTTGGAGGGCTACTGAAAACACTTTGTAACTAAATCATGGCCAGAAATCCAGAAAAATATTCAAAAGATAGAGGGGTGAAGCGAGGAGCACCTAGAGGTGTTGTTGAGGGAAGCTCAGAAAGTGCCTATGAGATACTGTGTGTGTGTGTGTGTGTGTGTGTGTTTGTGAGAGAGAGGGGGGGGGGGGGGGAGAAAAGAGCTGTACAGCTAATGGAAAGTTTAACCCTTTGTGATTTGGTTTGAATGCACATTTGTTTGTTGGTGATTGAATGTTTGTGCTTTATTCATGGAGCTTGAGTTCCAGGACTGTTTTGAATCTGATTTTTATTATGGAAATTTAACATGATTTCTTTGAAGGTTAAGGATTCTATAGTGATTATGAAATAAAATGATAACTCCTATTCTCTTTACAGGTCATGACTGCCTTACTATCAGTTTCTAACTAATCTCTTTTATCCTTACATAAAAGTGATTTATGGAGGATAGTTGAAGTTTCAGTTCAACATTAGATTGTAGTAAAAAAATCCTATGGTTAACATCTGTGACCTTGGATTTGGTCATTGTTCATGCATTAGAAGTTTTTTTTTAACTTGAATAGACAAATCCTTCTAAGGCAGCTCCGATTATTTCACGACCTATAGCATTGTAATTGAGCAATGATTGGTCAGGACTACTTAAGAAAACTAATTTTGGATTTAAATTAAGGGACTACAATTGGGTAATTATTGTGGATTTCAAAGTTGGGAACTATATGCATTTTACATTTTAAATATTGAATACTGAATAAATAAACTTATAATATATAAATATATATTTACAAGTTAGGAACAGGCTTTAAAGTTAGACAAGCATAAATTGATGAATTGGTATGTGAAGTTATAGGAAGCAAAAAATATTGCAATGTTTCTTTAAAAAAATACAAATTTTCAAGGACTAAACAAAACATTGGGTGATGAAGAACAGCTATTAGGTGGCCCTAAAGCTATTCAGTTGGTTAAATCAGGTCAGCAATTGATCTGGCAATGTAACATGAGAAGTAGAAACAAAAGGCAAAAATAACGATAGCCACGGTTGATGAGATAATAAAGAAAAGGACAAAACTAAAAGGAGAAAGAAACCAGAATGGTCAGGGAGGAGATGTTAAGGGGTCTGGTGGACAGGAACAAGAATCGAAGTGGAAATCCCCACAGCTGGGATGATATTCCTGTGAAAGGACGGGTCACTTTAAGAGAGAGTGTCCAGATCTAAAGGTAGTACCATTTATGAACCTTGATGAAAAATAGGGGTGTTGGGGTTCCTGCCCCGGGGACCCACCAGGAACCCTTGATAAATTTAAAGTTGGCACTTTATAAAGAGGACGTAGTTTTCCTAGTCGATACGGGGGTAGTAAGATCATCCTTAAATTTTAAGCCCAAGGCAGCGGGAACGAAAGAGTTAATTAGATTATGGTGACAGTTTTGTGACGAGAGGCAAGAAGAATCAGTTTTGCGCTCATGACAAGACACTGCCACCAAATTGGGGATTGAATTAACTGCAAATGGTGCTATGAAATCTGTTGAGGGTCTTAAAAATAAATGTGCTCGAGCAAAACAATGACAGAAACAGAATGAGAAGTCACAAGTGACTGGTAAACAAAGAACTGCGCAATTACAGTTTTTAAAATGTTTTGGTCATTTGTTGCATTTCCACCCTGAATTACAGATAATGATTTTTATATTTATATAATTAATAATTAATATTTATAATAAATCGATTGTGCTAGCCTGAATCAATATTAATTGGCAAGATCCCTTCACACATTCTCAGTGACCTGTCATACTGATTCATGGTTAAGTTAAAATATGACTACATTAATTCATTGTTAATTTAAAAATGGAAAGTTACATTACTGGCTGATGAGGTAACTAAAGAAGCAGCCCTGAATCCACAGGAAGCGGTGGCTTATTCCTTAATACTGACTGTCCCAGATCGTCGGGAAGCTCCTATCTCTGGCCACTGCCAATCCCAGAAACTAAAGATTTGTCCTTAAAGAAGTATATACTGGGCTTGTCTTCCTCTTTGTCTTTCCTCAGGAAACAGGGTTTATTGGCACAGACTCTGCCCCGCTGTTTATCAGATTCGACCAGGAGATTGGGTCTTAGTAAAATCATGGACAGAGACTAAATTGCAGCTGTACTAGGAAGGGCCGTATCAGGCACTTTTGACTCCCGAAACGTCATTAAGGACGGTGGAAAAAGGCTGGACTCACCACATTCGGATCAAAGGACCAGTGGAATCTCCAGTTGAGGAAGAAGTCTGGGCAGTCGAATCAATGCAAGAACGGCTGAAACTCAGGCTAAAGAGACTTCGAGTAACTGATTATACAGTGGCGATGCAAGCGCGGGATTATTTCTGTAGGATTGTATAGTAAGTCTTTTGATGCTTCAGCATGATTTTTAGAATGCTGGGGATGCTTAGAGTTATGATACTAGCCCTCTTAGTATTAGGATTTTGTCAAATATCCATTTTCATATGTGTTATTAATGGTTCCTGAGTCTGATAATCCACAAGTAATAGACGCTGATGCATGCAGCTTAGTAAATTGTGGGGATGTAGATAATCAGAGACAGTACCGCAGCTCAGAGATACATCTTAAGTCCTATAGGGATGGCCTCAGGGATGGCACTTGGTATAATGGTCTCATCACAGTACACCATGCCCACTTCCAACCAGCTCTCTATTGTCCTGATAAAAAGTGTAACCCAATATACTTAACGATAAAGAAAACCACATGGCACAAAGCAACTCTAGGGCCGGGGGCACCTATGAGATACAATTAAATGAAACATTTGGGATAGAAATAAAAGCAAAAGGGACGGATTTCTCGGGCTATTGTTTTCAAATTAGCGTAGGACAGGGAAAACGGGCAGAACAACTGGATAATAAGGCACAACCTTTCACCCCTCCTGATGACTTTAAAGTAGTAAAAATTATAGAAGTTAAGAACTTGAAGAAGACCATTGAAATAGAAACTGGGTACAGGGATGCAATTGCCTGGGTTGAATGGGTAAAGTATACTGAAAAAGTCTGAACAAGGGCAATTGCTCTGCATGTGCCTCCGGTAGACCAGTGGCCAAGGTAGTTCCCTTTCCACTCGCGTGGAAGTGAGACAGGGAAGGCATGAAATGCATGATAGCCCTGTATCAGGATAAGACTGCATGGAATGATAGGAATTGTACCTCCCTATCTCTGATGTTCCCTCCTTTGGAGAAGAAAGACTTAAAAGAGGCCCCCTGGCCCCCTTCCCCTCTCCCCCCCACCCCCCATTGTTTTCAGCTGCAGTCAGAAATCACACGTCGTGTGTGCGTAGAAGAGGTACAAATCGGTCCAGAGACTTGGGGGAGCTGAAATTATGTACAGAGATTAAGAATGTGACCGAAACGGACAAGGGGGGGATCTACTCAGCACTAAAGGTTCCCCAAGCGGATCTATGGTGGTACTGTGGAGGCAAAATATAGAGATCCACTCTACCACCGGATTGGAGAGGGATATGTGCAATTGTACAATTGGCAATTCCATTTACCCTGGCATTTGAGAAGTAAACAATAGTAGGGAAAAAGGGAAGGAATAAGAAATCACTGTTAGACACTTCTTTCGATGACAGGATTTATCTCGATTCTGTAGGAGTCCCTAAGGGGGTACCTGATGAGTTCAAGGCTCATAACCAGATTGCAGCAGGCTTTGAGTCAGCTCTCTTTTGGTGGGTAACAATTAATAAAAATGTAGATTGGATAAATTACATTTTCTATAATCAACAGCGATTTATAACCTATACAAGAGATGCGGTTAAAGGAATATCAGAACAGCTTGATGTGACAAGAAGGATGGCATGGGAAAATAGAATGGCCCTTGATATGATTCTAGCAGAAAAGGGGTTGTGTGTGATGTTAGGATGAAGCTGTTGTACCTTTATTCCTAATAACACTGCTCCTAAAGGTTCAGTTACTCAGGCCTTAAGGGTATTGACTACCTTAGCAGAGGAACTGGCTGTAAATTCAGGAGTAGACACATCTCTCATGGGATGGCTTGAATCATAGTTTGGAAAATGGAAGGGGGTGGTGGTCTCCATCCTTACTTCCCTGATAGTAGTAGCCAGGGTATTGGTAGCCATTGGCTGTTATATCATACCCTGTATACGAGGGCTCACCCAAAGACTGATTGAGACAGCTTTAATGAAACAAATGCCCCTAAGGAGCAATCGGAGAGAAGGGCTCTACCTCTTAAACAATGAAGGAATAAGTGACCTCAGGAAGCTTTCCAAAATAAATGAAATTTTGGGTAAGATGCTCGTCAATTTGGAAGCGACATATAAGAAAAATTCAGAAGGTAACAAATGATAAATAAAGAAAAAGGGGGAAATTGTGGGATACAGGTAAAGTAGTGTTGCTTCTGCAATCAAAATTACTTATGCAAGGTAAATGAACTCACACCAGTGTATAATTGTTTCAACCAAGAGCTGAATCAACAAGAATGAAAACTATGTGAAGGAAATATATAATTGTTTTTGTATTAGCTAAAATGTGCATACAAGAATGAAATGTGCCTGCAAACAATGGTAGATTTTACAGACAAATAGATAAGATGCTGTGAGGATGTAGGTTAAGCCAGATATGCTTGTACAAACAGTAATTATAAGCATCTGTTTCCCACTTCTGCAAAAACAAAAACAAACCTCAACTAAAAGGTCATAAGGCTCAATGTGGTTGAGGAATGGGAGGAAATATCACAAGTAAGGGGAACAGATGGCAGTGAAGAAGGATATACCTAACAATGGACCACAACAGGATGTGGTGAAATGGCCAAGTAAAACTTGTATTTTGTTATGCACAAGGCCGGATAAGGCAAGAGATTAGGGTTTAGAGTAGTGGGAGGAGAGAAGGAGAAATGAATCCTATATAAGATATGTACTTGCTAAACTCTGTGTGTCTATTTTAGGCACCACGCTTGCAAGCATATAATAAACTATACTGATTGCTTCAGATCTTGTCTCGGAATGAAATTATTGAAGTGCGTGAGCTTTGTTTCTTACAATAACAACAGTGAAGAATTGGCATGACAGGTGGCAGTAGAGCTGGTCATTGTTAGCAACCAACATAAAGTATTCTGAAGAGTCATGTCACATTTGAAACATTAACTCTGTTTCTCTCTCTGCTGCTACTGCCAGACCTGCTAAGTTTGTCCAGTGTTCTGCCTTTGTACCAGCATAAATTGATTTTGCCTTCAGTTGATGCTGCTAATGAGCACTGTGTAGATCAGGAACTGGTATTACAGAACAGAACATTAGTTCTACATATTCTCTTGTGCAAGATAGCAGCTTTGCAGCTGCACAGATTTACAGTTGCTGGTTCAGAGAGAAAGAAGAAAACAGCAAGGGTATGGGGTGGCAGTCCCACTTTGTGGGTATCTCATAGGAGGATATGGGTGATGTGCTGCACAGGGATTGAATGCAGACCATCCCAGTGCTGACTCATTGCTGCTGCAGCTGAAGCAAGTTTGGGTTCCCGCCGACATCTGCATCAAGTGCAGATTCATGGTAGGGTTGAGTTTAGGCCAGTGTGGTACCCAGTGGGGTTGGTGGCATCTGCATTGATGAAGTCCAGCTAGGATGCATAGTGGCGAGGGCATCTGTGAAGGTGAGATGGTGCCTAAGAGTGGCAACTTCATTCCAATGGCAGCAACGTGGCAGAGAGGACTCATGCCCGACCACCAGGGCCATGGCTGAGCACTTATCACTGAGGACTATAAATTTGAACACTTTTTTCTTTATTTCACTATTGTTCTGCTTTTGTATTCTATATTTTGCTTTATTTTTTCACTGATTTAAGATGACGCCTTAGAGCGGCGACACTGTACAACACTTCCCACTGTATTTTGTAACAATTACAGGAGACAATAAATTAATCAAAACTCAAATCCTCCCGGACAGAGGCTGTACCCCAACATACCAACAGGGGCCGCTCCACCTGAACAGGATGAAGGGGGCGGAGATAGTGCGGCGCCGAGCGCTGATTGGACCTCACCCATTGTGACGATGCGAACCATATCCGGTGACGTCACAGGAAGCTTGGTTCCCTGTGTTGCAGCTAGGGGAAGCTCTCGCCCCTAGCAACCGGGCCTCGGCTTCCAGGAGAGACCCTGAGCTGCAGACCGTGGGTGAGGATGTGGTTGCTTCCCTGCTGCTGTCTGTGACTCACCCCCGAGTTGCTTGCAGCTGTTTTCATTTTGACGGAGGAGGAGATGTTGCCCGTGCCAGGAATGCAGTAGAATTACCGCAGGAAGCAGAGAACGACCCGTGTACTGCAATCCCTGAATCATAAAGTAGTAAGTTTAAGAGTGGATGGGAGTGCGGGAGGAATGCTGCAAGTCTGACTGGTTAGTCGGATGAACCGATTCATAAGCAATACAATCACCGCGGCAGCAGCTTTAGGCACTATCTCTGCTGCTGAAACTATTACCGTTAAAACATTAACCGTTGCTATCACAATCCGTTACATCACTGTCATCTTCAATGTCATTATAACAACAGCCTTTTTTTTATGCAGCACCTTTTCAAGTAGTAAAACTTCCCAAGGTATTTCACAGCAATGTTATCAAATAAATGTTACTCTCAACCCACAACAGGAAATAATAGGACAGGTGACCAAAAGAGGTAGGTTTTGTGAACTGCCTTACTTTAACTTTCAGTTTGTGACCATATTCCCCCAGAGCCCAAACCTGTTGATTTCCAAATAAGCTGAAGGGTGGTCGTGGGACTAAAATTGTGGGATCGTTGATTGGCGCTGCTCATATGTGGAAGTGCAACAGTGTATGATTGTCTTCAAAATTCCAAAATGTATTCTTGACTGCTGAAAACAGTCTTGGCAGGAGGAGTGGTTTTAAACTTGGTACTCCAAAGCTTAGAGCCTAGGCAGCTGAAGATGTTGCCATCTATGGTGGAATATCAAAAATCAGAAAAATGCAAAAGATGCCAGATTTGGAGGAGCATAAACATACCAATAACACTTATTGAGCTTGAGTTTAGAGACATTGTGGGACTTAAATAAACCAAGGTGAGAATTTTGAAATTGAGGCATTGCCAGTCAAGTAGACAAACACAGGAGTAAATGGGTGAACAGAATTTGGTGCATGTTAGGATACAGACAAGAGAATTTTGGAAAAATTCAAGTTTACAGAAGGTGCAAGGCCGGAGACTGGGCAGAATATCATAAGAGCTGTCTCGAGTTATCAAAGGCACAACTGAGAGTATCACCAGTAAATCAGTTGATGGAGGGATAGAAGCTGGTGATATTACAGAGATCAGTCTTGTGAAGAAAAGGACATAGGAGTGAAAGCTTAGTTCAGTGACTAAAAGGATACCAAGGTTGTGGACTGATCATTTCAAACTCAGTGTGGCTAGCAAGATGGATGACTTCAATGACCAAGAACCCGAATTCATGATGAGGCTTAAAGACAGTGGATTTGATCTTCTCAATGTTCAGTTTGAAGAAATTGGTGCACAAGAAGTACTGGATAAAGTCAGATGGTGAGGTAATTGCTGGGTGTTGTCAAATCTCTAAAAACATGTGGCTGAAGCTAACTTTTTTTTTGGATGAGTCTGCATTGCATCAAGTTTTCTTTTTTGGAGTTTCTCACCTTGGGGTTTAGTGTATTTTCTTGCCATATCTTACCTAATTGCGTTCCCCACCCCCATGACCTCCATCATGTCCGATTTCTGCCTCATTTGGCCTTCGACTGTTCTCCGAGCAGTTTCATCACTCACTGGATATCAATTCAAAGACTGGCATCATTTGTGCCTGTGCCAATTTTGAAAGGCTGGTCTATACCTGGAGACGCATTGATAATCCTTTATTGCCCCTCATTGACAATGTCATGTCACATCCGTTAGAAAGCCACACTGGCACGTGGAGCTGACATTTGTCACATATACATCCCCATTCTGTCATGCAGGTCACTGTTTAATCACCATACCACACTTTACCTTCCCCTAAGTACATTCTTTCTAAACAGAAAGCACTAGCCTTGTCCCCTGTAGGGCTGCATTGTGTCATTATCTAGTAGGGGAGCATCACATACAGACAAATGATCAGACAAATAAAAAACGCAAATGTGAGCTTTTATGCAAAAGTGAACAAAAACAAAGCTATCAGAGGCTGAAAGGGTGCTACATTGACAACCAAATTTAGAAATTGTGACTGAAGGATTACTCAGTTAGCAATTGTATGCAGCACTCAGCTTTGTTCTATTGGAACCAGTTGTCAATGTCTGCTTGTTGTTGCTGTTGCTGTTGCAGTTGAACTCGGTCATGGAGAAGGTCAGCTTCATCCACCTCATTGTCCTTGTCCTCCTCGGAGCCCTGTTGCCAGTTCCTGTACCTTGTTGCCTGCTTCAATTATTTAAAGGATAATTCTCCTGCTCCCACAACCACCACCACCACCACCCCCCTCCCCAATAAAATGTGATCCCTTACTCTCATTCCTCTGCCTCTGCTCCCAGGACAGGCAATTCTACTCCCACATATCCCAGATCGCCGCCTATTTAAAGGACCGCAATTTCCCTTCTCACGTGATCAACCACAACCTCTAGCACATCTCCACTTCCCGCACCTCGCCCTTGAATCCCACCCTCCAACCTCAACAAGGATAAAACTTCCCTAGTCCTCACTCTCCACCCCAACAGTCTCCAGATACAGTGCATTATCCTCCTCCATTTCCGCCACCTACAATCAGACCCCACCACCAAAAATGTTTCCATCCCCACCTCTGCATTCTGCCAAAACCGTTCTCTCCGTGACTCCCTCATTATATCCATGTCCACCACCAATGCACCATCCACACCTTGCACCTTCCCTTGCTGCCACAGGGGGTGTAAAACCTGCACCCATACCTTCCTGCTCACCTCCATCCAAGGCCCCAAAGGATCTTTACACATCCGGCAGAGATTTTCCTGCACCCACCTCATCTATTGTATCCATTGCTTTCAATCTGGTCTCCTCTACATCGGGGATCAGGATGCCAATTCGCGGACCGCTTCAGGAAACATCTCTGGGATACCCGCACCAAACAACTCCGCTATGCTGTGACTGCTCACTTCAACTCCCCTTCCCACACCCCCAAGGACGTGAAGGTCTGGGCCTTGTCCACCACCAAATCCAGACCACATGACAATTGGAGGAAGAACACCTCATCTTCCACCTTGGGACCCTTGAACTACGTGGCATCAATATCGACAACCACTTTCTAAATTGCCCCTCCCCCACCTCATCCCAGATCCAACCCTTCAATTTGGCACTGCCCTCTCTTGACCTGTTCATTTCCTCCCCACCTATCTGCTCCACCCTCCCCACTGACCTATCACAATTACCCCCCACTTATATCCAGCTATTGTCTTCCCAGGTACCTTCCCTGCTCTTTCCCCTATCCCCACTGTCACCACCCCCCAACCCCAATTTTTCTCTCAGCCCCCTTCCCAGTCCACATTACTAATGAAGGGCTTATGCTCGAAACGTTAACTTGCCTGATCTGCTTTTCCAGCGCCACACCTTTTGACTCTGACTCTCCAGCATCTGCAGTCCTCACTTTCTCCCAGGACATCACGTACCCTGGCGCTCACGCTCCAGGAAATACAGGGGGGAAGCCGCACCCCCTCCCCAAGGCCAGTCCAAGAGCTGCATCCCTCTGCTCTCTCTACCACTGCCCTTGTTAAGGTATGGGCAGCAACATATCTGTGTCCTGAAATACCAGATACTTGAGAATTCCCCAGAATATAGCAATCAAAGCAGCATCCAGGGTAATGGACACAGACCTCCAGGAAATAATAGTTGATCAACTGGAGCCCCTTCCTGTAGATGAATTGAACCACATTGTGATATAGTCCTCTCAGTGCCATGGGTATAAAGTCGATAGCATTCTGCAGCTATATTCCCAAATTCTGCAGCCTTTGCTATAGCGCAAACCTAATCTTAGACAAACAAGATGATCCAGTGTGACCTTGTGTCACTGGAAATAGTTACTGTACCAATGCATTTGTCGGTGCATGACTGAGAAATCCCAAGCAGGTTCCCCCATCACTCTCTGGAAGAAGCCAGTCACCTATAAGTTCAGTGCCTCAGTGACCTTCATAGTGACCAAGAGAGGTTGACCTCCCACACCTGCAACCCTCACATCTTGCTCAAACATCCAGCACAATTCCATCACAGTGTCCCACAACGTACAAAGCTTGCATCAGCGCTATGCATTGCTAATCACCAGGAAATGGAGTTTGGGACTGTAAACTCTGGGCCTCTTGCAAATTGTCTTTATTCTAAGGGACCTTGCAGCTGTGACCTCTCCCTCAGCTGATGGTCCTCGACCTCTGTGCGGGCCTGCTGTTGCTTCCAACATCTAACTTGTTTCGATTTAGGTAGGTATGGTGACCATCATGTCACCTACAGCAAGATCCATCATAGCTGGTGGAAGGGATCTGACTCAGGCATAGAAGAAGCAAAAGTGTTTATTAAATGTTCGAGCACTCATTGACGAACCTGTAGATATAAGCTAAGCACACTTTCATAAATAGCTGGATGTGGATAATGGAGGACATGTCTGCATTGTGCATCCATTCTGCCTCAGTTTGTAGAGTGACTTGCTGAAGGTACCATACCAGCTAAATAGCCACCATACAGAACAAGAGACAAATTGATTTCACCATGTACAGGCAGCAGTTTCCTTATTGAATTTTCTCAATATCTAACTTGTTTGGCAAGTTTGGTAGGAAGGTAATGTGAATATTAATGACATGAGTTATGGTGTTAAGGTGATGTTTAACGAGTGTTAATTCTGGCTGGCATATTGCTGTTGCATGGTGGGAATGTCGACAAGCTGTGAAAAGTCTAAAAGTTGGAGTGAGATTGTTTCAACAGTGAAATATGTGATTTTTCTGATGAAATTCTCAGTTTGAGAGACCGAGGAGATATGTATGAGTTGTTGACTGCATTGACTTTGGCTTAAAAGCCTGTATTTTTGAGAAGGCAGGACAAACTTAAGGTTTCTGGGAAAGCCAATTGTGAATTGGCATCCCTGGTTGTGACATATGATTTCATGTGTCCTTGGATTCCAAATGAAATGGAGGCTGGTTGAATCTAAAAGGAAAACACAGCTCTCTTTGGGGCTTAGATTTCAGCAGCAGAGCAATATAGACAGGCTCTGGACAGTTCTCTGTGAGATAGCAGAAAAAGAAAAGAAAACTGGAAGTAACAGCAGGGATCTTAAAATTACCACCAATTCTTCAGCCATTTTAAGGAATTGAATTCTACTTGAGGAATGCACAGTTTTGAAGGAACGTTTGGGTGAACGTAGTACTGCGTGTGTTATGGGGAACTGCTAGTAAATCTTTGTATCAGCAATTTGAAATGTAATTTATGATTCTATTGAAAACATTGTGACCATTCATTCATGTTCAATTTCATAGAAACATAGAATTCCAGAGTGCAGAACTAGAATTTCTTTTAGATTAGATTAGACTTACAGTGTGGAAACAGGCCCTTCGGCCCAACAAGTCCACACCGACCCGCTGAAGCGAAACCCACCCATACCCCTACATTTACCCCTTACCTAACACTACGGGCAATTTAGCATGGCCAATTCACCTGACCCGCACATCTTTGGACTGTGGGAGGAAACCGGAGCACCCGGAGGAAACCCACGCAGACACGGGGAGAACGTGCAAACTCCACACAGTCAGTCGCCTGAGTCGGGAATTGAACCCGGGTCTCAGGCGCTGTGAGGCAGCAGTGCTAACCACTGTGCCACCGTGCCGCCCACAAGTGCCACCGTGCCACCCACTGTGCCACCATGTACTTAAGTACCAAAATACATGAGAATAGTGAAAAGCGTACGGTCACCGTTCTAATACCATCATTGGTACAAAGGTACCTAGGGATAAAAATCCTTAGGTACAAAGTAGAAAAATAAAGAAACAAAGCTAAACGTTAAACATCATAGTCCTTTTAGGATTAATTAGAAAAATAAAGAAATAAAGCTCAGTATTAAGTGCTTAGCCATGCTGGGATCCATTCTCTACAAGGGTTCGATCTACTCCGCTTTGACCTGCTGTCCAAGAGACCTTGGGCTGCGTGCTCTCGCCACCACCACAGATGCCAGGAAACCTCTCCCATCGCCACGTTGGGCTCGCTCCTCCTGCAATGGACCCAATCTCCAGCCGTCAAAGTCCTGATCCAGGCCCCCAGTCATTGCCATGCTCCAGACCACAATGAGCTGTGATGCCACCGACCGCCAAAGTCCACACTCTGGGCCCCACATCACTGCCACATTCCGAACTCAATGAAGCCGCAATACTGTCACCACTGCTGCCTCTACAACTGAGCTCTCTCCAGGAGGTAAGTTCGATCTCTGCCACAATTGGCACTGCAGCAGATGCCAGGGAACCTCTCTCAACGCCATGTTGGGCTTGCTCTCCCACACACTGGGCTCACTCTACTCCACAGAAGGTAAGTAAAGGAAAAAACCCTGAAAGAAGAGGAAAAAAAGTAAAAGCAAACAGAGCAAATCTGCTCTAACCCTCTGAAAAACATCCCATCCAGACTCTTGTCCTATCCCTTGTTTATCAAGGCTAATCCACTTAGTCTATGCATCCCTGGAATATAGGAGGAAACTGAAGCACCCAGGCAAAGCCCCACAGACATGAGGAGGACATGCAAACTCCACTCAGACAGCCACCTGAGGCTAGAATCTAACCTGGGTCCTTGGCACTGTGAGGCAGCAGGGCTAATCACTATGCCATCATGCTGCCCGTGCTTTAATTGTCCAAGTAAAAATTGTAATTGAAATTTTGATAATTGGCTTCTGTTTCTGTAATTTGGTTATTTTAACTTATTGGTCTCCACCAGGATGTTTGGTCTCCGGTTTGATAGCAGTGTGTTCGACAAACATTGATAATATGTCCTTTGCTTCAGCTGGTGACTATGATAACAATATTTGTAAACCTGAGGTTCATGGTAATGAATGACAGTATCATTGATTAAATTTTCTAATTTGTGGCACATTATAAGTCTATTATTATTAATAAAAGAATAACCCTAGAAATGCATTTGGTTTACAACCAGTACTTTATCTCTGACATCTCCTCCAGCATCAGAAGTCATCTCCTCCAGCTGCTGTGATATTTGCATTCCTCGAATTCTGGCATATTGACCACCCCTAATTTTTAATTGTTCCACCTTTGGTGACCATAGTGACATTTTGCTTCGGACTTGATGCACTGAAATTCTCTCAGTATCTTTCTGTCTCTCTCACCACCATAAAGACGCTTCCTAAAGTTTGGCCCTTTCACCAAACGTTTTGGTCTTGTAGCCTCATATTTTTGTATGGCTAAAGTCAGGTTTTGATTTATAATGTTTTTATCAAGCATCTTGAAATATGTTTTATTGTCTTAGATATGTTGCTATGCTAATTCTTGAAAGTTCCACTTTTTATGTGGCCGTGCCAATAAAGTACTATAATGATACTGGCTATGGTAATGGTAATTTCTTTTAATGATATTGAAAGCAATGTCAAGAATTATATGATTAGGATGTAATATCATTGGCAGTGATTTGTATGACAAATATTTTCATGTATTTGGTCGACGCCTCGTGAATGAGAAAGTCTTGAATGCATTAACTAGTCTGTTGTGTTTTCTGAGATACGTTATTATATTGTGTAGGGCGAATAATACCTTCTGTTTCTGTCTGACCAGGTTTCCTGTTTTGTGGCTGAAAACCTATTCCATGGATTATCATGTTATGCTTTTAACGCAGTAATAAATTAACCAGTAACCAGAAAATGACATTTCCTCTTGCCTGCAAAACATTTTATTAAGTAACTAAAAATCCTGTAATGCATTCATGTTGCAAGTTGCAATAGACCTTGACATTGCTGCATTAACCTAGCTTGGCCAGTTGTTGATTCAGTCAGACTAACAAATAAGTGCACTTTTTAATGAAATTAACTGTTAGAAATAGTAGGTCAATGGGAACATATGCTAGTGTTTGCCAGTTACTCCCATTAATAATCCCTGTCATGCACCCTGTTGGAGTTTGTGGGAACCATGAAAGATCATTAGTTTTTCCTTTGGTACAGAGCTGAAACTTTCTTCTTGTACAGTTCAGGGCTTAAGACCCAACTGGCCCCAGATTCAACCTTCAACAGTTCAAAACATTTTCTGCTGATGGGATTCTTTAGACCAGGTGTTGATTTCTTTTAAAACCATTAGGACACAAGTACCAACATATTAAATGTAAATATGAACTCTACATTTCTATATCTCCTTTTAAAACTTTTGACTGAGTTTTTAAGATTTGTCAATGCCAGTTTCTGATTTTATTGCTTTTATCATAAAATTTAAAGTGGGAGAGAGTTCCATTCAATTCAGCAACAAAACCTGTTCCCCTCCATTTAAAAAAAAAGGCAAATAAAGTTCCATTACAAAAACCAAAGAAATGGTAGGAAGATTACATTTTTTAAAAAAACTGAATTTAATTCCAAAAGCAAAATGCTGTTGATGTTGAAAATTTGATATAAAAGCTGAAAACACTTGAAATGCTTACTCGATCAAGCAGTATTGTGGAAAAAGAAATAGAATTAACATTTCAGTTTGATGACATTTTTACAAGACAAGGAAAATGTTAAAGACGTAGGAGGTCGTAAGCAATTACCAAGGAGAAAAAAAGTTGAGGGCAACCACTGAAAAGGAAAGATCTCTGATAGAATGAAAGACAGGAGAGGTTAAATAACTGAAGGAACAATAGGAGATGTTATTGGATCTGGAGCAGTCATAAACAAGAATGGCAGAATCTTTACCTGTAAAATGAGAGGTCTCTATTCGGCTTGTTGAACTCCATGCCTAGACGCTTTACAATGCTGAAATCAAACATTGAGAGGCAGTTCCTTGAGCATATATTGACCTTCGTTGGAAGTGTCGAGGAGGTTGAGGCCAGAGAACGGTGGAAAATGAAAATGACAGCCTAAAGCTTGGATACATGCTTGCAGGACAAATGGAGGTTTTCCACAAAGTAGTCTTCGAATCTGCATTTGACCCCCATAATGTAGAGTTGAGAGCATCATGCAGATTGAAAATGTTTGTTAATTATAAAGGAGTACATATAAGTTACTGTGTAACTTGGAAGATGTATTTGTCCTTGTCCCATTCTAATTTCTTTATCACTACCCACTACCATTGAATCAATAGAATGCAACTAAAACTTCAGGAATAACATCTTATTTTTTAATTGAACACTTCACAACGTCTAGACTCAACATTGAGTTTAATCAGTCCTTTTTTTTTCAGATTACAAGTGATGGTGATGATTCTGTAAATTTCTGTTCACATCTTCTGTCGATTCATCTTTCTTGTCTCATTACCACTTTGCTTTTGCTTTGCGTCATCATCATTTTTGTCAGTTGATTCTTCCAGTTTTCTGTCTTACCACAGGTCTTCCCTTCTGTCCTTGCTCTGCCTTGGTTCTCACTTAAAACATTTCTAACATTTTCTAATGAAAATTCATTACCTGAAATGTTATGCTTGTTTCTTTCTCCACAGATGCTGCAATATCTGCTGAATGTTTTCAACATTTTCTTTTAACCATTTATAAGCTGATGTTTTTGCACATGAAAATTTTCAGCGATAAAGGTTTTTGCACAAAACCAGCCCTCTACTAAAGGTATTTATACAAATCAAGACCGATATAGGCAAATAAAAACTTTAGTTCAGAACTGTTACTATAAACACATTAACACCAGTTTTATAAGTCAAAGGTAGCATTTTCTGATGAGTAGCTCAAAGCAGCAGTGACTGAGATCTGAGTGAAGCTAGCCTCCTCATTCTGGCATTCAGTGCTTTTAGATGAGTGAGAGGAACAAAGGGAGAAAAAAGTTTGGCACCTTTGTAACTCTTCACAACTGGTAAAAGTGATTCCCGTGAGTTGGAATTCTGTGCAAAGATGAATGTTGATTTCGATTATATATTGCTATACTGATTTCGTGATTTTATGTAACTTTTGTGTCATGTACAAGATTGTAGTTTGAATCTGCTTTGCCTGCTAATCTAAAGCCTGTTGTCCTGATTATTATGGCTGGTGTCAAGAAACTGTGTTATGATCCCCAAGGGGAACTGTAAGCCAAAATAATCTCCAAATGAAGAAATTACTCAGGAGTTTCCACTTTTTGTCACGTTTAGTTTTGGATTCGCACACAATGCAAGTTACATATGAAATGAAAGGCAAATGATTTGTCACATGAAAAGATAAATAGACTTTTAGTTCATGCAACGAAGATACTCTTATCTCATTCGCCAAATATGGCACCGTGTGTAGTTGCAAAGTTTTCTAGCTTGGCTTTGGGTACAGTGTTCTCCCATATTTCTACTCAATGGATTCAGCCTTTTGAGTTGCATTCCCCAGCAGTCATATTTGTAAAGATAGTTGTCAGCAGAATAAAACACTCCTGCAAAACCTCCTCAGTTAGATTAACTGTAGTTTTAAATGTACAGAAACACCAATTATTATTCATCTGGCCTCATTTATAAATATCACTAAATTGCTTACTTGGCTGTAGCAAAACTGAAGCAACTGTAAAAATATCCAATTTACAATATTTGCTCTCCCCTGTTGTTGGCTTTCTGTCCTGTTTAATGCACACAACTTCCTAAATAGGCTGTCTGATCTCCCCTTTGCTGCAGCTATCCTTTCTACCTGCTAGATGCATATCTTTTACATACATCTTAACCTGCTTCATGGTGAAGGGTCATCAGGTCATATTTCTTTTGCGCTTCCAGAAATTTAATTTATAAAAGATGAACAAATCTATTTTACCTCAGAATGACTTGTGATGTTGTCTATGAATAATAGATAACACTTTTTTTTAATCATAAGCCTGATTGGGAAGAGAATGTGATGTTGTAACCAATTTCATGAAGGATATTATCAATGGCCATGTGACAAGCAAATTGTAGTTATTTTTATTTAGAAAATATAATTTACACATTAAAGTTATCTATAAGTACATACTAAGGCTCTAAATCATATCTGTACAGTCCTTGGAGGAAGAAAAGCAAGCCAAACATTGTAAGTTTGACATTTCTCAATTTCTCTACTGTTGCAAAAAAAAAAGACTCTTTTTGTGCAGAAATCTATTTATGTTCATTTTGAGGCATTGAGGGGGTGTGACATCTGAACTTTCCTCATTATACTTTGACAACAAAACCCGAATGGCAGTAATTCCCCACTCCTTCAGTGTGCCTGTGTGTCCCACAGCACATCATTCTGTATCTTGGAATTTGCCAATCTGCAACACTCAGTTGAGATTAATTCTTTATACAAGGAACAAGTTTCAGTCAGACCAAAGAGTGTCTTTCACTGACTTGATGGTCCTCCAGGCACAGTCGTTGTTTGTTTCAGTGTGCATCATGGGAAACAGCCCATAGAACACAGAATCCTGTGTCACAGAGCTGCTCAGGACGAACCTCGAAAAAAACCACTTCCTCTCTCTCAAGATCTTTTTTTGTAGTCATTAACAGTTTAAGAAGTCTGGTTTTATGTTGTGAATTGGTTGCAGAGCTTGATTCAAGAAGTCATTGAGACCTTAAGCCAAATTTTGTTTTAATGTAATTGTATTTACACTGCTTAACAAACAGTTGGGAACCACAGAATTTTAAAAGAATAGATAATCTGATTTATTAAAAGCAAGACTAGTAGCACTACAATAATTCAGTGATTATTTGCTCCTAAGTGCACTAAAGTGACACATGCAAGATGAGCAATGAGTTTTAAATTAAGTTCCTACTGGTGCTTTGTATTTTTTAGCTTGAAAGATGTGGTGGAGGTGCTGGTGTTGGACAAGAGTGGGCAAAGTTAAAAATCGCGCAACACAGGAGCAGTGCTCTGAAAGCTATTACTTCCAAATAAACCTGTTGGACTATAACCTGGTGTTGTGTGATCTTTAGCTTTAAAGATACTAGACAGCCATTTCCACCCTCTGTAGCCCAAGCTACCATTATCCTGATTAAGGTTCTTGGAAATGGAACACTTTCCAGTTCCAATATGCTGCATCTGTATCAACCATTACCAGATGGAGTATTGGGCACTTGGAAGCAGAATCCAGATGTTTCACTCCTGTGAGTTTCTGTTGCTTAGTTAATACAGATGTGTAAAAAAAGTTGAATTCAATCACGCTCCAGTCTCACTTTCTGAGACTGCTGTGAAATTGCTACTAATTGTTTTTATTCTGTGTTTTTGAGAAAGAAAGACCCTTACCAGAAATTGTTTTGCTGTATTGGTATGGATTTTTTTTTAAAAAGCTTTGCAAAACAGTTGAAGATCTACTGTGTAATACAGCCCGCTAACAACTGAGTCTAATCCAGTTCATTCATGCGCTTATCTCATTTAACATAGAACAGACATTTTCTGATAGTGTGGATGCTATACATCTGGGTTTGGAGTTGAATTCCTAAAGGTAAAATAGCCGTGCCCTTGTGTCTAACTAGTATACCATTTAGTTCTCCCAATCCTTTTAACAGTATAGAAAAATAATTTTCCCACTGCCCACTCTCCCAATCATAATATTCACAGGGAGAAAGAACTGTGCCTGCATACTCCTTTGACTCTGAACTCTGTGATCTTAATGTGACAAGGTTGCTTTGATATTCAATCACATTCTAAATTCCAGATTTCAGATGAGAAGTCGTAGTATAACTGCATCCTTAAATTGTTTGTCGGACATACATCTTTACAGTATACTAGGGCTGAGACAATCATGCATTATTGTTTGATTTCTTTGATAGAAATGGTGCGTATTTCCATATAGATGGAATAGTAACTGTTTCAATTTTATTATTTAGCAAGTTAATACATTCTGATTTTTGATGACATGCCTCTTATTCAGTTATGCTTAATTAAAATATAAAAATAAAAACGTTTTAAACTTGATCTAAACACATTCTAAAGGAAGAGATGTGCTTCAAGGACAGCATTATGTCAAGCTTTTGCAGGGTGATCCATGACCTTAGTCTGCTCATGATATTACCCAATTAAATCAGCTTCTGCTGCAATGTCGGCTATTCCTCAGTAATCCATTAAACCGTAATTGTTACAATAATATATTAACTCCTCATGTAAACCACACTAGTTACTTAATTTTTATGAGTGGCCACTGTACTTAAGTGACTTTGTTTAAAAGTTTCTGCTTAACAAAGTTATTGTTTATTCTCAAGCTCTTATAAAATTCATTCTTCTTTGTCATTTAATTGTAATTAGATCAACTGAACTCGAAACCATGGGGCTATTTGACAAATTAGCTGGCTGGCTTGGTCTAAAGAAGAAGGAGGTTCACGTGTTGTGTTTGGGACTGGACAATAGTGGGAAAACAACAATAATTAATTGCCTAAAACCTTCAAATGTAAGTTTTATTTTATATTGTTTGATTGGCATGTGCATTTAAATGAAAGCATATCAGCACCAGTCTGTAATTAATGTCACCTTGCAAATCATAGGCACTTGTCTTCAACTTTCATTTTCACATTGTAGTAATCTTATTAACCAGTTCTTAGAGGAAATGTACTTTATTCCTCTGAGCCTCTTTAAACTTGAACTTTTTTTAACAACTCTCTTGATTTTCATATTTTTCTGTGATTTCTTTTTAAACTTTTTTTTATTTCTTTACCTCAGACCACCATTAACTGACTTTTGTCATAGCACTATTGTCTCGGAGTCAGAAGGCTATGATACAAGCCGGGTTCCTGGCTAATGCTTCTGAGAAAATGCTGCATTGTTGTCCTTCAGATGAGACGTTAAATCAAAACCTGATTTACCCCACAATTATATGTAAAAGATCCCATGGTATTTGAAGATGATCAGGGAATTCCTCCCCTGTACTTAGCCAATTGTTATTCCATAATCAACATCAATAAAACCAATCAATTTGTGATTAGGACATTGTTATTTGTGGGACCTAGCTGCATGCAAATTGACTGGCACATTTCCTATACTGACTGAACTTCAAAAGCATTTAATCATTCTCAAGTATTTGGAGATTGCCCTTAGGTTATGAAATACACTAAATAAACACAAGATCTTTCTTTCCTTTTCCATTTGTCTATTATCACTGATCTTCTTTTTCCTTCCCTCGTCCTAGCCTTCTATATCGTTGTTCACGATATATTCTTATATTTCACAAAAATAATGCATTACTAAAAGTTGCATCATTGTTATTTACATTGTCTATGGTTCTGCTACTTATTCTATATTTTTAAAGTTATTAATTACTTCCCACATTTAAAATGAAGAACCAGAGATATCAGCTGTTTGGTAACAAACACTTACTTTTATATTTGTCAACAAGCCCATTCTTAACTGGCAGAGTTTTGACATTTCTGCAGTGAAAATTGTTTGCTGTTAAAATGAGATATCAGTTCACAAAGCTTCCTCTCTCTAGGAAGAGACTGGTGCATTTGAGACTTATATCTGTTCTATATACCAAATAGTTTACTTGAAAATGCTCCATTTCCTATTGAGACTGCTGATTGTTGTTGAAGTGTCAACAGCTCTCGGGTAACACAATCACATTGCTGCCTCGCCCAAGTGAAATCTGTGTTCATGGCCTGAAGCAGTAATTTTCAGTGAACTGTTCCATCATCTGAAGCATTATTGACCAATCTAATTTTGTCATTACCTCATGGTGAAAATGTGTCTTTTTAACTTTAGTGACAAAATGGATACAAGTATGATGAAGTGATGAATCCCTTAGAGGCATTTCTTCCCTAGGCCAGAGAGTCATGGGGATTTTAGCATTTCACCTGCTAAGACTTATGATCTAAGATATAATATTTTTTAATTCATAGTGAACTGTAGATTAAGATTACTGGACTCAATGTTAACTTTGCTTTCTCTACACAGATGCTGCCAGACCTGCTGAGTTTCTCCAGCAATTTGTTTTCTTTCAGATATTCAGCATCCTCAGTTCTTTGTTTTATTATAGATATAAATACTTTGACAACAAGAACGGGTGAGATGCTAGTTACCCTGCAGCAATTAACTTTCCTCCTGACTCTCCAAAGCCTCTCCATAGCCTACAAGGCACAAGTTAGGCATGTAATGTAATATGCCACACTTGTCTGGATGAAGTACAGCTTCAACAGCACTCAAGCTTTGATGCCACCCAGAACACACAGCCAGGGTGATTGGCACAACAGGCATTTCCTGCCTCCAGCAGTAATGCTTCATAGCAACAATATGTATCCTTTACAAGATGCACTACAGCAATTCACCAAAACTCCTTTGACAAAATCTTCTAAACCCATCAACATGCTATCTAGAAGCACAGCAGATACATTGGAACACCAACATCTCAAGGCCCTCTCCAAGCCACTAAGCACCGTGACTAGGAAAAATGTCAATGTTCCATTACTGCCACTGCATCAAAGTACTGGATCCACCCACCGCCACCACTCCCTCTCCCAAGAAAAACAGCCATGTGGATGTACCAAAAACAAGTGAAATGCAGCAATTGAAGAAAACGGCTCACCACCACTTTTTGAAGGGCATTTAGGGATGGACACACAATGCTGGTCCAGCCAGCAGAGCCCACATTTTCTAAATGAGTTTACAAAATACTATCACAATTATTATGGTGAATTACTGGACCATAAATGGGCGTGGCAAAATCTTTTGGAAGGATACTTAAGCTGCTGTGTTTGAAATTGTTCTGAAACTGCCACGAGGAACCATTTCATGCCTCTAAATGAATAGTAAATAAGGGGAAAACAGCCAACTTTCTTTGTATGAAAAAGTACTTTTTTTCACATTCATATTTTTATTTTTCAATGTGAAAATTGGCAAGCATTTAGTTAATCATAACAGTTTCATGGGAAGGATGATGAGGAGTTGAATGTATCAGTGAAAACAATTGAGAAGGACACTAGGGGCGAGTATTAAGTTTTGCAAGAGAAAGCCAGCACTAAACCACCTGTGGAGCATTGCAAAACACTACATATACTTTGTTAAATCATTGTTTGCTGTCTCCAAAGGTTAGAAGTCTTAACATATTTCATCAATTTTGATTAGCATGCTGCCACTGTTGATAGATACATAGTTATATATGTTTACAGGTGCTGTGCTCAGGAGTGCTGATAAATATACCAATGTTTTAAAAAAAACCTATTGCTATTTTTAAATGGTTGTTAGTTAAACGTTTAAAAAAAGCTTAGACCCTGAAATTGCACCATGACATGATAACAAACAAATTCAGTAATCTAATATTCCCCACTATGCTATTTTAGAAGTCCTGTTAAATCACTTATTTCAAGTATGTTAATGCTTCTGCAACTGTGCCGTAACATAATTTGAGGGCTCTGGTAGAATTATTGACCTAATGTTCTATTGTTCATTTGTTGAAGTTAATACACTGCTCCAATCTAAAG